>NC_072445.2:57301250-58530833 GCF_028878055.3 Symphalangus syndactylus
AAAATTTGGAGATTAATCTCAATTTCTGGGTTGTCTGTCACACATGACAAAAATTTACTGAAGTAATAGTGAGTGTGATTGATACAAGTTAAAATGGAGAACCACAAAAGTGTATGAGAACAGCAGAAAAATCGTCTTTCACAGCAGAGATGATATATTGGAAAATATAAAATCAAAATGTTACAGTTTAAAAATAGATGGAAATTTAAAAAGTTAAGTACTTCATCATGCTTTATAATAAATGCATTGGGACTTTATCATTGATCAAGGCTTCTGCCAATGTTTGAGGGTAAGATTGCAGTCAATTTGTGAGTTTTTCTCTTAAATACTATCCCCCCAGCAGGAAGTTGCTAAACAGATCTATTATTACCTGAGTTCAGGGAAGCAAGCTACGGAAGAGTCTGATGACGCAACATCCTCCTTTGTCTGCAGTATAAAAGGGAAAGAAAGTAAACTTTTGAACTGTCTTAAACTTTAAGTTATTTTGTAGTTGGTAATGGCTTTCCTTACTGTGAAGTAAGCAAAGATGTTATTAACTATTTAAACCATTTTACAGATGTAGAGCGGAATATCAGAAAAGTAAATGACTTTTTTTTTTCTTAAGGTCAATTATTAGTAGCTAGTAAGTTGCAGAGCTGAGGCTGCTTTTCAGGATTTGACTTGCAAACTTGTGCTTTTTCCCTGATACCGCCCACCATTTGAAATGCTCTTCTTCCTACCCTCCCTCACCTCCAGTATAACTTCTGTCCAGGCTGAGAAAATTCAAGTACAGATGTCAGTTCTTCCGGGACGTTTTCCTTGATTTACATCCAATCAAATGTGTCATGTTTTGTGATTAACTTTCATCATAGTATTGATCATAATTACTCTGTAATATAATAACTTAATTAGCTTTTTATAGGTTGTTTGCCACAGGAAGGCAGAGGCTGTTTCATAATATCCTTAGCACCTAACTGGGATCATACCTCAGAGGCTCTTAAATGTGTGTTAAATGAATGAGTTCCTTTCAAATACTAAACTGAGTTATCAAAAAAAAAGTTTAGTACTTTTTAAAAGGCCACTGAAAGCTGTGATGGTAAGGATTTTCTTATTTTTAAAGTTTGCTTTTTCTTATCAATTTTTGAAGTCTGTTAAGATTATAAAGAAGCTTTCCTGGTTGAGTCTGCTCTGGAGTCCTAGGGCCATATCCCCCTTTCCCCCTAGATCTCTTGTGTTTTTTTACCTTAACAATTTTACTAACAGGAGTGTATGCATGCACACACACCCCCAAGGTGTTAGAATTTGTTACCTCTGGTGGTATTACGCATAGTGGTTTTTGCTCATCTGTATTTTTTTTTCTACAAATGAATATATATTGCTTTTGTAATGAGAAATGTCATTTTTATCTAAGCATTACCTAAAATTTCATTGAGTGTTTACTTCTAGATTGTATAATTATTACCTAGACCTTCATAGGATAAATCCTAAAGATTAGATACTTATTGTTGCTTGTAAGAGTGCGGATGGTTCTGAAGGACATACATTGACAGCTTAAATATGTGCAAATATAGTTATTGGCAGATAGATATTCATTGAGTGGAATGAGTGAAAACTGGAAACTATCCAGGACATCAGTTTAAAAATTAAGATTCAGCAATACTTTAGCCAGTAAGATAGCCTGTGAGAGAGAAACAGTGTCATGTGGTGAAAAGGGATGAGAGAATGAAGCTCAGTTGTTTTTTAAGTTATCAGTTACCCTTGAAAGATGTATATTTTTAAGTAGTGAGGGCAAATGCCAGAATGCCGACTATTTAAAAACAGTCTAGGAGTGGATTGAGTATGAGGTCCGGAACGAGGTGAAGTGGGTTCCGGGAGTGAGATGTATTTGTTTTGAGAGTGAGGTTTTCCCCTTACATACTGGAAATCAATGCTGGGGGTAGGGGGAGAGGGCTGGCTGGGGAGTTGGTGGGGCAGCAGTTGATTAACGAAGACGTACAGATCTGAGTTTGAAAAATAATAGGATTGTATGGAAGTGTGATTTCTCCATATTGATGTAAAGTCATAAAACCACTACATTTTAGCATATGTACTTTTTTTCCTCCCTGATCTCCAGGGGTACAAATTTGTTAAAAGTCAGCGACATGTTTGGCTTTGAATACATTCAAGATTTAATTAAATACCTTTTTTTGCAGATTTCTATTGCCTTATGAAGTTAGTTTATTCGTAGGCTATGTAGTTCAGTAGTGATTTATTTTAAACTAAGCTACAAGTATGATATTTCTAAAATTAGGTTTGTTTTTTCGTTTTCAGTAATGATGTAGACATGGAAACAGATCACTACTCCAATGGAGTTGGAGAAACTTCATCCAATGGTTTCCTAAATGGTAGCTCTAAACATGACCACGAAATGGAAGATTGTGACACCGAAATGGGTCTGCAGTGATATTTCTTACATTTTTAATAAAAAATGATGGCTACAAGGTTATGTTTTTACTTGTACTGATTCACAGCTGATGAGCATAAACCAGATTTAAAGATGTATGTGCCATAGGACTTGACAGTAATGCATAGCAACTTAAACTCTTGTTTGAGTGGGCTGCTAGAGAAAGTAGAGTTACCTTTCAGCTACAGGCAGTGTTTCTTGCTGAATTGCTTAGGCTCAGGTTTAGCGCTGTCACTGATGCGGCAGTCCTGACTTACTGGTGTTGAGCCTCTAGGCTATTTTGGGTTGGAGATGATAAAACTTCTTATATTTATGTCAGTATAGTCAGTAAGGCCAAATGGGTAGATGATTTTACAAATTCTAATCAGTGTTTCTTAAATGGGTTTAATGTAAACGTGTGTGACTATGCATAGTACTATCCCTGGTATATAGTAAGTACTTAAGTATGACCTCCCTCACCAAAAAAAACCCCCATCAGCAACAACAAAATTATGTGGCTCCAAGACACATTAGCATGCATGATTTTATTTTGTAGACAACTTACGTAGTAAATTGCCTGTCCCATCAGCAAACTATCCCATCAAATGGAGGGTGAAAATTTATTTGTTGGAATAAATTTTTTCATTTATTTGTTGGAATTCCATGGCGATGTTAGATTTCTTATTATTTTGAGATTGAGTGGTATTACTAAAATTGTTTTTTAAAAAGAAATGCAGCTTTGTTTTACTCCTCAATATCAGCCACCTCAGTTTCTGAAGAGTAATTTAAGTACAGTGATAAAGAGCAGGAGTTCTAGAGCCAGATTACATAGATTTGATTTCTGCAACTGCCACTTACTAGCTGTGTGACCTTGGAAAATTTACTTAACTGCTCTGTGTCTCAGTTTCTTCATCTGTAAAATGGGTATAATGACCTTATAAGTTATTGTGAAAGTAAATGAATAATCCAAAAAGCTAATAGCACAAAGTGCTTGGGAAATACTAACCATCATCATCATCGTTACCTTCTTTATTATTAATGATTTATAAGTACTTTTTACAGTGAAATTATTTTATCAATCAAGATATATAAAATTATTTTCTTGGCTGGGCACGGTGGCTCACGCCTGTAATCCCAGCACTTTGGGAGGCCGAGGCGGGCGGATCACAAGGTCAGGAGTTTGAGACCAGCCTGACCAGTATGGTAAAACCCCATCTCTACTAAAAATACAAAAATTAGCCAGGCATGGTGGCACGTGCCTGTAATCCCAGCTACTCAGGAGGCTGAGGCAGGAGAATTGCTTGAACCTGGGAGGCGGAGGTTCCAGTGAGCTGAGATCACACCACTGCACTCCAGCTTGGGTGACAGAGTGAGACTCCATCCAAAAAAAAAATCTATATATTATTTTCTCAAAGTGGTATTTTTCTAAAAGTAGTGCATTTAATCTTTTCAATTAGTATAATATGCTGTCTTCTGTATTTTTATTGTAGTCGTTTAGCTTTTCTTAGCTTTCAGGAACATTTTATTACATCTCTACTACGTCAGTTAAGGCAGCCTGAGTGGTATTATTAAGAGTTACCCTCTAACACTGAAAGGTTGTCCCCTCTTAACTGCATGCTGATCCTAGACTCTTGAGAGCTAAATAAAGTATATCTTTTAGCTGCAGTTTCCTATTAAAAATGAATTTCTAACAATTTACATATTTAGATGAAATATTAGGGAATAGTTACTAAATGTACAAAATGTTATAAGAAATGTATATTCGTGTCCTCATTATACTCCATTCCATAAGGTAGTAAAATACTTGTCTGCTTTTCTTACAGAAGTTGATTCAAGTCAGTTGAGACGCCAGTTGTGTGGAGGAAGTCAGGCCGCCATAGAAAGAATGATCCACTTCGGACGAGAGCTGCAAGCGATGAGTGAACAGCTAAGGAGAGACTGTGGCAAGAATACTGCAAATAAAAAAATGTTGAAGGTGAATATATTTTTTCTTGAAAAATTATAAATATGTCAGAGGAACTAAAATGTAGTTTTGTGAAACACTGAGCAGTGTGCCAGAAATTCTTGTTAGGGAACTTGGACCTGACCTTCCCCGTGGCTCCTTGCCCATTTGGGAGTGGAAATGTTTGATGAAGTTAGGCAGTTCTGATCTACTGGAAAGAGCATTGGACTAAAGCAAAAAAAAGGATTAAATCCCAGTACTAGTGCTTATCAACATTGTTGTCCTCGTTAACTTAGTTCCTTAGTTTTATTTTCTCAGCTGTAAAATCAGCAGTTACTAGGAGAAATGTGGGTGAGCAGATAAAACTATAAGTCTGAGATTTTATTTTAGTAACTGTTGTTCAGGGTTTAGCAATTTGGACGTATAACACATGGTTCTCATTTTGATGGGAATTAGTGAAGAGTTGGGTCACTTTTCGTGGCAAGAATAGTTAAAATACATTTTAAAGTCTCTTCTGGATTGTTGTCCATGAGCTAGTAGGATGGATACAATCTAATTCACTAAAGTAACCAGTTTTGTGTACCAGTTGAAGGTGGAGGGGCTGTCTCCTAACAAGTCAGCATTGCAGTTGTAGAGATGTGCAGCTCTTTAACAGTTGGTTCATTGTGAACATTTTCTTCTGAATATTTTGGAAGAAGACTGAAAAAGATGAGATGAATGCAGTGGCCTTGAGACTGATGTTTGGGTATGGTAGGAAAGGGCAAGCAAAAGATTCCTGCCGCTCTCTCTTCTTGACCTGGACTGAAAGTTAGTACAGGTTGAGTATCCCTAATCTGAAAATCTGAAATGCTCCAAAATCAGTACCTACCAAAGAAGTACTCAGTTTCCAAAAGGATAATTTTAGACACCTAAAATAACTTAATAAAGAGCCTGAATGTTAAGTTTCTTCTTGGCACTCCTAGTACCAGAAAAATTTCTACAAAGTTGCATAGTAATGAAAATCCCCAATGAGGAAAAATCTATTATACTTTTCAAATGAATTCTACTTCAATTTAATAAACATAGATTGACTACCTTAGTGCTACACACTGGAGGCACAGTCATTAAGATAAATATTTAAAAGGGGAAGAGTTAAGCTGGGCATGATGGCTGACATGATGCACAAGGGTATGCTCAGTGGAACATTTTGGACTTTTAGATGAGAGATGCTCAATTAGTAAATGTTTTAAAATTTGAAAAAATCTGAAATCTGAAACATAGCACAAGTGTAGGACATAACATGCTTGCCTGGCCTAGGATGGGTTACAGAGCATCTCAAGTTAAAGGCATGCAATCTTGTATTTTCCCTAGCTGAGATGGGAAGACAGGTGTATTTATCAAACTTTGTACTTCATCTACTCGATCGTATAAAAACTGCTATTTCTAGTGGTTACCCTGAGCTATCAAAAAAGTTAAATTATTTTTATGCTAGATAAAAAATAATTGGTAATTGAAACAAGTTTAATTTAAAATGTCAAATCAGGCCAGGCACGGTGGCTCAAACCTGTAATCCCAGTGCTTTGGGAGGCCGAGGCGGGCGTATCACGAGGTTACGAGATTGAGACCATCCTGGCTAACATGGTGAAACCCCATCTCTACTAAAAATACAAACAAGCAGCTGGGCATGGTGACGGGCGCCTGTAGTCCCAGCTACTCAGTAGGCTGAGGCAGGAGAATGGCGTGAACCCAGGAGGCGGAGCTTGCAGTAAGCCAGGATTGCGCCACTGCACTCCAGCCTGCATAACAGAGCAAGACTCCATCTCAAAAAAAAAAAAAAAAAAAAAGTCAAATCAGACATTAATATATCTGGAAAATGACTGTCCACATTTGCCTTAGAAGATTAAGATTACCATGAAGTCAGACTGTCTTTTAACTCCTCTTTTTCATTTTTATTTTTAAACTTTGTAGAGATGAGGTCTCACTGTGTTGCCAAGGCTGGTCTTGAACTCCGGGACTCAAGCAATCCTCCTGCCTTGGCCTCTGAAAGTGCTGGGATTATAGGCATGAGCCATCATGCCCAGCTTAACTCTTCCCCTTTTAAATATTTATCTTAATGACTGTGCCTCCAGTGTGTAGCACTAAGGTAGTCAATCTATGTTTATTAAATTGAAGTAGAATTCATTTGAAAAGTATAATAGATTTTTCCTCATTGGGGATTTTCATTACTATGCAACTTTGTAGAAATTTTTCTGGTACTAGGAGTGTCAAGAAGAAACTTAACATTTAGGCTCTTTATTAAGTTATTTTAGGTGTCTAAAATTATCCTTTTGGAAACTGAGTACTTCTTTGGTAGGTACTGAGGATGTTTTAGGGCAGTTGTTTTCAACATACTTGGTGTCTGAATCCTTTAAAAATTATTAAGGGGCCGGGCACGGTGGCTCACGCCTGTAATCCCAGCACTTTGGGAGGCCGAGGCTGGCGGATCACCTGAGGTCGGGAGTTTGAGACCAGCCTGACCAACATGGAGAAACCCCTTCTCTACTAAAAATACAAAAAATTAGCCAGGCATGATGGCGCATGCTTGTAATCCCAGCTCCTTGGGAGGCTGAGGCAGGAGAATCACTTGAACTCAGGAGTTCAGGTTCAGCCTGTGCAACATAGTGAGACCTAGTCTCTTAAAAAAAAGAAAAATGAGAAGAGTGGCATTGCTTTATATTTTTTGTAAGTCTCTTTAATGCTTGGTTTAATAGGTGAGCTGTATTCACATACAGACCAGACTATCTTTAGTCTGTTGTGATATCACACGTCATGTGCCTCTGGAAAATTCCACTGTATAGTCATGAGGAAGTGAAAGAGAAAAGGGCAAGGAACATCTTAGTACTATTATAAAAATAATTTTGCCTTCACAGACCCCCTGAAAGTTTCTTGGACCCAGGTGTCCCTGAATCATACTTTGAGTACTGTTGTTTTAGGGCATATGCTAATTGAACAGGATGAAGTACCTTTGAAAATTTAAGATTATACTCCATTAGCTTACTTTGTGTTTGATTCTTATTTACATGAAGCTCAGAAGATGGCATTATATGGCCAATTCTCAAAGATATTCCTTTGTTATATACTGAATTGTGTGAAGATGTATCATCTTCATCTAAAGAGTATAAATGTCTTTGATTTTGCACCTCTAACTTCTAAGCAAATGCCAGCTACTTTCAGAGACTTTCTTAATACTCTGAGCTGCTTCCATCTCATTTCCGAAACTTATCTTGATCTAGATAGGGATAAGGTGAGTAACTGACCCAACTTATAAGTAGCCAAAGAACAAGGCCGGATGATTTGAGGGCAACATGAAGAGAAAACAGGTTTAGAAATCATTCCACTTCTTTTTGTTACTTCAGTTCACTTGTAATTGTAGCATTTTTAAAAAATCTTGTTTTTAGGTTTGCATAAACGTTGAGTCATGTGACTCAGAAGTTCATGCAAATCCAAACACACACACACACACACACACACACACACACACGAGAGAGAGAGAGAGAGACAGAGACAGACATGAGAGAGAGAGAGAGATTGAGAGATGTGATTAATGTTGAAAGTCAGGTGGCACACTGTTTCTCTTGACCTTTTTCCTTTTAGTTTTTTCAGTCTTCTCTCCTCTTTTCCTGTTGTCTTTGTCCTTATCTGCCTACGTCTTCCAGTGGCTCCCAAAAGAACTCTTGAATTGTTTGTTGAGCAGCTGTTTATTGAATTTTTGCAGTGTGGAGAGGCGTTGTTGTAGGGACTGTGGAAAGTCCAGTATGAATGAACAGCCCCAGCCTGCAAGGAACCTTTAGTAACCGAAGTAGCAATAGAACCATTTAGAGTCATCCTATTTAGAAACTGCTCCAGATTCTAAACCAAATAGGAGTACAGTTTGAAAATCCACCGGTATCACAGCTCCCACCATGCTTATGAATATGGGCACAAGGGGCTTCCTGGTGACTTGTGAGTACCCTGCAGGACCAAGCCTTGGTGTCAAATTCTATTTGCATTTATATTAGCCAGATTCAGCTACATGCCCTTACCCAATAAAAAGGGTGGGTGAGTGTCACATTTCCCTCAGAAGTTATTCCACTGAGGTAATGTTTTTTGCTTTAAAATAACCCATAATTCTACATATTTCAGGTATTTTCAGTTTTGTGCCTTAACTCCCATGTGCATGTATCTTAACTAGCTAATAACCATGGTGACACTATTTTGTATTCTGTTTTAATTGTCATAAGAATTTATTTCCTCCCAGTTTCTATGCATTATTTCCAATTATTTTTAAATGGCTACACGAGGCTGGGTGTGTTGGCCCACACCTGTAATCCGAACACTTTGGGAGGCTGAGGCAGGAGGATTGCTTGAGACGAGGAGTTCGAGACCAGCCTGGGCAACAAAGTGAGATCCGATCTCTACAAAAAATTTAAAAATTAGCTGGGCGTGGTGGCTTGTGCCTGTGGTCCCAGCTACTCAGGAGGCTGCGGCAGGAGGATTGCTTGAGCCCAGAAGTTCGAGGCTGCAGTGAGCTGTGATTGCACCACTGCACTCCAGCCTGGGTGACATAGCACAAGACCCCGTCTCAAAAAAACAAAAAAGCTCCATGATATTTTATTGTTGCTGTATAGGTTTATTTCAACATTGCTCTGTTGTTGGATTTTTCCATTTGCTTTTATGTCAGATGCTTTAGTGACATCTTTATACATGTATCTTTGTTTCTTAAAATTACTCCACTGAGATAAAGTTCTAGAAGTAGAATTGAGTCAAAGAATATGAACATTATTGTGGTTCTCACTACATATTGCTATACTGGTTTTCACAAACCCTTTACCAACTTCTACCAGCAGTAAAGAAAGAATGTACCATGGCACTAGTATATTAATGCTAGTTTAGTGGGTTTAACATATGTTAGTATCTTAAAATTGCGTATTTGCATTTCTTTGGTTATCACCACCAGTTAACTTTTACAGCAGGCTTTAAACCATTAGTATTGTTTTGCCAGTTTCATTCATTTTCCTTTGTGAAGAAAGAATAAAGTCCTAGATGTTTACGACTGGGAGTTTGATGGTATAAACCATTTTTTATTTTTAAGGCTCTGTTAGTTTTGTTGCTTACAGCT
The DNA here is from genome assembly GCF_028878055.3 of Symphalangus syndactylus. Lineage (NCBI taxonomy): Eukaryota > Metazoa > Chordata > Mammalia > Primates > Hylobatidae > Symphalangus > Symphalangus syndactylus. The sequence goes on from NC_072445.2 coordinate 57,310,710, forward strand.
TCACTCTACTTCCAAGCCATGTTTTATAGTGTTGTTGTGTGATCCTCCTAAAATTAAGTCTAATCCATGTTGGTTTCCTTCATTTAAAACCTTATTTCCTTATTGGAAAAACTTCAAGCTTTTTAGTATGGTTTTTGGGGTATTTTAGCATCTAACTCCTACCCGTGTTTCCAGCCATGCTTTTTTCTCCCCTCAGCCTCAGTTTGCATGTATTAAGTCAATAGTAATGTACTGTGTGTTATTTATTTATATGTAAGCCTTCCCTTGAAGCAGTGACTAGGTCCTGGTCATCACTGTATCCTCTATATCTGGCAGCTGTATTCAGTAAACATATGTTGAATTGTACTGAAAATGAAATACCAGAGAAAAATTTTAGACGTTTTTTCTTAACATTTAGATGGGTAACTAAAAGAATCTGCATCTTACTATTCACTGCCTCCGTTTGCTTCTCTAGATGATAGACATGATATCAACCTTAGATGATTATTGTAAGGATTAAATAGATGATCCATATTCGTGCTTAAAACACTTCTTCACACAATGTTAGTGCACAATACATTGTTGTCATTTTAAAGAACTTTTTCTCTGAGTTTTAAAACACTACAGTGTAGTATTTTTTTTTTTCCTTTAAGTTCCAGGGTACATGTGCAGGATGTTCAGGTTTGTTACATAGGTAAACGTGTGCCATGGTGGTTTGCTGCACTAGACAGTGTAGTCTTAATTTAAGATTTGGGACTGTGACATTTCACATTTTCGGTGGTATGTTAGGATGTAGGCTATGAATATAGTTTTGTACTTGAAGTTTTTGTTTACCAAGTATTCCTTGGAAAAATTCTTCAGTATTTCTTTTTAAATTTATCTGTACTATGGGTATGGTACCCTCATCAGATGGTTGTGGGGTAAATTAAGTCTTGAGCAAAGCTCAGTCCTTAAAAATAACGTGATTTTTTTTTTCTTTCTTTTTTTTTGGAGATGGAGTCTCTCTCTGTCGTCCAGGCTAGAGTGCAGTGGTGTGATCTTGGCTCACTGCAACCTCCGCCTCCTGGGTTCAGACGATTCTCCTGCCTCAGCCTCCCGAGTAGCTGGGATTAGAGGCATTCGCCACCATGCCCGACTAATTTTTGTATTTTTGTATTTTTAGTAGAGATGGGGTTTCACCATGTTGGCCAGGTTGGTCTTGAACTCCTGGCCTCAAATGATCCGCCCGCCTCTGCTTCCCAAAGTGCTGGGATTACAAGTCTGAGCCACCACACCTGGCCAAAAACAAAATAATATGTTTGATTTGAGTTAGCTTTACAAGATAAAGGGTCATATATTCTTTCCATGGGTTGGGAAGTGTGGGTTGGGTTAGGGGCGGGAAGTAGAACCAAGTAGCTTTGTGGGATGCATAAAACATCTTCAGTGCTGGAAGAAGCAGGTCTTGCTCTCAACAGGCATATGAATTATCTTCCTGTACGAAGCACCTGAGTAGCTTCAGGGGATTCAAAAAAATAAGTAATTTTTATCTTCAAAGAACTTTTATTGTAATTGGAGCAGAAAACTACCCAGATGAAATATTCAGCAATATAAAACAATGGAGGAGCCATCTGTGTTTGCGTAGAGGCACGTGTATTCCATGCCTTGTGGTCTCAGACTGACTTCACAGCATTTCTTCATGGGTTATTCTTCTCTAAATCCACAATATTAGAGGCTCATTTGGATGAGAAAGGGCAAGAGTACAGTTGATCAGAAGCCTCTCCCCCACCTCTGCTTTCATAACACTAGTAAGATATCTAGAGAAATGATGGAAAATGGGTGTGGAATCTGATTTTTTGAGCAGCTGAACCTAGGAGATGGTGCTCTTTAGGAATTTCAGTAGTCAGTATTTTGAAAGTGTTATGTTCCTGAACTCACAAATTAAATTAACAGTTTCTGCAGCAACTCTCCATGTCTGCCTTCCAAATTGGGAAGAGTGTTCTGAATTTCTCTTTTTATATTTGTATAATATTGCCCTGGATTAGGGTATTGACTTGGCATAATAGTAAGACGTCATTTATTGAAAGATTAGAATGAACTGATACTGCTAATTTCATTTAGTCCTCATACAAATCTAGGTAATAGGGCCTCTTATAGTCCCCATTATGCAGATAAGGAAACTGGCACTTAGATTGTCACTTGCCAAAGGCTACACGGCCAGTTAGTGGTGGAGCTTGGACTTGAAGCCAGTATCTGAAACCACCATTAGTATGTGCCTCCCATAGAAAGAAGACAAAAAATATAAAGTAGTTGTTTGAAAAGAAGACTGTCAGTCATTTTAAGTTTTGAAGAGGTGTGGCTTGAGAGTAGTTGGAAATACTGAATGCATAAAACAGGTCCTGAAGGGCAGCCTGTTTTTTTCATAACTGAATTTGAGAAGAAGACATCCAGTGAGATGTGTCCAGTTCCTAAATCTGTTGAAAAAAGGAAATGCAGGCAGGCCCTGTCCTCTGTCACATTCATATCAGTAGTAATAAATTGTGAAGTAAAACATCTGAATGTTTTGCCTTCCACTCTCCCTACACCAATACTAGTTCATTCCTTTGAAATTCTTTTTCTTTTTTTTTTTCCTGTTTTGTGTTTAGGGATGGGAGGAAGATGAATGAGAATGGCTGTCCACAGGAAAAATGAAAATAGGCTTTGCTGCATAATTTAATTGTTCAAAAATGTACAGCGTCCCAGTGCTAGGAGTAAATGGGTTTAAAGTTTACATTAGTCTAGTGCCTGGAAGCCATATTTTACCTCTCAACTTGGAAACATTTGTGAGCATAATAGTTGAACTATTTGAATTAAAACCAAATCGGTGTGTTTTCAACAGGATGCATTCAGTTTACTAGCATATTCAGATCCCTGGAACAGCCCAGTTGGAAATCAGCTTGACCCGATTCAGAGAGAACCTGTGTGCTCAGCTCTTAACAGTGCAATATTAGGTAAGTAAAGCCGAATAAGGCACAATTTCAACTAGACTCTGAAAATTTGAGGGTGTTTGTACTGGCATTTGCACTTCGGTAAAATCATCAGCAAAATGTCCTCTATATTTTTAAAATATTAAAGTACCTAAAATATAGAAACCCTCTCCTTTAATTCCAGATTCAAATGGATTTAAATAGAATAAAAACAGTAAGATGGGGTACAGCTTGGGATGTTTGGGAAATAGAAGTTTTTGTGTGCATGTATGTAAGCATTTCTGGTAGCCACGAATGTCTACTTCTTTCATTAGAATGAGAGATTTGGTGGTCCTTGTGTATAATTCAAAATACAACCCTATCAGAGACATTCTTTACAGCCCTCTTTAGTGAAAGGCATTTTCTGCTACTGATTTCTAGGCTAGGAATTGGGTGGCATTCTCTAGTTCGGCTGCTGTAGAAGGAATCGGAGAATGTTAAGAACATAGATTAATAATTGTCACAAGAGTTAGGCTAGAAGGGAACAGGGTACATTTGAAGAAAATCAAGAGGTCAAGGAAGGTTTTGATGGACAGAATAAGAATGGAAATAAGGGAGTGAAGAGCCTGAATATCGGAGAAGCTCAAACTGATCCAGTAGAGGGCAGGATTCCTAGCTGGTGCTCCACTGTTACCTTGCTCCCCACCATTTTGCTTGAGCTATTTGCAATGGGTAGCGGCAGCCTAAGCCACCGGTATCACAGCTCCCACCATGCTTATGAATATGGGCACAAGGGGCTTCCTGGTGACTTGTGAGTACCCTGCAGGACCAAGCCTTGATGTCAAATTCTATTTGCATTTATATTAGCCAGATTCAACTACATGTCCTTACCCAATATAAAGGGTGGGTGAGGAAGAGAAAAACAATTTAAAAGGTGAGGCTTAGCCAGGGGTGAGCATGAAGTGCGAAACTCTCATTCGATGTTCGTTTGGTTGCCATTCCTATGAGCAACTCACTGTAGCGTGTATGATTATAGTATTTATATACTGAACAAGTACTTTTTATATGAATTGTGTAACTGCACATATTGTGCATTTCTATGTAAATGTGGTAGGGTCGATTGTTTACATAAAACAAGTTTGAGTTGTGGGCAATTCTCATCAAAGGTAATTTATATAAAGAGTGAGTTTTCATTTGACTTTAGAGTCTAATTCCCAGGTAATTGGGACTCCAGTCTAGTTTAGAAGTCTGTACTGTGCTGTGTGGCCCTGCAAGGTTCAGGGACTTTTAGTCACATATTTCAGACTATTTTAGGAAGATGAGAGGGCAGTGCCACAAAAAGTAGATTAAAGAGTAGTTTAGATAGGGAGACTTGCAATGAGGGCCAGGACTTTTACGGCAAGAATGTAAAGGAAGCAATGAAAAGCATTTGTATTTGAGCGCTCAGTCTGTTTCTTTGCTCTTAGAAAATTTATTAATTTGTTAAGGACCAATACTGAAGTTTGGGAATAGGAGTAGTGTCCTTAGTGTTGTAGTTCTCCAAAATTTAGGATTTGTACATAAATATGAATTTTCTTTGGCTAATGTGTTACATTTTCATTGGTTCTACAAAATTCATTTAGCTCCATTGGTAAAAGTAACTTAGTAACAATGCTGGAATTGTAAGGAAAATTATGGTTTACTATAATTGTCTTTTTGAAGTTATATTGTAGGTAATCATTAAAACCTAATTACTAGATGATACTAATCTTTAAAGTGACCAGTTTTCTTATAACAATTGAATTTCTTGAGTTCAAGGGAATTTGTTGAGCACCATTATCTATAGACATATGTACTCTTACATATTGTGCTATATTATGTAGATTCAGCCATAAATAGTGCTTAATCTTATTAATACAAATAGATGCAATTCCTGTAAAATTAATGACACAATTACTAAATTGCTATAGATGGGCATGTATGTGTTTATAAATACCATGCTATATTATATAGGTACATCTATATATAGTGTTATGAAAATTTCATATATCCAAAAAAGTTAGATGCATCACCAGATGCTTCCTTTGGCCAAAATAAAATTTAAAAAAAATTCCCTGTAGATGCTTGCCTTTGAGCACGGTCTTCCCTGTGAACCGTCAAGACACCATACTTTCTCATCAATCTACGTGGCTTTTTTGCACACTTTTATTCTTAATCCTGTTTTTGTTTTCTACCTTTAAGTCCTGAATTTGCTTCTTTTTGATATTGTGCTTTTTCCCTTTTGGAAATTTCCTCTTCTTTCTCCCACCATCAAATTGCATCCTCTGAACCAAGAATGGAGTTAAACCATATGAAGCCTTTCTAGCCATGTGTCATTGTTTTTGCCCTTTGTTGTCAACTGTGCCTATAAAGAACTGATTAGTAATTTTATTGATTAGTTTGGGCATTGCCTTCTCATAAAGAGAAATTACCAGCTTCTGAGTCTGGCCGCTTTTACCATTAGTTCATTTTTTTTCATCTCTGGCAAGAAACAAATTTTGGTAATTATTGCATTTGTACTACAAATGTCTGACAAAGAAACTTATAATATGCAGGACCCTGAAAACTTATTGGCATTTTTAAAAAATGTCTGAACTGTCCATTTTAAATTGGCACCTCCAAAACTGCGGGGTGGCTCTGCTGTATGTTCTCTCACTGTCACCGCTAACACCTGCTCCCCACCAGCCCAAATAACATTACCTATATATGCCTTGGAGATGGCTAGGCAGCCTCAGTTTGGTCCTATCCACAGAGGTGGAAGAACCCATCAGTAGAAACTTGTAATGAAAACCTGGTGCCTTTTTTAGTTTTAGTTAGTATCAACTGATTTTGATCAACCAGAAGGGAAATAATGCCTTACTCTCCACTCCAAATATCAGATAAAAAGTTGTACCTTTCCCATCATAGTTAATATGGAAATAAGTATTTAAGTATCTGATACTTTAAAAGTCTGATTCTGCAAGAGTTTCTCTTATAGTTGAATACACAATACCCACACTACCTTGTCAGAATATTATGTCCAAGGTGTCTATCTTTTGCGTAGAAACCTTCATTTGCTTGATATTTCAGAGTGGTATGGGAGTGGTAGTTTTTAAAGTCATGCAGTATTCTCCTGATTGAAATGTTTTTTAAAATGTCTTGCTAATTGCTGTTTTCATTTTTATTCTTCCTCAGAAACCCACAATCTGCCAAAGCAACCTCCACTGGCCCTAGCAATGGGACAGGCCACACAATGTCTAGGACTGATGGCTCGATCAGGAATTGGATCCTGCGCATTTGCCACAGTGGAAGACTACCTACATTAGCTATGCATTTGAAGAGCTCACACTTATATTGTGGCATATAGTCAACATGGAAGTAGACCAGCTCTGCTGATTTGAAATTTAGATTTTTTAAATTATGTACTGGGGACAGGTTTTTGTCGCTTTACATTGCTTCCTAGTTTACAGCATGATGCAAATGATTTTCTAACTTAGTGTTAGGAGAAATTATTTTCCATCTTTAACCTCTTAGTTGTCTAAGAGTTAAATATTACTGAATTTCAGACGTTCAAATTGATCATCACAAATCCTTTAAAACAATTACCTAAAAGAAACCAAAAATCCTGCCTTCTTTGTGGGGGAGGGGGGAGAGAGGGGAAGGAAATGGAACAAGTTGTGTTTGTGTTAGCATGTGGGTGATGTAAACTTCAAATTGGGAGATGTTCCGACCCCCACTCCCATATAAGCATTCAATCAGTGTAACTTGCAAAATGCATAAAAAACATCCGACAGTTTGAATTTATAGTGTTGATGGAAGAAATCATTTTTAATGTGTACTGTAAAACTTGAAATACTCAGGAGCTGAGTGAATATGTTGTTGCTACTTACAATCCCGACCTGTTAGTCCCAGTAGTTTTGTTTTAACATGGTCTTTTTCAACTTTGTTTCCTGTTTAACTACAGATGACTTCTGTTGTAGACTCACAAGTTTAACTGTTGTATTATAACAGTATTACATGTCAACGGTGTGGTTATGACCTTTATTTATATAAAAACCAAATATTTAGTCAATTTACCGTGTCTTAATTTAATCTTTGTACACCTTCCATTTTTAAGTGCTTAAATGAGTACTATATTGCAATAAAATGTAGTGATATAATTAACCAGCCATTAAAAATTTACTTCTACAGATACAGTGTCAATTGAGTTTATATATTAGGTACTTGCATACTTTTTATGATTAATATGAAAATTAGAGCAATTAAAATTAATGGTTTCTACAATTAATCTGAGTTCTACAACCTAAAATTACTGCCTTCAGTTTACTGGCATCCCTGGATTAGGGTTAGACCTGATATTGTAGGTGACACAGAAAGGCAACAGGAAATTAACTTCATTATTTTCATATTCATAATATGGCATATGAGACTCACCAGGCAAGCAAATCCCGACTGGTTAAAAGTAAAAATTTAAAAGCTGTCAGCTATATTTTGTGCACTGAATCTTTAATAGCAAATTGTCTACGGGCTGCAGTTAGAGACTTTCCTGGAATGTCCATTTCTCCTTTTTGTCCGTGCCATTTTTGCCACCCCTCCAACCCGGGGAGAGTAGAAGAGGTGCTGGTGTGGGTATGGCTTGAATTCAGTTAAATATATGAAAAAAAGAAAACAATTCCTTCTTAAACCACTTTTTCCTCTAGGATTGCAAGGCACAATTCTACTCCAGAAGAATGAAAAGTGGTTGAGTACTTCCTCAAATAGGTTTATGGTTTTTATAATGACCCTTTAAAATGATCTATGATTTATTAGATAAATTCTATACATACAAAGTACAGATTCTTCATTTAGCATTGATTTACTTCTTAGTTGTCATCTTTCTGACCATCCACCGTCTTTTAAATCTCTTGGCATTTTGTTTTTTCTGGATTCCTAGAATACAAAGTTTTGTGCAGTAAGTATATTAGAGAAACATAATTCAAATTTTTTTTTATAATTCTCTATATGAATGTAATTACTAAAACTGGGTGGGCTTTTTATACATTAGATGTATACACATACTACATTGACCTGTTTTTCACAAGTAACTTACTTAATATATAAGCCATTATAAGGGGGAAAAGTAACGTTATGAACTATCTCCTTCAAAAGAACATTATTCAACATATATAAAGCTATTAGAGGCAGGAGAATAAAGCTGGATCTTACCCCAAGCATTATTCAAAAACTGGACAGCAGCTCTTTTCACTGGTAACCTCTTGTTGGCAAGAGACAGGAACTTATTTACTAGAAAAGAAAAGTATTTATCATTTCATAGTTTTATTTGCAGTAAAAAGTGAGAAAAATAGTCCATAAAAAAATTACCAGTAGTCCTGTTGGTTCCTGGCCCATATAATGAATTATGTATGAAGGCTTGTGCTGCTTGTTGCCTTGAATCTCTCAGATCTTGGTCTTTTAGCCTTACGGCCACGTAGCTTTTATTCTGGCTGTTGATCAGTATAAAAGGTTAAATAAGAATTATACGTGCGTTTTTTTTTTTTCTTCCTGAGATGGAGTCTCACTGCCACCCAGGTTGCGCGATCTCAGCTCACTGCAACCTCTGCCTCCCAGGTTCAAGCAACTTGCCTGCCTCAGCCTCCCAAATAGTCGGATTACAGGCGCCTGCCACCATGCCCAGCTAATTTTTGTATTTTCAGTAGAGACGGGGTTTCACCATGTTGGCCAAGCTGGTCTGGAACTCCTGACCTCGTGATCCACCAGCCTCAGCTTCCGAAAGTGCTGGGATTACAGGTGTGAGACACTGTGCCCGGGCTACATGCTTGCTTTAAAATATTTTTATCATTTGTCTCATAGTGATAAACTAATTTTGTATATGCACAGATAGAATAAAACTAAATTACAGGACTACAAGAAACAGACTAACATATTTTAGTAGAGCACATGGTGGTTTTTTTTTTTGATCAATTGAACAATCAGCATCTCAGATGTATTCAACTGAAGAACTTGTCCCTGGACTTTTGTACTAAAATATACTAAAACCAAAAGTCAAAACATAACATTAGTTAACAGGAAATTGTTCTGATACATGTAGTAAAAGAGAATTGACAGCATGATTTCCAAATCGACTGTGCCAAATAAATTTTGCCAAATGAAAAGTCCAACATACTGTGATGAATTCCTCTCATGGTCTTGCACTTTGCTTTAAATTTGTTTCTATATTTGATCTTGTGGCTAAAACACCAATATGCAAGTGATAATTTGGACCACCAAGCTGTACTGAATGCAACTCAAACGAATGCCTGTGGACTTCAAGACAGATACTACAGACATCGTCCACAGTATTGGCCAAAATTCCAGTAACAGCAATAGCCACTTTCTCTGTGACTTCTGTAGACCGTAAGAATAGAAGATAAGGCCATATTGTCAGGGAAAGGTTGAATTTTGTGAAAAATGGCTCCTTTTGAAGAATTGTCATGATTGGCAATAGGGGTGAACACCTTTCCATTGGAATAGCTGTCTTTGCATTGGCACCATGCACCATAAGGGTTGGTGACTGGAGGAACATTCAGCAGCCAGAAAAATTACACTGCCTGAATACGTGTAGGCTGGCAAGTTTGAAGTGCTGACAGTAGGCTGCAGTGTATCTTGAAATAAACATCTATCTATTGGGAAAGGTGAAATGAAATTTTCTCAATAAAACCACTAAAAAAAAGTTTTTGAACTTAACCTGCAGGACCTGCAAAAACAAAGTGTTCAACTGATCTTTATTTTTTTATGAAAACCGATTTTTTTTTGAGACAGGGTCTCACTGTCGCTCAAGCTGTAGTGCAGTGGCACGATCTTGGCTCACTGCAGCCTCGACCTCCTGGGCTCAAGTGATCCTCCCACCTTGGCCTCTGGAGTAGCACACCAGCACGCCCAGCTTACTTTTTTTATTTTGTGTAGAGACGGTTTTACCATGTTGCCTAGGCTGGTCTTGAAATCCTGGACTCAAGCAATCCACCTGCTTCAGCCTCCCAAAATGCTGGGATTAACAAGCGTAAGCCACGTGCCCGGCCCAAAAGTGGTTTTTCCACAGAGACTCCAATCTGAAATTACTACTAATTAAAATATTTTCCCATGTTAGCCAATACTTTAACTCTCTTAAAGGTATCCTTTACATCCCAAATGAAACAAAAGACTCATTACCTGACAGACTGTACTTTTTGTACTTTAACTTTCCTGGAGTCATTTCCTTTTTCACAGTCTTCATTTTTCTTTTGCAAATTAACTAAAAAATAGTTACATTTTCTAATTAGCAATCACATAAAAATAAATCAGGAAATTTACTGGAGTTCACTTTAAGCATCCACTACACACTAATGTGGATGCAGTTTTTATTTGTATGAAATACAGGGAATAGGCCCCAGCTAACCTTGGCCAGGCCCATGCTGGCTTTCTAAGGGCCATTCATATTTGACTGGAAACATCTGCAAGTGCACTTGACACTTACATGAGAAGTTATTTAAATTAGAATAGTCATACCTTCTTTCAACTTTCCTGGCGATTTCTTGATGCTAAGGGAAAAAAACAAAACCACTGAGTGGAATGGCAGATAGCAAAGGTTACTCAAAACATGTTATATTATTTCATCTGGCTTTACAAGTAAGACACCCCCTTTCGTTACCAACACCCTCAGTTTCTACTCAGGAGCTCTCAGTTTGGAAAGCAACAGTCACTCCCCAGTACACTGCCACCAACTCTCAATCATTGGAAGATCCTCACAGTTAAAATCTGAAAGCCTATTAGCAGGCTTCCAAAGCAGCAAAATGCTATGGGCAATGGAGTTCAAGTGAAACACTTAAGAACAAGTTATAAAGTATTTGAAATATGAAGTGAATGGGAGTAGGCCCGCTTCATTTCATTTGGAGAAATCACAAAGGATTAATTTAATAGTTTAGGCACAGGAGACAGGGAACAGCCTCAAGGGGGCTGTGGCCCAATGGAGAGAGAAATGTAAATGGACACAATACAATACAGAAGCATTTGCACAGGAGAAAGGCCACACAAAAGCGGAAGTGATGGGAGGTGGGGGGGCCAAATGAGAAGGTAAAGGTGACACTTGAGCTCGGTTTTAAAAGATGAAAGGGAATTTGCCACCAAATAGATTTGCTCTTATCTTTAACGTATTCAGGATCTGAGTAACTCTTTGGTAAAGTTTTTTTTACTGAAAATTTGAGAGCCACTGGCCTAAGCAAAAGGGGGCTGAATTTCTGAATTTAAAGCCTTAAGGGGAGAGAAAGAGGAAAAAAAAAATATTTAGAAGGCTAAATTTAGTAGGGTTTGACCGATTCCTAAGGACGACTATAGCTTTTCGCTTTAAACCATAAAACACCAAAGATGCTAAATGAAGTGGGGAACAGGGAGGAAGGACAGGTTGGTGGCAGATAAGGCAAGTATAGGACAAATCGAGTTTTCAGAGCCTGTGGATTAAGCGCCTGCTACCTCACTAAATGATTCAAAACACTTTTTATTCACCACCACCTACTCTGCCCTAGTACAATGACAGGCAGTGAACAAAATGTACTGAATGAACACAATGGGATCAGGAATTCAAAAGCTAGCTATGGGAATGAACAAAAATCGTAAAATAAGAAGTGGAACGTTACCTCCGTCTTTCCCACCAAATTCATATACATAGGTAGCTTTTAAATTTGGGTTCTACAATTCCTTCAGTTATATGGATTCAAATAAATGTACCAGTACATAATTCAAAGATGGGTGTATATAAGCAAGTAATAGAAAAAGATCCATTATTTACCTAGTCTGTGAAGCTGTGGTTAACTTCTCTATAATAGTGTCTGGAAGGAGTTTTCTTTTCTTTTGGAATGAAAACGTTTAAAATTAATAAAAGTCATGTACATAGTATGTCCGGAGTCGCTTCTGAAGTTACCACTTTTAAGAATGCCCTACATCTAGGCAAAGAAATTAATTAGGCTGGAAACTGCCCCCATACCTCTAGGCTATGGGAAGACTGGGTCCACAAAACTCCATTCTCTGAAAAGACTTGAAAGCTGGAAAAGGGTGCCCACGGTATTCCAACCCTCAGGTCACTGTTATAAATTGAAAGCAGTTAAGTAATGTCCACCTGGAGCCAGTTCTCTGTGTGGAGTATCAGACAGCAAAGCAACCATACACTAAATCTGTACAGCCCTTACAGTTTCCAAATCACCTCACTTAATTCTCACAGCAACCTCTTTTTTTCAGTTGGTGGACACTAAAGGAGAAGAACTTTTTCTTTTCTTTTTTTTTTTTCTGAGACAGGGTCTCGCTCTGTCGCCCAGGCTGGAGCGCAGTGGTGTGATCTCGGCTCCTGGCAGCCTCCACATCCCGGGCTCCGCCCACCTCATCCCCCTTCAGTACTGCCGCGCCCGGCCCAAGCATCTTTCCACCACTGTCAGAGGAAATCTTGGTGACTATTTCCCCACTCCAATATCCTACTAACCCAAATTATATCCACCATGGGAATTCTCCCTGAGTCGGGTTGTTTTAATAAGACACCTCCTCCCTATCCTCTAACCTTCTGTTCGATGAACAGCTCCTCGCGTCGCTTCCTCTTCTCCTTCAGGAGCGTTTTATCCCTGGGAGGAAGGGTGACAAGTCAGCAAAGGGAAGGACAAGCGGGACGAGAAGGGGCGGTTCTCCCCGCCCGGCCGCGGGCTCCGAACCTGCGCACGGTCTCCCGCACTCGCCGCTCCTCTTCTCTCGCTTCCGCCTGGGCGCTGGCGAAAGTCAGCTCCTCCGGGGCCTCATCGTCAAACTCATCGTCCCCTTCCTCGTCTTCCTCCAGCGGCTCGGCGGCCGCGCCGCTGCTGGGCTGCCCGAGCAACAGCCGGTGCTCCGCCTCCTCCTCCTCCGAGGCCGGCTGGCCCTCGTCCACCATCGCCTCCGCCGACGCCGGGGTGCGAGACGCGCGCGGTCGGAGCTGCACCATGGCCCACGCAGCGCTAGACCGTCTGACCTCTGACCCGGAAGCAGCTACAAATGAAGCGCAAGCGGCCTTTCATCGCCCCCTGCAGGTTCGGAGGTCCTCAGGGACGGTTGGGGTGCATGCGCGAAGTGAGGAAGGGCGTGCCCTGCGGGCAGTGGGCGTGTTTCTTTCCACGTGGCCCGCGGAGGCCGCCGTGGAGCCGGATGGACCCCACGGAAAATGCTCTGCCGGCGAAAGCAGCTGGCAATGGGGTTGGTTTCAAGGCAGGGAAGAGCCATCGCGCTGCCCTCCTCGGCTGGGATGGCGAGACAGGGCTGGCAGGACTCACGCTGTCCGGTGCTCAGAAAACCGGTAACCGCGGGCCCGAGGAGCTGCTCGCCGCCGTTTTTTGGCCCTGGGTTCCGTCGAGTGGATCCAGCATGTCAGTGTTTGTGTAGATTTGGCCGCGTTCGCTCCGCACTTCGGAGGAGGTGGCGTTTCATGGGAAGAAATGCGCTCTAGCAGATGGCCGCCGTGGCCAGTCAGCCCTGCCGTCACCGACGAAGACGCGGGCCACAGACCTGGACTCTAAAGAAATCTGCACAGACGTGACCGGCGCTCTTGGCCTGCCCAGCTCCGCGGCCGCAGCGACGCCGGTTAGGATGTCGGCCCTGTGGGAGCGGCGCCCTTCCTGGTGCCGGGCCCTAACCCACGACCTGGAACAGCAGCTGGCCCGTGGCAAATGCTGAGCAAATCTCCTGAAAGAATGGCTTCGCAGGTCCCTAGAGAATGCACCCGAGTTTTGTGGTATATACACATACGTACTCTTCTTTTCCAAGCATATTTTTTTTGTGATCGCCGTGTTTCTCTCCTCCCATCTATTATACAGTACTAAATGATTCATCATTCTTTGAACAAATCAAACTGCTTCACACCTGCCATGCGTTTGTACCGACCCTGCTCTTCCCTCTACTGCCGCAGCCCCCCAGGCAGAAGCCTTTTTATACTTCAAAAATTCCTACCCAGGCAAATTTCAAGCACCTTACCTCCTACCTCATCCCACTCTACCTATCTCTAATTGCGCTGGTCTGAACCCGCACAAATGTCTATGCAGTTTCTGCACTGCGTAACAGCTTATATGACAGTTGCTCCAGCCACTCTGTGAACTCCTGAGGGGAAGGGCCAGGTCTTGCTAGTCATTTTATTTCTAATGTCTATCATATGGTAGATGTTTAATAAATGCTAAGTTGAATAATTCTATCTCACACATATATTGTATTTTTAATTCTCCTTTCATGTCTTCTGTTTTAGAAGCAGTTCCCAATTTAAAAACAACAAAACCAAATAGGAACAAAAATGATAAAACTTAAGAAAAAAAAAAAAAGCTGCCGAACCTGAAGTTCAGTATGAGAGGAATCGCAAAGAACAGTTTTGAAATCCTAGGCCTTAGTCAAATAGAAATTACAAATCAAAAATATAATCAGACTCCCTGAGACACTGTGCTAACACTAGGAAAATGAATAAAGTTAACTTGGAGCAGCCCAGGAACAAACTTCTTATAAGTGCATGATGGTATTTTATGCGCAAAACTGCTTTATAAGTACTATAAGACTATCACAGGTATTACCAGTGCCCTCAGTGTCAACTCCTTGGCCCACCCATGGAAAGTGTAAATCGAGCCCTCAGGGTCCCTGACTGGTTCTCCAGCCACCCCATAGGCTATAAGCATCCCTCCTCCCCACACAAAGGGCCACTGGGATTTATTAAAGGTTATGCCTTGCAATGCAGTACAATGTTTTACATGACAGTGTCTTGTTGCCTGTTTCTATAAAAGCCAAGGCTGTAACATTAAATGCAATTTTGCAAGGGGCTGAGGTGATGTGGTCCAGGTATATAATCACTTCAGGGAGCCATGTGACCTTCATACAGTGTTGATAATGGCCATGCCTCCCAGTCAGGCCTCTGACACTCGCTGGACAGCAGGCATTCCAAGGCCCCTAAGCACTGAGTTAGCTGGTAAAGGTTAAGGAAAAAGCTGTATGCTTACTACTTTACTCCAAGGTAGTAAAGTGTATGGAAGAGGTACCTGACAGAAATAACTTAAGCATCCCCTGAGAATGACCCTGTATGGTAGATGCATCTGACAGCAATAACTTAAGAAATGAGGGTTGCCACGTGGAGGTTGCTGGGGGGAGGGTGCTGAGTGAAAGTGCTATATAAACTCCATGCTTTTTATAAGTGGTTGCCGTTCTGTCTAGTCCGCGGCCACTGGACCACCCTGTAAGTTTCCCCAAATAAACCCTATGTTTCCTTCACTAGCTCCAGGTCTCTTCTTTGGCCTCTTGAACCTGGTGCCATCCCTACTGAAGTTAACAGAGGTCTGGCCCAACATAAGGGCATCATTTTTTAAAGTCCCATGGAAAAAACTCCCGGCAGAGTTCAGCATCTGGGAACGGTTGGCAGGCCCCACAGGAACGATATGCTTCTGCATTTATGATGTTGAGAAGCGCTTCACTGTTGAGGCTTCCCCCGTCTACGGGAGCCAGAGTTAAATTTTAGGCAGCTGCATTTATCCTGGGGGTCCGCATATTTGCATATTCTCATCGTGATGTTTTACCTTGTTGGTACTGTTCTCTTCCTTCTTTGCATGAGTTCCTGTTGTGAGCTGCCCCTTGTTCACTGAGGTAATGTAGCCAGACAAGGTTAAAAAGCCCCCAGTAAGCCGGGCGCGGTGGCTCATGCCTGTAATCTCAGCACTTTGGGAGGCCGAGGTGGGCGGATCACCTGAGGTCGGGAGTTTAAGACCAGCCTGACCAACATGGAGAAACCCCGTCTCTACTAAAAATACAAAATTAGCTGGGTGTGGTGGCACATGCCTATAATCCCAGCTACTCAGGAGGCTGAGGCAGGAGAATCTCTTGAACCCGGGAAGCGGAGGTTGCTGTGAGCCGAGATCACCCCATTGCACTCCAGCCTGGGCAACAAGAGTGAAACTCTGTCTCAAAAAAAAAAGTCCCCAATAAAGCCATATCCCGTGTAACGTCTTTATACAATGAATTACCTACTGTAGAGTGTGATTTTATTTTCCACTAAAACTTGTGCAAAAATCAGAATTAAATAGTAGGGTTTTTACCCTTCGACTTCTACTTTGCCCAAATAACAAAAATATAATCGGGATAACTATATTTTTTTAGACAATAATTTACAAAATTTTTCCCTCCCATTAACCAACCATACACATCAAAGATATCTTACGTTTCAGTTCAAACCAAGTAATATGAATTAACTTTCCAGTTCCGTGACTTTTGAATGTGGGTGCTCTTTGCTACTTGTAAACCCCCATCACTTATCAACAGGTTGGATTCCAGCGAGGGAATCAGAGGCTATTTTTAGATTGTTCAATATTCAGCTCACCACCCATAAGACCATTTCTCCTCTGCGTGTGGCCTAGTTCTCAGATATACTGTAATTTCTTTCTTCCCCAGGACACTTAAGAAACAGTTTCATTTTCATGACGGGCAAGGGCTTCAGGAAGAGTTGTTCCACAGGGTCCCTGGAAATGAAACCTGAAAGACAAGAAGCAAATACAGCAGTTTTGAACTACAGGTTAGCAAAATGAATGCCCTACTTCAACAAGCACTTATTTCTGAAGTAATACCCGAAGTAAAACCCAAATTCTCATAAAGATGGTATTATGAATTTTTATGCCCACTTCTTCCATTTAGTTTCTAACAACTCTAGTTATAACACTTCACTATGGGCTGGCCTCTGTGACTGTGGGAATTTTGAGAAGCAAATGTCTAGAATTTATGTGCCATAAAGAAGAATTTTATTTCAAGGCGTAAGAGACATGATTATAAAGTGTATTTTGTTTGTTTTTTTTTTTCAAATCCTGAGAACCTGTGCAAGTAAAGTATATTTTGGGACTGTACTGCCAAACTCACTGAAATTGTAAGTATAAAATATACGTGTGTGTCTTATACATATATGTTTTATGTGTATCTATATATATAACACGTATGTGTTTGGCATGTTATATGTATACACAATACATATGTTTTGTGTGTGTATATGTGTGTATATATGTGTGTGTGTATATATATACACATATATATACACACGTGTGTATATATATACACATATATATACACACGTGTGTATATATATATATATATATATATATACATAAAACATTACAGCAGCATTCACAGGTAGTACTGAGGACAAGAGAAAAAAATACTCGTGCACTATTTGACCACCAGGATTTCAGCTAAGTCAATGAGCCTCTCAAACTATCTGTTGAACTTTCTGACTAGCCTCTGAGCTGTAGTTAGAAAAAAGAGAAAGAGGAAGGAGAAAAAAGAAGAAAAATCATGGACTTTTGTTTCCTCCAAGGAAAAACACTTCGGACAGGGAAAAAAAACTATGAATAAGAAGCAAAAGCAGGACTTCCTCATGCATTATTAATAAGAAAACCAGTTGAGCACAATTAAAAATGGAAAAGGCATTTCCTCAATGCAACCCATTTATATTATTTATTCTTGATACAATACAAATCGTGACTGCCTTAGCCCTCAAATGCCGTGTTCTATCAACTGAATGCCACTTAATGGACAGCCCAGACTACATGGCATCTCCAGTCTGTCTGCCCCCTGCCACATGCTGAGCACTGACTTCCAGAAAGCTCCAGGCCAGTATGTATGTGGTTATCCAGGAATTACTGCCAGGCATGGGGGGCATTTAGGGAATTCCCAGATCCTCAATTTCCACCTCTTCTCTTTCTTAAGTGATTTCAAGTGCCCCTTTCCACATTCACCCTTCTTCCGCCTTACAAAAGCAAGCTGGACCCCTCACCCATCCCGAATTTTACAATGATACCTCATCCCCGAGTGTGAAATACAGGGAGTGTGAAACATATGGAGTGCCAAACAGAGGGACGTCTGGAATACTGGTGTAGATCTGACACCTTCATATGTAAGTAGGATGGTTTCATTCTTGCTTTCAATAAAGTTGAAAGAGGGTCGGAAAGGATTTTCAGTGAACAGACCGCTAAGTATGATACAAAATTACTCTGTGTATTTTGGCATATAACTTGGAAGGTGGTCCAAAATTGGAGTGGCAAGGCTATACCAAAATTTCTTTCATGGCTGGGCACAGTGACTCATGCCTAGAATCCCAGCACTTTGGGAGGCTGAGGCAGGAGGATCGCTTGAGGCTAGGAGTTCGAGACCAGCCTGGGCAACATGGCAAGACCCCGTCTCTACAAAAAGGTAATAGTAAAAACAACCATGCATGGTGACAAGAGGTTGTAGTCCCAGCGACTCAGGAAGCTGAGGCGAGAGGATCACTTGAGCCAGGAGTTTGAAGCTGCAGTGAGCTATGATTATATCACTGTACAGACTCCAGCCTGGGTGACAGAGGGAGCCCCCATCTCTTAAAAAAAAAAAAAATTCCCTCGTGCCCAGAGTTTAGGTGGCCCAGGTCTTTCAGTACTTACATCTATAAAAAACAAACACTGAGGATTACAAATGACATTGAAAAAGTAAAATTTAGCTTGGCTGGTCAAAATCTGCCCAGCGATTCTTTGGATCGGAATAAAAGACACGGGTAAAGCCAGCTGCAACGTTAATAGGAAACAATATATTTTCCCCTAGGATAAGCTGCAAAGTGTCTTAATTCCATTCTTAGACTGACTACTGCTTTTGGATTTTGTTCCTTAATATTATAAACTATTGGAAACTTTGCTATTTGAAATTATAGCAGTAAAGAATGAAATGTTCCTCTAGCCTTGAGGATCTAAGTCACTTTGATACTGAGAAGCAGCCTGGATTTCCAACCCAGGTGCAGAGCTTCAGATAAGGGATTTCTGGACACAATATTCCACATTGATCTGAACTTTGTATTATAGTTTCTGGGGAAGTGGGACCCTGGCCTACTCTGCCAGCCAGACATGATGTTGACCCCTTTACACTGTACAGCCCTGCTAGTTGCTTGAGTCTATCAAAAACTACTGCATTCAAATTTCACTTAAACTCCACCCTCCGCCCAATTGCTTCAATAACTCCACCTTTCCCTTGTTGGGAAACACTTCTCAGTTCTACAGGGGTCCGGTCTCCCTCATTGCATTAAATCAATAAACCTGATCTTGACAGAATACTGGTTTGTTTATGGGGACTACAGGAGGATTGGGCTAGAACAGGAGCAACTGTCTCCTTCCAACAATAGGTAAGATTCAGCCATAGAAACATGGACCAATTCAAAGTTTATGTCCCATTCATCTATTAAGGATGTATTTCCAGGCCCGGAGCCGTGGCTCATGCCTATAATCCCAGCACTTTGGGAGGCCGAGGTGGGCGAATCACTTGAGGTCAGGAGTTTGAGACCAGCCTGGCCAACATGGTGAAACCCCGTCTCTACTAAAAATACAAAAATTAGCTGGGCGCGGTGGCAGGCACCTGTGATCCCAGCTACTCAGGAGGCTGAGGCAGAAGAATCGCTTGAATCCAGGAGGCAGAGGTTGCAGTGAGCTGAGACTGCACCCTGCACTCCAGCCTGGGCAACAAGAGCAAAACTCCATCTCAAAGAAAAAAAAAATTCCAATAAAATTTTACTTGTTTGGAATTATTAATCTACACTTATATATATTTTTTGTTTTTACAATTATGCACTGCAGATTACTATAGTGATAATTCTATCTAGAAGATTTCTTAGTAAAGCATTTTTTAACATTTTAAGGAAATTGAAAAAATTAAATAATTCATATGATATTTTGCTGTAGAACTATAATAGGTAGTCAGTAAAAGATTTTCTTTCTCTTTTTTTTTAAGACAGAGTCTCACTGTGTTGTCATCCAAGCTGGAGTGCAGTGGCACGATCTCAGCTCACGGCAACTTCTGCCTCCCAGGCTCAAGGGATTCACGCACCTCAGCCTCCTGAGTAGCTGAGATTACAGGTGTGGACCACCATGCCTGGCTAATTTTTGTATTTTTAGTAGAGATGGGGTTTCGCCATGTTGGCCAGGCTGGTCCTGAACTCCTGGCCTCAAGTGATCCTCCAGCCTCAGCCTCCCAAAGTGCTGGGATTACAGGCATGAGCCATTGTACCTGGCCAGTAAAAGATTTTCATGCATAAAAATATATTACATTAGTATAAATTCTGTAGTAGTGATAGAATGGAAATACAAGTTCAAAGAGAAAAAAATGCGAAGTTTCCAATTGTTAAGGAAGGGCTTGTATATTTATTTTGTAAATGGACGGTGGTGTCTACCAGATAGTTACAACATTCAGATTGGACTGGATACATTTTAAACCATGATATGGTAGTTTTTATTTTAAAATGTCAGTGTTTCGGCCAGGCACAGTGGCTCACGCCTGTAATCCCAGCACTTTTGGGAGCGTGAGCTAGGCAGATTGCCTGATGTCAGTAGTTTGGGACCAGCCCAGGCAATGTGGTGAAAACCCATCTCTACTAAAAAAAAATACAAAAAGTTAGCTGGGTGTGGTGGCGCATGCCTGTAGTCCTAGCTACTTGGGAGGCTGAGGCAGGAGAATCACTTGAACCAGGGAGGCGGAGGTTGCAGTGAGTCGAGATCGTGCCACTGCAGTCCAGCCTGGGCAACAGAGCCAGACTCTGTCTCAAAAATAAATAAATAAATAAATAAATAAATAATAAAATGGCAGTGTTTCCAATGCACTTGGAATCACATCTCCAACTATATTTGATTTAAAAAATGTTAGATGTCAACTTTTAATGTGAAAGGCATACATGAACAATGTTTGAAAGCCTCTTTTCTAGCGCATCTGTGCACTCTGCCTGCCCCCACCAGTTGTAGGACAACCAAGACCACGGTGTTAGTTCCACATCTGCTCATGCCACTTGTATTGGTTAATGTAATCATCTCACTGAATTTAAAATTATGTAATAAACTGCAAAAATAGAGCTGTTAAGGGAGTTGTTTCTAGGAAAACTAGTTGAATGCTTGGGAAAGACATACTGAGTCACTAAATATAATTTGGTTAAATTAGGTGTAGGTGTAAAAGATGGGTGAAGACTGCTTCACATGTTTCTTTTCCTAAGTTCTTGCTCTCCTTTAAAAGAAGAAAAAAATATATCAAAAACCAGAAGTTGTAATCCAGTGTTTGCCAAGGTTTCTTGATAAGAATCACCTGGGTCGGCCGGGCACGGTGGCTCACGCTTGTAATCCCAGCACTTTGGGAGGCCGAGGCAGGCGGATCACGAGGTCAGGAGATCGAGACCACGGTGAAACCCCCTCTCTACTAAAAATACAAAAAATTAGCCGGGCGTGGTGGCGGGCGCCTGTAGTCCCAGCTACTCGGAGAGGCTGAGGCAGGAGAATGGCGTGAACCTGGGAGGCGGAGCTTGCAGTGAGCCGAGATTGCGCCACTGCACTCCAGCCTGGGCGACAGAGCAAGACTCCGTCTCAAAAAAAAAAAAAAAAAAAAAAAAAAAAAAGAATCACCTGGGTCATTTGCTAACTACACAGATAAACAGGCATCTCCCCCTAGAAATTCTGACTCAGGAAGTCTAGGTGGGGGCCTTGGGATCTGATTTTCCTGGTTGTCTGTTTTGTTTTATAAAATAAGGGCTGGAGTCATTCCTATCTTCAGGGATATTTGGGGAACACGAGGAAGATTATGGATACGATTTATGCAAGAAAGGTGAGCTCCAATCAGCAGATCCCTATTCAAAACAAAAGGCCTTTAGCTCTATTCCAAAAAGAAAAAAAGCAGGCCAAGTGTGGTGGCTCACGCCTGTAATCCCAGCACTTCAGGAGGCCGAGGCAGGTGGATCTCTTGAGGCCAGGAGTCTGAGACCTGTCTGACCAACATGGTGAAATCCTATCTCTACTAAAAATACAAAAATTAGCCAGGTGTGGTGGTGCACGCCTGTAATCCCAGCTACTTGAAAGGCTTAGGTGGGAGGATTGCTTGAGCCCAGGAGGCAAAGTTTCCAGTAAACCGAGATTGCGCCACTGCACTCCAGCCTGGGCAACAGAGCAAGACTCTGTCTTAAAACAAAACAAAAAAACCAACCAAACAAACAAAAAGCAAATGAAAGTAGATTTATGCTTTATATCAAAATGTTTAAAGCATGCATGTGTCCTTTTCTATTAGTCTTGTTTTCAGTGGCTTTTTGAATGAACAGACCAACTAAGCCCTGACTGCATGGACTAGGAGGGCTTCCCTACCCGCCCTTGACAGCACAGCCAGGGAGAGTGCTGGACTTCCCTAGCACACACAGTCAACTATCGCTTCAAAGCAGTGACCTCTTCACACCCTAGATAGGTAACTATATAACCACAACAATCTATAAAACTCTTCTACCTAACAATTCCTTAGACTTCTAAATTCCACCAGCAGATAGCTGGGGTGTCTTCCCTCCCCAGAGCCTCCAACTCCATTACTTTACTGCTCGCCTCTTCTGGGACTTCCTCTGTCCACTCCAGCCACACTGAGGGGACTCTGCTCCAGGTGGTCCCAGTGTCTAGAAATCTCTTATCCCAGATCACGTCTTCGGCTGCCTCCCTCACCTCCTTCAAGTCTTTGCTCCAGTCTCTTCTTAATGAGGTTTGTGCATCTTTGCTTTGTGCAAAGCTCACGTGCTGTAGAATGTGTACCTTAAGTTCCCTGCTTACCTGTCTGCCTCCACCACTAGAATATAATCTTCCCTTGGTAGATATTTGTTTTGTTTACTGATATATCCTATCCTAAGCACTTAGAACAGTGTCTGATACATAGTGGATACTTATAAATATTTGTGGACTTTAATTAAATCTCAACATTTAGAGAAATTCAAAGATCAACAGGGCACAACATAGTGGCTGCAGGGCACGGTGGGCCAAAGGTGCTTTGAAGGCCCTGGCCACCAGCTCCCTGCAGCGACAGTCCCATTTTTGCCTCAGCGAATGTACAAATCCTACAAGCCAAGGCCCCCTGGGGTTGAGTAACAGTCAAAACACTGAGGTTTAAATTAAAAAATACCTAGGGTTTACTGGAATAGTCAGGGTTTATCAGAAATCATCCAATATAAGCATCGGACATGGGGAAAACGACAAAACCAAAACTGGAACTAATTAACACCTTGAAAATATAAATACATTCCTGTGGGAGGAGAATTCTATGCCTTTGTCTCTAGATTAGAACTGGGGCAAAGAATCTGAACAACTTGTGTAAGGCCTAAGGTGTCTTGTGAGATCCAAATCCTTATTAAAATATAGGCAGCATTCTAGCTGCCTATTTAGGTAACAAAGAAAATCAGGTTAAAAGTAGCAGAGAACATTATTCCATTTTTTTTTTCTCCTTAACCTAGAGCAGGGGTTAGAAAACTTTTTCTGTAAAGGGCCACACAGGACATATTTCAGGCTTTGCAGACCAGCCAGTCTCTGTTGTAACTATTCACCTCTGTCATCCTAGTGCAAAAGCAGCCACACACAATATACAAACATATGGCCACAGCTGTGTTCCAATGAAACCTTATTTACAGATACAGGTGGTGGGCAAATTTGGCCCACAGGCAGTAGTTTGCTGACCCCTGACCTAGGGTAAAGTTCAACCAAAATCTGTTAAGCATGAGATATACAATTCTGCCATTGTTAAGCTCCGTGTTTAAACAGTCCTCTCAATTGCTCCAGGGTTGGTTTCTGCCTTTGAAAAATTGAGTAGGATGAGATGACTATCACCAGCATCTCTTCTAAATGTCAGCTTTGATGATGCCAAGAAAAAAGCATTGCTGGCTTCATTGATCAGTTACTCTTTCATTGATGAGATGACAGTTCTTGTGATCAGTCTGGTTGATAAGTAGCTTGTCAAATTGATAAGAATTTCTAACTAGCAAGTAGCCTGTTTGTTAGAGACAATCATAGGTTTTCAAGACAATATGAAGCTGAAGAATTTTGGCTGAAGTAGCAGCCGAAACAGGCCTGTGGTTTTAGGAGGCTTGACTTGTGCAATGATATATATTACATGGCAAGAATCTCTCCTGAACTGGCAGGAAAAACCACCAAGTTCAGTTTCTTTCACATGAAGACACGGCCACCATATGCAAGGGATGCTGGGCCCCTGCTGCTCAGTCCGTGGCACGGGAGGTGGGGGCCAACTCTAAACTTGGGTTGTGGAAATACTCCAGTTTTATTTTCTTCTTTTTCTTTATCTGCATTTTCTTGCTTTCCTACAATGATGATTTGTTTTAATTCTTTATAATAATTAGAGATGAGATGGAGATCAACTGACTGAAAAGAAACCATATTAGAAGAACCAAACTGGGGACATAGCTCATGTCCTGCTTCACAAAGTTTATCCTGTCCCACTCTTCGAGTTTTCTGATGGTCTTTCAAACAGACTGGAGGCTTGAGCTGCCTAGCTCTGGTATTACTACTCTTCGTCATGCTAAGTGGCCCAGCTGCTCCACATAGGTGCCACAACACAAATCAGATGGAGGCTCAATGTGCATTTTTCAGGAGATAAGTTAGAAGATCATTTAACTTTTTATCTAACAGCTTTATTGAGATTCGATACACATACAATCCACCTATTTCAAATATATAATTCAGTGGCTTTTAGTGTATTCACAGAATTATACAACCATCACCACAATCAACTTTAGAGCATTTTTAACAACCTCAAAGAAACTTGTTCTCATTAGCACCCACTCCCCATTCCTCCCTACTCCCAGCCAAAACAACCACTCATCTCCCTTCTCTCTATTGATCTGCCTATTCTAGATATTTTGTATAAATGAAGTCATACCATATGTGGTCTTTTATGACTGGCTTCTTTCAGTTAGCATAACGTTTTCAAGGGTCATCCATGTAGCAGCATATATGGATACCTCATTCTTTTTATGGCTAAAATATAGTCCATTGTACAAACATACCAAATTTTATTTATTCATCCTTCAGTCGATGGATGTTTGGGTTGTTTCTACTTTTTCCGTGAACAAGTTGCTATGAACATTTGTGTACAAATTTTTGTGTAGATGTATGATTTCATTTCTAGGACTATATACCAAGGAGTAGAATTGCTAGATCATATAGTAACCCTATATTTAAATGCCACATTGTTTTCTAAAATGACTGCGCCATTGTACATTCCCATCAGCCATGTATAAGGGTTCCAATTTCTTCACCAACACTTGTGATTTTCCTTTATCTTAAAAATTATAGCCACGCTTGTGGCTGTGAAGTGGTATCTCATTGTGGTTTTATGATATTGAACATCATTTCAATATGCTTATCGGCCATGTGTATATATTTGGAGAAACGTCTTTTCAAATATTTTGACCTGGTTTTTAATTGGATTTCTTTTTATTATTTATAGTTGTAAGAGTTCTTTATATATCCTGGATACAAATCCCTTATCAAATATCAAATATTAGACTTACAAATATTTTCTCCCATTGTATGGGTTGTCTTTTTACTTAATCGATGGTACCCATTGGAGTATAGAAGTTTTAAATTTTGATAAAGTCCAATTTATCCATTTTTCTTATGTTACTTGCTCTTTTGGTGTTATATCTAAGAAAGCTTTAACCCAAGGTTACAAGATTTACTCCTACATTTTCTTTTGACATTTTATACTTTCAGCTCTTACATTTAGGTCTATGATCCATTTTGGGTTATTTTTTGTGTATGGTGTGACAGAGGGGTCCAAGCTCATTCTTTTGCATGTGGATATCCAGCACTATTTCTTGAAAAAGACTGTATTTCATCAAATTGTCTTGCCACTCTTTTCAAAAATCAATTGACCATGAATGTGAGGTTTGTTTTATTGTTCTGTTTTGTTTTGTTTTTTACTGGACTCTCAATTCTATTCCACTGATTCTATATACCTATCCTATGCCAGTGCCACACTGTCTTGATTACTGCAACTTTGCAGAAAGTTTTTTGTTGTTGTTGTTGAGACGGAGTTTTGCTCTTGTTGCCCAGGCTGGAGTGCAATGGCGCAATCTCCGCTCACTGCAACCTCCCCCTCCCAGGTTCAAGCGATTCTCCTGCCTCAGCCTCCCAAGTAGCTGGGATTACGGGCATGTGCCACCATGCCTAGCTAATACATAGTAAGTTTGGAAATTGGGAAGTATGAGTTCTCCAACTCCATTTTTCATTTTGTTTTGGCTATTTTGGGTCCCTTGCATTTTCATATGAATTGTAGATTAATCTTTTCAATTAGTTGCTGTAAAAAGCCAGTTGTGATTTTGATAGAGACTGAGTTGATTGAGCCCATAGATCAATTTGGGGAGCATTGCCATCTTAATCATATTAAGTTGTCCAATCCATGAACATTGGATATGTTTCCATTCATTTAGGCCTTCTTTATTTCTTTCAATAATGTTCTGTAGTTTTCAGAGTATAAGTTTTGCATAGGAGGCAATTTTTTTTAAGGCTATCTTCTTAGTTCCTACTACTCACACACAAATGAAGAACTATGGATGAAGAACACAGGCTGTAGCTGATCAAAAAGACACATGGAAGAGAAAGAGGCCCAGAGCCAGTTCACTCACCTGAGGAGGGGCCTACTGAAGTGTCTGTGGCCCCTTTTTTTTCTTTTTTCTTTTTTTTTTTAAATCCCAGCAAAGACTTTGAAGAGTGGCTCCTATCCTGACTGCACACTGGAATCACCTAGGAAGCTTATCAAAATGATGGCGTCTGAGCTGCAGCTCAGAGCAATGAAGTTTCATGAGGCGGCACCCAGGCATCAGTATTTTTAAAATATGCCGCCAAGGTTGGAAACTGTTGATTAAAGTCATGACAAGATGCTTCAATGAAGTTTTCTATTTTATTCATTTATATTAATTTACTACTTATTTATATTCTAACTTATTCAAAAGGAATTAACTAGATGGACAAGAATTAGAAGTAAAGGCAAAATAAAGTTGGGGTGAGAAAAAAGACAGAACAAGGGTGAAGACACAAAACAGACCCAGGAATAAGACTAAAAATGCATACCATGACAATCTACACTTCCCACCCAAACTTGGGAAGCAGGATCAGTGTCATAATATGGCCACAGATACAAATAACCTTGGCGATTAGACCAAAGGGGAATCTGCCAGGTGGCCTCCCAGTGAGAACAACAGGTGATAAGGTTCTGCAAGGGCATCTCCCAGGTTTACTTGTGGAGCATTTGGGTAACCTACAACTAAAGGCCATCACTAAGTCTAGCTTAAAAATGTAAGGGAAAGCAAAGCCTAAGGAATCAAAGAAGAGCTTTCAAAATGTGAACAAACAAAAGTCCCACGGCAAATTTCGTGTACAATGACAGAGCTACCCTACCTTAGTCTACAGTGAATGATTTTGTTCTTCCATAAAAGCAACTGCAGATCAAACAACAACAACAACAAAAAACACAAACCCTGTGTCTTTTTTAAAAATCAGAGGAGTAGGTCAACTATGTTTAGATGACCATGTCTGTACCAGCCTCCCACATCTCCCTCTCCCATCAGGGTATCCCAGTACCTGAATCTGTTCGTAGCTGGGGTGGTCTCCGTGTTAAATTCAGCCACTGGCATGCCCCTGGCAGCCACCTGGGGGGCAAACATGGCTGCTGGGTACACCACAGAGGAAGTGCCCACCTACAAGGCAAGCACACAGAGATGGACAAATGGCCACACGACGAGGAGAAGGAACATTTTTACAGAAAACCTTACACAAACTCAGGCAGGTCTGTGGTTGCAGGTGTGAGAAAAGCCAAACAGGATGGGATAAAACAGGGTGTCCAAGGGACAAGGGAAAGTGAAGAGGTGTCCTTTGATCAATCACTAGAATCGAGAAGAATATGTGACATGAAAAGGAGAGTTATGAAAAGAGTGACATAGAAGTGACTCAATCAAAAGGTTTGGGGGTAATTCTGCTTTTGTTTCTGCTTTTTAAAGTTAAACAAATGATCCATAACTTTTTAAAACATATTTTCTATCTTTTTGTTAAAGGTAGAAAATATGAAGAAAAAAACATACATATCATCCATAATCTTACCCCAAGATAACCACTGTTAACATTTTCATGTATGTCCTCTTAGCTTTTCTCTTATAAATATTTGCTTATAAACATTCTTTACAGGGATGGGAAGAGCATGACCTGTTTTGTAAACCGGCTTTTCTCATTTAACAATCCATCATCAACAGTGATGCTATACTCAACATTGGGAAGCATTCTTTAAATACTGGCTGAATGAATACACACCACAAGAAAGTGCCTCCGCTTTTAAAGACTTGTCAAGAAAAATTTGAAATATGCATACAATCTGTCCAATGAATCCCACTCTTAGGAAATGTGTCCTAAGGAAATCATTTGAAGAGCATGCTAAGATTTCTATCTAAGGATATTCACGATATCATTGATTAGAATATCAAAATTTGAAATAGCCCAGATGTCTTACAGTAGAGAATTAGCTAAATATATCATTCCTTATCTGTATAAAACACCATACAGTCAATTGAAAGATGATACTGATTTAGACATACTGATCTGGAATATGCTAAGTGAACTGCTGTGTGAATAAAGTAGTTTCAAAACAGAACATATGTCATGAACTCAGTTTTGAATTTTAATTAATACATGTTCATCTGCCTAAGAAAAGGTTTAGACCACAGGTGGGCAAACTTATTCTGAAAAGGACCATAGAGTAAATTTTTCAGGCCTTGCAGGCCATTCAATCTCTGTCACAAGTACTCAACTCTGCCACTGTAGTTTGAAAGTAGTCATAGACAGTGTGTGGAAGAATGAGTGTGGCTGAGTTCCAATAAAACTTTATTTCCAAAAACAGGTAGCAGGCCTAATTTGGCCCAAAGGCTGCTAGTTTGCTCACTCCTGGTCTAGAAGAAAACATACTAAACTGCTAACAGTAACTATTTCTGGATAGTAGAACTATGGGCTATTTCTAATTTCCTCTTTATAATGTGATAATTTTTGCATGTTCTCAATTAAATTTAATCATAAGCACGTATTATTTTAAAAACCAATAGCATGTTCTTTTCTTTGTTTTTGGTGGGGCTGGGGGAGAAGGCTTTGAGATGCCCAAGACATGCATGGTTTCCTATTTTAATACAAATTCTTATTCATTGTTTCTCAGTTTTTCTATAGGATACCACAAAGACCTCTCAACATACATTTTAAGGAAAGGAAGAAAGGGAGGGAGGAGAGAAGGCGGGAAGGAAAGAAGCAAGGGAGGGAGGAAGGAAAAGAGGAGAGGGGGAAGGAAAAAATAACAAACTCCAGTCCTGTCTTGGGGTTAGGGAAGGGCGTGACCCACCACTAGACATAAATCACAGTGGGCGAGCTCTCTATCAACCTCCTCCAGAATGGCAGGATCCAGGTTTTCTCCAAACCACACGACGTGAGGTCGCAGCAAGCCCCCGCAGCCTGCCTCTTCACACCTGGAAGAATGGGATCCTTAAGCCAACCCCGAGCCAAGTCTGCCCAGCTGGATCGGAGGGAGGCCAGGGGCTGCCCCAAACCCAGTACATCCAGATGGGTCACCTCTGATGCCTCTTATTCCCTACACCCTCCCTCCCAGCCTACATAAACTTGCCTTGCATATGAAGCATCAGGTTTAATGGTCTTTTTTTTTTTTTTTTTTTTTTTTTTTTGAGATGGAGTCTCACTCTGCTGCCCAGGCTGGAGTGCAATGGCATGGTCTCGGCTCACTGCAACCTCTGCCTCCCGGGTTCAAGCAATTCTCCTGCCTCAGCCTCCCGAGTAGCTGGGACTACAATCGTGTGTGACCACACCCTGCTAATTTTTGTATTCTTAGTAGAGACATGTTTCACCATGTTGGCCAGGCTGGTCTCAAACTCCTGATCTCAGGTGATCTGCCTGCCTCGGCCTCCCAAAGTGCTGGGATTACAGGCATGAGCCACTGTGCCCTGCTGAACTGTCCTTATTTTTTATCTTGTCTGTATGTACTTGATGTGCTGACACGTTGTTTCAGCTAAGCTTTCCCAGTTCATTCATTATGCTCACACTTGTGCTCACAGCCACCCAGACCTGGGAGTCATACTGGACTCAGATTTGCCTCCCACCCCAAGCATCCCCTAATTTCATCAACGACCTCCTTTCATGTTCTCTCAGGTTCATGTCTCTCTGGTCCAGTATGTAGCCAGCTTTCCTGTGTCCATTACTAAAAATCTCTCTTCTTTCACTTCCTCCTACCTCAGGGTCACCTTCTATACACCTCCTAAAATCATCCCCCAAACACCATTTTCGTCATAGTAATCTCCTGCATCACAGGAGTTCTCCAGGTCTACCTATTCCTTCAGAAGAAAACTTTTAATATCTAGCAATTAAAACCCTCACGAGGAAAATTTAAAAGGTTCTGTGGTTAAATAAGCCAGTAAAGCATTAACATGTGTATTATAACCACTTTTTAGAAGGCAGCAATGTGGATTAAATGCTCTAAAAAGTCCTGCAGTAAAGCAAACATTTTAACTTTGTTTAGTGTAACATTTCCGTATTTGAGTGGCTAACATGTTTTTTTCAAGTAATGTCTCAACGTAACATTAAATTAATGTTCTATGAAACACTTTTAGAAGTGCTGTTTTATTTTACCTTAAAAACACTCTAATCCAGCTGGGTGCAGTGGTTCACGCCTGTAATCCCAGCATGTTGGGAGGCTGAGGCGGGTGGATCACCTGAGGTCAAGAGCTCGAGACTAGCCTGGCCAACATGGCAAAACTTCCTCTCTGCTAAAAACACAAAAAATAGCCGGGTGTGGTGGCGGGCGCCTATAATCCCAGCTACTCGGGAGGCTGAGGCAGGAGAATCACTTCAACTCAGGAGGCAGAGGTTGCAGTGAGCCAAGATCGCACCACTGCACTCCAACCTGGGTGACAGAGTGAGATTCCATCTCAAAAAATAAATAAATAAAATAAAATAAAATAAAATAAAATAAACACAACAAAAAAACCTCTAATCCAATTACAGGTTATAGAAGTGCTGTTTTAATGTCTGGTTTTGAAAAATTGGCATAAAAATCTTCCTATGTTTTTTTTTTTTTTTAAATCTATGAACATTCTGTTTGGTCCTGTAACCTCTCCTATTCAGGTCCTTTCATTGCCTCCCTAACCCTGGATTAATAATGCCAGTGATGTTATTTGACCAGTTACAGGTCAGCCCCTATGCTTTCTGTACACTGGGTAACCACCTGTCGCACGACAGTTTCAGAAACTTTCCCGACCTCAAATGATCTCGCCAGAACACAAAGCAAAAAGCAGTTGGAAAGAAATCATTCTTTTCATCCTAATTTGGTTCATCCTTTGTCCTTTCACTTTTGGTCTCAGAGGTCAAGCCTGGTTCTTACATTTGTGCATTTGATTTAAGAGGCATCTTGCCAAATACATGTTTAGGTTTTGATGTCTATTTTTTTTTTTTTTTTTTTTGGCAACCCGGAACACTAGTACAAATGAGAGTTTTTTACCCACCGGGGAAGTTTCTCAATTGGGATGCTGGCATCTTGAGTTCCAGGTTCTGGAGCACTGAAATAAATAATATCAGAAAAGAAAAGATTGTTATTGGCATAATAAAAAATAAAGAAACAACATAACTCAGTTTGTATATTTGCCTGGCAGTATGTGGTGTAAAACTCCTAATTAATACATGCTCACTTGGAAGGGCATTAGAAGGAAGGACCCCAAGCCATTAATTACCAGTGGTGCTGGGCATAGTGGCTCATGCCTGTAATCCCAGCATTTGGTGAGGCCAAAATGGGAGGACTGCTTGAGGCCAGAAGTTCAAGACCAGCCTCGGCAGTATAGTGAGACTGCATTTCTACCAGAAATACAAAAATTAGCTCAGTGTGGTGGTGCATGCCTATAGTCCTAGCTACTTGGGAGGCTAAGGCAGGAGGATTGCCTGAGCTCAGGAGTCGGAGGCTGCAGTAAGGTGTGACTGTGCCACTGTACTCCAGCCTGGGAAACAGAACAAGACCCTGTCTCAGAAAAAAAAAAAAATCATCAGTGGTTGTACTGTCAGTGAGGGAATTCGTGTGTGGGGAGGGCTGGAGTAGCTGGGTGTGCTAAGGGGGAACTTCATGTTTACCTTTATACATCATCATCATCTGTATCCTCTGCAATGATGTTATATATTCCTTATACAATTTATACTGTTTTAAAATGGCTCAGTGGAATTTTTCTCCATATTGTGTCTACCCTCAAATTTTTTCGTCATTGTAATAGTAGTACATGTTCATCATAGAAATGTAGGGAAATTCAGAAAGATATAAAGAAGAAATTAAAAATTACCCATAATCCCTCCACTCCTGATATTCCTTGTTAACATTTTGTTGTATTTTCTTCTGGTCTTTTAAATATATGCAGATAAACAAACTCATTGTGTGCACAAATTCAGGACCCTGTGGTTTTCACTTAACATTGTAAGTTGTGAGCCAAATATTTCTTTTATCACATGGCTATATTTAGGGTTTTGTTTTGTTTTGTTTTTGTTTTTCAGACAGGTTCTCCCTGTCACCCAGGCTGTAGTGCAGTG
Organism: Symphalangus syndactylus; assembly: GCF_028878055.3. Lineage (NCBI taxonomy): Eukaryota > Metazoa > Chordata > Mammalia > Primates > Hylobatidae > Symphalangus > Symphalangus syndactylus. Next base: position 57,343,045 of record NC_072445.2, read on the forward strand.
GCATGATCTCAGCTCACTGCAGCCTCAACTTCCCAGGCTCAAATAACCCTCCCACCTCAGCCTCCCTAGTAGCTGGGAATACAAGCATGTGCCACCACACCCAGCTAATTTTGTTTTTTTGTTTTTTGTTTTTTTTGTAGAGACAGGTTTCTCACTATGTTGCCCAGGCCCATCTTGAACACCTGAACTCATGCAGTCTTCCCACCCTGTAATCCCAACACTTTGGGATTACAAAAGTGGAAAGATGACAACACTTTGGGATTACAGGCATGAGCCACTGCACCCAGCCTTGTAGTCTTATTTCTCATAAATATCCATGGGAATCTTTGATGAATGTTCAATTTCCTCACATTTATGTTCAACCTAAAGGAGAAAACAACACATACTTATTCTGTAGTGTGGTATAATTACCCTTTTCCTGATAAAGCTGGACAAATTGGACTCTTGTAATTCTCAGCCACAACTCCACAAGAGGTACATCGAGTTTTAAATAAGCTACCTGAAAAATACATATGAAGCAAATCCAGAATTTAGTATAATCAAGAGCAATTGTCTCCATGTCTAAAAGGGTGTAAGATACTTCACTTTTCACACTTCATTTCATTTTTTGGTCTCACCCAGTTACCCAAGCTGGAGTGTACGAGTATGATCATAGCTCACTGTGGCTTCCAACTCCTGGACTTAAGCGATCCTCCCACCTTTGCCTTTGGAGCAGCTGGGACTGTAGGTGTGCACCGCCACACTGAGCCATACTTCATTTTAGCAAATGGGCCTACCCTAGCTTTCATGGGAAACAGAGGCATGCAGTACTCTTAAGCCAGTCAAGAGCATATGCCCTCAAGGACTTTATAATCTGGAGGAAAAATAAATAACTCCATGACTAATGTGCCATCAGATGACCTTGGAGCGGTGTTCAAGTGGGCAGAAGTGGCCAATAGGGTATGGGGAGCTCAATCTAAATCTAAGGGCATGATTTATTGATATGACTGATAAAGGTTCAGTGGTGTGGGATATGTTTACAAAATTTGAACTTTGATTTCAGAAAGCTTGAATCTTTTATACAAAAGCACCTCAATAAATAAGTAATCAACTAATAAGTGAAAAAAGTAATTGTTAATACTAACCACCACTTATTGAGCTGAAGCAATCATGGTGGCCACAGTTTATGAAATGGGTACCAGGCACCTGGTGCCATGTAGAGCCCTTTCAACCACAGTGGACATGCACTGCTCCGTTCTGCCCACCAGTCCTTCCTTGGGGAGCACCATCCCTGCTCTCTCACATGCTGAGCCAATAGAGCTGTGGGTCACATCCCAAATACAAGCTCGGCCACATGCTGCACATGGCCCCCTGTGGTGCCCATCCCTCTGCAGTCGTGTTTGGTCAGAAGGGTGGGCGTGGCGTGTGGACCAAGCAAGCCTTGGTCCTCAGCAGGTGGCTGAGCTGGAGAGCCTGGAGTTGTCGGAGGCACTCTCCCTTGGCGCATGGAGGCAGATCAATTGCAGAGGGAGAAGGGAGGCCACCTCAAAGAGTGAGCAAAGCTGAGAGAAGGAGGGGGACAGGGGCCGGGAGGAAAGATGACATAAGCTGCACCCCTAGGCTCCTCAGTTTTGTGAGCCAATAAACCTACTTTGTCAGTTTTAGCATAGACATTTTTCCCCATTTTCACATCTCTGAAACTCAGATGTGTCCTACAGTTGCTACTGGCCAGATGAGAGTGTGACATCACCATCATGCTTGCACAGACTTGTTGAAGGAGAACACTGAAAAGTGGGGTGACTTGGTTGTTATTCTCCGTGGCCTGACCGGGCAGATTCAGCCCCTGGATCCTTCCGCCAACAAACCCTTCAAGGGCCACTCCAGGAAGGAAAGCAAGTTTTGGCTATTGTCTACAGCCTTTCCACTGATGCCTTTTGGTAAGAGCATGTCAGGCCCAATAGCGAACTTGCGGAAGGTGTGTCAGGAGCTTGGATGAGAATCCCAGCTATAACAGAGGGGCATTCCCTCAGGAGAGGCTGCATCATCCATCTCCCGAGACACAGAGCATGAAACTGCATGGAAAACACAGATATGCATGCTCTGAGTCACTCGGAATCATCTAGAAGAGCTAGATAATAAGAAATATTCGGACCAGTTTATCATACTCATACTTTATGTATGCCTGGAAAGATATAATTTTTTTTTTTTTTTTTTTTTTTTTTGAGACGGAGTCTCGCTCTGTCGCCCAAACTGGAGTGCAGTGGTGCGATCTCGGCTCACTGCAAGCTCTGCCTTCCGGGTTCACGCCATTCTCCTGCCTCAGCCTCTCTGAGTAGCTGGGACTACAGGCACCCGCCACCACGCCCGGCTAAGTTTTTTGTATTTTTAGTAGAGACGGGGTTTCACCGTGGTCTGGATCTCCTGACCTTGTGATCCGCCCGCCTCGGCCTCCCAAAGTGCTAGGATTACAAGCGTGAGCCACCGCGCCCGGCCGGAAAGATATAATTTCTAAAGAACGTGTCTAAGTTTTAACAAGCTCTTTCTCTCAGTATAAAATAATTCTAAGGGATAATAAAATAGTATATCATGGTTTAGGCAGATTATATTCTAAATGCCACATTAAAAACATAATGCATCTTAAAAAAAACCCTTCAGGTTTGTGAACATAAACATAAGCTAGGTAACACTCCCTTCTGAAGTGCAAGGACTGGCTGATTACAGCTGGAGGCGTTCTTCTCCCGACCCACGGTCAGTGGGGCCACGAGCTGAGAGTTCTTTCCCTTATGTGCCTAAACCCCTGGGAGGGAGCTCTGAGCCACTGTGGACCATGGAGGCTGCGGTGACTGACCGGGGCCCTGGACGGTCCAGATGGCAGGCTGGGACAGGACATGAGAGGGGATGATAGCAGCTGGTAGCCCTGTGCCAGATGCTGGCCACAGCTGGCCTCAGTCATCTTCACGAGAGGAGCCCTGGAGGCACGTCTTGCTCTCATCCATGGGTGGTTAGTGGTGGCCCGAGGCTAGGCGGTCAGAGTGGCTGCCCAAGGTCAGCACTGGCCATGGAGGAGCCCGGCCACCCGCCAAGCGGCACGGTGCCTCTGCCTCGGGTGCCCCACAGCTGCCCACGGAGAGACTCCTCATCCGCCGTCCTGCCTGCCGCTGCCTTTATTTTGCCCGATCATATTTTAATAAATATTCGCTTTGAACTTGAAAAAAAAAAAAAAAAAAAAAAAAACCCTTCATCGGACTGAAGGTGCCACTGATTTTTTTTAACCTAAGTTAGAAGAGAGTTCTCATCATTTGAAATTTTAAAAAGTCCTGACTAACACAAATATATGATCTTATTTAATCCCGACAACAATTCTGTAAGATAGGCATTGTCATCTCGGTTTTATGCAGATGACATAGCCCACATTCTGACACTGCAGGGAAATAAGCAGAGGTACGTGGAAAGTGGCTCAGACCCAGCAGATGTAGGTACCAAAAAGATGCTCGGTTAATAGGTGGCTGGCTGTTCCTGACGAACAAAAGAGAGACAGAGTCAAAATGAGTAGTGCCTCGCTTTCCTTATCAGGGTGATCTAAGTAAAAGCAGGCAGCTTCACCACACACACGCAAAAACAAACACCTCCCACTGGTGAACTGCCTCTGGAAATGCTACACTTAGAAATGCATTCTTGGCTGGCACAGTGGCTCATGCCTGTAATCCCAAAACTTTGGGAGGCTGAGGAGGGAGGATTGCTTGAAGCCAAGAGTTTGAGACCAGCCTGGACAACATGGTGAGACACTGTCTCCACAAAAATTTAAAAAATTAGCTGGGCATGGTGGCATGTGCCTGTAGTCCCAGCTACTCTGGAGGCTGAGGTGGGAGGATCCCTTGAGGCCAGGAGTTCAAGGCTGCAATGAGCTATGATCGGGCTACTGCATCCCAGCCTGGGCAAGAGTGAAACCCCCATCGCTAAAAAAAAAAAAAAGAAAAAAAAAATTAAATTAAATTAAATTAAGAGAAATAAATGCTTAAAAAATAAGAAATGCATTCCTTGGATTTGAATGCAGACTCTTTAAATGCAAATGGCCTTGGGGGAAACCCTAGTTTGCCCATTATGACTGTGGACAACTGGATGTATTAGATTTGTGGTGACAGCAAAGAAGGGAGGAGCCAGAAGACAAGAGTGAAGGGGTGAGGGGTCACCCAGGACAGAGGAAGTAGCCCAGAGGGACCCAAGACAAACTCCACCGACATCATAGGCTTGGTGGGTTTGGTGCAGTGTCCAGCACTGAGCTGGCAGCTCCCTGAGGCTCCAGGGCGGGGCAGAAGCACAGCCTCAGTGGGGAGTGCCCACCAGGATGAAGGGGGAGTGACAGGAGACCCCAAGATGCTGCAGTCTGCCCCTGCTCAAGCCCCAGCTGTCCAATGGACCAGGCCTCTTATTCCTCAGCTCATTGAGGCCACTGTCTCACAGCACCATGCCCCTCCACAGAGGAAGGGGCCACGCAGCTGCGCATCCCAGCGTTCCCCCCATATAAAAAGCACACCAGCCACCCGGGCTCACGGGAAAATGCAGATTCTGATTCGGTGGGGCCTATGGGGCCTGAGATTCTGCATTTCTAACAAGCTCTTGGGGGATGCCGAATGTTGCTGGCTCTCAGACCACCCTGAGCAGCCAGGATGTAGGAACTGCTAAGTGAATAATGTTAGTGGGTCAGGGGCTCCTCCCATGGCCAAAGGGAGCTGCCCAGGTGCCACGGGACACTAACATGTCCCCAAAGGAAATGCCACAGCATCCTACGGGATGGGACGGGTGTCCAGCAGGGAGGGAGGGAAGGCACCAGAGGTGATGCTGAAACGGCAGGACAGGTGTTTTAAAGCTGGTTCCCTGAATGTGAGGCTGGGGGTCTCTCACCATGGATCTCCAGAAGGTTCTTGGTGCCAGCCTTGCGGTGCAGCTCATCGATGTTCTGGGTGATGACCACGACTCGCCGGCCCTGCTTGCCCAGCCTGGTCTCACACTCGGCTATGGCGCGGTGCCCGGCGTTGGGCTCCTTGCTCCCCATGACCTCCCGCCGGTAGTGGTAGAACTCCCACACCCGGGACGGGTTTTGGGCAAAGGCCAGGGGAGTTGCCAGGTCCTGGGGTGGGAAAGGAGGCAGGAGTGAGGGAGGCAGAGACAGCCAGGATTCTGAACCCTGGGGCACAGGCCCTTCCTCCGTAAGGCAGAGACAGGCAGCGTCGGGAAGGTGCAGGCTGGAGATGGCAGCGCTAGGTTCAAACAACATGGCAGATGCCAGGCAGGGCCTGGGTACCAGCCTACGTCCCTATCCTGGGACTGCCCAGGGACCTTGGAGAAATCAATTTCCTTAGTGACAAAACAGGGATGACGCAACCTGTCCCATTTACCTCCCAAGTAAGTTGTGAAGATGAAGTAAAGTAACATGCAGGAAGGTATTTTGGGTCGAATCCCCTTTTTCATGGAGCCCTAAGTGGATCTCATTTTACGTGGATCTCATTTTGACCTACACCCAGGGAAAACATGAAACGCAAAATGCCCATTGAGGTCTAATGACCATGGTTGAGAAATTCAGTTTTTATAACTATAGCTATGGCTATACACACACACACACAAGTACACATCTACATACACGCACATCTACACACAACTAAACACATACAACCACACACACAACTCAACATACATACACACTACACACATCTACACACACACAACTGCACACACATACACACAACTAGACATACACAACTACATACATATAACTACACACACTAAAGATACACACACAACTACACACATCTACATCCACACAACTATACACACAACTACACACACAAACTAAACACACACAACTACACACATCTACCTATAAACTGCACACACACTGCTAAACACACATACACTACTACACAAACTACACATATCTACATACACACACAACTGCACACACGCACTACAAACAGCTAAACACACTACACACATACACACAACTATATATACACAACTAAACATATACACACATCTACATACACACAACTATACACACAAACTACATACACAACTACACCCACAAGTAAACATACACACATATCTACATACACAACTACACACATCTACATACACACAACTGCATACACAACTAAACATACACAATTACACAACATACATACACACAACTAAACATACACATAACTACACATATCTGTTAATACACACACAACTAAACATATACACACAATTACATCTACATACACACACCTACACACAAAACCACACACACACATCTACATACATACACAGCTACACACATACATGCAACTACACACACAACTAAACACACCCACAGCTACACATAAAAAGTCTATATTTTATATATAAACAGAATAGATAAAATACATACACTTTAAATATGGTTCTGGGAGAAACAAATCTCCTTTCTGGTAAAGGAGCCGAGTAGGAATTGTTTGGGGCTGGGAGCTGGCAGGGAAAGGCACAGGGAACTTTCAGTGATGACTGAAACATTCTGTTTCTTGACAGTGGAGGTGGGGGTGTTACGCAGTTGCATGCACCTGTTAAAACTCATCAAACTGTACACACAATGCACATGGGTGCATTTTATTCTAAGGAAATTCTGCCTCAATAACATTAATTTTAAAAAGAAATATGGCTTCTTTATCAAGGAGACACTTCCTACATTGAATACATGTGCATTTCATTCTACCGTAAAGGCCCCTCTGCTTAGTGGCAATGCCAACCTTTGCCACGTGAGAGGTTGACCCACACCGACCTGCTCTCCACCTGGAACACATGGCCTGGAGCAGTTTATAGGCGGCACAGGAACATGTCCACAGGTGTCCCTGGAAGGGTGTTGGAGTCAAATGCATTCTATCGACTTCTTTGCTTTGTCTGCAAACTCTGAGTCTTTTCGGACACAACTAAGTGCCCCTCCTCCAAGCTCCTCCCGCACCCTCTGACCTCCCACCCTCTGCTGCTGCTAATCCAGGGAATGCCCAGTGGCCCCTTTCTTGCTGGCCCCTAATGTTCTCTGCTCTCCTTTCTCCCCACTTCACCTTTAAGGTAATGACCCCCACCCTTCACCCAGATGGCAGCAGGCAAAACACCCAAACATCTGCCAGCTCAGATGTTCAGAAGAAGGAAGGGGCAGCTTCATGAACTCTGCATCCAATGATAAATGAGCTACTAACCATGGAAGACATGTATTGCAGTATTTATTTATGACTGCTTTCGTTCAGCCAACGAAAATCCATTAAGCACCTATAATGTGCCAGAGTTCTGGAAACTGGAGACAATGCAACAAATAAAACAAACAGAGGCCGGGCACGGTGGCTCATGCCTGTAATCCCAGCACTTTGGGAGGCCAAGATGGGTGGATCACCTGAGGTCAGGAGTTTGAGACCAGCCTGGCCAACATGGTGAAACCCTGTCTCTACTAAAAAATACAAAAATTAGCCGGGTGTGGCAATGCATGCCTGTAATCACAGCTACTCGGGAGGCTGAGGCAGGAGAATCGCGTGAACCTGGGAGGCGGAGGTTGCAGTGAGCCGAGATCACGCCATTGTACTCCAGCCTGGGCAACAAGAGCAAAACTCCATCTCAAACAATCAAACAATTCCTTGTCTTCCAAAGCTAGGGATTTCCTGAGCCAGTGGGATGGGAGAACACGGACTGCAAAGGGCCATGAAGGAATGTTCTGGAGGGACAGAATTGTTCCATATTGTGATTACGGTGCTGGCTATACAACTATGTCCATTTGTTGAAACTCATTAAATTGTACACTTAAAACTGGCGACTTTTACTTTATGTATATTAGATCTCAATAAAAATTGAATTTAAAAAATCCGCACCTTCACAGAACTTACATTCTTCTGAAGGGCTTCCTATAAATTTTTGAATATCAAATCCTAACCCTTCAATAATTGGCATTAGTTTTAACATGAAAAGTTCACAGCAACTTTATGTGTCATACTTGAGTTCAATAACTGTAGAATAAAGTAATGAATGATGCTAACCAAGGTCTTCTGGTTTCACTTTAACACAATTATTAGGAGAAACTGTTACCTGAATAAATGCAATCCATACCTATCTAGAAAGTGGCAGCCTTGCTTAAATTTTGATCTTAATCATAGGAACTTTGTGTTTATGCCAAAATCAGTGAGACAATAGGGTCACAGTTCACTTGAAAACATGTCCCCGGGGTTTCAGGGATCCGTATAGGATTTGAGTCAAACTCTGTGATGGTTTCACTCGACAGAGGCTTTTAATGTTCTGGAAACATTACGAACCTGGGCTTGCCATTTTCTCCAATAACCTCCAGCTCCTCTGAAAGTCGGAACGCCACTTTCCGCACTAACACCAGCACCTGAGATGATGACTATGTGCTTTGCTTTTGCAAAAAACTTCCGAAAATCTGCCATACCTAAACAGAGTAAAATCTTTATCAATCCAGTGTACCATTTGGACATTTGTATCCCGTACCAATTGTCTGTATCTTGAAACTTGACCCAGTGTGAAGTCATACTTTAAGATAAACAAACATCATTCCTGCACCATGAAAACACCATCCCCATGTGACCTGCTGGGTGAGTGTACAATATTTTAAAGCAGCAGGGGCTTTGGGCACACACAGCTGGCTCTGCACCACAGCTCTGCCTCCCAACCAAATGTGTGATCTTATGCAAATTACGTACCTTTCTCCATCCTTACTTTCCTTGGCTCTTTGAGGTGCACGGTAGTGCCTTCCCTAGAGCAGGCATGTTATGAAGATTAAAAAAGCCTAGTGGGAAGGAATCCATCTTCCTTCATAAAAGTAAAAACAAGCCTGTATGTTTGTGTGAGTGCTGAGTTGAGTCCCACTGGACCCCAAAGTCTACCCTTCCTCCCCAAGTTCACCTTCCCTTTGGGGATCTTGCTAATTTCAGCTTCCCTCAGCACAGCGACTGAAGGTGAGGGCAAGGGCCTTATTTGAGGACACGTGGCCTTCTCCTTGACAACTCAAATAAGAGCCAAACTTTTCAACAGGACACTGCCAGAGACTTGGGGTAGCAAAGGGAACTGAAGACAGAGAATAACACGAGAGGAAGTAATTGTGGACACAGACCATGGCTCGCCCTCCCGTCCTGCAACTCCAGGCAGTTCTCCTGCCTGAACACAGACCCACAGGGACAGCAGCTATGGTGGTGAGGGCTTCCTGCACCCCAAGTGCTATGCCAAGCACTTTATGTGGATCACAAGGTGGGATTTTTTTCCCCTGAAACAAATGTCCTCATCCTAGGACAAGAAGCAGGAGCCAGACTTGGAACTCATGATGGGGGAGCTGCCACTGTTTCTCTTGGGTAGCAGAAACTGGGAAAGGGAGGTCGGCTGGGGACACAGCTTGTCTCCGCTTCTCTCCTAGGCACTGCAGCTCTGCAGGCCCTTGTAAGGTAAGTGCTATGGCCCTGGAAAGCCAGAATTAAGGGGTACAACACTGAACATACGCTGCCAGGAGGAGAAAAGAGAGCCCCTTTTCTGCCCTCCCCCTGGAGAAACGAGTGCTGTACGTCATTGACTGCTGCAGGCCTGAGATACTGAAGCCGGGAATGCCCCACCCTGGATGTGGAGATCTTCCAAGGATGGCCAACCTGTGTTAAAGCACTAAGAATTCCAGCAAATGTGGAACTGAATTCCTCAGCTGACTAAGCAGGCTTCCTGGCCTTCCTCTCTTGAGGAAATGGCAACCAAGGCTAACCCCTGGACTGAATGAATGAGGGGAGGCTAACCCTCCCCTGACAGATGGAACCAGGGACAGGCAGGAAGCAGGCAAGGAAGAAACATAGTGGGATGGGGGCTCAGAGATGGTGAGCTTAAATATTAAAGGGAACATGGCCTCATTTTGTATCTCAGCCATAAGGGGCATCTGACTGGTTTCTCATGTATGGTTGACTCCCTCTAAGCAGGGATGGGACTTCCTCATCCTCATAAGACCAGAGCCACACACTATGCCCAACCTAGGATATAGACTGTCAATAAGGGCTCAACCCCTCCTCCCCTTCCCTTCCTCTCTTCCCTACCATGGACTCCTGGTAAAAATGAACTCAGAAGAAGAGTAGGCTTTTTCCTCTCTGGCTCCATTCATGTTTTGGCAGCACAAGGCTGAGAGAAATTAAGATGGTCACAATGGAACAGAACAGAGGCCTCAGAAATAACACCACACATCTATAACCATCTGATCTTTGGCAAACCTAACAAAAACAAGGGGGAAAAGATTCCCTATTTAATAAATGGTGCTGGGAAAACTGCCTAGCCATATGTAGAAAGCTGAAACTGGATCCCTTCCTTACACCTTATACAAAAATTAACTCAAGATAGATTAAAGACTTGAATGAAAGACCTAAAACCATAAAAACACTAGAAGAAAACCTAGGCAATACCATTCAGGACATAGGCATGGGCAGAGACTTCATGACTAAAACACCAAAAGCAATGGCAACAAAAGCCAAAATAGACAAATGGGATCTAATTAAACTAAAGAGCTTCTGCATGGCAAAAGAAACTATCATTGGAGTAAACAGGCAACCTACAGAATGGGAGAATATTTTTGCAATCTACCCATCTGACAAAGGGCTAACATCCAGAATCTACAAATAACTTAAACAAATTTACAAGAAAAAAACAAACAACCCCATCAAAAAGTGGGCAAAGGATATGAACAGACACTTCTCAAAAGAAGACATATATATAGCCAACAGACACATGAAAAAATGCTCATCATCACTGGTCATCAGAGAAATGCAAATCAAAACCACAAGGAGATACCATCTCACGCCAGTTAGAATGGTGATCATTAAAAAGTCAGGAAAACAACAGATGCTGGAGAGGATGTGGAGAAATAGGAACACTTTTACACGGTGGGAGCGTAAATTAGTTCAACCATTGTGGAAGACAGTGTGGCGATTCCCCAAGGATCTAGAACTAGAAATACCATTTGACCCAGCCATCCCATTACTGGGTATATACCCAAAGGATTATAAATCATGCTACTATAAAGACATATGCATATGTATGTTTATTGCAGCACTATTCACAGTAGCAAAGACTTGGAACCAACCCAAATGTCCATCAATGATAGACTGGATTAAGAAAATGTGGCACATATACACCATGGAATAGTATGCAGCCATAAAAAAGGATGAGTTCATGTCCTTTGCAGGGACATGGATGACGCTGGAAACCATCACTCTCAGCAAACTATCATAAGGACAGAAAACCAAACACTGCATGTTCTCACTCATAAGTGGGAGTTGAACAATGAGAACACGTGGACACAGGGCAGGTAACATCACACACTGGGGCCTGTCAGTGGGTGGTGGGCTTGGGGAGGGATAGCATCAGGAGAAATACCTAATGTAAATGATGAGTTGATGGGTGCAGCAAACCAACATGGCACATGTATACCTATGTAACAAACCTGCACATTGTGCACATGTACCCTAGAACTTAAATTATAATAAAAAATAATTAAAAAAATAAAAAAGTAAAAGAAATAACAAAAGACGGTCACAACACGCCATTCTCGTGAGGTTGCAACCAACCCAACTATCCCACCAATCACACTAAAGCTCTACCTGAACTCACATCCCTTCCAGAAATAGGCTGCTTGTTTTTGTCAGGTTTGTCAAAGATCAGATGGTTGTAGATGTGTGGTGTTATTTCTGAGGCCTCTGTTCTGTTCCATTGTGACCATCTTAATTTCTCTCAGCCTTGTGCTGCCAAAACATGAATGGAGCCAGAGAGGAAAAAGCCTACTCTTCTTCTGAGTTCACTATAGACTAAGGGCCCAGATAGGTTAATTTGTAGGTTTTTGCCAGGTAGAGCTGCAAAGTATTTCTGTCCAGGAGAAAATTTAACCTCATACTGCCCTATAGGACAATCACCAGTTTTCCTCCCCTGCAGAGAGATAAGGATTTTAAAGTATAAAACGTGTAAAAAGCTTAAATGCAAATATTCTGGCAGAAGCAACAAAATGTCCTAGATGGACTTGAGTATTAAGGAGATAGGCTCTGAAGATGCCCTAGAAGGGGTTACCTAAGAGAGAAGAGGACAGGCAAGGTGCGGTGGCTCATGCCTGTAATCCCAGCACTTTGGGAGGCTGAAGCAGGCAGATTACGAGGTCAAGAGATCGAGACCATCCTGGCCAGCATGGCAAAACCCCATCTCTATTAAAAATACAAAAATTAGCTGGGCGTGGTGGCATGCGCCTGTAGTCCCAGCTCCTCGGGAGGCTGAGGCAAAAGAATTGCTTGAACCCAGGAGGCGGAGGTTGCAGTGAGCCGAGATCGCACCACTGCGCTCCAGCCTGGCAACAGAGCGAGACCCCGTCTCAAAAAAAAAAAAAAAAAAAAAAAGAGAAGAGGACAGAGTGGCTTTCTCCAAAACCTTGCCCAATACCTAATTTGACAGAGACATTCCTCTCAAAGTGTAGGACTTTCGGGTACTTCACATTCGGCTGCAGGTGAGGCAATGGGTAAGAATGACTTACTTGAACTTGGCCGAGCCATTTTCAGGCAAATCTGGTTTCGTGTGGAGGCTGGAGGCTTCAGGCCACAATATAGCTGGGAAATCAATCGACTTGGGACAATCTGGAGAGGTCGCATCAGGGTTTGTTTGTAGTTCTAATGCTTGAGGTACGTAGGCTTTAGAAAAATCACAAAAACAAATATTGTAGAAACAATCAGCAAATATTTTTATATATGGAAATACATATATTTATATTTTATATATTATAGAAACACATCGTATATATTATATTATACACACACACACACATACACGAACATCCTTTAAAAAATCTTTAGTAACAGATCATCCTCTAAACTGGCTGTTTTCCATTTGTGTTCTCAAGTGCTCCTAGAGGTGCAGAGGTGCCTTGGAGCAGTGCTTCTCAAAGTGTGTTCCCTAGACCAGCAGCGTCGACATCACCTGAAATCTTGTTAGAAATGTAGCCTCTGGTTCCACCTCAGACCTGCTGAATCAGAAACTCTGGGGGTGGACCCCATCATCTATTTCCAGGTGATTCTAGTAACTACTCAAGTTTGAGGATCACTAAAATGCGCGAGAAAGGGTTAAATGTGAGATTTCATTTGAAAACTTGCTGCTTTTCAAAAGGTATGAAGCCAGGTGCAGTGGCTCACACCTATAATCCCACCACTTTGGGAGGCTGAGATGGGTGGATCACCTGAGGTCGGGAGTTTGAGACCAGCCTGACCAACATGGTGAAACCCTGTCTCTACTAAATACAAAAAATTAGCTGGGAGTGGTGGTGCATGCCTGTAATCCTAGCTACTCAGGAAACTGAGGCAGGAGAACTACTTGAACCCCAGAGGCAGAGGTTGCAGTGAGCCGAGATTGTACCATTGCACTCCAGCGTGGGCAACAAGAGTGAAAACTCCATCTCAAAAAAAAAAAAAAAAAAAAGAAAAAAAGAAGAAAAAAAAAGGTATGAAAACCACCACTAGTCTCTCAACTTGTGGTCAAAGTACAGTTTCTTTATTGCAGACAGGGTCTCACTGTCACCCAGGCTGGAGTGTAGTGGTGCGCAGTGGCGTGATCACGGCCCACTACAGCCTTGACTTCCTAGGCTCCAGCGATCCTCCCACTCCAGCCTCCCCAGTAGCTGGGACTACAGGCGCACGCCACCATACCCGGCTAATTTTTGTATTTTTGGTAGAGACAGGGTTTCACCATGTTGGCCAGGCTGGTCTTGATCTCCTGAGCTCAAGCCATCCACCCACCTAGGCCTCCCAAAGTGCTGGGATTGCAAGCATGAGCCACCACGCCCAGCCCAAAGTAGTTTCTATGAGAATGTAATTTCTTTTTTTTTTTTTTGAGATGGAGTCTTGCTCTGTTGCCCAGGCTGGAGTGCAGTGGCACAATCTCGGCTCACTGCAAGCTCTGCCTCCCGGGTTCACGCAATTCTCCTACCTCAGCCTCTGGAGTAGCTGGGACTACAGGCACCCGCCACCACGCCAGGCTATTTTTTTTTTTGTATTTTTTATAGAGACGGGGTTTCACTGCATTACCCAGGATGGTCTCGATCTCCTGAACTCGTGATCTGCCTGCCTTGGCCTCCCAAAGTGCTGGCATTACAGGCGTGAGCCACCGCGCCCGGCCAAGAATGTAATTTCTAACTGAGAACTAAATTCGGAAGGGAAGAAGCATACTGTGACAATAGTATTAAGATAACATTGTATCAAAGAAACTCGTGGATCTTAAGGCACATTCAGTAAATCTTTATCTATACCTGAGGAATTTTATAAAAGGAAAACAAACACAGAGAGAGACAACATTTGGAACAATGACACTGATTGTCCAACAAAACTGTGGGGGCAGAAAATATAACAGTGGTTGGCAGAAAGGGGAGGAGTGATTAAAAAGGGGCATGCGGGAATTTTTTTTTTTTTTTTTTTTTGGTGGGAGGCAACGGTATTGTTATATATCTTGATTGCGGTGGTAGTTACATGATTGTATCTGTCAAAACTCATAGAACTCAATACTAACAAAGGGTTAATTTTATTAAACACATATTTTACTTAAAAATAATGAGTATAGAGCTTCAGTTTTACAAGATGAAATGAGTTCGGGGATTAGCTGCACAACAATGTGAATATACTGAACTGTACCCTTAATAACGGTTAGAATGCTAAATTTTGTTACACGTGTTTTACCACAATTGCATTTTGTAAGAGAAAGGCAAGGGGATAAAAGAATAGACCTTGGGACTGTAAACTAGTTCAACCATTGTGGAAGTCAGTGTGGCGATTCCTCAGGGATCTCGAACTAGAAATACCATTTGACCCAGCCATCCCATTACTGGGTATATACCCAAAGGACTATAAATCATGCTGCTATAAAGACACATGCACACGTATGTTTATTGCGGCACTATTCACAATAGCAAAGAGTTGGAACCAACCCAAATGTCCAACAATGATAGACTGGATTAAGAAAATGTGGCACATATACACCATGGAATACTATGCAGCCATAAAAAATGATGAGTTCGTGTCCTTTGTAGGGACATGGATGAAACTGGAAAACATCATTCTCAGTAAACTATCGCAAGGACAAAAAACCAAACACCGCATGTTCTCACTCATAGGTGGGAATTGAACAATGAGAACTCATGGACACAGGAAGGGGAACATCACACTCCGGGGACTTTTGTGGGGTGGGGGAAGGGGGGAGGGACAGCATTAGGAGATACACCTAATGCTAAATGACGAGTTAATGGGTGCAGGAAATCAACATGGCACATGGATACATATGTGACAAACCTGCACATTGTGCACATGTACCCTAAAACCCTAAAGTATAAAAAAAAAAAAAAAAAAAAAGAATAGACCTTAACTTAACTTTCTTGCATTTGCTGTAAAAACAAAAAAAGAATTCACAAGAAATTAGTAAAAAGAATTGAGTATAGGGTGGGAAACGCTATGTAAGGAGATTAGAGCTGAGCAAGGATTTTCAATATATGTGTTTATATATTGTTTGGATTATCAATGCCTTCCAGTCCAAGGAACACACTTGTGCTCCAGCAAGCTGCGAGAGATAGAACGTGCCATGAAGAACTGCAGCATCTGTTAGGAACCTGGAATGGACTGATTAGAGGATTCGGGCTTGTGTTAGATCATGTTGGGGAGAGGTTCATGGAAATGGGGCTTTGTTCTGGATTGGACGCTGTAATGGATCTTATCTAAAAGGTGGAAGGAATGAAGGGAGGCTAGAGCTGTGAGTGGCCAAGAAGCAGGAGTCTCTCATGTTGGCGGCATGGGAGGATGTTTGGCCATTTTTGTGGCTTCAACAATGTTCCTGTTTCGGTCCCAGTTCAGACGTGATTACTGAGTGGCCTTGTTCTTGTCCTGACCCATCGTGGTCACAGAGTGGCCCTGTCTGATATTGGTGCTCTGTGACGTGGTTTATGTTCAATAGAACACCAAGGCCTAACAGATAGTGCCAGGCCCAAGACTAGAAGCAAACCAAATGTCCATCAATTTATAAATGGGTAAACAAATTGCGGTTTATACATTCAACAGCATGAATGAATCTTTAAAAGTGTTATGCAATAATAACTCTATAGTAGAAAACCTGGCAGCTACCACCTTAACCAAGTGATCAAAGTTAACATCACCAGTAATAAGACATGGTGACTCCACCTACCTCCTTATATAATGCAATGAGAAGGGCAAGGCATCACTTGTGTGGCATTCATGACTGCAATTTAGTTATGAGAAAATGCCAAACTCAGGCTGAAGGGCGTTCTACACACTCTACAGCAAAACTGGCCAATACTCTTCAGAAAAGTATCAAAAGTTTTGAAAGAAAAGAACTGGAGAAACTGTCCCAGATTCTAATGAGACATGACAAGTAAATGCTACATGGGATCCTGGGTTGGATTCAAGACCTGAAAAGGGACATTAGTAGGACAAATGGCAAAATTTGAATGAAGCCTGTAAATCAGCTACTAGTACTGTATATGTAAATGTCTAGGTGTAGTACTTGTCCTGGTTTAGATCATTGCACTCTAGTTAGGTAAGATGTGAACATTAGAGGAAATTGGGTAAATGGTATATGAGAACTCTGTGTACTATTTTTGCAACATTTCTGTAAGCCTAAAATTATTTCAAAATAAAATTGCTTCACCACAAGAAAAAAAAGGGCCAGCCATGGTGGCTCACACTTGTAATCCCAAGACTTTGGGAGGCTGAGGCAGGAGGATCACTTGAGCCCAGGAGTTCAAGACCAGCCTGGGCAACAAAGTGAGACCCCATCTCTACAAAAAAGTAGCTGGGCATGGCAGTGCATGCTCGGGAGGCTGAGGTAGGAGGATCACTTGAGCCCAGAAGGTTGAGGCTGCAGTGAGCCATGATCGTGCCACTGCACTCCCTGCCTGGATGAGTGAGACCCTGTCAAAGAAAGGAGAGAAGGCCAGAGCGGGCGCGAGAGTGAGGGAGAAGGAGAGAAAGAGAAAAAGAGAGGAAGAAACAGAGGGAGACAGAAGGAAAGAGAGAGAGAGAGAAGCATTATGCTAAGTGAAAGAAGCCAGATACAAAAGGCTACATAGTTTTTGAGACCACTTATAAGACATTTTGAAAAGGCAAAACTGTTGGTACAGAAATCACATCAGTGGTTTCTAGGGACAGGGGTCGGGTGAGTGAAGGGGAGCAGAGAAATTTTTAGAGCAATGTAAAATTCTATTATCTTTATTTTTGTGATTTTTTTCAACATTCATAGAACTATATAATAAAAAGGTGAATTTTATAGTGCATAAGCAGTAATATGATAAACCTCACCTAAAAATAAGCAAGCAAGTCAACACGTTTTCAATGTATCCTGTCTCTTCTGCAATCAAAAAGACTGCAGAAGAAGACTGACACTCAAAAAGAGAACAGGTTAGAGAAACATGGTGTAGTGTCTCCAGAACAACCTCAGGGGACAAGGCTGTCTGGCTGCCTAAAGTTACTTCTGCAGAGAAGGCAGGCAGACTGGCTGCCAGAGGGAAGTAAACAGACTCATGGGCCCCAGCAGCCACTCTGGTGAGCAGCTCCCAGACTCAGTGACAATGGTGACATCCAACCAACATGAATATCACCCCAGTGCTTGATTTAAAGAAAGCTTGAGGAAAATGGATTGCCATGATCTTCAACTAGCATGGGCATGATAAACTTTTGACAAACTTCAATTTACCTGGAAAACTTGGTAAGGAACAAATGAGGCGTTAATATAGTTTGTGGGTTTTTTGTTAAAATCTGGAAAAACTTAAATATGTACAAAAATAAACAGTGCAGTATAGGGAACCCTTATATTCTTATCACCCAGCTTCAATAATTAGGGGCATGAAGTTTTAAAAATATCGTTACAGATGACAATTATTAAACTTGCATGTCTTGAAAATTGTGAAGATTAAAACTCTGAATACTGCCTAACTGTAACTAAAAGCTTCTTATATGCTGCGTGAAGTTACTTAGGCTATCATCTTGAGCTTAATACATACCTTTAGTTATTTCTCCCAAAGATGAATATGGTTGTCTCCACTGCTGCTTTCTAATATATTTGAATCTGGAGACATCAATATAATACAGACTTCTAATTTGATCCAGAAAATTATTTTCTTCTTCTGTAGGTTTTTATACATTAGAAAACATTTCCACTTACTGTAAAAGAATTCAAAAAAACTACTGAATAAACTGTCATTTTTTTTATCAGGCATGAAGGTAGGATTGTAAAAGTCATTAAGAATTTAAAAGAAATTAAGAACAATGTCACCTGGAATTATTCCCAAGATCGTAAATGTTCATAACATAAAACTATTTTCTTAGTCTTTATTTGCGGCTATGAAGTATTAAGACTAAAAGTCTAAATACAATTTAGTATTTGCTACTAAATAGTCTTTTAAGATACTACTACAAAGTCTTTATTGAAAACATCCTTTGTGTTAACATGTATCTGCTTTTCTAGGGGGTCAGGGCAGGCAGTGGTTCTAGTTTCCACAAGGTTACAACCCTGTTCAAATTTAGAAGCAATGTCAGAAGGGTGACAGGGCACCATTGTGGGAGTTAGAGGAAAGAGGACTCGGTAAAAGCTACCCTGGGTGAAGAATCCTGCCTTGATTTTATCTTCCACGTGGGAAAAGAGGCCTTGAGAGAGGAAATAAACTCATTGATCAGTCATTGGGAGCTTTCTGGGTGCTAGGCAGGTTCTTATAAACTGACATTAATCCAAGTAATGTCATTTAATGATGCCTTTTCATGAAGTCTGAAACTCACCTAACAGATTTTTTTTAAAAGCCTGTATGTTCTCTGTGAAAAAGGGGGGCACCCTATCAATTCTGAAAGATAGAAGTGAGAGATTGTATCAGAAATTTGAGGGAAAAAAATTTACAGAAAACTCAGGACCTGATGGTTTCACCGATGACCTGAATTCTACCAAATATTTAAAGCAGAACTAATACCAATTATTTTCTTTTTTTTTTTTTTTTTTTTTTTGAGATGGAGTCTCGCTCTGTTCCCCAGGCTGAGGCTGGAGTGCAGTGGCTCTGTCTCCACTCACTGCAAGCTCTGCCTCCCGGGTTCATGCTATTCTCCTGCCTCAGCCTCCGGAGTAGCTGGGACTACAGGCACCCGACACCACGCCCAGCTAATTTTTTGTATTTTTAGTAGAGACGGGGTTTCACCATGTTAGCCAGGATGGTCTCGATCTCCTGACCTCGTGATCTGCCCGCCTCGGCCTCCCAATACCAATTATTTTCAAACTCTTCTAAAAAACTAAAGAGGAGGAAATACTTCTAAACTCATTTTAGGAGGCCAGTATTACCCTGATACCAAAGCCAGAGAAGGACATTACAAGAAGAAAAACTACAGACGAATATCCCTGATGAACATAGATGCAAAAATCCTCAACAAAATACTAACAAACTGAATTCACTGACACGTTAAAAGGATCATTCATCATGATTGAAATTTATCCCTGGAATGCAAAGATGGCTCAACATACACAAATCAATAAATGAGATAAACCATATTAACAAAATGGAGGACAAAACTGTATGATCACCTCAAAAGATGCAGTAAAAGCATGTGACAAAATTCAACATCCTTTCATAATAAAAACTCTCAGTAAGTATAGAAAGAAAGTACTATGACACAGAAAGACCAAATATGACAAACTCACAGCTAAATCATACTCAACAGTTAAAAAGTTGAATGCTTTTCCTCTAAGATCAGGAACAAGACAATGATGCTCACTCTCACAATGTCTATTCAGTGTAGCACTAGATGTTCTAGCCAGAGCAATTATGCAAGGAAAGGAAGTAAGTCATCCAAACAGGAAGGGAAGAATTTTTCTATATATGTTTTCTATCTATATATAATATAGATATGTATATAAAATATAGATATATAATATCTATGTATATAAGATATACAAAGAGATATATAGGGATATATAAAATATATATAATATATAGAGACATATAAGATATATGAGATTTCTATATATAAGGTTATGTTATCAGCATGATCCCTGTTTGATGATAATATGATTTTGTATACAGAATACCCTAAAGACCCAACCAAAAAAAACTGTTAGAACTAATAAACAAATTCAGGGAAGTTGCAGGATACAAAATCACATATAAAAATCAGTGGTGTTTCTATACACTAACAACAAACTATATGAAAACGAAATTAAGAAAACACTTTCATTTATAATAGCATTAAAAAAAAAACCACTTCAGGTAAATTTAACCAAAGATATAAGACCTGTACACTGAAAACCATAAAACATTGATGTGAGAAAAGAGACACAAATAAATGTAAAGGTATTCCATGTTCATGGATTAGAAAAATTAATGGTTGTTAAAATGTCCATACTACCCAAAGCAATCTACAGATTCAATGTAATCTCTATCAAAATTCCAATATCACTTTTCACAGAAATAGAAAAAACAATCCTAAAGTTCATATGGAATTGCAAAAGACCCTAAATAGCCAAAGCAGTCTTGAGCAAAAGGAACAAAGCCAAAGGCATCACACTCCCTAATCTCAAAATATATTATAGGGCTACTGTAATCAAAACTGCATGGCACTGGCATAAGAATGGGCACGTCAATCAATGGAACAGGATAGAAAGCCCAGAAATAAGCCCAAGTATTTACAGTCAATTGATTTTTGACAAAGGTGCTAAGAACACACAATGGGGAAAGGAAAGTCTCTTTAATAAATGGCATCAGGAAAACTGAATATCCACATGCTGGATAACAAAACTGAGTCCTTATCTCACACCATATACAAAAATCAACTCAAAATAGATTAAAGTCTCAAACATAAGACCTGAAACTGTAAAACTAACAGAAGACAACATAGGTGAAAACTCCGTATTAGTCTGGGCAATGATTTCTTGGATAGGACCCCAAAAGCAATCAAAGCAAAAATAGACACATGGGATTGCATCAAACTAAAAAGCCTCTGCACAGCAAAGAAAATAATTAATAAAGAGACAACCCACAAACTGGGAGAAAATATTTGCAAACCATGCATCTGATAAGAGGCTCATATCTAAAATATATAAGAAACTCAAAAAACTCAATAGCGAAACAAAACAAAACGAATAATCCAGTTAAAAAATGGACAAAGGACCTGAACAGGTATTCCTCAAAAGAAGACATATGGTCAACAAATATATGAAAAATGCTCAACATCGCTAATCACCCGGGAAATGCAAATTAAATCAGACTGAGCTACCACCTCACGCTTCTTAGAATGGCTGTTATAAAAAAGGTGAAAGACAACAAGTGTTGTCCAGAATGTGCAGAAAAGGAAACCCTGGTACACCGTTGGTGGAATGTAAATTAGTACAGCCATTTTGGAAACCACTATAGAGGCTCCTCAAAAATCTAAAAATAGAATTACCATATGACCCAGAAATCCTACTTCTGGGTATATATACAAAGGAATTGAAATCAGTATGTTGAAGAGATAGCTGCATTGCTGTGTTCTTTTCAGTATTATTCGCAATAACCAAGATATAGAAGCAACTAAGTATCCATCAACTGAGGACCAAATAAAGAAAATGTGGCACATATATACAATGGAATACTATACACTCTTAAAACAGAAGGCAATTCTGTCATTTGCAACAACATGGATGAACCTGGAGGACATTAGGCCAAGTAAAATAAGCCAAGCACAGAAGGACAAATATCATATGATCTCACTTATATACTTGGGATTTAAAAAAGTTGAACTCATAGCAGAGTAGAATGATGGTTACCAGGGGCCTGGCGGAGGGCAGATGGGGAAGGGAGGGATGTTGGTCAAAGGATACAAAGTTTTAGTTAGGTAAGAGGAATAAGTTTTAGTGATCTACTGAACAGCATGGTGACCATGGTTGATGATGTATTGTATATTTCCAGCAGAGTAGATTTTCACCACAAAAAATAAGTAGGTGAGGTGATGGATATATCAATTAGCTTGATTTAATCTTTCTACAATGTATACGTATATCAAAACATTACATTGTACCCTATAAATATATAAATTTGTCAATAAAAATAATTATATATATATTTACTTATATAAAACAAAATACATGCTAAGTATAATGCAATGAACTGCAAAAAGTTGTACAGGCTCCCAATAAATACTTTTTGAACGCCTACGAGCTAAATAAATGCAATACATCACTCCCAGGTGTCTCCACTAGGGGGCCCCATTCCCTCCCGTTCCATCACCTGCTTTCCTCAAGGTCGTCACCACCCTCCTTTTTGTTGATACCCGGCCTCTGACCCAGTTCATCACTTTCCCGGGCTTCCGGGCGCCACCCTCTTCAGGTTTTCCTCCTACCCCTCCAGCCCTGCCCCTCTGGATCTCCCATCCTCCCAGCGCTCCAGACTGCATGCGGCCTCCCCGCCCCGTGTCCAAGAGGCAGCTTCCACTCCACGCGGGCAAGCCTGAGCTCCAGAGCCGTCCTCAAACCGCCTCCTCCCGAAGCACTGGGACACCACCCTCCCGGCTGCTACTCGTGCCCAGGGACTAGGCCCTGAGCCTTCCCTTCTCGCATGCCCCATAGCCAAGCTGCTCAGCAGAACCTGACGGCTCCACCTTCAAACTACGTCCGGAATTACCCCTCTCCACGCCCACTGCCTCCACCCCGGCCACCTTCCTCGGTCACCCTGGCAGCTGCAGTGACCAGGGTGACCTTTCTGAAAAGCGAGACTCCGTTCGGAGCCCTCGCGGGGCTCCCCAGCACAGCGGCCTCCCAGGCCCGCCTGCTCGGGTGGGATTACTTTCCAACCCGGTTTCCATCCCCCTCCCTGGTCTCCAGCCGCAACGACCCCCACGCAGAGCCCGGAAGACCTTGGGCCCCGCACGTGCTGCCAGCCCGCTAAGAGCTCTGGGTCCCCCCGGAGCGCCTTCCAGGCTTTCTCCTAGAGGCGCTGTGTTCCGGACCTGAGCCACGGCTCACCTGGGGCAGCTCGCGCCCCCGAAAACAGTCTCCCACGCCCCGCCCCCTGGGGTGCCTCCCTCCCTGCTCTCCGTACCCACCCACCATCCCCCACATCCCTTCCTCTAACCGCTAACCAGTCACCAGCCCGGGACCGCAGGGCAGAGGCCGGGCCGCGCATGCGCACCGCGGACCGGCACCACCTCCGCTCGCGAGCCCGCGGCAGGCCCTGGGCGATGCGCGCAGTCCCGCGAGAGCAGTGCTTGGTCGGGAACTCGAAGCCGGAGCCCAAGCGGCAGAGGCCGTGGAGACCCGCGCCCGGCGCGGGCAGAAACGCACCTGCGGGAGGCGGGCGCGCCGGCTGGAGAGGAGGTCGTGGGGCGGAGCGGCTCAGCCTTCTGCTCGGCTGCAGCGGCCCCTGCTGGAGACCCGGGCGCCGTGGTCTTCTTTATAATTGAAGGATTGTCTCTGTTTTTATTTGGGGTGGGAGTGGGAGTGGGGTGGGGGGCGGCGGGCGTGGGGAGGCGGAGTGACTTGCTTCGACTTTGTCAGCTTCCAGGGTTCATTCCACTGCCCAAATATGTAGTGAGTTACTACTGGCTTTGCTTCCTCCTTCAGCAAACGGCTGGACCACACAACTTCAGGACAGAGGATTTTAAGTGTTGGGGTCATTTTCCCTGAAACGATTTCAAATGACGGTGAGCTGGTTCCTGGCTAGGCCACCTAACCTCGAACGCAATGGCGAGTGCACTCTGCTGAGCTGAGAGCCATCCGTGGCTCTGGGACCCGGTGACTCACGTGGCTCTGCATGTCCCCGTTCCCTTAAAATCGGAGTCTTTCCTTTTCTTGGATTCCGGCTTGCCACCAGCACCACTTGGCAGAATGGAATTGCTTGCGGGCATGTCAGTGGACTGGAAAGGGAAGTAAGTGGTCTCAGAACTTGGGGGCCAAAAATGTTACATTAACATTTTTTGCCTACCTGAAATCTCAGCCACTTCCCACAGTTTGGCTGGAAATTCAGCCCATATTGAGGCCCTTCTCACTCCTGCAGGTGTTACCAGCAACTCAGGGGTTTATGGAGTAACGAAATGGGGGAGGGCCTCACATCCGGCTGCTGTTTTTTCCCCTAACGTGTATGGTGCTTATTCTGAGCCAGACACTTTTAAGAACTTCACATTATCAACCAGTTTAAATTGTCCCCACCATCTGATGAAATTGGTACTGTTATCCCCACTTTATGGGTGGGGAAACTGAGGCCCAGGGAGGTCAAGGAACTGCTCAAAGCACAAAACTGTTGAGTAGTAGTGTTACTAGGGCAGTCCTGGAGAAATCGCTCAAAGGGCAAAACTGAGAGCTCATTATTTTCCTAAACAGTAGACGGCTGAAAATGCTCATTGTTTCTTCAACCGTTTTGTTTGTTTGTTTGTTTTTTCTTAGTCTCTTTATCTATAGGGAACTTAGCTTAAAACAACTGCGGTTGGCCCTGGAGCTTCACTGCCCTTTGCCATGTACCAGAGAAAGATAAGGCCTACTAGGAACCAGAGAAAACCAGAACCAGCCACCCCTTGTTACTTATAGATCGTTAATATATCATTATATGCTCAACTCCCGACCCATAGAAGAGGATCGCCGCCATTTTCTGATAGTGCATTGTATGAAGAGGCATGTTTATAAAATGCACCTGTGCGTCTGGAGTTCCTCCCGGCATATGCTTGCATACCTCCCCACTCCACATCTAACGCCTTACAATTCCCCAGCTTCCCAAAGCTCTGGAAGAAGGGGGTCTTTAGAGTGAAAGTTTACTCCTTCTCTATTCTTGGCCAGGAATGAAACCCGCTTGCCTTTTTTTCCAGTTGGTGTTCTTTGCAACTGATACAGAATAGGAAAAGAACGCAATTTACCAGTAACAGTAGAGCTGGGATTTGAAACTAAGTGCTTTGACTTCAAAGACAAGGTTCCAAGCTGCTACACATACCAATTCTCATTAAAGTGTATTCCATTTCTTTTGTGCTTTCATATTGACCATTGTGTGTTAATCCTTTCAATTGGAAGAAGAGGGAGACAGTGCCAGTTATTGCAAACTTTCACAGTCCACAGGCCCGATATGTAGCCTTCACCACCCACAGGTTCTGCCATTTCTGGGGCATTGTATTCCATCAAGATGCAAGCATCCGCCATCCACATACCAGCCCTGGAACTCATCCCTTCTCCCAGACTTGGAAACGCCAACTCTCCCTGACCAGTGTCGAGCCACTTCCTCATCTTGATATATCAGCCACTATCCTTTCCATCTTTCAGGCAACTCCAGCTTAATGTCTCGATGGCCTTGCCCTTCTAAAACAAAGACTGTTCTCTTTTCCCAGATGACTTTTTCCTGTTCCCTCTACAGTAACTCCCCTCATCCTTCCAGTCTCAATTCAATTGTCCCTTGGTGGGGTGGGGCGGGGGGGAAGCCTTCTTAAACCCTCCTCCCTCACAACTAGGTGAGGTCCCTTGTCTCTAATATAAGCTCCTGTAGCACCATGGCACTTATCCCAGTTGAGATTTTAAATATATTTCTGTGTATTTGATTAAAGTTTCTCTCCTCCACCAGGCTGTGAAGGTGGCTTCTTGTTTTGTTTTGCTCCCCGTGGTATTCCCAGTACCTCAGGATCCCTTATAGTAGATGCTGAATTAGTAAATACATATTAAATAAATGAATGAACAATCTCACAGGAAAAGCAGCCTCAAACTCAGAGGATAATGGCTTGGGCTATCTTTACTAAAATTTAAGAGGCGAATGACCTTTTCTTTCTGCTTATGAATCTGTCTATAGCAGCACAAAATTAAAAATAAATAAACAAGCAAGATAGAGTTCATTGATAACACATCCTATTTACAGAGGTTTTCCTGGGACATGTGGGTAGGTGATAGAAGAGTTTAGAAGCACATACACTGGAAAATAATTTTGCCTATTTCCTTTGGTGAGATTCAGACATGTCAAGCTTTAGTTCTGGAAAGAGAATCTCTCTCCATCCTGAGTTTTACATTCTCTTGGGATCTCTCACTTTACTGGTTATCACTACTGTCTCTCAGGGGTGAACCGTCCTCTTTAAGCTTCTAGTGCAAATACAAATATGGAAATAAATGCCTAGGGATTTATTTCCTAGAATGACCCTGCCCTGAGATGGAGCGTCACACACAACACGATGAGTTGTGACTCTAACCTCCATCAGCTGGTCAGTGCATCTGCGTGTAACATGTAGCCACAGCATTGTCCCAATCCTGCTACACACAGCAACAGTGCACACAGCACATCTTAAGAAATAAAATTGACATAATAACTGAGAGGTGGCAGACAGGAAAATGGGGATTGCAGGTGTTTGCATGCTCTGCAGTGAGGAAAGCTAGGTTGTCAGGACAAGTCTGCAACAGAAGGCAGTCTGGGGCCATGAGAACAACACACTGTCTTTAGATGGCTGGATGGTTGGATGATGAGCCCATATTCTTTTCTTTTTTTTTTTTTTTTTTTTGAGACAGAGTCTTGCTCTGTTGCCAGGCTGGAGTGCAGTGGTGTAATCTTGGTTCACTGCAACCTCTGCCTCCCGAGTTCAAGCAGTTCTCCTGCCTCAGCCTCCCGAGTAGCTGGAACTACAGGCGCCTGCCACCATGCCCAACTAATGTTTTTGTATTTTTAGTAGAGACGGGGTTTCACCTTGTTGGCCAGTCTGGTTTCGAACCAGAGATGGGGTTTCACCATGTTGGCCAGTCTGGTTTCGAACTCCTGACGTCAGGTGATCCGCTTGCCTCGGCCTCTCAAAGTGCTAGGATTACAGGCGTGAGCCACCACTGACCAGCCAATTAGCCCATATATATATATATATATTTTTTTGACAGTCTTGCTCTGTCACCAGGCTGGAGTGCCATGGTATAATCTCGGCTCACTGCAACCTCTGTCTCCTGGGTTCAAGCGATTCTTCTGCCTCAGCCTCCCGAGTAGCTGGGACTACAGGCACCTGCCACCATGCCCAGCTAATGTTTTTGTATTTTTAGTGGAGACAGGGTTTCACCATGTCAGCCAGTCTGGTTTCGAACACCTGACCTCAAGTGATCAGCTCGCCTCAGCCTCTCAAAGTGATAGGATTACAGGCGTGAGCCACCACGCCCAGCCAATGAGCCCGTATTCTTTTATTCTTTTCTTTCTTTTTTTTTTTTTTTTTTTTTGTGAGACGGAGTGTCACTCTTGTTGCCCAGGCTGGAGTGCAATGGCAAGATCTTGGCTCACCGCAACCTCCGCCTCCTGGGTTCAAGCAATTCTCCTGCTTCAGTCTCCCTAGTAGCTGGGATTATAGGCATGTACCACCATGCCCAGCTAAATTGTTTTTGTATTTTTAGTAGAGACGGGGTTTCTCCATGTTGATCAAGCTGGTCTCGAACTCCCAACTTCAGGTGATCTGCCTGCCTCCGCCTTCCAAAGTGCTGAGATTACTGGCGTGAGCCACCGCGCCTGGCCCCATATTCTTAATATCTAGGAGCTCTGTTCTTCCTTTTTCACATTTATACCACCCAGTTTGTTGTTTATGTTTGTTTTGGTGGAGGCAACAACGTTGATCTTTTTGAAGATATTTAATGGAATAATGACAATGTGTCCCCCACTGCCCCAATGGAACAGAATTTCTTAAGTGGTTGTTTTTGTTTCCACCTTTATCAGCAGATGTGGTTCTCCTTTCATATCTGCTGTGGTTTGAATGTGTCCCCTCCAAATTTATGTTGAAACTTAATCCCCATTGTGGTGGCATTGAGGTGGAGCCTTTTGGAAGGCGATTAAGTTGTCAGTGCCCTGCCCTTATGAATGGATTAATGCCCTTATAAAAGAGCCTTCAGAGAGAGTTCACTTCTCTTGCCCTTTTGCCTTCTGCCGGTGAGGATACAGTAAGGCACCATCCTGGAAGCAGAGAACATCCCTCATCAGACACCATTGTCAGTGCCTCCTTGATCTTGGACTCCCCAAGCCACAGAAATGTAAGAAATTTCTGTCTTGTTTGTTTGTTTTTTGAGACAGAGTCTTGCTCTGTCACCAGGCTGGAGTGCAGTGGCACGATCTCAGCTCACTGCAACCTCCACCTCCCAGGTTCAAGCGATTCTCCTGCCTCAGCCTCCTGAGTGGCTAGGACTACAGTGCCACCACACCCAGCTAATTTTTGTATTTTTACAGAGATGGGGTTTCATCATGTTGGCCAGGGTGGTCTCGACCTCTTGACCTCGTGATCCACCCGCCTCGGCCTCCCAAAGTGCTGGGATTACAGGCGTGAGCCACCACACCCAGCTGAAATTTCTGTTCTTCATAAGTTACCCAGTCTGTGGTATTCTGTGACAGCAGCACAAATGGACTAAGACAATACCCCAGTCCATCTCCAATGAGGTGTCAAAGTTCTCTACTCTCCCAGTGTTTACCATTGGATGGAAGGTTGTCCATAGTTATTGGGTGGGGGTAGGAGGGAGTTTAGTGGGGAAGGTCCATGCTTGAGGATGTCTTGTCTCTGATACCTTTCCACCCTGGTCCTTGGTCTCTACAATAGTTCAAGGATAAGGATCAAAGTCCTAGCAGTTTCCAAATGCTGATTCTTTCTCTGATGAGAGACCTGTGTAGTTTGGGGGGATTCTTTTAACCTTAGCTCCCTTGACATCGTCTCCTTAGCTTCTGCATCTTGGTCGATTTGGATCTTTTCCAGCAGAGGGCCCTTCTCTTGGCAGAAAGCTGGTAGAACAGGATTCTTTCCAAGAAAACTGAAAGCCAACTCCCTTTCCCATGGGGCCGCATCAAGTCCGTGGAAAACGTGCCTGAATCTTTTCACTGCTGAATCCTGGAAACAGAGGCATTCCTAACACAGCCCAAACTCTCTTGGGTCTGTTCCCTCAGGCCCACCTAGCCACATCTTTCCTGTGGGTTTTCACGGTACATATTGGCTACTAGTCCCTGAGGTCCTCCAGCTCCAGGGACACAGGTCAAGCTCTCTGGGTGGCTTTCTGAAACCCTCCTCACTTGTCTTGAGGTGTAGGGAAAAGCTCTGTTCTCCTCCCTGGTGAGAGATAAGAAACATACCTGCATTTTAACAACGATAGCCAGAGAATTTTTTTCCTTTTACGTGTCTCTGGGGGAGTGAGGGACTAATAATGGCATAATGGTAACAATAGCTAATGTTTGCTGAGCTCTAAGCACCAGCACTGTTCTGAACATTCCCCATGGGTTACTGTATTCTTCAATCCTCACAATGACCCAGTGAGGTAGAGGCTTTGATTTTCTTCATTTTACCATATGGACAGATGAACTAACCTGCCCCTGGTCACGGAGTTGCTAACTACAGAGTCAGAATTTGGACCCGGCCTTCTGGCTCCTGAGCCAACTATGAATAGTCTAGCACCTCTCTTTCAAAGGTGGGGTGCTTGTCACCTCTTTTCTTCTCAGCCTTCTGAACCTAAGCAACATTCTGAGGCAACCAGGGACGTTGCGTATAATATCCTGATACACGAAAACATATATATATAATGTTGAACATTATATATAATATATAAAACGTGCATTTTTTTCTTTTGCTCCCTACATTGTCTCTATTTTCTCCTGCTTCCTTTTGTGTTTGTTTTGGTCTCTCATGTTGGAGGCTTTCCTCAAGTATCTGATGATCCTTGACTGTCTGTTCATAGCAAGACACCAAAAATGGATAGGATGATCCCGGGTCGGGGTGGGGGTTGAGGAATGGCCTCACTGTTGGGCAAGGATAGAGCTAGTTCATTGGAGGACACAAAAAATGTCAGTCTTTGAGGCTTTCAGGTATTTAAAGAAGCATCATACAGTATCCTGTTGGTGAAAGGTATGTGCCTGTTTGCCAGAGTTTTCCTGACTGAGTTGTGGAAGAGGGTTTGGGATGGGGTGGGAGGTCCTTACTATTAAAATGTGGACTTTCTTAGTCCTCTTTTTTTTTTTTTTTTTTTCCAATGCAGCATCTCTCCCTCACTCTCCTCTGCTTGCTGTCCCCAGGTTGTCCCCAAGAGTGGTGCAGTTTTTCCAACGAAGAAAACTTTCGCTTTGTATAAGCATGTGGGAGGCGAAGGAGAGGAGAAGATGGGAGGGAGGGGAAAGGAAGCAGAATTTTTTTAAAAGCTATGCAGCTCTAGAAACTGAATCCTACTGATATTTTTGAAGGGAGCGAGTTAAATGTATAAATTGCTTTAAGGAGAATTAACAGATTTATGATAGTGAACTTTCCTATTTAAAAACAATGTTTACCTTTCCATTTATTCAAGTCATCTTGTAAATCTCTCAGGAATGTTTTCAACTTTCTTCATACGAATTTTCCACATTTTCCTATTTAATTTATTCCTAAATATTTTATAATTAAAATTAAGTTGTGGAAGTTAACCAAAGGATGTGTTCATTTTGAAAAGTCATCTTTACATGAAGAACTGAACAAAACAAAAGATAAGACAGTACGTCGAAAGCTAAGAAACATGAGAATAAAATCCAATATTCTTCAGATTGACTGGGTAGATGTGGCCACCTCTAGTTTAATTTCATCCATCCATCCATCTATACATCCATCACAGCATCCATCCATTTATATACTCATTCATTTATCCTTTATGTGCCAAAAACTGGCTAGGCCTTCAATGTAAGCTCTGTATGAGTACTGATAGTATTAGCAGTGCATGGATGAAATAATAAAACTCTACCATAAAACATACTTTTTAAATTTTTTTTCTTTAGCCCCTCCTCAAAACTTTAAATACTGAAATTTAGTCTTTGCTTTTTCTCCCTTCCTTTCTAATACAGGGGTCTACAGGGTACCTGTTGTAAATATTAACATTTTCCTTAGGCACATAAAGCATTTAAAAAATTTTTTTCATCAGAGTCTTTAAGAAGTTTAATATAATCTGGTGAGAGATCAAGGCAAAAGATTGAAGTTGAAGCAAAACTAGTGCATCGGCATTGTCTCTAATCACGACACTTTATTAGGGCGGTAGGAACAAAAAACACCCTCAGGAAACACACAGAAGAGAGCTTGGGTTTTAGTCTACTTCAGCGGATATTTGTCCATTTTATTACATATTCGATCTGTATTTATTTTATAAACAGATTTGATCACTTACTCCACTGAGTGTGTGATAAACAGTGGAGTGCCTGTAGAAGTGTGTTGTAGGCAATGTTCTGTGGGATTGAAAAGCACAGGATTTAAGAATCCAGTCTTCACCAATTCTGTCTTAGCATCTTGAACCTCAGATTTTTCACCTTTCAGATGGGGCTAATAATGCTTATTCTGAATGCATTGTTGTAAGGATTAAATGAAATAAGGTATGAAGAGTATTTAACATAGTGCCTAGCATACAGTACCACCCAATAGGCAGTTGCTGTTCATTTGCTACTTTCCAGGACTAGGTTATGAAATTACTTTATACATTTCACTTTGAAATAACATCTGAGTAGTTATTAGCAACTATCAACCCCCTCATCTTTGTACTGCTTCATCAATCTCCTTGAAAAAGAAACCATATATCAACCCTCTTGGAAAGGCATAAAATGAATATTAACCAGAGTCTGAAATTTCCGTCATGTCAAACAGGTGTGATTCTGAAACCAGCAGCATCAGCAACACCTGGAAGTTTTTTAGAAATGCTGAATATAAATCCCTACTCTCAAATGCTCCATCAGGATCTGCATTTTCAGATCTAAGGTGACTATGCACTTTACAGTTTGAGAGTTACTGCCCTTGTTTACCTACCAGTGGAAGTTCAAGAGGGCATTCACCTGATGATTTTTGGAAGCAGAGGAGGAGAATTAGACATAAGATGAGAAAGAAGCAGTGGAAACTCTTGGGACTTTCCATACGTCCTGGCCTCACCCAGGTCCACAGGCCTTTGAACTTGCTTATCCTCCCCCATGATGGATATGCGTGGTACAAGATACCACCAAGAAAGGCATATGTGGTGAACTGGCAGGGAAATGGGGAAGGGGCTCTCTAGAAGACAGAGCGTGGACTACGGGGATGCTGGAAGTGAATTCATCCTCAGGGAAGAAACAGGAAGGCGTGTTGAGCTGGTCTCAACAATAGGTCTAAGGTCTGAAGCCGGGCAGCAGGTCTAAGTAGACAGAGCATAGTGGTCATGACCCAAGCCTGCCCAAGCCAGTCCCCTTGACACCACCTGAGCTTTAGAGAGGAAAGAGCTTATGTAAAAGTAAAGCATTTGGCTCATTAAATTCTGTGATGCCTGGGGTCTAAGGATCTCTCCTGGGAACTCTAAGAATATAAACCAAGAAGAGCAGGATTCACAAGTCATTACCCATCACACAGCAAAAACGATCTGTAGGCAATGGCCCAAGGAGACTGTTGAACAGTGGAGGGGGATGAGTCATCCTGCTGACATGGGCACTGGCATAAGGGGTTTGAAGATGCCCCTTAACAACAAAAATCAAAGCAAAACAATACCTGGGATACTGTAGTGATGTAGGTATGGAATATTTGACCAATAAAATAAGTAAGTGATAATGAGCTTATTTATACTCTTAGCAAGTGACATCTGCGGATGTTCCAGTTATAGAGGATAGCCATTTGATTCTTAATTGCAAACAACAGAAACCAACAGGCTGACTGAACTATTAAAAAATGAATTCATTAAAAAAGATTAGGGCCAGGTGTGGTGGCTCACACCTGTAACCCAACATTTTGGGAGGCCAAGGTAGGAGAATTCCTTGAGGCCAGAAGATCAAGACCAGCCTGGGCAATATAATGAGACTGTCTCTAGAAAACAATTTTAAAATTAGCCAGTTGTGGTGGCCTGTAGTCCCAGCCATTCAGGAGGCTGAGGCTGGAGGATGGCTCGGGCCCAGGAGTTAGAGGCTGCAGTGAGCTATGATCACATCATTGCACTCAAGCCTGAGTGACAGAATGGGACCCAGTCTCATTAAAAAAAAAAAAAAAAAAATTCTAGTTAGCGACTGTATTCATAATCTCCCCAAAATGGAAACAACCAAATGTCTATCAATAGGGGAATGGATGAGAAAATGGTAGTACATCATACAACATAATACTATTCAAAAAAAAGCAATGGACTACATGAAACAATTTGGATGAATCTCAAAGACACCATGCAGACATAAAAGGCTGCCTACTATATATTTCAATTTATATAACATTCTACAAAAGGTAAACTCTAGGGATGGAGAACAAATCAATAGTTGCCAGAAGTTAGGAGGGGGGAAGGGTGTGATTATAGACAGCAGAAGGGAGTTCTTTGGGGTGATTAAAATTGTCTGTATCCTTGTCATAATGGTACACAAATTTATGCATATGCCAAAATCCACTGAACTGTACACTAAAACAAAACAAAAATGTGACTTAATTGTGATGGTTGGACAACTTTTTAAATTTACTGAAACTCACTGAGTTGTTCAACTACAATGTGTGAATGTTATGGTAAGTAAATTATACCAGGAAGAGTAGGGGATGAAGAGCTAGAGAATGGGTAAAGTGGGTTCATTATACTATTCCTTCTACTTTTGTATATGTTTCAAAATGTTCATATTAAACAGTTAACAGCTGGGCGCAGTGATTCCTGCCTGTAACCCCGGCACTTTGGGAGGCTGAATGGGGAGGATCACTTGAGTCCAGGAGTTCAAGACCAGCCTGGACAACATAGGGAGATATTGTCTCTACAGAAAATTTTAAAAGTTAGCTGGGTGCGGTGGCATGTGCCTGTAGTCCCAGCCACACGGGAGGCTGAGGTGGGAGGATCGCTTGAGCTGGAAGGTTGAGGCTGCAGTGAGCCTTAGTCTCGCTACTGCACTCCAGCCTGGGTGACAGAGTGAGACTCTGTCTCTAAATAAATAAATAAACAACAACGACAACAACAAAAGGAGGCTAGGTATCTCAGAGTCACTGAGGACAGGTCTAGGACCACCTGCCAGGAGCAATGCTCAAAATTCCACTGCAGAACTGCTGCAGAAGGAACACCTCAGTGGCAACTACGAGGATCAGATCTGAGCTTGAACCATGGATGCTGTGCATTGTGGATATGGGGGTTACCCCAGGCACACTCTCTCTGCTGCCCGAGAAGCTGAATTTCTGAATCCTCTGCCATTGTCAGTGAGTTAGTTTTGGTCCCTTCTTTTCGTCATTTTTCTAAGTCAGGGTGGATGCCTCTGCAGGACATCAGTCCTGTGGCTGTTACCTGGGAAAGCAAGCATCTTGCATTTTCACCTTCTGGAGTGGAAGACTGACTCTGCTTCCCACCAGAGCTCATAAGGTGGGAGAATTCCCCAAACATGGGAAAGAGGTACAGGTACTGAGCAGCCAAAAAGAAGGACAATGCCCATGGCAATAGCAAGTACAACCTTCTTACAAGTGTTGCCTTATATTGGCCTCTTTGGGTCTGGAAATGCTTCATATCACAGCAGCAGACTTACATGTTTTCCAAATCATGAGGATGAGTAACCAGGTATCCACTTGCCCTGTGTGTCTCTTCTTTCACATACTCCACTACAGTTTCTAGACAGACCCTTACACACTCCAACCCTGTTAGCGTTTTCTGCTCCAGCATGCTTCACAACACAAGCTTTTCTTTCTGCCTCCTTGGCCAATAAAGGCCAAAGGCAATGAGGAGAGCTCAGGCTTTTTGACGCTTTATAAAGACAGCTTTGAATCACACATCACGTCCTTACAGTACACCCAGAGGGAAGTGGGTAAAAGGTAAGTTTGCAAGTGTCCTTTACTTTGATGTATTTGTCACTTGGCAAAAGTTCTGTGGTGGAGGAAGGATATCCTTCATTGTCTTAAATTTCACTGAATGCCAAAATTGTACCTATGCAGCTCATTTCCACCATGGCAGCTGGCTACCATGCTTCACTTAGGCTATCCATATATTATTGAAGGAGAGATTTTTATAGCACACTATAGGTCCTAAGTGCTTTCACATCATTAGTAAGATATTCTTCCCTGAATCTTCAGGTCAATGTTAACATCTTTTGTTTTAAGTGCAACTACTTGGACATAGAGGTTATGTGATGGGCCTAAGGTTAGGGAGTGAGGCACTGTCAAATCTGGGATTGTGTGATCTCAACATTGTATCATTCATTGGTAGAAGGCTGCACTAAATCCAGGCTACTTTAAAAGTCAAAAGCAAGAGAAGAATTAACTAAGTGCTGAGCTAATTCTTTTCGAAGCTTGGCTTAGGGAAGTGCTGGCTTGAGAAGGGTCTTAAACCTTGCTGCTGTAAGGCTTCTAAATCAATCCAGCTCAGCGCCTTAACCACAGACACTAAAACTGTCACTAGAGATATCTCTCCCTGGGTTTTTACGTATTCACACTCATGTTCCAACATGACCTTCTTAGGGGTTAATGGAAGAGGTGGTTTAGATCCAAAGTCACTAAACTTGATACAAAGAAAATATTTACCTAAATAAAGCAGTCATTTCTTGCCTGTTAGCCAAGCTATCAGTTATTCACAGTTGCTAGCTAATGTTTTATTATTCTTTTCTTCATAATCAGTTTAAAATATATTTTACAAAAATACTACACTTTTTTTTTTTCTTTTTCTTTTTGAGACAGAGTCTTGCTCTGTCGCCAGGCTGGAGCTGGAGTGCAGTGGTGCGATCTCGGCTCACTGCAACCTCCACCTCCTGGGTTCAAGCGATCCTCCTGCTTCAGCCCTTCCAAGTAGTTGGGACTACAGGCGCGTGCCATCATGTCCAGCTAATTTTTGTATTTTTAGTAGAGACGGGGTTTCACCATGTTGGCCAGAATGGTCTTGATCTCTTGACCTCATGATCTGCCTGCCTCGGCCTCCCAAAGTGCTGGGATTATAGGCGTGAGCCACTGAGCCCGGCCAAGACTACACCTTTTTTAGGACTCTCAGTCAAGGAAAGGTTAAAAGCACTGAAGTGAATCCTAGGGCATTGCCATGCAAAATCAATAGTTGCTACCTCTGGGCTTCAGCACTAGAAGAGTGCTTGTCTTTCAATTTTTAATTTTACCTTCCTCAAAAAGGCTGAAGGAAAGCTCTAGAAGGGAATTCAAATTCAGTTCTCCTTGCATTCTAGAAAACCCTACAATTAAGCAATAGTAATCTAATGAGAGAATCCAAGAGAGTCGATCATTCTTCAGCCTAGTAGAAAAAGCTTCTGCCTAAATGGTCTTTTTTGTTCACTCTTGCATTCTATCATCTCAGCATCAACTAGTTTTCTGAGCTCTTCACTGTCAGCTATTTATTTCTGAGGCAGCATAATGCAATATTGTAGAGAAGGCAAGTATTTAGTTATTTGACCCGGACCAGGTAGGAATGGAGTCTGTTGAGTGTGGAGTAACAAAACCTACCAGCCAAACTATTGAAATGTCATTTCCAAATCGACCATTGAGTAATCCTGCTGCTAGCTCAAAAAGAAAACGAGCGACTTTTGGGCCTGCCACATGTCAGTGTTCAGGTCACAAAAGGTCAGCAGAGGCGAATGTTGGAAAGAACACTTAGCTGGAAGTTCAGGCCGAGCACAGCGAACCAAGCTCACTGGCACATTTCCTGTTTGGTTAAACTGGGGGAGATTGGGTATATCATTTTCAAGCTTTTTTTTTTAAGATGCAGAATATTTTCTTCAAATGTACCCTTCACACAAATCTGATGGGCAAGATGTTCCAGATTTAATGATGTATGTAAACAGAAATGATTACAAAACAGAAGCCATACAACATTAGCAATACAAGTTGAAGATTCCTTCTTTTAGGGGCTACGTTTAGCATGCAATGAAGCTGACATAGCTTCATTTAATTAGGCCATATAAGCGCTTTCCCTTTGACAAAATATTAAACTGGGAGGTGGTTGGAAATTGTGCTTTTCTTCAGGCCAAATAAGCAAAACAAAAACAAACAGTTCCGATTTTTAAAAATTTTGTATACACTTTTGAGAACTTTTTTTTTTTTTTTTTTTTGAGACCGAGTTTCCCTTTTGTTGCCCAGGGTGGCGTGCAGTGGCGCGATCTCGGTTCACTGCAACCTCTGCCTCCTGGGTTCAAGCGATTCTCCTGCCTCAGCCTCCTGAGTATAGGATTACAGGCGCGTGCCATCACGCCTGGCTAATTTTTGTGTTTTTAGTAGAGACGGGGTTTAGCCATGTTGGCCAGGCTGGTTTCGAATTCCTAACCTCAGGTGATCCGCTCACCTTGGCCTCCTAAAGTGCTGGGATTACAGGCGTGAGCCACCGCACCTGGCTGAGAGCATATCTTAATAATAACAAACATTTATGGAAGACTTAACAGGTGTCAACCACTGCGCTAAGCATTTTACATATTGCTTTAATCAGAGCTCGTGTTGCAAGAGGCAGAAACCTACTCCACACTGGCTTACGGAAAAGAGAGAATGTATCGTATACAGTTGAAAAGCCCAGAAGTATAAGAAACTTTAGAAATGCTGAAATGCAGAAACTTAAGCTCTTTTACTCTTTTTATTCCCAGGCAGACTCTCCCTAGGTGATGGTAAAATGGTTACCAGCAGTTCTAGGTTTACATTCCCTTTTCAGGAAGAGAATGCTTCTTTCCCACTGGGGATCCTAATAGGGGCCGAATCTCATTAACTTTGCTTAGGTCATGCGACCATCTAAAACTAACCACTAAGCCAGGAGGCTGGACTATCCTGATTGGCCAGATTTGGGTCACATGCTCTTCCATGCAGCATGGAGAAGTCAGTCAGCTTCATCTGTGCTGTGTGTACTAAATAAGAATTGAAGAGAGTGATCATCCCAGAGAAAATTAACGTGCCATTAGAAGTCAAGGAAGAAATAGATTCTGGGCAACCAAAAACAACAGATGTCACTGCAAAAGTCTATTTTATACATCAGATAAACGAAGGCTCAGAATTTTTTTTTTTTTGTATACTTTAGGTTTTAGGGTACATGTGCACAATGTGCAGGTTTGTTACATATGTATCCATGTGCCATGTTGTTTTGCTGCACCCATTAACTCGTCATTTAGCATTAGGTATATCTCCTAATGCTGTCCCTCCCCCCTCCCCTCACCCCACAACAGTCCCCAGAGTGTGATGTTCCCCTTCCTGTGTCCATGAGTTCTCATTGTTCAATTCCCACCTATGAGTGAGAACATGCAGTGTTTGGTTTTTTGTCCTTGCGATAGTTTACTGAGAATGATGTTTTCCAGTTTCATCCATGTCCCTACAAAGGACATGAACTCACCATTTTTTATGGCTGCATAGTATTCCATGGTGTATATGTGCCACATTTTCTTAATCCAGTCTATCGTTGTTGGACATTTGGGTTGGTTCCAACTCTTTGCTATTGTGAATAGTGCCGCAATAAACATACGTGTGCATGTGTCTTTATAGCAGCATGATTTATAGTCCTTTGGGTATACACCCAGTAATGGGATGGCTGGGTCAAATGGTATTTCCAGTTCTAGATCCCTGAGGAATCGCGAAGGCTCAGAATTTTTAAGTAATATGGTTAAGGCCACATAGCTGGTGGTTCACTAGGCTTCACACAAACTTAAGTAAAGATTAATAGCCTAAGCTTTGGGATCAGGCAAGTTTGAGTTTAAATCTTGCTCCCACTGCTTATTGGCTATATGGTCTTGGTTAAGTTATTTATTAATAGTTTCTCTGAGCCTTAGTTTCTTTATCTGTAAAATGGGAATAATAATAATACTGTTAGTAATCAATGGACTGCTTTTCCAACGCATGTAGAGGCCCATACCATGGCACTGACTTTTGAGAAAAGAAATGTTTAATTGTGAGTTGACTGGCAAGCAGACAGGAAGAAACATTCAAATCTGTGTCCTCAAGCTGGGGCTGGGTCAGGTTTTAATAAGCATGAAATAATAAGATGTGATCTGATTGGATCTTGCAATGAGGTGACATAATCTGATTGGATCCTGCCATGGGGTGACACCAGAGCTTGATCTGATTGGATCCTGGATCCTGCCATGCATTGTCTGCTTCTTAATTGAGACCCCGCTCCTCCATCCCATCTCTTAGATTCCCCTGGTGGTTGCACACTTGGTTCATTGAGGCATGCTCAGATTATGTCACCTTCAACCTGGCAGTCTATGGCTATTGAAAAGCAATTTACAACATTGTTACATAAAAATTGAACTGGAGTGGTCTGATGTGATTACAATATCTGTTTCACAGAATTAAATAAAATAACATATAAAGCATTTGCTATGCTGTTCAGCACATAGTAAGCTTGTAGTTATAATAAAGTTATACTAACAGTAGTAATTTTAATATTATAACAACTCATTATTTTTGGCCTTGCTTCAAATCCCATAACTATCTAAAGGTATCAGTCTATTTTGGCAAGAATTATTAGTAAATTTAGACATGTATAACTAATTGATGTTTTAGGGTTATAAGACCCTACATAAGTGAAAATAAAGTTTAGAAGTTTGATTAATTCTGATTATATCCTTCCTACTATTTTCTGGTGGCCATCTTCCTGGTGGAAATACTACCTATCTTTTGCCCTATTCCACTTTTAAACCTTTAAAAAAAAAACAAAACTGGCATCTTCCTATTCTGTCGATGAGTGGCCCTGACCCCAGGGCAAAGCTCTGGTCTCTGTTTGGCTTGTGTTGGTAACGATTTTCACCTGTGAGTGAGGATTTTGGCACAGCCTCTGAGCCCTCATTTCACTCATTCTCAATTCAGTTTGAGTAACAACTAAGGTTGTCAGACACGGAAGGAGGCACTTATGATGATTTAAAATTCAAACCACACACATTCAGTTTTGAAGCAAAACAATAGACATCAGTCAAGACTTTCCCCTTTTCCAAACTGTAGCTCTTTTATTCCAAAGTAATAACGATGACCTCTGTCATCAGATTACTCAGATATAAGGTAACCTAGAAGCCAGGCTTATAGCACTGTTATTTTTATTAGTCTGATTTTTCTTGGGAGTGTTTTAAGGACTGGGGAATGTATGCTGTTCTCAGAGAAAAAGGGAAATACCTTAATCATGTCGAGAGTTTACATATAGGACTGTCTGTTGGCTTTAATATATTGTCTTGTGATAATGATCGTTTCATTAATAACAACAATATGTTATTGTTGAAATTGGCTAATCTTCAATCCAGTGTCAGGTTGTGAGCCAAATTAATTCCTCCCTGTGCCTGGCACTCCTGTGCCTGACAGCCCAGCTCTGTCCCAGCCCTGTTTCCTGCGGCCTGCTGTCTGCATCTCAGCCTGCATCTCTGCCAGAGGAAAGCAATGCCTAACAGTCGTCCACACCACTTCTCCCACTGCTTTTGGGTGGGCCAAACTGTTGCCAAGGGTGCTACCAGCCCACCTCTGGGAGGGTTCTGGGGCAGGGGTGATAGGACCAACTCTTGTCTGTCTCAGCTTGGAGACTATATACTTCAAGAGGACCTTGAGCACCTGGCAGCACCTGGAAGGAAATCAGAGAAATACAAGGATGATCAAAGGGTTAAAAAAAGAAATGGTAGGGTCAGGCGTGGTGGCTCACACCTGTAATCCCAGCACTTTGGGAGGCCGAGGCAGGCGGGTCACTTGAGGTTAGGAGTTCGAGACCAGCCTGGCCAACATGGTGAAACGCTGTCTCTACTAAAAATACAAAAATTAGCTGGGCGTGGTGGCAGCTATTCAGGAAGCTGAAGCAGGAGAACGGCTTGAACCCGGGAGGCAGAGGTTGCAGTGAGTGGAGATTGTGTCACTGTACTCCAGCCTGGGCAACAGAGCGAGACTCTGTCTCAAAAATACATAAATAAATAAATGGTTGTTAGCTCACTTAACTTGGAGAAAGATAGCCCGAGAGTAGTTCTAATTAGATATTTTAAGTATCAACTTTAATAAAGAAATATTTATTAAGAGTTCACTATGTCCTGGGCAGGTGTTACACATGAAGAATCATCACCTGGAAAACAATGGCTAGCCACTCTGTCTCTGCTGAGGATGGAACAAAAGCCAATGGATTTGCATAGCAGAATAAGAGTTTCAAATTAGCTGTAATGAAGAATTTTCTGCATCACATAATGAAAGCTATTAAATGCTGAATGGCTTGCCAAGGAAATGGAGCAGCCAGGAGGGGGCCTGGGGCTGGCTTTGCTAATCAGTTCTGGGTGGGTTGAGACCCACAGCTCACAGCAATCAATTGTCCAAGTAAAGCTGGGGTTGTGTTGTTTATCTCTCTGTGTTATTTTGAACCATAATTTTTATAAATATTACTGAGTAATCTCTCAGAAGTGTTAAAAACATGTTACTCAGAGAACAGAGAAATGAATATCTGAACTCTACGTGAGAAATCTCACAATAAAAACAGCAAGAGGTTTCAGTAAACATTTTCAAATATGTAAAAAAAAAAATGTTAAAGGGAAATAGCAACCTGAGGACAATACTAAGTCTATAACAAATGACAAATATTTGCTATCAAATTATTCATTCAAATTGATTAGAAAAATATTAACTCCCCAATAGATAACTGGATTAAAACAAAAACAATCCATAAAAGGAGACTTATGTCTGGCCAACAAATGCATGAAAAAAAAAATCCATAAAAGGAGACTTATGTCTGGCCAATAAACGAATGAAAAAAAATCGTTGGACCTGATTACTTATAAAATACAATTAAGTCCAAACAACTCACTAATTCTTGATTTTAAAAATTAACTATATTTTTAAGTAAT
Organism: Symphalangus syndactylus; assembly: GCF_028878055.3. Classification (NCBI taxonomy): domain Eukaryota; kingdom Metazoa; phylum Chordata; class Mammalia; order Primates; family Hylobatidae; genus Symphalangus; species Symphalangus syndactylus. Next base: position 57,384,695 of record NC_072445.2, read on the forward strand.
AGTTTTTATTGCTGATGAAGATAGAGAGAAAGGGGTCTAGTTGGACATTAGTATGACTCTCTATATAAAGCTACTTGAAACATTTATAGCAATTCTATTTTCAGTTTTGGAAATCCATCTATCCTAAAGAAAATCTAAATCTAAATATAGTTTTGCTCAAAGATGTTCATTGCATTATCCACAATCACAAGTTCAACATTATCTATAACCAGAAAAAATGGGAAGTAACCCAAATGTCCATTAATAGGTGAATGATCTCATAAATTGTGATAAAGCAACTCAAAACATTGGACAACAGCTACAATTATGTTTAAATAGAGTTAACATGGTAAAGGTCATGTTTAATATTAAGTGAAAAATGCATGATATGCCTGGTTGTGCCACTTTCTAGTTCTGTGGCTAGTAAGAGACTCCATTTCTCATCTGTAAAATGTGAAGTAACAAAACTGTCTTTCCATCAGTTTGTTTTGATCATTAGGTAAAATTATCCCAGCACTTTGGGAGGCCGAAGTAGGAGGGTTGTTTGAAGCCAGGATTTAGAGATCAGCCTGGGAAACACAGCAAGACCCTCTACGAAAAACAAACAAAAATACAAAAAAATTAGTAGAATTGGTGGTGCACGCCTGTAGTCCCAGCTACACAGGAGGCTGAGTTGGGAGGATCACTTGGGCCCAGCAGTTTGAGGCTGCAGGGGGCTATGATTGTGCCACTACAGCCTGGGACAGAGCAAGATACTGTCTCTAAAATATATATCTATATGGATATATAATTATGTACAAAAAGTGCTTAGCAAAATGTCTGGAAAATATCAAATGCTCAATACATTATAGCTTTTTTTTTTTTTTTTTTTTGAGATGGAGTCTCGCTCTGTTGCCAGGCTGGAGTGCAGTGGCACCATCTCGGCTCACTGCAACCTCCACCTCCTGAGTTCAAGTGATTCTCCTGCCTCAGCCTCCCGAGTGAGTAGCTGGGACTGCAGGCATGCGCCACCATGCCCAGCTAATTTTTGTATTTTTAGTAGAGACGGGGCTTCACCATGTTGGCCAGGATGGTCTCGATCTCTTGACCTCGTGATCCACCTGCCTTGGCCTCCCAAAGTGCTGGGATTACAGGCGTGAGCCACTGTGCCCAGCCAGCTTTTTTTTTTTTAGAGTTAGATATAACCTTGTGTTTAAGGAGTCATCACAAGCATTTAAATTCAAAAACCAAGCCTGCAGGAAACCCTAGAAAGAAACAGGTCAAAGTCAGGGGTGGTGTCTGTAAGTGATTAACTATAGGTTCAAATATGTTTCAACTATTATATTCTCTACTTTTTACTGTTTTTGAACTTTCCAAGTTTTCTCCCCCCTTCTATATCTCCACTACTTTTACAGTGGATGAAAAAAGCCAGGTTCTTTTCTTTCTTGTTTTAAAAATTTAGTTAAGTTTATAACAATAGTTTCCAAAGATGAGTGGCAGAAATAGATCGCCACTAAAGTTCAGGTAGACATTACAAACATTATTTGGCAGTAAACTCAGTGACTTCACTGGTCATGGAAAAGGGAGGGGTTGCCATCCTCACGCCCCCAGCTCCTCTTCCCCCACTCTGCTATCTAGGCCATGCCAGGACACAGCTGAGCCTAAAAAGGGCTTTTCTAGTGTTTATAAAGCTGCCTCCACGGCCTGTCTTCTTGTGCTTCTTGCGTTCTTTTCTCCCGCAAGCAGAGAACTGCAAAGACAGATTTTCCATAAAAAGCCGAGCTTTTATATAACCAAAAGCCTGATTCATCTTGCTTTACTTAATGAACGCCGAAATGGGTTTTTATTTTTACATTCTCAGAAAAACTCCCTTCTTTATCCTTGAGTTAGAGGTAAGTGGTATTTTTGTTTTTGTTTTTAAGTTGTCATATTCTTTACTGAAAAATAAAATATAGGGAAAAACTCTGCTAGTCATACTTTTCCCAGGGCCATCGTCTACAAATTTTGGGGATAAGGGTGCATGCTCACTCTGTTTGCACATATCCTCACAGGTGTGATGTGGAATACAGGGATCTGTGGGGAGGGAAGAAAATGGGGGCAAGTCATTGCAGAAAAGTCACGATTCTCCCTGAATTCTAATGTTCTGGTATTCATTTCAAGGACAACCGTGAATAAGGCTTGGATAAGTATCCTCAAATAACCTCCCATGAATTTATACACATCTCATAACCAGAAAACATTCAGAACTTTCTCCACCCATTGCTTCCTTCCTCTCCAGTCTTTTTAAAAGTTGTTTGATTCACAGCCATGTCATACTGTCCCCACCTAGCGCTGCCTGCTCCCCTCCACCCTGGCGCCTGCAAAGAAAGCGGCTCTTCATGGAAAGGCAGCTGCGTGTGGCTTCCCTCCCTCCCATGGGCTGGGAAGGTAGGACTCCCGCCTGGAGGAGCTGGGCAAGCCTGGCGCCAACCCCACCCCCAGCCCAGCTCTTCCCAGCTGCTTGGTGAGGCAGGCTCTGAGCCTGGGATTTACCAGGAAAAGGCTCAAGGAGCATAGGCAGGCTGGCCTTCATGCCCCTGAACTTGAGATAAATGCTGTCCCCTCTTGGCCAGCACGTCCTTGCAGTGCCTATTAGATAGAGAGGAAAACTAACAAGAAAGACTATTTCAGTCTTTGCTGTGACCATGGAAAAAAGATCATGCTGAGATTTAAAAAATAGATGAATGTGCCCCAACCCAGGCACAAGAGCTTTGCCTTAGAGTGGGGTTTCGCAACCTTGGCACAACTGGCATTTAGGGCCAGATAATTATTTGTTTTAAGAGGCTGTTCTGTGTGTTGTGAGATATTTAGCAGCATCCCTGGTCTCTACCCACCGGATGCCAGTAGCAACCCCCACCCCAAGCCGTAACCACCAAAAACATCCCCAGACATTGCCAAATGTCTTCTGGGAGGCAGATAAAATACAAGGCGCCCAATTAAATTTGTATTTCAGATAAATAATGTGATATTTGGAACGTATTTATGTAAACAAATTTTCTCTTGTTTTCTGAAATTTAAATTTAACTGAGCACCATGTATTTTTGTGTGCTAAATCTGGCAACCTTACCTGGGGAACAAAATCATTCCCAGTTGAAAACCACTGCCTTAAAGATACCAGGAACTGGGGGGACAGTCTTGGGGCTTGGGTTTCTCATCAGCGGGATTGATCGTCTGCCCAATCTAATGATTCTGAAAGCTGGAGATTGGAATAGTCTGATCCCCGAGCCCCTCCATCTTGCATGCTCCCCAGCCACCCCTGCCCCAAGGCAGACCTGCAGGGAAGAATTTCTCTCTGGAGAAACTGACTGGGGACACAGAAACCACCTCAGCACATTGATATTTGGAATTCTGCAAAAAAAGAGGGCAGACCCTCTGGTCGATCATCCTAGCAAGAGGCCTGCCCTGTAATAAGCCTCATCCAGTGGAAGATTGCTTCCTACTAGCAATTTTTGATGCCTCACTCTTGGATAAAAATGGACAACCAGTGATTTAGGAGGGAAATCTCCCAATATGACAGAGATAGGCTATAGCCTATCCTGCTGGTGTCGTTTCTTTCTTTTAACAAAGCCCTAAATGTATTCAAGGTAGTAATGTGCCCAGTTCTAGATGATGAATCATCATTGGACCACGCCAGAAATGGCTGGCATTCCCTTTTCCATTATTTTTTCTTGCTATGAATGCAGATGTGATGCTTGGAGCTATGGCAACAATCTTATGGTCATGAGGAAAAAGCCAAAAGAACTCTAGTGCTACCAGCCAATATCTGGTTGGCATTAACCAATGCCAACATCTACCTATTACTGTATTTCTTGTGATAAGAGAAAAATAAACTCCTTTTTGTTTAAGTTTTTTGTAACTTGTAGCTGAAAGCATTCTTAACTGATACAAAGACCAAAGTAAATAATTCAGGACACAGAAAAACAAAAAACCCACAACTTATTCAAATCTATGTAACATCCTTAGAGAAATCAAATATTGATTAATCATTCCTCTGAAAGAGAGTATTTTTATGAGTTTCTCATTTCTAGTATTTCTTTAAGTACAATATATATTCTTTTTTTTTTTTTTTTTTTTGAGACAGAGTCTTGCTCTGTCATCCAGGCTGGGGTGCAGTGGCACAATCTCAGCTCACTGCAGTCTTTGCCTCAGCAGTTCTCCTGCCTCAGCCACCCAAGTATCTGGGACCACAGGCATGCACCACCATGCTTGGCTATTTTTTTTTTTTTTTTTTTTTGTATTTTTAGTACAGATGGGGTTTGGACATGTTAGCCAGGCTGGTCTTGAATTCCTGACCACAAGTGATCCACCCACCTCGGCCTCACAAAGTACTGGGAATACAGACGTGAGCCACCACACCCAGCCCAAATACGATATATATTCTTATTCCCTCCTTTTTACACTAAAGGTAGCATACTATATACATTCAATCAAATAATATTCTGTACACTGTTCTGAATTTCGCTTTCATCACTTAACAATACAGTCTGTGATCTCTCTGCATCAGCATGAGATCTACCATATTTCTTTTTACAGCTCCATCAAATTGGTGTACCCTAGTTTGTTCAGCCAGTATTTGACTGCTCAATGCCTGGGTTGTTTATAATCTTTAAATTTTACATATTATGCCACAGTGAACAGACTCATACATATGTTCTTTCATACTTATGTACAAGATTGTGTAGGATATATTCTCAGAGCAGAAAATATGTCTGTATTTTTGGTAGCTATTGCCAGATTCCCCTCCATAAGGAGTTGTATGATTTTGCAATAAGAAAATACAAGACCAGCCTGGCCAACATGGTGAAATGCCATCTCTACTAAAAATACAAAAAGTAGCTGTCATGGTGGCAGGCACCTGTAATCCCAGCTACTCAGGAGGCTGAGGCAAGAGAATTGCTTGAACCCGGGAGGCAGAGGTTGCAGTGAGCCGCCAAGATCGCACCACTGAACTCCAGCCTGGGTGACAGAGCAAGATTCAGTCTCAAGAAAAGAAAAAAAGAAAGAAAGAAAGAGACAGAGAGAGAAAGAAAGAAAGAAAGAAAGAAAGAAAGAAAGAAAGAAAGAAAGAAAGAAAGAAAGAGAAAGAAAGAGAAGGAAGGAAGGAAGGAAGGAAGGAAGGAAGGAAGGAAGGAAGGAAGGAAGGAAGGAGAAGAAGAAAGAAGAAAGAAAGAAAGAAAGAAAGAAAGAAAGAAAGAAAGAAAGAAAGAAAGAGAAAGAAAGGAAGGAAAAGAAAATACAAGACTGCCTATTTCTCTTCAGCCTTCCCAACAAAATGTGATGTCAAATATTTAGGATTCTTTTCCCCCGCACCATATTAGGGAAAAAATGGCAGCTTGGTATAGTTTATATCTATATTTCTCTTATTATAAGTGAAATTGTTCATATTTTTATATGTTTAAGGGTCATTTGTAGTTCTTTCTTCCACGAACTCTCCATTGCTTCTGCTTTTTATTTTTGTCTTGATTTCTAGGAACACTATAAAGGGAGATTAGCCCTTTGTGATACGATTTACAAATATTTTCCTACTGTCTTTTGATTGCACTTTTGATGTTTTTGCCACGTAAAAGTCTTTGTTATTTTATGTGGTTATCAATCTTTTCTTTGCTGACTTCTGAATTCCAAATCATAATTAAAAATGCCTTCTCTGTCCCTTAAAGAGGAGTTTACCCTATTCTCTTTTATTAGTTATTCATACATTTTGCAGTTTAATTACTTACCTTTAAATCTTTGATCCATTTTGAGTCTACCTGGCCATGCCATATGGTGTGAAGTGTAGATCTAGCTCTATCTTATTTCAAATGGCTGACCAATAACCCCAATACCTTTTGCTAAAAAGTTGGTCTTTATTCCATGAATTGGAGATGACACCTTTGTCATATATTCAATTTCTCTGTAAGGTTGAATCTATCTCTGGGCCTTCTATTCTATGCCATGGATCTGTCTGTCTTTCATGCATAATACCACACTGTTTTTATTACTAAGTCTTTGTGTGTTTTAATATCTGATAGGACTTGTCCTCTCTCAATGTGTTTCCTCTTAGAATTTCTCTGGCTTTTCTTGCTTATTTATTTTCCCATATGAATGTCAAAATCAACTTCAATATTTCCAGAAAAAATGGTTATGTTTACTGAAATAGCATTAAAAACAAATTAAGAATGTTGGCTGAAATAAAAAAATTAACGATGAAGTTTGAAAATAACCAAATAAATCTTTCAGAAAAAAATGGACAAAAAGAAAATTTGAGAGAGAGAAAAAATATCTGAAAGCTCAATTCAGGAGGTCAAATGATCAACTAGTAGGCATTCCAGAAAGTGAACATAGAGAAAATGAAGGAAAGGAAATTATTAAGGAAATAATTTTTTAAATGGTTAACATGAGCTTCCTGACTAAAACAGCCCAGTATATTCCCAACACAATATGTAAACACATATTCTCTCTCCCTACTTATTCCCACCCTCTCCCCAGGAATAATTTGAAAACACCAGAGATAAAGATTATAAAACCTTCCGGAAAAAATAATAGGTCACAATCAAATTAATGAAAATTACAATGGCATTAGGCTTCTCAACAGCTCCACAGGGTTCTTGAAGAATCTCTAAGAACAACCCAGGATTCTTGAGCAACGCCTTAAAATTCTGAAGAATAATTATTTTCTACATAAGCTTCTATGCATAAGCAAACTACTAGTCAAGAGTAAGAATCAAATAAAGACATTTTAGTTAGACATTTAAGGACTCAGAAAAATTTATATCTGATGCACACACCTTTCTGAGAGGGTTACGTGGAGGATGTTCTCTATCAAAATGAGGAAATAAACCAAGGATAGCGAAAGATAAGGAAGTCAGTGGCTGCAGCAGGCCTCAGCAGGCCTTATGGTTCTTAGATGTGGCTGTACATTAAAATTGACTGGGGAAACCTATTAAGCATATGACTATATCCCTCCACTTCACCCTCCCCATCTCCAAATTCCAAATTTAATTTCTCTGGAGTGGAGCCCAGGTGTTAGTGTTTCTTCAAAGTTTCCCAGGTAATTCTATTGAGCAGCAAAGGTGAGAAACACCAAATTATGAAGAAAAGTATCTTTCTATATACAGACTTTTAGTCATCATGGATGGAACAATCATTTGCTGCTTTTATTGTGTTTTTCAGCCAAATCTGCAGGTCAGAACTTTAAACCACAGGTGAATTCCATGTATGAGACAGAGTATTTATGTATTAACTACTAGCTTTAAATGGTTAATATTCACAGGGGAAATACAACAGGTTTCTAGAGTTTTTCAATATATCAGAGAAAAAACAAAAACGATAAGGCTTGGCGCAGTGGCTCATGTCTGTAATACCAGAACTTTGGGAGGCCGAGGTGGGCGGATCACAAGGTCAGGAGTTTGAGACCAGCCTGACCAACACAGTGAAACCCCATCTCTACTAAAAATACAAAAATATTAGCTGGGTGTGGTGGCGGGCACCTGTAATCCCAGCTATTTGGGAGGCTGAGGCAAGGAAAATCACTTGAACCTGGGAGGCAGAGGTTGCAGTGAGCCAAGATGGTGCCACTGCACTCCAGCCCAGGTGACAGTGCGAGATTCCATCTGAAAAGAAAAAAAAAGATAAGAATAAGATGCAATGATTGGGGGGCAGTTTGTAAATTTCTAACCTTTGTAAGAAAGTAGGGATGTCTTGAATGCTACTCTTTAATATTCTTTAAAAGAAACAACGGACATAAGTAACCCTCTCCCTTGGTAAATAGAGTGCCCTCATTAATTTCTTGGTAGGAAGAGTCTCCCAATTAAGCTAAAGGGCACAAGTCATAGATCCTGTATAACTAGGGTTAACTAGCTTTTGCCTGGTGTGGCCAACACCAAGACTTTCTCCGCCTTCTCCTGCTCCACTCAGCTATCAGTGTCTTTGGCAACACCAAGGTATTGGTTTCTAGAGCGTAATTTTTGCCTAGATGACTAAGGGCCAGGGCCTGACTTAGTTTTTTGTTTTTGTTTTGCCAATTAATAGATACAGGACCAGTGCCACCATAGCCTTGCCTCTTGTGAACACTTCAGATGTTCTGAAAAGTGATCAGATGAATGATGTTTTTGGGCATCCTGAAAGAACATGATCGTCCCAGGCCAGGCTTCTAGATGAGCACCTCCATCTGCCCAGTCACCCACAGCCCTCTGGTGGGAAATGAGTAGAAGAAATTGGGGAAGATTTTAATTTCTTTTCTTTCTGCGTTAGTTTGTTCTTGCACTGCTATAAAGAAATACCCAAGACTGGGTAATTTATAAAGAAAAGAGGTTTAATTGGCTCACAGTTCTGCAGGCTGTACAGGAAGCAGGCTGGGGAAGCCTCAGGAAACTTACAATTGTGGTGGAAGGCAAAGGGGAAGCAGGCACATCTGACATGGCTGGAGCAGGAGGAAGAGAGTGAAGGAGGAGGTACTGCTACACACTTTTAAACAACCAGATCAAGTGAGAACTCACTCATTATCACGAGAGCAGCAAGGGGTCAGTTCACCCCCATGATCCAATCACCTCCCACTAGGCCCCTCCTCCAACATCCCACCAGGCCCCTCCTCCAACACTGGGGATTGCAATTCGACATGAGATTTGGGCGGGAACACAAATCCAAACTATATCTCTTTCTTTCTTTCCTTTTTTTAGAGAAAGAATCTTACTCTATTGCTCAGGCTGGTCTCAAATTCCTGGGCTCTAGTGATGCTCCTCTCTCAGCCTCCCAAATAGCTGGGAGAGCATGCGTGTGCCACCTGTAGTTTCTTTTTTAGTTAACCTAAGGGATTTGGACTTTACACTTTAATTCACAAGGGTAAACATATTGGATTAATTCCTTTGAACTGTAACATAAAATTCCTGGACTTTCACTTCTTTGAGATTTTAATCTTTGAACTTTGAATCCATGGTGACTTCATGACAGGAGGCATGTGTTGTTGGCATTTTATTGTCATTATGATGCCATTTGAGCTCACTGCAGAACCTTTTGTAGGCTGTACTGAACAACATGATGAACTTAATTTGAGATGGAAAATAGAAGAGGAAGTAGATTTATAGCTTTTTAGTACCTCAGAGTTAATTTGATTAATGTGGGGGTGGGCGGATGGATCTAGGTTTTGTGAGGCCTGATGTGTATACAATATGAGGGAAACTTTTAAGAACAAAATTATGAATATCAAATTATATATGAAAGTGAATATTTGTTTAGACTGAAAAGAGAGGGCCGGGCGCGGTAGCTCACGCTTGTAATCCCAGCACTTTTGGAGGCCGAGGCGGGCGGATCACGAGGTCAGGAGATCGAGACCACGGTGAAACTCCGTCTTTACTAAAAACACAAAAAAATTAGCCGGGCGTGGTGGCAGGCACCTGTAGGTGGGAGGCTGAGGCAGGAGAATGGCATGGACCCGGGAGGCGGAGGTTGCAGTGAACCGAGATCGCGCCACTGCACTCCAGCCTGGGTGACAGAGCGAGACTCCGTCTCAGAAAAAAAAAAAAAAGAAAAGAGAAATCACAGCCGGGCACGGTGGCTCATGCCTGTAATCTCAGCACTTTGGGAGGCCGAGGCTGGCGGATCATGAGGTCAGGAGATAGAGACCATCCTGGCTAACACGATGAAACCCTGTCTCTACTAAATATACAAAAAATTAGCTGGGTGTGTTGGCGGGCGCCTGTAGTCCCAGCTACTCAGGAGGCTGAGGCAGGAGAATGGTGTGAACCCGGGAGGCAGAGCTTGCAGTGAGCTGAGACGGTGCCACTGCACTCCAGCCTGGGCAACAAAGCGAGACTCCGTCTCAAAAAAAAAAAAAAAAAAGAAAAGAGAAATCACAACAAGTTATGATTTTATAAAACTGACAAAGACCACAAATACTGCTCATCTAGAAATTAACATGTTAATATTATTTTAACCAAAAATATATTTATTAAATACATATTAATAAATATTGTTGATCTTCTACATTATTTTGAAAGCTTGTTTGAAGGTTCTAGCAGGGGAGCGCAGCTACTTGTATACCCTTGACTGAAGACCGGTCCTCCTTTATCGGGGATGGTTGTCCTCTTCGACCGAGTGCGCAGCTTCAGGAGGGACACACATAGAGTGGTGAGGGAGGAAGGGGACACCCACCTAGCCAGCCAGATCAGCCGAATCAACCCTGGCGATTAGTGGGGTGACAGATGTCACAGCCAGATTGCCCTCACATCCTCTCTACATTATTTTGGCTGCATACTCTTTGATTACCCCTTCACAAAACAATGGTTTTATAATATCATTTTATGTAGAAAGAATAGAAGACAATTCAGTCTTCTAGCATGGTTAAATAAAATTTTCCTCAATTGCACAACATTTTTCATTAGCAACAAAACTTTACTTGGAGATCTTGAGCTTGATCTTAAACCAAATATAAAAGGGATGATGACTTCTGTGTAAATCATCTTCCCAAAGAAAAAGACACAAGGGGATTACTTGTATCAAATTCACCACTTTGCTGAATGACTTCTCTTTCCTGAGAATCAATGAGGAAGGTGTGGCAAGACTGTTTGGGAAAAAAATCCCTCTTCACAGTACCAGAAAAATGGAGTTAAAGGATTGTCTCTCCTACTGTCGAAGAAAAAAATTAAACTCTGTAAAATATTTGATAAGATTTATTATGAGCCAAATATGAGTGATCAATGGCCTGTGACATAGCTTTCAGGAAATCCTGAGAACATGTGCCCAAGGGAGTCAGCCTACAACTTGGTTTTATACATTTTAGGGAGACATAAGACATTAATCAATACATATAAGATGTACATTGGTTTAGTCCAGAAAGGCAGGACAACTGAAAGTGGGGGCTTCCAGTCATAGGCAGATTCAAAGATTTTCTCATTGGAAATTGGTTGAGTTATTATCTAAAGGCCTGGAATCAGTAGAAAGGAATGTCTGGGTAAAGATAAGGGGTGGTGGAGAACAAGGTTTCATCATGCAGATGAAGCCTCCAGGTAGGAGGCTTCAGAGAGAATAGATTGTAACCATTTCTTACCAGACTCAGAGTCTCTTCTATCACCCTTAAGATGTGTTTTAATGTTACTGTTGATCAGATGTGTCTGAATTACAAAAGGGAGGAGGGAATAATGAGGCATGCCCAACTCCCGCTTCCTATCATGGCCTCAACTAGTTTTTCAGGTTAACTTTAGAATGCCCTTGGCAGAGAAGAAGGATCCATTCAAATGGTTGGAGGGCTTAGAATTTTATTTTTGGTTTACATTACCTTCCCCAGCATTTTGCTCCAATAACTTGTTGGGCATAACCATTAAATCTATGGTCAAAAGAATGCTGTTGGTCCCCATGGAGGAGAAGACCACAGTGGATCAGGGAGGTCCTGCTCCTACCTTCCTTCAAAACCAGGCCCTGCTGTTTTGCAGCAGCTGTTGGCTATATTGGCAGGCAGTATTGATTTTTGTCCTCAGAAAAGTTCTCAAAGTGGCTCAGAAGCCCAGAAGTACATTTACTTTAAAGCAAATGAAATTTAAATTCTAGAGCTCCTCCATTGTGCAGGCCTCTTCAGAGGCTCACTGTATTCCGTAGAGAAAAAAGCTAGGTCTTTATTGCCTTCTGCCACATCACCAAAGATCTGGGCCTCAGGTGGCTCAAGCCATCTTTCTGCCTGGGGAGAAGTGAAATTTGTTAACACCAATAAGGCAAAGAGAAAGGTAATTCTCTGCTTCTGACGTGGAAAACAGGATTATGCAGCAAGATTTCAGCCATGGGAGGCAGGCTATAGTGTTAAAAAGGGATTTTCTAAATGCCTTTATCCACCCTCCTTTTCTCTCACCCTGAGACCAAGCATGCCTTTTTCCCTGCTAAATCCCTAGTGCCTCCAGAGCTCCTGGGACAAAGTTGGCACTCAATTAATACAAGTTGAATAAGTCAGTGAATATATCCAGAATCTAATCCTGTTATGCATCAAAGGATACTGTCAAGACAGTGAAAAAGCAACCCACAGAATGAAAGAAAATATTTGCAAATCACATATCTGATAAGGGATTTATACCCAGGATATATAAACAACTCCTACAAAAAACAAAAAACCTAAATTTATAAAATGGGCAATGGACTTGAATAGGCATGTCTCCAAAGAAGATACATAAATGGTCAATAAGCTCATGAAAAGATGCTTAACATCACTAGCCATCAGGGAAACACAAATCAAAACCACAGTGAAATGCCACATCATACCCATTAGGAAGGCTATTAAGAAAAAAAAAAAAAAACAGAAAATAACAAATGTTGGCATGGATGTGGAAAAGCAGAAACCTTCCTGGGTTGCTGGTGGGAATGGAAAATGGTGAAGTGCTTTGGAAAATAATTTGGCAGTTCAAAAAATTTAACAGAATTAAACAGAATTAACATATGATCTAACGGTTCTACTCCTAGGTGTATACACAAAGCAACTGAAAGCAGGGGCTGGAACAGATACTTGTACATTCATGTTTATAGCAGCAATATTTACAATAGCCAAAAGGTGAAAGCAATGCATGTCCAACAATAGATGATTGAATAATGATCATGTGGTATATGTATATATGTATATGACATCATGCGGTGTATGTGTATATATGTATATTGTAATATGTATATATGTATATAATAATATATATACATGTGTATATATATATACAACAAAATATTTTTCAGCCATAAAAAAGAATGGAGTTGTAATGTTAACAGTGGTGAATTCATACCAGTCTGCAGCAACCTCAATGCTTGCCTCCTCAGAAGAAAGAATTTGACCGAGGGGCATAAAGCAGAGGGAGAAACCGAGGCAAGTTTTACCGCAGGAGTGAAAGTTTATTAAAAAGTTTTAGAGCCGGAACGAAAGGAAGTAAAGTATACTTGGAAGAGGGCCAAACAGGTGACTTGAGAGATTCAGGTGCATGGTGTGACTTTTGACTTGGGATTTTATACATTGGCGTTCCACATGTGCAGTGGCCTGCCAGCACTTGGGAGGGGCCGCATGCACAGTGTGTTTACTGGAGTTGTACGCATGCTCACTTGAGGCGTTTTTCCCTTACCAGTTGAATGTTCCTAGAGGAAAGTCATATACCGGTTAAACTCTGCTATTTTGCCTCTTAGTGCAAATGCTTGAGTCCCATTTGCCTAACTCCTGAGATCCTACTGGGAAGCTGCTGATCACAGTTTCAGGTGTTTCTATCTATTGGGAGACTGCCTTTCCCTGGTACCGGCTGTGACCCACTATTATTTTAGAGAAACAGTATGACAACTGCCTGGCCATTGTCTGCTGGCTCCCTGACATTCCTGATGGGGGTAGGGGAGCCCTCTCCTGCCCTGCTCATGTCTACCTAACAACCTACTCTAACAGTGACACATGCCACATGGATGAACTTTGAAGACATTATGCTAAGAAGCCAGACACAGAAAGATTGTATGATTCCACTTACATGAGGAACCTAGAATAAGTATATTCATAAAGACAGAGAGTAGAATAGAGGTCACCAGGAGCTTGGGGAGGGAGGAATAGGGGTTGTTGTTGAATATGGGTACAGAATTTCTGTTTGGACAGATGAAAAATTTCTGTGGATGAGTCGCACTGAGCACAATGGTGTCAATGTCCTTAATGCCACTCAACTGTACTCTTAAATATGGTTAAGATGGTAAATTTTATGTTATGTGTATTTTACCACAACAACAACAACAACAAAAAGAAAATTTGGGAGGCTGCTGGGGAGAAAGGTCTAATCCTATTGACTCGCCTTACCTATCTCTCAAAGAGCTGTGTGCTCTTTTCTGTTCTCATTGCTACTGGCCTAGTGAGTCCAGCTCCCATGGCCTGTACCTAGATTGTTACAGTGGCCTCATCTGTCTTCTGTGTTCATTCTTGCCCTTTCTAATTGATTCTCTGCAGAGCAGCCCGAGGGGACCTTCAAAACATAAATGGATTGTGTCAGCCCTCTGCCTAATAAGTGCAGAATGCTGGAAGGTTCAAGCCAGGAGTGCTATGACTAGATTGACCCTATTTTAAAAACTGTAGCTCCTGTAGGGACATCAGATTTATAAGAAACCAAGAGAAGTGGTTCTCAGACTTCAGTGCCATCAACTCGAGGGCTTAAGACCCAGATTTCTAGGTCCCAACCCTAGAGTTCCTGACTCAGTAGGTCCGGGGTGAGGCCTGGAAATGCGCATTTCTAACGAGCTCTCAGGTGATGCAGTTGCTTCTGATCCTGGAACCACAGGGTTTTTTTTTTATTTTAAATTTTTATTTCATTTTTTTACTGTATATACTTAAGGCGTATCACGTTTTGATGTACACATACATGGCGAAATGATTACTAGTCAAGCAAATTAACATATCTATTATCTCACATGTTCTTTTTTGTGTACATGTGGTTAGAACACCTAAAATCTGTTAGCAAATTTCCAGTATACAACACACCATTATTAACTATCATCCCGTGTGCGATAGATTTCAAAACTCATTCCTCCTAACTGAACCTTTTTTTTTTTTTGAGACAGGGTTTTGCTCTGTCACCCAGGCTGGAGTGCAGCGGCATGATCTCGGCTTACTGCAAACTCTACCTCCCGGGTTCAGGTGATTCTCATGCCTCAGCCTCCTGAGCAGCTGGGATTACAGGTGCCTGCCATGACACCCAGCTAATTTTTTTATTTTTAGTAGAGACGGGGTTTCACCATGTTGGTCAGGCTAGTCTCGAACTCCTGACCTCAAGTCATCTGCCCACCTCAGCCTCCCAAAGAACTGGGATTACATGAGGAGTGACCGGGACTGGCTTGAAACTTTGTGCCCTTAGACAAACATCCCATTAGCACGTGCCCAGCTTCGGGCCCCTGGTAACCACCTTTCTACTCTTGTGTTTCTATGTACTTAACTTTTTTTTTTTTTTTGAGACGGAGTCTCGCTCTGTCGCCCAGGCTGGAGTGCAGTGGCGCAGTGTCGGCTCACTGCAAGCTCCGCCTCCCGGGTTCACGCCATTCTCCTGCCTCAGCCTCTCCCAGTAGCTGGGACTACAGGGGCCCGCTACCACGCCCGACTAATTTTTTTGTATTTTTAGTAGAGACTGGGTTTCACCGTGGTCTCGATCTCCTGACCTCGTGATCCGCCCGCCGCGGCCTCCCAAAGTGCTGGCATTACAAACGTGAGCCACCGCGCCCGGCATATTTAACTTTTTAAAATTCCGTATGTGGTGAGATCATGCAGTACTTGCCTTTCTGTGCTCAGCTTGTTTCAGTTAGTGTAATATCTTTTACGTTCATGTTTTTGCAAATGACATGACTGCCTTCTTTTCAAAGGCCAAATAGCGTGTGCAAAATCTCTGGAGTCTTGGTCTTACTGACTTTAAGAATTAAGCCACGGACCCTCGTAGTAAGTGTTACAATTCTTCAATGTGCCATGTTTGGAGCTTGTCCGTTTTGATGCTCAGATGTGTTTGGAGTTTTTTCCTGCTGGTGGGTTCATGGTCTCGTTAGCTCAGGAGTGAAGCTGGGGACCTTCGTGGTGACTGTTACAGCTCTTAAATCGGTTCATCTGGAGTTGTTTGTTGCTTCGGGTGGATTCGTAGTCCCGCTGACTTGAGAAATGAAGCTGCACAGCTTTGTCACAGCCATTACAACTCATAACAGCAGCATGGACCAAAAGAGAGCAGCAGTACAACTTACTGCAAAAGGCATAATATCAAACCCTCCACAACATAAGAAAGAAGCCAAGCTGGTTACCACTGCTGGCTCGGGGAGCCTGCTTTTATTCTTATCTGGCCCCACCCACATCCTGCTGATTGGTCCATTTTACAGAGAGCCCAGTGGTCTGTTTTGACAGGGCGCTGATTGGTGCGTTCACAATCCCTGAGCTAGACACAAAGGTTCTCCACGTCCCCTCTAGATTAGCTGGATACAGAGTGTTGATTGGTGCATTCACAAACCCTGAGCTAGACACAGGGTGCTGATTGACGTGTTTACAAACCTTGAGCTAGATACAGAGTGCCGATTGGTGTATTAACAATCCCTTAGCTGGACATAAAGGTTTTCCAAGTCCCCACCAGACTCAGGAACCCAGCTGGGTTCACCCAGTGGAGCCCGCACCGGGGCTGCAGGTGGAGCTGCCTGCCAGTCTCGCGCCGTATGCCTGCACTCCACAGCCCTTGGGTGGTCGATGGGACTGGGCGCCGTGGAGCAGGGGGCGGCACTCGATGGGGAGGCTCGGGCCGCACAGGTGCCCACGGAGAAGGGGGAGGGTCAGGTATGGCGGGCTGCAGGTCCCGAGCCCTGGCCTGCAGGGAGGCAGCTAAGGCCGGGTGAGAAATCGAGTGCAGTGCCTGTGGGCCGGCACTGCTCGGACCCAGCACACCCTTCGCAGCTGCTGGCCGGGTGCTAAGCCCCTCACTGCCCGGGCCGGCCGGCCGCTCGGAGTGCGGGGCCTGCCAAGCCCACGCCCACCCGGAACTCCAGCTGGCCCGCAAGTGCCGCGCGCAGCGCCGTTCCCGCTCGCGCCTCTCCCTCCACACCTCCCTCCAAGCTGAAGGAGCCGGCTCTGGCCTTGGCCAGCCCGGAAAGGGGCTCCCACAGTGCAGCGGTGGGCTGAAGGGCTCCTCAGGCGCGGCCAGAGTGGGCGCCAAGGCCGAGGAGGCGCCGAGAGCGAGCGAGGGCGCACGCTGTCACCTCTCAATATAACATTAATGTACATATGGCAATTTCTTTTTTCATTTATCCAACGACACTTAGGTTGATTCTATCTCTTGGCTGTTGTGAATAGTGCTGCAATGAAAATGGGAGTGTGGAGAGCTTTTCAATGCACTGATTTCAATTCCTCTGGATATAAATCCAGGAGTGGGATTGCTGCATCATATGATAGTTCTAGTTTTGATCCTTTGAGGAACCTCCGAACCATTTTCTGTAGTGGCCAATTCACATTCTGGGACCACACTTTGAGTACTATTGTCCTTACATGTAAGCAGGGAGAGCACAGCTCTTTGTGGCCTGGTCTTACTGTCTTAATTCTTGCCCTTCTGTCCCTCAAATAGAATATTTGCCAACGTATCCATTTTTTTTCATGTTCCCCAGGCCGTCATCTAGTAAGTTCTGTCTGCTGGGAACACTCTTATTTCTCCATTCTTCCAATCTCTGTACCCCCGTGTTCTGCCTGGTTAATTATCATTCATCTTGCAGGTGTCTATTTGGGTGTATCTGCATCTATTTTTAAAAAGCAAATTTATTGAGATAGAATTCACATACCATACAATTCACCCATTTAAAGTACACAGTTCAGTGGTTTTCGTAGTCACAGGTATGTGCAGCTATCATGATCGTCCATTTTAGATGATTTTCACTGCCCTGAAAATAAAACCCTTAGTTTTAAGCTATCACCTCTCTGCCTCTCCCTTTTCCACTCCCAACCCTAAGCAACCAGTAATCTACTGTCTGTCTCTATAACTTTCCCTGTTTAGGATATTCATACAGACTGAATCTTACAGTATGTGGTCTTTTGTGACACTTCTTTCACTTGGCATAATATTTTTAAGGTTCATCCTTGTTGAAGCATTATCAATATTTTATTCCTTTTTATAGTGGAATGATTTTCCGTGCTTCATTTTGGTTCTCCATTTGTCCATGTGTAACCCTGGACAATTGGGTTGTTTTCATCTTTTGGCTATTACAAATAATGCTGCTGTAAACATTCTTTTTTTGAGATGGAATTTCACCTTGTAGCCCAGGCTGGAGTGCGGTGTCATGATCTCGGCTCACTGCAACCTCTGCCTCCTAGGTTCAGGCAATTCTCCTGCCTCAGCCTCCTGAGTAGCTGGAATTACAGTCGCCCGCCACCATGCCCGGCTAATTTTTGTATTTTGAGTAGAGACGGGGTTTCAGCATGTTGGCCAGGCTGGTCTTGAACCCTTGACCTCAGGTGATCCACCTGCCTCGGCCTCCCAAAGTGCTGGGATTACAGGCATGAGCCACTGTACCTGCCCCTGTAAACATTCTTGTACAAGTTTCTGTGCGGACAGATGGTTTTATTTCTCTTAGATATATATCTCGAAGTAGAATTGCTGGGTCATATAGTACCTCTGTTTAATTGGTTGAGGAACTGCCATCTGTTCTCTAAAGCAGCTACACCATTTTACATTCCTACCAGCAGTGTGCAAATGTCTAATTTCTCTACATGTTGCTAACACTTACTATCTGCCATTTTAAAAATCATAATCACCCTAGTGTGTGTGAAGGATTATCGTGGTTTTGGTTTGCATTTCCTTGGTGTCTAGTGATGCTGTGCATTTTGTCATGTGCTTTTTGGCCACTTGTATATCTTCTTTGAGGAAGAGTGTATTCAGATATTTTACACATTTCTCATTGGATTGTCTTCTTAAGAGTTCTTTAAATATCCTAGATACAAGTCCCTTATCAGATGTATGATTTGCAAACATTTTCTCCCATTCTGTGGGTTATCTTTTCACTTTGCTGGTGGTGTCCTTTGAAACACAAAATCTTTTAATTTTGATGAAATTTATCTGTTTTTTCTTTTGTTTTTCATGATTTTGTTGTCATATTTAAGAATCTTTTGCCAAATCTAAGGTCATGAAGATCTACCTCTATTTTCTTCCAAGGGTTTTATAACTCTTGCTCTTACATTTAGGTCTTCGACCCATTTTGAGTTAATTTTTTGGATATGGTTTGGGTAGAGGATCCAACTCCATTCTTTTGCATGTAGCTATCCTGTTATCTCCACACCATTTGTTGAAAAGACTGCCCTTTTCCCATTGAACGATCTCAGCACCCTTGTCAAAAATCAATTAACTATGGGTATATGGATTTACTTCTGGACTCTATTCTATTCCATTGATTTATACATGTCTCCGTGTGCCAGCACCACATTGTCTTGATTACCCTTTCTGCTTAAATGTTGTTACAGTATTTCATCAAATGCATTGTGATCTTGGAGATGTTAAAGTGTAAAAAGGAAGGATCAGTGTTTATTGTATCCCAACGCCTGAGATGTTAAGGTCTTAGGATTGATTAAATGCATGTGTCTGGGAGCACTTTCTCTATCCCCATAGACTAGATTAATCCTTTGCTCTGTGCCCCTGTTTCACCCAGGACTCATCGCAGCATTTATCATACTATTGTGACTGTTCCTCTTAAAGCCAGCGGTTCTCAAAGTGTGGCCCACAGACCAGCAGTATCACCCTCACTTGGGAACTTGTTAGACATGCAAATTCTCAGACCCCACCCCAGCCCACTGAATCAGATACTCTGGAGGTGGGGCCCAGCCATGTATATTTTATCAAGGCCTCTGAGTGAATCTGACACACACCGAGGTTTGAGAGCCCCTTGATTCAGAAGGTCTGTGAGGGTAGGAAGCACACCTATCTGCCCACCATTGTGTCCCTAGCACCTGGCATAGTGCCTGGTATAGATTAACTATCAATAAATGTTGAATAAATAAATAAATGAACGAAGTGCCGTGAGTTGCCCAAGGTCACATGGACAGTAGGTGAAAGCTGAGAGCTACATCACCTCTTTCTGTCTTGGTTGCCGGGCTTATGGTGTGAGGTTGACAGTAATATCCTAATTCATTCAACAAGCATTTGTTAAAGAATTACTGTGTTCTCAACGTTTCGCAAAATTTGGCCAAATGCTCTAGCTTTGGTAATAAAATGTGAGGCATCAGTAGATAACTTCGTAGGATCATTAGAAGCACTTCAGGTTCAGAAAGAATTGGGGAAAGTTAGACTTTATTAAACAGCAGGGGGAGCTTTGTGAAGAAGAAAGCAGCCCATGTTGTAGGGCAAGCCAACCCAGCATAAGGACACTTATTTATTTAAGAATAAATTGGTTCAAAGCTGCTTTTACACTGAATTCCTATAGACAAACCTTTCTTCCTATTGGATTTCAGTATCTGGACATTCTCTTTACACAGGCTTAATAAAATCACTCTTAAGATAACAACAAACCTTTAAATAACATATTTGTGAAAAAACAACAATATTCTACTATTCTGAAATAATAAAAAATTCAGTTAATCACAAAATAAATGCATGTCACTAGGGTTATATATGTTTTGCCTAATAGTTTTAAGTTCTGATGAGGCAAAAAAGGTGAAAGGTTAACTAAACAAAGGACATTGTTCTCCTTGATTTTTGAATGGTTATATGGATTCTGAGGATGTGTTTTAATAATTATTAGAACATCGATGCTTTTCTTTTAAATCTTTGAGAGTATTTAAAGTGCATTCTAAACAATGTTTGGCACAGTAGTAGGCAACCACTCCTGTGAATTTTATTAGATTGCTTTGGGAAGGTACAGGTTATCGGAGCAGAGGAAACTGAGTTACGCAGAAGACAAAACACACTGTTTATGGCCAAATTCTGCATCCCCACAAAACACACTGTTTATGGCCAACTTCTGCATCCCCACGGAGTCTCATTACTAAGCAAAAGCCTTCCTCAATCATCTAACTTTAATTTTATAATACTGTTTTAATAGAAATCCACATTGTATCCTGCTTTATTAGAAGTGGATCTCATTTTGATGGAGCCAGTACTTTGCACAAGGTTTCCCCCTGAAACCTCCTGAGACTTTTATCAGTGTGCAAAGGAGACAACCTACAGCTGTTTTGTGTGAATTGGCTGCTGTTAATACAAGACAGGCAATAAAAAGAGAAGGCAAATTTAAGCTGTAAAGCAAAGACTTTGAAATCAGAGTGCAGTGCCAGCCAGTCATTCTGGATACATTTTAATCATTCAATAAGAAAAAAAGGTTTTCTCTAGAGTGGATGATTTTACACAAATTTTCAACTATAAGCTTTCAACTTCAATGGAGATGGAACAAATGAGTGGATTTATTAGTCATATGACCTCGAACAAGTTATTTAGCCCATCCATGCCTCAGTTTCCTGATTTTTAGAATAGGGATAGTAATCAATAGCACTTACCTTGCAAGCTGGTTGCGAGGGCCGCACATGTACAGAGCTTTGCAGAAAGCCTGGCAAACATTCACCGTCCAATAGATGTTTGCCACTATGTGCAATTGTTTTCTTTGATGCTCATGTTCACAGTCCCTTATCTGCATTTCCCAAATCCAAAAAAAGCTCTTTAACCCCCAAACTTGCTGGTACAATCTGTTCTGAATTGACAGGAGGCTGATGGGAGGCTTTTATTTTTTTTTAAATCCCATTTGGGATAAATATTTATATGTTTCGCAGTACAGATATTAATGTATTTACCCTTCTAAAATCCAAAATGTTCTAAATTCCAAGCCACTCTAGCCCCAGGGGTTTCAAATACCTGATTTAGGGCCTATTTCAACAAGATGCCAATGCGACTCAGAGAAAAATGAACAAACACTGGATTCATAGATACCTGGATTTGAATCCAGATGTGGTCATCTACCTTGTGGCCTTGGGCAAGCTACTTAACTTCTCTAAAGCCTCAAGTGATTGATACACAATTCCTATTACTGCACAGGGTGCAAACTTCATATTCTTGCACCTCCACTCACAAAGGTATCTTTCCCTTCATTCATCCTTACAACCAACCACTTTTGGGGATTGCCACATGCCTGGTTTGCTCAAGGCCACTCTCCCACTGCACCCTTAGCTAACTATACCACAAGTGAACTGCATATGAGCCAATGAGAAAGTTCTGTGGATTCCAAGAAGGGAGGGAATGATTCAGAGGAAGGAATTGGGTTGATACATTTCTGATACCAGCTAACAATCAACTGGGATAAATTCCCAAAGGGCTGCTGCCCCACAGGTAATTTGCATCAAGGTAAAAATGGTTAACAGCTCAAGGTGGTGATGGGTTTAATTCACTTGCAAATTAGAGAGGGAAAAAGTAGTTTCACCTCACCCTGTCATTGCTGGCTGCCAAAAGATTGGAGAATGTGGGAAAGGCAAGATCCAGAGGTGGTTCATTGGCCTGGACTGATTTATTAGAGAGGTCGCTTTAGGCCAGAGAACCTCAACCCTGACTGCACAGTAGACTCCTCAGCCAGCACCTTAAACAATGCCCATCCAAGGCGAGCAGATCGCTTGAGCCCAGGAGATCAAGGCCAGCCTGGGCAACATGATGGAACTCCATCTCTATAAAAAATACAAAAATTAGCCGGATGTGGTGGTACGTGCCTGTGGTCCCAGCTCCTCAGGAGACTGAGGTGGGAGGATCGCCTGAACCCAGGGAAGTCAAGGCTGCAGTGAGCTGTGATTGTGCCACTGTACTCCAGCTGGGGCGACAGAGCGAGACCCTGTCTCAAAAAAAACAAAAACAAAAACAAAAAAAAAAAAAAAAAAAAAAAAACAACGAAAAGCCAGGTCCCTGTTCAGATCAACTGGATCAGAATCTCTGGTGTGGTGTGTGCGGGGGCAGCGGGGGTGGCGGGGGTAGGGGGTGGGCTGGGGCGTGCAGGCAGATGTCAGTAGTGTAAAAAATCTCCAGGTGATTCTATATTCAGCTTGGTTGCCACCTGCTCACTGAAGACACCTGGGAGTTTTAGGAAATAAATACTGATGCCCAGGTCCTCCCCCAGAGATGCTGAGCCAACTGGCTTGCATATAAATGGCCTGGAGTGTGCTGGATCATCAGGATTTTTTTTTTTTTTAAAGTCCAGAGTGATTCTCAGTGATCCAGGTTATTTCCCAATGTGCAGTATTCATTTCGCCTCACAACTAGGTTTCCTGGAATTTTTATCAAGAATTCCAGCTACCATAACAATAATGTTCAGATAATACAATTTGAAAGTTTATTTGGTTCTTTACTAAAAATTCACTTTTTCAGGAAAAGATTTAATTTTTGAAGTGCCTTAAATAGGCTAGGCATAGTCTAGTGAAAATTGAAAACACAACTGACAGCCATTAAATTGATTACCTGCCTGGGTATTTTTCTCATTACCAAGAATTACTATTATCAGATGAAGGAATGGAGAATACAGAACATGATTCATGATTGTTTTAAGTAAGTCTGCAAGGTTAGTGTGTATCACATACATGATGTACCTGTACATATTACTATATGTTTCATGCTTGAGAATGTCTTATTTTTCACTGGCAGCTAAATAGTTTATTGACATCCCTGCCTTTATGGCACTTCATCAGGTACCTGAGACTCTAGAAGTGAGGTGACAAACCCTGCCTCTCAGAGCTGAGCAGTGGAGACTGAGCTCACTTTCTCTGCACTTTCTCATCATTCCACGACTCTGCTTTGCATCTACTGTTGGCAGCTGGAAGGGCCAAGGGTCCTTGCATTGCCCTGACCTTCAAGGGCTCCGGATTTCCTGTGAGAGATGTCCAAGCTCCTTATCTGGGCATGCATGGCCTCGTTGGATCATCAGACTCTTCTCCTGCCCAGACCCAACCATGCCAGCCACGTCGGACTGCTCCCTGCTCCTCCAAGGCCTCTCCTGGCCCCTGCACCTTTGCCACTCTCCACCTGTGGTGAAATACCTCTTTGGGGAAAATAAGAATTAAAGCCCTAGTCCCTCTATGATCCGACAGAAGTGTACTCGGTTTGCTTAAGAGAGCCCTGGTATGTATCAATATATGTCGGCACTTTAACTTTCCTAGCACAGGAGTGTTTTATATTTATTTTGATAAAAACATAATTCAGAATATTAGGTGAGCCTTTTAGGAAGCTTCGATTTATTCAATGCATTGGTGCATTGATTTATTCAATGCTTTGGTGAACTCCAGAGTTGACATAAATATGCTCTTTTGGGTGAGAACTCATCCTGCCTCTTGTTTACCGGACCTAATAAGATAGAATTATAATGTAATTTTTTCTTAAGACAGAGTCTTGCTCTTGTTGCCCAGGCTGGAGTGCAATGGCATGATTTCGGCTCACTGTAACCTCCGCCTCCTGTGTTCAAGCAATTCTTCTGCCTCAGCCTCCCAAGTAGCTGGGATTACAGGCACCTGCCAGCATTCCCGGCTAAGTTTTTGTATTTTTAGTAGAGACGGGGTTGGCCGGGCTGGTCTCAACTCCTGACCTCAGGTGATCCGCCCACCTCAGCCTCCCAGAATGCTGGGATTACAGGCGTGAGCCACTGCTCCTGGCCAGTGTTTTTTACATAAAAGAATCCTTTCCATCGGGTCAAAACTCTAACACTCACTGAATGGTCATTGCGGAGTTTGAGAAGGAAATCCACTTAGAGCATGAAGGACTGGCCTGATACCCTGGGCCTTCTGACTTCTGGTTTTGAGACATGTTCTTTGCAGTGAGTACTCACTCCTTCTTCCTCTGTCTTCTCCTTGACTTTATTTCTCTCTGTGGGCTTTATGTCCACTAGATCGGGCTCCAAAATCCCCAGATATTGCTTTATTTTAAAAATAAAACGTAATTGGTGATACACATGAACATAAAGATGGAGAAAATAGACTCTGGGGACTCTAACGGGATGGGAGGCTGGGTTGAAAAATTACCTACTGGGTAAAATGTCCAATATGTGGGTGATGAAGACACTAGAAGCCCAACTCCCACCACTATGCATGTAATACCCATGTAATGAACAAGCACATGTACCTCCTGAATCTGAAATAAAAAAATAAAACACAACTGGTATTTCACAGGCAGTGTGGTCAGAATACAACTGGTATTTGACAGGCAGCGTGACAGGCAGTGACAGGCAACGGTAAGCACACAGAGCTGAACTCAGCCAGTTTGGGTTCACAGCCTGGTTCTGCCACTGACTAGTTCTATGATTGTGGCAGTGAACTTAATTTTTTTTTGCTTCAATGTGTGTGCATGCATGTGTGTGTGCGTATGTGTGTGTATGTAATGTAGGCTTCAAGCTCTAACGAATTGAAAGTTCCCAAGGTGGGGAGTGGCTAAAGGCTTGTCTTTCTGGGTTCTGAAATCGTGCCTGGTCTTTCACTCACCTGTCCCAAGAGACACACCACCACCAGGTACTCACTCTTTATTCTGAAACCTAGCTCCTGCCCTGAAACTCGCTTTCTTTCTCACCTGGTAATTGAATTGAAAAACTAGAGCAGCCTGAGATGTCCACTTACTGGTTCCTTATTGGGGGCCCCACCTGGATCCCTTTTGGTTCCTGAAAGTATAAGTCACTCTATACCCTGAAGTTTACCTCCACCCTAGAACAGTTTTCAAAAGACTATTGCCAAAAAATCCTTCCCTAATGTCTATTAGCTGTTATCGTATGTCTCTCCTTTCAAATGTCTTACCCTCAGCTCAATCATTCATTCATTCAACCAACCAACCAACCCACCAACCCACCAACTAACCAGGATTTCCTGAGTTCTAGGCACTCTGTGGGAAGCCCATTCCCATTTGAAGTTAGGTATAAGTGATATATGATATGTTATAAGTTAGGAAGCTCTGGTGACCTGGGAGCCTGGAGGAGAGACAGACAGTCCAGCTGAAGGGTGAAGGCATAACCATGGCAGGCTTTCTAAAAGAGATCACACTTTGAGCTGAGTCCTAAGGGCAAGTGGGAATTAGCCCTGGGAGGGGCTGGGATATGCAAGAAAGGCTTTTCAGGTGGAAGACAAAACAACCAGGTTGGGAGAGGGTGCAGCAAGCCAACTCCCATGGCTCCTTCTGGGAGCTGCAGAGCCTGCAGAAGCTGAGTTCAAAGCTTGGTTCCACTCCTTTCTTGCCATATGAGCTGAGGAGTGGAAGACAGAATAACGGCTCTCCAAAGATGCTGCCGTCCTAATCTCTGTATCTTGTGAATATGTTACCTTACCTAGCAAAGGGATTTTGCAGATGTGATTAAGTTAAGGATCTTGAGAAGGGAAGATTATCCTGGATTATCTGAGCGAGGCTAATGTAATCACAATGGCCCTTAAAAAAAGGAGGCAGAAAGTCAGAAAAGAGAGGAGGAAATGGATGATGGACTCATAGGTCGAGTGATTGTAGCCTTGTGGTGAGAATGCAGGCAGCCCTAGAAGATGGGAGCGGTAAGAAAATGGATTTGCCTCTAGAGTCTCCAGAATGAATGCAGCCCTGCAGGCACCTTCATTTTAGCTCAGGGAAACTGACTGTGGACTTCTGACTCCAGAATAGCAAGACAACAAATTTGTGTTATTTTAAAGCACTAGGTTTGGGCCGGGTGCGGTGGCTCACACCTGTAATCCCAGCACTTCGGGAGGCTGAGGTGACAGATCACTTGAGGCAAGGAATTCGAGACCAGCTTGGCCAACATGGCGAAACCCCATCTCTATTAAAAATACAAAAATTAGCTGGGTGTAGTGGTGCACACTTGTAATCCCAGCCACTCCAGAGGCTGAGGCAGGAGAATAGCCTGAACCTGGGAGGCAGAGGTTGCAGCAAGCCAGGATCGTGCCACTGCACTCCAGCCTGGGCTACAGAGTGAGACTCTGTCTCAAAAACAAACAAACAAATAATAATAATACATAAATAAATCACTAGGTTTGTGGTAATGGGTCACAGCAGCAACAGGAAACTCACATACGGACAAGTTGAACATCCCAGTGCCCGACTGCCTCTCGTATAATGGGGCTAGAATAGCATTTCCATGGGAGTGCTGTTCTGAGAGGTAAGTTAAATAACGCAGTAGACAGTGCTTAGAATAGTGCCGTGCATGTGGGAAGTACTAAATTATCATCTCTTGCTAAAAAGTTTGCCTTTTTATTCCACATGAAGTAACGCTACAGGAGCATTTTAAGCAAGAAAATAAGGTGAGGAGATTTGCATTTTAGGCAGATCCAATGGGAGGGTGTGGAAAATGGGTGCAGGGGGTGAGAGAGAGCAGGAGAGAGCAGGCTAGTAGCTGGAAGACCAGTCAGGGCGCTCCTGCCATAGCCCCAGGCAGTGGCAATGGGGACAAGATCTAGGGCAGCCTTTCCTGAGCCCTCTGTCTCATTACACTGTTGGGTTTTTAAATGCCCTCTTAGTGTTGTCAATACCGTCGGCTGCCAACCCAGAATTTGTTTCCCTCTTCTTCCTCCTTAAAGGAACCCTAATTCTCGTCAGATTTCATCTTCCTACATACCTCCTTGGGGCAGAGACTCCATCCTGTTTGATCAAAAGTTAATTCGATTCCCATTGCCAGTTTTTGGTTCTGGGATGCGCAAGTGACCCAATTCTAGTTAAAGAGACATGAAAAGAAGTCTGTGAGATCTTCTAGCGAACAGTCCCTCTCTCCTTGGGGAGCCACAGGAAGAAAAGGCCTCTTCTCCCTCTGGCTGTGGTTATACCTGAATGGATGCCTGGAGCTGCTGCAGCCATCTTGCTTCTAATCTTAGGGTACAGCAAAACAAGACAGGTGGAAAGAACTCCAGTCCTTGATGACATTTTTGAACCACTACGCATAACCCCTTGTAAGTCTTTTCCATAGCTAGAATTAAGCCAGTTTCTTTTACCTAACAGATAAGAGCAGGCTTATGTATAATTGGAGTGAATTTTATTTATTTATGTGCTTATTATTGTCTCCCCTGATAAGATTGGAAACTCTTTGACGGTGAGGCCCTCATGCCTGCAATCCCCCAGTATCTTTCTCTCTTTTTTTTTTTTGTTTTTTTGAGACGAAGTGTCGCTCTTGTCCCCTAGGCTGGAAAGCAATGGCGAAATCTCAGCTCACTGCAACCTCCGCCTCCTGGGTTCAAGCGATTCTCTTGCCTCAGCCTCCTGAGTACCTGGGATTACAGGTGCGTACCACCATGCCCGGCTAATTTTTGTATTTGTAATAGAGACAGGGTTTCACCATGGTGGCCAGGCTGGTCTCGAACTCCTGACCTCAGGAGATCCGCCTACCTCGGCCTCCCAAAGTGCTGAGATTATAGGCGTGAGCCACTGCACCCGGCTGCAATCCCCCAGTGTCTTGATTCTTGCTGCACATTAAATTTTTTTTTTTTTTTTTGAGATGAAGTCTCACTCTGTCACCCAGGCTGGAGTACAGTGGCATGTTCTTGGCTCACTGCAACCTCCACCTCCCGGGTTCAAGCGATTCTCCTGCCTCAGCCTCCTTAGTAGCTGGGACTACAGGCGTGTGCCACCATACCCTGTTAATTTTTGTATTTTTAGTAGAGACGGGATTTCACCATGTTGGTCAGGCTGGTCTCGGTACTCCAGACCTCAGGTGATCTGCCCGCCTCAGCCTCCCAAAGTGCTGGGATTATAGGCGTGAGCTACCACGCCCGGCTGTAAATATTTTTTATTTGACTTTTAAGACAAATCTGATGACTTGGATGCGGAATAGGTGAGGAAAGGGAAGAGTCCAAGATGACTTCGTGGTTTGGGGCCTGAGTGAGCAACCAAGCTGAAGAGTGTGCCAATAGCAGAGGGAAATTAGAGGTGGGACGGCCCAGACCTATGACTCCACTGGGCATTTTTATGGTGATCTTTCTGACTTCTCTCTCTACTGAGTCCCTGGTTGTTACCATGGATGCTTTGTGAAAACAGTGAGTAAGGAAAAACATGTGGGACCCCAAAGACAAGTCTAAGAAACAAGGATTTGGCCATTTACAATTACTCATCCCACCTTTTCTCATAATCCAGTGTTTTGGGGACACGCTAGTCTTTAAATATGGGCCTCAGCCTGATTTGGCATTTCGTGAAATCGTTCTTCACTTGAGAGCAGTTCTTGTCAAACAGTATCAGGATTTTGATGTTAAAGGTGCCTTGGGAGATGAAGCTGACTGACAGGTGATACAGGAAGCAGGAAAGCCCCCCCCCAACCCCATTCAAGTTAAATAAAACCCATTTTTATTGCTAACTATATATATAAATTCCTCTTCCAGTCAGCCCCCCTCCCTCGCCTGCCCAAACGTTACAGTCGTCACTTGGACTTCTGAGCTTCTCGGTCTCCTAAATGGCCCAGCAGGCTGGGAGGGCCACCCCAGGTTGCTGTGGGCCTCACAGTTTGGCCACAAGCAGGCCCTCCATTGCCTTGGGGCCCTGGAAGTTGCTTTTTGTTTTCAAGCTTGCTTACCTCTACTCTCTCTGTTTTCCTGATTATCAGGAGAAAGCCCTTCCTCTCCCCCTTCCATGGTGACAGCCTGAGCTGTGCGTGCGTTTCCCGCCCTCTCCTTTCCTCCTTTCCCACTCTAAATGCTTGGCAGGCAGACACAACTCCCTATCAGAGGTGTTGGTGCAGTTGTCACCTCTGCCTACGTTGACAACTAGACGCTGTCTGCTCCAGGACTGTGTAAGCACAGCCAGTCTGGAAATTGATTTGTTCTGTGTTACTGCCTTCCTCTTGAATTACATTTTTTTTTTAAAAAGTGAAAGAAGCTGAAAGTAAAAAGACAGATGCAGAAGAGAAACACAGCTCTCAGATCTTGCTTCGACTCATCTTTCTTTTGGGGAAGCGGATTTTTTTCCCTTGGCTTTATTGAAATATTGACAAAAATATAAAGGCATACAACACAATTTGACATAAATACATATTCTAAAATGACTACTAGCATCAAATTAAACACAAATGTCACCTTAGTTACTGTTTCGTTCCTTGTGATGAAAACACTCCACTTGCTCTTAGCAAATTTCAAGTATATAATACAGGATTATTAAATATAACCACCAGAGCCTCAGAACTGATTCCTCTTACAACTGCAGGTTTGTATCCTTTGACCGCGTCCCCATTTCCCCTCACTTCCCAGCCCCCCAACCCCATTCTACTGAGTTTGACATTTTTAAATTCCACATATAAGTGAGATCATGCAGTATTTGTCTTTGTGTCTGCCTTGTTTCATTTAGCATAATGTTCTCATCTATGTTACAAACATTTTCTTTTATGAATACTAATATATACACATATATATGCATAAAATGTGTGTCCCATTTTGTTTAACCATCCCCCTGTGAATAGGCACTTAGATTGTTTCTATATCTTAGCTACTGTGTGACTAACGCTGCAATGAACAAAGGTGCAGATATCTCTTCCATGCACTGATTTCACTTTTCGTGGATATATACCTAGAAGTAGGAATGCTGGATCATATTGTGTCCAGAATTGGTGGGTTCTTGGTCTCACTGACCTCAAGAATGAAGCTGCGGACCCTCACGGTATTACAGTTCTTAAAGACGGCGTGTCTGTAGTTTATTTCTTATGATGTTCAGATATGTTCGGAGTTTTTTCCTTCTGGTGGGTTCGTGGTCTCACTAGCTCAGGAATGAAGCTACAGACCTTCGCGGTGAGTGTTACAACTCTTAAGGTGGTACATTTGGAGTTTTTCATTCCTCCCAGTTGTCTCCTGGTCTTGCAGGCTTTAGAAGTGAAACTGCAAACCTTACAAGTCAGTGCTACAGCTCATAAAAGCAGGGTGGACCCAGAGAGCAGTAACATTTATTGCAAAGAGCAAAAGAACAAAGCTTTCACACTGGAAGACGACCCTGGCGGATTGGCCCGCTAGGTCCGGCAGCCTGCTTTTATTCTCTTATCTGGCCCCACCCACATCCTGCTAATTGGTAGAGCCCAGTGGTCTGTTTTGACAGGTGCTGATCGGTGCATTTATAATCCCTGAGCTAGACACAAAGGTTCTCCACGTCCCTACCAGATTAGCTACATACAGAGTGTGGATTGGTGCATTCCCAAACCCTGAGCCAGACACAGGGTGCTGATTGATGTGTTTACAAACCTTGAGCTAGATACAGAGTGCCGATTGGTGTATTTACAATCCCTGAGCTAGACGTAAAAGTTCTCCACGTCCCTACCAGATTAGCTACATACAGAGTGTGGATTGGTGCATTCACAAACCTTGAGCTAGACACAGGGTGCTGATTGGTGTGTTTACAAACCTTGAGCTAGATACAGAGTGCTGATTGGTGTATTTACAATCCCTGAGCTAGACATAAAGGTTCTCCACATCTTCACCAGACTCAGGAGCCCAGCTGGCTTCACCCAGTGGATCCTGCACCAGGGCTGCAGGTGGAGCTGCCTGCCAGTTCCGCACCGTGCGTCCGCACTCCTCAGCCCTTGTGTGGTCGATGGGACTGGGCGTTGTGGAGCAGGGGGTGTTCGGACCACATAGGAGCCCATGGAGGGGGTGGGAGGCTCAGGCATGGCGGGCTGCAGGTCCCGAGCCCTGCCCCGCGAGCTAAGGCCTGGTAAGAAATCGAGCGCAGCGCCGGTGGGCTGGCACTGCTGGGGGACCCAGTACACCCTCCGCAGCCGCTGGCCCGGGTGCTAAGTCTCTCATTGCCCGGGGCCTGCAGTGCCGGCTGGCTGCTCCGAGTGTGGGGCCCACCAAGCGCACGCCCACCCGGAACTCCAGCTGGCCCACAAGCGCCGTATGCAGTCCTGGTTCCCGCTTGCGCCTCTCCCTCCACACCTCCCTGCAAACTGAGGGAGCTGGCTCTGGCCTTGGCCAGCGCAGAAAGGGGCTCCCATAGTGCAGCGGTGGGCTGAAGGGCTCCTCAAGTGCCGCCAAAGTGGGAGCCCAGGCAGAGGAGGCGCCGGGAGCGAGCAAGGGCTGTGAGGACTGCCAGCATGCTGTCACCTCTCAATATGGCAGTCCTATGATTATTTTTTGAGGAACCAACCCATTCTTGATCAAGGTGGAGGAACCAAGAAGGAAGTCCTGTTTAATATATGAGGCCGGGCAGTAAGGCCCTGCAGTCACTGGTTGAATGCCACAAGAAAGGGAAGACGGCACAGCCTCTGGGAAAAGATATTGGTGCTCCTTTTAATGTTTGGTGTGCTTAACACAATTTTTTTTTTTTTTTTTTGAGACGGAGTTTCGCTCTTGTTGCCCAGGCTGGAGTGCAATGGTGTGATCTCAGCTCACCGCAACCTCTGCCTCCCAGGTTCAAGCGATTCAGCCTTCCGGGTAGCTGGAATTACAGGCATGTGCCACCACGCCTGGCTAATTTTGTATTTTTAGTAGAGACGGTGTTTCTACATGTTGGTCAGGCTGGTCTCGTACTCCTGACCTCAGGTGATCCACCCACCTCGGCCTCCCAAAGTGCTGGGATTAGAGGTGTGAGCCACCACGCCTGGCCCACAGTTGCATTTTTAGAGAAAACATGAGCCAGAGCATGTTGGTACTGAAGCAACTAGTGCTCAAACACCATGTGGCTTTGGCTAAAGCCCTTGTGTGGGCAGGGTCAGGATGAGAGGGGTCATCCCCATTCATTCTCCACCTCTCTCCACCCTGACTGTGGCCTAGGAGATGCATCTCTAGGGACAGCTTCATCAAAGCTCTTTGCCTGATAGCTTCTGGGCATTCCTGGCTGATGGGGGCACCTGGCAGGGATGGAAGGGAGGAAGGCCGCCCTGGCAGTGGCTTTGTCCCACAGCTCCTGGGAAGCAGTCCCTCTCCCAGCTCTGGTGGTCACTGGGCTGCGGTACCACATTCTGCCCCTTTGCCCCTGCAGTTAGAGGGGGTAACCACTCCCAGCGTTTGTTGTCTCTGGTGCCACACCACCCCTGGTAAAGTCCTTTCATCCTGCCTGCACTTCCATAAATAGTCCCCTCATTACATTTTTTTTTTTTTTTTTTTTTCAGTTAAGCAATTTGGAGTGTGCCATCTGTTTCCTGCCCGGCTGTGGCTGATACTGTGACTAACCTTTTCACTGAGGCTTAAAATAAGTTGGTGACACCTGTTTACACGGATTTAGTAGCTAACACCTGGAGCTTGCTGTTTTAGGTCTGAGCTTGCAAATGAGCCCCTCTTGCCCGGGTCTTAACTGTTGACTCTGTACTTTCCAAATTTTCTATTGGGGTGCTTATTATTTTGTTTCCTAGCCTGAGTTTGCAGTTTGCAGTGAAGTAGGAATAGCAAAAATTTAGGAAGCTACAGGATAGAGTGGTATAGCTGCGTTACCTCAGCAATTGCTTAACCTCCTTGTGCCTCAGTTTTCCTCATCCCTAAGATGGGCATCATAGTAGCACAACCTTATCTTATAGGGTTTTCCTGAGGGTTAACTAAATTTAAGTGTGTAAAGTACATAGCATAGGGCATGGCACATAGTAAATGCTCAAAACAGGTAGTTCTTATTTTATTGGAGGAAGGATTTTACGCAGAATTATATGATAAGGTTAGAATCCCAGCTCTGCCATTGAGTAGTTGGGTGACCTTGGAACTATTGCTTAAACTCTTAAACTCTTCGAGCCTAAACATCTACATGGGATTAGTAATACTTGTCTCACTTAGTGGTTGTCAGACTAAAATGTGATCATGTGTGGGAAAGTTCTTTGTAAATATTTGTTTTGTTTTGTTTTGTTTTGAGACAGGGTCTCACTCCAGCGCCCAGGCTGGAGTGCAGTAGCACGATCTCAGCTTACTGGGTTCAAGTGATTCTCTTGCCTCAGCCTCCCGAGTAGCTAGGATTACAGGCATCCGCCACCATGCCTGGCTAATTTTTATGCTTTTAGTAGAGACGGGCTTTCACCATGTTGGACAGGCTGGTGTTGAACCCCTGTCCTCAAGTGATCTGCCTACCTCAGCCTCCCAGAGTGCTGGAATTACAGGTGTGAGCCACCATGCCCGGCTGGTCTTTGTAAATTCTAAAGCACAGATATGAAGTACAAATTGAAGATACTCTGATCTACACATTGTAGAAAATTCCTTTTTGTCCTGCATGGGTCTTTGCTCTGGTTCGTAAGTTAGGAGGGTTTTCTGAAGGAAAAATGGGTGTTTGTTTCTCATCTAATCATTATGGGGAATGTAGTTTAATCGGGGAAGAGAAGAGAAAGGCAGTGTGGTGATTTTGGAGGGAATTTCTAATGGGGATGGAGGAGGAGTGAGCATGTGTCAGGGAGGTATAATTTCCTTTTCAGCTTTCTGGAAGTGTGATGCTCCTCAGAAGCCTGAGGCCAGCACTCCCTGGCTAGGAGGCAGGTGTGCCTAGAAACCTAGGTGACAAGGAAGGATAAGGCAGGGGAAGACCTATGTTAAAACTGGCGCCATGTTGGCCAGGCTGGTTTCGAACTCCTGGCCTTAAATGATCCACCTGCCTCGGCCTCCCAAAGTGTTGGGGTTACAGACGTGAGCCACCATGTTAGCCGGGCATGGTGGTGGGCACCTGTAATCCCAGCTACTCGGGAGGCTGAGGCAGGAGAATCGCTTGAGCCCGGGAGGCGGAGGTTGCAGTGAGCAGAGATTGCGCCACTGCACTCCAGCCTGGGCAACAGAGCAAGACTCCGTCTCAAAAAAAAAAAAAAAAAAAGAAAGAAAAACTTTAGACAAGGTTAATTCAATGGAGTTTAATTAAGCAAAGAGTGATTTGCAAATCTGGCAGCCTCCGAAATCAGAAAACGTTTGGAGAAACTGGCAATTCCACGTGGTCGGAGAGGATTTAGGGACAGAAAAATGAGAGGGACAGTGACTACTGAAACAGCCAGATTGGTTACCACCTGGCTTCTGCCTTATTTGCACACGGTGTGAACAGCTGGCTGCTTGTTGTGATTGGCTGAGACTCCACTACTTGTTCCTAGAGTAATTTACAGTCTGTTTATACCTCTATTGGGTTACAGTTCACTGTGTATGGAGACACCTCTAAGCTGAATATAAACTATGTAAGGAGGCAACTTCAGGCTAAACTAGAATATTCAGCCATGAGAATAGAGACAGTGCAGCTGGGCTGGAATGGACGACGAGTTGAGGGGCTACAGAGACCACCACTGCTTATTTGAAGGGCCCAGCGTGGGAGTGCGACACTAGACTGCATGGGCGCCTAAAGCTGCTCCCAGGATGTTTGTGTTTGCATTTCCTCTTAAGTGGGCCTCCCTCTACAGGAGCCAGTATATGGGATGCTGCTTAGATAGATCGTGCTCCCCACTCCCAAAAGTGGTCCTTGTCC
This sequence comes from Symphalangus syndactylus, assembly GCF_028878055.3. Taxonomy (NCBI): domain Eukaryota; kingdom Metazoa; phylum Chordata; class Mammalia; order Primates; family Hylobatidae; genus Symphalangus; species Symphalangus syndactylus. Next base: position 57,419,413 of record NC_072445.2, read on the forward strand.
ACGTCTCCAGCTGTTTTTAGCACAGAGGTGCAGAAAAAAGGTTGCTGTTACAGTTTCTCACTCTGGGCTCCAACTACCCACATATAATTTGCTCTGGTCTTCTTGCCCTGGGTGATTTCTGGAAAATCCTGCCGGCTCAGCTCCTCTGTGATCTTGCTGACTTTTCACAGCATGGCCTGAGGCCCATAGCACGCTCAGAGCCCGCAGCCCTCCCTAAGCCTGGCCAGCTAGCAGCAGGGCCTTGGTGGCCTGATGCAAATGCCACCACTACCCAAAGGCCATTTATGAGACTCTCCAAGCAGCTGCCTCCTAAAGGCCATCCTACCAGCATTTAAATGACCCTCATACAAGTTTTCTTCATCTCGGGGCTCTCCTGCCCGCTCTTGCTGCCTTTTTTTTTTTTTTCTGGCAAACATATTCTTCTGTGACTTTCTCTTGATTGACATGGGGTGATGGGATGTTTCTATGCTCCTATTTGGGTATTTTTAGAAGCTGACTGACTGACCTGCTCCTCCTTCCCAGAATGGTTTGGTTTTTTGTGTCACTTGGCAGAGACACTGCAGGGCACTGTGTGGTATCTGTCTGGTCTGTTTGTCAAACACCAGCTCGGGGTCACGGCTGTCAAGTCTGGAGGGCCCAGAGCGCAGGCGGCCTTTTCCTGCAGCCCAGATGAGTTGACATGGGACCTGGGCTCTCGCCGGGCTCAGCCCACACCTCTCAGAACAGAAGGCAGTGGGAGGAGTGGAATAGCGGACTGAAATGTTAAATCAGGGAGCCCAGTGGTTCTCTACCAAAAAATTCACGCACCCTGATTCCCACTTCCACTTAGAAACAATTCTGCTTAGTCCCATCTTTCAAGCCCACTGGGCACCACCTATGAATTATCAGGGGCACCAGACAGATGAGCAACTCTTTCTTTCTGTCCACTTCAACGTGTTCTCTGACCCAGCCCTGGCTGGGGTGAAATTTTTAAATGATTTTTTCACTTGCATATTTCAATATGGACTATGAGATTCCTGAAAATGCCTATGCTTAAAATAATGAAAATAAATAATTAAAAATAATTAAAATGCTTCAACCTTCAAGAGTGCATTTATTATTAGATAAAAAGGCTCCCGTTATTCTCAAGGAAAAAAAAATCAAAGATCCAAAATAACAACTTTGGTTCTGGTTGTTTGATAGATAGATAGATAGATAGATAGATTTTTGTTTGTTTGTTTTGTTTTTTTTTAAATGGAGTTTCACTCTTATTGCCCAGGCTGGAGTGCAATGGCACAATCTTGGCTCACTGCAACCTCTGCCTCCCAGGTTCAAGTGATTCTCCTGCCTCAGCCTCCCAAGTAGTTGGGATTACAGGCATGTGCCACCATGCCTGGCTAATTTTTTTGTATTTTTAGTAGAGAAGGGATTTCACCATGTTGGTCAGACTGGTCTCGAACTCCTGACCTCCTACCTCAGGTGATCCACCCTCCTCGGCCTCCCAAAGTGTTGGGATTACAGGCATGAGCCACCGTGCCCGGCCCGATATAGTTTTTTTTTTGTTACGGGATGTATATGATAATGTTGTACACTGTCAAGGTCTTTGGAAGGCAAATCTCAAAACGGTTTCAGTTGCAGAAAACTGTGAATGACACACTCTGCCATAGGAAGGGAATTTTTTTTTTACAGTGTTCTTCCCACTATGTGATTTGATGATCATTGCAATGAACCGTATGTCCTTGAGTCATATCCTAATGAGAAATTGCTTGCTGACTAGGAAAAAGGAAGCTACAAATCAGAGCTGTACAAAAGTACTTTAAAATTTTTATCATGAAAACATTAATCTTCCAAGGATACTTGGAAGAGGATGTATGAATTCTTCCTGTCATTGTTGGGTTGGAACACGATGGTCTCATGAATGTTTATTTTAAGTGGTTTATGATAGAAAATTTCAGATGATAATGTAATGAAACTCCACCAATCTGTTGACCAATTTTAACAATTATCAACATTCTGCCAATCATGTTTCATCTACCCTCCTTGTTTTGGTGTGTTTTTTTTTTTTTCCAGTATTTTAAAGCAAATCCCAGCATATATAAATGCTTTGATATGTATCTCTAACAGACAAGGCCTCAGGAAAAAAAAAAAAAAGACCCATGCACAATTATACCTAACAAAATTAATAGTAACTTATAATATCATCTAACACAGATCATGGTCAATTTGTTACATTTGTTCAAAAAGTTTTTTTATCAGTTGGTGTGTTTTAATCGGGATTTAACAAGAGCTACACATCGTGTATGGTCGAAATACTTCTTATTTCTTCCTTCCACTCCTTCTTGCATTAAAAAGATTTTTTATTATAATGAAAAATTTCAAATGTACACAAATGTAGAGAGAATAGTGAAGTAGAGCCCCAAGTGCCCATAACCCAATTTCAATTTTTTTTCTATTAATCATACCACATTATTTTTAATCACGTACAAAGATCTGACATGTCACGCAGGGACCATTTCACCTAGTGCTCTGTTTGGCCACCAGTCTTTTGTCTCTCTCTTCAGCAATGGTGAGGTGGATACCCTTTCCTCAGGGAAGAGAATCCATGGTTTGTTGCCCTTGCCAATAACAAAAATATTGGAAAGTCGAGTGGCAAAGCTGTGGCCATTGGCATCTTTCACGTGAACCATGTCAAAAGATCCAGGGTGCCTCTCTCTGTTGGTGATCACACGAATTCTTCACAGGTTAGCACCTTCAGTCACCATACCCAGGTTACCAGTGTAACTTGATGAAATCAAGTAATCTTGCCAGTCTCCAAATCCATATGAATGGTATCATTCACCTTGATGAAGGGATCAGGGTAGCGGATGGTGTGAGCAACATGAGTCACCAGATGAGGGATTCCTTTTGTGCCCACAAAGATTTTTCTCAATTTGCACAACTTGTACTCGGCTTCCTCAGGTGTAATACAATGTACAGCAAAGCGACCCTTGGTGTCATAGATCAGACAAAAATTCTCTCCCGTCTTGTCAATGCTGAGGGCGTCCATGAATCCAGCAGGGTAGGTTTTATCAGTTCAGAACTTGCCATCAATCTTAATGAACTGCTGCATGCAAATAGTCTTCATTTCCTGTGAGTGATGAGGGGGAGACACTCTCTCAACTTGTGGGGACTGGTGGATGGACAAAGAGCAAACACACTGGTCAATTTATCCAGCATCCAATGCTTTGGAGCTGCTACCCGCTTTAGATGCTTCCTGGGACCATAAGCCATGGCTGTGTTAGGCAAGGAAAGATGGCCTCAGTCTTCTAGTGCATATAGAAATTCATTGTTTTGTTTTGTTTTGTTTTGTTTTGTTTTTTGTTTGAGACAGGTTCTCATTCTGTTGCCCAGGCTAGAGTGCAGTGGTACAATCACAGCTCACTGCAGCCTTGACTTCCCAGGGCTCAAGCAATCCTCCCAGCTCAGCCTCCTAAGTAGCTGTTTCTACAAGTGTGAGCCACCACGCCCAACTAATTTTTATATATATATTTTTTAGAGACTGGGTATCACTTTGTTGACCAGGCTGGTCTAGAACTCCTGGGCTCAAGTGATCCTCCCACCTTGGCCTCCCAAAGTGCTAGGATTACAGACATAAGCCACAGTGCCTGGCCTTCAATAGTTATTGATAGATGGATGATCTAGTTTCATCTATATCTCCTTTCCAACCTCTACTCCTACCCCTAATATGTCATTTTAAAACAAATCCCAGGCTTTATATAATTTCAAAGGTAAATACTTCTGTATGTATCCCTAAGAGATAAGGAATTTTAAGAAAGCAACCACAACATCTTTGTTACATCTACAAAAAATTAATGATTCCTTACTATCATCCAGTATCCAATAGGTGATGTTACCATTTACCTGATGAGGCTAGGTGTAGTGGCTCACACCTGTAATACCAGCACTTTGGGAGGCCAAGGCAGGAGAATCACTTGAGCCCAAGAGTTTTAGACTAGCCTTGGCAACACATGGAGAACCCCTCTCTACAAAGAAAAAAAAAAGAAAGAAATTAGTCAGGACTGATGGTGTGTACCTACAATTCCAGCAACTTGAGAGGCTGAGGTTGGAGGATCACTTGAGCCCAGGAGTTTGAGACTGCTGTGAGCCATGATTACACCACTGCCCTCCAGCCTGGATAACAGATGAGAGCCTATCTCAAACAACAACAACAACAACAACAATTTCCCTGATTGTCCTATAAACGTCTTTTTACAGTTGGTTTCTTACAAGCAGGATTCAAACAAGGTCCATACATGGCACATGGCTGATACATGCTATGGAATGAATTGTGTCCATGCTAAATTCATTATGTTGAAGTCCTAACCTCTAACGTGACTATATTTGGAGACAGGGCTTTTAGAAGACAATTAAGTTTAAAATGAGGTCATAAGGGTCTTAATCCCATAGGATTGGTGGCCTTATAAGAGGAAGAGAGAGAGAGAGATCTTGCTCTGTCCACAAGCATGCGCTGAGGAAAGGCTATGTGAGCACACATGAGAAGGCAACCGTCTATAAGCCAGAAAGAGAGCCCTCACCTGAACCCAACCCTGTTGTCACATTGAGCTCAGACTTCTAGTCTCCAGAACTATGAGAAATAAATTTTTGTTGTTTAAGCCACCCAGTCTGTTGTATTTTATTATGGCAGCCAAACCAATACAATATGCTTCTTAAGTCTCTTACATTCCCCCACTGTCATGTCCTTTTTATGCCATTCATTCATCAGAGAAACTGGGCCACTTGTCCTATAGAAATTCCCACATTCCAGATTTCACAGGTTGTATTCTCCCGGTGTCACTTGTTTCTCTATCCCTGTATTTCTTGTGAACAGATAGATAGACCTTGGTTTGATTTAGATTCATTTTGGTAAGACTTAAAGGTGGTTTGTTATGCATTCTGATTGTATCATATCAGGAAAAATATGATGTCTGATTTTTCTACCTTTACAGGTTTAAGTTGATGGGTTAGTGCTAGGTGTTCTCAGCCTGATCCATCCATAATAAAGATCCTCATCAACCTATCATCTAATGGTTTTTGCAGCCATTGCAGTTCATTGCCAGAATCCATTAATTCAATAAGGACTTGAAAATGATAATTTTCTAGTTCTGTCATTTCTTTTTCTTAGCTGTGATCCTTCTATAAAAAAGAAATTTCTCATATCAACTACTCCGTTATACTGAAATACAGTTTATACAGAAAAAGGCAGAATAGGATCCTTTCCTTTTATTTATCAGCCTGTCAGGAGGTGGTGCCCTTCCAATCTCCATAGGTGACCACAGATTTGTTTTTAAATTATCATTATGTGAACTATTGGATTTTTATATATTTGATGTGTTTCACTCTATTATCTTTTTCCACGAAACTGACCCAACTATGGCCAGAGAGAACCCCTTCAAGTTAGCCTCTGCATTCTTTTGCTGTCATCCCAGGATTCTTTCACAGTGCCTTTGCTTTGGGGCATAGTAAGACGTTCTAGCTTTATATCGAAAAACTCCTGTTCCAGATCATGACTCAGTTGTTTTTCCAAGGATTCCTGGTGTCTTTTTAGTAAGAAGTAGTATTTAGAAATCATATCTGGTGCTAGAGTTGCTCGTCGCTGCTGAATTGTCATTGCTTCTAGGTCTGATGGACAGTGCTGAGGATTGCAAATGTCTTCCATCGCCAATGAAACTGTAAATAGCTCTTTGAAACTTAGTAAATTGCTCAAAAACTTTTTTTTTTTTTTTTTTTTTTTGAGACGGAGTCTCGCCCTGTTGCCCAGGCTGGAGTGCAGTGGCACAATCTGGGCTCACTGCAAGCTCCGCCTCCCAGATTCACGCCATTCTCCTGCCTCAGCCTCCCAAGTAGCTGGGACTACAGGCGCCTGCCACCACGCCCGGCTAATTTTTTGTATTTTTAGTGGAAATGGGGTTTCACCGTCTTAGCCAGGATGGTCTCAATTTCCTGACCTCATGATCCGCCCATCTCGGCCTCCCAAAGTGCTGAGATTACAGGTGTGAGCCACCGCGCCCAGCCAACTTTTCTGTTTTGACTCAGGGTCTTACTCTGTTGCTCAGGCTGAGTGCAGTGGTGTGATCATGGCACACTGCAGCCTTGAACTCCGGAGCTCAAGTGATCCTTCTGCCTCAGCCTCCCAAAGTAGCTGGGATACAGGAGTGTGCCACCACGCCTGGCTAATTTTTTTATTTTTTGTAGAGATAGGCTCTCGATGTGTTGCCCAGGCTGGCCTCGAATTCCTGGACTCAAGTGATCCTTCTGCCTCTGCCTCCCAAAGTGCTAGGATTACAGGCGTGAGCCACAGTACCCAATCAAAGACTTCTTAAGAGATTTTTCATTTTACTAAGAGAAGAGGGCCAGGCATGGTGGCTCACACCCGCAATCCCAGAACTTTGGGAGGCCAAGGTGGGTGGATCACCTGAGGTCAGAAGTTCGAGACCAGTCTGACCAACATGGAAAAACCCCCTTTCTACTAAAAATACAAAATTAGCTGGGTGGAGGCACATGCCTGTAATCCCAGCTACTCAGGAGGCTGAGGCAAGAGAATTGCTTGAACCCGGGAGGTGGAGGTTGCAGTGAGCTAAGATTGCACCATTGCACTCCAACCTGGGCAACAAGAGTGAAACTCCATCTAAAAAAAAAAAAAAGAGAGAGAGAGAAGAAATAAAGAAATAGTAATTGAGAAAACTGAGCACTGGTAGAAAATAAGTACTAAAAGAAAAAATCAAAGTATCAACTTGGACAGATAAATGTTGGATACAAATGATGGCACAAATATTAAATATATATTTTGCTGAACATTGTGTTTTTCATGTTATTTTACTCTTTCTAATGTGGTTTATTCAATATATAACAAAATATTAATTATTTATACTTGTTAGTAAAGGCCCGATAATGACAGTTAAATGCACAAATGACACTCATAAATCAGGCTAAATTTCTTTGTGAAGCCGTGTGTTCTGATTTGGGGTTCAGACATATGCTGACATATGTCTGAGCTTGCAGTGAGCCCAGATTGTGCCACTGCACTCCAGCCTGGGCAACAGGGCGAGACTCCGTCTCAAAAAAAAAAAAAAAAAAAAAAAAAGTTTTTGAGCAATTTACTAAGTTTCAAAGAGCTATTTACAGTTTCATTGGTGATGGAAGATATTTGCAATCCTCAGCACTTTCCATCAGACCTAGAAGCAATGACAATTCAGCAGCAACGAGCAACTCTAGCACCAGATATGATTTCTAAATCATACACATTCTCTAGTGGAGAATGGTGCATCAAAACGACCATAGCTGGATTATTTGACCAGTAGCCCTTGTTCCAATTCTTTACTCAGACATTAACCTTTTGATCATCATTTGTGTTCCCCTACAGATTGCTTCATAGGGAAAGAAATGCACTGACCAACAGACGTGAATATTTCAATCTGCTAGGCAGTCGTATTTCCTGTGTCAAAACTATACATAGGCATTTTGACTTATACATCTGTTTTCTGTGACTTTGGTCAGGGTGAGTCAATCCTCTGAATCTAACTGATCAGATGAACTGGAAAAACTGGATTTTTGGACATTCTCAAATCAAACTCTGACAACCCCACCAAGATTCCACCATCCTGGGGAAGTCCTGCTTATAAAGCCAGCCTGCCTCTCTTTTTAAGGTAGTACATTATTTTGGTCCTTTTAGGAGAGGGCGCTGTCACCATTTAGAACAATGGATGGAGCATTAGCTTTGTTTTCTTTGTTTCCAGTATGTTGACTGTAACTGCGTGTGCTGTGGTCCTGCATTCTTCTGCCTCATTCCTCCATGGTTCTGCCTCAGTCTTTGCTTTCTTTGGCCTGGAGCCATCCACGGCCACCTACAACATACACTCTAACACATTCACCTCCTGGTCACTCTCCAGGTCTTGGCTCAATTATCCCTTCTTGGGGAAAACTTCCCCTACCCTCAGACTAGGCGATGTTCTACGTTCTCATGGCATGCTGCGCCTTTCCTTCCCACCACCTGTCACAGTTCATAATTAAACATTTATTTGTGTGATAATTAGATTAGGGTTGAGAGATAGGGACGCCCTCTGTTGTGTGCACCTTTTATCTTCTGTGCCTATCATAAAACCTGGGATGACAGTAGGTGCCCATTACCCATGTCAGTACCTGAATGAATGACTGACGTCTGCCCAAGAGAGGCCAGTGAGTGTGGCACACTGGGAAACCAACTCATGGGGGCCCACATGAGGGGCAAATTCGGCCTCACCCAGATTCTCTTTTCCTCTTCTGTAGCTCAGCACCCCTTAAGCCTGGGCCAGAAGTTCATTAGCATCCTCAGACCTACCAGCTGGCTTATCCAGGGGGCATAATCCTTCATCCTAGTTAGTCCTGTGCTGAGGCTGGGATCGAGTGTGTTCTTGGGATACCATGCTCATTACTCTTACCTCTGCCATGTTGGCCCCTGGTTTCTGACAGAGTTCCCTCCTTAAATCCAGTGTTCTTCTGTGACAGGCACCCTGCCCCAAATGTCAACCCACTCGATGCTCTGCTCAGCATCCTCTCTCCTGTCCCTCCAGGGGATTCCTCCACTATCATGTGACTTGGGTTTTAGTCTGTCCCTTATTTATTGTGTGATCTTGAACATACTGCATTGGCTCTTGAGCCTTCATTTCCTGAATTAGAATACTGTATAGGGCTTACCGCGTGCCACTCCACTACCATGCCCTGGCGCTTGAGGAGCTAACTAGATAATACAGCAGCTCTTCTTCACTGAAGGTGACAAGAGTGCCTGGCCAGTCTATATTTGGGGAAAGCATCTCTAAAGAGGGCACCTTGGAGGTGAGAGCTGAAGGACAAACAGGAGGTACTTTAAAAGGTGTGAGGTGGCTATGATGATAACTTAATCCATTTCAACAAGTATTTAATGGAGTAATGTCTGTTTCTGGAGTTGGGTTATTATCCAATTTGGAGAAAACAAAAAGGCACATTATACTCCTGGGCTTCCTGCTGCTGACAACTGAGCTCTAGAGACCACATATACACACACAGCTCCATGGTTCTCAGCCACGGAGGGTTCTGCCCCACATGGGAGGAAAATCTGGAGACATTTTTGGTGGAAGGGGGGGGCATGCCACTGGCATCTGGGGGTGGAGACCAACGATGCTGTTAAACATCCTGCAATGTGCAGGACAACCCCCCATGACAAATAGTGAAGTGTTGAGGCTGAGAAACCCTGACACAGCCAAAGCAATGAGCCAAAACCATAGTACCAAACATCAAGAGCCAAAATCAGGGCTGCAGACATTTCCACTCTTAAAAATTTTTACTCATTTTCAAAATTTGTCTCAAATACTCTCACCCTTGAAGCCATCCCCAGTGCCCCTAGTCAGCCTTCCTAGGACCCATTGTTTAAGAGCACGGGAGTTGAAGGCAGACACAGCTGGGCTCACATCCCAGCTGCAGAACTGATTAGCTGGGTGGCTTTGGGTGAGTCTCCTCACCTGTAGAAGCCTGTTTTCTCATCCATAAGACAGAGATAATAGTGTGTCTGAAATTGGTGGGTTCTTGGTCTCGCTGACTTCAAGAACGAAGGTGCAGACCCTCGCGGTGAGTGTTACAGTTCTAAAGGTGGCGTGTCAGAGTTTGTTCCTTCTGACATTCGGATGTGTTCAGACTTTCTTCCTTCTGGTGGGTTGGTGGTCTCACTGGCTTCAGGAGTGAAGCTGCAGACCTCTGCGGTGAGTGTTACAGCTCATAAAAGCAGTGCAGACGCAAAGCGTGAGCAGTGGCAACATTTATTGCAAAAAGCAAAAGAAGTACGCTTCCACAGTGTGGAAAGTGACCCAAGTGAACTGCCACTGCTGGCTCGGGCAGCCTGCTTTTATTTTCTTATCTGGCCCCACCCATGTCCTGCTGATTGGTAGAGCCCAGTGGTCTGTTCTGACAGGGCGCTGATTGGTGCGTTTACCATGCCTGAGCTAGACATAAAAGTTCTCCACGTTCCCATCAGATTAGTTAGATACAGAGTATCAACACAAAGGTTTTCCAAGGCCCCACCAGAGCAGCTAGATATAGAGTGTCGATTGGTGCATTCACAGACCCTGAGCTAGACACAAGGTGCTGATTGGTGTGTTTACAATCCCTGAGCTAGACATAAAGCTTCTCCACATCTCCACTAGACTCAGGAGCCCAGCTGGCTTCACCTAGTGGATCCTGCACTGGGGCTGCAGGTGGAGCTGCCTGCCAGTCCTGCGCTGTGCGCTTGCACTCCTCAGCCCTTGGGTGGTCGGTGGGACTGGGCGCCATGGAGCAGGGGGTGGCGCTCGTCGGGGAGGCTTGGCCGCACAGGAGCCCCTGGAGGGGGTGGGAGGCTCAGGCATGGCGGGCTGCAGGTTCTGAGCCCTGCCCCGTGGGGAGGCAGCTGAAGTTCGGTGAGAAATCGAGCACAGTGCTGGTGGATCGGCACTGCTGGGGTACCCAGTACACCCTCCGCAGCCGCTGGCCTGGGCGCTAAGCCCCTCACTGCCCAGGGCCGGCCAGCTGCACCGAGTGGGGGGGACCCGCCAAGCCCACGCCCACCCGGAACTCCAGCTGGCCCACAAGCGCCGCGCGCAGCCCAGGTTCCCAGTCGCGCCTCTCCCTCCACACCTCCCTGCAAGCTGAGGGAGCCGGCTCCCACCTTGGTCAGCCCAGAAAGGGGCTCCCATAGTGCAGCGGTGGGCTGAAGGGCTCCTCAAGTGCCACCAAAGTGGGGGCCCAGGCAGAGGAGGCGCCGAGGGTGAGCGAGGGCTGTGAGGACTGCCAGCATGCTGTCACCTCTCAATAGCACTGGTAATACCACAGTGGTATTACCACACAGTGTTCGAGTGGTGATCACATGTAAATCACAGCATCTGACGTCCAGTGTGCATCCAAGAAAGGGGAGAGTTCTTTCCTTTGTATTCCCACAGGGGCTTTGCCTGTAAGCTGCTGAGGTGACTTGGCTAATTTCACCCTGTACCAGGTATTGCTCCAGTGCTTAACATATTTTAATCCATTTAATTTTTATAACAACTGTGTGTTCCCCTCCAAATTCATATGTTGAAGCCCTACTCCCAATATGATAGTATTTGGAAATGGGGTCTTTGGGAGGTCATTAGGTTTACATTAGGTCATGAGAGTGGAGCCCCCATCATAGGATTAAGAAGACAAACAGACACTAGAACCCTCTCTCTCCTCTGTGAGGATTTGGCAAAAAGGTGGCCATCCTCAGACCAGGAAAAGAGCCCTCATCAGATATCAAATCTGCCAGCACCTTGATCTTGGTCTTTCAGTCTCCAGAACTGTGAGAAATAAACGTTTTTTAAAGCACCCACTCTACGGTATTTTTTTCATAGCAACATGGACTAAGACAACAGCCTCATGAAATGGGAAGCATTTTTATATGCTTTTTACAAATATAGAAACCGAGGGCAGGAGAGATCTCATGGTCTCTAACGTTCAGCTAAGAGAGATTCAGGATTATCGGTATGGCTCTTCCTTTCATTCTTTCAGGAGCCTTTTTTAGCATGTGCTATTTATCAAGGACTTTACTAAGGATTGGGATATAAAATCAAAGGAGACCCTTCCAATTTTCACCATCTAGTCAGGGAGTCATGCAAATCAATGATTACAGGATCTTGTGACAATTCAAAGTTACAGTCACACAGGGAGCTGCCAGGGTAAAAGAGGATGGAGAGTTAGGTCATAGGGCCACGGGATGGGTACAAGACAAAACCCGACTTTCAATCTCACCTCTGCCACTAATGTTTTAGCCTTCTGTGAACCGCTTAACCTCTCCAAATTTCGGTTTCCTCCTCTGAAGAAAGCGCACAGCACTTACTGGCACCTGGTGAAGATTAAATTGTGTATGTGGAAGGGACTCCCTAAAACGCCAGAGTGAGCGCCCTGGGGCCTTGTGTAGCTGGGAAGGCTTCCTGAAAGAGGTGGTGTGTTTGGCTGGGAGAGGACGGATTGCTCTAGGATGTGAGGACAGCACCTGGGTAGAGGGTTGTGATTCACCAGAATCCAATTGCTAGAGTAGTACTGAGTTGAAGTTGCCTCTACGAAGGGACATGGTCTAATGTGGCCTCTTCACTGGCCCACAGCCAGGCCCACTCTGCATAGCAAATCGCCCTCTGCCTACTTCCCTTTGCCCAGCAGCTGTGGCGAGCCCAAACGCCTCTAGCTGGCTACTGAGGAAAAGTAATAAAGTGCTAGATGTGGTGAAAAAAGAGGGGGTGCTAGGCACAGTGGCTCATGCCTGTAATCATGTAATCTTAACTGAGAGACCGAGTTGAGTGGATCACTTGAGTTCAGGAGTTCAAGACCAGCCTAGCCAACATGGTGAAACCCCATCTCCACCACAGATGTAAAAGCCAGTCAGTTGTGGTGGCACATGCCTCTAAACCCAGCTACTCACTGAGGCCAAGAATTGCTTGAACCCAGAAAAGAGGAATTGCAGCAAGCCCAGATTGTCTGGAATTGGTGGGTTCTTAGTCTCATCGACTTAAATGAAGCCACAGACCCTCACGATGAGTGTTACAGTTCTAGAAGATACTGTGTCCGGAGTTTTTTTTTCTGGTGAGTTCATGGAGTTAGACTGCAAGAGCAAAACTTCTAATCTCCAGTGTTACAGCTCTTAAAGGTGGTACATCTGGAGTTGTTCATTTTTCCCACTGGGTGCGTGATCTGCCTTACCCTACAGGAGTGAAGCTACAGACCTTCCCGGTGATGGTCACAACTTGAAAACGTTGCGCGTCTTAAACCGTTCGCACCCATCTATGCGAAGTCTCCTCCCTCCAAAAGAGTTCATGGCCTCACTAGCTTCAGAACTCAAAACCACAAACTTTCACGGCAACCACCACAGCCCATAACACCACCACAGCCCATAAAGCCAGCACAGACCCAAGACGCAAAAACCAACACAACCGTAAGCCTCCACAAACTCTCTAGTAGTATCCAAGTGGGTTTTCCCTACTAGCGTGGGTGGCCTGCTTTTATTCCCTTCTCTGGCCCCACCCATATCCTGCTCATTGGTCCATTTTACAGAGAGCTGATTGGCCCATTTTTGACAGCGTGCTCATTGGTGTGTTTACAAACCTTTAGTTAGACACAGAGTGCTGACTGGTGCGTTTACAATCCTTTAGCTAGACACAAAAGTTCTCCAAGTCCCCACCAGATTAGCCAGACACAGAGCACTGATTGATGAGTTTACAAACCTTTAGCTAGACACAGAGTGCTGATTGGTGCACTTACAATCCTTAAGCTACACAAAAAATTCTTCAAGTCCCCACCCATCCCAACCCAGCCAGCTTCACTTCTCACTGGCACTCGCCAGGGAGCTTTGCAGCACCTAGCCCAGGGACTCCAGCAGCCCAGAGAGAGCTCGCGCCAGACAACCAAGAGGGAGAGGGGAAACGAGAAAGAGACGGAGACACTCTCCATCGTGGCTAACGACCTGGTGAAGAGGGAATGGCGGTCCACGCACGCGACCCAGCTGCCGATCAAGCCCAGCAGGCGCCGGCTCGCGAGCACTGCGCGCAGCCGCAGCTCTTGCCCGCCCCTTTCTCCATACCTCCTCAAGAGCAAAGGGAGGCGGCTCCGGCGTCGGCCAGCCCCAGAGAGGGGCCCCCACAGCGCAGCGGCGGGCTGAAAGGTTCCTCGAGCACTGCCAGAGTGGACATCAAGGCGGAGAAGGCGCCGAGAGCGAGCAAGGGCTGCTAGCACGTTGTCGTCTCTCAAGATCACGCCACTATACTCCAGCATGGAAGACAGAGCGAGACTCCGTCTGAAAAAAAAAAAAAAAAAAAAAAAAAAGGACCTAAGGTCTGCAGCACCAGTGAGGCAGGCAGCCTTGCCCCCCACCGGTCATCAGATGAGACATTGCCGTGGCATGCTTGGCCTTCTGAGTCCAGCCCCCTTCAAGATGGCCCTGGATGTTGAGTTTCTGCAGGAGGTTCCTCACAGTGGGAAATAAAGAGCGCTGGGCCCTCACAGTGGAATTTTGTCCCACTAGGACTTCAAGAAGGAGCCTGGGCTTTGGAGCAGATGTTGGCTAGCTGCCTAGCTCTGGGCAAAGGTTAAACATCTCTCAACTTTATTATTTTTTTTTTTGAGAGCTGGGGACAGTATTAGCTATTTTGAGTGTCTGTTGTAAGGACTGGAGTTTATGTATTGGACCTAACAGCCCAATATACAGTTGTTATGCCATAAAACGGTAACCATTCTTGCTAAAGATTTGAGGAGGCTTTGTGCTCCTGAGCAAGGAATGGAAATCTGTCCGGGCACGGTGGCTCACCTATCCCAGCAGCTTGAGAGGCTGAGGCAGGCAAATCACCTGAGGTCAGGAGTTGGAGACCAGCCTGGCTAATATGGCGAAACTTGGTTTCTACTAAAAATACAAAAATTAGCTACTCAGGAGACTGAGGCAGGAGACTCGCTTGAATCTGATGAGAGGTGACAGCGTGCTGGCAGTCCTCGCAGCCCTTGCTCGCTCTCGGCGCCTCCTCTGCCTGGGCTCCTACTTTGGTGGCACTTGAGGAACCCTTCAGCCCACCGCTGCACTGTGGGAGCCCCTTTCTGAGCTGGCGAAGGCCGGAGCCGGCTCCCTCAGCTTGCGGGAAGGTGTGGAGGAAGAGGCACGGGCGGGAACCGGGACTGCGCCCGGTGCTTGCGGGCCAGCGCGAGTTCCGGATGGGCATGAAGTCGGCGGGCCCCACACTCGGAGCGGCGGGCCCGCCCACAAGCCCAGGGCAGTGAGGGGCTTAGCACTCAGGCCAGCGGCTGCAGAGGGTGTACTGGGTCCCCCAGCGTGCCGGCCCACCTCCCCGGCGAGCGCCGCCCCTGTTCCATGCCGCCCAGTCTTATGGACCACCTAAGGGCTGAGGAGTGTGGGCGCACGGGACGGGAGTGGCAGGCAGCTCCCCCTGTGACCCCGGTGGGGGATCCACAGGGTGAAGCCAGTTGGGCTCCTAAATCTGGTGGGGACTTGGAGAACCTTTATGTGTAGGTAAGGGATTGTAAATACATCAATTGGCACTCTGGATCTAGCTCAAGGTTTGCAAACACACCAATCAGCACCCTGTGTCTAGCTCAGGGTTTGTGAATGCACCAATCGACACTCTGTATCTAGCTACTCTGGTGGGGACTTGGAGAACCTTCGTGTAGACACTCTATAACTAGCTAATCTAGTGGGGACATGGAGAACCTTTGTGTCTAGCTCAGGGATTGTAAATGCAGCAATCAGCGCCCTGTCAAAGTAGACCACTCGGCTCTCTGTAAAATGAACCAATCAGCAGGATGTGGATGGGGCCAGATAAGAATAAAAGCAGGCTGCCCGAGCCGGCAGTAGCAACCCGCTCGGGTCATCTTCCGCGCTGTGGAAACTTTGTTCTTTTGGTCTTTACAATAAATCTTGTTAAATCTTGTTACTGCTTACTCTTTGGGTCCGCACTACCTTTATGAGCTGTAACACTCATCGTAAAGGTCTGCAGTTTCGCTCCTGTAAGCCAGCGAGACCACGAGCCCACCGGGAGGAATGAAACAACTCCAGAAGGGCCTCCTTAAGAGCTGTAACATCGCAATAGGTCCGCAGCTTCACTCCTGAGCCAGCGAGACCAAGCCCACTAGAAGGAAAAAAACGACATATCTGAACATCAGAAGGAACAAACTCCGGGCACACTGCCTTTAAGAACTGAAACACTCACCGCAAGGGTCTGCGGGGCTTCATTCTTGAAGTCAGTGAGACCAAGAACCCACCAATTCCTAACACACTGGGAGGCGGAGGTTGCGGGGAGCTGAGGTTGCACCACTGCACTCCACCCTGGACGACAGAGCGAGATTCTGTCTAAAATACATTATATATATATATATACATAACAGGAAAGTGCACCAATCATCACACCTTGGCAAACTATTACAAAATAAATACACCCATGTGACCAATATCCAGATGAAGAAACAACACGACCAGCACCCCAGAAGAGCTCAAAACCCCTCCCAATCGGCCCTGCCTTTAGCATGTGATTCTGACCCGAGTCGACATAAATTAGTTTCCTATAAATGAAATCACACAGTATACACTCTTTTGTGTTTGGCTTCTTTCACTGACTGTGAGATTTGTTTGTATGATTTCTAGTAGTTGTAGTTCATTCATTCTCCTTGCTACGTGGTATCCCACTGAGTGAATACACTTTATCGCTTTTAATCACAACTCTTAAAATGTGAGGTATCTCAAAAAAAGAAAAAATGTGAGGTATCAGGATAATTTTCTTAACTGGCTATTTAACTTTATACTTAAACTTGTACATACAAAAAAGTTAATATCTTAACCATGGGACCTTACTAAACTTGGCAAGAAATAGGTTGAGTAAAGCAAGGGCGCTGGTGAGCCCATTCTCTCACGATCCAGCAAGAGAATAAATTCAAAGCTTTACGGGGGTGAGAAATACAGCCATACACGGAAAACTCAAGTTTCTGGCGGGGAACAGCCCCGGTGGGTATTTTAGTATCCTTTGGAAAACTTACCCACTCTGTTTCCAACTACAATTGCTTGTTTCATATCAGGAAGAAGGAAGCTTCCAACCGTAGATACTGTGGTGGTTTATTTTTTATTTTATTTTATCTTTTTAATCTTCAAACCTGTCCTACTTCTTGGTGGAACTATGGGAATTATGGTTATATTAAAAATGTTTGCTTATTTACTTAAGCTCCAGTGAGTGACATTGCTTGATAGTGTGAGTCTAGCTTCTCTCAGTATTTTGTTTGTTTTATTGAAATCCCCATGATACAAGAAAGTCAGAGGTTGTCCAGCCCTGCTGTGAATTATTTGAGCTTAGCATCTGGAATTCCTTTTCAGCTATTTTGGCAACAAGGAAATCCCCAATGTATTTTACCCCAAGCACTTTTGCACTTCTTTTTTTAAAAAGTCTGTAGTTTAGAAAGTAATTTAATCTCAAAACCCCTAATTATAGTGTTTTAAACTTACTCATTCAAATGGTGTTTGTAAAAAGATACTTGTTCCAAAAAACCTGTAAGACATTAAAAATCCTACTCACTCGACTTTCCCTTGCCAGAAATAAAAAGAGTGGCTGCCAAGAATAAATGAAGCTGTACAACCACTTTGTAAAACTATTTGGCATTATTTCTCAAAATTGAACATTCGTATAACCTATGACCCAGCAATTTCATTCCTGGGTATCCACCCAACAGAAATCCATGCAGAGATATGCACCAGAAGACATGTGCCAGAATGTTCATACCAGCACAATTTGTAACAACCTCCAACTGTAACCAAAGCCAAGTATCTCTGAATGGTAGAATCAATGAATAAATTGTGGTATAGTCATACGGTGGAATATTACACAGCAATCAAGTGAATGAAATGCAGCTGTGCATAGCACACCGAAATTTCCAAAACATCATGTTGAATAAAGGAAGTCATATGAAACAGAATACATATTATATCATTCCATTATATGATGTTAAAAAAACCTTTGTCATTAGAGGTGAGAATAGTGGTTGCCTTTGGGGAGAGTAGAACAGATAATGATAGAGGGGCTAGAAGGGGACTTCTTGGGTGCTGATAATGTTCCATTTCTTGACCTGGAAGGTGGTTACACAGATGTGAGCACGTTGTGATAATTCACTAACATAACTTTTGGTTAGTGTACTTTTTAATAAACAAGTTTTTAAAAGTAAAACAGAGAATAAATGCATGCTAAACCTCATGAATTTTAATGTTTTTGAACAGCAATCTAACTCTGAGAAAATGTATGTATTCCCAACCCCTCCATCTCATCTTCTTTACTTCATCTAATTAGAAGGTAGCCTCCATTATAAAGTACATAGTTATGTACCTTAATCATTTGCAATACCCAAATGCACCATCAGTATAACAGTTTAGTTATAACAAAAATATCTCATCAATTGGTCTCCTGATTGGAGCAGCTAAAGATCCTTACAGCTCTCTTTACAAATAAACTATGGTTTTCTTATAATTCATTAAAAATACTTCTCTATTAGTTAAAAAATAAAAACTAAAAAGAATTCCACTACAGACAGCTCATCTCTAGAGCAATATGGTTTTTTGAATCGTGACACAATTTTGACATGGGATTATATGTATAGAAATAGACATATAGAAACTTTCCACGTCTCCAGATGATAAAATATATTCTGTGCATATCATTTGCTTCCTGATGAGTTACATGCTCCTGCTAAGAGTAACTGTGAATTGAGTTCTTGAAGGATTAAAACCAACCACCCAGATTTTCCTTCAAAGCTCCTGGGTCTTTGGTCAGGTCATGAATATTAACGAGGTTGGCATAGTGTCCAGCATGGCTATATTTAGGTAGTTAGGTCTCCATGTAGTGGATACAGTGATAAGTGCTTCCACTGTTCTCAGAGGAAAAAAAAAATGTGGCTACTGCATTTTGGAGCCAGCTTTCAGGGATTGTTCTGCTTAACCACAAAGCCTGTGCACACACAGGTTTTATAAAGAATACGCGATGGTTAGAGAGAGTGAGAGGGAAGAAAAGCAAAGGCAGCCTTCTGCTTTCCGGAGCAACATCTAGACTGATCTGAACTTCCACTACAGACCACTTATTTCTGTGTATATATATATATATATATATATATTTTTTTTTTTTTTCTGAGACGGAGTTTCAGTCTTGTTGCCCACACTGGAGTGTAGTGGTGCAATCTCGGCTCACTACAACCTCTGCCTTCTGGGTTCAAGTGATTCTCCTGCTTCAGCCTCCTGAGTAGCTGGGATTATAGGCATCCGCCACCATGGCCAGCTAATTTTTGTATTTTTAGTAGAGACGGGGTTTCACCATGTTGGCCAGGCTGGTCTTGAACTCCTGACCTCAGATGATCTGCCTGCCTCGGCCTCCCAAAGTGCTGGGATTACAAGCATGAGCCACTACGCCCAGCCTTATTTCTTTTTACATTTTTTTTTTTTTTTTTGAGACGGAGTCTTGCTCTGTCGCCCAGGCTGGAGTGCAGTGGCGCAATCTCGGCTCACTGCAAGCTCCGCCTCCCGGGTTCACGCCATTCTCCTGCCTCAGCCTCTCCGAGTAGCTGGGACTACAGGCACCCGCCACCACGCCCGGCTAATTTTTTGTATTTTTAGTAGAGACGGGGTTTCACCGTGGTCTCGATCTCCTGACCTCGTGATCCGCCCGCCTCGGCCTCCCAAAGTGCTGGGATTACAAGCGTGAGCCACCGCGCCCGGCCTTTCTTTTTACATTTTAAAAAAATTGATTGAGTCAGTGACTTTTACAGTTTCTCTTTTCCCCTATGGCACAAGCTTGGATTTCCAAAATAGTCCAGCATGGTACCTGGCAGGTATTCACTGTTCATGGAATGAATGGATACAAGGCAGGGAGTACTGGGACTGGACGGGACCTTGGGCACCCACTAGCACAATTCTCATTTGTCAGATAAGGAAACTGCGGCCAGAGCAGCCTTGAGGATAACTGGACGTACAGGTGCAGAGAGGCTGTGGGTTTCCCTGCTTCTTGTCTACTTCTCTCGCTGACCCCCTGACTGGAAGAGTTGGGCATATGTCTGTTACACTATTTAGCAGAACTTTGGGTCGTGAAGCCGATCAAAGAACCAGGACTTTTCTCCCCAGCACTGGGCACTGTGCCCAGCCCGTACTAGGTTCTCAATAAACACTTGACTAATGAATATGTGTGAACTTAAGAAGTACATTCTTGGCCAGGCTTGAGGGCTCATGCCTGTAATCCCAGGGTTTTGGGAGGCAAAGATGGAAGGATTACTTGAGGCCAGGAGTTTGAGACCAGCCTGGACAACATAGCAAGACCCTGTCTCTACAAAAAGTTCAGAGAAAGCAACCGAAAAAAACCCCTCCAAAATACAACAACAAAAAAAACTTAGCCAGACGTGGTTGTGTGGGCCTGTGGTCCCTGCTACTTGGGAGGCTGAAGTGGGAGGGTCGCTTGAGTTCAGGAGTTTGAGGCTGCAGTGAGCTATGATTGTGCCATGGCACTCACTCCAGCCTCGGCAACAGAGTAAGACCAGGTTATAAATATATATATATCATGTATCATGTATATGTTCTAACAGGTTAAGGTCACAGCACAGGGTTTCTCAGCCCTCGTCATCTGCCGCCCACTCATACTTGGTCTCCGTGCCTTTAGAAACCTCTCCTTTTTTTTTTTCTAACTTTTAAGTTCAGGGTACAAGTGCAGGTTTGTTACATAGGTAAGCTTGTGTCATGGGGGCTTGTTGTACAGATTATTTCATCACCCAGGTATTAAGCCAAGTACCCACTAGTTGTTTTTCTTGATCCTCTCCCTCTTCCCACCCTTTGTCTTCGAAGGGTCCCAGTGTGTGTTGTTCCCCTCTATGTGTCCATGTGTTCTCCTCATTTAGCTCCCACTTATACGTGAGAACATGCAGTATTCAGTATTCTGTTCCTGCACTAGTTTGCTAAGGATAATGGTCTTCAGCGCCATCCATGTCCCGGCAGAGGACACCATCTCGTTCTTTTTTATGAGAAGCCTGTCCCTTTGGTCTCACTCTTCCATCCCAGGGCTCTACTCTGTGCTTCTATTTCCAAAGCTTGGCTTTCAAGTCACTGTCTCAGATGTTACCAGTAAAAGTCCTACACTCTTATCTCTACTGAGCATTCTAAATAGATGCTGTGATTACCATTCGACTTTGTACCCGGTTTCATTCTAGTGAGTGTTTTTTCCCTGCTACACTGAACTATTCCACTGACCCTTATACAATAAAACCGTGGCCTCATTGTGTTTCTGCAACCTGGGCAAGAAGAGACAGGTCACCTGCTTGACACTAAGTCTGGACAGAATCCTTCACAAGTTGAAAATCGAAAGCAAAACTTATCTAGAGAAGGAAGAGATTCTGTGCAGTTGAAGGGCCAACTAATTACAAATAAAACTGGTGCTTCTAATTCCGGAGTCCCTTGAATAAACAGCATGGAACGCCACCCCTGGGGCAAGCTCCTGCGTTTAGTCTGGGGGCTCAGTGGTCACTGGTGTACAGCCCTGGCAGGAGCCAGGCCAGGTAACTTACACAGAGGATGATGTGAACACCTGTATGTCGTGTGACCTCCACAAATGCAGGCCTCATTTCAAAAAGAGCCAGAATTTGGTTAGCAATTCTGAGTGCCTTCCAAGAGTGATTGAAATGAAAATATGTGGCTCCTAAACAAGAGGAAATTCTGTTAGGCTAAGGAGAAATGGGACCTTAGGACCATTGAGAATACATATAATTAATGCAATACACATTTACTCAATACACATCCATCCATTCTTGAAACATATGTGTATTAAAAATATAAATTAGTATTTTAAAGATTTTTCAGGTTGGTGTTGGTACAAACAAAAACTATGTTATTGGTTAAAGATTTGAGATTTTTATTAAGAATTCCAGGAAGTTAGATGCTTCCTAAAGGTAATACAAAAGCCACAGAGATGTCGGTCCAGATAGTGTTGAAAGGTCTAGCTTTCGGTGTTGGCGAGGGTGTGGGAAAGTATAAATTGGGACAACCTTTCTGGAAGGGAGGGTAGCTTGCCAGTGTGTTTCAAAAGTGACTAAAATGTAGATATTCTTTGATTAAGCAATTTCACTTTAAGAATCTGATATTAAGGAAATAAAAAGATAAAAATGTGTATATTTGAGGATTTTCATTGCAATAATATTTATTAAAGAAAAACCCAACAAACAAATCTAGAAACAACTAAATTAGCTATAAATAAGAGATTGGTTAAATAAATTAGACTTTCAACCATTCTCTGAAAAACATTATTCAGTGTTTCAAAATATTGATGTGGAAAGATGTCTGTTAAGACTTTTTAAAAATTATTATTTTAAAATTATTATTATTTTTTAGAGACAGGGTTTCTCCATGTTGTCCAGACTAGTCTAGAACTCCTGGGCTCAAGCAATCCTCACATCTCGGCCTCCCAAAGTGTTGGGATTGCAGGCATGAGCCACCGTGCCTGGCCTTGTTAAGATTCTTGATTGATAAAAGCAGGCTATAAAACAGCTATTTTTATAAGGTGGAGGGAATATATATATATATATATGCAGGTATGTCCTATGTATTTGTAAAGAAAAGGTCTAGAAGTATATACGCCAAAATGTCAACAATTGTGGAATCATGAGTAATTTTTACTTTCTGCATTATACTTTACTTTCTGAAGCAGTTGATTTCTTTTTGGAGAAATTTCAAAAATAGAGCGAAGTATGAAGAATGATATAACAACAGCTGTCAATCCACAACCCAGAAATGATTATCATTAGCACTTTGTTACATTTGTTTCAGCCTTTTTCAATAATAGAAATGAAATATTGAAGTTTAAGTAGCCATTCCCATTCCCCTTTCCTTATCTGAAGAACCAACTGCTACCGGGTGGTTAGTGTATGTACAGAGGACATACACTGAGATTGGTCAGGGTTTTACAGAGGGAAAAAACAAATAGAACTAATATAACAAATAGAACTAATAAATAGAACTAATAGAAGTAATATAAACAAATAGAGCTAATATAACTAATATCATATATACATTATATATACTAAGGTATAGTGTACATGTAATTGTCTATACTAATGTGCAACGTTTATACATTATATATACTAATGTATACTACATATATACTATATATACTACATATATACTACTACTAATATATACTACATATATACTACTAACATATACATCTATAACTGTAGTATATTCTTTTACTCTGGTTTTATATATACTAATGTATATATGTTGCAGATTAGTATATATAATGTATATATACATTTCACATTTGTTAATTTTTGTCAATCTGATGGATGGGAAATAGAATCTCACCCTGGTTTGACTGGCATTGCTCTTGTTACTAAAGATGGCTTAATGGTCATTTATGTTTCCTCTTCCATGGATTATCTATTTATTTATTTTACTTGTTTTTCTATTGGGCTGCTTATCTTTTACTTAATAATGGATTCTTTTTATGTTCTGGATGTTGTATGATGCAAATATACAATATACTAATGTATATATAGTATATATATGTTGCATTATAATGTATATACATATATAATATATATATACTAATTTACTAATGTTATATGTATATTTTATATATAATATATATAATATCACATGATTATGCAGGTGGGAAAGTCCCAGGAACTTCAGCGTGAGTTGGCAAGCTGGAGACCCAGGAGAACTGATGGTGTAGTTCCAATCTGAAGGTGGCAGGCTCTACACCCAGAAAGAGGTGATGTTTCAGTTTGAGTCCAAAGGCAGGAAAAAAGCCAATGTCCCAGTTTGAAGGCAGTCAGGGAGGAGAAATTCTCTTTTACTCAGGGGAGAGCTGGCTTTTTTGTTCTAGTTAGGCCTTCAAGAGACTGGATGAGGCCAACCTCCACCTCTACCAGCGTGAAGGCAATCTGCTGAATTCAGTCTACAGATTCAAATGTTCATCTCATTAAATGTTATTCTTTTATTCAAACATCCACAATAATGTTTGGCCAAATATCTGGATACTTTCTGGTCCAGTCATTTTTATATTTGACATATAAAATTAACCACTGCTATCTTCCCAGTCTATTTTTTAAGCCATGTATTGAAGTTTAATTTACATACAGTTTTAGCACACAGTCCTATGAGTTCTTCCAATTTACTTTAAACAGACAGACAGACACACACATGCACACACACATATGAATTCATTAAAATGCAGAATTGTTTGCATGTGATTTTAACATCAATGTAAAAGTAATCACGTTTTTATTTTAATCAATGTTATTTTTCTGAGACTAATGCATATTGACACATATAACTGTGGTATATTCTTTTAGTCTGGTACAGTATTGGTTTAAATATAGTATCTTTTTTTTTAAGTTGTTCTTTTTTTGAGGCAGAGTCTTGCTCTGTTGCCCAGGCTGGAGTACAGTGGCGTGGTCTCAGCTCACTGCAACCTCTGCCTCCTGGGTTCAAGCGATTCTTCTGCCACAGCCTTCCAAGTAGTTGGGATTACAGGAATGCACCACCATACCCAGCTATTTTTTTGTATTTTTAGTAGAGACAGGGTTTCATCATGTTGGCCAGGCTGGTCTTGAACTCCTGACTTCAAGTCATCCGCCCCTCTCGGCCTCCCAAAGTGCTGGGATGACAGGCGTGAGCCATTGTGCTCGGCCTTGAATATACTGTATTTTATTTATTCGTTTTATAAATGGACATTTAGGTTGTTTCCAATATTTCCCTACTGCAGTCAATTCAGCAATAACTACCTTGTATGGGTCTTCTTGTGCTATTGTTCCAGAAATGCTCGATGGAATCTCTGGAACTGCTAAAAGTGGACCTGTCAGTTCACAGAGTATGTACATATTAGGTTTAACTACATACTGCCAAATTGCTTCCATAATGGCTATAACAATATGTATTCTCACCAGCAATGTCTGAGAATTCCCATTTTCCCACATCCTGATCAACCCTCGCTATTTTTATATTTGTTAATTTTTGTCAATCTGATGGATGGGAAATAGAATCTCACCCTGGTTTAATTGGCATTGCTCTTGTTACCACAGATGGCTTAATGGTCATTTAGATTTCCTCTTCTGTGGATTATCTATTTATTTTACTTGTTTTTCTATTGGGCTGCTTGTCTTTTACTTAATAATTGATTCTTTTTATGTTCTGGATACTGTAGGATGCAAATATCTTCGCCTTGTTTGTCATTCATCTTTTAACCTTGGTCATCGTGTCTTTTTCTTTATTTCATGTGTCTACGTGTATGTGGATATGTGTCTGATTTAAGGAACATTTTCTACAACCACAGATATTCTCTTACTTTATTTTCTAAGAAGTTCTAAAGTTTTTTGTGTAAGGTGTGATCCAATTTTACTTTGTTTTAGGGATAAGGCAGTATATTAGTTATCTACCACTGCATAACAAACAATCCTCAAATTTAGCAACCTAGAAACATAAACATTTATTATCTCATAGCGTCTGAGGGTCAGGAATCTGGGAACAACTTAGTGGGTGGTTCTGGCTCAGCAGTTAAGCTGTGGGGCAGGGCTGCAGTCATCTTGCTGTGGACTAAATGTTTGTGTCCCCCCCCAAATTCATGTGTTGAAGCCTTAATCCCCAGTGTGATGGTGTTTGGAGGTGGTGTCTTTGGGTGGTGATTAGGTTTAGATGAGGTCATAAGAATGGAGCCCTCATGATGAGATTAGTGCCCTTATGAAAAGAGAAAGAGACAAGAGCTCTTTCTTTCTCTGCCATGTGAGGACACAGCCAGTCAAGAGACAGGTCCTCACGAGTCACCAGATCTGCTGGCATCTTGATCTTGGACTTCTCCGTCTCCAGAACTGTGAGAAACAAACGTCTGTTGCTTAAGGCATCCAGTTTGTTGTTATTGTTGTTGTTGTTTTGTTTTGTTTTTGAGACGGAGTTTCACTCCATCTTTTTGCCCAGGCTGGAATGCAATGACATGATCTTGGCTCACTGCAACCTCTGCCTCCTGGGTTCAAGCGATTCTCCCGCCTTAGCCTCCTGAGTAGCTGGAATTACAGTTTGCTGCCATCACACTCAGCTAATTTTTTGTATTTTTAGTAGAGACGGGGTTCGCCATGTTGGCCAGGCTGATCTTGAACTCCTGACCTCAGGTGATCCACCCACCTCGGCCTCCCAAAGTGCTGGGATTACAGGCGTGAGCCACCACGCCCGGCCTGTAGTTTTTTTTTTAATAGCAACCTGAGCAGACAAAGACACATCTGAAGGCCATGCTGGAAGATCTACTTCCAAGATGGAACGTTCAGATGGTTGTTGGTGGAAGGCCTCAGTTCCTCCACGAGGTTGCCTGAAAGTCCTCATGACATGGCAGCTGGCTTCCCCCAGAATGAGTGAGGCAAGACAGAGAGAAAGTGTGAGTAAGTAGGAAGCTGCAGTGCCTTTTATGACAGTTTCTAGAGCCACTCACTGTCCCTTCCACTTTATCCTGTTCATTAGAAGTGAGTCACCAAGTCTAGCCTACAGTCCATGGGAGGGGAATTACACTCCATATCTTAAAGGGAGGAGTATCAAAGAATTGTAGCAGTTGAAATTCATCATAGGTACAAAGTATCATTTATCCCACCCCTACTTTTAAAAGTCTATCCTTTCCTTACTGATGTATAATGACACTTCTTGCATCAAGTTTCCACATATGCAGACATGTTTCAGGGGTCTCTGTGCTGATCCACTGACTGACTTATCTAGTCTTACACCAACACTACAATGTAACTTCACAAACACTACACTGTAACTTTACAAATCTTGGTGGGTGATAGGCCCCTGGTGGCAGATTCAATGATGAACACACCTCCTGTATACAAACCTTTGTGTAGTCCCCTCCCCTCAAATCTAGGTTGGCCTTGCGACTTGTTTTAATCTTAGGATGAACTAGAAGTAATACTATGTCAGTTCCTGATCTAAACCTTAGGCAAGGGGCCGGGCCTTGTGGCTCATGTCTGTAATCCCAGCACTTTGGGAGTCCGAGGGGGGCAGATCCACCGGAAGTCAGGAGTTTGAGACCAGCCTGGCCAACATGGCGAAACTCTGTGTCTACTAAAAAAACAAAAAAAAATTGGCAGGGTGTGGTGTAACCTGTAATCCCAACTACTAGGGAGGCTGAGGCATGAGAATCGCTCGAACCCAGGAGGTGGAGGTTGCAGTGAGCCGAGATCATGCCACTGTACTCCAGCCTGGGGGATAGAGCAAGAGTCTATCTCCAAGAAAAAAAAAAAAAATAATAATAATAATAATAATAATAAATAAATAAAAATAAAAAATAAACCTTAGGCAGGGCCTTGCATTCTTGGAGTCCTGAGCTAGCATGTGAGCAGTCTGGCTACTCTGCTGGAGAGACCCACAGGAAGAGACCCCAGGCCCTGAGGTTTCCTAGGCAAAGAGAGGAGTGCCCCCATCTTAGCAACTCAGCTGACTGGTCCCCAGCTAAATGTGGCCACTTGAGTGACCGCCTGCAAGCACAACAGCACTGCGAAGCTGAGCCCGTTCCAGACTGCAGAATCATGATGGTTGCTTCAAGTCATTAAGTTGCGGGAGGTTTGTTATACACCAATAGATAATTGAAACAGCTTTTTTCCCATCCTTGTACTTCTTTTTCCAAATTACCTTTATTGAACTAATGACTCATCTGGGGAAAGAGTATTAAGTCTTTCTTTTTATTCATATATTCAGCTTTTCTTTTTCCTTTTTCAGCAACTTTTGATATTTTCCCTATAAAGCCCTGAACGTAATTTGCTTAACTTATTCTCAGGATCAATATCATTTCTGTTGCTATCGTGAATGAGAATATTTTCTTTACTATGTTTTCTAATTGGTATCAAGGAATGCTATTGATTTCTTTGTGTTGATCTCGTATCCAGAAACTTTGCTGAATCCTCTAATAGTTTGCCTGAAGATTCTCTTGGGTTTCAAGTAGACAATCTGGAAATAATGGCCATATCGGCTGGGCACGGTGGCTCATGCCTGTAATCCCTGCGCTTTGGGAGGCCGAGGTGGGTGGATCACCCGAGGTCAGGAGTTGAGACCAGCCTGGGCAACATGGAGAAACCCCGTCTCTACTTAAAATACAAAATTATCTGAGTGTGGTGGCACGTGCTTGTAATCCCAGGTACTTGGGAGGCAGAGGTTGCAGTGAGCCGAGATCATGTCACTGCACTCCAGCCTGGGCACCAAGAGTGAAACTCCGTCTTCAAAAAAAAAAAGAAAAAAAAAATGGCCGTATTATCTTTTCCTCCGTGATTCTTTTGCCTTTTCTTTTCTTGTCCCTTTTCGTTGGGAAGAACCTCCAGTGTGATATCAGGTAGTAGGAATGATAATGAGTACACTGGCTTAAGTAGAAATGTGTTTGAAGTTTCATCAGTTATTATGACATTATTACAGGTTCAAAAAAAAATTTCCATCTATTCCAAGTTTGCTGAAAGTTTTACTATTTTTTAAATAAGTGAGTGTTGAATTTTATTGCCAGCAATTTATGGCTGTCCTCCCTTTAATATCTTCATATTTTAAAGTAACTTAATACAGGTTTCTAATGTTGAGTCATGGATATTTTTACAGGATAAACCCCACTGAGTTATGATTACTTTTATATACTGCTAAATTAGATTTGTAAGGTTTTTATTTAGAATTCCTTATATTCATAAATGATATTGGCTTATTCTTTTCCTTTCTTTTCTTTTTTCTTTTCTTTCTTTTTTTTTAGACAGTCTCACTCTGTTGCCCAGGCTGGAGTGCAGTGGCGCGATCTCGGCTCGCTGCAAGCTCCACCTCCCGGGTTCACGCCATTCTCCTGCCTCAACCTCCCGATTAGCTGGGACTACAGACGCCCGCCGCCTCACCTGGCTAATTTTTTGTATTTTTTAGTAGAGATGGGGTTTCACTGTGTTAGCCAGGATGGTGTCGATCTCCTGACTTCGTGATCTGCCTGCCTCGGCCTCCCAAAGAGCTGGGATTACAGTCGTGAGCCACCGCGCCCGGCCGCTTTGTTGCTTTTATTAAAAAATACATACTTTTATGTCTATAGTAACCTCAAAAAATGAGTTACATAGCTTTTCCCTTTTGTTCTATTATCTGGAACTGCTTGCCTAAAATAAAATTGTCTGTTCTTTGAAAGTTTGGTTAAACTTGCCTGTAAAGTTGTCAGAACATACTGCCTTTCTTGAGGAGAGGTATTTGACTAGCCATTCAATTATTTTAATAGTTATTGGCATATTAAGATTTTCTATTTCCTTTTGAGTCAATTTTATAATTTCTATGAAGTTGTCCATTTCAGGAAAGTTTTCAAAATTATAGGCAGAGATTTCTTTATAGTATTTTTATCCCAAATATTGTTTTTAGCCTTTTCTCTTTTTTCTAATTGGGTTTTCCAGAAATTTATCTACTTTATTAGTCTTTTTATTAGCAACCTTTTGGTTTATTAATAATATTTATATTCTTGGTTTTAGATTCTTTTTATGCTTTTATCTTTATTTCTCTTCTAGTTTTTTCTTTCTAAATTCTTTATTATTGTTTCCTTCTAGATCATTAAGTTGAATGCTTAATTCCTTAAATTTCAAATCTCTTTTGTTATCTAAAAAAATGAATTTAAGCTCCAAATTTCCACTTGGGTACAATTTTAGCTGTACCTCACATGTTTTTATATGGGTGCTTTTATTGTGTTTCATTTCTAAATATTTTCCATTTTCATCATGGTTTATTTTCTAATCCAGAAATTGCTTAGAATAATATTTTTAATTGTCAAATTTATGGGGTGAGGGGATACATTCCTGCTATTGGTTTCTATTTTCGGTGCCCTGTGGTGAAAGAACACGACCTAATGACCTCATTCCTTTGGAATTTGTTGTGATTTTCTTTGTGGCCCAACAAATTGTCAAGTGTGTAAATGTTCTGGGTGGGTTTATAAAAAATGTGTATTCTTCGCTGAGTAAAGATTTTTTTTTCTAAATATCTATTACTGTTTCTGAATATAATGTAAATTTATTGTTTGCAAAAGAGGAAGAGAAAGAGTCTACACCTCAGGAATCTAGTCTTAACAGAAAGGGAAGAAGGACTGCAGAAGCAGAACTTGAATAATATCCTAGGAAACCAAGAAAGCTAATGGTTTGCAGTGTGCGTGTGTGTGTGTGCGTGTGTGTGTGTGTGTGTGTGTGTGTGTGTGTGAAAGAGAAACAGAGAGGAGGCTCCCATAGAACTGTAGCTTACCTCTGTGATTGCACTTCTCACACACTATATTGCAGTTATCTGTTTGCTTGTTTGATGCACAAAGCCATGAGTTCCTTAAGGGACAGCTTAAGGATGGAGCTTTTAGCTCTGTATTCTCACTGAGCATCTCCAGGACTCAAACATAGCAGGCAGTAGATGAACAGAAGTGGAAAGAAGGTAGGGCTGCTGGTCAGCTGGTATACAAGTACCAGGTATGATTGTGCTGCTTGGTGAAATATTCAGCTGTTGCCCTGAGCTTTGAGTACAGCTTTGCCACCCACTGCCTTGACCTCTTCCCAAGATCCCCCAAGCCTTACTGTGATCTAGTGAACAAAAGTGTTGAGCCTTGATCTACCAAGCAACCTCCAGGACTCTGCTCCAGAAATACAGATATTTGTTCTGATTGGTCGGTGCCCATGGCATACCAGTTGTTAGATATTTTTTTCTATAATCTCTGGTTGAAGAAATGAATATTTTTGGTTTCCTTCTACTCCTTTTTTGCTGAGTTGTGTGATGTGTTCTCTCTGCCATCCTTCTCCTAGGCTGCACTTTGGCCCTGGCTACTTCTATCTAAAAACAGACCCAGTGTCTCTCAGCCTTTTGAGTGGCTTTCTTTTGGACCTTATAATTACAAGGCCACAGCCTACGTATGGAGTTACTGCCTAGATACTTCTAGGTCAAGTGATCTATCTTGGATTCTGCATGTTGCATCTATTAATAAATAGGTGAGATGTTTGAAATGGAGCATGTATTGTTTTATATATCTACTCTTTAAACCAGAAACTAAGGGCATAAAATAGTGCTCTTAATTTGAATTGCAGATGCCATGTCATTCTCCTCTCTCAATTGGAAATTAAAAATTTAAATAGTATTTACTTTCTGCCAGACTGTTATAAAGGTTATTTTTCTGGTGTGCTAAATCTGTGTGTATAAGCAGCGTTTTAATTATTTGGGACGCTAAATAGTTTTCCTATGTGCTTATTGATCTGCCTGGAAAGGGCACCATCCTTGCTGTCTATTTATAGCGCAATTATATCATCTGCCCTACACACCTTAATAGGCTGACAGAGGCAGCAGAAACGTACACTGAACAGCATTACTCCAGAGAAGTTGTGTGCATGAAGATGCCAAGCACCCTGAGACCTGCACACACCAAAAAGAAAAGTTCTGTATTTTGCACAGAAGCTTCTGTGATGCCTAAACTCCTATGCATTGACGTAAGGGCATTCCCACTCTCCAAGAGCCACGGATTGGCTGGTGGTAAGTCAAAGAGTGTCTAGGCTTCTCTTGGCCTGGTGGGTGACACAGATAAGGAATGTGTTGTAGTACAACCTACTTGAGTCAACTATTATTTTTGGCATTTCAGAGGACTAGTGACTAGCTAGACACTTTTAGATCTTGACAAGTTCATGTACTCAGAATGGGAGAGGAAAGAGATACTTAAGCATCTGACCAGAACTGTTAGTTCACTTACACATTTAAAAGATTTCTTTTCCTTATTATGACTGTAAGAAAATAAAAGGAAAAACCAGAAATATAGACAAAGGTGTATTACTTTTCATTTTCTAGGCTATTTATTCTTAAAATTTTATAGTTGTATGCACGAAAATGTGAATTACTTAATGTCACTGTACAGTTAAAGTAATTAACATGGTAGCTTTTGTATATTTTATCATATACATATGTATATTTTATCATAACACAAAGACAAAAATAGGTAGTCGTGATCATATTATATATACAATACTGACTGGACTTGTAAACCCAACGTCATGCTATAAGTATTTTGTCATGCTATTACATGACATTAGAAAATGTTTTCATGGCCAGGTGCGGAGCTCACGCCTATAATCCCAGCACTTTGGGAGGCCGAGGCAGGCAGATTACCTGAGGTCAGGAGTTCGAGACCAGCCTGGCCAACATGGTGAAAATCCTGTCTCTATTAAAAATACAAAAATTAGTAATCCCAGCTACTTGGGAGGCTGAGGCAGGAGAACTGCTTGAGCCCAGGAGGCAGAGGTTGCAGTGAGCCAAGATCGTGCCACTCACTGCACTCCAGCCTGGCCGACAGAGCCAGACTCAGTCTCAAAAAAAAAAAAAAAAAAAAAAGGTTTCATGCCTTTGTGGCTAATTTGTTCATTCAACACGTATTTATTATGTATTAGTGAGGTACCAAGTACTGTTTTAGGCCCTGGGATATAGCAATAAATAAACCAATAATATTCCTTGCCCCAGTAGGCTTACATTCCAGCTGGGGCCAAAGAAGTGAACTCAAAGCAGACCGTGGTAAGTGCTGTGAATGGAATTAAACAGGGTGGTGTTGGAGAGAAACAGCAGGGGTTTGGGAAGGATGGCTACCTCAATAGGGTGGGAAGGATGCAACATGCGAATTGAGCCCAAATGGCCTCTCCAGCCAGGAGAATGAAGGGCTGAGGGAAGAGCACTTCCCAGAAGAGAAAACAGAAAGTCCAAGTATCCTGAGACAGGAAAGATCCAGGCAAGAACGAGGAACCAAGGGGAGGTGAGTGTGACTGAGGCAGAAGGGGCATCAGGTCAAGAGTGGGTGGCACTAGAAATGCAGAGGACAGAGCCACCTGGGTCATGATGAGGGGTTTAGATGGCATTGTCAGTGCAGCGCAGGGAGCAGGGGAGGGCTCTAAACATGTCAGTTTCATGAGCGATGCTTTTGAAAGCTCTCTGATTACCTATGGATTGCAGAAGGCAAGAGAGTGACAGTGAGTCCTGTCAGAAGGCTACTGTGGTAGTCCAAGGCAGAGATTATGGTGGCCGATACTGTTCCATGCCTCTGTCCCCAAGGAGCAGCACCACAAACACAGTGTTGCTTTTCCTGACCTGGACGGCAGCTCTAGCAACCCCCTGCTTAGGGAGCCTGTTGACCTGTGTTAGAAGGGGAATTAAGTGTGCTTCCCTTCCCTACAGGGACCAAGTGCTTGCAAGGGAAAATAGGGGCTGTGTACCCTATTGTACCACAATGTAAGTTCAAGGGCAGCATACTCAGTGGTCACATACTCTGATTTTGAAGTTAGGTGATTTAGTCCAAACGCTTGCCTTTGTGATCTCAGGAAGATTATTTAACTTTAAAAAATCTATCAGTTTCTTTTGTAATAATGGGGATAATTGTATCTTCCTGAAAGAGCTAAATGTAAATATATGCAAAGTGCTTAGCTTAAAAACAAATTGGGCCTGGCTTGTTGGCTCATGCTTGTAATCCCAGCACTTTGTGAGGCTGCAGCGGAAAGATCACTTGAGCCCAGGAGTTCGAGACCAGCCTGGGCAACATAATGAGATCCCACCTCTCAGAAAAAAGGAAGGTGCTTAGCTTAGTGCATCATGTATAATGAACACTTAGTAAGTGGCACCTATTATTAACAACAAAAAGAACAAACAGTTGAATATATAATGATGAATGGGTGCTTTTAAAACTCTCCGAATGAAAACTAGTTCTGGAACATATCTCAGTGCTATGAATATTAGACCTGTTTATAGACCTGCTGAAAGATCTTCAGCAGTCATAACTATTCAAGTTTTTCAACCTGGCAAAGCTATAATTCCACAAAAAACAAAAGTATTTCATTCCACAGATATTAAGATTTATATGAACACTGGGCATTTACGGACAGTCAACTAAAAAGAATCAAAGCCTGTTTCTACTTTGTGTCATAAAGAACAATAAACAAATCTAAATAAAGAGCAAAACTTTTCTATTTCATCGAAATAGTAACATATTTCCAATATTGTGGAAACAAGTAAACCAAACTATTTACAGTGGCTGTGTAAGGATAGAATGATTAAGGCTGACTTCATCTTATTTTCTAAAATGTCTGTAATATGTACAAATGACTCTTACGTGAAAAATACCTTAAATTATCATTAAATTAAATTAATATGAGAAGAAATTCCATTTTATCATCATCTTAGAGATACGAATAAAATTATTTCATTTATTTTATTTCATTTTATTATTACTATTATTATCATTTGAGACACGGTCTTGCTCTGTCTCCCAAGCTGGAGTGCAGTCAGTCATAGCTCCTGCAACTTTCAACTCCTGGGATTATGCAATCCTCCTCCCTCAGCCTCTCAAGTAGCTGGGACTACAGGCATGCACACCATTCCTGGCTAATTTGAAAAAAAGTTTTTGTAAAGACAGGATCTTTTTATGTTGTCCAGGCTGGACATTTATTTTCAGTGACATTCAAGTGGGCCTAAAATCTTCACACAAATGCAAATAGTAGAGGCTGGCAGCTAAATCATGGATGGAGGGAAAGAAAATTTTAGGCTTATTTTCAGAATTGTTTTAAAATGTCAAAACCTCAGGTTGTGTTACAGGTTGGGATTCAGGATCCACAGTTTAAGAGGGTTTCACATGCGCCGGGCACGGTGGCTCACGCCTGTAATCCCAGCACTTTGGGAGGCTGAGGCGGGCAGATCATGAGGTCAGGAGATCGAGACCATCCTGGCTAACACAGTGAAACCCCATCTCTACTAAAAACACAAAAAATTAGCCGGGCATGGTGGTGGGCGCCTGTAGTCCCAGCTACTGGGGAGACTGAGGCAGAAGAATGGCGTGAGCCCAGGAGGCGGAGCTTGCAGTGAGCTGAGATCGCACCACTGCACTCCAGTCTGGGCGACAGAGGGAGACTCCATCTCAAAATAAATAAATAAATAAGTTAATTAATTAATTAAAAAAAGAGGGTTTCACATGAAGAACTTGAAGAATAAGACTCGTCTGTGGGGACCATGTGCACAGGCACTGTGCGTGCAAAGGTCTGTATCATCAGAACCTCAGGATAGATGCATGCTCAGAGTAATCCTCCCATGCCCAGGATGGATGAAGCAAGACCTGCCTAACTAGTGAGGACACAAGTGCACGCCCAGCTTCTCCACTAGCCTCAAGCTGAGAAATCATGCCAACATTTTTTTACTCTCCTCCCATGTCCAATTAGCTGCCAGACCCAGGAGACTTCATTTCCTTTTTATCTCATGATATCTCTGCACTGGTATCTTCATTCCCATAGGTGCCACCTTTCTTAGTCCTCTTTCCCTCACTCTGGGGTCACTGCAGTGGGCTCCCTGCAGGGCTGGGTCTAGTGGCCCCTCACGAGACACCCTCCGTACTGGAAGTTGAGTAATGGCTCTAAAACACCAATCTAATTATTCATTCTCCGCACCATGTTCTGGCCTCCACATACACCTTTTCACCTTGAGTTAGCCTGTTCATAGCTTTCCTCTGTCTAGACTATTCTCCTCTCATTCTTCTGGCTAACTCCAGCAAGTCTTTCAAAACCTGGGCCCAGTCCACTTCTGTTAGTGCATGTCTTCACAGTCTTCCCATTCAGATTTCAGAACCCTCCTCTGCTCTCAAATCAACCCATGCAGACTAGTCTTATGGGTATGTCATGCTGTGTTGCCATGGCCAATTCATGTCATCAACCAATGGGCTACCAGGCGTAAGCAACCTGGGGGCAGGGGCTCTGTCCTACTCCACTGTGCATCTCCATTGCATGCGCCATTCTTGCACATGGCACTTGGCACGGTTCTGATGACTTTATAAATATTAACTCATAACAACGCACGATTGTTAGAAGAATGTGCAAGCATTCATTCAACAAATGGGTACTGAATATCTAGCAGGTGCCAGTACCATTTTAGGTGTTGGGGATTCAAAAGTGAATGAGACACCCAAACTTCTTGTCTCAGTGAGTATGTAACCTGTCAAGGCAAATGGATGATAAACAGATAGGCAGGCATATAATATAATGTGAGGCAGTGACAGGAGGTATAAAGAAAAATAAAGCTGGACAAAGGGATGAAATATGACAGAGGTGTCATTTTAGATGAGATGGTCAGGCTAGGCAGTCTGAGCAGAGGCTTGAGCAAAGTGAGTAGAGAGCCCTGTGGATTTGTGTGTGTATGTGTGTGTGTGTTGGGGGGAATGGGGTGTCAGGCAAATGAAACAGCAAGTGCAAAGGCCCTGGGGCAAGAACAAACTCAGCCTGTAAAGAGCACAGCAAAGAGGCCAGAGCGCTGGAATGCAGGGTATGGGGCGGTATGCAATAGGCCTATGAGATGCAAGGCACTGTGGGTTAGGCCAGGTAGAGTCTTTCAGGCATGCTAAGGCCTTTGGAGTTGATTTGAAGTGTGATGGGTATTCACTGGCAGGTGCCAAGCATGACGGGTAATGATTCAAGTTATCTTTTATGGGATCTATGGACTACGAGGGGCATCACTGGAAGCAGGTAGACCAGTAAGGACAGTGGTCCTGATAGTGATGACGGTGACTTGGACTCCCCAACCATGGCAGGGAGAGGTGGGCATACTCTGGATGCATTCTGCAAGTGGAGCAGACAGGGTTTGCTGATGGTTGGCTATAAAGGATATGAGGACCAGATGACTCCAAGGCTTTTGGCCAACTGGTGAACTGGTGATTTTATTTATTGATGAGGCAGGAATGGCTTGAGAGTAAGGTTGGAAATGAAGTCTTCTGTTTTAAACCTTTAAATTGGACTTGCTAGCAGGATGTAGTTTTGCCTTCTATGAAATGGAGATAATAATGTTTATTTATAAATTTTAATGAGAATAAAATGTGATCATTTTCTTTGATATTATATAGATGGAAGGTCTCTTTTCTTTCTTTTTTAGAGAAAAGGTCTCCCTCTGTTGCCCAGGCTGGAGTGCAGCGGCATGATCAAGGCTAGGCCCACTGCAGCCTTGAACTCCCGGGCTCAAGTAGCTGGGACTACAGACATACAACACACCACCACGTCCAGCTAATTTTTTAATTTTTTAGGAAATGAGGTCTTGCTATGTTGCCCAAGCTGGTCTAGAACCTCTGGCTTAAGTGATACTCCTGGTTAGGCCTCACCAGTCAGTGGGATTATAGGTGTGAACCACCACAGCAGGCTTAGAAGTTCCATTTTTTACTCACACTCAAGCTAGGAGTAGAGTTCCCTTTAAAATAACACAAAATTCTGTCTTATTAGCTAGATATTGCTGCACTGTACAATGGTCTCTCTCATCAAGAAATGACATCCATAACAGACCCATTCTCTATATTTATTTATTTAACATTTATATAGAACTTACTATGCACCATGCCTTATTCTCAGGACTTTGTAAATATTAATGAATACGATCCTCTAAAACCCCTTGTGGTATATACCATTATTACCCACCCATTTTACAGATGAAACTATGCCGCAGAGAAGTGATTTGCTCAAGGTCCCACAGCTAGTAAATGGCAGAGCCAGAAGTCAACGCCAGTGGGTCTGGCTGTGCTCCGACCACTACTGCACATCCTCTGCTCCCTGAAAGCCTGGCCATCACTGACATGTGACAAGCCTGTGATGTATCCAGTCCCTTGGGTCTGACACCACTGCCTGCCCCTGTGCCCAGATAGGCGTTCCTGCCTTGGTTCTTACAAAACCCCTGCTCAAAAGAAGCCTGTTAGTTGAGGGCAACACCCCTCTTTGTCTCTCAGTCCTCCCCAGGCTGCTGCCAGCCACCCAGCACCGTGTCCTTTGTGCCTTTCTTCTAATGCCCTAGGTCAGCCTCCACCCTGCATTGCCACACACAGCTTTTTTGGTATCCTGCTTTCTCCACGCGCCCCGCCTCACTGCCAGTTGTTACAAGTTGTTTTAAACTCTTGCAAGTATCACGTTTTCCACTCGTGTTGCGGCAGACCATGTGCTACATTGAGCCCAGTGCTGAAGACAGGAGATGAACATGACCTGACCCATGACCTCTCCAGAGACCTTCAGCTAGAAGACGTGCCTTTCAATTTTTAGTCCCCTCTCCTGGCACCAAATGGGTGCGAAGCGGGCATTCGATGAATACGCATTCATTTATTTAGCAAATGTTTATTGAGCGCCTACTACATACAGGGCAGGCAGTGTGCCAGGTGCCAAGGATATGGCGGAAAACCAGACAGACGCAGAGTCCCCATGGCTCCAGAGGTGCGGGGCCAGCCTTGGCCAGTCCCCCTCGGTGCCCCCTCGAGGGCCTGGGAAGGGTTCAGGGGGGTGGAGGTGGGGGCAAGCTGGGAGAAGTAAAGGCTGCGGTTAAGTGGCGACGGCAACAGGAGCCGAAGCAAGAGGCAGGCGTGGCATCTGGCCAGGACGACATATCCGTCTGGAAACCTAGATACGAGACGCACGTGCCGCAGCAGCCTCGGAGAGCCCTGCCCCGCTGCGGCCGTCCACACCACAGTGTCTACGCGGGGGCGGGCACGGGCCTAGGGGCGGGGGAGGTGGGAGGCAGATGGGAGCCCGCCAAGACTGGACTGTCTTCGAAGAAGGCGGCTGAACCGTGCGTGCGCGGCCGGAGCGGGGGCGCGCGATTGGAGCAGGCTAGCTTGGAAGGAGACCGCAGAAGTCTGCGGTTCCGTACCCAGACTCTGGGGCCTGGATTCCAATCGCGGGCCTGTTGCTTACATATGTCACCTTGCGCAAGTCCCTTAGCCTTCATTGGGGCTCATTCACATCACTGGTAAAATGGGTTTCCAATAACCTTAGGTTGCTGCGAGGACTAAAAGGGACAATGCCTGGAAAGGCGTTAGTATGATGCTCAGCACTCAGGAAACGCTCCTGGAGCCGAGGTTATTATTACCGGCTGTTCGCACCTCGCCGGGTCCCCTCACCTACCCCAGGCGAAGGCGCCCACTGCTCTCTTCCAAGGGACAGGCGACTAACCTATTAGGGCGCGCCCTGCCTAGATGGATGTATTTGCTTGCTTGGGGAGGGGTTTGGAGTGAAGCAGGGAGGAGAAGGAGATGGTGAGGGCAAAGAAAGGGAAGAAGCGGAGGGGCAGGAGGCGAGCGAGGCGGGGCCGGGGAGGAGTTGGGCTGGGCTCCCGGGGCCGGGCGCAGCGCGCACCCGGAGCTGGCGGCGGCGGGGGAGGGGGCGGCGAGCGGCGGCCAATGGCGCGCGGCGCTGCGGCGAGGGCGGTGCAGGAACACCGGCCGCTGACAGCCAAACTCGCCAACTCCGCCCTCGTCCCCGCGGGATCCCGGAGCCTGAGCCGGCCTGGGGCCGAGGCCGCCCGAGCCGCGAGGCGAGCGAACATGGCAGCAGAATGAGGAGGCTGGCGCCGGCTCGTGGCCGCCGCTGCCGCGCTGCAGCTCGGGATCCCAGTCCGGCGCTCTCCGAGCCGAATCCTTAGCCGGCCTCCTAGCGGCCACGGGATTATTTCATTCCCAACGGAGGGCGAGGGAGAAAGGAGACTCCCCAGCGGAGCGGTTCTGTGCTCTGGCAGGGTGTAGACGTTTGTGTGTGCGATTCGCCGGCTGCGCAAACGACGCGGGAGAGAGCCGGTCCCGGGCTGCGGCGGCGCGGCCGCGGGGATGAGCCGGCCATGGAGCGGCCTTGGCGGGGCGCACGCAGCGGACTGGCGCTGCCGCGGGAGCGCAGCCTGAGCCGGGGCTCCAGGGGGCTTCGAAGCCTCCGGCGCCCTGGGGGGGTCCCTGCCGCCGACTCCGGGAAGGACGCGAGCCCCGCGTGGCGGACACTGCAGCAGTCACCGTTCTGAGGCGCCCCGAGCTTGCTCCGCCTGCAGCTCAGTGCGCTCTGGGCACCCGGGCGCCTTGCCCGGTGCACGGCGGCTGGCGCACCGCGGCTAGATTGGCTGCAGGAGCCGGGTGCAGGACTGGCTAGAGGTGGGTGTGTGCACGTGTTGGACTGGAGATCCGAGTAGAAGCAGAACCAGGCGGCTCTGAGCAGCCATGCTTCCCGGGGTGGGCGTGTTCGGCACCAGCCTCACGGCCCGTGTCATCATCCCGCTGCTAAAAGACGAGGGCTTCGCGGTGAAGGCGCTGTGGGGCCGCACGCAGGAAGAAGCAGAGGAGCTGGCCAAGGAGATGAGTGTCCCCTTCTACACTAGCCGCATTGATGAGGTGCTGCTGCATCAGGACGTGGACTTAGTGTGCATTAACCTGCCGCCGCCCCTCACCAGACAGATCGCTGTCAAAACCCTAGGTGAGCGACCCCTACCCCACATCCTCCGTCCCACCCCCGCCCTTCAACCTTCTCTGGGTTCTTTCCCCGCTGCCTTTCCCTCTCCGCATCCCAGAAGTTTATCCTGCATCTACGCTGTTCCGGGGATCCGAGATCCCAGATCCGACTCAGAGCTCCCTCCTTCCTCGTCCCCGGCCTTCCCCACCTTTGCGCTTCCCTCCTGCCTCCTGGCACCACTTGGACGCGCTTCACCACGTGTGTAGCTTGCAGGCTGGAGGAGGCGTGTGCTCCGGGGATCCGAACTAGGAAGATCAGATGCCAATAACAGGGGATGGGGTGCTCCGCGAGAAAAGGAAAGTTAGTCCTCAGGTGTGTGTGTATGTGTGGGCGGGGGGGGGGGGAGGGTGGTGTGCGCGCGCGCCTGGGAGAGGCGAGTGCGCGCCCAGAAACGCCTGAATAAAAGGGCCGCACACGTGTCTCGGGTTTTCTTGGGTGCGATGGAGGACCTGCCCTTCAGCAGCTGTGGCGCCCTGCTG
Source organism: Symphalangus syndactylus (assembly GCF_028878055.3). Lineage (NCBI taxonomy): Eukaryota > Metazoa > Chordata > Mammalia > Primates > Hylobatidae > Symphalangus > Symphalangus syndactylus. The sequence continues at coordinate 57,459,687 of NC_072445.2, forward strand.
GGGTCGTTTGTTTCTTTCTGCTGTGAGTTAGTTTAGCGTGAGATTAGAGATGTGACCATCCGCAGGAATTATTTCGTCTGCGCTGGAGGCAAGGATGGTGGGAGTTGTTGGATGGGGGTGATGATGTATTAGAATGTTTTCAGAGGCGTCATAGGTTAGTAAAGACTGATTTGGTAAAACCAGGTGGTTTTAACTTTTGGCTGCAGCCTCCCGGGAAATGTCTTCTGCCCCAATTTGGAGTAATAGATTTTAAATTTTTAGGAGGATGGGCGCAGTAGCTCGAGGCATGGATGCTTTGCATCAGAAAAGGCCCTCCCTAATCGCCTTCAGGAATAGTTTCTGAAGGCACAGTGTTGACCCGCGGGCTGGAGATGAGTTCAGGGTGCCTCACCATCTGGTCCCTGCTCCCCTCAACTCCCAGGCAGTCTGAACAATCTCTGAGGACAGAGTAGCAGCCTCTCAGCCTATGCTCAGGGGAAAGAGAAGGGCATGTTTTGTTCATCATCAGTTCTTACACGTAACCTAAAACAATCCCAGGAAGCTTGCTTGATCTTACAATTCCAAGAAAATTAGCAGCTCATCTTCGAAAGCTGAAGTTTCTATTGGTGAGCAAAAACACAAAGCTTATAAAAAGAACAAAGCTTATAACCAGATGAAGCGAATAGTAGAACAGATTAGAAGGGAGGAGCTGCGAAGGAACAGAGACAACATCCAGAAACCAACCGGAAGTTATGTAGTCTTGGAAAGACTGTTTTATTTTTTTAAAATAGGTATGGATTCAGGGTAGGTGAAATATACGTGTGTGTTAATTCCGTCTTCGAAGAGCTATGAACAGAATGTAAAACTCTTTCTCCATAGAAAGGCATTTTTATCAGGCCGTTTGGCTATTGACCCAGATGCAACATCTAATAGAATTCCTAAGTAGGCTGCCCACATTGTCAGTTTTGTCAGTTAATTTTATTAAGTGTCTGCCCTTTGTGGCCTGTTTCTTTGGCCTTGAACTGAATGCCATTGAGTCTGGCTACTATTTATTTTCTGTTTAATGGAACATGTATGTTGGGTAGATAACTCCCTTGTTTACACTGGCTCTTTGCATATCAAATATTTTATAACCATCTTATGGTATAATTCTATTAGTGCAATTTGTACAAAACTGGTCCCTCATGAGCCCTGCGTATACTGGAGAGCTTAGGACTGGTCATGTCTGAAAGACCATGTTGTAACATCGTTTCTCCACCATACAGATGGCGGTTCCTGTCCTGGGTTCAGACCCACAGAGCAATCCTAGAGCAGGAGGGTGGCAATTTGGGGAACAAGGATGACCTTGTTTTCTGGCTGTCTCTGGGACCTTGGCCATGAAAGTGTCTGGGGGCTCTGGTTTCAAGAGATGTGACACAAATTAGACATTTCTGGATACTTCTTCTGTTCTTATTTTTCAAATATCCCTGTGACTTTAATTAACAAGACATGTCTGTTACCTCTTCAAAACCAACGATAAGAGGCATAATAGACCTAGTTTAACAATGATGATGACAGAATAGAGTTTTGTTCATGTTTTTAGGGTAAGTTTTGAGCTTCTTTCTTCTTTCTTTTTTTAGCTCCTTCTTTTGCAGGGTGCCCCTGCGAGTGCACAGTGGGGTGGTCGTCTTGGTTTGCTTTACAGTCACTGTGGAAGGTTCAACACGTACAGCATAGGAAGTGAAAAACCCCAAACAGTCATCAGGCTGATCTGGCTGTTGGGAGTGTATAGATACGAGTGTTTGCCTGGAATTGAAACTAGCTACTCTGATTCGTCCTGGTAAATTGTCCTTTTAGCAAAGGCCTGGGCTTTGAATTACTTCCCAGTGAGGGTGACAGGTCTGTGGCCCTCGATCCACACTCATAACTGGTCACAGGCCTGTCAAAGTAAGGGGCTGGTCTAGGGACCACAGTGAAATGAAACTTCAGATCAATTGAATCACACACATCCTCCTTTGATTTTTAAAAATTTCCTCAAAATCCCTACCTTAGTGAATGAGGCATTCCTCTGTTGTAGAGACATTTCTACCAAGTGTACTTTCTACACTGTCCAAGGCTGCCTCTTATTAAGTACATACTGTGTGCCAGGCAGCATGGTAAGTGCTGTGTATAAAGCATTTCATTTCATGACTAAAATAATCCTCTAAGATAGATATTAGCTCCATTTCACAAATGAAGCAACTGAGATTCAGAGACCTGAGTCACATTGCTCCTGGACCTACGGCTGGGGATTTGAACCCAGCACTCTACCTGCCCCAGAGTCATTTCTTCCTCTTCCATCAGCTGTACCTGTTCCTCTGCCATAGATCATGGCAGCCCAGGTCAGACTGTTGGAGTCGTCCTTTATTCCTTTTTCATCCCAGCCCTGGAATCGGTTCCCAAACCTGGTTGATGCCATCTGAAACTCTCTGTGTCTGTTCCCCATAGAAGTCAGGTCCTTACGTAGTTTCTGAATTAGGTTCCAGTCCACCCCACCCAACCCTGCCTCTAGCCACTATCCACACTGCTGCCAGGTATGGAGTACCTGGCAGTGCTAGAGACCTGGTCATGTCATTGTTTCCCCTTTCAGGAAAAGCCCCAGCTGATTGGCATGACATGCCCAGCCTCACATCCTAAAGAAGTGAGCCCAGCCTCACGTCCTGGTGGCCATTCCCGAAGCCAAGAGCTTCAGCGAGCCCACACTGCTGGGGTTTCCTCGAATGGGCCCTGTTGGCGCGCATGTCCAGGTCTCTGTCAGGAAAGCCCTTGTCCCTTGAGGTCTCCTTCCATGTTCGCCCTTCAATACTCAGCCCAAGTGTTACCGCTTCCTCTCCCTCAAACCCCCCACCCTACGTACCCTTCTGTTGTCTCAGCACTGTGTGCCCCCATCTTGCCTAGCACCTATTTTAAGGCATTCATTTAACATTTAAATTTTATTTAGTTATTTTGAATTGGCTATATATTCACGTAGTACAAATTTCAAATGCTATAAAAGTACACAGTGAAGACAGAATGTCCCCCAGTCCCTGTCTTTGGACAGGAGGCAATCATTATTACCAGTTGTTGATGTCTCCCATTCAAGGCCATATATATATGTATAGATAACATATAATATATACACATATTTTACATATACACAAATATATGAAACTCTGTGAAAGTATTAAAAATAATATATATTTTTCAAGGTATATCCTGGCAAGTATATGTATGGGAATTTAATTTAATTTAATATAATTTTATTTTATTTTTTGAGACGGAGCCTCGCTCTGTTGCCCAGGCTGGAGTGCAGTGGCACGATCTTAGCTCACTGCAACCTCCACCTCCTGGGTTCAAGTGATTCTCCTGCTTCAGCCTCCCGAGTAGCTGGGATTACAGGTGTGTGCTACCACAGCCAGCTGATTTTTGTATTTTTTAGTAGAGACGGAGTTTCGCTATGTTGGCCAGGCTGGTCTCAAACTCTTGACCTCAGGTGATATGCCCGCCTTGGCCTCCCAAAGTGCTGGGATTACAGGTGTGAGCCACTACGCCTGGCCTGTGTGGGAATTTTAAAAACCTTTTACACAGTTGGTAGCATGCCATTCATTCTTATGGACCTTGCTTTTGTCATGCAACAATATCAGCTTGAAATTTTATGTATGTTAAAATTTAAATATTATTTTTAAAATATATTAAATTATTACATAAATTTAATATAATATAATCAATGTTAAGCAATATAAATATTAATATAAATTAATTATATTTAATCAGTTAATATGCGTTATTAAATTTATGTATATTATTTTATATCTACATATACAGCATATACATATACAGATTTGCATATATACATATATTAACATTTATAGGTATACATGTATGCACATTTTTATATATATTATGATATATAACATATATACATAAATTTTACATATATACAAATATATGAAACTCTGAATGTGAAAGTATTATTGTTCCTATTTTTGGCTACCTAGTATTTCATTGTATGGATACATCAAAATTTATTTAAGCAGTTCCCTGTTACTCAACATTTAGGTTGTTTCCAATTTTTGCTTATACAACCATGTAATGAATAATCTTGAGCATATGTCATTTTGCACACATGCCAGCTTGTTTGTGGGATAGATGCGTAAACTGCTGGTCAGAGAGTACATGCTGATTACATTTAACAAAGATATTGCCTAATTAACTGGCACCTAAAATGACACTGTATTTTTTGTCAGTTTCCTTGTTGCCTCTCCCAGCAAGCGTCTTGACGGTCAGGACGCAGACAAGGCAAAGAAGCCTCACTCACCTTTGTGTCCCCAGCAGCACGGGGCTCCAGGCCAGCACAGGCCCAAAGCCAGCCTGCCTGGGTCCACTCTTGTTTCTTAGGCAGTCTACTCTGTACAATGGGGAAAGTGAGCACATGTGCACGTGTGTGTGTGTGTGTGTGTGTGTGTGTGTGTAAGGTATCACTCTGCACTTTCAGTGGCTCCCACAGCACCTAGAATAACATCCAAGCTCCTTGGCATGACTTTCTTGGCCTGAAATGGCCCTGCCTTGTCCATCTCTCCCACTTCTTGGATGGCTTCACACACTCCTGGACTCTATATTCCGGCCACCTGGCCTCTTTTCTATTCCTCACATGCCAGTCCCTTTCCTGACTCTTGGCCTTTGCACCAGCTCATCCCTTTGCCCAGAAGGTTCTTGCCTCACTTTTTGGAATGGCTAGCTCATTCTCACTTTCAAGTCTCAGCTTATGTGTTACTTTGGGTGAGAGACCTTTCTGGATCCTCCGCTCCCAATTACAAGGTTCTCCTCCAACCTCAGTCCTGCCTCTGTCACCTTCTTTCTCTTCCTGGTAACACTCTTCATGGTGTGTGATGATCTCTTTCATTTGCTTGGTTGTTTTCTTGCTTGCTATTTGTTTCCCCAGCTAGAATGTGAGTTATCTGAAAGTAGGACCCTTGTCTGCTTGGTTCACCAGGGTACCCTTATCTCCCTTAGACAGTGCCAGACACTTAGTCACCTAGTAGACACACTATAAATATTTATTGAATGACAAATGAATGCATTTTCATTGAATACATGTATGCCTGGGGGAAGGCAAAAGGTTCTAAACAGAATGTGTCAGTTAACACATAGTATTCTTATCCTCCTGTATGCAGTAGCCGAGTGCCTCTCAAACTTTCATGTGTGGTTGCATCACCTGGGGATCTTATCAAAAAACAGATTCCAGGTCAGGCACAGTGGCTTACACCTATAATCGCAGCACTTCGGGAGATGGAGGCAGGAAGATTGCTTGAGCCCAGGACTTCAAGATCAGCCTGGGCAACATAGTGAGATCCTGTCTCTAGCCAGGCATGATGGTGCATGCCTGTAGTCCTAGCTACTTGGGAGACTGAGGTGGGAGGATCACCTGAGGCCTGGAGGTCAAGGCCGAGATCATATGACTACACTCTAGTCTGGGTGACAGAGTGAGACCCTGTCTCAAAATAAAATAAAAAACAGATTCCTGGGTGGGACCTGAGGTTCAGAATTTCTATCCAGCCCTCAGGCAGTGTAGATGCTGGAACAGTCAGACACTAGAGATGAGATAGCTCTCTGCCTTTGGGAACAGAAGACATACCCTCCTGTGAGTAATTAACCTGGCGGGGGAACCGTGCTAAAATACCTGTTGCCTTGTGTGGAATGTGATGACGTCTGTTGTCATGATCTCTGTATTTGGAGACAGCAGTGCAGACTCTCTTGGTGAAGTTTCTCCATGGGAGTGCAAGGCTCTTTTGGGGTGGTGAGTAAGGCCACAGGGTTGCCTTGAGCTTTGATCTTGCTGCACATTGATCTTGTCCCAACTTGTTTGGCGTCATCAGCTGAGGACCTGGAGCAATTGGCCCTTTTCTGTCCTTCTTTGTGGTGTCAGCAGTTGCTTCATGTTGAAGAGGGCTGCCAGGAGCAGAGGTGAGGGAGCGAGGAGGAAATGGGGTTGAGAGAGGACTTTGCTGGCCAGCATTGCCATGCCAGCACAAATAAGGCTGCAGATAATGCTCACGATGCACTTGGACTTGACAGCAGCCATTCTGACATCCTAGCAAACCTTGCATTTCCAGTTCTTGCTTGAGGTCTCTTCTGGATATATGTGAAAAAGGTGATGGCATTTTTCTCTTTGGGTTTCTGCCCCTGAGCACTGAGTGAAATGATTTTTGGTCTATCAATTTGTTGTAGGGCCGAGGAAGCCCTTGGGCATTATGTAAATGAAAGAAATCACTCTCTTTATTGTTAGGAAAAGTCAAGCATCACCAATCTCATTTCATCTAACTGAAATTAGGTGCAGTTGAACGTTTATTTTGTTGATGATATCTGGCTTTGATAATGTGCAATTCTGCAGAAGTTTCCATTGGAGGGAGAAGAAGCTAAATGAAGAAGTTGGACATTTTGATACCTTAAACTGGGGAAGAAGAAGAACAACAAAAAGTGGAAGTCAATAGCATGTTTTAAGAGTTTCACCAAGAATGAAATATACAGGCACTTAGTTATATATTTGATTCAGGACAATCATAGCCCAGTAAAGAGCATCATTATCTAAGATATTGTGCTTCATAACACTCATCAATGAAAGGAAAGGTTGACAGTTTACTACTGTTTGACTTTGGGAGTCGTAACCATCCTTCCTGAGCCTCAGTTTTCTTGCCAATAACACACAGCTAACACTATCATATAGGGTTGGTGTGATAACTAAAATGAGAGAGAAAATATAAAGACCTACCTGGTGGCTGCCCTCATCTCTCTGCATCAAGCTCAATGAACAGTAGTTTTTACTTTGCCCTAAGGCAGTTAGTTCTTTTTAAAAATTTTTAAAATTTTTAAGTGAGTAGTTCTTTAGCTCTTCCAAATGGTGCTTTTGAAGATTTTTTAAAAATATTTTTTGAAAAGATGATTCCTTCCTGTAAGACTCAGAGAATATATTTAAATTTTTTCTTTTTTTGTAAAGGGACGGTACCTAAGCCAAGCTTCAGGTGTCATATTTGCTGCAAATCCAGTACTTGCTTCACAGCTACGTGATCACTCAAAGGTACTGATGGGGTTACCAAGAGCTCACCATGCTGCTATGAAGACTTACTATCCCTTGCAGTGGGGGTGCTTAGTGGGGGTCCCACATGACGCAGGAACAGGGCTACAGCAGGGCTTTGGTGGATACCTGGAAACCAGAAACCCTCTGAATTTTATTCTGCTTCTCTCTGTGTGTCTGCTTCCTCATTCACCCCGCTCTACACCAGCCTCCTCTGCTTCACAGGCTCATGTGGTGGGTGAAAAATTATCCACACGCAGCTCCTAAATATGAACATGACAGGTTCAGCCACCTGAAAGGTGCAGCCCTGCCCCCGCGCCCAGCTCTCTCTGTTTGTACCAGATGCTTTCTCCCTGCTCAGTCTTTCCTGTGGTTACCCACAGTGTGGGGGATACATCACCAAATGCTGCCGAGACCACCCTGCTGGAGGGGTGGAGGGATTGTTAAGAGCAGTCATTCTGATCTGGGCTGCACTGTCCAAAAAAAGTGCTGATTCTAAGAATATAGACGGTGGAAGTTATTACAAATATAGACATTTTGGCCAGGCCTGATGGCTCATGCCTGTAATCCCAGCACTTTGGGGGGCCGAGGTGGGTGGATCACCTGAGGTCAGGAGTTCGAGACCAGCCTGGCCAACATGGTGAAATCCTGTCTCTACTAAAAATACAAAAATTAGCTGGGAGTGGTGTTGTGCACCTGTAATCCCAGCTACTCAGGAGGCTGAGACAGGAGAATCACTTGAACCCAGGAGGTGGAGGTTGCAGTGAGCCGAGATTGCACCATTGCACTCCAGCCTGGGCAACAAGAATGAAAAAAACTCCGTCTCAAAACAAAAACAACAAACCAAATATAGACATTTCTTGATTGTGTAGGTAGGTTTTTTTTGTTTCTTTGTTTTTTGTTTTTTTTTTTTTTTTTTTTTTTTTTTTTGAGATAGATTCTCACTCTGTTGCCCAGGCTGGAGTGCAGTGGCACAATCTCAGCTCACTACAACCTCCACCTCCCAGGTTCCAGCAATTCTTGTGCCTCAGTCTCCCAAGTAGCTGGGATTACAGGCATTTGCCACCACGCCTGGCTAATTTTTGTATTTTTGATAGAGATGGGGTCACCATGTTGGCCAGGCTGGTCTCAAACTCCTGGCCTCAAGTGATCCACCCGCCTCGGCCTCCCAAATTGTTGGGGTTACAGGCATGAGCCACCATGCCTGGCCTGATTGTGTTGGTTCTTTATCCACTTTGTGAAATACACATTTGGCATTTCACTGCTTTGATAATAACCATAGCAAAACAGTGAAAGAAATAATAGAGGTGATAATCTATTAATACCAACCTTGTTATTATTATTAAATTATTATTAAATTTAAGACATATATATTTTGAAGAGTGTGATTGGAAAGTAGATAAACATGACCAACTGCATGGAGTTCTGTGGTCTTGGTAGGTTTGCAGACCTTTACCAAGAGCCTCCTGGGTAGTGTGTGCAGCAGGTCACAGGAGTGCCACGAGACTTAGTCCCTTTCTGCTCAAGTATTGTCTTAGGAGCTTGAAGGAGCTAGGAGTCAGGAAAAGATTGAGGGAGAAGGATTTCTGCCTCCAGACTGCCTTTGTACTGGAAACTGCAACATCAACTCTTCCCTGGGTCTTCAGCCTGCCTGTCTGCCTGCCCGCCCTGCACATTTTAGACTTGCCAACCCCACAGTTGTGTAAGCCAATTCCTTAAAACAAATCTCTCATCTATATACACATGCACACACACACCCTATTGGTTCTGTTTCTCTGGAGAACCCTGACTAATACAGATTTTGCCCGGATCAAGGCCACCTGGCTAGGCAAGCTGAGCAAGGAGGCACCTGGAAGAAGCGTCGGTGGAGAAACAGCTCTGGTTAGTTCTGCTGGTGGGTGTGGGCCCTCTAGGAGAGCAGCAGACCTCTGAGCACTTGTCCTCAAAGGAGGAGACCTGGAAAGCCAGCATTCTTTTGGGTTCAGACTTGAGCTAAGGAGAATGTTGGGAAAGAGGCTGTCACACTCACCACTGAGAGCCGCAGTGACACTTCACCCTGACCAATTCTATACCCGTCTACAGGTCTTTGACTTCTAGGGTTTGGGCAAGTGTGGGATGCCTTGGGGTTTAGACTTTCCTTGAGAATTGTTGATATCCTACTGTGGAGAATTAAAAAATGCAGGAAAAATAACTTTACATTAAAATGTTATGATTTAAAAAAATTTTGCAGTCTCTAATTTTAATAGCCCTTAGAGTATTAAGATGCTTCTTTGATTAATGTCCTTAAACTGAAAACTACAAATTTCTCCAAAAAAAATCTCTTTTTTTTTGAGACGGAGTCTCGCTCTGTCGCCCAGGTTGGAGTGCAGTGGCGCAGTTTTGGCTCACTGCAAGCTCCGCCTCCTGGGTTCATGCCATCCTCCTGCCTCAGCCTCCCGAGTAGCTGGGACTACAGGCGCCCGCCACCAAGCCTGGCTAATTTTTTGTATTTGTTGTAGAGACGGGGTTTCACTGTGTTAGCCAGGATGGTCTCGATCTCCTGACCTCATGATCCGCCCGCCTCGGCCTCCCAAAGTGCTGGGATTACAGGCGTGAGCCAGAGCGCCCGGCCAAAATTTTAAAGCTCCAATTAAGTTGGTTTGTAGTTTTAACGCTACTTTTAAAAAAAATAGCTTTATTGAACTATATATGTACCATAAAATTCTTCATTCTTTTTATTTCACAATATTCACCCATTGTAAGTGATTCCATTATTTTTAGTAAATTTATATATTTAGAACATTTTCAACACACTAAAACATTTCCTCATGCCAATTTGTAGTCAATCCTCACTCCCACTTCTGGCTCCAGGTAACTACTAATCTACTTTCTGTCTCTGTAGTTTGCCTTTCCTAGAACTTTCCTATAAATGGAATCGTGAAGTACGTAGTCATTTGTGCTTGAGTTCTTTCACTTAGCATAATGTTTTTGATGTTCAGCCATGTTGTTGCACGGATCAGAAGTTCATTTATCTTTATTGCTGGGTGATACTCCATTGTGTGGATATACCGCATTTTGTTTATCCATTCACCGTCTGATGGATGTTTGTATTGTTTCCAGTGTTTAGTGATTGTGAATAATGCTGCTGTGAACATTTGCGTATAAGTCTTTTGTGGAGCCATGTTTTCGTTTCTTTGGTTAAATACCTAGGACTGAAATTGCTCAGTTGTATAGTGTGTATATACTTAACCTTTTAAGAAACTACCAAACTGTTTTCCAGAGCAATGGCATCACATTACATTCCCACTAGCAACGTAGGGGAGTTCTAATTTTCTGATATCATCACCAACTCTTGGTATTGTCAGTCTTTTTTTTGACACAGTCTCACTCCATTGCCCAGGCTGGAGTGCAGTGGCATGATCTCGGGTCCCTGCAACCTCCATCTCCTGGGTTCAAGTGATTCTCCTGCCTCAGCCTCCCAAGTAGCTGGGATTACAGGTGTGCACCACCATGCCCAGCTAATTTTTGTATTATTATTATTATTATTATTTTGAGATGGAGTCTTGCGCTGTCACCCAGGCTAGAGTGCAATGGCATGATCTCGGCTTACTGCAGTCTCTGCCTCCAGGGTTCAAGCAATTCTCCTGCCTCAGCCTCCCAAGTAGCTCAGATTACAGGTGCCCACCACCACACCCAGCTGATTTTTTTTTTTTTTTTTTTTGTATTTTTAGTAGAGACGGGGTTTCACCATGTTGGTCAGGCTGATCTCGAACTCCTGACCTCATGATCTGCCCCCCTTGGCCTCTCAAAGTGCTGGGATTACAGGCGTGAGCCACTGGGCCCAGCCTAATTTTTGTATTTTTAGTAGAGATGGGGTTTTGCCATGTTGGCCAGGCTGGTCTCGAACTCCTGATCTAAAGTGATCCGCCCACCTCAGCCTCCCAAAGTGCTGGGATTACAAGCGTGAGCCACCGTGCCCAGCCTTGTCAGTCTTTTTGATCATAGCCATTATAGTTGGTATGTAGAAGTATCTTGTTAGGACTTTGATTTGCATTTTGTTAATAATAATTAATGATGTTGAACAGCTTTTCATGTGTTTATTAGACAGTCACATTTTTCTTTCATAAAATGACTATTCAAATCTCATACCCATTTTTAAATTGGGTTGTTTGTCATTTATTGATTTGTAAGCATTGGTTTTGTGATTTTCTTATTTTGTTGAGGTAGCAGACTTCACTTGGGGGAAGGGGTAGAGTTTTTGTTTTTGTTTTTCATATACTTCCTCTTATTTTTGATTTTGGAACTAGTACAGCGGAACGAATTCTCCAACCCAAGTAAAATTAGTTTTGCCAAGTATTCACTGAAATCATTCATAGAGTAGAAGAGCAAGACTACCAGGTGAAGGGTGCTCATGTTTGGGGCTCTGGCGTTGCCATGGGCTGTGAGAATGCACTGAACCCTCTGCCAGGGGGCGTTTCCAACTTGAAGATTGTCTTCCAGTAGGGTTTTCTAACCACCTGTTCTGCCCAGTGTCTGGAGAGTGTTTCTTTTTTTCCATTTATTTTTAGTTAGTAAATGCCTTTTGAATCCCTCTAGCACTATGTTAGCTGTGGTGAGAAATGCCCTATAAAGTAAGACATGGTCTTTGTCCTTGAAAGAAGAGCCCATAGGCAAACATGGAGCAATGCAATGAGATACATGACTAAGTGCAGAGTGAATGGTTATACTGCAATGCCAGGAAGAGCTTGCTTGAGGCAGTTGAGTAATCCCTAAAAATTCATTATTGGATTAAGAGTCGATCACTGGGGTGAGCTTCCCAGCGCCAGTCTACAAAAGGCACTAAGGCAAAGGGGAAAAAAAGGCATTCTTATTTTTATTTTATTTTATTTTTTCCCGAGATGGAATTTTGCTCTTGTTGCCCAGGCTGGAGTGCAGTGGCATGATCTCAGCTCACCGCAACCTCTGCCTCCCAGGTTCAAGCGATTCTCCAGCCTCAGCCTCCCCAGTAGCTGGAATTACAGGCATGCACCACCACACCCAGCTAATTTTGTATTTTTAATAGAGACGGGATTTCTCCATGTTAGTCAGGCTGATCTCGAACTCCTGACCTCAGGCAATCCACCCACCTCGGCCTCCCAGAGTACTGGGATTACAGGCTTGAGCCACTGCGCCTGGCCGCAAAAATGTTTTAACAGGATCCCCCTCATAAAATGTGTTGTGTGTTTGAATGAGACACTCGCAGCACAAGGGGCCTGGAAGGGGCTTCCTCTAAGAGCTGGTGAATTATTGCTTCCAGTTTACTGCTGCACATTTGTTTTGTTGAGTGGGGAAGATGAGCTTGACATCAGAGATAAAATGAGTGGGGCCAGTGAGTGGGGCCCCACTTGTCCCGGGCACCCTTCCCCTCTTTGGTGGATTGCTGAGAAGTTGGCACTGCAGAGAGTGGATGCTGCCTGAAAGCTGAGGAAAGGGGCATTCCCGAGAGCTGGAAGGGTCCCAGAAAACCTCTTGGAAAAGGTGGGTTGGTCTTCAACTGGGCCCAGAAGAGGGGGTAGGATTTAAATAATTGAAAGGAAGACATGGGAGGCTCTATGATGTAAAGTCCTCCTCAAGGAACCACTGGTTCTGCGAGATAAACTGTGTGGCTTGCAGTTGACCTCCTAGGGCAAAGTTAGAATGGTTTAAGAATGTCTGAAATTCTACAAATACTTTTCTTCATCAGCAGTAAGTGTCACTTGCATCTTTCTCTCCCTTCATATCTCAAATGGTGACAGCCACAAATGACAGAGCTCTGGGGTCAGTCGAGGCAAACAGCTTGCTGGAGTGTTGGAAAGGACCCTGTTGAGAGGAGCCCAAATGGCTGCCTTGGAGGGCGTAGGAAGAACTGCAAAAGTTGATTCAGCTCGTAATGCTGTCAAGACAGCTCTGTGTCTGATGGAGTCAGGGGCATGCTATGGTAAACAGTCAGCTGTTGAGGGGATGCCTTGAAGGGTGCCCTGCGCCTGGTTTGGTGCTTACATCTGATGGTGGTGGGAGCGCATGTTCTCTTGTTATACAGTTGAGACCTGATGGTGCAAGGGTCAGGGCTGGCTGCAGCTATAATTTACTAGATGAGCAAGAATGCAATAATCTCTTTGGAAAAGGACATTTGCATATGACATGTGGACATGCCTCTCCCATCTTTCATGGTGGGTGGGGCTACAAACTCTGGATTTAGGTCACTGGTGTTTCAAATCCCTTTCTCACCTCCCTTTCTCCTCCTTTCTCACCTCCCTTTCTCCTCCCTTTCTCACCTCTCAGCATTCAGAAGTGAGAGCTCATGGAAATGATGATTGTGACGCGCTCTCAGTGTAGTCTGCCGTCTTGGGATGGTTTGAGGAAGAGGCCACAGTGGTGGAATGAATAGTTAACTCTTGACTTGGGATCCAGAAATCAGACAACAGAGCCTTGCAAAGTTACTATTCTGGCTAGGCTTTTAAAATATCCCTAGATGTGACAAAAATTGTCTATCTTCATTTTTTCTATTTCAAAAGGAAAAGTTCCTTGGCTAATTTGATGTCATTCTGGTGAAAGTAAAGTGATGCTCCTGAAAGCTTTTTTTGGTCAATGGAAAAGGCAGTTTGAAGAGGCTGTCCCATCAAACTTCAGAAAGCTGGAGGCACTGCAGAAATGGGTGTGTGGGCACTGCCCGGGGTTGAGTCCTTGGCTGGCCATGTGCTATGTGGGTGTGGGCTCCTCACTTAACTCTTTGAAGCCCCAATTTCCTTATCTGTATAATGGGGATAATAAAAGTACCCATCTCAGAAGGTTGTTGACCTAAACAGGGCTTTGTTTAAAATGAGGACTCAATAAATATGGGAATCCTGCTTAATCAGAACGTATTATGGTGAACTACTGTCCATTTATGATTTTCCTTGAACAGAGATTTATTGAGTGCCAGCTACATACCAGACGCTCTCTGGGTCTGTGCTATGCAGTATGGTAGCCATTAGCCACATGTGCCTGCTTAAATTTACATAAAACTAAATAAAATGGAAAATGCAGTTTTGATGTGGTTTGGCTGTGTCCCTGCTAAAATCTCAACTTGAATTGTATCTCCCAGCATTCCCATGTGTTGTGGGAGGGACCCAGGGGAGTTAACTGAATCATGGGGGCTGGTCTTTCCTGTGCTATTCTGGTGATAGTGAATAAGTCTCACGAGATCTGATGGGTTTATCAGGGGTTTCCACTTTTCTGTCTTCCTCATTTTCTCTTGCCGCCACCATGTAAGAAGTGCTTTTCACCTCCTGCCATGATTCTGAGGCCTCCCTAGCCACATGGAACTGTAAGTCCAATTAAACCTCTTTTTCTTCCCACTCTTGGGTATGTCTTTATCAGCAGCTTGAAAACAGACTAATACAATTTCCTCAGTTGTCCTAGCCGCATTTCAAGCACTCAAAGGCCACATGTGGCTGGCTGGTAGCTACCATATCGGACTATGCAACATAGAACATTTTCATCATTGCAGAAAGTTCTACTGGACAGCATTAATGGATATAGCAGTGGGCTAATCGGTCACTTATGTGACATCCAAACATGGATTTTCGAGCAACCCCCACTTGTGGGTGTGTTTAATTTTCTCCTGGGAATGTGTTGATAGTCTCCACATTGGGCTATGGGTGTCTCAAAACTAATTAGTAGAGGTTTAACAAGGTCTGGGTGCTGCTTTCTGGATTTATTAGTAAGGACTCTATTATTAATGAGAAGAAGATGTGCCATTGGAAGTTTCCTAAATTCTTTATTAGACGTAGGGACTGAGCAACGAGATAAATGACAGTGCCCCTCCCTGCTCCAGCCACCTTCCCTCAGGTTTATTACAGGACTTTAGGTAGCAGATGGCACGGACCTGGGTGGGGTGATGCCAGGGCAGGAATTCTGCTTTTGCTCACAGGTAGCATCTTCCTTAACCCTCTCAGCCATCCTCTAGGGGAGGTAAGAAAGAGGTTTTCCCTCCTCAAAGCACTAAGAAGCAAAAGATCTTAGTAGATGGCTCGGGAAGGTGGTGAGGGGAAGGAAGTATATGCCAGTCCTCTTTGTCCTGCAAGAACCTCCGAGAACACCCGGCAGCTAGCTCCTGAGGACCTGGGCGGGGGGAGGAATTTTGACTTCGGAGTAAGGTGCTTTCTGCTCTACTGCCAGCATGCTGTGCAGTTCCATGGGCAATGGGGTTTCCGACTTTATTCCTCCTCTCTCCACTCCCTCGTCCTTTCCTTCAGCCGAGGGGAGAGGCTACATAAATATTAAAGCATGAAACCTCAACTAATACGTTCTTACTGTTTTGCTAATTATTATGGCTTTTTTTTTTTCTTTCGAGTCCCATTAACGTTGTGAAAGCCACATCCATCTGTGTGAGCAATCTTTAGGGAACTGGGGCTGCTAAGTTCCAGCTTGTGGGGGGTTGGAGGGAGAGGTGAGTGTGCATTTGTGAGAGTGTGAGTGCACACACACTACAGTGTGCTGCCCACTGAATGTCTCTTGACTAGTCAAGGGCAAAGTAATGATTTTAGAGTACTTGTTATTTAAATGTGTCCCTGGCAGGCTCTTCTTATCTCCCACATGAATATGAATAATCAAAAGTGGGTGGTGGAAAATGAGATGTGTTCCTCTTCTCTGTCTCTTCTCCCTTTCCAGCAGAACCGGGACATCAGAGGAAGAAAATCAGCAGGCAGAAAAATATTGGGGAAAAAAAATGCCACGTGGTTCTGTTCAGCTGAGCTTCTGCTCCCTCTAGCATCCCCACGTGGGACATTTGTTTACCCCCCACGATGCTGCTGTTGGAGAGTCCCAGGGGACAGGTTTCAAGCCCTTGGGGATGCAGCCTGTCTAACTTAATATGCACAGCCGTTCACATCCAGGGCACAGAGGCAGCCTGGCTTTCCCTGGAGGCCCACAGGAACCACAATGCTGCATTTGTCTGTGGAACTGAGATTTAGCTGCACATTCTTGCCTGAATGCAGCGGGCCTCCAGCCACAGCCTGCTGGCATGGGGGATTCCAGGAGGGATGTGCTTCATGAGCCGGCATTTGCTCTTCTTTCCAGTCCCCAGACCCAGCCAAGATTATAGATAGATGTGCTCATTGCTCACAGGTGCTGGGGAAGCCAGTGGGACATCACTGGTTACATTCACCAACAGGATTTTCCAACTTCAGTATTTATCGCTTTTTCAAACAAATTCAACATCTGTATTCCTCACCCATTTACTGAGTGGCTACAATGTGTAAGGCAATATTCTCAGTCATGGGGAGTTAGAAAAGGTCAAAGGCATATCAGATATGGCATGTACTCTGACAGAACTCATAATCTATCCAGAACCTACTCATCACATTTGGAAAGAGAAGAGAAACTAACATTCTATGGAGTACTTACTATGTGCCAGATCTGGAGTGAGGCATAGTACAAGTGTTACTCATTTACATCTCGTGGCCAACCTCCAACATGGACATTTAGCATCTCCATCTTACAAGTGAGAAATTTCACTGTAGAGAAGTTAAATATCACATGTCACTGATTCTGTGACATGTATTATTTTCACATTTGAACATCTGAAATATAGATATGTCTAAAAGGGCTTTTCTTTCTTGGTAGTAAGATAACTGTTGGTCTTTGCAGTAGTGTCTTAGATTCTGTGAAATATGGTATTTTGGCAAGTGTACATGGCTAAGAACAAGTGGAATCAGAATTCAACTTAAGTTTGCCTGACTCCAAAGCTTATGTTTTTTCCAGTATAATGTGCTGCAGTATCAATGGTCTGTATGAACAAAGGCCATATCATTTTTATTGACAAAGTATAAAAAGGGGGAAATGGTGACTGAACTGGAACTTGCATCATCTAATTCCATAACTGAGGAGACAATAGCCTGGGGACTGCATGTATCCCACAGGATATTAAAAAATTGAGAAAATGTTCTTTCATGATCTTCACTTCACTGTTGATTATAACTTATTTTTGAAGAGGCCAAAATAAATGGCAAACCCTTGTATGGATAAGATATAAAAGGCAAGTGTGATGTATTCCTCCATCTGTTCTGGCGTGCTCCAGGTTGAGTGTGGTGCTGTTACCAACAGGGATTCTTTAGGGGATGTGACCAGTGGCCTCTTTACTGTTCTGGAAGGCCGTAATAGGAGACACAGGCTGACTCCCTCTCCTACATAACTGAGTTCTGGGAAGTCCCCAAGAGCAGGCCCATGTGTGTTTATTATTGTCACAATGCCCTGTGGCCAGCACTTGCAGAGAAGAAGCAAGGTCTATTGAGTTCCACGAATGACCTGGATTCAGAAAGCGGTAGCAAGGGCTCCATAGGGGAGGAAACAGCCAATCCTGCTGCTGGCTTTTGCACACCATAGGCTTGATCTGCCTGGCTCCCATATGCTTAAACACATTTGGTTCCATAATGGGCTTTGATTAAGTCATTTTCCCGAGCAGCTGATGTGAAAAGCAGAGAACTGGAAGGGGGATTGGTCAGGGGCCTTGATATCTCAGATGGGAGGCTGTGGGGAAT
This sequence comes from Symphalangus syndactylus, assembly GCF_028878055.3. NCBI lineage: Eukaryota > Metazoa > Chordata > Mammalia > Primates > Hylobatidae > Symphalangus > Symphalangus syndactylus. The sequence continues at coordinate 57,477,252 of NC_072445.2, forward strand.
AGTGGAAAGAGAACACCAGTGGTAATCAGAACACCCAGGACAGGCTGGAAGCTCCCTCTCTCCTAACACCGAGGGGAAACCGAGTCTCAGAGGAACTGAGTGGCTTATCCGGGTTGTCACAGCTGATCACTGACAGCTAAGTCAGGACCAAACCGAGGTCTCTGGAGAGTGTGCCTATTACCTTATGAGGTTGTTTAATCACTGGGGAACTGTGCTTTTCCAATAATGAAGAAAACGAGGTGGTTGACTTCTTGTAAGTCTCTGAAGGAAATAACCTAAAATAACAACAATGAAAACACCTACATGCACAATAGTGTTCAGTGAAGCCTTATTTATGATTACTGAAACACTAGAAACAACATAAATGTTCCACAGTAGGAGAACAGTTAGATAAATATGATAAATATAATTGATAAAATACTAAATAGCCATTATAATTATGTGTAGGAAGACTAGCAATATAGGAAATTTTCTTATGATATAAGTAAAGAAAAAGGATACAGAAGCATTTGTATATTATGATAATAGGCTTGTTTAAAATCACACACACACACACACACACACACACACCCCTAGAAAATTAAAGTCTGGTAAAGGAGCCCAAATCCTAATGATGTTTGTTATCAAATAATTGGATTATAAATTTTTTTCTTCTCTAAATTTCTTGTTTTAAAAAATGTCATAATGAAAAAATGTATTTTTCAAAAGAAAGAGACAATAAGATGGGAAAAAATGATTTGGTTGGGATGACTCTCCAGTTCTTATATTCTGTGATCCTTTGGCTCTGGACTGGCTGTTCCCAGCTGCAGGTACATGTTTTTCATAGGGCAAAAATAAGTTTAGCCTTGTCCAAAGGAAAAAGGCAGTCTTCTAGGAAGTGGAAGTGGTTGAATAAAGGTCTAGGGACTCTCCCGTTGTTTAGGAGAGTAATTAGGCATGACTCTGAATTTGGGGAGAAACCATAGACTCTTGGCTGCAGGGTAATTTATTTGTATTTCTAACCTTGTGTGCCAAAAACCCAAACATGGCAGAAACAGCTGGAACAGTCCTATCATTTTTCTCTGCCTCCTGAATTTGCCCCAGGGTGGGAAGTGAAGCTCTTGTTGGCTTCGTTCAGCCTTCCAAAGAAAATGTGCAATTCAGCCTTCCAAAGAAAATGTACAATTGCAACATTTCCATTTTTTATTTCCCCTTTTCTTTGCAGGCAGGTTTCTTTTCAGTCAAACCTGTGTTGGCGTAAATGGTTAGCAGTTTTAGAACCTTGGGCCTGAGAAAATTCACCACCATCTGCTTGAATCTCTTTATGGGCTGCGTGTGTGGTGGTGTGCAGCCAGAAGGGTGTTGGCCAGAGAGCCTGGACAGGCGGTTCTTGTCCTGACACCATGCTAATTAGTGGTGTGACCTTGGGCAAGTGACTTCACCCTGCTAGACTTTCATTTCGTTACCTATATAATGCAGGCACCAGAGTCAATTTTTAAGAGTTCCTTTTAGCTCCCACCTTTTATGTTTATTCTAATAACTCACTTTAAAAGCTTGGTATTGACTTAGCCGAATTATTTAATTTGGTAATTTGGTAAATATTTTTATGTGCTGTTTTATTACAACTGCTGTCATATGGTTGGTTCACTTGGCTTCTGCTATAGCTTCTTTTTTTTTTTTTTTGAAATCAGTTACACAAATATACACAGCTCTCCTTTATACCAGGAAGCATTCTTCCTTTTATCTGTAAGGGAGGAGATGTATTCCAGGGCAAAGTAGCATGGCTTATTGTGGGTTAGTGGGATGGCTGCTTGCCGGTAGTATGTGTGTATGTGTACGTGTGTGTATGTGTGCATATGTGTATGTGTGTGCCCATGGGTGTGTGTACACACCTGCCCAATGTGTCGTGCCTTGTTTTTTTCCCCTCTTTAATGGCACTGCTGAGAACACATCTGCATGAATAACTGCTAATACCAACTGTCAAGCTAGCAAAGCAGTGGGGTTGGGTATAATTTTCTAGCACAAATTTATCAGCACAGTGGGCGTTTGGGGTTAGCTCCTTCTGCAGATGCTTCATGAAGCAGGTTGTGGTCCACTGCACCAAGGAAAGATGTAGTTTTGCCAAAGAAGAAGTACTGTGCCATCAGCAGCAGATCAAGGGGATATCCATCCCAAGCAACTGCAGGTCAGAAATTGTATCATGGACAGTTCACAGGAGGCCACAGGGAGGGAGGCGATTGAGAATGTCACCCTGTCACACTTGAGTCACTGGCGGGTACAGCCACTTTTTATGTGGGTGCCTGCCACTGACAAGCTCCCTCGGCATGTAGTCATCCTTCTTCAAAGGCAGAGCATGTGACATTAATAATCTCTGTGGGTGGAAAGCCTGTTGTTACTGGTCATAACCCTGACGGAAGAATTAGTGGACGTCACCGGGCCAGTATAAATGTAAAACCCAGAGAGGGTCTTGAAAGGAAAAGAAATCTGTTTGCTTTACTTCTCTCATCTTTTCTATTATCTTCTAACTCAGATCAAAACTCCATGCCATATGGCAATAAAGAGAAGGCACTATATCATCATCTTGTACCTTCCAAAGAAGTGACATAACCAAAGCATCCCAGGATCAGCAGAGAATGAAGGAGCCAGTGGAGACTTGCCTGTATCCACATGGGACATTTTTGGGTCCTCCGAGATCAGAGGTGGCACCCATCTGCCCTAGCAGTAACTTTACCCTTGGTGTAAATTTGTCAAATTTGGTGTTTGACAGTCATTTTAAATGAGAAGTGTTCCTAAGATCCAACCTAGGCTGAGTCATTTCTTTTATTTCTAGAGAACCCTGCTTGTTCCTCCCTACAGAGGAGATATTTGGTATGATGACAGTTTCCTGTGTCAGCTGGGTGTTGGATGACCCAGGTTTCATTACAAATGTGCTGATAGTGCACATGGATCTTTTTCCTCTTTCCTTAAAACATTTTTAAGGAGACAGGAAACCTTGGTAGGATTCTCATTCCTGATACTAACTCACTTTATGACCTTAACAGGGGTCTCTCAGCTTCACTGGGCTCAATTCTCCTTCTAAGACAAGGGGTTTGTTACCATGGTTCTCAGCCTTGGCTGTGAGTTAGGAATACCTGGGAAGGTGTCAAACATCCTGAAGCCCAGGCCGCGCCCCAGACCAGTTACATCCGCGTCTCTGAGGGTAGGAACTAGGTATATCTATTTTTTAAATCTCCTCAATGTTAAGAAGCACTTGTTTACAGCAGTGCTGCTTAAATTTTAATGTGCGTGTGAATCACCTAGGCATCTGTTAAAACGCAGATTCTGATTCTGTAGGTCTGGGGTGGAGCCTGAGATTCTGCATGTCTAGCAAGCTTCCAGGACATACTGATGCTGCTGGTTCACAGAGCAAGCTTTGAGCAACAAGATTTAGAATCTAAGCTTTAGATCAAGCTTGTCCAATCCCTGCCCGTGGGATGCATGTGGCCCAGGACAGCTTTGAATGCAGCTCAACACACATTGATAAACTTTCTTAAAACATTATGAAAATTTTTTGCATTTTTTTTTTTAGCTCATCAGCTACCGTTAGTGTATCTTATGTGTGGCCCAAGACAGTTCTTCCAATGTGGCCCAGGGAAGCCAAAAGATTGGACACCCCTGCTTTAGATGATCAATTAATGATAGTACAAAGCATAGTAATTGCAAAAATGTGGCACAAGAAATATACTATGAGAATGAGCACAGAAGAAGCAGCAATTAGATCTGGCAGAGGAAATCAGGTGTGGCTGCACAGAGGAGGTAGCATTTGAGAGAGCCTTGAATGACAAGGAAGGTAGTAGTCAAGGAAACTTCTGTTTCTTCAGAGAAACAGAACCAAAAGGATACACACACACACACACACACACACACACGCACGCACGCACGCACAGAAAGAGGAAGAGAGGGTGCAGGGAAGCCCTGCAGGGTAGACCTGGCCAGTGGGCTAGAGACCTAAAGAAGAGTTAATGTTGCAGTTCAAGTCCAAAGCAATCTGCTGGTGGAATTCCTCCTCTTCAGAAGAAATCAGTCTGTTTCTCATAAAGCCTTCAGCTGATTGGATGAGGCCCAGCACATTATACAGGGTGTCTGCTTTACTTAGTATCTACTGACATAAATGTTAATCTCATTTAAAAAATACTTTCACAGAAGCATCCAGAAAAGTGTGTGACCCAATATCTGGCTGTTGTGGCTTAGCCAAGTTGACATATTGCAATTAACCATCACAATGAAGGAAAGAGTACTTCAGTTTCTTCTGACCTCTAAGAACTATAGAACTATAGCTGGACAGGGAGGAGCTTGTGGTCCCAGGGAGCAAGAATGATTTCTGGACACTGTTGACATTCTAACAAGTCTTTGTTCTGTGGTAAGGATAGAAGAGCAGGACTTCACAAGCCCTAGCATGGACGCTGGCTCAGCTGTGGTCTCCCTGCCTTCTGCCCTTACTTGTGCTGGGGGCACTGGAACCCAGATGAGCGTCTGGAGCCTTCCACTTGCCTGGCTGTGTGTCCAGAGGAAATGGATTTACAGGGAAGAGTGCATGGAAAATCAGGTCTGCAGTAAAACCCATGTGTGGTACTGTGGAGCAGACACTTTGCCTCACTCTCTCGTGATCTGAGTCATTTGGGAAAGGGGAAAATGAGTGGGGGTGAAATTACCCAAACATCTGGGGGCCAGCAGAGTAACTTTTTCTGACCCTGACTTACAGGGAGAACAAATTTTATATTATGATCCAGTATATACGTATATATGGTTTGTTTTTTGTTGTATGTTGTTTGTAAAGCCAGTGATTAAGTTTGAGGTTTGGCAGATAGGAATTGTTTAAATTCCAGCAGATGGAACTAGAAAAGACCCATGATTTCACTGACCTCAGGACCCTGCTGGATAGATATATATTTATCTTTGTATTTATATACTGGATCATAATTAATATTGTGTATAGTATACATATATAGCGTATATATACTGTATCAGCGTTAAAAATATTTACAGATAATCTACATATGTATGTATGAATATAAATAATAATGAACATAAGGTTTATGACATGATGCTTACCCTTGTTTCATTGGCACGTGAAATGCTATCGTATTTTCTTTCTTTCATTTCATTAACAAGAAGAGGAAAAGCTGGCTGTGACCCACTGAACTGAGTTCACAATGCTTCATGGATGGATAACTGTGGGTTAAAAAAAAGACCCACACCCTGATGACATGGAAAGAGCTTGTGATCTGGAGCAGTCTTGTCCACAGAAGTTTCCAAGACAATGAAAATATTCTGTTTTGCGCTGTCCAACGTGGTAGCCACTGGCCCCGTATGGCTACTGAGCATGTGAACTGAGGCCAGTGTGAATGAGGAGCTGGATTTTAAACTGTCTTTCATTTTAATTAATTTGTGCCTCCTGTGATGGACAGCACAGATCTTGGTTGCTGCCCTGTGCCTTCCCCTAACTCGCTAATTGGCAGTGAGACCCCTTTTTCCAAGTGCAGCATCTGTAAACTGGGAGGCCAGACTCAGTCATCTCCCCAGGGGCTGCCAGCCCCACCCTTCTGCATTCCGGTGGTCTGGAAAGCCAGGCTTTGGGCTTTCATCTGGGCATGGAGTTAATTAAGTACCCTGGGCGGTGTCACAGATAATGTGCTTTGCATTTTTAAATGCTCTTTAAGAAGCCAGGTCCTTCCCTTTCAGCTGACTTGCTGAGCTCTGGGATGGCATTTGCAACCTGAACAGGAGATGCTTCACTTTTATCTCTCTGTTGCTTTCTTCTCAAGGATAAGAACTCTCTCAGCAGAGAGGCGGAATGTTCCGAACGGAGATGACAGTGGGAGTTTGGTGCATAGGTTAACCATCGGGTTGGGTTTAGTTTGTTTTTGTTGTATGTTGTTTGTAAAGCCAGCAATTCTGTTGGAGGTTTGGCGGATAGGATTTGTTTAAATTCCAGCAGCTGGAACTAGAAAGGACATATGATTTCACTGACCTCAGGACCCTGCTGGGAAAATTAAGGGGCCCAGGAAAGGATGGGGGAGGGGTGGTTTCTTCCTCACTGTCAGCAAGAAGAAAAGTAATGATAGTCAATTTTGGCAGAGGAGGTGGGTTTGGCAGACTTTATCACTTGGCTTATTTGACTTCTCAGAAAGCAGTTCCTTCTCCCAGGTGCTCACAGTTGACCAGACTGAAGATGAATTGGGTGTGAGTCTCACAGCCCATTGATTTGTGCTGAGCCCAGAAGTGATCTGAGACGTTCTGACAATTCCTTGTGGCTCTGATGGGTGGGGTACAAATAGGGGCAGAAATCCTAGGAAGAACCCTAATTTATGACACTGACAGATTGGGAACAAAAATATCCATTCCCTGATTAGAATGAAGCGGTCCAAGATTGCGAGGACCTTGTTTGCTTCTTACTCTCTCTGTATAGAGATAATGAGGGGCATTTTAAAAAACAGTGCAATAGCATTGAAGACATGCTATATCAGATCCTTCCTCACCCCCAGCATAAATGCAAACCCCATGGTATTTGCCATGTGCCAAGCATCTCACTTAATTCTTACCACTACAGTCTGAGGAAGTGACTCTTCAGTTGTACAAGGTTAAGGACCTTGTCCAGCGTTACACAACTAGGAGCTGGTGGTGTCAGAGCTTGGCTCCCAGCATTTGTGCTGTTGCGCTGCTGTGCTACCTCTCAACTTGAGGCCTGACCAGCTGGAGGTGGCCTGCTCTGCCCCAGGGCATTGGCGACTCATTGCACCATGCTTGGTACACAGGGTTCAAGTGGCGTTCTTGGCGCCCATCACTCTGAGAGGTGGGAACCCTGGTCCTCCACAATCCAGCTCTCTTGGTAGAGGCTGAGCCTGGCTAGTGTGTTTTCTGGAAAGAGCTGAGCCTGGGATGAGGTGGGATGATGGAGAAAGAGCCTCCTTTCTCTCTGAAGTCAGAGGCAAGGAGTTTGTGTGAGGAAGAGAGTGAACCCTGGTACACACCAGCTTAAGGGAAAAACACCAGCACACCACTCACAGATGCAGCTGACAGCAGACAGTCACAGAGGCGACTGGGCAATGTGGGAGCAGAGTGCTGCCGCCCTGCTGCGGAGGGTGGAAGGTATGAGCTGACAGTGGATGTAAAAACAAGCGGGGGCTGGTGGCTTGGGCTCAGCCAACTGAGGCCATGGTGATGGTGACAAGTCTGCACTGGAGGAATCCCAGCTGTGGTAGTTGACTTGGGAGCCCCAGCACGTTTCAGATGGCACTGGAGCAAGGGTCTGTGTGGGGCTGGGCCTGTAAAGGCTGGATGCCTCCCTTCCCTTTCAAACTCAGTGTCCCTCCTTCTCCCTAGCAGCTCTGGCTCAATGACACTACAAAGAGGGCCAAGGGCTGCTCCTGATCAAGAGAGCAGCACACTTACTGAGGACTCACCATGTACAAGATACCCCACCAAGGGCTGTGAAGGAGACTGCAAACATGGTGAGGTGGACTCTGGGCTTCTAGGGAGTCAGTGTGGAAGGTTAAAAGTAGACAGTACACACACTCATAACCCATGCCAATGGACAAAGGTACGTCTTAGACAGTCTTGTGCTGCTGTAACAGAAGAGCACAGACCAGATAATTGATAGCAAACAGAAATGTATTTTTCACAGTTCTGGAGGACTGGAGTCCAGGACCAAGGTGCCAGCATCTGGTGTCTGCTGAGGGCCTTCTTGAGGTGTCCTCATGTGGCAGAATAGGGCAAAAATTGGCAAACTCTGTGTCCTCACATGGTGGAAGGGCAGAAGAGAGTGGACTCACTCCTGCAAACCCTTTTTTAAAAAATGTTACTTCATTTTAAGTTCTGGGATATGTGTGCCGGACGTGCAGATTTGTTATATAGGTGAATGTGTGCCATGGTGGTTTGCTGTACCTATCAACCCGTCACCTAGGCATTAATATGCATTAGATATTTATCTTGCATGCATTAGATATTTATCCTGATGCTCTCCCTCTCCCTGCACCCCCGACAGGCCCCAGTGTGTGTCGTTCCCCTCCCTGTGTCCATGTGTTCTCATTATTCAGCTCCCACTTATAAGTGAGAAGATGTAGTGTTTGGTTTTCTGTTCACAGGAACAGAAGTTTGCTGAGAATGATGGCTTCCAGCTCCATCCATGTTTCTGTGAAGGACATGATCTTGATCCTTTTTATGGCTGCATAGTGTTCCATGGTGTATATGTACCACATTTTCTTTATCCAGTCTATCACTAATGGGCATTTGGGTTGATTCCATGTCTTTGCTATTGTGAATAGTGTTGCAGTAAACATATGCATGCATGTATCTTTATAACGATGATTTATATGCTTTTCGGTATATACCTAGTAATGGGATTGCTGGGCCAAATGGTATTTCTGGCTCTAGATTCTTGAGGAATCGTCACAGTGTCTTCCACAATGGTTGAACTAGTTTACATTCCCATCAACAGTGTAAAAGTGTTCCTATTTCTCCACAGCCTTGCCAGCATCTGTTGTTTCTTGACTTTTTATTTTTATTTTTTGAGATGAACTCTCACATTGTCTCCCAATCTGGAGTGCAGTGGCATGATCTCGGCTCACTGTAACCTCTGCCTCCCGAGTTCAAGTGATTCTCCTGCCTCAGCCTCCCCAGTAGCTGGGATTACAGGCACACAACACCATGCCCAGTTAATTTTTATATTTTTAGTAGAGATGGGGTTTCACCACGTTGGCAAGGCTGATCTTGAACTCCTGACTTCAGGTGATCCGCCCACCTCAGCCTCCCAAAGTGCTGGGATTACAGGCGTGAGCCACCATACCTGTAATGAGCCTCTTGACTTTTTAATAATCACCATACTGACTCACATGAGATGGTATCTCATTGTGGTTTTGATTTGCATTTCTCTAATAATCAATGATTTTGAGCTTTTTTTCATATGTTTGTTGGCTGCATAAATGTCCTCTCTTGAGAATTGTCTGTTTATGTCCTTTGCCTACTTTTTGATGGGGTTGTTTTTTTCTTATAAATTTAAGTTCTTTATAGGTTCTGGATATTAAACTTTTGTCAGATGGGTAGATTGCAAAAATTTTTTCCCATTCTGTAGGTTGTCTGTGTGCTCTGATGATAGTTTCTTTTGCTGTGTAGAAGCTCGTCAGTTTAATTAGATCCCATTTGTCAACTTTTGCTTTCATTGCAATTGCTTTTGGCAGTTTCATCATAAAACCTTTGCCTATGCCTATGTCCTGAATGGTATTGCTTAGATTTTCTTCTAGGGCTTTTATGGTTTTGGGTTTTATATTTAAGTCTTTAATCCATCTTGAGTTAATTTTTGTATAAGATGTAAGGAAGGGGTCCAGTTTCAGTTTTCTGCATATGGCTAGCTAGTTTTCCCAGCACCATTTATAAAATATGGAATCCTTTCCCCATTGCTTGTTTTTGTCAGGTTTTCAAAGATTAGATGGTTGGAAATGTGTGGTCTTATTTCTGAGATCTCTATTCTGTTCCATTGGTCTATGTGTCTATTTTGGTGCCAGTACCACTGCAAGCTCTTTTGATAGCGGCATTAACCCATTCATCAGAGCAGAGCGCTTGTGGCCCTAGCACCTACCATTAGACCTCACCTCCCAACACTTGCATTGGGGATTAAGTTTCCAATTCATGTATTTTGGAGGGCACACAAACATTCAAACCGCAGCAAGATAGGACAAAATCTCTGGATCCTTTCTGCATGTGCCTTTCTTCTTGCTGTCCACCTGCCTTTGATAAACAAACACAGGCATTATCTATCAGTTACCATTCTGGCTGTTCTTTAGGCTTCTCTTCTCACTATTCCGTCATCACTTCTTACAAGAAATCATGCCCCAAATGCTCTTCATGCCCCTCTCACTTTTTTTTTTTTTTTTTTGCCCAAGGGGAAATGGAGTCATTTTGCTGGCTGCCTTAGTGACAATACCACCTGCACAAAGCACTTTCATATCAGCTTATTTTTGTCCCTCTAAGGTCCCAACAACCTTATAATGCAGGTATTAGTACCATTTTGTAGAAAAGGAAAATGGGGCTTAGAGAGTTTAGGTCACTTGTTGAAGGTCACACAGATAGTACAGGAAGGGCTCTGGGACTGAAATCAAGGTCAGTGTGCCTCCTTCACCATGCGAGATCACCTGATGAGTTCAGTGGAGAGCATTATTGATTACATCTTCATTTCAAAGGGGTTTGGAAATAGTATATAAAACACTGTATAATACAGGCCGGACGTGGGGGCTTATGCTTGTAATCCCAGCACTTTGGGAAGCCAAGGGGGGCGGATCACGAGGTCAGGAGTTCAAGACAAGCCTGGCCAACATGGTGAAACCCTGTCTCTACTAAAAATACAAAAATTAGCTGGGCATGGTGGCAGGCGCCTGTAATCCCAGCTACTGGGGAGGCTGAGGCAGGAGAATCACTTGAACCTGGGAGGCAGAGGTTGCAGTGAGCTGAGATTGCACCACTGCACTCCAGCCTGGGCAACAGAGCTAGATTCCATCTCAAACAACAACAACAACAACAAAAATTGGATAATACAAAGAGGGTTTAAAATTATGGATGAGGAAAACAGGGCTAAGGGACTAGGAAACAGTACTTTTGCATTTTAATTGTCATTAGTTCAAACATGAGCTTTTGGATGAGGTGAGACTTCTGGGTTGATGAGAAGGAATGAAATAATCCTTTTGAGCCACTGCCTCCAGTCAGAGCTCCAGGCATCGCACTGGGACCTGTGCCGTTGGCTGGATAGAAAATGCTTCTTGATTTCAGCTGCAGGCTGCTGCTGGAACAGGTCAAGCGAATGATGACGAGCACACTGAGCCAAGCCAGTGGAAGCCCCCAAGTTCATTTTTCTTGCAAAAACAGGCCGGCAGCCACTTTCAAAGAACATTTGTCATAGAGTCTAGTTTAGAACTGCATTAAGGATGACTTGCTTACTCGGAATCACATCCAACTGCAGAACTTTGTTATAGATGGTTGTTGGCACTTAGAGAGAAATACCCCGTCTCTATCAATAATCCGTCATGCTCTGGCACAAGAGAAGCAGCACTGAGTGGGGCATTATCTGACCACGTTCTAATCCCAGCTCCATCATCCCTGGGTGTGTGATATGTCGGGATCAGTGTCTCTCAAAGGGTATCTGAGGACCACTTCACAAGGACCCTGGGTTGGGGGTAGGAGGGAAACTCTGGGTTCCTGCCCTTGAATGTTGGGTGCTCCTGGTGCTGTGTGAGCCAAGTTTCTTGGTTGGCTCTCTGCTTATGGCAGGCTGATTTCTCATCATCCCCAAATGTTTATTGAGTGTGTGTTATCTATAGGGCACAGTTTGGGATATTGCAGAACTTTCTAGACACCATCCCTCCATTTTAGACTCTGAAAAATTTCGGAAAGTCCAGGTCACCTCTCGAATTCCTGGCTGGTGCCCATTTGCTTCTGGCAAGGTCTGACTCAGGATCCACAGGAGGGCTTGTTTTCTGGAAAGGCTGAGCTCCTTTTGCAGTCTGTTTTCACTTTCCGTGTTGGGCAGTTGTGGACCTATTCTGCTAGCTGTGGGCTGTGGGCAGCATTGCCCATTTGCTTCCTGTTTATGAGAGAAAAGCCCCATCTTTGATTTTCCCAGGTGGGCCACTGAAATCACCTGAATGCTCTGAAATTGTCCCTGACCTCTTTGCTCAGGTGCCCCCGAGTCATGGAGTGGCTTAGCTCAAAGCCTCCTGCAGGGCACCACAGTCTCTATGAGGTCTCTTGTTCTTATTTGAAAAGTTCACGTGAACTTTCTGTTCTTCTCAATAACGTCCCTGTGATTGTCTGAATAGGAAGGTTTTCATTCCCAGGAGGCTCAGGCCTCCTGGCTCCCAAGACAGATCTGTGCGGGGCCAAGACAAGCAGTGTGCAGGCCGCCCACTTTATATGGTGCAGCTCTAGGAGGCTGTATGTCAGGACCTATCATCTGTTCAGGTTTAATCACCTGCAGTAAGAGAGCAGTCCAATCTGTCTATATATTTATTTAGATTCTTGCTTTAGTCTAGAAAGGATTAGAGGTGACCATGATGGGTAGTTCAAAAATTAACCTGAATTTAATGGGCAAAAGAAAGTGGAATAAGCTTGCATCTGTAGTCATGACAATATTCATGAGAAATTTTAAAAAGCTAAAGGAGGCCAAGTGTGGTGGCTCACACCTGTAATCCCAGCACTTTGGGAGGTCGAGGCGGGTGGATCACTTGAGCTCAGGAGTTTGAGACCAGCCTGGGCAACATGGCAAAACCCCGTCTCTCCAAAAAACACAAAAATTAGCCGGGAGTGGTGGTGGATGCCTGTAGTCCCAGCTACTTGGGAGGCTGAGGTGGGAAGATTGCTTGAGCCCAGGAGGTGGACACTGCAGTGAGCCAAGATTTGCCACTGCACTCCAGCCTGGCATGAGAGAGGGTGACAGAGCCAGACCCTGTCTCAAAAAATAAAGAAAAAATAAAAACATTAAAAAGCTAAAGGAGTCTCTTGGAAGCCTCATTTCCTTTCAACCTTCTGAGATCTTGCTTCGAGATAGGGCTGTTGCACTTTAAAACCCACCTCTGAGACCCACGTCCTTCTTGGGATGATGGAGCTTAGCCAGATGAGGAGACAGCCCCCAGCCTGTTGCGCCTGCTATAGCAAAATCATGCCCCGCAATCTTGTCTGAATAAGCAGCAGTCAAGATAGAGGTGTGCATCTAGTAAACTCCCATCCTGTCTATTGGACAATGCTGTCCCAAGAGGGCTGACGAGGCCGGTGTTAAAACGTGACCGACTGGGAGTTGAGGATGCTCCAGGTAAGGAGTCCCCCTCCCTGTTAGCAGAGTTCCAGTAGGTGGGTGTTCCAGCGCCTAAGTGCAGGCAGGTCACGGGGCAAGCTGACCTTCTGTGCCTGTCATGATCTAATAGAGCTCTTTGTGTGGGTGTCTATGCTTAATTTGGCTGAAACGTGTATTTCTCTTCTGAATGGGCTTCCTTGTTTCACACAGAAAGTTGGCCCTTGTGGGGTGCTGCTGACAGGCAGTAGGAGGGTGTCTGGTGGGCTACCGTTTTGGCTTAATGTTACTCCTTTGCCTGCAGTTTTAGGCGTCCCTCTGTCAAACTGTCAACCCTTGGTGAATATCATAGGATTTTCTCTTTAGAATAACCTGTGTTCATGTCCCAGATGTTTCTATAACTCATTTCAAACCAGTGACAAGGTGGCTTTCCCATTCATGGTAGCCACCCTGCTGGGGACCATTCCCCACGGTTTCTGTGAGTCCAGAGTTGGCTTCACTCTCAGGAAACAAAATCCCTGATGGGCGTCTGGAATTACCAAGGTGATTTAGTGATAGGGACTTCTAAAAGAACTAACCCCGAGCGTAAAACTCAGTTCGGGTTGAGTCAGAAACCTGACCCACCCCGCACCTCTCTGGGTGTATCGCTCACTGCCAGGCTTTGGGGCTCTCTCAGGAGGCTATGTTCTTGCAGGGACAGGAGCCAGTGTGTGTGTGTGTGTGTGTGTGTGTGTGTGTGTGTGTGTGTGTGTGTAGAGCCGTGGTGTGTCAGGCACACGTGCAGAGAGATTTAGATCAGGAGACCTCAGATGACGAAACCCTAAACTCTAGCGGAAGCAACTGCATCAGATGGTGGAAAATCTCATCCAAATGCCTTTACAGTCTATTTGAGGTTTTTGATATCAAGGCAACCAGAGATTTGCTGTGAGTGACAGCCAGGGGGTGATGCTAATATCCTGGGGTCTGAAGATTCCTCCCCTCCCTCTACGGAACTCTTGCTCTGGTGTCCATTTGCGGGGCCACCTCTCTCTCCCTCTTGCAGCCCACAGAAGGACTGGGAAGCATTGACAGTGGTCCCCAGCTGCCACCTGCCGTCTCTGACTCATGCACTGTCTGTGGGAGGGTGGAGAATATCATCAGTGGGTTGCAGGGCAGGGAGTGGGAAGTGTCTGCTTTGTGGCTGATGTGTGAGTGTGGGAACGTGTGTGCTCCTGGACGGGAGTGGTGGCATTGCTCATTCTGAGGAGCTGGTGGGTAGCATGGAAATGTGACTTCACTTGGTTTTTTGGGTTTCTAGTTTCCTTTTTTCTTTTTTCTTTTCTTTAAGACATAGTTACTGAAAGGCCAGGAAGTAGGACTTGGGGGCATGCCAGTGAGTTAGAAGTCCCATCAATGTCCTGTATCTTTAGCTCTTCAGTCCAACAAGGGTGCGATTATTATGTTATGCACATGCCTTCTGCAGGATTATGTATTGGCATTGCTGATTCCAGGTAATGTCTTTTAGCAGTTTGATGGACTCATATTAGTTTCCAGGAGTTGCCATAACAAAGTACCATCAGCTTTGTGACTTAAACAACAGAAATTAATTTTTTCAGTTCTGGAGGCTGGAAGCTGGAGGTATCAAGGTATGGGCAGGGCTGGTTCCTTCTGAGGGCTGTGAGGGAGTCTGTTCCAGTCCTGTCCTGGCTTCTGCTGGCCTGCCGGCAGTCTTTGATGCTCCTTGGCCTGAGGATGCATCACCTCATCTCTGCTTTCATGTTCAGTGGGGTTCTGCCTGTGTGCGTGCCTATGTCTGAATTTTTCCTTTATATAGGTGGAAACACCAGTCATATTGGATTAGGGCCAACCCTCATGACTTCATCCTGACTAATTACATCTGCAACAACTCTGTTTCCAAATAAGGTCACATTCGCAGGTACTGGAGGTGAGGACTGTGACATCTTTTGGGGAGACACAATTCAACCCATAATGAAAGCAAAAGGGGATTTTTTGTTCCCCTTATGTGAGAGTCATGTGATCATAGGTTATGGAGGCTGATGGCCTGGGATTGACAGCTGCCACTTACTAGCTGTGTGTCTTTAGGCAACTTGCCTGTCTTGTTTCCATATCAGTAAAATGAACAATTTTTAAAATATGGTTGACAGGTTATAATTTAATACACATAGAGTTCTTTAAAGAATACTTGGCATATTGTAGCTTTCACTAAATCTATGTTGCTTCTGTCATTTCTACTACCTCTATTTCACTTGCTTGTTTAAAGTTATGGGAATATAGTTTTATCGAGGATGTTTTAAAAAGGGTGAATTGAAAGGAATAAGGACATTGCCACCTGAATTTTTAGATTTATATATCTTCAAATGACTCAATAATTGCTCACTCTAGGAAATCTGCAACTATTCATTGTGTTTTGAATACTGAAAAGAAATTATCTTTGAAACCACATTTATTCATTTGATAAACATTTATTCAAGCCTTGCTGTACATGAAACACTTTGCTAGGTAGTGAGGTGCATACAAAAATGACTGTGATAATAGCTCTGGGTTTTAAAGAGCTTGCAGCCCAGTGAGAGACAGGGACATAAAATGATGCAATAATAGAAGGTAGCAGGCATTCTTCAAAATGCTGCACCTGGATCGACCTGGAAGCAGGATGGAAATTTCAAAAGAACCCAAGGAGATAAACACAGTTCCTTATCTTCAATTCTGAATTTGAAAAACAAAACGAAATGAACCTTTGAAAATTGAATTTTCTTTGATAGGTTTGGTGCAAACTCAATTGCTTACAAAACCTGAGCTGAACTGATGCGAGGCAATAGTTTTATCTTCTTTCCCAGCATGTGAATGTTCACAAAGTTTGCTGGAAAACACCAGGGATGATACGTAACATCCAGTAAATGCGTCACCAGATTCCCTTTCACATCTGGCCCAGAATCCCTGGAAAAGGGATGGTGGGACTGTCTAACTAGATATTTCACAGCCAAGGAACACTGAGCTTCAGAGGAGTTAGACGGTGTGCTCCAGTCCCAAAGCTTGGGAGCAGTGCGATCGTGTCTTTAGTCTCCTTTCATCTGGAACACTTCCACAAGCTTTATTTGTCATAAAGAGTGAAGAAGCTAAGTCTGCCTGCTTGGCTCAGCCGATCCTAATGGTAAATGTTAGGGCTGCTTTGCTTACAAGTCACAGAAGCCTGCTTGAGGAGTAGACAAAAAGGGGGCAAGGTGGGTAAGGTATGATTAGGATATGGGGTGCTCTGGTTGGAAAGCTTGTATCCTCGCAAAATTTATATGTTGCCGTGAGGACACAGCGAGAAGGCGCCCCCTGTAAACAGGAAGGGAGCGAGCCCTCACCAGATGCTGAATCTGTGGGCGCCTTGATCTTAGACTTCCCAACTCCAGAACTGTGAGCTACGACTGCCTGTTGTTCATAAACCACCCAGTTTATGGCATTTTGTTATAACAGCCAGGATGGATACCATTAGTCCATCCATTAGTCTGAAATACTTCAAGTGTGTGGTTCCTAAGAACTAGGAGGTTTTCTTACATAACCACAGGAGAATGATCAACTTTAGTGATTTTTAATATCGATGCAATGCTTTTATCCAATTCACTGTCCATATGCCAGTGTCTCCAGCTGACCCACTGCAGCATCCTCCCCTTCTCAATATGATCCAGTCTCGGGTCAGGCATTGCATTTGGTTGGATCTCATGGAGCCCCAGACAGAGCCGTGGCTTAGCCTCAGGAAGGATCAGAATCAGAGACACAGGGAACCCGGGAGTTTTCTCCCTTTGCCTCCCACCTGAGCATCTCTCTTTGACGATTCACTTTTTCTGCTTCCCAGTCCATGGGATAGAAAACAGGTACTACCCGCCAAACCTGACTTTTTATCTCCTCAATTTAAGACAGTGCTGAGCTGAACTGGAGTCTTTTAAATCCAATCCAAATCCCCATGTGTCTGCTTCCCTTTTGCATGAGGATGGAAAATTGTGGTGGTGAGTGGGGCCCTAGTCAAAAAAAACATGACATGGAACACACGCATGAATGCAGTGGAAACCCTCCCTCCCGTGGTGCATTTGACCCAGGATCATTCGTTTGCCAACCTTAACCTGGTGTCCAGTGTGTCTTTGGGGTGAGCATTCCCAACCCTGGTTCTTACCGCTCAGGCTGCCACCTTCTGCAATTGCTGACTTGCCCGCCTGCTCCCCTGAGATGACGGTGCATCCTGTTTGCCTGGGGCCAAGGCAAGCTGCTTGGCCTTTGGCCGCCCCTCTCCCCCAAACTACTGGTTTCAAATTGATGGACCCCTAGAGCACCCACGCCACCACCTGCTTGATAGCTACTCAGAGGGCTTTGCTGATGAAGTCTCAAGACACCTCAAGGTGACCCTGTGTTGATCAGAGTGGACTGGCCCTGAGCCTGTGTTCTCTACGAGCTCTCGTACATCATGACTGAACTGCGGGCAATGGCTCCCTGACCTCACCAGGCCTGGTTGCACAGCCAGGCCACTCCCTAGGCTCGGGCCTCCGTGTTGCTGGTCTGTTTCCCTCCTCTCAGGCCTGTGGGTCATGGATGAGGGCCGTGGATGAAGGCCTCATCAATGTCAAAGCCCTTCCCATGTTTGGGGCCAGTAGAGTCTGGCGGAAGAGGAAGATTTTCAAGGCCAGACTTAGTCTGGGCAAGTCACTAAACCTCGCCACATCTGTATTCCAAGGGGAATGAACCAAATGTTCTTTCAGGGCCCTGTGGCTCTAAGAAATTCTGTGATGTCACTAAAAACTCCGGCAGGAGTTGCCCAAAGTGTACAAAGAAGGAGCACCGTTGCATCACATGGGCCAGCCCAGAGGTGAGGACCACTCTAAGGTCAAGGTGTGGTAGGAAACCTTAACAAGGACAACCAATCACACAGCAGCTGAGGCCTGGGATTTTCATACCTCACCGGAGTCTTGGTTTATTCATCGTGCAGGCCCTAGGCTGCTGTGCTTATAAGGGCCTGCCTGCAAAGTTGACCCTTGGCTGGTGTCTGGCAACTTAACTGATAAACAGTTTCCTTCGCCAATATACAATTTCCCCTAAATCATAAGATGGGCTTACTGTGCTGAAGCTGTTTGTGCAAACAGTTTGATTTATACTGAACACTTGCTTTCCATTTGGGAGTCTGGAATTTTGGGACATGGTAGGCAGAGGCTGCCTACATCAGCAGCCCCATGATAAGGTCCCTGGGTGATGAGTTTCTACCGAACTTCCCTGGTTGACAACACTTCACGTCTGTAGCCACCACTCTTTGCTGGGGGAGTTAAGCATGTCCAGTGTGATCCACCGGAAGAGGACTCTTGGGAGCTTGAGCCTGGTGCGCTCTGGTCTTCATCCCATACACCTTCTCTTTGCTGGTTGTGATTCATCCTCTTTCACCACCATAACTCTTAGCCATAGGAACAGCTGTATGCTGAGTCCTGCTACCAGATCACCTCTTCCCAAACCTGGGGGTGATAAGGTTTGGAGACCCCAAACACACTCATGGATTTTCAAAGTGACTAAGCGCAAGTGAAGATAAGCCCCATGTAATTCCCTGGTGCTAATTCATGCTACAGAGGATTGGGCCCCTCTGCCTGTGCTAAAAGGAGCTTTAGCTTAGTTAACATCTGCAACTGTGGCGTCATGATTACTTATGTCCCCCTTAGTGCCACCTAGAATCCAAATGTTGTGCTGTCCATTGAGAGGCCAGATCATTTGTGGTCTAGGAGTAAAAAATCACAGAAATCTTGGCCTGGTTTGACATTCTGGAATATGGAGGAAATTCTCAGGAACAGAATTTGGCTGGTGTGCCTTCTCACCTGGGCAGCTCTGGCAGCGTGCTTCAGGAAGAGCAGCAGCAGCGTTCCGTAATTGAATGGTGGTAACAGTTCTCCAGAACCAAGTCAGGAAAGCCAGTTAGTCTTATAGAAGTTGGGAAAATTTACTGCTGGAGGAAATATTATTTGAGAGGAAATACAAAGTCTTAACTTTAGTGTATTAGTATGTTTTCATGCTGTTGATAAAGACATATCTGAGACTAGGTAATTTATAAAGAAAAAGAAGTTTAATGGACTCACAGTTCCATGTGTCTGGGGAGGCCTCACAGTCATGGTGGAAGGCAAAAGGCATGTCTTACATGGTGGCAGGCAAAAGAGAATGAGAGCCAAGCAAAAGGAGAAACCTCTTATAAAACTATCAGATCTCGTGAGACTTGAGGTCTGTAACTAAGGTGCTCCTTCTTTGTACACTTTGGGCAACTCCTGCCGGAGTTTTTAGTGACATCACAGTCATGACAAGCACTGTCATGCTTGGCTGTCGCATCATTTATGGACCATGAGAATGCAACAAAGGCTGTTGTTTGTTTTTCTTTGAGATAGGGTCTCCCTCTGTCACCTAGGCTGGAGTACACTGGCACAGTCATAGCTCACTGTAGCCCCAACCTCCTGGGCTCAAGCAATCCTCCTACCTCAGCCTCCCAAGTAGCTGCGACTGTAGGCATGTGCCACCATGCCTGGCTAATTAAAAAAATTTTTTTTGTAGAGGCGGTGTCTCACTAGGTTGCCCAGGCTGGTCTCAAACCCCTGGTTTCAAGCGATCCTCCCAATTCAGCCTCCCAAAGTGCTGGGATTACAGGCACCAAATCAGTTTTTGTTTTTTCGAGTAGCCCTTTCTTCTTCTTTCAGTTGCCCTGGGTTGCCCAGGTGGCTCTCCAAGGGCAGAAGGAGTTACTCCACCTCTCTGTATTCCAGCATTAAAATTAGCCCCTGTTTTAGAGAGACTTTTGGTTCTGTCTCCAGAGCTAGGGCTGGAAGTCAGCAGCTTTAAGAACAGAGCATCTCAGGAGGTACAGCCAGATCTCTGTCCACCAGGTTTCTAGAAGCATGACCCTCAGAGGCTGTTTTGGAAAAGTTTATAAATTCCTTGGTGGTTTAATGGTGTGAGACACTGACTTTAGCTGTATGCCCAGGAGCTGCTGCAAACAACATGCAGGCAGTAGGCAGATATTGTGCCTCTCTTGACACTTATGAGGAAGACTGAGTGCTGCAATGGCATTTGGAAACTTCCATTTTCTATTCAAAATTGTTCACCAGATCCTTATCAGGTGGAAGACTAATAAGAGCACAAATGGTGAAGGGAACCTGAGGCTTACCCTTTCCTTGAGGCTAAAGCAAGAAAAGGAAACCATTAGCCAGCCACTTTTGTCAAGCACTTCCTTTGTGCAGAGAACGTGCTGTGCTCTGTGCCTTATAGGGGTGGAGGATAAACAATTGGAAGGGGGGGCTCCCTTCCAGAGCATCCCATGGGCTGCACAAGAGGGCAACACTGAAACCCTCACCATCACTTGCAATAAATGACTGATGGGCACTTACAAAACAACAGGTAAACGAACGAGTACATTAGCGTTCCATGTATAAGATGATTGTCCCAAGAGTCAGGTGTGGCCAATTAGAGAAGTTGCTAAGAATGAGGTTTTGGAAGGAACTGCTGAAGCCAGACCTTTATAACAAGCATCGTCTTGTTCCCTGCTGCATCAGCTTGCTCCGCTCCTTTCTTCCCTGCCTCTGTTCAGGGCACCACGAGTGCCCCCTCCATCCCTCCACCCAGGCACACACCAGAGACTTGGAAGCCATGCTAGATGTCCACCTCCCTCCAAATCCACCCCAAATTCTACCCCCTTCATTCTCTCCATTGTGCCCAGTGCTTCCCGTGGCTCCATTTCACCCTCAGGATAGAGTTCCAGCCCTCCTCAGCCCTCTGTGCCTCTTTCATCCTCACCTCCTACCCTCAAATGTTTGAGGCTTTATACCTTTGTTCTCTTTACTTTTTTGATTGGTGCCTTTTCTCTAATGACTTTGACTGGAAAACTCCTATGCATTCTTTTTTTTTTGGGGGACGGAGTCTCGCTCTGTCGCCCAGGCTAGAGTGCAGTTGCACAATGTCAGTTCTCTGCAACCTCCACCTCCTGGGTGCAAGTGATTCTCCTGCCTCAGCCTCCCAGGTAGCTGGGATTATAGGTGCTTGCCACCATGCCTGGCTAGCTTTTTTTCTATTTTTAGTAGAGATGGGGTTTCACCATGTTGAACAGGCTGGTCTCAAACTCCCTAACCTCAAGTGATCTGCCTGCCTCGGCCTCCCAAAGTGCTGGGATTACAGTCATGAGCCACTGCACCCAGCCTCAGAATATCTTAAGTTAATATTTTAATATCCTAAAGGTAAAATGAGTTCACTAGGATGGGCCCTGATCCACCATGTCGGATGTTCTTATAAAAGGGGGGAAATTTGGACACAGACACACATAGAGAGCACCAGCACCTGGCTTGCAGGCTGATGCATCTACCAGCCGAGGAATGCCAACGATTGCCAGCATACTACCAGGAGAGAGGAGAGAGGCCTGGAGCACATTTTCCTTTCCAACCTTAAGAAGCATCCAGCCCTGCCCACACCTTGATCTCAAATTTCAGCCTCTAGAGCTAAGACAGTAACTCTGTTTTTTGAGCCACTTGCTTTGTGGTCCTTTGTTACAGCAGTCCTAGGATACTAATAAGCCTTCCAACACCGATCTTCTCCTATCTTTTGGGATGGTGGTGAAATCAGTGGATTGTTTATTTTAACATCCAGGAGATCAGATAGGTTCCAAAAGCATCCCTTACAGATGAGCCCATTTTTGCCAATACTCTTTGTTACTTAGAGCTGGATGGACTCAGAACTGGGGAAACCATCTCTGTTTTGGACACCTAGAAGATGGGCAGAGAAATGTCTGGTGGGGATGAAGGATGTGTTGCTGCCAGTTGGTAAAAGGAGAAAAGGCTCAAACATGTGCTTCTCATCTCTAAAATCCCTTTCCACCATCAGCAGGACAGATGAGTGGGATCACATCGGCCCTTACCCTTTTTTTTTGGGACCCCTGTTTCTGTGCAAGGCTCCCCTTGCTGTAGCTGACGGCCACTTGCATACGTGTGCTTGGGGCAGTGGATGTGGCCTACACATGTGATTCGCTGCCAGTGTCAGGGGTGTGTTTGCTGGCATTGCTTGATAAGCCACTTTAGGATTAGCAGGTGGCCAGAGTGGGCCTGGTGTAACCCTTGGCTGTTGCTCAGACTCACCCAGCTTCACCATGTCCTGTGTCTGAATCCCAGGCTCTTTCCAGGCTTTTCAGGATGTGGATCCTCCCCATGCTGTAACAACCTCCAACCTAGAGATCACAGCCACCAGTCGATATAATTAATGACCCCAGTGGTCCCCCGGGTTCTAACACATACAGTTCTCTGTCTTGATGCTTTCCTCCTCATTCTCCTGGGGCAGCCTGGGCATGGTGGTTCTTAGGATTCAGTTTTGGGAGTTGCAAGTGAACAGGCCAGTGTTTGGAGGTTTTAAAGGTGATTTGAAACAAATTCCATTTAATGATGTGGCTATTTCAAAAGCCTGTCCCTGTCACGTTGGAATCCCCAGAGCTGCAGCTTTGTTAACTTTCAGTTTGTTACTGGGCTAGGAGTGGGCTGTGATTATTAGCAAAGTGGACAGAACGATTGGTTCAGACTCCAGCATGGTGGTTTTGAGATCCCGTCTCCCTCTGCTAGTCTATTTTTGACCCTGCCAGCATCATTTTTTTCCTTTTGAGGTTGAACAAACAGACATTCTCTAACCTTCCTCCTGCCACCCAGCCCACTCCTTCTGATCAAGGTTGACACATTTAGCCCACTCTGTGGTGTGATGCTCTATGAAAAGATCAGACCTACATTGTGGCATCCACCCAAGAGGTGTAGAACAGCTGAGGTTGGATGTCTGGACGGTGCAACCCAGCAGGACAAGCCTGTGTCACACATGGCCAGAAGCTATTGATCTCTTAAAGATTAGTCCTCAGTTTTACCTGGTTTGTGTGTCTTCTAAGTGGCAGCATTAAGCTTTCTTGTTTTAGAGCAAACCTCTTGATTCTGCAGAAATAAGGGAAAAAATGTTGCCTTTCTTTTGAAAGCAAGCCTGTTAGGAAGAACAGAGATGCCAGACCCAGCTGTCTTTTCCTCCTGGTTCTTTGGCTGTAAGAATCTTCTTCCCACTTCAGAACCATACTCGGAGGGGAAAGAAGCCAGGCATTGCCAAATGACGAGATCTGTTTGTCCTTGGCTCTGGAAAATGTGAAACAAGAGCTTGTTTCCCTAAATAGTTTTAATTCTATGGCTATTCTGAAAGGGAAATGGTAGGATAGGATCTTGGTCTCTTCAGATTGAGGGCCCAGTACAAGTGCAGAACATTATTACTGTGATCAATAGGAGATTATAGCCATGGGCAGTCTCTGGAACTCATTTAGATGCATATTATTTCTTTAGTATTCAAATATGAATATGAGAAGTGGTGCTCAACGAGCATCAGGAAATCTGGCTCCTGATGAAGACAGGAGTTGGTGAACATCTGCAAGCTTGGAAGGCTGCCAGCCGACACCTTCACCGGAATGCTGACTCCTCCCTCCTCCCTGTTCAGCCTCGGCACCTGTGGCTGGCTGCTAAGCCCTCTTCCTTTGCCATGTTTAGTCCCCACCAGTGTATGCAGAAGTTGGTGTGTTACTGATTATTAATGTGGTGTTATTGCCAGACTGGTATTTGTATTCTCAATCAATTTCCTTTAGAAGGGGATTCATTTAATACTTAGAGGGGGTTGATTTTTATGGTGGAGCTGGGGAGATGAAAAGATACATATTTAATTTTTATGTTTTTAATTAACAAATAAAAATGGTATATATCGATCATGTACAATGTGTTGTTTTGCAATATGTATAGGCTTACTTTGGAGAATTGTGGGTGCGGTTCCAGGCCACTGCAATAAAGCAAGTCAGACACATTTTTATATTTCCCAGTGCATATAAAAGTTATGTTTACACTACACTGTAATCTGTTAAGTGTGCAGTAGTATGGTGTCTAAAAAACAATGTACATACTTCCATTAAATTTTTTTTTATTTTTAAGTTTCTGGTTACTTAGACATAAAATGTTCTATATTAAATAATTGAAATTCAATTCCAATAAAAATATTGAACGTAAGTATAAAGCACTATCTTAGATGTGAACGTATATTTTCATTAGGGTAAAGAATTTTCCAGATTTTTTTTTAAACTCTAGGGAAACTTTTTTTTTTTAACAGGAGTATATGTATATTTGTTAGGTAAACTCATGTCACAAGGGTTTGTCATACAGATCATTTTGTCACCTAGATACTAAGCTTAGTACCCAGTAGTTATTTTTTCTGCTTCTCTCCCTCCTCCCACCCTCCACCCTCAAGGAGTCCCCAGTGTCTGTTGTTACCATCTTCGTGTCCATGAATTCTCATCATTTAGCTTTCACTTTTAAGTAGGAACATGTGGTATTGGGTTTTCTGTTCCTGTGTTAGTTTGCTAAGGATAATAGCCTCCAACTCATCCATGTTCCCGCAAAATACACGATCTCATTCTTTTTTATGGCTGCATAGTATTCCATGGTGTTTATGTACCACATTTTCTTTACCCAGTCTGTCACTGATGAGCATTTAGATTGATTCCATGTCTTTGCTGTTGTGAATAGTGCTGCAGTGAACATTTGTGTGCATGTGTCTTTATGGTAGAATGATTTATATTCCTCTGGGTATACCCGTAATGGGATTGCTGGGTCCCAAATATTTTAATTTGCTCCAAAATGCTAATGATCATCTGAGCCTCGAGCAAGTTGTAATCTTTTTGCCGGCAGAGGGTCTTGTCTTGATGTTGATGGCTGCTAACTGGTTAGGGTGCTGACTGCTGAAGGTTGGGGTAGCTGTGACAATTTTTTTTTTTAAGACAGAGTCTTGCTTTTGTCACCCAGGCTGGAGTGCAATGGTGCAATTTTGGCTCACTGCAACCTCCGCCTCCTGGGTCCAAGCGATTCTCCTGCCTCAGCCTCCTGAGTAGCTGGGATTACAGGTGTGCGCCACCATGCCCAGCTAATTTTTGTATTTTTAGTCGAGACGGGGTTTCACCATGTTGGCCAGGCTGGTCTTGAACTCCTGACCTCAGATGATCCACCCACCTCGGCCTCCCAAAGTGCTGCGATTACAGGCATGAGCCACTGCGCCTGGCTGGCAATTTCTTAAAATAAAACAACAATGAAGTTTGCTGCATTGATTTCCTTTCAAGAAAGATTTCTCAATATCATGTGATACTGTTTGATAGCATTTTACCCACAGTAGAACTTCTTTCAAAATTGGAGTCACTCCTTTCAAACCCTGCTGCGCCTTTGTCAACTAAGTTTATGTAATATTCTAAATCCTTTCTTGTCATTGCAACAATGTTCAGAGCATCTTCAACAGGAGTAGGTTCTATCTCAAGAAACCACTTTCGTTGCTCATCCATAAGAAGCAACTCCTCATCCATTCGAGCTTTATCATGAGATTGCAGCAATTCAGTCACATCTTCAGGCTCCACTTCTAATTCTAGTTCTTATGCTATTTCCATCACATCTGCAGTGACTTCTCCCACTGAAGTCTTGGATCCCTCAAAGTCATTCATGGGGATTTGAATCAGTTTCTTCTGAACTCCTGTCAATGTTGATATTTTGACCTCCTCCTCCCTTGAATCACTAATGTTCTTAATGGCATCTAGAATAGGGAATTCTTTCCAGAAGGTTTTCAGTGTAGTTTGCACAGATCCTTCAGAGGAATCCCTATCTATGGCAGGTATCATTTGACAAAGTATATTTCTTAAATAATAAGATTTGAAAGTCAAAATTGCTCTTTGATCCATGGGCTACAGGCATGAAAATAACATTCACCTCCTTGGACATCTCCATGAAAGCTCTTGGGTGACCAGGTGGATTGTCAATAAGCAGTAATAGTTTGAGAGGAATCGTTTTTTCTGAGTACTAGCTCTCAACAGTTGGCTTAAAATATTGTGCTGTCATCCAAGCTTCGTTGTTCCATGTATAGAGCACAGGTAGAGTAGATTTAGCATAATTATTAAGAACTCTAAGACTTTTGGAATGGTAAATGAATTTTGGCTTCAATGCAGTCACCAGCTGCATTGGCCCCTATCAAGAAAGTCAGCCTGTCCTTTGAAGCTTTGAAGCCAGGTATTGACTTCTCTTTAGCTATGGAAGTCCTAGATGACATCTTTTTCCAAGAGAAGGCTGTTTCATCTACATTGAAAATCTGTTGCTTAGATCACTATGTTTCATAATACCAGTAATGAAAAAGTCTGAAATATTGTGAGAATTACCAAAATGTGATAGAGAGACATAAAGGGATCACATGCTATGGAAAAATGATGCTGATAGACTTGTTTAATGCGGGGTCGTATAAACCTTCAATTTGTAAAAAAAAAAAAAAAAAAAAAAAAATGCAATAGCTGAAAAGTGCAATAAAGCAAAGCACAATAAAGTGGGTTGTGCCTGTATGTACTGTGGAATGGCTAAGTCAAGCTAATTAACATAAGCAGTACTTCACATACAATGTTCAGCATCCTTTCATTATAACGATTAGAAAAAAAATTGATTCCCAGCTGTGGCCACTGTCTGTGTGGAGTTTGCATGCTCTCTCCATGTCTGCCTGGGTTTTCCCCAGGTGCTCTAGTTTCCTCCTACATCCCAAAGCTGTGCTATTAGGAGAATTGGCGTGTCTACACAGTCCCCATCTGAGTGAATGTGGGGTGTGTGTGTGGGTGTGTCTGGCCATGGGATGATATCCTGTCCAGGGCTGGTTCTCTCCTTTATCCTGAGCAGCCAGGACAGGCTGCAGCCACACATGCTCCTAAACTGGAATAATTGGATAAATAATTATCTTACTTGTTTTTATTAATATTTCTTAAATATGTGTCTATCTATCACATTTACTTCAGTATTCAATATTATAGGTGTTTTGGGTGTCTATTTAGAAGTTTGGTGATATTTTTGTGACCAGAAATATGCCATAGGAACTTAACTCTTTTTTTTTTTTTTTTTGAGATGGAGTCTCGCTCTGTTGCCCAGGCTGGAATGCAGTGGCTCAATCTCGGCCCACTGCAAGCTCTGCCTCCCGGGTTCATGCCATTCTCCTGCCTCAGCCTCTCCGAGTAGCTGGGACTACAGGCGCCCGCCACCATGCCCGGCTAATTTTTTGTATTTTTAGTAGAGATGGGGTTTCACCGTGGTCTTGATCTCCTGACCTCGTGATCCGCTCGCCTCGGCCTCCCAAAGTGCTGGGATTACAAGCATGAGCCACCGTGCCCGGCTGGAACTTAACTCTTGTTTATATCAATTAGTCTGTGTCGAATTGGTTTCACATTGGTATGTTGTTATACCAATACAATATACTCAATATACTTTAAGTGCAAAGTTGTAGTTTCCAAGAACATATTGATGAAGGGAGAACTTACTATACGTACCATTTATTTTTGCAGTGAGAACAGTTAAAAATCTACTATCTTACCAATTTTCAAGAAAAGATACATTTTTTAACACAACGTATGAAATCGGAGAGAACTCTAGATTCAGTTATTTTCTCCTTTTTGTTGGGTGTTTATCTATGTGATGCGTAAGTTACGTGTGCCACATTTCATTTGAAAGAGATTTATCACTTGCAATGATCTCAGATTTGTCATTTTATAGGGAGCTTTTCATCCCAAACCCCACTCATTTGGAAAGAAGAAAAGTCAGAGCCCGTAGGTGTGTGGTGGCAGCGTGGATGTGGAAGGATGAAGAAGGGCAGACATCCATGGTGGGCCTCATGCACCTTCAGAGCTAGAGGGAGGTCTCAGAATCCAGAAATAAACTTGGGCTCAGTGTGGGCACCACACTACCCTAGCTTCTGTGGGAAGGGCTGGGGAAGGAGATCTTACTGTTAAATGCTTATTGTACCAAATTATATCAATCTTAATAGATGTGGACTGTGTGATGACTTCTTTACGATGATCTGACTTTTAGGTTAGCAGATGAAGTAATCAGTGTAATAGGCCAAACCCTATTCTTTTTATTCCCGTCCATCTGAATACACAGCTAATTGCAGCAGTTCCTTCTGCCTGAGGGGAGGAACAGTAGGAGGAGAAGAGCAGTGGAGAATGTATCCAGAGCAGGACAGACACACACCAGGGAAATTTTGGCAAAGCTGGGGCTTTAAAAATAACAAAATAAGCACTATTTTAAAGTATTTAAAGAGCTCTGCATTTCTTGAAGTGAACTAGGGATGTTAGGGTAATTACCCAAGTACTGTTTATATTGAAAGCTGTTCTCTGATTTAATAGGAAACATATCTGGTTTTGATTTCTGAAAACATTTGTTAGCAAAATTGCTGCCAGGAGACCCAGCCAGTCCTGAAATGGGAGGAAGTCCAAACTCTTGGTTTTCTAGAGATGAGGAGTGCTGCCCAAGGGTAGGGCTCTGAGAGCAGTCGTCGTAGATGGACTGATTACAGTCCAGGAGATGTACATGGTTCACAAATAAAGAATTCATGTTGGCCACACACGGTGTCTCATGCCTATAATCCCAGCACTTTGGGAGGCTGAGGCTGGTGGATCACCTGAGGTCAGGAGTTCGAGACCAGCCTGGCCAACATGGTGAAAGCCTGTCTCTACTAAAAATATACAAAAATTAGCTGAGCGTGGTGGCGGGTGCCTATAATCCCAGCTACTTGGGAGGCTGAGGCAGAAGAATTGCTTGAACCCGGGCGGTGGAGGTTGCAGCCAACTGAGATCGCGCCATTGCACTCCAGCCTGGGTAACAAAAGCAAAACTCCATCTCAAAACAACAACAACAACAAAAAACAAACAAACAAAAAAAAAGAACTAATGTTAACCCTTAAATGGAAAGACCTGGCACTCCGTGGAAGAACTGGGCAGCCTGGAATGCTAGGATTCGTCAAGCTTAGATTTCCTATAACAATTATCATTGATTGCCAACATCCAATATTCTTAATTTCAGCTTTAGGGCAGTATAGGGCAAACAGTCAAGGTCTCAGGTTCTGGGATTAGAGAGGCCTGGGTTCAAATCCTGTCTCCTCTACTGACTTGCTTTTGTGCAGTGGTTCTTAGTCTTTGCTGCACATTAGAATCGCCCGTGAAATTCTTAAAACTCTAGATGCCCAGGCTGTATCCTAGAGCAAGGATGTAACAATCTCTAGATTGTCTCTAGACACCAATCAATAGACATTGGTGTCTTTGAAAGTATTCTCCCTTCTTCTCACCCTGGGTAAACATGTTGAGAGCCACTGTTTAAGTAAGACTTGAAAAGTTTCATAGCTCAATAGTGGAGTTTCATCATCTAGAAATTGGGGATAGTATTATCTAACATACATGTTTCCCATGAAGGTTAAAAGAGATAATACATGCATGGTGATTAGTCCACTGCCAGGACATAGTAAATGCTCAATAAATGACAGCCAACATCCGTAGCTCAGCTTCCTGAACTCCTGGCCTCGAGCAATCTTCCTGCCTAAGCCTTCTGAGTAGCTGGGTTACAAGATGAGCTACTGTGCCCGGTGAGCTCAGTGTCTCTACCTGCAAAGAAAACTTCTGAAATGCAAATGTGGTGGTTCCCACATATGCTAGAAGGGAGGCAAGGGAATGCAATTCTTGCATTTGTTTGACAGAGACAGTCAGATACTCTAAGCCTATGGTGTTGTTGCAGAGAAGCATTGAGGGAAATGGCTGAGCATCAGAGCCTCTTCTGACAACTGTGCCACTTTCTTAGACCTACAGGTACACCCAAATCCACTTGAAATTACAGAAACACATGATCTTCTTTCAATTTTCAATTGTTTGTTCCCAGATTCTCCTTCTTCTTATTGTGATAAGTTTTTAAAATGTGACTTTATTGTAGTGTTAGACAAGGGGCAGTCTTGAGAAAATTAAATGTGAGGAAGGTTTGGGGAATGTATCTCTAACCTTCTATCTAGCACATCTAGACCAGTTAATTCCTGAGTACCCTGATTGCAGAGATGAATGGTTCTAGAAGTCAATAATGCAAATTGGCTTTCATTTCTATGATTCTGTTCTCATTCACTGGTATAAAATCGTGTCTACTTATGGGATATCAATTTCTGTCAATGTTTCATAAGCATTAATTATAAAATCCATTGTGTCTGGATTAACAATTCTGCTCTCAGAACATTACCAGCTAACACCTTCACCTAAGTACCAGCTCCAGTACAGATTCACTTATTCAGGGGTTTTTACTGGCATTTATTAGTGCTAGGATGTTCACCACTGGGCTGGGGTATGGACTTCAGACCTCAGAAAGTTTGGGTTGAATCCTAGAGTACTTCGTCACTGAACCTTGGTTTCTTTATCTATAAAATGTTAACAGTGGGTGTTCATTTTACAGGGTGATGGGTGATGACGATTAGAGATGATATAAATAATATATATGTCGGGTCCATTATAAGCACTCAGCAGTGTAGATGAATATATATTAATATTAATATATTACTAATTGAGAGACTAGTCATTCATGTTTTCAAATTTAATTTTTTTCATTCATTTTTGAGAAGGTATAATTTTACATTCAGAGATGGTACTGAATTTTCTGTGAGGCTTGGGAACTACTTTTGAGCAGTTACAGGCTGTAGTAAAAGTCTATGTGTGATTACAATTGGCTTTCTTTGTAAAGAGGGTAATTTTATCCTCAGTTCCTCAACAGTTTTGTTGCCTTCTTGCCTTCCATGTTGAAATGAACTTCCCTTTCTCTTCATTCTTAGGTAAACACAATGCACACAGCTTTTGTATTCTAAGTTTTAACAGAATGATCACAACTGTGCACTGGGGGTATTCAGGGCTGGGTTCATCAATACTAAATCTTCAAAATCTCACTTTGGAATGGAAGAGGAGGCTCAAATTAGTGTATGCCCTTCGATCCTCCCAGAGTTCTTTGTGTGTAGCCTACTAAACCCTTCATCACATAACATGGCCATTTGGCATTTATATGTCTCATCCACTAAATGAAATAAATGAAATAACATGTTAAAAAGTGCGCACCGAATGCTAACCACATAGTTTATATTTTTCTCTCTTTTTCTCTCTCTCCATATTTTATTTTTTATTTCATTTTTCTTCCTTCCTCCTTTACCTATTTTCTCCCTCAGCATTTTATTTCTCTGTAACCCCAGGGCCCAGCACAGCATAGCTGAAATAGGTGTTTGCTGAACAAAGAATGAGTAAAGTATCTTTACTCTTGCAAACTCAAGTGCACCAATAATGATTTCTGTCTGGTATATGGCAGTGTGCTGACCAGACATAGCAGTGACTGCCAAAGGTCATGATCAGTATTTTGGCCCATGGTGTATGCATTGCTGTATATCTGTACACATCCATCTGTTACATGATTGCTAGAGGGTGGGTTTGTCTTTTTGAATGGGCTGATTATAAGAGGTTTGAACTAAAAAGGCACCTGTACTTTAAAAACAATGCTAGCTGTTCTGCCCAACACAGTAGCCACTAGTCACAAGCAATTATTTACCTTTAAATTAATTAAAAGAAAATAAGATGAAAACTTCAGTTCCTCAGTTGCACTAACCACATTTCAAGTCCTCAGTGGTCACATGTGGCTAGTGGCTTCCATGTTGAACAGCACAGATAAAGAGCAATTCTAGCCTTGCAGAAAGTTCTATTGGCTGCATGTGAGGGAGTGTGAAGGGATTTCAGGTGACTTTTAGAGTTGAGAGGGTCCTACTCAAGCCTGTCTCCTGCATTTGCTGTGGTTAGAGAAAGGATGATTTCAAAGATAAAATCTTCAGCGAGGCTTGGTGTGTCATCAAGGGAACTTGATGATGGAGCAGGGAGAGGCAGAAACCCAATACCAATTCGGGGCTTTGAGGGCGGAACTTCCTGGCTTTTCATCATTGCCTTCACCAAGACCCACCTCATTTGGGTCAGCCTTTCCCTTTCTCTCATACCTTACTCACACTTTCCCTCTGAAAGTGGTTTTAGGAGGTAAACACAAGTTGGCCATGGGATATCCAGGCCCTGCTTTCCCAGGGCCTCTGAGGCTGATGCTGTTGGACCAGCAGGTTGGCCTGGGGCTGTCCGTATGAGCTGGCTCTGCACAAAGCTCTGAATTGGAGTCCTGAATGAACACAGTGCCTTTGACAGAATGTCACATAAAATGATCTCGCTTCATATTTCTCGGGCTAGCCAAGCCTTTTATAGGAGTAATCCGATAGCTCATCAATAATTTTCTGATATACGAAATGGAGAAAATAAAGCCACAGAATGATTAAGTACGTGCCCAGCAATTCAGCAGTAGAGGTCAAGGTGAAAATCATCACCCTTCACCTTTGCAAATCTACTTGTGGGAATTCATTTAGCTATATTAGCACAACTATTTATTGCAGCATTGGTTATGATACTGAATAACTGGAAACACCGTATGTGTCTATATAAATAGGGGAATGGATTCAGTGAATTGTGTCATATTAATACAACACACTATTATGCAGCCTATAAGACCATAATTTAGATTTGCATATGCTGATATGGAAAGATCTCTAAGATACAGTACGTGAAAACTTAATATGTGAAATTGAATGCAGAGCATGATCCACTTGTGTTAATTGTGTTTAAAAGATAGATATTCCAGGAGAATATACAAGAAACTTTTACGACCATTTTATTTGGGGAATGAGCAGGAGTTGGCAAGGGAAAATCTTGATTTCATTTCCTACTGTAGTGTCAGACTTTTTTTAACAAGGAACATATTCGTGTTTTACTTTCATTTTAAAATGAAATTTTATTTATGTACTTTCAAAATTTAATTTTTAAAAACATGTTTGTATACTTTTAGCCCAGGTAATACACACATGTGATTCAAAATTCAAAGGTACAAAAGAGTAAAGTATGAAATGTTAACCTTCCTGTTTCTCCATCCTCTGGTCACCCAACTCCCTTTCTTGGAGAAACCACTGTTACTCCCCGATAACGCAGATGAATGTTGCTAGAAGTCAGGAATGCAAATTGGGTTTCATTTCTGTGATTCTGGTATCTTGCAAATCCTTCCAGACGTTCTACCCATGTAAGAGAAAGTTCCTTAAGTTAGTTTCTGATTATATTTGTAAACACGAATGTGTGCTAAAATCTCCTTTGACCATCACTCCTAACCCCTCTCTTCCATTCCTGTATTTATAATGTTAGGGTTTTAAAAACATAGCTAGCTGGAGAAGAAACCCAACTTTTCCAAGTTTATTAGTCAAGAACAGCAGGCAAAAGTTCAAAGTTCCCGGCTAGCATGTTACTTAGGGCCCACACTTTGGGCACAGGAAATGCTATGAAACCATATTATAAAGAGTCATTGCATGGTTTGGATCGAGTCTAGCTTCTGGGGAAGGCATGCAGCGGGCTTGGAGCAGTAGCTGTTTACCAACCAGCACAGAAGTTTCTCAACAGTGCAACAACCTGCTTGGATGTACTGGGGGTCTTACTGGGGCAAACCCACCTGGAGGGATGGTGCCCATGACTGGTACAGGTTCTTTGGAGCTAACAGTCTAGTACAGGAAAACACACCATTGATTATTTAATTACAATTATAATAAGAGAGATGAAAGAGAAATAAGAGCGTATGCCAGGGGTCTGAAGTAGTTCGTGAGTAAAGGAAGTCTTATTTGAGAGGAGAGTATGAATAGGAAATTAGAGAGGGAGAAAAAGTGTATTCCCAGCAGAGGGAACAGCACGTGCAAAGGTAACTTGTTCATGATGCAAGTAGGGAATTAGCACTCTACCACAACCAATATTTTACAAGTCAAAGACACATTCTTCAAGGGTTCTCCGCTGCTCTGTTTGAGTTCCATTGCTTGTTGTTTCTTTATTAGCACTCTATTCCCAGGTAGGTAAATAGAGACGAGACGGCAGTTGTAGCTCAAGGCTGCAGTCCCCAAACCCCCTTCTGTAAGGACATGAAGGCTGGGATGTTCGTGAGTATAGCACAGAATGCGCTTGGAGGTGCTCAGAAAGAGAAAGTTCTAGAAAGAAGCAGGTCTATGGTTGCCCTGGAGGTATTTGGTTTGAGACATGTGCCCCTCAAGATGTGTGAGTTTGTGCGGTGACCTTGCTGCTGCAAGTGACCTGTTGAAGAGTCAGATGTGGGTTGAACATGTAGCAAATTCTCTAGGCCTCTGATTTTCCAACCACATTTTGCCTTGCTGTTTTTGGTTCTTCTGCTGTGTTCTGGCCTGTAGCCTGCTGTTCTGAGAACCTACTATGCTTCTATTTACTCTGTCTTCAAGGAGTACCTTCTGTGTTTCATTTGCCTGGCTGATTTTTACTGGTCTTTTATGTTTTGCTTTTCTGGATGTCTACTTCTTCCAGTTCAAGAGTTAGGTGCTTGACTTCTGTGCTCCCATGTACCCTGCACTTAACTTTTGTATTCCCATAATGCTCTGCACTTGACTTCTGTATTCCCATAAAGCCTTGCACTTGACTTCTGTGTTCCCATAATGCCCTGCACTTGACTTCTGTGTTCCCATAAAGCCCTGCACTTGACTTCTGTGTTCCCATAATGCCCTGCACTTGACTTCTGTGTTTCCATAATGCTCTGCACTTGATTTGTGTTCTCATAATGCCATGCACTTGATTCCTGTTTCCCATAGTACCCTGCACTTGACCTCTGTATTCCCCTAATGCCTTGCACCTGACTTCTGTGTTCCCATAATACCCTGTACTTGACTTCCCTCTTCCCATTGTGCCCTCCACTTGCCCCACACAGGCTGTAACACTGGCTGTGACTCTGATGCTCTCATAGGTTGTGGTGCTTCTCAGGACTATGTTTACTTCCTCTTAGTATTCAGGGGGCCTGGTGCAGGCCTTACAATAAGACTATGAAAATGTTTGTTGAGACAGTAGTCTGCAGATAAGCGCCTTTGGGAACTGGAGCAGGTGATCTGTACGGGCTGAGGGAGCCTTGATGGAAGAGTTGGCTGTCTGACTGACTCTCATAGTTTGGGCAGAGGAGAGAGGAAGTTGTAGGCATTCTGGGTGAAGGTGCTGGCAGTGCACTGAAGAGAGAGGGAATGCAATGTGGTGTGGTGGAGGACAAAAGAAAACTCCCCATCCCCTAACCCCACGTGAAAACTCCCCTCAAGGCTTTCTTCCATGAAAGTCCTCCTTTAGCTTAACCCAGTGATGTTCAACTGAGGGATATTTTGCTCTCCAGGGAATATTTGGCAATGTCTGGAGACATTTTTGGTTTTCCCAATTGAGGAGCTATCAGCATCTAGGAGTAGAGGCCAGGGATGCTGCTAAATATCCTATGATGCACAGGACAGTCAGCTCCCTACAACAAAAAGTGACCCAAAGGTCAGGGGTGGTGGCTCACGCCTGTAATCCCAGCACTTTGGGAGGCTGAGGCAGGTAGATCACCTGAGGTCAAGAGTTTGAGAGTAGCCTGACCAACATGGTGAAACCCCATCTCTACTAAATACAAACAATTAGCCAGGCATGGTGGCAGGTGCCTGTAATCCCAGCTACTTGAGAGGCTGAGGCAGGAGAAGTGCTTGAACCCTGGAGGTGGAGGTTGCAGTGAGCTGAGATTGTGCCATTGCACCCCAGCCTGGGTGACAAGAGTGAAACTCCATCTCAAAAAAAAAAAAGGACCCAGCACAAAATATCAGTCATGCTGCCATTAAGAAACCCTAAATTAGGCAGACTGTGGCTTAGCCACATGTTGATCATGTAGACTAGGGCTGCATGAGTAAATGTTGGATGTTTCTAATTAACTTGTACATGTGACCAGTGATATTCTATGGGCAGTGTCATATGACCAGAGATATAGGAGAGGAAGCTGGTTTGGGGCAAGTTGCTGCTTTGTTTATTGACACTCTGTCTTCTGTTACTGCATGGATGAAGGTTTGGTGGGATATGCAGTCGTGGTGTAGGAAGGGGCGATAGATGCACAGGAGACAGAGCAAGGTGTGAGGACAGGCTGAATAACCTCTGTGCTGCCTGCTCAGGGGACAACCATAGTGATATGGCAGGATGTGCACAGGCCACAGGCTGGAACCTCAAGGGAAAACGTGTAGCTGAGTGTTGTGATACGAGGAAGGTAAGGGACTGGATGGGGTTACTTTCTTTTTTGATGCCCTTTCCTGAAGTTTCCCTCTAGCAGAAGTGTCACCTTTGGCTGACATGGAAATAGGAAATTCACCCTGTCTCCCTCTTCTGTTTTCTTCCTAAGGTTCTTGTCTGTTTAGAATATCATTAAGCTGGGCATGGCAGCTCACACCATAATCCTAGCACTTTGGGAGGCCAAGGTGGGAAGATCGCATGAGCCAAGGAGTTTGAGACCAACCTAGTGAGACGCCATCTCTACAAATAATAATAATAATAATAATAATAATAATAACTAGCCAGGCATGGTGGTGCATACCTGTGGTCCCAGCTACTTGGGAGGTTAAGGTGGGAGGATCACTGGAGCCCAAGAGGTCGAGGCTGCAGTGAGCCATGATCTCATGACTGCATTCCAGCCTGTGCCCGCATCTCAAAAAAAAAAAAAAAAAAAGAAGAAAGAAAAGAATATTACTTAACCAGGAAGAAATCTGGTGATTAGTTGTGTGGAAAATGGCTGTCTTCTGTTTCTGAATGGACCTGTGCTGTTACACCTGTTGGTTTTTTGTTTTGATGTTTGCCTGCTCAGAGTGGGTTCAGAAGCCATGTGGTGTGCGACTTGGGCCATGCTGGGGCTGAGTCACTGGGGAATGAGAACCCTCTCCTCCCTGAACTATGTTAACAGAGCAGAGGCAGAATGCTGCTGAGGAAATGGTCTCTTAGTGATTTTGAATACCGAGGGTGGAGAGAATTGCTTTTTTCATGAAATCTGCCATTAGAGGCACAGGCTCTGAACAATCAACTGTTTCTGCCAAGCTTTGGACGTTGAAGGCAGACAAAAGGAAGGAGGGACTTTGGGAAAATGGCTTTAATTAGAGATTTTTAGCTGGTGACATTTCATACTTGGTGCAACCTGGGAACTAAATGTAAGTGGCCATTTAAGTTTGTATTGAGGTGCTGGGTCCTTTATTGCTTTGGGTTCTTTCTCATCACAGATGAAAAGCTTCATTCTTGAAATAAAATTTGCATAATGCTAATTAGAGTAGGGCAGTGCAGAGAAGAGAGTGGGTGCAGTTTTTTAGTTAGAAAAGTGCCACCAAGCTCTGTAGCTAAAAGGGCATTTGGCCCTATTGGTGAGTGTGGAATTATCTGGAGGGAAGGCTCTTTCAGTGTATGACTTTAAAGAAAGATCACAGAGAAAATGAAAGTCCAAATGAACCTGTGTGAAAGTGTGGCTAGTCAAGACAAGGTGGGACCATCATTCTCCTTTTGGACGAGGAGAGAATATGAATGATAGAGTAGAAAGAATAGGAGGTCTAAGATGGAATCTTGACTCTGACTAAATGACCTTGGAACAATCGCTTAACATTTCTGAGCCTCAGTTTCTTCATCTGCAAAATGGGCAATAATAATAATCTTACTTGCCTAGAGTGGTGAAGATTGGACACCATGACTGTGTGGTACACAGCACAGGCCATGGCAGAGCAGGTGCTATCATCATAGTCCCCACCACCACTAACCTCAGGCCCATAGATTTCAGTTTCCCTTCTCCAACTCATTCTTCTTTGCAGAATATAGCATAGTGATTCAAAATAAGCAATGCAAAATTAAATGGCCCTGATTCAGTCCCAAACCCAGACTTATTAGCTGTTTGACCTGAGACGAATGCCTTCACTGCTTTCTTCATGCCTCAGTTTCCCGATATATAAATATGGCTGTGAATGTCAAATGAGATGAAGCACATATAAGACATTTGTATGATGGCTGGACTGTAGAGAGAGCAGGAGAAGGTTACCTGAAAAGTTGGAGATGGAGTGTCCTCAGGTAGGTATCCTGATGGGAGGAGTCCTGGAGACAGAGAAGGTGAGGAGTAGAGTTTGGTAGCGAGCCTGACAGGAGGAGGAGGGAGTGGGGCAGGCCACCTGAGACCCACAGATAGCCCTGGTTTCCACTGTCTGGAGGCTGTGCTGGAGGCCACAAGGATACTTTTCCCTACCCGCTGTCCCACTACTCCTGCCATAGGTGGACTCCAAGAGCTTCTTTCATTAAGTCTTCCCCATTTTACACAGCTGCCTGTCTCTATGGGAACCCCATAATGGGAGTGTTGAGAATATGGACAACACTGTGGCCAATCTCTTCCCTCTGTTTATGCTTGATGCCATACTGTATGTGGCTTTGGTTTCTTCACAGTGCAATGGCTGGATTTTATTTTTTAATATTTATTTATTTATTTATTTTGAGACGGAGTCTCGTTCTGTCACCCAGGCTGGAGTGCAGTGGTGTGATCTCGGATCACTGCAACCTCTGCCTCCCAGGTTCAAGTGATCGTCCTGTCTCAGCTTCCTGAGTAGCTGGGATTATAGATGTGTGCCACCATGCCCGGCTAATTTTTGTATTTTTAGTAGAGAGGGGGCTTCGTCACATTGGCCAGGCTGGTCTCAAACTCCTGACCTCAAGTCATCCACTCGCCTCTGCTTCCCAAAGTGCTGGGGTTACAGGCATGAGCCACCACACCTGGCCTGGCGGGATTTTAAAAGCAAGCATTCCTACAGAGTGCAGCTACACGGAAGCTGTGATCACCTTTTATAGCTGACCCTTGGAAGTCACATGGTGCCATTTCCACTGCATATTTTTTCATTAAGCTGGTCCCAAAGACGCATCCAAATTCAAGGGGAAGGACATATATTTCACTTCTTCATCAGGAAGTGGCAAGGTTCTGGAAGAACATGTGAGATGAGAAGTAGTGTGATCACTTTTGAAAAATACAACCTGCCATACCACTCTATATATGCATGTGTGTGTATATATATGTATAGTAGCATATTTGTATAATAATATATATATTACATATCTATCTGTATGTAATATTCATACGTATGAATATATAAAACTTAAATGTTTTACAAAATAATACTTCCCTTATTACCTAGGGTACACTCTATGTCCTCTTCTATTCTTTTAAGAAAGTTGCTCTTTGCCAACCCACCCAGTTGATTTCCTGCCACACTATTGTGTTGTGCCCTGTTGTATTTCTTCCAGATAGCCTTGGGCAAAGAGCCGTTTCTTAGAGCGCAAGTGTCTAGGCTGTGCTCAGGGCACTACCTGACTACATTTCTGGCCAAGCTTTATGACGTCAGCAGTTCCTGTTGCACTCCTGGTTTTTGGCTAGCAGTAAACCCAAACTTTTCTGTCTGAGAGGACCGTGGAACTCACCCTCTCCCTGTGTCTGAAGTCCCCTGAGGTCTTTGCATTCGATAGGCATTCAATTGCATTCAATAGTTTGTCATTCCTAAAGCAGCAAGCTGGCACAGCATCCTGGTTGATGGTATACAAACAAACCAATTCATAAGTACAGCCATTATTTCATGTTGGGGCCACACAACCCTTTGACAGCCGGTGTCTGCCGCACAGGGGACCAGCTCCTCCAGGCAGCCTGTGGCGCTGTTTCCCTTTACTGGCAGCTGTGCTATGGCCAGCCAGGGCTTCTCAGCCCAAAATGAGATAGCTCCAGTCTTTTCACTCTCATGAAAAGAACAGATCCCCACCGATCTTGATTTCTGCTGGGGTCTTTCCTCTTTGTGCCATTTGAGAGCCACCTGGGAGCACATCTTAGTAAATATATGACCTGGGCTCGTGTTTGTAGAGTCCTGTCTGAGCATCTAGCAAGCTGGCTCACGTGCTCAGGGACTTGGTACCAATTAAGATATTTATTCCCACTTTTCATATGGTCGAGAAGATGTATGTCCAACACAGTGCTTTTAACTAGGTCAGAGAAAAAGCAGGCGGGAAGCTATACATTTTACAATACTTAGTGGACCTTCTTACTAGAATTAGTGAATGGTCAGAATGTCCGCTTCTGATGGAGGGCCAAAGGGAGTTCTTTCAGCTCACAGCTGGGCTGTGGTGTTTAGGGAGGGAAGTTTGAAAGTGGCCGCAGAAGTACAGATGATCAAAAGCAGTACTCCTGCCCCCTGCCCTGGGAGGGGGCCTGGACTCCCTCAGGGAAGGCTTTTTGGTGCTTTGGGTAGAGAAGCTGGAGACAGCAACTGTTGAATTTCCCCAGGCTTCGTGATTTAAAGCCCTTGGCCTTTTTCCATTGTTGTTCTTGCAGTGGCCTTTAATGTGCTGGGTGTGAAAGGGAGTGGAAATGAAAAGCCAGCGCATCACACTGGGGGCCTGAGATCAGAAGGCAATGGAAAATGGAAATGTCAAGTTTGCGTTTCCACTGCTGGCCGCAAGGGCCTCAGGCGGCACCCCCTCCTCCGGCCTCAGCTTTCGCATCCTTCTCACTTCCTCCCCAGCCCCCCAGTTTTCACACGGCCCAGTGATAAGTGTCACTCTGGGCTGAGTGAGGCTCGTGGCTTGTCAAAAGAGGCACTAGGACGAGAACAGAGAAATTCAGCATGGGCTTGAGAGGCACAGAAAGGAACTGGCCTTCTAAAGACACCGCAGAGAGACTGCAAAGTGGGTTGGTTTTCCTTTTCTAACACTGAGAAGAAAAGGAGTTCAGAATTCACACATGGTTGATAGAAAAGGCGATCTGTTTCCACATGGACTTTCCTATCTCTGTGGTGCCCAGGATGCTTAGACCTGTGAGTCTTTGAACCCAGCTTGTGTTGATGTAGCTCGGGGCACTGTCAGGCCTTTGTGCCCAGCCAGGCTTGGAGGTGTTTGAAAAGAGAGCCATCAACACCTTTCTGTCGGCGACTCGCCATTTTTCTCTTTTGGTTGAGTCAACTTTGAAGTTTAGTAGTTCCTTCCCACGCTTGGTGGCCACAATGTCACGAGGCTCAGCCTGGTGTCATGGGGCTGCTACAGATTCCATAGAGGCTGGAGAGCTGCCTGTCAGGGGCACCAGGAATTATGTACAAGTCTAAGGAAGCTCCAGGTGTAGGAAATAGTGGGATAAACCTTCCTTTATTATCGCATGGGATAATCACATTTGTGAAATGTAGATGTCTCAAATTTATACAAATTGAATTCTGAAAAACATCAGAAAAGTTTATTACAAAGCCTTTTTTTTTTTTTTTTTTTTTTTTTTTGAGACAGGCTCTTACTCTGTCACCCAGGCTGGAATGCAGTGGTATAATCACAGCTCACTGTAGCGTTGAACTCCTGGGCTCTCGCGATCCTCCTGCCTCAGTCTGCTGAGTAGGCGGGACTAGAGGTGCACACCACCATGCCGGGCTAATTTTTTGTAGCGATGGGGTTTCACCATATTGCCCAGGGTGGTTTCAAACTCCTGGGCTCAAGGGATTCGCCTGCCTTAGCCTCTCAAAGTGCTGGGATTACAGGCATGAGCCACTGCGCCTGGCCGACAAAGTCCTTTTTTATCATCATGTTTTTAACTCTTCACAGTTTTCTATGTCTGTTATCTCACTTGAGCCCAGTTGGATTTTTGACCATTTGGATAAGAGTTATTGGATTTTTCTGGAAGTCTCTACATGCATGTTCTCTGTTCAAAGGCTTGAGGTGGACAAATTATGCATGGCCTTCAGTTTTGGGAAGACTCTGTATGATCCTGATAAATGTAATTTCAAGATGATTATATCAAACTGAAAAAGGTGCATTGTGATCCTCTGTTACGTCAGTTTTGTCCCGTGAGGTCCAATCACACACAACATCGGAGCCACTGCCAGCTTCCTTGTAGTTTACAAAAAATGCTTTGCCACGCTCATCACAATAACTGTGAGATAGATATGATTATATTTCTGCTGTACAGAGGAGAAAACTGAGGCCCAGAGAAGTTAAGTAACCTCCCCCAAGACACAGATATGAGAAAGAGATGAGACTCAAACCCCAGCCTTCTGGTACCAGGGGCATGTTCTTCCACCAATAGACACTGACAGCCGTTGCCAGAACAAGAGAAAGCTGGGCAGAAGTTGAAACCTTTGGCAAAGGGTTCCCTGTCCTCTGGCCTTGCTGGTTCTTAGCCCCCCTTCTACTCAAAAGGTCCTGCATTATCCCTTGCTCGGAGTTGCCTTGCAATGGGCCTGGTCACTCTGCTTCCGCATCCTCAGGGGGATTGTTCCTTCTGCTTGTCCCAGGCACTCCCTGGACCTCAACTATCTCGGGTGCCTTCAGAACACCAGCAGGGGATTCATTCACCTTCTTAGGGGGCAGAGGCCACCTCCTGGGCTTTTAAGGGATAGGCAGTGGAAGTGGGATCCTTGAGAGACCTAAGGGCAGTGAAGGAGAGGTCATAGTTACTTTCCTGGGAACAGGGTAGGTTCATATCTGGTTCCTGGTCCAGCTCCACTTCACTGCTCCCATTTCCCTTGTGACCCAGATGACACAGTAAGAGCTGGAGTCTGATGAATCTGGGATTGTGTGTGGGACACCAAGCCCCATTGACGGCTGTTTCTGTGGCTTCCTGGTTCTCACATCTTCTGTATTGTAGGACCAGGCAGTCTGGGCTGTGGCCTGCCTGGGGGCGTGTGTGGCCTTCTTGGCCCAGAACTCCCTCCTAGGAGGCACAGCCAAGCCAGGGGAGAAGGGAGAGAGCTGGAGACTGAATCGTAGCCTGACAAACCTGCTTTCCATGTCTGCTGGCTGCCTAGAAAGCTCTGTGATGTTTGCATCTCGCATCGTATGCCCTGGAGACTTGGAGGTAGAGCTACTTCAGAAACCCAACTGGCACTCCCTGGCCAGAGCATGCTTCTGTGTGAGCAGCATGGCAGAAGACCAAACTTGTCCAACCTGCAGCCCAGCACGGCTTTGAATGTGGCTCAACACAAATTCGTAAACTTTCTTAAAATGTGAATTTTTTTCTTTTTGCGAGTTTTTCCTTCTTTCTCTTTCTTTCTTTCTTTCTTTTTTTTTTTTTTGTCCTAGCTCATCAACTATCATTAGTATATTTTATGTGTGGCCCAAGACAATTTTTTCTTCTTCCAGTGTGGCCCAGGGAAGCCAAAAGATTGGACACCCCTGGCCTAGACCCTTTTCCTGAACCTGGCTGTCATCATCATTTCTGTCAGAGCCGGATGGGAGACTATTTTTAGTTGGCTTTCTGGGTGAGATTTGACAGAGGCCAGGGTGGGAGATGTCAGACTGTGTATACTGGTGAGGAAGCTGCATGGGATGAAGATCTTGAAGCTTTCAGATCTGAATGAGGACTGCCCATTCTGGTTTATCTCTCTGAGCAACCCCATGAGGGACTTTAACAAGCTCACAATTTTCAAATAGGTTTTTGAGCCGTTTCCCAATCTTCCTAATCCTGTCTATTTTAGCTCTGGCATGGGGAACATCAACCCCAGGCTAGTGGCCAAGAACACAGGACACCTGGGGCCAGACTGCCTGGATTTAAGCCTGGGCTCTTCCTCTTACTAGTTCTGGGACCTGGAACAAATGACTTAATCTTTTCGATCTCAGTTTTCTCATCTTTAAAACGGTGGCAACAATGGTAACTAACTCAACAGGTTGTGGCGAGAAATAAATGTGTTAGGCGAGGCTCAGTGGCTCATACTTGTAATCCTAGCACTTTGGAAAGCTGAGGTGGGAGGATTGCTTGAGCTCAGGAGTTTGAGACCAGCCTGGGCAACAGAGTGAGACCCCATCTCTACAAAAAACAAACAAAAAATTAGCCCAGTATTGTGGCATGTGCCTGTAGTCTCAACTGCTTGGGAAGCTGAGGTGGGAGAATGGCTTGAGCCCAGCAGGTCAAGGCTACAACGAGCCTAGATTGCACCACTGCACTCCAGCCTGGGCTACAGAATGAGACCCTATCTCAAAAAAAAAAAAAAAAAGAATTAAATGTGTTAATATATATAAAGCCCTCAGAATACTGCTTGACATATGCTAGGTGCAATATAAATTTTGGAGCTGCTAATTATTGTTATTATTATAATGTTTATATGATTTGTCCTCTCATGAGAAGTTCTCTAGATTGGATGGATAATTCCAAATTTGTTTTTAAAATCTTTGTAAAATTTCAAAATGATGCAAAAATATAAAAGGAAGACTTTTTGAAAGAAAAAAGCCCTTGTATCAATGAAGAATAACCACTATTAATATTTTTGCATTTCTTTCTATATTCTATACATTTTTATATACACATAGTTCTTAAAACAAAATAATGATTATTTTGTTTTTCCAATTTTCTCTTTAAGAGCGTGTGGGTATCTTTACATGGTATGGAGTCTTCTTTGAAACCTGATTTTAATAGTTTTATGATGTTCCATTATTTAGGATAAGTATTATTCTCTTGTTCACCTCCACATGTCCAATATGTACTCAATGGGGTAAGTTTGAGAGGGAACCCCTTGACATATGGCTTCTCTGTTTAAAGAGGATTTAAGATAAGCATTGATGTGATCACCGTGGTCACCATCATCATCATCATCATCATCATATTCCTAACGTTTGGCAAATCTGTTAAAGAAATGAGCATACCCAGAACCAATGCATCAGGGTTATGTGAGGGCAGTCTCCAACCCAGTGTAGAGGCAAAATTTTTGGCCACTAGACCTGAGCTCAGCGATGGAGTGGTGACTCTCTGAGCCCATTATAATTATTTTTAAAAAGGGTGAATGACCAGGCCAGTCACAGTGGCTCACGCCTGTAATCCCAGCACTTTGGGAGGCCGAGGTGGGTGGATCACCTGAGGTCTGGAGTTCAAGACCAGCCTGACCAACATGGAGAAACCCTGTCTCTGCTAAAAATACAAAATTAGCCAGGCATGATGGCACATGCCTGTAATCCCAGCTACTCAGGAGGCTGAGGCAGGAGAATCACTTGAAACCAGGAGGCAGAGGTTGTGGTGAGCCACGATTGCGCCATCACACTCTAGCCTGGGCAACAAGAGCAAAGCTGTGTCTCAAAAAAACAAAAAAAAAAAAAAAGAAAAAAGGAAGGGTGAATGACCGTCTGCTGAGGATGCTCCTGCTTTGGGCGGGAGGTAGATCAAAAAGGATCTCTAAGGAAGGATTTATCTCTGAAATACTTCAAGTGAAGGAACTTCATGTAGGGCCATGTGCTGGGAAGAGGATGCCTTCCATATCAAAGTGGGCCCAGTCCCCGTTCTGCTACTGACTCACTGAATGCCCTTGGCTCAGTAACCTGC
Organism: Symphalangus syndactylus; assembly: GCF_028878055.3. Taxonomy (NCBI): domain Eukaryota; kingdom Metazoa; phylum Chordata; class Mammalia; order Primates; family Hylobatidae; genus Symphalangus; species Symphalangus syndactylus. The sequence continues at coordinate 57,522,105 of NC_072445.2, forward strand.
ATCCTAAACACGCTCCTCCTCTGTATGGCAAAGTGGACCTGACCACATTCTCAGGGCAACCTGTGACACTCGTGGAGAGCGGCTTGCCTCGAGCTTTGCGCATGGCAGGTCTTCAATGAACAGACCAACTCTCATATATTTCAGGCGTGTTGGTGTGTGTGTGTCATGGTGCATGAATTTCATCTGTCATTGGGAATCTGGCCTCAATGCTGGGGTGAGGAGTTTGGGTATTTATACGTTGCTTCCTGTGTGTCAGGTATGGTGTCAGGCATATTACACAGATAAATGCTCCTTGACCTAAGATGGGGTCAACATTCTAATAAACTCATTGTCAGTTAAAATATTGTTAAGTTGAAAATACATTTAATATCCCCAATAAAACCATCTTAACATCAAAACGTTGTAAATCAAACTGTTCTTAAGTAGGGGACTGTCTATATTTATCTTGAAATCTAACGCTATCTGGGGTTTCATTCCCTTATTGTCTTTTGGAAATGAGACAGACTTTCAAAGGCATTCACTTGGTTGGTTTTCAAGTAACCCAGCTGCAAGGGGGTGTCTCTGCCACCCTTGGACATGCAGCACTTTGTAAGTGCCTTGTTCATTCCTGGACTTGCTCTTCTACCTGGAGAATGTGTGTGTAAAATGGGGTACATGTAGGAGAAATAGCCAATTAAAGCAAGCTGGGTTTAAAATAGGTCCTTGGGTGAACCTGCTAGTCACACACATTCCCACAAAGCCTACCTCACCACACTGAATTTCCAGAATTGTCAAACCAGGCCAAGACATTCCCACCAGGACACTTCCTGTTTCACTAAGAGAAAATTCTTGCTAAGAATTCCTGCCCTCTGGTTCCCTGCAGCTTTCAGGAAAGCTTTTGTTTAAACAAAGGAACCAGCCTACTGGTATCTGGGTGAACACAGGCTTCCTACTTAGATGGAAATGATCTGAATGGAGGGGGACACAGGTTTCTTTTTTCTTTCCTTTTTTCCCTCTCATCCACATGAACGCTAGTGATCTACTTGCAAAGGATTGGAGTAGAGACACGTAAAAGACATCTTGACTTTTGGGGAAGTGACTTTCTGCTTCTGTCTTGTCAAGGCATTATTTTAAATAAATTGAGTAAGTAGGAAAGTGGAGGATGAAGGATTTGTTGAATGAGATTGAAGCTGGGGAGAAAATGGACACTCTCTGTGTAGCATCTTGGGGACACTAAGTGTCACTTGGTTGACCCTAGTTTCCTCCACGGGGTGGATGTGGTCTCAAGCCCCCTCCAGCTATGCCATTTTCTGCATTTGCAGAGTCAGATTTTCTCTCCTGAGAATCCGTTCGGGCAGCATGTGTTTTAGGGTTCTTTGACTCCGCTTGGGGTTTTTGCAACACAACAAAACATACAAATGAGCTTCTTGTTCATTTTGTTGTCACCAGAACCTAAGGATTAAATGGCAGCCTTAATTGGAAAAGGGCACGATTAGAAGAAAGGGAGAGAGTGTGTGTTTGTGCATGTGTTCTTGTCCTGTGTGTGTGTGTTTGTGAGTGTGTGTGTGAAAGAAGGTGAAAAAGGGGAGGGGACCCAACCAACCCCTAGTTTTCTGAAAGCCTGTTGATTTATTTTCTTCCTTCCCTGTGGATATATTTCTCCCCCAAAGGAATTATATAGCTCATGATTTCAGATTTTGGCTCAGTGGTGCTTTCCAGAGAAAAAACCCAGCCGTTGCTGTATTCATCACAGATTGTTGTGCCTGTTTGATTTGCAGCCCCCAGGAAAGGCCTTGCATGCCCGGCAAATCCTCTACTCCCTCACTAGAGATCCTCCGTAGGTGGGAGGAGCTTCCGGCCTGATCTTCTCAACAGTCCCTTCTGTGATGTTCATCCTTGTCAGGCCTTAGAACATAATAGATCCTAAAAGTGCTGATTGAATTACAGAAGGTTTTTTTTTTTTTCACTTGCCTCTGGGAGGGAAGGCTAATAAAGATTACAGTGGTAGGGTGGAGAGAGTATCTGGTGGGTGACATATGCCTTTTGTGCAGTTGTCAAATATAGAGGTTGGGATAGTGTAGAAATATTGATGGTTTTTTTTAATATGGACGGATATCCTGCAGAAAGTATAATGTTTTAAGCTTTTCTTTCTTTTTTTTTTTTTGAGACAGGGTCTCACTTTGTCACCCAGGCTGGAGTGCAGTGGTGTGATCACAGCTCACTGCAGCTTCGATTTCCTGGGCTCGAGTGGTCTTCCAACCTCAGCCTCCAGAGTGGCTGGGACCACCAAGTGCATGCTACCGTGCCTGGCTAATATTTGTTTTTAACTTTTTATAGAGATGGGATCTTGCTCTGTTGCCCAGGCTGGTCTCAAACTCCTGGGCTCAAGCAATCTTGCTGCCTCCACCTCCCAAAGTGCTGGGATTACAAGCATGAGCCAGCATGCCTGGCCAGTTTATTTTTTACTCACATTTTTATATGCATGTCATAACACCAACAGAAAAACAAAAGCTTCAAAAATGTCCATCATATAAATGTACCATACTCTTTTTAATTATTCAAAATAACAATGTTATATCTACCCCTTATTGAATACTCACTGTGTGCCAGGCACTGGGCTAAGAATTTTACATGCATTATTATTATTATTTTTAGACATTTAGGTGGTTTGTGGCTCCCCCTCGCCACTATAAATAGTGCTTAGATGCATATCTTTGCAGATAATATTTTGTCTGATGTATGACATCCTGTTTAGAGTGAATTCTTCTATGTACAATTACTGGGCATGGAATTTTTTTAAATACACTTGAAACACATCACAACCTGCTTTAGTGCCATGTTATACTCCCACACAAAGGAAGAACGTGCCTAGGCCTCTCAAAGACCCGAAAAAAATCGGTGCCTTGTTGAAGTAGAGCCATTGGCCTGCTGGATGACTAGAAGTCTTGTTAATTTAAGATAAATACCTGGCAGTTTATTCTAGAGACTTAGGAAAAAAGACAGCAGCTCTTGACTGGGTTTTCCACTGGATGCATTTCGAGGTACTGCACAGGAAAGAGAAAATGTGCCTTTTGTCTCAGGGAGGTCAGGAGTTTTCAGGAGGGCTCTGGGATCCATCTCGATTGGTGACAGCTTTTCTCTTTCCCCTGCTTTTCTCTTCTGCTCCGAATTCCCTTAGTGTTCCACTCTCAAGCTAGCTGTGTCTAGGAAGTGGGTGGGATGAGCTCTTCCTTGGAAAGATGCCCACGAATTGGACTACACTTGGGATCTGAGAGTAGGATGCCTTCTTCCTGCCGGAATTCAACTGCTGTTCCCTCGTCCTCAGACCCCTGCCAGGCCTCCATGTGATGTGTCCTGAGGCTTGGTTGTCACTCTTTAAAACAGGGCTGCATGGATAGATGGGAGGATATCTATTTGGAAACAAATCTGTGTATACAAAGAAACTAGAGGGCCCACTGGCCTTGGGTTTTCCACTAGAAACTGTGTTTTCTCCATCCAGACCTCATTCAAAGGCATGGATCCCATGCGAGCCAGAAGATATGGACTGAGCCCCTTCTCTGTGCTGACCATTGTCCCAGACACCGGAGGGAGGCAGGGCAGTGAACAGGCAGACCACGTCCTGCCTGCATGAAGCTCACACACCTTCTCGGAGGGGAGAGAGATGACTGCATCCCCTCGGCAGGTGATAAGCACATTGCCCCAAAGCCCGGCCAGCGGGGCACAGGGGTGATAGGGGTGAGGGGTGAGCAAAGTGCCAGCCTCCATGGGGTGGGCAGAGAAGGGCTGTCCGAAGAGGGGACGTTTAAGTAGAGATTTGAAGGAAGCAAGGGAGGGAGACATGAACATTTACGGACAGCGGGTTTCAGGTGGAAGCAACAGTGAGTGCAAAAGGGGTGGGAGTGGGTTTCTGTGTCCCACAACGGTGAGGAGGCGGTGAGCTGGAAAGAAACGAGCGAGGGGAAGAAGTCAGAGGAGCAGCGGCATGGGCCCTGCAGAGGAGGAAGCAGATCGGGGAGGGCCCTGCAAACCATGGGAGTGACTCGGGGTTCTACATCAAATGTATTCAAAGCCATCGGAAGGCGGGTAGCAGGGGAGTCACAGGATCCAATGCCCTGTTTTAAGACGTTGGCTGTGGCTCTGGTTTAGCCATCAGCAGGGATAGAAGCAAGGAGACCAGCAGCTACTGCCACAGTCCGGGAGAGAGAGGATGGCGGTCTCTGTGGAGAGTGAGAAGTGGCCCATTTAAGAGCACGTATTGTAGGGCGATCAATGTCATGTGCTTTCACTCATCCCTTGGGAGGAAATCTGTGGCCTTTAGAGGCCTCTGGCATCCTTCCTTCCCCCAGGGAAGAGTAGAAACTTTAAAAATAGTCTGTTCCCTCTTTGGAATCTTGATCTCCAGATCTCAGTCATAGTTTTTAATAATCCTTGCTCCATCTCGTTTTGGAAAGACGCTCACCTCTCAAATGGGCATGCATCTTCTGAGTTCTTTCATCAACAGGAAATGCAGTGGAAGTCCAATATGGCAACCTGGACTTCAGCAAGAACCATCTGCTTCTCCTCCTCCATGCCAAGCCTTCTGGTTAATGGGAACTTGAGAAAAACACAAAGCCAGGAACCACCCGCTGGGGCTCCCAAACTCCATGATCTGACCAGGAAACACCGACCGGACAATTGGCAGGATGCCTTTGAAATCTGTTAGCTCCAGCACCTGTTCGACTTCCTTCTAGGGCTTTGCATTATTGATTATATTCATGAAAAGGACTGAGAAACACTTCCCAGTGTGGCAGGAAGGCTCTCGCTGGACCAGTGCTCAGGAGACCTTCTGTTTTATTCCAATTCTGCCGTCGGCCAGGTGTGTGGCAACAGGCACCCATCCTTGCTGGGACTGCTTCTTTATCTTCAACATGAGTCCCAGACAGCTTGATTTCTAAGATGTGTGCCAGCTTTAACATCTCACAGTTCTAAGCTAAGAGTATGAATAAGAAATGAGGAGCAGAGGTGACAGATGACACCAATACTCTGGGCTTCGGGTGATTCCTTAAAGTGGTGTCTCAGGTTCAAGTTCAGAGCAAGCTCCTATGTGTCACCTTTTAGGCCTCTGCATTCATTATTTTCACAGGCTGCATAACTTGATTCATTCCGTTAAAGGAAACATGAGCAAACTGAAGGCTGAGATAAGAAAATAAGACTTCTTCATCTAAGGAGAATCATCCCTGATGGCTGCATATTCTGCAGACGGACCTAGTTTGATCAGTCATGTGTCAATCAGACCATGTGCCCAGATTGGATTTTTGCAGCTCTGGAGGGTAATAAATGAGAATGGGACAATTGCCCTTCCAAGAGGTGGCTGTTTCCTCCAGTTCCAGCCTTCATTTTTCTTTTGTCCCTTCTCCATCTTGTTATGATTTATAACCCTGCCTGTCCCCTGCAGTGGCTTCGGTGTAAGATTTTTACTAAGTAAGTGAATGGCTAGCTTCCAAAAATGACAACCTTTGTCCAGGTCTGGGGCTGAGGCCAGGTCAGATAAGCATGATACCTTTCTCTCTTCTTACCTGCAAGTTAACACATTCTTTCCAGGTACAGGAGGATGACAGACCCAAGGCATTCAGCTTTAGAAAGTGTTTTTCTCCTCTCACTTTGTTTGTGCTTTCTCACTTGGACTGCTGCATATTGTTTTGAAATTCACCCATGCATTGATGAAAATGGGCAAGGTTTTCAGAATGCCTGCATGAGCGTATGTGCTCTCCATGGTGGGGGGTGGGTTAGACCCTTTCAGCTTAATCTTTTCCCAACAGGTTCTGAACCCAGACATGCATTGTTGTTTCCACAAAAACATGGCAATTGATATTGTTACTCATGCTATGGTTGAAAGAATCCATGTTCCGGGAATTATTTTCCTGCTGCACTTATGAAAAGCCATTCCTGGGCTCAAGGCTCCGTGACTGTTTTGAGCCTGATGTTGTTCTGCGTCTGTGCCTGACAGGCTGTGTGACGCAGTAAGAAGCCCTTTGTGCTTGGTTACACCGATTGTACTAGCAGCAGTTGTAGTTGGTAAATAGCACTAGGACTTTGGGTCTCTAGGTTAATTCTCTGGTTTTGTCCTTGGAGCTGATTTAAGTCCATTGGCTCATTTAGCAATTGTCAGGTTCCTTTGGAAAATATTCCTAGACTCAGCCATTGGAAATAGGTTAATAAAAAGTCCCCAGCCTGTAATCTCAGCACTTTGGGAGGCCGAGACAGGCAGATCACGAGGTCAGGAGATCGAGACTATCCTGGCTAACACGGTGAAACCCCATCTCTGCTAAAAATACAAAAAATTAGCTGGGCGTGGTGGCAGGCACCTGTAGTCCCAGCTACTCAGGAGGCTGAGGCAGGAGAATGGTGTGAACCCGGGAGGCGGAGCTTGCAGTGAGCCGAGATCACATCACTGCACTCCAGCCTGGGCGACAGAGCGAGACTCTGAAGTCCCCAAGCACGGAGTACTAGAGTTCTCTAGAGTACAGAATAACCTAGCATGTGCTTCTTACTTAGCACATTGTGCAGTGTTTATAGTGGTTTTAAAGAAGTTGACTAATTGATTTAATCTTGTCTTGTTCTTTGGTTAAATGATAGTTCTGATAGGGATATGATAAGAATGATGATGATGGGATAGCTTGAGAAGCCAGTGGCAGTGTCTGAGCCGGGCTCTACCCTGGGTCCTCTTTACTCTGTCAGCAAAGCCTGACCACTTTCTTTTCCTTTATTCACTTCTCAAATCTCTGCACTTTTCTCCATCCCCATCCCCATCACTCTAGTCCCCGCTGCTACCATGCCCTGCCTGAATAATGCATGCACAAATTTTAGCCTAGAGCCTAGCACACAATGAGTGCTTGATAGAAGTAAATAGGAATTTTTATTGTGAATAATTAAAGAAAGTCTGGTACATCTATATGAGATACCCTCTCTTGGTTAAAACCTTTCAGAGACTTCCTGTTACCCTTAGGATAAAATTTAAGCTTCTTACCAAGGCCTACAGACCTAGCCCCTGCCCAGCTCTCCCCCTCACCAAATGACATTATCCCTTTTGTGATGGCCCAGCAGCCATACTGACTTTTTCATTTCTTGGACCTATCAAGCCCCTCCTCTCCACATGGCTAGTTTCTTCTCATCGTTCCTTTTTAGCTTAAATTTCACCTCAGAGAGGCCTTCTTCAACTACTGTTTCTAAAGTAAGTTCCTTCTTGTTATCCTCTGCCACAAACTCCACTGGTTTCTTTCATAGCATTTTCACAACCTGAAATGATGTTGCTTCCTTTCTTTGTTTTCTGGCTGTCTCCCTGTATTAGTCCATTTTCAAACTGCTATAAAGCACTACTTGAGACTGGGCAATTTATAAATGAAAGAGTCCATTTGTAATTGACTCACAGTTCTGCATGGCCAAGGAGGCCTCAGGAAACTTACAATCGTGGTGGAAGGCAAAGGGGAAGCAAGTACCTTCTTCACAAGGCAGCAGGAGAGCGAGAGCATGAAGGGGGAACAGCCAAACACTTTTAAACCATCAGAGCTCATGAGAATTCACTCACTATCATGAGAATGGCATGGGGGAAACCACCCCCTTTATCCAGTCACTTCCCACCAGGTCCCTCCCTTAATGCATGGAGATTACAGTTTGAGATGAGATTTGGGTGGGGACACAGAGCCAAACCATATACACCCCCCAACTAGACCATAAATTCTTCGAGGGATGGGATCACGTTTGTCTGTTACCACTGTGTGCCAGAAACATGGTTGATGCTAGAAAAATATGTCAATGTTCGTTGAATGAATGAATAGAAAACTAGACGCCAATCACCATAGGCATATAGATAATAATGGTGGTCAGTTAGGTGGATGGCCATCATGGCTCAAACTCTATTTGCTTTGCATTCGTGATCTCATTTAACCATTTCTACATATCCATCTGATGAGTAAGTGGACGATTGAAGAGGTCAGCTTGCCCAGCTAGTGAATCCGGACACATAGAAGGTCTGCTGTCACTGGATGCCCTGTGGAACTTAACACAAACATCCCCCTGACCCAGGCAGATGCCTCCCCTTAAGGAAAAATGAGAGGTAGGAAGGCTTCTGAAATCTGCAGCCACCCCTAGGACTGGACTTTGTCCAGTAGCATCCACTTTTTGAGAGCTGTGTTGTGTTCTGAGCTGGAGAGGCCAAGGCAAGGTGGGTGGAGGAGGTGGAGGTGACTCAACGACCCCTACTTCACTCCCATGATGACAATGCCCTCCCTCAGAGGGGACATTGATGTTGAAAGGAAGGGGGCAGAAGGGCAGGCCAACTGGAAGGCAAAGAAAGACTGTGCTTCCCACAGTCAAGCATGTTCTAGAACTGTCCCATGTGCTCAAGTTCTGGAAAGAGTGGAAGAGGGGAGGGGATTGGCTTTAGGAGGACCTGAGAAAACTTGGGTGTTGGTGTCTAGTCTGTGAGGAATATTTTAAGTGTCCTCCCCACACAGGGCACGAGTGCTGGGGAGGAGCCTGGATATAGCAGTGAAGGATGAAGAGGGGGCCCTGCCAGCAAGGAGTTGGGCTTGTGCCCTGCTGCTAGCTGTTCTGGGATATCATGGCTGATGTGCTTTCTCACTGGTGCCTAATTCCCTTCCCTGCTCAGATGCTACAGCTGCTGTTCCCTGGCAGGAAAAGCAGGCCTCATTCTGTTTCTAGCCCTTGCATTTGTTGGGATTACAATGGCCTTTACCTTGAGTCACAGTCTCTTTTGACTTATGCCATGTTCATAGGATTCTAAGGCCTCCCCCACTACCACCCAAGAAAATCTAATTTAACATGAAAATTACTTGGAGCTACATAATCTGTCTTGGACTCAGAGTGGATATTCTGATTCCTGCCATAAACAAAAGGGAACCCCTTTAGAAGTTTAGGTCCAGGATAATAGCCAACATTTATCAAGCATTTCCTACGTGCCAGGCACTGTGCTGACATTTTTCCCAACAAGCCTATGATATGCATGCTGTTTATTGGTCTCCATTTTACAGATGGGGCTATGGAGGCACAGAGAGATCACATGAGGGACCTAGGTGGCCATGCCAGGAATTGAACCCAAGCAGAGTAGCTCTTGGACTTGATCTCATCAACTCTGTGCTGTGCTACATGCCTGGCCAGAGATAGCTGTATTCACCCTGGGCTACCAAATGCATCACACTCCCGACATAAGACAAACAGCTCAGCTTCTCAGCCTCTTAAGCCTCTGCTGGCTAGTTTTGTTCTGTTGGTTGGATTTGCAGGGGGCTGGCTGACTCTGCCCAGTGCTTCCAGCACTCACAGACCTGCGTCACAAGCCTGGCACTCCAGCCAGTGTGACTGCACTGCCATCTCAAGTCATCTCCAAATATGCGCATCTTTTCTCGCCATCCACATTGCAAGATGCTAAGGAACAGGGCCCATGCTTTCTTTGTGTTCAGTTTCCCCAGGGTACCTAGCTTGTTAGTGGGTACTTAGAAGTGGTTTAATGCCAGTTAGCCTGACTGGGGAACACGATAGTCTCTGCTGAAGAGGCAGCCTACTAATAGTAGATAAAAACCTGCTTTTGATTGGTATGAGCAAGCCCTGATCTGTTTTTAGAAGAAACGTGGTTTGCTTTGGCAACTGTAAAGCAGATGGAAAGCATCATCTGTAGAATCTAGAAACTGATTTCTGGGAGAGTCTTAGGGGCTTGGCCCTATTATGCATTCTATATTGGCCTCTGTATATCAGGCATCTCTGTGCTGCATAATTCCTAAGGTGACTCTTGGTCCCATTAACCTGTGCAAGGGACGGAACCAAACTAAGCTTTGAGATTGAACCTGGTTTGCTTGGTAGAGCCTTGGGGTCTTATCTGCCAAGCTGTTTGTTTGGCTTTGCTGTGGGTTGCTTTGCACACATGCTTGTTTGGACAAGGCAGCACAGGCTGTCCCATGGTCCAGGGGGTGGTGGCTGGGGCAGCCTTGGAGGGCACGGTCAATTCTAGCTTCAGAGTGGTGCTTTTTTTCCCATCTTGGCCAGGGAATGCTCATATTTCATCCTGCCTCACTCTTGGCTTACCTTGGGTAAGGAGAGTACAGAGCTAAACTACAGCCAGCTGGAAGTTCCCTGCCCTTCTAGAGCTGAATGCCACTGTGGGGACCATTCATTAGAGAGGATCACATTGGCTTTTCTTGGATCGGACCTCTTCTTTTGATTATGCTTTGGACGAGGCATGTGTGCTCATTACTTGTCATTGTGCATGCTGACTCCAGCTGTGCTGATGTGCCTTGGTGGCAGGAGAGAAAACTGGAGGCCAATGACAGGCTGAACAACCCCTCACAAGTGGGTGGCCTACTCCCCATAGTGCCAGTCCCCAGGTAGATTTTTAAGACTGGCAGGTCACCTCTGTTCCTTCTTCCTGCTACCCAGGAGAGTGTGGAAGGGTCAAGGCCCTGCAGGCAGATGCAGTGACAAATTGTATGGCTGGTAACTGAAAAAAGAGGGCAAAACATCAGGTACGAGTGGCCCCTCAGCCTAGGGTGCAGGCACTCTAGGGGAACATGTTGGCAAAGGCTGACTCAGGGGCAGAGCCAAGAGGGTGGGCCATCTGCCTGGGCAAAACTTCATTCCCAGTTCAGATTTCCTTGGGCCTCTCGTGTATACAGTACCTGCCACTGAGACCACTTGAAAGACTGAATGATGCTGGGCAAACAGGATCATGCTTATCGTCATAGCAACACACACACTCTGAGGCAGACAGGATCCCCAAGGCCTTCTCAGATGAGCATTTGATAATAGCTTTGCTCAGAGGAGCCCCTCCACCTCATCACTACACTTGGTCATTACAACCTTTGTGCTTCAGAGGAGGGCGGGGGAAGTGCTCAGAGCACAGGGCATGCTGAGTTGTGTTGGCCCAGAAGGGAAGGCAAGAGGAGGGAGCAGAAGGCAGGCCTGTTGCCGCTGATTTCTGCAGCCCACGTTGGTTCTCCCACCCCAGGGTCGATACCCCTGGAGTAACACTAACAACTGGGGGAAGGGAGTGGACATTAAAGACATTTGAAATATTTCATAACTGATACCGCCAACCAGAAATGACATTGGCTTTGCTTCCACACTGGTTGAACATCAGTTCTGCTAAAAATACCAGTCAACCTTTGTATTCGTTTGCTAAGGCTGTTTAGGCTGGGTGGCCTAAACAACAGAAATTTATCTTCTCATAGTTTTGGATGCTGGAAGTTCAAGATCAAGGTGTCAGCAGGGTTGGTTTCTCCTAAGGCCTCTCTCGTTGCCTTGTAGGTGGTGTCTTCTCTGTGTCCTCACAGGGTCTTCCCTCTGTTGTGTCTGCGTCATCTCCTCTTCTCCTAAGGACACCAGTCATAGTGGATTAGGGCCCACTCCAATGACCTCCTCTTAACCTAATTACCTCCATAAAGAACCTCTCTCCAAATATAGTCACATTCTGAGGTACTGGGGATTTGAGCTTCAATATGTGAATTTTGGAGGGACACACTTCAGCTCATAGTACTTATAATGTGCTAAGTGGTAGTCTAACCCTCATAGCTAATACTGGAGCTCTTGCTAAGGCTGGAATTGCTCTTAGCACTTGCTGTGGATTATTTCCTTTAATCCCTGCAATAGCTCTAAAGTAGCTCTTCTTATTTCCCTCATGTTTCAGTTGAGGAAACAGAGGCACAAACACGTTGAGTAATTTGACCGCAACAGCTAGAAAGAGGCAGAGCAAGAACTTGAACCAGGCCATCCTGTTCCAAAGCTTGTGCTCTGGGCTTCCTCCTCTGGTCTCTGAAGTAAAGGCTTTCCTCGGGCTTCTCACTGGAAATGCCGTCAATGAGCAGGTTGTAGAAAGGGATCATCCTAATTCCTTGAAGAGAAGGAAAAGTTAAGGTGCTCCTTCCCGCTTCTGACTGGCTGCTATCACAGACTGGATGGCAGGCCTTCATCAGTGCAGCCACTGCACAGGAAGGAGGCCTTTCTGGTGACACAGTGTGACTGCGTCTGAGGAAACCAGGCTGCAGGGTACAGCTGGATGAAAATGGACAGCTGAGGGCCAGGTGCAGTGGCTCACGCCTGTAATCCCAGCATTTTGGGAGGCTGAGGTGGGTGGATCACTTGAGGTCAGGAGATTGAGACCAGCCTGGCTAACATAGTGAAACCCCGACTCTACTAAAAATACAAAAATTAGCCAGGCATGGTGGCATGCACCTGTAATCCCAGCTACTCAGGAGGCTGAGGCAAGAGAATCACTTGAACACAGGAGGTAGAGGTTGCTGTGAGCCGGTATCACGCCACTGCACTCCAGCCTGGGTGACAGAGTGAGACTCTGTCTCAAAAAAGAAAAGAAAAGAAAAGAAAATGGACAGCCGATGTCTTTGTGGATGCTTACTGGGTAATGAAGGAGGCAGGCCCTGGAGCCACAGGTTGGATTCAGTCAGGGTTTGGAGCCCTCTGTCTTCACAGATGGCTTCTCTGTTCTCCTCTGTGTTTCAAGGTGTCCCTTTGCCTGGAGCCTTCCTTCTGTTTTTCACCCTTCCTGCTGACAGTCTCATTTGTCCTATAACGCAATGACAGCATACTCAAAGGTCTGCATGCATGCTGGCTGTTTGCAGGAGCTGGGCTCCTCCTAGTGAAAGCTCAAGTTTACCATACAATTATGTGAGGCTTCCTTGTTACTTTGAAAGCTTTCCTTCTGCATCCATGAAATTAAACTCTGTATTGCTGTGTGGGTAATTATGTGGCCCTTCCGTGCTGAGGCAGAGGGTGAGGGGTAAGGTGTAAGGGCAGGTAAGGTGTTGATTCTCAGCGTTAGTGTAGGGAGTCAGGTCTCTCTCCTCTACCCTCCTTCTTCCTCTTTCTCCTCACTTTTTCTCCTTCCATCCAAATTGGTCAGACCTATATTGGTCTGTCCTGGGATCCCATGACACTGATTCTGAGCTTACAAATTGTTCTCCACTTTTTTCTGCCAGCGTATTGGGTAATTAATGCCCCTTCTTTCCTTCCTTCCTTCCTTCCTTCCTTCCTTCCTTCCTTCCTTCCTTCCTTCCTTCCTCCCTCCCTCCCTCCCTCCCTCTCTCTTTCTCTCTTTCTTTCTTTCTTTCTCTTTCTTTCTGATGGAGTCTCACTCTCACCCAGGCTGGAGGGCAATGGCACAATCTCAGCTCACTGCAACCTCCACCTCCCTGGTTCAAGCAATTTTCCTGCCTCAGCCTCCCAAGTACTTGGGATTACAGGCACATGCCACCATACCTGGCTAATTTTGTATTTTTAGTAGACAGAGGGTTTCACCATGCTGGCCAGGCTGGTATCAAACTCCTGACCTCAAAGTGATCCACCCGCCTCCACCTCCCAAAGTGCTGTGATTACAGGTGTGAGCCACCATGCTGGCCTGTGTTAATTTTTTAAAAGTTAACTGTCATTTTTCTAAAAACAATGGAGTCATTCCAAGATAAGTGACTATAGAAGTGAACAAATCCATGAGCCCGACTATTCCCTTAACATAGCTGTGTTACCCGGGTGAGCACAGAGTACCTTCAGACATGAAATCGCTGAAGGCAGAGGGGCCCGGGCATCAGGTGATCTCCTGTTCATTAACTCTTTTGTTTTCTCATGGCTGGATTTTATTTCGACCCACTGGCCTACTTTCCTCAGGTCCTGAGTTGTTCACCTGAGCTCCTCATTGTCTTTTCTCCCTGCCAGGTCACATGGGGAGGTCCTTTCAGGCAGACATTTTTATTAGAAAAGCAGCCATCAGTAGAGAAGCTATTCTCGCTTCACAATTAATGTTGTTTTTTAAGCAAAATGTGCCCCTCCTCAAAGTTCCACTGGAAACCACAAGGAGGAACAAGGGGAAGCTTTTACCTCGCTGCCCAAGATAAGGAGCTTGCTATATTGTTCGGAAAATTGAGTTAGGCAAAGCGAAGCAGTTGGAACTAGGTCCTGCCCTAAGAAGGAAAGGAAATTAACCTTTGCCTGCCATAGTCTGGCCCAAGGCCACATTCAGTTGTGTTCTGATCAGGCAGTGGCTATTGCCTGAGCTGGAGAGAGAAGGTGTCAGTTCATAAAGACTCTCTATGTGGAGGACAGATGCTACCGTGGCCGGGCTCTCAGCCACCTTCTTCTGCAGTGTGCAGTAGGGAAGGGCACATTTCTCACATGCCTTCACCAGATTATAGTTTTCTGGGAGCAAAGCCAAGTGCTCCCACCTTTGGGTGCTGACCCAAGAAGAGATATTCTGTGAACTTCTGCTCTTTGGTTGGGCAGTCTCTGAGAGTCGGTTGGGTGAGTACCGGGAGGAGGGTGGTTGAGATGGAGTCACCCTATTTATTTCATCACTGTCTACATTAAACAAAGGGTTTGTGTTTGCAGTTCTCTTCTGATGAAATCCAGTGGCTCAAGAAAAGCCATCTGACTGAGGCCTATTGTAATAGCTGATCCTCTGAGCCCCATTTGATCTTAACTTTACTCCAAGTTTGCTGCATAGAACCTCAGAACTGGGCAGAAGATGACGTTTGCACAAATCCCAATTCCTGCTTTTGATTCAAAGATAGGCCCTTTGAACTTGGCCATCTTAGGCAATTTTCTCGGCCATTGTAACAGGGTGTTTTGAAGACACTCCCTAGAGACATAACAAAGGGCTGTATTTTAATGTCATCCTTTATTCCAACTGTCTGGGCCATTCTGGTCAAAGAGTGCTGCTCTGTGCCAGCCTGAGAGTAGACAGCATACAGAAGAAAATGGGGCCAAAGAAAGGCGAGGAGGAAGATGTAGTCTCCGAGGCCCAGGAGCTGGTAGGGATGTAAGATTCTTCATCAATAGGAAAGGTAGGAAGAGCTGAGGCTGGCTTTTCAATGTGAAAGCCAAATGGTGGGGTCATCTATTTTAAGGGTATCCTCCTTTCTTCTCTTCAGCAAATAGATCCCAAGCTTACAATTTCAGCTGCAGTAACCCAGATCCAAAATAAAAAGTTCTTCCTCCCATAGCAGTCCCTCTGTAAGCAGTCTGGCAGCTCTACAGTGTTTGGGATCCAGGATCCTCTGTCTTGTGCCACCATCCCTAGAGTATTGTATTTGCCTACATGGCCCAATATGATCTCATGCTTGTCACACAGGAAAAGGGAAATGGAGGGTGCACCATGGAAAGTTTACGCAGCTCTTCCATTCACATCCCACTGGCCAGAACTTAGTCACATGGCCACACTTAATGGCAAGGGAGACTGGGAAATGGAGTTTTTTATTCTTGGCAATCATGGGTCCAGCTGAAATGAGTGGTTCTGCTGCTGGAGAAGGAGAGAACTGACAAGGGCAGAGGAAGGACAGCTAGAGGTCTTTATACTTGCTATCACACTGTGTACCAAATGCCAACATGGGGATAAACACAGGCAGCCAACCAGAACAGGACTGTCAAAGAAAGCTTCCCAGTCACCTACTGTCAGACACTTTAAAGGCCCAATGGATGAGAGTCCACTTTCTTAAACCCCAGTTTCAGCTGGACCTATATTTCCCCTTCTTTATCAGGGAAATTGAATTTGGAAGTTGAGGTTTGATGAGCTACTCTAGATCTTTGCACTTAGCATCAAGTAAGGAGATGGAAAATATTCCTGGAAGCATGAATTTAAAGCAAATAGAATTCTTCTCTTCTCACTCTCGATTGTGCTCTCACTCTCTTCTTTCTGCCCTCCCCTCCCGTCTGTTTAGGATTAAGGAGTTGTACAGTCCTAACATGAATACAGGTGCCCTTTCTGAAGCCGTGTTGCCTTGTACTTGTAGAGCGCTTGCAGACTTTGCACAAGCTGTCCTTCAGAGGGTTTCAGGACAGGGACCAGGGGAGGAGGGGTGGTACAGAGAGCTCTTATGTAATGTGGTAAACAAACAGCAAACGGGCGTTTCATTTTCCATTAGCCAGAGAGGCATTTTATTTCCACTAGAAATGGGAGCAGACGTGAAAGCAATTAGTGTTAGTGGGTTTATAGTGACGTCCCTGGAGCCAGCAAAATCCTGGGGCCAGATGTCTGTACTTTACTGGTTCCTTGTTCCGAGAACATTCGTGGGTTCTTTCCACCCCTGCCCATCTCCACCTCCTGCCAAAAGGACCCAAAATATCACAGTTGGGAGAACATAATATTCCCTGAATAGCAGAGGCAGGAGGCCTGTTCTTTAGAGATAGAGGATGCTGCCTCAGAAGTTGGGGTGGGGAGGCCAAGAATCAAAGGAAAATCCTTGCCAGTGTCCCCAGGCTCCTCCTCGTCCTGGAACCCTTCAAGCCACTGATGAGTTGAGGCTGGGGCTTGCGAGTCTCTCTCAGGAGTGGCAATGTCTCAATCCTGTCTTTTATGCTTCTTTGTTCACTTTATCTTCAACTCTGCCCTATCCCACCCACCATACATATAGAGCGGGAAAGACAGAAGGAGAAACAGCAGCAAAAATAGAAGCCGTGAATGTCCTCCCCTCCTCCTCTATGCTGAAATAATATGATCTCAGTTTCATTCCATCTCAAACTTTACTATAGCCATGATCACCAGCAAGACCACCAAAGCCCTGGAATCTGCCACTTACGTATTTTCTAATGCAGAGGTTCTTCTCCTGTGTAACCTCACATCTTCTTTCAAGGCCTCATATTGGATGATTGATCACTGGTCGTCTCAATCTGTGCTGTCCCATTCAGAGCCACTAGCCACTTGTTGGCGATCAGCACTTGAGCCAGTCCAAATTAAGATGTGCTGTAAATATTAAACATACACTGGATTTCAGATACTTCGTTTGAAAGAGAAATGTTTATACTGATTGCATGTTAATAAAATTTTGGATATATTGGGTTAAGGAAAATATATTATTAAAATTAATTCCACCTGTTTTTTCCCCTTAATTAACGTAGCTGTTAGAAAATTTAGAACTATGCAGGTGGCTTGTATTTGCAGCTTGTATTTTTCTCCTACTGGGAAAGTACTGGTCTATGTTATCTTTTAAAATACTGTAGCGCTTTTTTAAGTTATTGAAAATATTTAAATGAACTTTTAAAAACCTTCTAAAGCTGGAAAAGACTTCAAAAGAAAAGAAGAGGCTCTGCAAACCTTTATAAGAGGAAAGTTGGATAGCCAACAAAGAGAGTTCCTAGCATTTGAGATAGAGTCTAGAAACTTAATCGCCTTCAGGGACCAGCTACTGATGTGAGGTGAGATGGGGTTGAGGATAGACAACAGAGAATGGTGGGGCTTGTGGTGCACTGGGGAGAGAGGTGCCCTATATAGAGGCATTTAAATTCAAAAATTTTTAAACACTGGGTGCCCCATAAAGCAATGGTGGAATTTGACCCAAAGGTGGAATTTGGCACAGAGGACTCTAGCATGTTATTCTCGGAACCTTTAAAAACAAACTATTTTACATGGCAGATCCCATGAAAATTACTCATGCAGACAACTCAAACCAGGTTTTGTAAATGAGAATTTCCTCTCGACATCTTGAAATGACATTACTTTAAATTTTGCACCCAAGTCTGCATGCAGGCTCCACTGTGTAGTTCACATGTTCTTTTGCTAAGAACGTGGCTAACAGCTAACTCACACCGAGTTCCTGTTCTGGGAGATGCTGGGATAGTGTTGCCTCATTTAGTTCTTGTAACAGCCTTTTGAGGCTGCTGGTATCTTCATTTTTATTGAGGCTCAAGGAAATTAAGCCACCAATTTGGCCGTAGCGAGAAAGCGGCAGAACTGAAGTTCAAGCTCACGTATTTCACATACTACAGTTGTAATCCAAAGGATTTATAAAACTTCATCATACACATTGTCTCATTTGATCCTTAAAAGAATTTTATGAAAGGCAGGAAGCTTAGGCAAGTTCCTTAGTCTTCCTGGCTGGCTGCAGTTTCTCTCAATTCTAAGAAGGGGCTGGACTAGATGACTACTTGATGAGTCCACGGCTTTGTGACTTCCTAGTGCAAGAAAAGGCTGAGCCTGGATCAGACTTGGACCCTTGGGACCGCTTAAATGGTTCCCCATCTCAGAATATTTTGCACAGTCTTTTCCAGTAATTTTCTATGTGCATTAAAATGGTAGTCAATATTTTAGACATCATAGAAATGTATTCCAAGTTTCATTTAAAATTAGGCTGATTTCAAACTATTGTTGTTTACTTTTTAACTTTTAAAAATATATAAACATTCAAACATTTTGCTATTCATATTTCATCTATAACTTCCCACTTTTTTCCTGCCAAAAATGCCATGTATTCACAGAGTTGTACAACCATCCCCATAATCAAGTTTAGAACATTTCATCACCCCAGAAATAAACCATATATCCATTGGTAATCACTCTTCCAACATCCTTCCACTGCAACCTTAGGCAACCATTGATTTTTCTGTTTGTATAAATTTGCCTGTTCTAGAGATTTTATATAAATGAAACCATAAAATAAGGGGTCTTTTGTGAGACTTCTTTCACATGTCATAATATTTTCTTTCTTTTTTTTTTTTAGTGTCTTAAACATTTTTCACTCATTTGCCACACTGACAGTGCAAACACAAATCTGGACTAAATGTACAGACTCTCAAGCAACAATGTAGAGCTTTCTTCGTCCTCCATGCTAAGAGATGTAAAAGTTTAAGGGTCAAACAATACCAAACGTATAGGCTTCAAAAACCATCTAAGTTAGGGCATTCTCTAGTTTTAGCTAAGATACACCTGGAACACTGACAAGTGATCACTTACATAGAATAATGTGAAATAAATATTTTAAAAAATAAATTTTAGTGGGACAGTCCTGAAGGATAACACCAGACGAATAGCAGGTTACCAGTAAGGTGTCAGCCAATTTGTTCCAGCCACTTTTGAATCCATGTTCTATAATCGAAAATTTATTCTCTTTCCCTAAGCTGAGAGCTTCCTATCATGTCAGTATCTATGTTAACATGTTATGATATTTTCAAGGTTCATCCATGTTGCAGCATATATCAGTACTTCATTCCTTTTATGGCTGAATATATTTCATCGTATGGCTATACAGTCCTGCAACAAATAACAATGTTTCAGTTAATGATGGACCACATATATAATGGTGGTCTCATATAATATAATTTTTACTGTACCTTTTTACAGATACACAAGTACTTACCCCTGTGTTATAATTGCCTGCAGTATTTAGTACAATAACATGCTATACAGCTTCGTAGCCTGGGAGCAATAGGCTGTACCATATAGCCTAGGTGTATGGTAAGCACATAAAAACCTATCATCAGGCTGGGCACGGTGGCTCACGCCTGTAATCCTAGCACTTTGGGAGGCTGAGGCAGGTGGATCACCTGAGGTCAGGAGTTTGAGACCAGCCTGGCCAACATGGCGAAACCCTGTCTCTACTAAAAATACAAAAATTAGCCGGGCGTGATGTTGCATGCCTGTAATCCCAGCTACTTGGGAGGCTGAGGCAGGAGAATTGCTTGAACCCAGGAGGTAGAGGTAGCAGTGAGCTGAGGTCGTACCACTGCACTTCAGCCTGGGCGACAGAGCGAGACTCCGTCTCAAAAAAAACAAAACAAAACAAAAAAACACAAACAAAACAAAACAGAACAAAACAAAAAAACCCTACCATTTAGGTTTGTGTAAGTACACTGTATAATGTTTGCACAGCAAAATCGCCTAATGATGCATTTCTCAGAACATATTCCCATGAGAAAATGATGCATGACTGTACCACCTTTTGTTTATTCGTTCATCAGTTGATGGACATTTGGGTTCTTTCCACCTTTTGGCTATGGCGAATAGTGCTACTATGAATATTTATGTACAAGTATTTGTTTGAGTACCTTTCTTCATTTCTTTTGGCTATATACCTAGGATTAGAATTGCTGGGTCATATGGTCACTCTATGATTAACTTTTTGAGGAGTTGCCAGGATGTTTTTCAAAGTGGCTACACCATTGTACATTCTTATGAGCAGTGTTTGAGGGTTCCGATTACTGTACAACCATGCCAACACTTGTTATTTTCTGTCTTTTTTGTTATACTCATCCTAATGGGTATAAAGTAACATCTTATTGTGGTTTAGATTTGCATTTCCCTAAAGACTGATGATGTTGAGCATCTTTTCATGTGCTTATTGGCCATTTATATGCCCTCTTTGGAGAAATGTCCATTCAGATCCTTTCTCATTTTTTATTTGAGTTGTCTTTTTCTTACTGAATTGTTAAGTTATTTGCATGTTATAGATACCCTTTTTCTTCTCACATCTGTCATTGGCAAATATATTTTGCCATTCAGTCGGTGGTTTTATATCTTGATGATGTCCTTTAAAGTACAGTTTTTTTGTTTTGATGAAGTTCAAGTTATTTATGTTATATATAGTCACTTGTCTTTTGGTATTATATCTAGAGAAGGCTTTGCAGAAACCCGAGATGTCAAAGTTTCACTCCTGTGTTTCCTTTGAAGAGTTTTATAGTTTTAGCTTCTACATTTAGGCTTTGATCCATATTGAGTTAATTTTTGCTTATGATATGAGACTTCATTTTTTTGCATGTGGATAGCCAGTTGTTCTAGCACCACTTGTTAAAAAGACTATTCTTTTCCTATTGAATTTTTTGGCACTTTTGTTGAAAATCGGTTGATCGTAAGATAAAATTTATTTCTGAACTCTTAATTAACTCTTCTCATTGATCTATTTGTTCATCCTTATGCCAGTAGTACCATCATGATTACCGTGGCTTTGAGGTAAGTTTTGAAATCATGAAGTGTTCAAGTCGTCTTCCTACTACTTTTAAAGAGGATATTCTTTTAAGATTACGTTTACTATTCTGGGATCCTGGCATTTTCATGGGAATTGTAGGACCAGCTTGTGAATTTCTACATAGAAAGCAGCTGGAATTTTGATAGCAATTGTTTTGACTCTGTAGATCAATTTGGATAATATTACTGTCTTATCAATATTAGGTTTTCTGATCCATGGACTCAGGATGTCATTCCAGTTATTAAGATCTCCTTTGATTTTTTTTCAAATATATTTTTTAATTTTCATAGTACCTATTTTATACTTCTTAAGTATATTTCTAAGTATTCTGCTTGATACTGTTGTAAATGGACTTGTTTTCTTAATTCATATTCAGATTGTTCATTTTTCTGCAAAATTTTAAATAGTGCCCCATTATCCATAAATGCTTATATGACATTCCATTTGTAAATACCATAGCTAGCATCTCTAACTAATAAGGACTGGTTCTTTCCCTTTCCCTTTTTCCCTTTTTCCCTTTTTCCCTTCCCTTCCCTTCCCTTTCCACTACTGGACCCATGACAATTAACAAGGATTCCCTGCTCTCATCTACTACACGGCTCAGATTCAGATATCCTGGATTATCTATAAAGTATCTTCTCATGATTGGCCTTCTGGAATACGGATCCACACAGGCCCACACCTTATGCCTGGCAATTAGAACTTTCAAGTCTCCTTCATTTTCTAAGAGTCCCTCTTTTTTCCTTTTTGTGCTTTAAGGGTTTAAATTCATATTATTCAAGTGCAATAAGTCTGTCACCTCACATAGGCTAATATCTATAGTCAGACATCCTCCTTAAATGGGTCTTGGCTCTCTCGCACCTCACTTTATGGAAAGGAATTTGAAACATAGACTTATGGTCTTCACAAGTGTGTGATGCTGTTGTTGGCTCTCCAGGCACCTGTTGAGGGGAAGTAATCGTTGCTGAGGATATTGACAGAACATCATTGTTTCCTGTCCCCACCCCCTGTACTTGAGAGTCAATGACTAATAGTGATAAAGAATGGTGGAGAGGACTCTCATGCCTCTTTCTTCAATAGGGTGGAGAACCAGTCTCCCCTGCCCCACAGAACAGTTTCTCATTCAGGGCCTCCTGTGTTCCCTCCCCATCTTTACTCTCTAGTCACCAGATATGGTGTTCTCTCTGGTCTCCCAAGACTCTTCCCTCTTGCTTTGAAATGTTCATGTGCATGTGAGACATGAGTCTGTGAGTAGGGTCCAAGCAGAGCTCAAAAGTGGAAAAAGATTCTCCCACTTTTATGTATTTTTCCATCAGCAGCACTTCATTCTGACGAAATGTGTGCTCTTTTGATCACTACCTGCTTCGAATTACTCTTAAATTAAATTGTTCTCAGGAGGAGTGGGACGTCTGAAATATCTTTTTATTGAGTATGGTCAGGCACCAACCCATCAGCACAGAGGTGCCTTGGAGCTGGAGTGGGATCTTGGTGGCTCCCGCAGTGGTAGCCACCAACCCTTAAAGTTGCTGGGCTTTGGAGAGATGGGGAGGATTCCCGGATAATGGAGAGATATTCAGGCATCTCAGGGCAGTGGCTATTTACCAACTGATAAATAGGTATTTTAACATTTATCCCATCTTCAGTGTGACTGCCATTGGGTGCTGGCTGAATCCCTGCCCAGTCCTGCATGTCTTAGTGTATTGGCCTGCACTATGTCTGTTTGAGAGCTTTTCCCATCCAGGAAGTCTTTATTTTCCCTTCAATATATCAGGAGGCCAGAGGCCTCTTAAAAAAAAATAAGATCAGTATCCCCACAGTTTTATAGATTAAAACAGCTTCTCAGTGACTGTGTGACCACGTGGAGGATCTTAGGAGAAACAAATGATGTATTGGCTTCCACAAAAGGGAGCACCCCTCAGAGACATCAGATCACCCTTCTCCTCCCTGCTACTTTTGTTGAGGTAACTTACATGCAATAAAATGTACCTATTTTAAATGTATAGCTTTGTGAGTTTTGGTAAATATATATACCTGTGCAATGCCACTGCAATTTCAAGATAAGGAAATTTCCATCATTCCGGATAGTTGCCTTACTTGACTTTTTGGTGCATTCTCTACCCTCCCAGCCTCAGCCCTGTCCCAGCCCTGGTAACCACTGCTGTGCTTTCTGCCCTGATAGCTCACTTTGCCTATTTTACAATTGCAGATAAATAGAGTGTCTGCATCCTTTTGCCTCTGGCTTCTTTTCACTCTGCATACCGTTTTTGAGATTTCTCCATATTGTTGCATGTCTCAGCAGTTCATTTATCTTTACTGCTGAGTAGTATTCTATTTGATGAAGGTAGCACAACTTATTTATCTATTCAGCTGCTGTTGGATGTTGAGTCGTTGCCAGTTTTTGGCAATTATAAATACAACTGCAATGAACATTCACATTTGGCTCTTTTGTGTAGATATATGTTTTCATTTCTCTTCGGTAAATTTCTAGGAGTGGAATTGCTGGGCTTTAGAGTAAGCCTTTGTTTTACTTTATTAAGAATCTGTCTTGCTGGGTGCCATGGCTTGCACCTGTAATCCCAGCACTTTAGGAGGCCGAGGCGGGTCAATCACTTGAGGCCAGGAGTTCAAGACCAGTCTGGGGAACATGGAAAAACTGTCTCTACATGCCACCCCCCACTTTCCCACCGCCAAAATTAATCCAGGCATGGTGGTGTGCTCCTGGAAGCTGAGGTGAGAGAATCACCTGAGTCTGGGAGGTTAAGGCTGAAGTGAGCTTTGGTTGCTCCACTGCACTCCAGCCTGGGTGACATAGTGAGACCCTTTCTCAGAACAAAACAAAACAAAAAAATCTGTTTTCCAAAGTAGTAAAGTGCTTGTCTAGCTCCTGCCTTTTAAACGTCCAGTGTTACTGTAACTGGCTCATGATTTGTGCTAGAAGAAATAATAACAAGTCAAATCAACTGGTGTCTGTGGCATCCTTGTCAATAGAGAGCTTTCAAAAGCAGCTGAGCCCCTGGATGTCCCTCCCTACCTCCTGTTCTGGGATGCTGCCCCGTGGTGGCCACTGACTGGTCTGAGCCTTGACCTGCAGGAAAGTGGAGTCGCCATTTATTGAGAAGCCCAAGAGGCTGAGCAGGCGGCAGTGAGGTGCTGATGGCTCAACAGAGCCTCTTTCTGCCTGCAGGCAGCTGGGATCCTAAATTACCTCCTTTCTGAGTCCAGGAAAGCCCATTAATCAAAACTAGACGCCCGATGTGGGCTCCTTGGACGCTGCATTTGTGCACTGGCGTGCACATTCTGGGTTAAATATACAAAATAGGTGTTTAAGGACAGAGGAGCAATTTTTTTTAGAAACCATTTTTTATTCAGGTAAATTTACATACTGTGAAATAAGCAGATAGTAAGTGTATACTTTAGTGAGCTTTGCTAAATGCGTACCCTCAAATCACCACCAATTAAGATTTGGAACATTTCAAAAGGATAAACTCAAAACGGAGGTTCTACCTGGTCTTGTATCAGCATTTTCCTGATCCCTGCTAAGGAAGTGAGCCTCGTAACAGATCCAAGGTAGGTGTCTGTAAATGGTGTTAACAGTAATAACTGACTAATGCGCAAGGCATGTGCATCCCTGATCTCATTTAATCCTCAGAACAGCCCTATGAGGTAATAGTTCTCATTTCTATTTTGAAGATGAGGAAGCCAAGGCTCAGAGCAGTAATTGACGTTGTACATAACATAATATATGACATAGTACAGTAACTGACATGAAACAGCTCATGCTGGGAGCCCCCGGAGTCAAACCCAGCAGCAGAGGCTCCAGGTTTGCACTTTCCCCTATACACAGCTTCTCAGACTTCCTTCTGCAATAGTGGCTAAGGACAGGGGAAAGAAGATGCATACTTTGGAAGATAGAGGGGGTATCTGGGGATGTGGCCTGTAGTCGGAAATGTCTTCTTTTAAAAATTAATGCAAAATTTGTTTTCAGTTCCAAATGTGCCAGTGTTTATTTTCATATAAAATATGTTTCATTTGCAAAGATTTGCCCCTGCCCCCATTCAAATTGTTAGTAATAGAATGTGCCAGAATAATGCCACGTGGGCTGTGTGTTATTCCTGGTATGCCCACTGCAAGACACCACCATCTTCTGCTCATTCCTAAGACTGAATTGGTACTTGGCCAACTATTTGTCCCGTTCTCCACCCTGCTCTCCTGTTTTGCATTGGCTTCTAATGTGCAAGCAGGTGGAGGCAAATGTCTGCCCTCCCAGGTGGTATCAGGGCCTTCTGTTCTCCCCAGTGGGCCAGCCCCTGGGTTTTATGATACAAGGCTGGGCCTCCACCCTTCCAGGTTGTGGCAGAGGCTGCCCCAGAGATGACGGAGGGCCTGGAGGTAAAAGAGGAAGTGAAAAGTGAAAATGCAGATCACTTTCTCACGGCAGGCCCCAGTCCTCAAATGGAGAGACAAGGGGCCTCAGCTGGACACCGCTTTTCATTTTGAGGGTGGCTTCACATTTGGATCTTTTGTGTAGATATTTGTTTTCATTTCTCTTTGGTAAATTTCTAGGAGTGGAATTCCTGGGCTTTAGAGTAAGCCTTTGTTTTGCTCTATTAAAAATCTGTCTTGCTGGGTGCCATGGCTTACCCCTGTAATCTCAGCACTTTGGGAGGCTGAGGCGGGCCAGTCACTTGAGTCCAGGAGTTCGAGACCACTGTGGGCACCCACAATGGGTCTGCTCCTGCTCCCTAAGCAAAGGCTGTGGGTGCTCTTGTTCCTTCTCTGAGCACTGTCTCCAACATCTGGCCTCTCTGTGGCTCTGAAGGTGTCGGTCACTGCACACCTGTGATCACCACCACTCAGGAAGCCCTACCTTCCTCCTGGGAGGTAAATATCCCTTCCTCTGACTTGAAACCTCCCCAGGTATATGAGTTTCCCTTGCTGTTGTAATAAATTGTCACAGATTTAATGGCTCAAAACAATACAGATTATTCTCTTCACAGTTGTAGAGGTAGAAAGTCTAAACTCAGTGCGCTGGCAGGGCTGTGTTCCTGCTGGAAGCTTCTGGAAAGAATCCATACCCTTGCCTTTTCCAGCTTCTAGAAGCTGCCTGTATACCTTGGCTCATGACCCCTTTCTCAAGTCCCTCCAACCTCTTGCTTCCAGGACACATCTCCTATGACCCATTCTGATCTCCTGCTTCCTTCTTGTAAGAGTGGTGCTTACATCCCACCCACCTGGCTAATCCAGGATAATCCTCCCAGTTCGTGATCCTTAACTTCATCCCACCTACAAAGTCTCTTTTGCCATTCTATAAGAAAACATTCACAGGCTCTGGGGATCGGGATGTTGACATTCAGTCTGCCACATGGGGACTCAGAGTCCTTGGCACCAACTCCTAGGAAAAAGCCACCTGCCCTGTAGGTGATGATGCTATGGGCACAGCTCTCTGTAACTCAGTGTGGCACTCACTTTGAGAGGTGCATTGGAAAGCACATGGCCCCTCAGACCCAAGTTCAAATCCTGACCCAATTGTTAGCTCTGTTGACCTGGCACAGATTCAATATGCTATCTCAGAGCCTCCATTTTCTGATCCATAAGATGGAGGTAGAGATCTGCAGGGAAGATTGAAGATAAAGCATCTAGTACTGTCGCTGGCAAACAGTAGGTGCTCAACAAATGATGGCTATAATTGTTTGGAGGATTTCTAGTGAGCTACATAGAAGCAGAAGTGACACTGTTCCTCAGCTTAGTTCGCATGGGTAATTACATGATTACTAAAAACAAACAAATGAAACATGTAAATGCATTCCCCAGGCCTCCAAATTCTAAAACCCAGAGCTACAAGTTTGGAAAGGGCAGATGATAGTGACATACAAGGATGACATTCCTGCATCCCCTTCTGCCTGCCCTCTGCTCATCCCAGGCTCAGATCCCCCACGGAGTGAACAAAGCACAGCTAGACTAGAATTGCCTCAGTGCCCTGGACCGGGGCTACCATGGCCTGAGTGGGACCCTCAGGGTCAGGTCCTCAGCGTCTGTGCTCATGGCTGGGAACTAACTGGTACACGGTGGAGTGGCTGTAGCGTTGATGCCAAGGAAGTTTCTTCAGTAGGAACAAAGACCAGGGAACTCATAAAGCCTCTGGGCTCTTTATCTCAAGTGGAAAGGGGCTAACATTTCTGACTGAGTCCTGGCAACCAGTTGCTTTACATAAGTTATCTTTATTTGATCCATCAGGATATTGCTGTCTACATTTTACTGATGAGGAAGCTGGAGCCCCGAGAGTTTAACTCCCTTATCTGAGCTGACACAGCTAGGAAGGGGCTGGCATCTGTCCAACCTCTAAGCCAACCAGCCCATGACACAGCAGTATCTGAATTTCTGGCTAATTCATGAATCTCTGTTGTATTGCAAGAAAGGAAAAACAAGATCCCCTTATCAGAGGGAAGGCAATGATATATGAGTTTTATCAGGTGGTTTATAGGCTCTTTATCGTGGATTCAGCCTCTTGGGAGACGGCCATGCCAAGGCCATGGCTGTCATGCTGATGGATATGCCATTCCTTGTTTAATCCAGCCTGCCCCTCCCTCCTGAAACTTTAGCCTGCATTTCCCATCTAAGGGACATTGTGAGGGCAATTTTTTCATTTTTAAATACAAATTTTGCCGGGCGCGGTGGCTCACGCTTGTAATCCCAGCACTTTGGGAGGCCGAGGCGGGCGGATCACGAGGTCAGGAGATCGAGACCATGGTGAAACCCCGTCTCTACTAAAAATACAAAAAATTAGCCAGGCGTGGTGGCGGGCGCCTGTAGTCCCAGCTACTCGGAGAGGCTGAGGCAGGAGAATGGCGTGAACCCGGGAGGCGGAGCTTGCAGTGAGCCGAGATTGCGCCACTGCACTCCAGCCTGGGCGACAGAGCGAGACTCTGTCTCAAAAAAAAAAAAATAAAAATAAAAAAAAAAAATACAAATTTTAATTTTATCTATGTATTTTTGAACTGGCAATGTAGTCACCTTGCTCAAAATTAAAAGAAGCCTGGGCAACATAGCAAAGCCACTGTCTCTACGAGAAAAAAGAAAGAAACCCAGCCAGGCACAGTGGCTCACACCTGTAATCCCAACATTTTGGGAGGCTAAAGTGGGGGGATTCCTTGAGGCTCAGAGTTCAAGACCAGCCAGGGAAACACAGTGAGACCCTATCTCTACAAAATTTTTTTTTAATTAGCCAGGTATGAAAGGCCGAGCACGGTGGCTCACGCCTGTAATCCCAGCACTTTGGGAGACCCAGGCTGGTGGATCAGTTGAGGTCAGGAGTTCAAGACCAGCTGGGCCAATATGGGGAAACCCCATCTCTACTAAAAATTCAAATATTAGCCAGGCGTGGTGGCACATGCCTGTAATCCCAGCTACTTGGGAAGCTGAGGCAGGAGAATCACTTGAACCCAGGAGGTGGAGGTTGCAGTGAGCTGAGATCATGTCACTGCACTCCAGCCTAAGCAACAGAGTGAGACTGTCTCAAAAAAAAGAAAAAAAAAATTAGCCAGGTATGGTAGCATGCACCTGTAGTCCCAGTTACTTGGGAGGCTGAGGCAGAAGGATTGCTTGGGCCCAGGAGTTTGAGGCTGCAGTGAGTTATGATCACCTCACTGCACTCCAGTCTGGGCAAAAGAGCAAGACCTCATCTCAAAAAAAAAAAAAAAAAAAAAAAAAAAAATTCAAAGAGTACAAAAAGCAGATATGCTGAAAAGCTCCTTCCATCCTTCCCCACCCAGACACCCACTCTCCTGCCCAGAGACAACCAAAGTTATCAGTGTTCCTTCCAAGAGATATTTTACATAAATTCAAGCAAATATGTATTTATTTTTTTCTGCACAGATGATAGTATACCATGCACATTCTTCTGCATCTTACCCATTTTTGTCTAACTTGTCATATGAAGAACTTTCTCATTTTTTCATGTGAAGTACAAATTTTATATAAAATTATGAAAAAGATAATGTGTGACTAACAACAAGGTACATCTTTTTAAATGAGTCTATTTATCAGTTAGCTAGCTAGCACAATAACTATACATTATTTAACAAACTGGCCAAGGAGCCAGGCACGGTGGCTCACACTTGTAATCCAAGCACTTTGGGAGGCCGAGGTGGGTGGATCACGAGGTCAGGAGATCGAGACCATCCTGGCTAACACGGTGAAACCCCATCTCTACTAAAAATACAAAAATTAGCCGGGCGTGGTGGTGGGCGCCTGCAGTCCCAACTACTCGGGAGGCTGAGGCAGGAGAATGGCGTCAACCCGTGAGGCGGAGCTTGCAGTGAGCCGAGATTGCGCCACTGCACTCCAGCCTGGGCTACAGAGCGAGACTATGCCTAAAAAAAAAAAAAAAAAAAATTGGCCAAGGAAAATAATGTACTATTTTGTAGAGTCCATATCAATTGAATAGGTAACAACTCCCTCTCTGAAAAAAAAAGTTGTTTGTAATCAATGATTTCTTAAAAAATTAAAAACTCAAGCACTGGTTGGCACTATTGAAAAGAAATAGTTCAGCAAGTGTTGTTATCACCAGACTTGAGAAATGAGAGGAGGAAACTCTGTTTTCAGGAACCTGTTATGGTGCCGTGATGGAGAGCTCTACAGGAGCTGCCCTGTTGCTGTGACTGCAGGGTCTCTCTGGACTGGCCCATGGTCCTTTCTACAAGGATGGCAAGCAGGGGAAGGGGTGTGAGTACAAAGGCTTCTGGCTTCTGTCACGTCTTCTCACTTCTTTCCTTTTTTT
Organism: Symphalangus syndactylus; assembly: GCF_028878055.3. Taxonomy (NCBI): domain Eukaryota; kingdom Metazoa; phylum Chordata; class Mammalia; order Primates; family Hylobatidae; genus Symphalangus; species Symphalangus syndactylus. Next base: position 57,551,580 of record NC_072445.2, read on the forward strand.
TTTTTTTTTTTGGTTGTTGTTTTTGAGATGGGGTCTTGCTCTGTCACTCAAGCTAGAGTGCAGTGGCATGATCTCCACCCACTGCAACCTCTGCCTCTCGGGTTCCAGTGATTCTCCTCCCTCAGCCTCCTGAGTAGCTGGGATTACAGGCATGCACTAGCACACCCAGCTAATTTTTGTATTTTTAGTAGAAACGGAGTTTCACCATGTTGCCCAGGCTGGTCTTGAAATCCTGACCTCAAGTGATCTACCCACCTCGGCCTCCCAAACTGCTGAGATTACAGGCATGAGCCACCACACCTGGCCCTTTTTCTTTTTTAGATAAGGTCTCACTCTGTTGCCCAGAGTGGAATGCAATGGCACAGTCATAGCTCACTGCAACCTTGAAGTCCTGGGCTCAAGCAATCCTCCTGCCTCAGCATCTCAAGTGGCTGGGGTTACAGGCACATGCCACCATGTCTGGCTAATTTTTATTTTTATTTTTTGTAGGGACAGCATCTTGCTATGTTGCCCAGGCTGGCCTCAAACTCCTGGCCTCAAGTGATCCTCCCGCCTTGGCCTCTCAAAATGCTGGGATTATAGGTGCGAGCCATTGCACCTAGCCGTTCTTACTTCTCTTCTTCTCTGGAAATCTTCCTGACTTCTTTGTGTCTACTTACCTAGCTCATCTGCTTACCCCCTCTGTCCCAATATGAAATGACAAGAGTCAGTTATATGAGAGGATCTGCAGCAGCAGCTACAGGCCAGCTCCTGCAGGCTCTCTCTCCATCAGGGTACAGCAACGGGGTCTGCTGAAGACAGGCTCCTCCTCTCTCATTTCTCCAGTGTGGTGATACAAAAACTTGCTGAAATATTTGAAATACCAAAACTCTTTTCAATACTGCCAACCAGTGCTTGAGTTTTTAAATTAAAAAAAATTTATTAAAAACAACTTTTAATTTTTTGGTAGAGGAGTTGTTACCTATTCGAAACACACTGACCAGAGGAAACAGATTTTCTTTCTTTTCTTTTCTTTTTTTTTTTTTTTTTTTGAGAGAGGGTCTGGCTTTGTCACCCAGACTGGCGTGCAGCGCAACCTCTGCCTCCCATGCTCAAGTGATCCTCCCGTCTCAGCCTCCCTAGTTGCTGGGATTACAGGCATCCACCACCACATCTGGCTAATGTTTTAATTTTTTGGTAGAGATGAGGTTTCACTGTGTTGCCCAGGTTGGTCTCAAACTCCTGGGTTCAAGGAATCCTCCTACCTCTGCTTCCAGAGTTGCTAGGACTACAGGTGCATGCCACAGCACCTGGCTATTTTTTGTATTTTTTTAGAGACAGGGTCTCACTATGTTGCCCAGGTGGGTCTCAAACTCCTGGGTTCAAGTGATCCTCCTGCCTTGGCCTCCCAACGTGCTGGGATTACAGGCCTGAGCCACCATGCCTAGCCCCTATTTATATAAACAACAACAACAACAACAACAAAATGGAAGCCCAGAAGGTTTGGAGAAACTACCTCACTGTAATAGAGTTTACAAGTGGTTGGGGACCTCAATATTCCACAGGAAAATACGCCTAAGAATTCCAGATGTCATATGATTAAGGCTCGGAAAGTCGTAACTGGCTCAGGCAGCAAATATTAAAGAAGGAGAGATACCCAAGGCTTGGGGTCCCCAGGGGGGATGTCCCAGAGGTGGTGGGACTTAAGTTGGACCTTGGAGAAGAGTGGCACGATGGGGACTGGAGAGGCAGGGAGCAAAGGAGGGAAGGTGGGAATGTGCACGGGGGGCTGAACTTGTTTGAACTTGATGACTGAGCAGAGGAAATGCAGGGAGTCCTTTTGGAGAGGTAAATCATGGTAAACGTGGGCAATGGCAAAGATTAAGTTCTAAACAGAAGAGGTGTGTGTTTGTGTGTGCACATGTCAGTATTTGGAAAATATTAATAATGTGGTAGTTTGGATGGGGCGTTAGATTTTTTATTGTCATTATACTTTAAGTTCTAGGGTACATGTACAGAATGTGCAGGTTTGTTACATAGGTATACATGTGCCATGTTGGTTTGCTGCACCCATCAACTCATCATTTACATTAGGTATTTCTCCTAATGCTATCCCTTCCCCCACCCCGCACCCCCCAACAGGCCCCAGTGTGTGATGTTCCCTGCTCTGTGTCCATGTGTTCTCATTGTTCAACTCCCACCTATGAGTGAGATCATGTGGTGTTTGGTTTTCTGTCCTTGTGATAGTTTGCTGAGAATGATGGTTTCCAGCTTCATCCATGTCCCTGCAGAGGACATGAACTCATCCTTTTTTATGGCTGCATAGTATTCCATGGTGTATATGTGCCACAATTTCTAGTCTATCATTGATGGACATTTGGGTTGGTTCCAAGACTTTGCTATTGCGAATAGTACTGCAATAAACATATGTGTGCATGTGTCTTTATAGTAGCATGATTTATAATCCTTTGGGTATATACCTAGTAATCGGTTCACTGGGTCAAATGGTATTTCTAGTTCTAGATCCTTAAGGAATTGCCACACTGTCTTCCACAATGGTTGAACTAATTTACACTCCCACCAGCAGTGTAAAAGTGTTCCTATTTCTCCACATCCTCTCCAGCATTTGTTGTTTCCTGGCTTTTTAATGATGGCCATTCCAACTGGCATGAGACGGTATCTTACTGTGGTTTTGATTTACATTTCTCTGATGACCAGTGATGATGAGCATTTTTTCGTGTGTCTGTTGGCTGCATAAATGTCTTCTTTTGAGAAGTGTCTGTTCATGTCCTTTGGCCACTTTTTGATGGGGTTGTTTGTTTTTTTCTTGTAAATTTGTTTAAGTTCTTTGTAGATTCTGGCTATTAGCCCTTTGTCAGACGGGTAGATTGCAAAAATTTTTTCCCATTCTGTAGGTTGCCTGTTCATTCTGATGATAGTTTCTTTTGCTGTACAGAAGCTCTTTAGTTAAATCCCATTTGTCTACTTTGGCTTTTGTTGCCATTGCTTTTGGTGTTTTAGTCATGAAATCTTTGCCCATGTCTATGTCCTGAATGGTATTGCCTAGGTTTTCTTCTAGGGTTTTTATGGTTTTAGGTCTTACATTGAAGTCTTTAATCCATCTTGAGTTAATTTTTGCGTAAGGCGTAAGGAAGAGATCCAGTTTTAGCTTTCTACATATGGCTAGCCAGTTTTCCCAGCACCATTTATTAAATAGGGAATTCTTTCCCCATTGCTTGTTTTTGTCAGCTTTGTCAAAGATCAGATGGTTGTAGATGTGTGGTGTTATTTCTGAGGCCTCTGTTCTATTCCATTGGTCTATGTATCTGTTTTGGTACCAGTACCGTGCTGTTTTGGTTACTGTAGACTTGTAGTATATTTGAAGTCAGGTAGCATGATGCCTTTGTTCTTTTTGCTTACGATTGTCTTGGCTATGCAGGCTCTTTTTTGTTTCCATATGAACTTTAAAGTAGTTTTTTCCAATTCTGTGAAGAAAGTCATTGGTAACTTGATGGAGATATCATTGAATCTATAAATTACCTTGGGCAGTATGGCCATTTTCATGACATTGATTCTTCCTATCCATGAGCATGCAATGGTCTTCCATTTGTTTGTGTCCTCTTTTATTTCGTTGAACAGTGGTTTGTAGTTCTCCTTGAAGAGGTCCTTCACATCCCTTGTAAGCTGGATTCCTAGGTATTTTATTCTCTTTGTAGTGATTGTGAATGGGAGTTCACCCATGATTTAGCTCTCTGTCTGTTATTGTTGTATAGGAATGCTTGTGATTTTTGCACATTGATTTTGTATCCTGAGACTTTGCTGAAGTTGCTTATCAGCTTAAGGGGATTTGGGGCTGAGACGATGGGGTTTTCTAAATATACAATCATGTCACCTGCAAACAGAGACAATTTGACTTCCTCTTTTCCTAATAGAATATCCTTTATTTCTTTTTGTTGCCTGATTGCCCTGGCCAGAACTTCCAACACTGTGTTAATAGGAGTGGTGAGAGGGCATCCTTGTCTTGTGCCAGTTTTCAAAGAGAATGCTTCCAGTTTTTGCCCATTCAGTATGATATTGGCTGTAGGTTTGTCATAAAAGCTCTTGTTATTTTGAGATACATTCCATCAATTCTTAGTTTATTGAGAGTTTTTAGCATGAAGGGCTGTTGAATTTTGTCGAAGGCCTTTTCTGCATCTATTGAGATACTCATGTGGTTTTTGTTGTTGGTTCTGTTTATGTGATGGATTACATTTATTGATTTGCATATGTTCAACCAGCCTTGCATCCGAGGGATGAAGCTGACTTGATCGTGGTGGATAAGCTTTTGATGTGCTGCTGGATTCGGTTTGCCAGTATTTTATCAAGGATTTTTGCATCGACGTTCATCAGGGATATTGGCCTAAAATTGTCTTTTTTTTGTTGTGTCTCTGCCAGGCTTTGGTATCAGGATGATGCTGGCCTCACAAAATGAGTTAGGGAGGATTCCGTCTTTTTCTATTGATTGGAATAGTTTAGAAGGAATGATACCAACCCCTCTTTGTACATCTGGTAGAATTCGGCTGTGAATCCGTCTGGTCCTGGACTTTTTTTGGTTGGTAGGCTATTAATTATTGCCTCAATTTTAGAACCTGTTATTGGTCTATTCAAAGATTCCACTTCTTCCTGGTTTAGTCTTCCTGGGTGTATGTTTCCAGGAATTTATCCATTTCTTCTAGATTTTTTATTTTATTTTATTTTATTTTTTTGAGAGGACGTTTTGCTCTTGTTGCCCAGGCTGGAGTACAATGGTGCGATCTTGACTCACCGCAACCTCCGCCTCCAGGGTTCAAGCGATTCTCTTGCCTCAGCCTCTGGAGTAGCTGGGATTACAGGCATGGGCCACCATGCCTGGCTAGTTTTGTATCTTTAGTAGAGATGGGGGTTTCTCCATGTTGGTCAGGCTGGTCTTGAACTCCCAACCTCAGGTGATCTGCCTGCCTCGGCCTCTGAATTTGGGAACAGGCTATTTGCATGCCTGGGTGCTAAAGATTTTTCCTGAGCGGCTTACCACACTTCTCATTTCTACTTATTCAGCTTTAAGGTGTGTGTGCAATGGGGAGATGGGTGGCACCCGCTCCCCAACATGTTCTTAAGGTGCTTTCACATCCCCACCTTCCTTGAACTGTAGCTTCTAGAATTGCTGGGAGTTCTAGATATAGAGTGCTATTCTCCCGTAAGGCCATGTGCAGGCCCAGCAGGTGGGACCACAGATAGCCCTAACTTAGCATCAAAACCTTGCTGGCCCTCCTGTCCTTTCTCTGCTCTCACGCCCCTGAAACAAATGCAGATTGACCATTTAGTTAACAAGGCATTGTATGGATAATAGATATCATGGGATGTTATACTTGGAGGGACCCCATGGAACATCCAGTCCAATCATTATATGCCCTTTTCTCATGAGCATTCTCTCCAACATTCCCTTGACTATGAAAAGGAATGGTCAGATCATCTGGGCATTGCTCTACGTTGCTGCTTGGATGCTCATGTAAACATGAATGGCTCTGAGAAGTATTAATACTGTGCTGCATTAGAGAAGCCTCTTCCATGTGGGAAAGCTGCTTGCAATTGCAATTTCTTGTGTGTATGCCTATGTAACTGAGCGTTTAAAATTGCCTCAAAAACTATCAAAACAGAAGCACACAGAAGTACACCTATGAAGCGAGGGTATCGTTGGTCTAATCATCTATCCTGGGACTGTGAGAAATGAGGTGGAGGCTGGTAATGGGGATGGAATGCAGAATTGATGCTTTTTAACATTTTTCACCAGCATTTCCCAAACTTCTTGACCCTAGCTTCTGTTTTTTATGCATGGCACAATCTTGAACCCTCTGTAGGGCCGTTTTTCCTCAGAAACGCTTCGGATCAGCTGTTGTAGTCCCGTCCCCTTGCTTTGCCAATGAGGAAATGGAGTCCAAGGCCACACAGATGGTGGCTGAGTCAGGACTGGGACATGGGACCAGGGGTGCACATGAAGTCTACACCTGCCACTTGCCCATATATGCTGAATATTCAGCCTCTGAAAGTAAAGGTGTGTGTTGAGGTGAGCACCACCCATTGAAAGCCCCCAGGAAGAATGGCAGAATGAGGGTCGTTGGGGAGCAGAGCCTTGTGGGTAGCTGGTGCTCACTGGCACAGGAGCCAATGATGGCTGGGAAGAAGAGATTCTGCCCCAAACTCTAGCCCACCTGCCTGCCCACCTGCCTGCACTGGGCAGCACTTCTGCTGACTCTGGCTTCTGGCAGGGACAGCCGCATGTCCTCCCAGGTACGCGAGTTCCTCCTCAGTCAGGCCAGGTGCTGCCTGGAGTCAGCTTTCACCCATGCGGCGTGTATCCAGTGCACAGGTGTATCAGTTTGCTTGCTTATATATGATAAAGGGGATTTGGACCTGACGGATAGGAGGTTCCTTAGAACAACTCGACATCATGATCCTTTAGGATCTGGAAATACAAGGGAACCTAGGATTCTGAACACTGAGTCTGTTGTTTAAAAAAATAATTCGGGAAGCTGAGGCAGGAGAATCGCTTGAACCTGGGAGGTAGAATTTGTGGTGAGCCCAGATCGCACCATTGCACTCCAGCCTGGGCGACAAGAGCAAAACTCTGTCTCAAAAAAAAAAAAAAAAAAAAAAAAGGAATTACCCAAACTCCCTGGCCTGGGGCAACAGATAGGATAAAGGAATAGTCTTATAAGCTCGTGATTGAGGGAAAGATGGAGTGAAAGGAAATCTAAAGAAGAGAATTGCTTAGACCTGAGTACTTTTTCTGTTCTGAGTACTTTTTTGTAGAGCAGAGAGTGAACTGAAGGGGAATAGTTCACTGGCTTTATCCTTAGAAGTTGGTGGGATTTAATGTACTCTGTAAGTGCTTTGGCTTCCACAGAGTACAATCTGTGGGCTTTAAGCCCTTGAAGAAGGCAGTCAGGAAGAAGGCAGGTAGCTTTGTTTTAGTCACTGTGTTTTCCCTATGCCTCACCTATACTCTATTTAAATAAATACTTACATTTCTTTTTATTCTTCACATAGAAATTAACCTGCATACAAAAGTTGCTCAATGAGCTAACAGAATAATTTGGCAAGTTCTACTCATAAAACCCTTGATGATTGGCTCGTCTTGCTGCACTGAGAAAGCAGAAAAATGATTCTGTGATTTTCTTCCCTGGTCTAGCAAAAATACAGAACAAGAGTTCTCTTTGGACCCACATTCCTATCTTCTGTCCACAGCCCCAGCAGAACAGCCAGTATTCCTTGTTGCAGATTGGTTGGTCTTTAAGGGAGGCTCCCACCGTAACTATTTGCCAATGTTGAATGATAGTTCCGTTAACTGTGTCACATGGTTCCCAATGGCACTTTTATGTTACGGATGTCATCTTGCAGTTTAGTAGGTCCAGAGCTCCATGGGAGCAGGTACCTGGGTGGAATCTCTCCTGCCTGTCCTGTCTTGAGATACCTACACGGAAGGCTGGCACATGCCCGAGATTAGACTGTCAACCTCACACTGGACACACACTTCCTCTGCTGGCCCCAGTATTGGATGGCAGTGGTTGCCAAGCAACCAGTTTATCTGCACTCTCCCGGTTAGTGAGCAGATACAGAAGACAGGCCTGCAACTCTCATTGGTAGAGTCCAGCTGTGAGATACCCCAGGGGGCTGGAACTTGAACTCTGCTGCCACAAGCTAATCCTCCCCTGTGACCTAAGGTCCTCTGCCTTCTGGATCTGTGGGTCTGCTTTTTGAGACTGGAAATAACCATCTAAATAGATGAAATGATAATAGATTCAAGCTTCAGTAAAATGGAGCCCCAACCTCATAGGCGAGGAAGTCTCCTAAATCCAGAGGAGTTTAAACTGATTTATACCTAAATTTTCTATCTTCATTTGTATGCAAAAGCCCTTTAAGAGGCAATTGATTATTTTACAGTGCATCAGAGAGCTCAGAAAAATGGATTTATTCTTGAGGTCAGAAAGGCACTGTGCACATCTCTGCCTCCCAGCCTGTGCAACCAGCAAATTAGTGTGTCAGTGGTCTCACTGTAATCACTCACACCTCACTGTGCTGCTGTGGATCATTGAGGGCCTCTCATGGCCACACTCTATTGTAAATCATCAACGAGTACTAAAAAGTCTCTACAGCAAGTGAAATATGCAGATGAGAAACCAAATTATTGACCAGTATGAGAAGGCTCCTGCCTTTCAGGAACTTATAATTATGGTTGGGAGTAGGAGGATGTAGACATTCTGGAATAGAGGTACCCAAACATTTTCCATGCACAGTGCCTTTAATGTCTCAGTAATTTTTTTGATGGTGCTCCTAGGCCAAAAGAAAGACTTCACGAGTTCATACAGTAAGTGACTAAGTCCAAATAATAAGTGTTAATCCTAATAACTTAGCAGGTGCTTTAAAAAATAACTCATAAATCAAAAGAGTAAAAATATTTTTATTTTATTTTATTTTCATTTAGTTTAGCTTAGTTTTTGAGATGGAGTCTCACTCTGTCACCCAGGCTGGAGTGAAGTGGCGCAATCTCGACTCACTGCAACCTCCACCCCCGGGTTTAAGTGATTCTCCTGCCTCAGCCTCCTGAGTAGCTAGGCTTATAGGCGCATGCCACCACACCCAGCTAATTTTTGTATTTTTAGTAGAGATGGAGTTTTGCCATGTTGGCCAGGCTGCTCTTGAACTCCTGACCTCAGGTGATCCACCTGCCTTGGCCTCCCAAAGTGTTAGGATTTACAGACGTGAGCCACCGCACCCTACCAATATGTTTATTTTGTTCTTAATCACAGTGTTAATAGTGTTAAAAAATAAAGGTAGGTCCATTAACATTTTAAAGCGCTTACTTGAACATTCAGCAATTCATGAGTCCAGCAGTACCAGACCAAAAGTGGTTCAGTGCTCCATCCAGGGGTGTGAAGAAGCAAGTCAAAGAAAGCATTTGATTGGTTAAAGTGGAAAGTCCCTATTAGATGTTAGTTGGCATTTCTAATTGGTTAAGCTTAAGTTTCATTTTACTGTTTACATAGGGTTGGGTTTTGATTTGCTTACATAGGAACCCAAGGCGTGAGAGCCATCTCAGCCTAATGGCCTTCCCATTAATTATTTTAACAATGAGACGTGTATGCCTGTGGGGCACTGCACAACTTCTCAAACTTGGAATCAGATAGAACTCTGCCACCCACAGTTCCATCCCACACCTTGATTTTTTCCTGGTGTGTGTTTGTTCTAATCACAGCAATTGCCAAAAACTCAGCTTCACAGAGATAGGCTGTCACTGAAAGGAATCTCGTGTAACGCAGTGTTGAAACTGTGAACTTTCTCCAGTTAGCAGTTCCTGCAGTATCCAATAGATGTCAAGTAACAGAATGTTTCCCTCTAAATTTTAAAACACACTGCAGTTACCCTGATTTCACCATGGGACCCCTGGATGCCTTAGGTTAGGAACCATGGTTCTAAAGCACAGAAAATAGTTGTGGAAAATACTAGATCTGATGGCAACCTGGATGACCCCCCATCTCTTCTTCAGTAGGCTCTTAATAAATGTTTGTGGGATTACAAAGAAATATAAATCATTATATTACAAAGATACATGCACCCGTATGTTCATTGCAGCACTGTTCACAATAGCAAAGACATGGAATCAACCCAAATACCCATCAATGATAAACTAGATAAAGAAAATGTGGTACATGTACACCATGGAATACTATGTAGCCATAAAAAGGAATGAGATCATGTCCTTTGCAGGGACATGGATGGAGCTGGAAGCCATTATCCTCAGCAAACTAACACAGGAACAGAAAACCAAACACCGCATGTTTTCACTTATAAGTGGGAGCTGAACAATGAGAACACATGGACACACTGGGGCCTGTTGGGGAGTAAGGTTGGGGGAGGGAGAGCATTAGGAAAAATGGCTAATGCATGCTGGGCTTAATACCTAGGTGATGGGTTGATAGGTTCAGTAAACCACCACGGCACACATTTACCTATGTAAAAACCTGCACATCCTGCACGTGTACCCTGGAACTTAAAATTTTTTTTTTTTTTTTTGAGACGGAGTCTCGCTCTGTCACCCAGGCTGGCGTGCAGTGGCGCAGTCTCGGCTCACTGCAAGCTCCGCCTCCCGGGTTCACACCATTCTCCTGCCTCAGCCTCTCCGAGTAGCTGGGACTACAGGTGCCCGCCACCACGCCTGGCTAATTTTTTTGTATTTTTAGTAGAGACGGGGTTTCACCGTGGTCTCGATCTCCTGACCTAGTGATCCGCCCACCTCAGCCTCCCAAAGTGCTGGGATTACAAGCGTGAGCCACCGCGCCCGGCCAAATTTTTTTTAAAAAGTCTATGGGGTTGAATGGTTACATGAAAATCCACAATTCCAGCTTGTATTAGTCTGTTCTCACACTGCTAATAAAGACATACCTGAGACTGGGTAATTTATAAAGGAAAGAGGTTTATTAACTCGCAGTATCACATTGCTGGGGAAGCCTCAAAATCATGGTGGAAGGAGAAGGAGAAGCAAAGTCACATCTTACATGGCAGCAGGCAAGAGAGTGAGTGCAAGAGAACTCCTTTTTATAAAACCATCAGATCTCATGAGATTTATTCACTATCACGAGAACAGCATGGAAAAGGACTACCCCCATGATTCAATTACCTCCCACGGGGTCCCTCCCGTGATACCTGGGAATTATGGGAGCTACAGTTCAAGATGAGATTTGGGTGGGGACACAGCCAGACCATATCACAACTTGATTTATTCGCCATCATATTTGACTGGCTGCCAGATTGCATTCAATATTGTAATATATTATAATCAAGATGAGCACAGATACACAGAGCCAGATTTTGGGGGTTTAGATCCTGGCTCAACCACTTACTAGGATGTGAACTTGGGCCTTGACTCTTGAGGGTTTGGCTTTGTGTGTGAAATGGGAAGGACAATAACCTCTTCAGGTTTTGGGAGGATTCACTGAGATGATTCTTACAAAGCACTTCGCAGGTACTTGGTGGTAGTTACTGCTTCAATCAGCAAGTTGTGTGTGTGTGTGTGTGTGTGTGTGTGTGTGTTTTATTTCTCTTACTCCAGGGGGCACTTTTAGACTTCAGTGTGGTTGAGCATGGTGACCTGTCTCAGGAGGAGGTGTTCATGAGAGGAGGGTGGCTGAGGGCTGAGGGGGAGGAGGGGAGGGGATAAACCACCTGTCCACGCCCCTTCGCACTGGAGCACAAAGCAAGCCACACTTGGGCCTCTGTCCTTGTTCTCTGCATCTGACACACCTTTAGGGCATTGCTGTGTCTGAGACATCTAGACACCTCCCACATGCTCCACCCAAGTCCTGTGCAAGTGGGATGAGTGGCCAATTGTCCAGGAGCCCCAGGCCAGACTTGTTCCAGCACTGTGTCCATGCAGAACCCTTTCCTGGGAATCAGTGAGTCCTTTCCATATGGAAGCATCCCCAGGATGTAGAAGGGAACATTTTCAGTTCTGCTGGGACCCTTTTCTCAGGGGCTGGAGCCTTTATTACCTGTATCCTGGCCTCTTCTAGGGCCTCACAGTATTATGTGGAAGAGAAAATATGAAAACTTAACTCATAGCCCATTTCCTTGTCTGTAAAATGGGGCTGCTGCCACCTGACATCACCAAGCAGGCTGTGGGCTTCCAGCTTTCCAGATTTTGAACGAGTGTTGCTGGGGTCAACACAGATTCAGGTGCGCCCAGTTTTCTGGGAGTTCTTGCCAACTGAGTTTCTGTCTTCAAAAACAGTCTGCATTATTTTTGCATATTGTTGCAAAAGAAAACAAAGCACCAGGACTCAGCCCAGCCAGCACCAGGGGCAGCATGACTGCGCTCCACCCGCAAGAGTGAGCAGTATTTCAGCCTTTCAGCCTTGGATGGCTGGGCTTGCTGAAACCCCATCTCATTCAGCTCAGCGGTTGTCATTGGGTCCCTAGGTGAAACATTAAGCACTGTCCCTTGGAGATAAGAGGTTGTAGGAGGGAAGAAATCCGCTGGCTTCTGGGCTGCAGGAGGAAGCCTTGGCTCTCTGGGGTCAGATGCTTTGTAAACATTCCTTTACACTCCCCACTTCTGTGTCTCGCCTTGCCCATTTCTGAGGTTTCTGAGCTCTGTTGATAAGACGAATTTCCCAGCGATCCTCAGCCTAGTGAGGATGGTAGCCTAGACCTACGAAAATATCAGCTTGCAACCAAAAGTGAGGTTTTGTGATTTGGAAAGAGGAGTTTTAATCTACAGCCTTCCATAGCTAGCTAAGCCTTCCTTATTTCCTGGGAGCAGTTAATAATATGTGCAGCTAAGTGCTCAGGGAACTTCTACCCTCCATTTTTCCAGCCTTGACTCCCTGTGGCCACCCCAGCCAGCCAGCAATGCCAACACAAGTCTCCGCCAGGGGTGTGTGTATGGCATAAATTGAACTTGACATTCACTAAGCTGCTCCCGCCAGCACCCCATCACGATATTCACGTGGGCAGATCTGGGGGCTGCAGTTTTGCATTTTGTTTTCATTCATAAGAGCATCTGCCCAGGGATCCCTGGCAGAGAACACTACAGTAAGTGTATTCTTTGGTTTTATTTGGAATTACGTCTCAGTAATAACTTTCTTCTTGCAGTAGGCTTATTCCTTCCAGCAAACTTCCCCATATACTATTCATTTCATAATGTCAGCAGTCTTAACAAAGCTGGCAGGACCAGAGATCAGCTCTGCTTCACAGACGGTTTTTGCACATGAAATGAGTGGCAAAGCCAGATCTAGAACCCACGTAATTTTTGAGTCTGTATCTTTCCCACCCACTGTGCTGCCACACACCCACCTCCCTGTCACCAACTTGTTTTGAATTCTTGCAGCTCTAAGAGCTGACCTGTGTAGTTTTTATTTGGGTCTGTTATTGACTTGAGCAGACATTTATGAGCACTTTTCATGGGTCAGGACAGTGCCCATCTGTCCTTTCATCCTCAAAGCAGCCTTTTGAAGAAGGCGTTATTATTCCAATTTTATAGGTAAGTGAACTAAGCTTCTTTGGGCCACATGGCTTGCAAATGCCAGGTGAGAATTTCAATCCACGTCCCCTGACCCTCATTTCACTTCCCTGTCTGACAAATCACACTAGATCTTGGGCTGCTTTATTAATAGGCACTCAGAGCTTCCTCCATGTCCAAATCAATCTTTTCAGAAAGGGGTCCAGAAAGCTTGGAAACCTGTTGTGCTCAAGAGGCATTTAAATTGCCAACAACAGAAACTACCTGGCTGATTTTAGCAGAAGGGAATTATTTGAAAGGACCTTAGTTCCTCACGGAAATGTATGAGATTCTAGGGAAGTCGGCTTGCAAAACACAAGGAACAAAGAAAGGCTTGGCAGCTGGAACCACAGTCCAGATCACACCAGAGAACCCATCTGGTGTAGACAGACTCGGTTGCTTGCAGTGGTGCTGGCTCTGGGTGATAGAAGCTGTCATTGCATCACGGGCATCACAGCCCTAGAAACTAGATGCTGCTACCCCCACTGCCAGCACAGATCTCCACCTTCCTCCATTCTCATGTACCAGGCCAGAGTGGTGTCCCTGGTTGGCCAAACCTGGGTGTGTGCCCATGGCCTTGCTGCAAAGGCTTCTGGGAAAGCAAACAGCTGGCGTGCCTTCTATGGGAGGAGGCTGTACCGCCCACCAAGACTCTCAGGTGGGAAATTTCCCAATCACAGCAAGGAGATTCAGGGGCTGGGCAGCTCCCCAAAATCACACATCTCTACTATCTTTCCTCCCCCAAACACACAAACACTCAATTATTGCACTGTAGGTTACCTGTCAGTTTTTACGATTACAATCTTCCCGCCACTCCCTGGGCCTTGGCACAGACTGTGTCTACCATGTGGAGCTGGTGCAGGTGAAAGTGCTCCGGGAAGTAGCATTTAATCATGTTCACCACCTGCTGTGGGTGGAGCCCTGGAGCTGGTTTGCCTCCTGGCTGCAGGAGGGGTTTATTGCCTCTGTTAGGCCACACCAGCAGCAGATGGGGTTCTCATAAGCTGATGGTTTCCCTCTGCTTCTGGCTGAAGCAGGAGGATCTCTTGTTTCCTGGGGAGGAAGCATGGAGCATTGGGCTGCTTTCTTTTCTTGGGCAGGCTTTGGCCACTCTAGGTGTTTTTATCCCTCCAAGGACGTGTGTTCCTAGGCTGCAGGAGGTGGGGTTAGTGTGGTCCCACAGTGACTTTCCTGCTGGCACCTAGGTTCATAGAAGTGGAGTATGTGGCATGCCCATCACTGCCTGGTTCCTTTGGCTGAGATGAGAGGTGCCCACTTGCAGAAGGCTGGGGCCCTGGGAGGGCTTCCTTTATTCAGCTGTGGGAATCCCATAGGAACCCCAGCACTATAATGGCTGGTTTCCCCAGCCTCTCTCTTTCTCGATAATAATCTTTCCATTGTCCCAGCAGGTTCACTGCCATGGATATGGAGCAACCAGCTATTCACCTTCAAAGAGAAGAACCACTGTGTTCTCCCATGTCAAGCCTCCAGCCCTTCTTGCTTTCCAGTTCTTTCATCTTCAAGCTCTAGACTCTGCCCTCCTTTCACTGATTTCCCAAATCTTCTCAATACAATGCTGGGGCCTGCTGGGGGCGGAGCCTGAGGGGTTGGCACTTCTTTTATTAACCCACCTGGTAGTTCTGAGGCTCAGTCATTTCATCCCATCCCCCATTCCACTGATGTGAAAAATGGAAAACGCGGGGCTTTGGGACCACAGAACTGAATTTGCACCCTGGATCTGCCCATTATCTCTGACCTTGGGCAATCATAATCTCTAAGCCTTAGTTCCCCATTTTCTACAAATGGGGGTGATGGCGCTGGAGTGGTGCTTAAGTGAGCCAAAGGGAAGCCCCTGATGCCAAGTGGATACATAAAGTTTTAGCTCCTCTTCTCTTCCTTGTGCTCTTTTCTGCCCCAAGACTGAGGCTATGGCCCTGTTCTGCACCTGTTTCTGTTGCTACTGCCTACAGGGAACCCAGAGCTGGGGACACAATCTCACTGATAACAAGGGACTAAAAGTAGATTTTAAAAACCCTGGAGCACCTCACTGAGTCTTTCTTTTTGATGGAGTAAAAACTACTGAAGGAACTCAGAAACAAAGAGAGGTTTGGAAGGAAGGTAGGCATATGTCTGAGAATACTTGAGACTTTTCCTCTGGGGGGGTTTCTAGAGCTTGCAGGCAGGTAACACAATAAGTGGACAGGGCTGGAGGAACTGTGGGAGGTAGAATTCTAAGAGGACCTTTGCCACTTGGTGTTACTTCTATGATTAGTTCTACGGCAAAAAGGGGATCATCTGGGTGGGCCTAATCTAATCACAGGAGCTCTGGAAAGGTGGCACATTCTCTCTCACTGGTGGCAAAAGAGGAAGTCTGAGGGCTTCCAAGCATGAGAAGGATCCAACTTCCACATGCTATTGCTAGCTTGAAGATGGCAGGGCACACAGCAGGAAAGTGGGCACTGTAGAAGCTGACAGCCAGCGAGGAGATGGGGACCTCAGTCCTACGGCCACAAGGAACCAAGTTCAACCAACAGCCTGAATGAGCTTGGAAGCAGATTCTTCTCCAGAATGATTGTGTGAAACGGTAATCAGGAATCCAGCTGAGCCCACCTGGACTTCTGATCTAGAGAAGTGAAAAACAGTAAATGGGTGTTGTTTTAAGCTGCTCAGTTTGTGCTGCTTTGTTATAGCAGCAATACAAAACTAATACAGGACAGCAATGCACTAGGGACTGGTGAGGACTGTGGTGTACTGGAGATGTACATGCCATCTAACTGTGGAAGCCACTAGATAGCTACAACTGAGTGTTGTCATGAAGGAGGCTCTGCAGAAGAAACCCAGTGTTTCTGGATTTTTGTATTTTTTGAGACCAAAACTTAGGACTGTGTGAAATATCTTGGCTTTAAAAAAAAAAAAAAGTATCTGCTGGGTAAATGCACTTGTGATCCCTTCACTAAAGCAAAACCTGCCTTGAATAGAGAATTTCCTACATTTATTCTGAGATGTTGCCTAGTTTAAAGTATCTTGCCTTCCCACTGTACACACAGTGAGGATAGTGTTTCTCTTGAAGTATTGACTTGCAATCAACAAGGAGATTCTGAGGTTTTGTTGGGGACTACGTGGGGGCTTTGGGAGATGACAGGAGGTTCCCAGCCTTTTGGATGTGTGATGAGGTTTCACACCATACTTGTGAAGAGAAAGCATAGATTGCTTTATTTCTCAACAGCCAGGCTGACCGCCATTCTAGGCCTCCATCCTGTTCGGTGGGTGGGTAGGAAATGGAATTGTAGTTCAACCCGGCAATCTTACCCAATCCAATCATTTGTGTTTTCTTTTAAGTATCTCAGCCTCTTTTAAATGACTCTGGTGACCCAATGTTTGGCGTTCTGCTTTTTCCTCTTCCACTCCAGAAATTGGCTCTTTCTATGGGGATAGTGTGGCTTGTGAGACTCTGGCTATGTCCCTTGGATCCGGGGGGTATACTCTGAATCCTGGCTTGTCCAAGCGTGGAATGGTGGTGTAGGCTCAAGAATGGCTGTTCTAGGCCACTCTCTAGAATAGCAACCACTGAGGTACAGTGGTTGTCATTTGGCTATTTTGGACCAATTATAGCAGGACTCAACTGCTGGAGTTCACAGTCCTGGTCATTTTCCTCTGTCCGCAAGTCCCTGACCACTGTCACCACTGTATCCAACTCCAAGCCTCTGTTCTCCCATGGGCCCTCTTGCCCTCATCCCACTTCCCTGCCCCCTCACACTCTGGTCTGTATGTGCCACCAACAGGAAGAGGAGGGCTGCCCCAGGCCTCCCTGCATGGGAAGCTGGCCACTAGCTTGGAAGGTCTCTTGGTTCTACATACCTACCTGTTGTTTCTAGACCTCTACCCTTGGTCTCCCTTGGGCTGGAAGTAGCAAGCTTTTCTTTTCTCTCCTGGGAAATGCCCCTGCTGGAAGGAGCTGGCTAGTGACTCCCCAATATCATATCTGCATTCTCAACTGTAGCCTCCAATATAAGCTGTAGAGATGGAGATGTATGGGATTTACCAATAACAGAACATTGGAAACAGAAATTGGAAACAGAAATTGGAAAGTGTTTCAGGAATAAATGCTCATTACACATTGATAGTTTCCGTCATTAATGACCAAATGCACACGAAGCAATCTGAGAAAATCCCTGTGCTGATGGGGGTTCCTGGGCAATAAGAGGACCCAGGCAACAGGCTTGAGTCATGGGGGAAGGTCCACAAAGGGGTTGGTGGGATACGGGCTTGGCCTTGTGCAAGGATTGAATGTAGAAAGCACTTGAGCAATTAATTCAGTTCAACACCAAGTCCCATCATCATCAGCCATCCTGACTTCGTTTCATTGGCTGTGACCCTCTTTCAGAGCCCACTGACAGCCCCAGGAGCTTTGACACAGGAGCTGAATGTGAGTCACTCTGACCCATTTCCATTTCAAGTGTGAAATTAGGATGGAAACTTAATCAAATTGCCCTGAGACTTCAGATGTCACCCAGCAGAACATCGGGCCTCCCATCCCCACCACCCTGGTTTCTGAAGCTCACTGCAGTCAGTCGCATGATTGTCTTCAGAGCCCTCTTTTTGTGCTATGTGCTGCAGACATTGAACATATGTGCACAGGCACGTGTAGCCAGCAAGAATGGGAGCGTGTATCTCTGGGTGACATGGATGCAAAGAATAACCTAGCCAGCCTTAAGAGAAGGGTGGTCAGAAGGCAGTAAAAGTGCAAAAGTTCAGATCAGACCCAAAGTACAGCTTGATGGGAGGAATAAGTCCTAGCATTCTATAGCACTGTAGGGTGACTGTAATTAGCAATAATTTATTGTACATTTTCAAATAGCTATAAGGAGAATACTGAATGTTCCCAACACAAAGAAATCTTAAAGATTTGATTTCTTTGGCATGGGTGCGGTGGCTCACGCCTGTAATCCCAGCACTTTGGGAGGTCGAGGTGGGCATATCACCTGAGGTCAGGAGTTCAAGACCAGCCTGACCAACATGGAGAAACCCCGTCTCCACTAAAAAATACAAAATTAGCCGGGCTTGGTGGCACATGCCTGTAATCCCAGCTACTTGGGAGGATGAGGCAAGAGAATTGCTTGAGCCCGGGAGGCAGAGGTTGCTGTGAGCTGAGATTGCACTATTGCACTCCAGCCTGGGCAACAAAAGACAGGAGTGAAACTCCATCTCAAAAAAAAAAAAAAAAAAAAAGGTTTGAGATGATGAATGTGCTAATTACCTTGATCTGATCACTATACATTATATGTATTGAAACATCACTATATACCCCAGAAATATGTATATTTATTATGAGTCAATTAAAAAAACTTATTTTTGGATGGGCATGGTGGCTCACACCTGTAACCCCAGCACTTTGGGAGGCCGAGGCGGTGGGTCACTTGAGGTCAGGAGTTCAAGACCAGCCTGGCCAACATGGAGAAACTCTGTTTCTACTAAAATTACAAAAATTAGCCAGGTGCATTACAGGTGCATGCCTGTAATCTCAGCTACTAAGGAGACTGAGTAGGAGAATGGCTTGAACCTGGGAGGCGGAGGTTGCAGTGAGTTGAGATTGTACCACTGCACTCCAGCCTAGGCGATAGAGTGAGACTCTGTCTCAAACACACACACACACACACACACACACACACACACAAAAAACATATTTTTAAAAAGACTAGGCTGGCTTTGTAGCTACACAATCTGGGTTCAAATTCTAGATTTGACTCTACTACTATTGAGTTGTGGAATCAGAAGCAAGTTGCTTACCCCTCAGAGGCTCAGTTTCCACGTCTGTAAGATGGGATCAGGACAAGTACCTGGTTGTGTAGACTAAAACATGAAAATGCGTGCAAAATACTCAGCCTCCTCTGGCACAAAGTAAGTACTCAATAAATGACTGTTGTTGCTATTTGAAATTGTGCCATTTGTGCTATGAGCAGATCAGACTAGTCTTTTGAGTTGGGAAGTTGTATTGATGTTAAGAACTTTCATGGGGATTGAAAATCGGGGATTTAGTCTCTCCAGATGGCCTCTTTTAATGTATATGGAGGAAGGGACAGGGGGAAGAGTGGAATTTAGACAAGTCAACCCTGATGATACTTCTACTTCTCTTGCAGTTTCTAAGTTCAAAAAAAAAAGCGTAGAGTGTGTGTGTGTGTGTTTGTGTGTGTGTGTGTGTGTGTGTGTGTGTTGGGGGAACAGGAAGGAGATTAGCAAGAAGAAAAATAAAAGGGGAAAAAGAGCTGAGCTAAATGGAGTGTTGCAGTAAGTGAGTGAGAGAGTGAAAGTGACTAAATGTCCCATGTCTCAGGGTGCAGGGATGGAGGGATTATAAATAGCTCTGTCTGTTCGTATGCTTAGTTCTGCTGAAACCAGAGATTTGTCTTTGACCTGACTTTTTTCTTTTTCTTTACTCTAAACTCTAATTCTGCTTAATCCTTCTTGAATCACAGTTTATTTTAAGAATCTAATGAACTTCTCAGAAAATTGTGCATCAGGATATACACACAACTTTTTTTTTTTTTTTGAGATGGAGTCTCGCTCCATTGCCCAGGCTGGAGTGCAGTGGTGCGATCTTGGCTCACTGCAAGCTCCACCTCCCAGGTTCACGCCATTCTCCTGCCTCAGCCTCCTGAGTAGCTGGGACTACAGGCGCCCGCCACCACGCCCTGCTAATTTTTTGTATAGTAGGGACAGGGTTTCACCATGTTACCCAGGATAGTCTTGATCTCGTGATCTGCCCACCTCGGCCTCCCAAAGTGCTGGGGTTACAGGTATGAGCCACTGCGTCTGGCCATACACACAACAGTTTTTATAAACAGTCCAGTATTAGCAGTTTCCCAGATTCCACATTAAACACCATTAATCTTATTTTAGACCATTTTTTATACCTGACCCAAACTTCTGAATGATGAATAGGCAAGCTCCTATGCATGCTTCAGAACCCAGCTCAAACATTCCCTCTCCAGCAGAACTTTCTTCCGTGCCCAAATTGGTTGGGCAGCCCTTCCTTTATGGTTTCATCATTTATCACTTTCTGAGATCTGCATTCCATAATCACGCCTTTCCTGATTGGTCTCCTCTACTAGACTGTGAGCTCTTATTCATCTTTCTTACTCATTTTTTGGTCCCAGTGCCTAGCACAGAAATGTTGAAGGAACAGAGTATAAATGAAAATAATGAGTTCCTGACTTGAAATGCAAAGCAAGCCGTCTCTACCTTCTGCAAATGCGAGGAAAAAATAGGAAGCCGTATCTGATGAGACTTCTTTCGGGGGCTCTGCCAATCTGCTGGGACAGCTGCAAGCCAGCCTGCAGAACTAGCATCCGTTTTGGCTTCGAGAAGATAAGGGGCTGTCAACACAAGTGGAATGATGGGGAGGAACTCGTGGATAGTGGCATTGCCTCCGAGATTTCCACCATGATTAGATCAGGGAGTGTGTGATTGGAAATGTGCTCATGGGGAGGGATGCTTGAGGTTCCAGGCTGATTATGTTAGGGAACAGCCCTGGTCCCTGGGTGGCCAGGTGTCAGCCATCCTTCAGGTACCCAGGGATAACTTCCCTGATGAAGGGCAGCAACAGGTACCTGCTTTGTGGGACAACAGAGCTCCATCTTTCCCTAGAAGTGTGAATGGGAAGCCCCTTGCTCAGACTCCCCGGAGTACCATTTGGATCAAGTGTCAGCCCCACCAAAGCTCTGATCTGTCCTGAGATAGGAGCAGAGACTCAGCCATAACTTGGAGACCCTGAGCTTGGAAGATATAAGGGGAGCAGCTGCCTGAAGGGCTTTAGGGTCTCTGGGCTGGAAACTCTTCCCTATAGCACGGATTTCTCAAGAGGGCCATGAATATTTTGGCTCGGTTACAGAGAACACATTCAGCAGGCTTCGGAGGGAGCTGATTTTCCATTTCCCCATGAGAGATCTCAGGAGGGCAGTAAAGCTCCTTCTGAAATTATTTAACTTAAAAGCTTCTGACGAAGAGCAGGCACACTGCCTTGCACATAGCACTCTAACCCGTCGGAAGTTTCCCACGGATCTCATTTTGCTCCTAACTGCAGCACAGCGACATAGGTTGGAAGGTATCTCTCAGCTCCATTTTAAGGACAGATAGCTTTGCTTTATTTGCTGCTGAGAGGATCTCGTCTTAAAATTTTAAGTTGGTTCAAGCCCCAAAGCCTCCAAAAGACCCAGCTTTAGCTCTTTGTTCTCACACAAAGGGCTGCCTGGTCTTTGTGGAGTGAGTTGTGAAGGTCTTCCCAAGACCCAGGCCAGTCCCCGTGTGCTCTCTGCCACTCACCCGTGGTCACACTGCATCACATTGACAGATGCAGCAACCCTCCAAGACAGCCATTTCTGGATGCAGGGACAGAGCCCTCAGTGGGGCAGGCTGAGCATGGAGCCGTGGCATGATGGCTCACAGTCCTGGATGGACACAGCGGAGTGACCCTCGTCCATCATACCTGCATGTGCACAGAAAGCCCCTCCCGTTCCTCTGCCACCATTGTGAGCACCGGGGGACTTTGCCAGACCTCTCCCACCACTCGGGAAATGTTTGGGGCTTGGCAGAACACAAAACATACTTTCTCAGGCACTTCTTGTTTTCATGTTTTTCATTTTTCACTGCCTGTTAATCTGGAGTGAAATAGAATCCATATGTTCCAAGTCCCTTTGCCTAATTCTCTGCAGCATGATTTTTATCCCTAAAATTGTTTGAAGTCCCAAAGTTTTTGATCTTTTTGTCTTAGAAAGAGGGCACCACATTTTGCCACAGAGGATGTAAACCTGAGACCTAAAGAACGTGTGTTGGCCTGGTGCTCCCAGAGGCGTGTGGACGCAGCGTGGGACAAGTGGCTCCCTCGTCCTTTCAGGGAAGTTGTTCACCCAGGAGTAAGAAAGTGCAGGCGGCCTCCTTAGGCTGTGCAGAGTGACGTAGGGCAGTATTCTTTTCTCGTGGCAAAAGAGGGAAAGGCTTTGTAGGTTTCCCCATTAGGAAATTAGCCATGGCTGTAAAGGGCTTATAAAAAAAGGGCCTCTGCCTCTGCCTGAACCCCTCATTTTCTGTCTCCCCGGTAGAATCTACTTACCCTCAAGTCAAAGAAATGTCATAGCCACGTGCTTAGGGAAGACTGCAAGACTGCCTCTACTTATTTCCTACATTAAATGGAGAGAGAATGCTTTTCTCTAAAGAGCCATTTTGGTGCTGTCTCCTATGCTAAGACAGATGATTGTCATGAGAACATCAAAGACTTGTGGTGTTTGTTGGATAGCTGAGCCCAAAGCCCAGGCTGACAGACAGGCAGTTTGCAGAACAGGTATCTGTGTGCTTTCTTCGGGAGAAATCCCAGCATACAGTGAATGGCATCTGACACACCCAGGATTGTGGGGTACGTCAACCACACACTCAGACAATGCAAGTTCCCTTTACATTGCACGTGGTTTTAGGGATGAGGGGAATGCTCTGTGCCACACTAATCCACCTACACACACACACACACACACACACACACAGTGTCTGACTAGAAGTCTATGCTTAGGATTGTGCTCCTTTAGCAAGAACTTTTTGATAGTGAAGATTTGGGTGGGGAAAAGCTGGAAAAAGAAAAAACTTGAGGATCTTGAGGATCTCAGAGTGGGCTTTTCAGAAGCCCCCCGAGAGAGGTAGGGTAAGGGAAGACTGTCCAGAGTGCAGAGAAAACAAACCTTGTTTAGCAATTTGTGAAGGGTCTGCTGGCTCTGCCTTTTGGGTTCCTTTTAGAACTGGAAGGATTATCTTATTTTTAACAATATGTCCCAAAGCCTTTAAGAAGTTATTGTACAATGTGTGGTGATGCCTGGGCCTCAGAACCAGAGGGGATCCGTGCATGGGTTTCAGGCTGTGGCAGAGTTTTGTGCGTCTGTCTGAGTTGCATGTTTTGGAGAGAGAGTCTACAGCTTTCACTAAGAATCATAAAGAGGTCTTGAGCAAATGGAGCAAGAAGACCTGGCAACAGAGCCCGGGCCTCTGAAGCTTTCAAGATTCAGGGTCAGCAGAGCCTTCTACCAGCTCTCCGGGGCTCAGGAACTGGGATGGGTCCATGAGAGCTGGGACCTGCCAGCTCCCCTAGACTTTGGAGGACCCTTTTCCCAGTATTGTGAGTGCTGTCTTCAAAGCTCTTCCTGTCTCTTTGTGGATTTTTTTAGTTAGCTTTCTTTTTCTGACCATAAAAATACAAATTTAGAAAATGTGGAAAAATGTAGTGAAGAAAATAAAATTAATCATAATCCTACTAATCCAACCACTCCTGTTAATCAGAGTAAACCTTCTAGAGTTTTTCTTTTTCTTTTGTCATTTTAGAGAGGGTTGAGATCATATATGTCTATGAATAGAGCCCTTTTCATTTAACATTACATCATAATCATCTTACTTGCCACTGAAAAGTCTTCAGAAGCATCATTTTCTATGGTTGCGCAATATTCTATTATATGGCTGCATGACAGTTGACTTACCCCTTTTTCTGTTGGGTATTTGCGTTGTTCACAGTTGTTTTGTTTTTTGTTTTGAGGCGGGGTCTCACTGTCACCTATGCTGGAGTGCAGTGACACAGTCATAGCTCACTGTAGCCTTAAACCCCTGGGCTTAAGTGATGTTCCCACCTCAGCCTCCTGAGTAGCTGGGACTACAGGCATGCGCCACCACGCCTGGCTTTTTTTAAGAAATGGGATCTTGCTATGTTGCCCAGACTGGTCTCAAACTCCTGGCCTCAAGTGATCTTCCCAAAACTCTGGAATTACGGGCGTGAAGCCACTGCATCCAGCCTCTGTTCCCATTTTTTTGCTATAATAAATAATGCAGTCAAAACTATCTTTGGGCAAGAAGCCATGCTTGCATATTGGATTAGTTCTTTACGATAAATTCCTAGAAGTCTCGTTTGACTTTTGAAGATATTGTGTGTTAAGATGTTGCTGAGACCCATCTGTAAAGCATGAATATTGCGAAAGACTGTGGGCAAAAAGGTGGGGCAGGCAATAAGGTTTGCTGGGTTCCTGCTGCACATTGGATGCACCACAAGGTGCTGTGGGTATTAATGGAGACTTAAGCATTAAAGGACCCAGCGCTTATCCTCGAGGACCTTACTGTATAATGTGGAGCCATATCATATATATTAGGTTGGTGCTAAAGTAATTGCAGTTTTACCATTAAAAAGAGGGCACCACAATTACTTTTAGTGGCAAAACCACAATTACATTTGCACCAACCTGATAAATAGCCTGAAGAGATGTCTGTATCTCAGATCCCTGGGGAATCCACACATGCGTCTCGGGATGGAGTTGCATTTTTGTGTGTCATGTCATGTTCATTTTACATCTTCTGGAGCTTTCATTGAAATCTCTTTATGGACCTGCAAAGAATTCCATGCAATCATTATTTTGGGTGTGTAGGGAAGGGGTGTGGATCATTTTCCTCTAATTATTCTTCTTTTATTATTTTATAATTTTTATAATAGAAAAAAATAAAAAACTTTTCTTAAGTACCATTAATATGACCAATAGTGTATACTGAGGAGATGGCAGTCAGGATCCTGCTTTTGGGGACCTTGAAATAGGGTGTAGTGGAGGCCAGAGCCTACACCCAATGGGTGTGAGGCAGATTTTGGCAGTATTTGTCACCTGTCCCTTCAGTGACCTACCACTGCATTTACATATAAATCTGTTCCTGGTAGCATAAGCTGGTGTTCGATGAGCCTTATGCCTACAGGATCATATTGTCAGAACATAATGTTAAACAGGTGTGTGGCACTTTTGGCGATACAAACCAATGTTATCTCATCTCTCTGCCGGAGCCTCAGTCCTCATCTGGTTGCTAAGCACTAAAAGAGCTTCTCACTGCTATTTCATGGCCATCAGGGGGACCAGCCCAGCTCTGCCAACATAGAAAAAAAAGCAAGGAGGTGTGGTCATTCTGTAGGCTCCGGATTTTTCGCTCAGGGCCAGAACTAGATGTGCCCGTGGAAACTGACAGCCGTCGTTTGTATTTCCTTTCTCCTGTCTGCACTGACCAGTTCTAGGATTTGGCTAGCTCTTCCAATGGGAAAATGAGAAAGCCATGTGCCAGGCTGTGGCCCTGGACAGACATCTGCAATCGCACGACTTCTACAAAACCCCATCTTAGCTCACCATGTTGTAAGTGTTCGTGGATTTTGTGAATTGAGTGCCTGCAGTCAGGACAAGTGGGATAGGGTGGCATGTGTCTCATCACCCCATTTCTCTTGGGGTCTCTCCCACATCTGCGGCTGGAGTGCCTAGGTCTCCATTAGAGGGTCTATGGGTGAGCATGCGGAGACCACAGAGACCTGCCCCAGGACAGGTGCTTTGACTCCCAAGTCTTTTTGCCTAGCGTCTGTTTTATCTGACTTGCTAACAAATCTGTGTCATTCTTTTTTTTTTTTCTTGCCCTCCAGTTGGCTGTTTCTCCAGGTCCAGCTGAGTTGTTTTTCTTCTTCCCTGACTCTTGGCTTCCATGGAATAAATCCCTTTCTCATTCCCTGCCACTCTTCTTTCCTTTGATCTTTTGTTTTCCCCAGACCCAGAACCACTTAGTCTTCTAAAGGGCTCAGAGAGGCATTTTGGTCTCTGTGTAATTTATACTCACATTAGAGTCATCACATAAGACTAAGTCTTATTTGGCCTGACCTCCACTGGCCAAAAGCAACATACCCCACCCTGAAGCAGATGGGGGTCAGGGAGGAAACAGGCACTGCCAACTCCTCAGATTTAGGTAATATCCGCTCTTTATAGGAAAAGAAAAACTTTAAACGAACACGTCTGTGACCACTGCTAGCCCTAATCCGGAATGCAAAATAAACAAGCATGATAATGCTCAAAATAAAATCCTGGGGAATTGTGGGGGGTGGAGAGGGGAAGACGTCAGCCAAAAGCTTAGACCTTCAAAGGGTATCATTAAGAAATTCTTCACACTTAATTAGACTTACCTTGGCTAGGATTTAAGTTTGTGTATTCTGATTCTGTCCAAATACAGGCACTCTTCTCCTTTCACTGTATGATTTTTAATAATAATACACTTTTACTAAAAATGATATTTTAAATATAAAATACAACATATAAAACATTTTATATATAAGATAACTGTAATAATATATTTTGTATGTAAAAAGATTATATTGTGTACTTTAGTAGTACTATCTTATATTTTGTATTTAAATAATATAAAAGCAAAATCTATTTCTGTTTAAAATGTTATAAATTTATATAAATAAAATATAAAATGAAGTATTTTACACTACCTTAGCAAATATTGTTAAACATTTCTAAAATATAGGTTACTTAAATATCTTAAAATAAACCTTACTATTTAAATGGCAATACCAGACATTTAACATTAAAATTAAGTAATTCATGGCCTTTTGGGACCAGGACACCTGTAATCCCAGCACTTTGGGGACTTAGAGGGTAGGGGACCACTTAAGACCAGGAATTCGAGACCAGCCTGAACAATATAAGGAGACCCCTGTCTCTTAAAAAAAAAACTGGAGACCCCATCTCTTTAAAAAAAAAAAAAAAAAATGGCTGGGTGCGGTGGCTCACGCCTGTAATCCCAGAACTTTGGGAGGCTGAGGTGGGCGGATCATGAGGTCAGGAGTTCCAGACTAGCCTGGCAAACATGGTGAAACCCCGTCTCTACTAAAAATACAAAAATTAGCTGGGCATGATGGCGGGTACCTGTAATCTCAACTACTCGGGAGGCTGAGGCAGGAGAATCATTTGAACCCAGGAGGTGGAGGTTGCAGTGAGCCGAGATGGTGCCATTGCACTCCAGCCTGGGCGATAGGGTGAGAATCCGTCTCAAAAAAAAAAAAGTTTAGCTGGGTGTGGTGGCACCTACTGTCTTAGCTACTCAGGAGGTTGAGGCAGGAGGATTGCTTGAGCCCAGAGATTTAAGGCTGCAGTTAGCTATGATTGCACCACTGCAATGCAGCCTGCGGAACAGTGAGATTCTGTCTCAAAAACAAACAAACTAAAAACAACAAATTAAGTAAGGCAAGATAAATATTTAAAGTAATATTGAAATATATAGAGTATCTTCTTTTTATTTTCATTATTTTTTATTTTTTGAGACAGAGTCTTGCTGTCCCCAGGCTGGAGTGCAGTGGCCAGAACATAGCTCACTGCAGCCTCGACCTCCTGGGCTCAAGTGATCCTCCCACTTCGGCCTCCTGAGTAGCTGGGACCACAGGCGTGCACCACCACGCCCGCCTCATTATTATTATTATTATTATTATTATTATTATTATTATTATTATTGAGACAGGATCTCTCCATGTTACCCAGGCTGGCCTCCAACTCCTGGGCTCAAGGTCTCCTCTGGTCTTGGCCTTCCAAAGTGCTGGGACAACGGGCATGAGCCACCACATCTGACCTTCCTTTTCTATTAATGTGAAATATTTTAAGATATGACCCAGGGACGCGCGCTCCGACGTGGTCGTGCCCCGCTGACCGCTGTCTTCCTCCCACCCGCAGGCATTGGCAAGAACGTCATCTGCGACCGTGCGGCCACGCCGCTGGACGCCTTCCGCATGACCTCCGCCGCCCACTACTACCCCAAGCTCATGAGCATCATGGGCAACGTGCTGCGCTTCCTGCCGGCTTTCGTGCGCATGAAGCAGCTGATCGAGGAGGGCTACGTGGGTGAGCCGCTGGTGTGCGAGGTGCAGGTACACGGTGGCAGCCTGCTGGGCAAGAAGTACAACTGGAGCTGCGACGACCTGATGGGCGGCGGCGGCCTGCACTCTGTGGGCACCTACATCATCGACCTGCTCACCTTCCTCACCGGCCAGAAGGCCGTCAAGGTCCACGGGCTGCTCAAGACCTTCGTGAAGCAGACTGACCACATCAAGGGCATCCGCCAGATCACCAGCGATGACTTCTGCACCTTCCAGATGGTGCTGGAGGGCGGGGTGTGCTGCACCGTCACCCTCAACTTCAACGTGCCCGGCGAGTTCAAGCAGGATGTCACTGTGGTGGGCTCAGCCGGGCGCCTGCTGGCCGTGGGCACCGACCTTTACGGGCAGCGCAACAGCGCCCCAGAGCAGGAGCTGCTGGTGCAGGATGCCACGCCGGTGAGCAACTCCCTGCTTCCGGAGAAGGCCTTCAGCGACATCCCCTCGCCCTACCTGCGCGGCACCATCAAGATGATGCAGGCGGTGCGCCAGGCCTTCCAGGACCAGGACGACCGGCGCACGTGGGACGGGCGGCCCCTCACCATGGCCGCCACCTTCGACGACTGCCTGTATGCCTTGTGCGTGGTGGACACCATCAAGAGGTCCAGCCAGACGGGCGAGTGGCAGAACATTGCCGTCATGACCGAGGAGCCGGAGCTGAGCCCCGCCTACCTGATCAGCGAGGCCATGCGCCGCAGCAGGGTGTCCCTCTACTGTTAGCACAGACTGAGAACCTCGGGGACTTGAGCCTTCTGCAGGGGGTGTCCACAGAGAGGGAAGGGCCGAAGGGAGAGGGTGGCCATGGGGAATGTGGGGATCAGGGAGGTGGAGGGACAGTGTGAGTAAATGGCATCTGGGAAGGTAAACTCCAGTCCCGGTGACCGACCCCAAACCAGACTGTTGGTGGGCTGAGCTCCTAGCCTGGAAGCATTCAGGAGAGCCTGCCATTCCTGGGGTGATCCCTGCTGGGTATTTGCACGAGAGTGGTTTGGTTTAGCTGCCTCTGCTGCCCTTTACTGTGACAAGCAAGGAGGGGTTGCTTCCCTCCCTACCTCATCCATCCCACACACCTTGGCCTTCTGCAAGCCAAGTGGTTCTGCGAGGTCAAGGAACTGGTATCAGATGGCAAGCTCAGTGCCCGGGACACCCACTGCTGGCAGGAGAAGGCCCATTTTCACAGTCTGCAGAAGCCTGTTAGGCTGGAGTTGGGGGTGGGATGGGCTGGTGAGAGAGTTCAAATTCCAGGAAGCCACTTTTTATTGGATGTGAGATATCTAAAGGCAAAAGTACTTAGTAGCAAAGTGGCCACCTTTTGATTGATTGGGCTTCCTCATAGGAAGCACTGGGGGTGTGTCTTTGTACTTGGTTCATTGCCCTTCACCTGGTGGAGAAAGAGAGGTCAGAAATAGCAAGCAGGACTCCTAGAAGCCACAAGGAAAGAGCACAGGCTGCACCAAAGCAGGGGCAGCAGAGAATAAAATAGCTCTTTGAACTTGTCAACAATTTCAAAACTGCAAGGAGTCACCTTATAACACTATTTCCAGTAAACGTGGAATTGAGTATCAGAGGGATTACTGAGGTGTTAAGGTAGCCCTGCCACATGGCTCTCCAGGCAGGGCCAAGAAGACAGCACAAAGTATGGGTTTGACCATAAGCTCATATGCTGTCCCCAAAGACTGAGGACAGCTGTGTGCCTCAGTGTTGCAGTGTGAATTCCTAAATAGAAGGTAAAGTGAGCCTAGCCAGGGAGGTGTTTGGGGCTCCATCACCCATCTCTCCTACCAAGCTGGGCAAGAGCTTTTAGGGGATTCATCCAGCTTTGTGGATTTAAAAAGGAAGCCTTCAGTTCCAATCAGAATCCTCTTTCCTTAAAAAAAAAAAAAAAAACGTATTTTCCTTAGCTCCAGCATTTGCTTTCAGGATTCTGACACCTGAGAATTTGGGGGTAGGTACGAAACAAAACAAAGCAAAAGGACAACAAAGAACATTATTTCTAGTGTTTCTAAAATGGGGGTTTAGAACCCCCAAGGGGCCACACTTAGGCTTGAGAAGGCTAATGTTGGAAAAAACATGTTCTTCTAATTGGTCTCCTGTCTGTCTTGTCCTTGCACACTCTGCTTACAGAGTTTTGTTAGAGATGCTGAACTGCAGGCTGGGAGCAGGCAGTGCCAAAAGGGAACAGGCACACACACACACACACGCGCACACACACACACACACACACACACAGATTTTTGAATGCTTGCTACCGACAAATGTCGCTGAAACCATTCTTAAAAAATTCAGATCTGGTCTTGAAAGAAAGATCCAATCAAGTGCATTCAGAGAACAGGGAATTATCCTCTGTTATCTTTGTTTAATTCTTCACCCCACGTAAGACATTTATCAAGGGTTGACGTGGAAGCCATTCCTCATAAGTCTATGTAGCTTTTGTTCACAGGCTCACTGAAGTCCAACAGGTGTCTTTACATGCAACTGAGGTTTAGAGTTCTTTTCAGATAGTTGCCATCAGAACTAGAAGGGAATCTAAGAGGCCTGGAGTCCACCCCCAGCCTGTGTAGGCAAAATCTGAGAATGAACAGTCCAATCAGTTGCATCCTTCATTGTCCTCCCTAGGGTCAACATTCTTTGAAGCCCAGGCTACTCATAGGTTTAAGTGTGGTGTGTCTAAACACGAGGGGAATGCTGGGCATTTTCTAGAACAGAGAAGTAAGTACTGCCTTCCTGGAAAGAGTCACCCTGCTTCCTGAGGCATTGCTACAGCACTGCAGGGTGGGTCAGCTGAAACTCCATGCATGGTTCATTGTGGTCCCTGATCTGTTGCTGACAGACTTCATGGTCAGCATTCCAGCTCTTGCAGCTATAAGTTCCAAACCAGAGATTTGCTGGAATGGAAGTCTCCCAATAATAGTTTGAACAGAGGCCCATGTCATGGACTGCTTTGGTTCTCATTCTTCTTTTCTTTTTTTTTTTTTTGAAATGGAGTCTCGCTCTGTCACCCAGGCTGGAGTGCAGTGGTGTGATCTCTGCTCACTGCAACCTCTGCCTCCCAGGTTCAAGCGATTCTCCTGTCTCAGCCACCCGAGTAGCCGGGACTATGGGTGGCTGCCACCACAGCCGGCTAATTTTTTGTATTTTTAGTAGAGATGGGGTTTCACTGTATTAGCCAGCATGGTCTCGATCTCCTGACCTCGTGATCCGCCTGCCTCGGCCTCCCAAAGTGCTGGGATTGCAGGCGTGAGCCACCGCGCCCAGCTGGTTCTGGTTCTTCTAAATTGCTCCCTGGGAAAGTAGTTTTTGGGGAAACATTGGAATTATTATTATTATTATTTTCTAGCTAGCATGAAGGGCTCCGATTAAGGATGAAGGGAAAGCAAACAAAATAATTCAATGGGTTTCATTTTTCTAAGTCATTCATAACCTAAATAGGGATATTCCTGGGGTTTCAATTGTATGTTTCTGTACTAAACCGTAATACTTGGGAAATCTTTTCCCAATACTTGGGGTTTTGGAGGGAGGTCCCCACAAAGGCCTCTAAGCTCTGTGATAAATATTTAATGTCTAAAACAAAAACTCTCATTTGACGCTGGGGTATTAGAAAGAACATACATTCTTTAAAAGAGGCATGAAAAAATATTTTAGTGAGTGTGCTCACATTTTATCTACTGAAATGCATGTAGTAGGTAGATGAAGGAACAAGAGAAAGAAAAGAACTGGATAGTTCATTTTCTTTAAATATAAAATGTAGCAGATGGGTTTGAGATACTCCTTTAGTGCTCCATTTGCCCTTATCCCACCACATGCAAAGACTTGATTTGGGGTAGCTATATGAAGCTGAAATCTCTAGCCTTCAACAGCGTTCTGCAGAAGGACTTTGTTTCAGCCCAGCACCGTTCATCATGCCCTTAGGGGTCTGGGTACCCACAGCTGACTTTGACCTAGGACTAAAACCCAGCAATCTTTTGGCTCCTTTCTGCTTTGTTTAATGTACATCAAGGGCCTTGATGTAAGGAGGCAGTGCTTTAGGAGTCTTCGCATTTAGTTCCTGCACGCCTGTTTCGTTCCCATCAATGTGCGAATGGCCTAGATTTCAAGTTCTGAGGGA
The DNA here is from genome assembly GCF_028878055.3 of Symphalangus syndactylus. Classification (NCBI taxonomy): domain Eukaryota; kingdom Metazoa; phylum Chordata; class Mammalia; order Primates; family Hylobatidae; genus Symphalangus; species Symphalangus syndactylus. The sequence continues at coordinate 57,583,470 of NC_072445.2, forward strand.
GGGTGTGGGTCTGGGTTCTTACCTGGTATCTAAAAAATGTTTGGGAGTGCCCTGGGCCTATTTGAAAAGTTTGAATCTGATCACTGTCAGCTCCTCCAAGACTTCTCCTCTCAACAGACAATTGCACTGTAGGGCACCCCAGACTCCCCTTAGCCTACATGGCAGCAAATACCACTGTGCCAGGTATATCTGGACTGTAGGATAGTCTTGGCCAACTCCAAGACTGGCCAACTCCAAGACTTGTCCACTGTGTGCAGAGTATTTTAAGTATGTTATCTCATACAATCCATAAAAAACCCTATAGTGTTGGGTATTGCTATTTCTTTTATACACATGAGAAAATGGAGGCAGTAAGAGGAAGAGGAACTTGTTCAAAGTCACACAACTGTTAGGCAGAAATGAGGTCATTCAAATCCTTAATCTTCTCCTCCAGACCACACTGCCTCCCAGGAAGAGATGTGGGCACCTCCTGCTCTTGCCAGGCAGGAAACCGCTCCTTATCAACGTCTACAGGGGTCTGCTGTCACACCCAGGAAGGACTGTGACAAGCATGGACTGGCCTGCAGCTCCACTCAGCCTGCTGTCAGCACCCTCCAGTTCAGCGGGATGCAACATCTGATGTTCTGCCAGGAGGCTGTAGAGCTGCACATGGAAGTAGCCAGTGTTTCTTCCCCTTCCAAAATGCAAATATCACTCAGCCTCTTTTAAAATTGACTTCCTGTGTTGATTTTGACTGTAGGTGATGCAGCAGGCCTCAGGGCTGGGGATTTTCAAAATCTTGTTGGCTATTATAGATGGCCTTGGAATTTGCTCTTGGGGGTCTGAATATAACGTAGGAAAATGTCCTTTCTCAGGGAGTGAGGCTTTAAAGTTCGTTTGTTTGTCACTCAAATGTTAGCTGTGCACTGCACCTTTACACCCTTACTCTCTTCATCTTGTCTCATAGCCACAGCTATTGAATTTGACCTGTGATCATAAGTTGGGTTTCTGATCTGATCTCTTGCATTCTGGCGGGTACTGGGGGCAGAATCAGCTTTGCTAATGATTTTCTGGGCAGAAGGTAAATTCAGCTGCATCTGAAGGGGCTTCACAGTCCAATAGCTGTCCCTTTGTTTTACATAACAGAGAGTGATGGTCAAGGCCACCCACATCTTTAGTGGTAGAGCCAGGACGAAAAGTCAGGTTTTCTGCCTCTTAAGTCTCATGCTGCCTCACACAGCACCTCCAGAGCTCTAGGGAAAGGAGGCTCAGAGAGATGAAGTGACTTGTCTGAAGTCCTATGGCTAGTGGGTGAAGTTGGAATTAGACCTGCATTGCACCTCGATTCGCTGAGCAGTTGCGGGGAAATCCGGAAATCCTTTTTGTTTGTTTGTTTGTTTTTTTTGAGACAGAGTCTCACTCTGTCACCCAGGCTGGAGTGCAATGGCATGATCTCAGCTCACTGCAACCTCCGCCTCCCGGGTTCAAGCGATTCTCCTGCCTCAGCCTCCTGAGTAGCTGGGATTACAGACGCGGGCTACCACGCCCAGCTAATTTTTGTATTTTTGGCAGAGACAAGATTTCACCATATTGGTCAGGCTGGTCTTGAACTCCTGACCTTGTGGTCTGCCCGCCTCGGCCTCCCAAAGTGCTGGGATGGCAGGCGTGATCCACCGTGCCCAGCTGGGAAATCCATTTTTTAAAATAAACTCAATTATGTCTTGAACCTACTCAGAAAACAAGCTGTTTAAAATGTCCCATTGTGACTGTAATGTGATAATGATCTCTAACATGTATTTTATTTGGCAAGGATGGGGGATGTGCATCAAATCTTCACCTCTGGGATTTCCTGAGACTTGCTCCACTTGGCTCACCCTCCACCCGTATCCCCACCCCACTCCTAGATATTAATACAAATCTAGCCCTGACCACTGCCTACTGCTCCACCACCGCCTACTTTCTTTGGCCATCAGAACCTTGGAGTTTACAGAGCAGAGGCCATGACATTGGGGAGCTTGTTTAAAAATCAATGATCAGAACCCCACATTTTAATTTCCTTTTGGGGAGAAAGAGGAGGGCCATGGAAGAAAAGGGGTGTGCAGCTGGAGTGTTATAACAGTCTTTCTCAGCGGCAGGCATGCCCGTCCCTCCATCTTCTCCCCACCAGGCACAGGAGCCAGCAGCTGGAGTGTGCTCTGAGTTTCAGGGGACCCCCACCCAGTCTGACTGGGGCTTCTGGGACTTCTCATAAGAGGAGTCAAGACCTCCTGCGCTTCTTTAAAAGGTGATGGGCTCAGTGTTCCCATTGGCATCTGGAGGTGAAGCCAGTACTGTCTCAGGAGTGGAAGGAAATGGCCCACTGGCCTTTTTCTCCTCCACGTCACAGTCCCCATTTGCTGGAGCCCTTGAGGGGGCCACCGAAACTGTGGCTCTCATTCAGCCTCCTAAAGTGTTGCACTACTGAATCCTCCTTTCTGTTTACACCAGCAGTGAATAGAGTAATGAAAAGAACATGTTATATGCAATGGCTTGATGCTTAGTGTGGCAATCAAAGCTTTCCTGGGCAGATGTAGGCAGGGGCTAGAAAATAGTCATGGAGTTGTCACCAGGTCACTGTCTCTCTCCTTCCCCTTCCAGGTCTCTACTGTCGCCTGCAGCCACCACAAGGGCTAAGCTGTTGAATGAGCCCCTTGGTTTTTCCTTATAAATGGAATGACTTATTTGTGATTCTTAGTCTAATCCCAGGCTAAGAAACAAACAAAAGCTTGTGACCTGACCCATTCCTTTGCCGCCTTCCTTCTCTTTCAGGCACCTGGACGTATTTAGTATTCTGCCCTGTGCCTTGCCCAGGGGAGGGAGAAGTTTCTAGCAAACATGGCTTTCTGTCTGCTGCCTGGTGCTTTTATAGTACTTCATCTGCTTTGTATTGTTGTTGTTGTTTTTTAACCAAAACAGCATTTGTTTGGCTGTCATTGTCGAGTATATATTTATTGTGTTTTACAAACATGAGTATATATGTATGTATATGTATAAAACCAAACTTATATATATAAGAAGTCAAGGCATGTATACTAGATATTTTAAAGAGTTATTTATCAAGGGAAAAAGATGTGTGTTATAAAGTAAACAGAGTCTATATTTTCTATATAATGTAGATAGTCAAACATAGCTTATAAATTATAGGAGGTTTTGGTTTTCTTTTTTATTATTAAAGGAAAAAAAGAAGAAAAAAAAGACAATGAATGCAACTGTTCTTAGTGTTTTTAAGGCCAAACTACTGTGGAAGCTGGGAGGCGGCCTTCCCTGCGGGCCTCCAGCAGCCCTGTGTCCCCCGCTAGGAGCTCCAGAGCTGATGCCCGTTGTGACCTCTGCGATGCTCGATGCTCGGAGCCAGCGGTCAGCATCACTCAGCCAGCTGGCCTGTGCCGCTCCGACGTGGCTTCCAGCTGTTCTCCGCAATTTGCATTGGTGGGATAAAGGAATGAAAAGGATAAATAAAGATTTAAAAGAAAATAAAATTCCAGCTCTCTGCCTGTTTTTTACACCCTGCTGCCCTCAATATAGGCGCCTGATCAGTTTGTGGGATCTGAAGCATGAATGGGTGCATCCAAGGTAGAGGGGTGTGTGTGCCTGTGGTGTTTGTGTGTGTGCTGGGGGAGGCTGTTCATGAATCAGCATCCATGAAGCTGAACAATAGAAATCAACAGACCTACAATTTTGATTGAAAACCAAAGCATGTGAGAACTGGAGGCACTTCAAAGCCATCTGGTTCAAACCCTCATTTTGGAAATGTGAAAATGAAAGGCAAGTAACCTACCTATGGCCTCTGGGTATGTGTTTGTGTGTCCAAAGCTGGTGTGGACAACCAAAGCTAGTGTAGACAACAAGAGGATGAGAACATAGCTCTTAGATTGGGGGAGCAAATTTTAGAATTCTCTAGTATTTTAACACTGTAAACTAATACTTCACACCAAGCACTGAAAGGCACTTTTTTTTTTTTTTGAGACAGGATCTTACTCTGTCACCCAGGCTGGAGTGCAGTGGCACGATCACAGCTCACTGCACCCTCTACCTCCTGTGGCTCAAGCGATCCTACCACTTTAGGCTCTTGGGTTGCTGGGACTACAGGCACATGCCACCACGCCCAGCTAATTTTTTTTTTCTGTGTTTTGTAGAGATGGGGGTTTCATCATGTTGCCCAGGCTGGTCTCGAACTCCTGGACTCAAGCGAACTGCCTGCCTCAGCCTCCCAAAGTGCTGGGATTACAGGCATGAGCCACTGTGCCCAGCACTGACCATTTAAAAGAGCATCTTTGCTCATTTCCTTCTTAGCAGTGTTTAAGGGCAGCCGTCTCAGATTGAGCTCAGCCTAATTTCAAATTTACATGACATAGAGTATTTTATGGAGGGGCTGGCCTTTCCTTTCTATCTTTTGCTGAGTCTTAGAGAATGCTCATGAATGTTCCTTCTGGTCTATGGTTTCCCCTTCACTTAAAAATAAGAATTAATACTACAAAATCTGAAATCTCATTGACTCCTTCATGAGCAGGTCCTGATATAAATACATCTAGAATTCAGTCCATCTATTATGCTAAAATTGTAGCAACCCCCCTGTATCCACATAGATTATTATCTTGAACATATGACATTCTCATACCACATGATTCTGCAGTAAATCTAAGAGCAGTTCCAAATAAGGCCAAAAAGGAGAGTGCTTTGTCAAAACTAAAAGCACCATCCCCCCGAATGTGAAGTGTCATCACGATGGCATCCATTCCCCTAAGTTTCTTTCAGCAACATGACCTGAGAACCAACCCTCAATGAAAACTCGAATCTCCTCACCAGTTATATAAATTTTAAATCTAGGAGCTAGTTCTTCTTTCATGGGTTTTGAATTCTCTTTGTGATGGTTTGTCTCAATTTAGTCCCATTTCTTGCTTTGTAGACCTGGGATTATATGCCTCCTAGTAAACCACATGATATGATCAGCGGTGCTTTCATAGTCTCTGAACTGTTGCTTAAAAAGAACAGATATAATGGCCGGGCGCGGTGGCTCACGCTTGTAATCCCAGCACTTTGGGAGGCCGAGGCGGGCGGATCACGAGGTCAGGAGATCGAGACCACGGTGAAACCCCGTCTCTACTAAAAAAATACAAAAAAATTAGCCGGGCGTGGTGGTGGGCGCCTGTAGTCCCAGCTACTCGGAGAGGCTGAGGCAGGAGAATGGCGTGAACCCGGGAGGCGGAGCTTGCAGTGAGCCGAGACTGCGCCACTGCACTCCAGCCTGGGTGACAGAGCGAGACTCCGTCTCAAAAAAAAAAAAAAAAAAAAAAAAAGAACAGATAGAATTGCATGGTAAGTCATTCAGGTTGCTCTTTACTGGTGAAATGAAGAGAAACCTGGGTGTTCTCTGATGTCTGTCTACACACCCCACCTCCCAGATTCACAGAACCATTTTCCGGTTTCACTTCCTGCTTCTTTTATCTTGTGCATTTTTAGCACCTGTTGTGACAAGCCTGGGTGACTCGATCTAAAAAATGAAATGACTGTTACAATTACTGTAAGAATGAATTACAGATACATGATGTATGCAGAACTCTGTATAGAAATGAAAACAAAAATAACTTCACCTCACTCTAATTCATAGGCTCCCATGTTACTGACCCTTATTTACCTAACTTTTGCTTAAGCAGGAAAGATCCCTCTGCCTAGATATCCTCTAGGCTTGGCGCCCTCACTCCCCCACCCCAGCCCTTATGCATTTGGCAGTAGCAATGACCCCTGCAGGGAATGTTGTCCAAGGAGTCTAGATGATAGAGATGAAGAAGGCACATCACTTCAGAGTTTGTGCCAAGTCACTGCCAGAAGCGCAGTGTTACAATTTACTTGAGCCAAGACTGCTACAAAAAGCTGAAGCAAATGGAAACTATTCAAAATCCTTTGCCTTGTGCATTCAAGTTGAGGCTCCCTTTTGAATCCTATCTCTGAGTCTACATCTGCTAGGTAAATTCCTGAGCGAGGACTTGAGCTGTGACAGCTTTCGTAGCATTGCTGTGGTCCAACCACAACTCTGTAAGATAAACTCCAGCATACCTAAGCTGTTGTTGGACTTCCTCTAAAGTGTCATTCTAATTATAGACACACATTCTCTCCTGATTTTATACAGATTCTAATCACCTTAACTGCTTCTCTTCAGCCATGAATGAAAGTGAAAGATTAAGTCACTTTTAGAAGCCTTCTTGGGCAATTATAGATTAATTCATTTCTCACTCATTGAAGGGACTCAATCCTAGAACAATAGTCTGGAATACATGTGTATGTATTGCCCCTTTGTCTCTGACCTACTCATCATTGGCCATCAATGCCCTGGGAAGGAGGGACCCTAGGAAGGCCTGAGGGGCTGCAGCTGATGGGCAGATCATGTGCACAGACCCCACAGGTTCAGGCTCAGCGTTGAACTTGCCCATGTCACTAACTCCCTTGTAGGAAGAACGAAAGGGTCTAAATCCGATTTAAGTCAGACGTAGGCTGTTTGAGGCACCTGTGGGAATGGCAAATCACTCCAGACTCCTCAGAAGCAAAGGCCAAGCAGGACTGAGAGCTATGAAACTCCAGGGAGAGGAGCAAGACCAGGATCTGCGCTTTCTCAGCTTCCCAAAGCTGCCTGTCTCGGAGCTAACAGATGAGGCTGACTCTTCAGAGTTCTAGGCCAAGGGATCCGGACTTGACAGTCAAGTTTCCGCCGTGAAGCAAAAGACAGAGCTAGCCTGGAAAGAGCAGCTCTGTATCACTCCGGCTGTGAAGTGCTAAAACTCGACATCTCCCTGGGGAAACAGGAGAGAGGAAAGGATGGGGAGAAAAAAAAGAGAGGAAGGAGCTGGCATTAATGGACCAGCAAGGGAAGGAGAGGGGAGCAGGAAAAGTGGTAGTTCATGCAGGGTAAATTAGATGAAGGGGAACAAACAGACGAAAGGTCAGAGGGCTCTGCACTAAAAATAAGGAAGGTTGTGAAGATAAGTAAATGTTGCCTGAGATATCTGAAGTATGGTTCCTCTTTCGCTGACAAGCCTTAATCTGCACTCTGGAAACAGCTTGTATGAGGAGGAGGATGGCAGACAAGGAGGAATGAGGGAGGAGTTCTTACAGGAACCATCTGGCTGAGTCACTTTTAGGGCTGTTCAAAGCTATCAAACTGTTGACATTTCCTGGAACTTCTTTAATGCCAACAACTGTGGTAAATGAGCAACATCCCTAAGACCCCGAGTGCACCTTGGATCCCCTCCTCCTTTCTTGTTGCTTTTGTGATTTGCAAATCCCCCAAACCTGAAGTCTTCAAGGATTTAGCATCTGCCATTTCACCACCTTTAGAGGGAAAGAAGCAATGGAATATGTATGTGTGTGTGTGTGTATGTATGTGTGACTATATATACATCTACATATATATATATACATATATAAAGGGGAGTTTATTAAGTATTAAGTTTTTATAAGTTTATATATGGCCAGGTGCGGTGGCTCATGCCTGTAATCCCAGCACTTTGGGAGGCTGATGCAGGTGGATCATGAGGTCAGGAGATCGAGACCATCCTGGCTAACACGGTGAAACCCCATCTCTACTAAAAAAAACACAAAAAATTAGCCAGGCATGGTGGCCGGTGCCTGTAGTCCCAGCTACTCGGGAGGCTGAGGCAGGAGAAAGGCGTGAACCCCGGAGGCGGAGCTTGCAGTGAGCCAAGATCGCGCTACTGCACTCCAGCCTGGGTGACAGAGCGAGACTCCGTCTCAAAAAAAAAAAAAAAAAAAAAAAGTTTATATATGTGTATATACATACACACACACATATATATATATATAATATATATATAATATATATATATATAAAGGGGAGTTTATTAAGTATAAACTCACATAATCACAAGGTACCACAATAGTCTGTCTGCAGGCTGAGGAGCAAGAAGAGCCAGTCTGAGTTCCAAAACTGAAGAACTTGGAGTCTAATGTTCGAAGGCAGGAGGCATCCAGCACAGGAGAAAGATGTAGGCTGGGAGGTTAAGCCAGTCTCTCTTTTCACATTTTTCACCCTCCTGATTAGATTGTGCCTACCCAGATTAAGGGTGGGTCTGCCTTTCCCAGCCCACTGACTGAAATGTTAATCTTTTTGGGCAACACCCTCACAGACACACCGAGGATCAATACTTTGTATCCTTCAATCCAATCAAGTTGACAGAATTAACCATCACAAAGGGCAAGAGCGTTTGTGCCAGCTCAGGGCTCTCTTCTTTGTCTCATAAAGCCACCAGTCCCGACATAAGGAGCCCACCCCGATGAACTTCTCTAATCCCAAATACTGTCCAAAGACCACAACTCCAATCAAAATATGAATTTGGGGATTAAGTTTTTAACAGATGAAATTTGGAGGACACATTCAAATCATAGCAGTAAACACGGCACACAAAAAGTTAAGAACCTCTGCGTACTGTAGAAATTGCCTTGTCTTGATCCTTACTCCCAACTATAAAATTTTTCCCATGCTTATTGAATATGATTTGAATAATGACATAATTCATTTAAAACAGATATTCTGACACCAAAGACTCCTCTGGGTATCCAAACCTTTGTCTAGAAGATCTTGTTCCAAAGCGGTGTTTCTAAACATAGCAGTGTGTCAGAATCAAAAAGGCATCCCAACATGAGCAGGTCCTGAGGCACTGCCCCATACTATCTGCATCGATTTCAGGCAGAATAGGTGGCTGGAAAACTTTTAAATGCAAACGCCACAGGCATCTGTTAAAACGCCTAAACTGTACAAAAATAAAAGTATACAATGAAAGTTAAAATCCCTTCCACTCCAGAGCTTCATTCCCATTTCTAGAGGTTATCACCATCAACAATCTGTGTTCTCCTCCTAGTCATCTGAGTGCATACACACCCATTATATGTACTATACACACTGTTCTGTGGCTTGCTGTTTTTTTTTTTTTTTTAAATAAGGATTTTTAACATCTCTCCACATCAGCACAGAAAAATCTCATTCTTTTTCAGTGGCTTTACTGAATGAAATCTGCATTTAAAAATTATAATTTAAAATATGTACTGGGCCGGGCATGGTGACTCACACTTGTAATCCCAGCACTTTGGGAGGCCAAGGTGCACAGTCACATGAGGCCAGGAGTTCAAGACCAGCCTGGTCAACATGTTGAAACCCCATCTCTACTAAAATTACAAAAATTAAAAATTAGCCAGGTATGGTGGCACACACCTATAATCCTAGCTATTCGGGTGAGTGAGGCATGAGAATCACTTGAACCCAAGAGACAGAGGTTAAAGAGAGCCAAGATTACACCACTGCACTCCAGCCTGGGCAACAGGACAAGACCTATCTCAAAAAAAAAAAAAATTCTGTGGTTCTGGTGATGGACAGTGGTCATGGTTGCACAATCATGTGAATGTACCAAACACTACTGAAATGTACACTTAAAATGGTTAAAATGGGCCACCTACGCTGGCTCACATCTGTAATCCCTGCACAGATATGAGGGATCCACAGGCTGAGGTGGGTGGACCGCTTGAGCCCAGGAGTTCAAGACTAGCCCAGGAAATGGTGAAACCTCATCTCTACTAAAAATATGAAAATTAGCCAGGCATGATGGTGAGCACTTGCAGTCCCAGCTGCTTGGGAGGCTGAGGTGGGAAGATCGCTTGAGCCTGTGGAGTGGAGGTTGAAGTGAGCCGAGATTGCACCACTGTACTCCAGCCTGGGCAACAGAGAGACCCTAGCTCCAAAAATATATAAATAAATAAAATGGTTAAATGGTAAATTTAATGTTACATTTTACCACAATTAAAGAAACAAAAACAAAAACAAAAAACAAACTTTTTGAAGCTCCCCAGGTAACTGAGCTGCTTTGCTCCTCCTGGTCCAGTCACCAGCCTGACATTTTGGAGACGCCTACTCTCATTTTGCCTCTTTTGCCACCATTCTGAGTCCACTCCTACTAGAGAAATTAAAAGCAAAAAGACGAGTTGTATTTCTTCATGGAAACAATTCCCTCCTCTCCACGGGCGGCTGCTGACACGGAGCTGTAGTGGTACGAAAGGGCCCCTCCCTAAGCCTGTCAGGAGTCGGCAGACGGCTGTTATGCTGTTGGTGCCACCGACAGCCCCAGTACTCTGGGAGGACAGAATCCCTTTCAGCTCCGGAATGCCTTTCATCCTCTGTGTTGAAAAGCTCTGTAGAAATCAGGCCAGGGCTTGTGAAGTGATTCAAGCCCAGGCCTAAACAGACCAAAGAGTCCGCTGTGGCAGAAGTCTGCTTGGAAACCTACCCTTCTCGTCCCTGCTAAAGCCTCCTTGTATTTTCTTTCACTTGCATTTCCACATGCTTGACCCAGCTACAGGGCTCAGAAAAAGCCTTTTCACACGTGATACGTTCAGATAAGTCAAACCCCCTGAAATTCTGCATGACGTGGTGTATCTGTGCCGTTTAGTGTCATTCCATTGATCCACAGACTTGGGAGCAGTTCAGATCTGAGGGAACAAAAGCTGGTCCAAAGACATCATTGTCAAGTCTTCAATCCACAGGCAGCCTCTCCCAGCACCTCGGGAACTCTGAGTCCCAGAAGTCCATGGAAGTATTGCCTTGGCTACAGGCAGACACTTCACAAAGCGGATTTTGTGACCTGGACAAGTTACTGTGGTATGCAAAATTCTTGCATCTGCCTGTTAAGGAATCACTGAATGTCTGAGCGGATCTGTCTTGATATTTTCCACATTCACGCAGCATGGCTGTAAGGTCTGTCCGAGTCTCATCAGTTGGGTCCTGGCAGGGAGACGACTCCACTGGAGACCCAGGATTTTCCTCTCCCCGGCTGGTTTCTCCCAGGTCACTGCACATACCAACATTTCATCATTTCGTGGAAGTTTTCTTAGGTGTGGTGAGGCGTGGCTCTGATCTCATCTCACAGGTTCATTCGAGATTCTTCTCCATTTTCTCCTTCCTACACAACAGCCACTATACTAAGAGTCACTTCCCTGGAGCCTCTCACCGTGCACCACTGCCACCCACTGCGCTGCCAACACTGTGTCCACGCACTCAGGAACTGTCCCTTCGGTTAGGGTTTTACCTGCTCAAACATCATTCCTTTCAGCTATGGTGGCCTTGCCTGGCAGGCCTGGTTCATCTTTAAGAAATGGAATCCAGGGAGTGGTGAGACCTGGCTGTTCTCTTTGGAGAACTGGGGGCCGCCACTCTCAACGTGTTTTCGTTTTCCTGCTGCTTTTCTTCTGAGATCAGACATTCTCAGACCCCATCCTACGGCTGAAATCCTGGCAATTGCCCTGTAGTGAGGTATGCGAGTTGGGAGCAAGCCCTGTGGAGGTCCAAACAGGCCCCCGAGCTCCTGGCAACTGGGTTTCCTAAGATAAAGGTCTTGCTCCTGGTTGCTGGTTTGCCATGGTGCCAAATAGGCCCTTTACAGCATTCTTACGGCATGGCTGTTTTCCAAAAATTAACCAGTTCTAGTGTGTGTTTCAAGAAACCTTACTTTCAGCACAGGAAACAAATACCAGCTTCTCGTTCTGGTTTTCATGCTCTGGGTTGCTAGCTGGCAACTTTTGCCTGCCCTGAGACTCCTGAGAGATGTCACACCCTCCACCATCAGAGTTGTGTGTTCTGTAATCGGTTTTGCTTGGATTCTCAATCAGAGCTACCGTCTTCCCCATCTGTGCACCCCAAGTCCACCTGGGTGATACTGCAGTCTTTAAGGATGGGGACCGGACAGGTGTGGTGTGGAAAGTTACTTCTAGGTCAGCACTTCTCAAAGTATAGCCCCGGCTCAGCAGCATCAGCATCACATAGGAAACTTGTTATAAATGCAAATCCTCAGTCCCACCCCAGCCATGTCGAATCTGAGGCTGGATCCAGCAAGGCCCCCAGCTGAGTCTAATTCATGCTCACTGGGGCCACGGCTCTAGGTGAGGGTTGTTTGCCCTCCACCTGTCCCTTATCGCAGGGGTCCACAACCTCCAGGCCACGGACGGGTACTGGCATTATACTCTCACAGGAGTGCAGACCCTATTGTGAACTGTGCATGTGAGGGATCTAGGTGAACGCTTTTTATGAGAATCTAATGCCTGATGATCTGTCACTGTCTCCCATCGCCCCCAGATGGGACCATCTAGTTGCAGGAAAAGAAGCTCAGGGCTCATACTGATTCTACATTACGGTGAGTTGTATTATGATTTCATTATATATTACAATGTAATAATAATAGAAATAAAGTGCACAATAAGTGTAATGCACTTGAATCATCCTGAAACCATGCCCCAGACCCCTGGTCCATGGAAAAATTGTCTTCCACAAAACCTGTTCCTGATGCCAAAAAGGTTGCAGACTGCTGCCTTATAAGAATCACAGTTTTAGGCTGGGCGAGGTGGCTCATGCCTATAATCCTGGCACTTTGGGAGGCTGAGATGGGAGGATCACTTGAGGCCAGGAGTTTGAGACCAGCCTGGTAAACATATCGAGACCCCATCTCTAATTTTAAAAAGAAATAAAGAGTCACAGTTTTAGAACAGTGGCTGCCAGCCCTGGCTGCATCTTAGGATCACCTGGGGAGCTTTTATAAAGTAGAGATACCCTGACCTCATACCTAAAGGCTCTAATTGAATTCATCTGCTGGGTCACAGCTCTTCACGTGATTCTAATGTTCAGATAGGGCTTTAAGAACCATTCACAGCCAGGTGCAGTGGCCTACGCCTGTAATCCCAGCATTTTGGGAGGCTGAGGTGGGTGGATCACCAGAGGTCAGGAGTTGGAGACCAGCTGGGCCAACATGGTGAAACCCCGTCTCTACTAAAAATACAAAAATTAGCTGGGTGTGGTGGTGCACACCTGTAGTCCAAGCTATTCTGGAAGCTGAGGCAGGGGAATTGCTTGAACCCGGGAGGCAGAGGTTGCAGTGAGCTGAGATCACACCATTGCACTCTAGACTGGGCTACAAGAGCAAAACTCTGTCTCAAACAAACAAACAAACAAACAAAAAACCACTCACAAGCTTCTCCATGCAGAGTTTGGCAGCCTTGTGAGTAACCACCCATTTGTTCCTCACCACCTCCTCCCAGCATAGAAGTAATTTATTTTTTTGCAATTCTTCATTTATTTTTTTGCAATTCTTCATGATCACTCGTCAGCCAGAGAGGTAACAAAATGTAGGACAGAGCATTGCCAGGGTCAGGAAGAGACTTGGATTTCTAACCCGACCCCTCACTGGCTGCAAGCCTTTGGGAAAATTAAATCAGCTAATCTTTCCAGGCCTCAGTGGCTTCCTCTACAAAATAGGAATTATATTAACATTTATTGGATAGTCTCTTAAGGTCTTTTCCAGGAAAAAAATAAATCTTTGGTTCTAAGAGCTTTTGAAAGGTCTGAAGTTGTCTTCAGCATTGAATTGCTAATATTGAGTTTTCATCCTTCAGGATGAGCAGAAAATATTGTGAGCCAGTCCATTTTGTGTTTTTTCCAGTATTCACAAATATGGGCCAAGCCTAAAAGGGACTGGCACTCAGCACCCAGATGCCAAGAAGGAAGCCATGACAGTGGTATGTTTGTACTCCTGCTCCGTGCCCTAGAATGTTCCAGTGGGCACTCTGAGGCTGCTCAGGAGAGAGACTTCCATGCTCAGTGTGCCCCCCACTGCCACCCTCCATGTTCACAGACATCCTCGTCCTTTCACTGCCACTTAGCTACCCACCCTTCCTCCTGACTCCTCTTCACTTTCCTTTTATTTTTTTTGAGGCGGAGTCTCACTCTGTCAACCAGGCAGGAGTGCAGTGGTGTGATCTTGGCTCACTGCAACCTCCACCTCCCAGGTTTAAGTGATTCTCCTCCTCAGCCTCCCGAGTAGCTGGGATTACATGTGTATGCCACCATGCCGGGCTTATTTTGTATTTTTAGTAGAGACGGTGTTTCGCCATGTTGGCCAGGCTGGTCTCGAACTCCTGACCTCAAGTGATCCACCCACCTCGGCCTCCCAAAGTGCTGGGATTACAGGCGTGAGCCACTGTGCCCGGCTTCTCTTTGCTTTTCTTTTTGGCCCTGCAAAGACTACAATAATCAGCCTGTGATTATCTTCACAGAGCTCATCCATCCAACCCTACTAACATGAAGACTCCTATGAAAAACAAGTCGAGTGTTCCAGGAAGGAGAAGGTGAGTAGGTCAAGTGTTTCCTGAGTCAGTTGCTTAAATAAAAACAAAAAAAAATTTTTTTTTGCATATTCACTTTCTTCCCTGAAAACAAAATAGTTTGGTATTCCCCTTCCTCCTATAGCCCCACCTGAGGAAGTAATGGGATTAGAAGGCTGAGAGAAGATGGTAAGTTGTTTCAAGCTGATAGTGTGTCCTCAATACTATGTTAAAAGTCAAGTAAACCTGTAATTTCTAGGAATCTCTTCACAGAGAGAAAAAAACTATATAAGGACCCCAGGAATTTGGCTAGAGGACACAGCCAAGCCTTCCCATGGTCTGGGTCACCACGGAGAGGCAGGGATGGGTTCCACATGCTGGTGTCCCAACTTCAATTCTTCTGCCCACTCTGGACTCCATTTCTGTAATCAGGGAACACCCATCCCTTCTCTGGAGGAGAGGTGCAGGACAGGGCTTCAACAGGCACTGGGCTGTACAAGTTCTAGTCCTTTTCCCAGCCTGAATTTGGGAGACTCAAGTGCAGTGGGCCAAGAATGACAGTCATGCTTTTTATCCACAGGGGATTAGGTGTGCTCTGATCAAGATGAGAGCCTTTTATTCTCTTTTCTGGATCCTTCCCTTGCTACTGGCAAGATTTATGCATATTCCGGATCCCAGGTCTGTTGTCCCCTTATGCCATGTGGAAGTTTCCCAGGACTATAGAGAAATGTCTAGATGTGCAGATGCCACACACTAATTCTTAGAGTTTCTACAGCCATTATGACTAAAGGGTTTTTGTATACTGTTTAATTTTTTGGTTGGGTCTTTGTTTCACTTTTTTTTCTAATTGAGGGGGAATTTTAAATTGTAACCGTTGTTACATCCTGAGCAGACACAGTACCTTCAAGACAACTTCTCTATCCTTTTGGTTTTATAATATGTGCATCCTAAGGCACCCTTTTCAACATTACTTAGGTGTCAACCTCAGTGTACAATTCTACAATGAGTAGAACCTGCATCACAGTGAAATAAACTGGTCCAGCTGGTATGATTCGATGGTTCTGGCACTTCCCGCACAATATTCCTCTCTTCCATTCCGTCATTCATACCTGAAACTCCACCCTACTGTTTAATGACATATCCATCCTAAAGTACAAATATCTCAGGAGAAAGCAGCTTATTGATGTTGCCTGAGTGATATTTTATCAGATCCTTTTCAATATGGCATCCACTTGAATTGGTTACAAAGTGGGGAAAAGTGGGCAAGAGCATGGTTTATGCAGGGATGGCCTGAGATAGGGCCCTATTCAGCCAGGGGAGTGTGACCATGCCCTCATGCAACCCTCACCACCATAGCAGCTATTGTTTGGTGCACCCCCACCCGCCAGCTCCCTCTTTTGTTTTTTTGTTTTTTTCAAATTCAAAGCTCAGACAGGTTAATTAACTTACTAAGAGTAGCACAGATGGCAAATGATAGAGGTGGTTTCTAAACCCATATCACAACAGGAAGCCAGATTCCACTGTGAAATGCCAGTTAATTCTGAGACAATCCTACCTTTTTCTTATAACATCACTCATCTAATCAATTTCGAGAGTTTCCCACTGTCCTGGTGATGAGGCAAAGGGCCAAGAAACATGGAGCTTCATGCAGTACCTGAGAGATCACAGCCAAAGAAAAATTACTCCAGTGATCCAAAGAAAAGAAGCTTCTTTGGGATCTCCAACATGCAAACTGTAGTTTTGTATTGTTTGTTTAAAATAATTAATCAGGTCAGTTTGGCTTCCTATTGAACTTACTTGAGGTCTGTAACACTGCTAATGAAAGGAAATAAATGAATGTTTGAGGATGAAGAGTACGTGCTAGGGTACTAGCATGTAGATTTCCAGAAATGTTTTAAGTCCTAAATTAGTTTTCCTTGATGGATACCTGCCAACTACCTGTTTGAAATTAGACTTTAATTCTTTATATTGTGTTGAAGTTCTGATTCCATCCTATGAAGAAAGTTTTTCCCATGATCATTCATGCTTTGCACTTGCAGGGGCGGGTGTCTGCATAGGTTAGAACCTGGTATGATCCCTGGAAGAGAATAAATAAGAGCCTAATACATGTTTGTGGGGAGACGAAGATAGGGTGAACGTGTATTAGGAAAAAAATGTCTGTCGGTTTAGGAAATAATTTCGGCGCCCTTCTGGGAACTCCGCACCAGAGGAATCCAAATCCAGAATAGTGAGAAGATGCAGAGGAGGAAATGAGTTGAAAGTTTTTCAGGAGACCAGAGTTGAGTTTCCTCTGATTTAAACTCAAGATAATCGAGTCAAGTATAAGAACCAAGGAATGGCTGGGCGCGGTGTCTCATGCCTGTAATCCCGGCACTTTGGGAGGCTGAGGTGGGCAGATCACGAAGTCAAGAGATTGAGACCATCCTGGACAACATGGTGAAACCCTGTCTCTACCAAAAATACAAAAAATTAGCTGGACGTGGTGACATGTGCCTGTAGTCGCAGCTACTAGGGAGGTTGAAGCAGGAGAATCACTTGAACCCAGGAGGCGGAGGTTGCAGTGAGCCGAGATTGCGCCATTGCACTCCAGCCTGTCGAAAGATCAAGACTCCATCTCAAACAAACAAAGAACCGAGGAATTAGATTGTGTTGCTGGCATTTTGAAGGTGGGATGGCGGCAAGATAGCTTAGGCATGAGTAGAACAATGAAGAAAGTATACGTTTCTCAATGAAGAAGGGAGAGGAGGATGAGATCAAGAATGAACACAACAGTACCAGAAGGCCAAAGATGCCCAGGATTGGGGGAGCAGGGCCTCTCTTGAATTCTCTTTTTCTTAATTGGCAAAGAGCTGGGCTCTCTGCCCTCTGCAGCTGCACTTTCCTACGATTGTAAGATTGGCACCTTTACATCTGCTCACATCTCTGTTCTAGGGGTTTCATGGCATTCAAAGAAGTGGTCCTGCAGGCATATTTTTATGGAAATCAATATTTTTTTGGATATAAGTTTGGTTGCATAAAACAGAGTCTCAAAGTAATAGAAACGTAATCAAGATGCAGGTCTCCTTCTCCTTCATGCAGCAGGGGAAGCTAGAATGGCGGCTGTTCTGACGAGCTGCCGGGGGTTGGACTTATCTATCTGGTTGTCCCATTTTTCCTGTGGAATCGTCTTTGTCTGGATGGTTCTGAATGGCTCACCCCTGTGACTGTATTCCAGCCATCAGGAAAAAGGAAAAGGGAGTGTCCCTTCCCTTGAAGAGTATGACCCGAAAGTTTCACGTAAAACATCCCTTTCCCATCCTTTAACCAAGACTTAGTCTCATGGTCACAGCAACCTGCAGGGCAGGCCGAGAAAAGAGGTTGACGTGGCTCACAGTTCTGCAGGCTGTACGGGAGGCATAGGGGCATCTGCTTCTGGGGAGGCCTCAGGAAGCCTTTACCCATGGAGGAAGGCAAAGGGGAAGTGAGGCACTTCACAAGCCCGGGGTAGGAGGAAGAGAGGGAGTGGGGAAGTGCTACACACTTTTAAACAGCCAGATCTCACGATAACTCACTCACTCACTAACATGAGAACAGCATCGAGGGGATGGCGTAACCCATTCATGAGAAACTGCCCCCATGATCCAGTCACCTCCCACCAGGCCCCACCCCCCACACTGGGTGTGGACACAGATCCAAACCATGTCACCCTATTATACCCACAGGAGGTTTCCCCACTCTGGGCCACTTTGACCTAAACTTCCACGTTATCAGTTGCTACCATACTTGACTTTCCGTTTAGATCACTCCCTAAAGACCCAACTTCAGCTATCCTAGTATAGAAATGGATATATCCCCCTTAAAAAGTTTTTTTTAATTCAAATAAGACATTTTTGAAAAAAGAAACTAGGCCAGGTGCAGTGGCTCATGCCTGTAATCCCAGCACTTTGGGAGGCCGAGGCGGGTGGATCACTTGAGGTCAGGAGTTCGAGATCAGCCTGGCCAACATGATGAAACCCCATCTCCACTAAAAATACAAAAATTAGCCAGGTATTGCAGTGCACACCTGTAATCCCAGCTACTCAGGAGGCTGAGGCAGGAGAATCGCTTGAACCCGGGAAGCAGAGGTTGCAGTGAGCCAAGATCGCACCACTGCACTCCAGCTTGAGCGGTAAGAGCAAGACTCTATCTCAAAAACAAAGCAAAACAAAACAAACAAACAAAAAACAAAGAAAAAGGAAACTAAAACTAAAGGAAAGGCAACATTAAAAATACTAATTGGTATGATCTAGTGCTCATTATTTATATAGTGTCAGCTACTGTTCTACGTGTTTTAGATACTTAACTCATTTAATCCTCGCAACAGCCTGTGGTGCATGTATAATAATTATCAAGATCATTCTTTATAAGTGAAATAGAAAGAAATTAAGTTTTTGTTTTGTTTTGTTTTGTTTTGATCCTTTGTCATAGAGCATGCGAGAGCAGAGATGCGATTCAATCCCAGTGATCTGCTCTGGAGTCTGTACTCATTCTCCAGGTCTCCATTCTCTAGGTCTCATTCTCTCCCTGTTCACCAAAGCATGAAGACAGGCACTCACAGGGCATGCTCTCCTTGGCTAAGCTACCTGGTCAGTAGCTGTAGTTGGCTTGGAGGGCATGGCTTCCTGGCAATTCTGCTCCATTCCCAAGTCACACTTCCCTTTGTCTAGGCTGTCTCCACCTTTGGATAAGCCCAACTTTTTCTTTGGTTGTTTCAAGCTGGCCTTTGGGCAGACCTCGAAGGCCCTGTGTATCATCCCTTCACTTGCACTCCTGATTCTAGGCCAACCATCCTCTACTCAAAATGAGGCTCCAGCATTTCTCCCCCTTCTTGCCAAATCAGCAATTATTCCTTCGCTACCAGACCGTTTTCATAATCTCAGAGATGTGCTGATTCTTCCTCTTGGCACTACCTCCTTATGCCCCCCACACCCAGCTACCACTCATTTATTTGCTTTTATTTGCAACAAAACTTCTCAAAAGAATTTCTGAAGGTCTCTGTCTCAATTCTTCCCCTTCCATTCTCTCTTAAAAACACCTCCATCAGTCTTCTTCCTCACTGATATTGTCAAGGTCACAATGGTGTCCCATTGTCATCTCTCAGAACTTTTACTTGATGTATCAGCAGACTTTGACATGGTGGATCACTCCCTCCCTGATATACTTTTTAAACTTGGTTGCCAGAAAAATCTCTTGATTTTCCTCTTACCTTACAGTTGCCCCTTCCCTGTCATTTATGCAAATTCCTCATTTTTTCCTTCATCTTTTAATGTTGGGGTCTATTTTTTCTCCTCCTCCATCTGTCCACTCCATTAGTGATCTCATGGCTCCATGTGCCTTTATTTGCTGACAGCTCCCAAGGATATACATTCTGCCTGAAGCTCTCTGCTGAACCCCAGATATCAGCCAAGGTCCACTCAGGAGGCAAAAACCACAGGGTAGTTTGCACAGGAACAGTTTAATATAATTATAATCGGAGACTGGAGTAATGGATGATGGGCTAGCAATCGGTAAAGAAAATGCCAAAGGATGCATAAATAGCAGATAACGGGAGCTTCTGCCATCCATAAAGCTGAGATAGAGTGTTCAAGAAGAGAACAAATCTGGAAGAGGAGGACCTCCACTCATACTCTAGGGCTGAAATCCAGGCCTTATTGGAAGGGGTGCAGCTGTGGCTCACGGGAAGGTGGAAAGGTTTGCTGAGCTGATACACTGATGGTACTGAGAATCGGCCCTCTCTGGTGCTGGGGGAGCTGCCTGCTGGTTGGTGCTACACCTTGGAACTTGCTGCAGTCTGCTGATTGGTGCTGTGCTTCGGAACTTGCTGCAAAGGTATGGAGGGAAGCCATCCATAAGAGGTGTCTTATGCTGCCAGCTACCAGGTACTGGCTGCAGCTCACTGTAGGACTTGGGTGCTCCACACACTATGCACACTGCAGGGGCCTGCCATGAAGCATTCACCAGGATTGGGAAGAGAATCCTTTCCTCCTGCTGCATCCCTCCAATGCACTCTGCTGAGAAACTTTCACATCATTCCAGAGGGCAAAGTCAAGATATTTACATGGCCCAGCTCCATTTCCACAGAGCAGATAATGAAAGGTGGATCTGGAGCTGAGAGGCAGTTAATTGATAACCGGTATACTCCAGAGTTGGGACCAGCCATCTACTTGACATTTCTACTGGATGTCTTATAATCTCAGAAGCACCAAGTCCAAGCCTGCTGTACATACACCTTTCCCCGTTCTTCCGGCTGCTAGGTTCGATATAAGAGGTCACAGTTGACTCCCATCTTCTCTCACACCCCACCTGTAAATTGTGGGGAATGACTATTGGCTCTACCTTAAACATATATCTATAATACCACTACTTGTCACTCCACCCCCTGCTGTCCCCCTGGTCCTGATCATCGTCATGATCCATTGCTTGAATTGCAGGAATAGCTCTCTGTCTCTGTGTCTTCCCATGTGCCCTGACATCTATTTTCAACATAGCAACAAATGCAGTTCTTTGAAAATGAGTCATATTGTATCAATTCTCTGCTTAAAACTCCACATTTCACTTAAAGAAAAGGCCAAAGTGCTCACAGTCACCAAAGTGATCTAACTTCTCTCTCCCACCCTGTAACCCTTCTGCCACCACACATCTACTCTGTCCTTCTGTGGCTCCAGTTCAATACTGGTGCCCTTGTCATTCCTGAAATAAATAGACATGCAACCTCACCCCCAAATACCCAATCAGCATCTCCCTGATCAACTCTTTTCTTTCTGAAAAATAAATGTCCTTATTTATTATATCCATTGTTCATTGCCTGTTTGCCCCACTAGACTATATATCCCTACACTCCATAGGGCAGGGATGTTTTATGTATGCATTTGGACATACCCAAGCACTTAGAAAAGCCCCTGGAACATAGTGGGAGCTCAGGAAACATTAGGTGAATATTGAAGATCTAGCTGTGTATCCTCAACAGAGGATGGTGTCCTGTGGCCACACCTCCTGCCAGCTTCCTATATGCCTGAAGGAAGTTACTTTCTCTTCCTGTTAAAAGCTTGTGCTTCTACTGAAGCCTCTTCTCAAGTGCCTGCTTCTGATTTGGGAGCACCTTTGTTCCATCCCTCTGTCAGTGGCTCCAAGCTCTCGCTGCAGACCCATTCAGATGTTCACCTGCTACTTCTTCCCTTCAACCCTCTCATCCCAGCCCCTCTTATGCGCAGTGAGAAGAGGCCTTCCCACCCCAACAGCCCCTCAGGTCATCAAACCATCGGGCGTGAATTAGCCATCAAAGTAATCACAGGTGCTTTACGGGTTTATTTATTTTAATCCTCATGATAACCTTGTGAGGCAAATAGTGCCAATATGCCCATTCTACAGAAGAGACAAATGAGGCATTGAGAAGTTAGTATTTTGCTTAACTAGCACACTGAGTAGGTGGAATGTGTCTGTGCCCTGTTGCCAAAATGCAGTTTCACGTCATGCAAATCACAATGACTAATTTGAAGGGAGCTAAATTTGACTTAAACTTGAATTAAACATTGGTTTTGAGCTGAATTGTGAAGGGATAGAAGTCAAAATGTGATTTTCCAAAGTGAACAGTCCTTAATCAGTCTTAATAGGCTCCAATGGGAGCCAAATCAGAACAGCCTGACATCATCCTGGGCTTCGTGTCCACACCCCCAAGAAAAGCTGGTGTACAGGGTCTTAGGTTCCTATTTTTATTCCAGTTGTACCACCTCCTGGCATTATCTGAGCAATGGCTTCCCATTGCTCTGAAATCCCCCATGTATGCATTAGCGAGTTAATTCTTTCTCATTTTCTACTACCTCTCACAGTCTGAATGCGTTCTTCTCTAACCCTTATGTAACCACCTACTGTGCACATAAAAGCGCTGGAAGTTTGCATGGTTTTCTGGATTCACTCACGTCTCTTTCAGTAGATCACAAGCTCCTTGAGGGTAGGGGCGTGAGTTCCCAGTGCTTGGCACGTAGGGACTCAAATGTTTGCTGAAGAAGAAATGTCCGGAGCCCCCTCCAGTCCCCTCTATCCCTCTTATCAAATGAAGCTCTCTGGAGAGGATCTGGTAAACTCATACCAAATGATCCATTTGGTTGAATGTATTACTCCTTCCTTCGGCTTTTTAATAGTGGAGAGAGCCTTAAGCCAAGGAAATGGTATTAAATACAGAGGAGGGGCAGGGAAGAAAGATTTGGGGGCAATTGGGGAAGACTGCCTGGCAAATCATATTATATAGTTGGACATCTCCTTTATCTCTGTGCACTGCTAAGCAAGTACTCCAGAGTCAAAACCGAGCCAGTCATTTTTCAGTTTACATCTTCAGAGAAAGAAAGTGCCTGCACGTGAACAATGCTGCTTCCCCTGACTTCTTCACTCTAACAAACTCTCCCTCCCATTTTAAAATTTTTCATTTGCTGTGACAAGTTCCTTCATTGTTTTGATTTTTGTTTTTCCCTAAGACATGCTACTTCTCCTAAAAGAACTTTTTTTCTTTTTCATTCCTAAATGGTGACTTTTTTTTTCTTTCTTTGAGACAGGGTCTCACTCTGTTCCCCAAGTTGGAGTGCAGTGGCGCAATCACAGCTCATTGCAGCCTTGGCCTCTTGGGCTCAAGCAATCCTCCCATCTCAGCCTCCTGAGTAGCTGGGACCACGGGAGTGCACCACCACGCTCAGCCAATTTTTTGTATTTTTTTGTAGAGACTGGGTTTAGCTATGTTGCCCAGGCTGGTCTTGAACTCCTGAGCTCAAGTAATCTGCCTGCCTTGGCTTCCCAAAACGCTGGGATTACAGGTGTTAGCCACCTCACCGCACCCTCAGTGGCGACTTCTGACTTGCAGCTTGTTGCAAATCAAGTATTGATTTGTATAAGTGAATGGAAGAAATGAATGCGGAAGCCTGGCCTAGTACATGGACTTCAGGATCACTTGCTGTATCGAATGTGTATGCAAAAGGTGCAGCAGTCATATCTAAGAGCAGGGTTTTCTTTTGGTTTTCATTTTAGGAAAAGTGTTCCATATTCCATTTGCTTCTTTTTAATTTTGTGCTTTTCCTGTACTCATCGCAGTGATGTGGCCCAAGTTCTCCTGCAAGAGTTGTCAAGACTGTCCCTCCTTGTGTTCCTCTTCTCCATTCCTCTCTCTCTGCCACTTTCTCTCTATTGTATTTTAATCTTGACAATCAGTGAAGCTGTTGGAGGATTTGGAGGAGCAACCCTCCATGTCTTAATAATGGTGCTGGGTTTCATTTCCCCTGTGAAAGGAACTATCTAAAATCCTCTAGACTTTTACATGTGTGTTATAAATTCAACTGCAGCACTTCTCGAGCAATCCTGTGGGCAAGGAACTAGCCACAAATTACTAGAAAAACCAAATGAAAAAGATATATAAAATACAAGCCCATAATTGTTATTATGAGATTCAACAGACATAAAATGAATCTGTCAAATTGCTATCAAAGTATCTAAATGCTCTCGGTTTCTGTACTTACCTCACAGGCCCCTGACCAACAGCTCATAGACAGCACCAGAGAGGGGGCTGTGCTTGAAACCGCACTGTTCCAGCAAAGTATGTTGTTCACGCCTTACAGTGTTTTGGTTTAAAAGAAGAGATGAAGACTGGGCGCAGTGGCTCATGCCTGTAATCCCAGCACTTTGGGAGGCTGAGGCGGGTGGATCACCTGAGGTCAGGAGTTCAAGACCAGCCCGGCCAACATGGTGAAACTCCGTCTCTACTAAAAAATGCAAAAATTAGCTGGGAATGGTGGCGGGCACCTGTAATCCCAGCTACTCAGGAGGCTGAGGCAGGAGAATCACTTGAACCTAGGAGGCAGAGGTTGCAGTGAGCCAAGATTGCACCATTGCACTCCAGCGTGGGTGACAGAGCGAGACTCTGTCTCAAAAAAAAAGAAGAGATGAAAACATGCATAAATTCTTCACCTTTCCCCCAAATCTAAATAAGCTAACAAAAACTCTCTGTGCAGCAGAGAGCATGTATGCACATACACACACTGGAATAACAACACTTTGTAGACAGGTAATACAGTGGAAGGGATAATTATACAATGGACTCAGGAGTCAGATATCAACCATTTATAAGTTGCTTCCACTTAAACTCATTTGCAATACAATGTAATAATAATGCCAGATTCTCAGGGTTAAGACAATTAAATGGCATCGTATGCATGCAGCTCTTAGAAGAATAGGCACTCAATACCTTGAACTTTCTTTTTTTTTTTTTTTTTTGGAGACAAGTCTCGCTCTGTCACCCAGGCTGGAGTGCAGTGGCACCGTGTCAGCTCACTGCAACCTCCGCCTCCTGGGTTCAGGCAATTCTCCTGCCTCAGCCTCTGGAGCAGCTGGGACTACAGGCACACGCCGCAACGCCTGGCTAATTTTTTGCATTTTTAGTAGTGACGGGGTTTCACCATATTGCCCAGGTTGATCCTGAACTCCTGACCTCAGACAATCCGCCCGCCTCGGCCTCCCAAAGTGCTAGGATTACGGGCGTGAGCCACCGTGCCAGGCCTATTATTATTCTTTTTGCTTCGTGGAATAAAGAGATCCCTGTTGCTTTGCTCAGTGTTTCCATCTGGAAAGTGTAGATTAAACTGCGGTTTACTTGGCAAGCCAGGGCCATTCGTCTCTTCCCCAGCATCTGGAAACAGCTACCGTCAGTGGGTGGAGGCAGAATCCCAAACCTCATTAAGGAATGAAGTTTCCCTTAACTCGGTGTGAGGAATATCCCAACCGTCTACTGCTGCTGCCCTCTGCTGCTGCCATTGAGAATTACACCAAGCCGAGTTTCTGCCACAAGACCAGCAAAATCTAACCTCATACGGAGGGAATTAGCAGTACAGGTTGAGTATCCCGTATCTAAAATGCTTGCGACAAGGTGTGTCTTCGATTTCGCATTTTTTAAGATTTTGGAATATTTGCGTATACACAATGAGGTATCATGGGGATGGGAACCAAGTCTAAACATGAAACTCATTTATATGAGTTTCATATACATCTTGTCCACATAGCCTGAAGGTAATTTTATATAATATTTTAAATAATTTTGTACTTTTGGACTTTGTTTAGGATTTCATTGAATATCCAAGAATTCAGATTTCACAGTGACTTTAACATAATAGCACTGCATTTTTATAACCTATAACTGTTTCTGGACATTTTCATAGAATACTTTCTATTTTCCATTTAAAAAATATTCTATTATTATTTTAGAGACAGTCTTGCTTTGTCACCAAGGCTGAAGTGTAGTGGTATAATCATAGCTCACTGTAACCTGGAACTCCTGGGCTCAAGCAATCCTCCTGCCTCAGCCTCCCAAGTAGCTGGGACTACAGCCATGCAACCACCATACCCAGCTAAATTTTTTATTTTTTGTAGAGACAGAGCCTCACTCTGTTGTTCAGGCTGATTTCAAACTCCTAGCTTCAAGTGATCCTCCTGCCTTGGCCTCCCAAAGCATGCTGGGATGAGCCACTGTGCCCGGACATCAAATGTTGCTCTATGTTACCTCAAGCAGGCTTCTGAACATGGCCAATTCTCAAAGCTACTTTTCTCTGACTTTCTCATTTTGGTTTTCTGTACCCTCGTATCCCAGAGACTTAAGGCCCCCAATAGCTGTGACCTCTCTTTTTTCACATCCTCTCAGTGGCTCAAACCAATCCCTCCCTCCCTCCCTCCCTCCCTCTGCGAGAACTTTTAGCACCTTGAGAGAGGCACTCCTGCCTCCAAGCCTCTCCCTTTCACAGGTTATGGAGATCCGTCGTTCAAAGGCTCTCTCTGCTTTGAGTCATCTCTCCACAGCCCAAGCTTGGCCCACGCTCCTTGGGCCTCCTGCAACCGACTTTGCCAGCTCCAAGCCTTATCCCTCATGACCCCACCACAGCTGCCAGGCCAGCTCCCATCATCCACACACACATTGTCATTTCCTGCCTTTGTATTTTAGTGATTGCTCTTTCTTGTGTTGAAAAGGCACTCTTTTCTATAAAAATCATTCACTGCTCAGCTCAAATGCTATTTCCTATGTAGTGCCTTCTCTAAACACTCCAGGGAGTACCTTAACTTCTATGACATTTCTTGTGTCTTACCTGGGTTGCCCTTATCAAATGCATTGTTACTTAGGCACATTTCTTCTTAAAATTTTTTCTACTGTCATATGACCCAGCAATCCACTACTGGGTATATATCCACAGAAATTGAAACCAGTATGTTGAAGAGCTGTCTGCACTCCTATCTCCATTGCAGCATTAATTACAATAGCCAATGCATGAAACGACTCAAATGTACAGCAACAGATTAATGGATAAACATCTACTGTCAGTTGGTGGAGGTAGAATCCCAACCACTGTTTAGGAATGAAGTTTTCCTAAGCTCACAGTGTGAGAAATATCCCAATCATGGGTATATTCGTGGGCAAAGAAAATGTGGTACATATATGTACAGCCTTTAAAAAGAAGGAAATCCTGCCATTTGCAGTAACATGGATAAACCTGGAGGACTTATTATGTTGAGTGAAATAAGCCAGGCCCAGAAAGAGAAATACTGCATGATCTCATTTATATGTGGAATCTTAAAACATTGAACTAATAGAAGCAGTGAGCAGAATGGAGGTTATCAGGGGCTGGGGTGGGCAGGTGTTAGAGAGATGTTGGTCAAAGGGTAAAAAATTTTAAACAGCAGGAATAAGTTTAAGAGTTCTATTGTCCATAACGGTGACTAAAGTTAATAAGAATGTATTGTGTTCCTGAATTTAATGTAATGCTCTTAGAAACTTCAATGAAATAGAAACATTTCTTCAGAGACCTAAACTACCAAATCTTTTTATTTATTTTATTTTATTTATTTTTTTTTTTTTGAGACGGAGTTTTGCTCTCGTCGCCCAGGCTGGAGGGCAATGGTGCCATCTCAGCTCACTGCAACCTCCGTCTCCTGGGTTCAAGCGATTCTCCCACCTTAGCCTCCTGAGTAGCTGGGATTACAGGCAACTGCCATCATGCCTGGCTAACTTGTTTAATTTTTAGTATAGACAGGGTTTCACCATGTTGGCCAGGCTGGTCTCCGACTCCTGATCTCAGGTGATCCAACCACCTCGGCCTCCCAAAGTGCTAGGATTACAAGTGTGAGCCACCGCGCCCAGCCCTAAACTACTAAATCTTAATAAAGAAGAAACAGATCTCCTGAATAGCCTCTATCTATTGAAGAAATTGCATATATAGTTTAAAACCTTCTCACAAAGAAAACTCTAGACCCAGATAGTTTCATTGGTGTATTCTACCAAACATTCAAGGAAGAGACAATACCAATCTCTACATACCGCTCCACAATACAGAAGAGGAGGGAATACGGAACCTGTTCACTTTCTACCAGTTCCATCGCCCTCCTTCTCCTCTTGCCTCCACCTCCACGACTGGGAGTTCCTGTGCATGGGTACAGGCACCCCAGACCGCAGGCCCAAGCTTCAGGCACAGCCCCTGCAAACAACCACCACATCCCCAGGGCCAAGGGGTGAGCCCACCGGTGGCTTTGAAAATGGGAAACTTACCTGGGGCTGTTCCATTCTTCCAAAGCTCAGCACCCCACAAGAATCCACCTGCTCTCGGTTACACTAAAACACCTGAAAGTACTTGTTTTTTATATTTTGTCCAGATTTTATCACTGTTATCTTCAGGAGAGTGACCTGTTTTTTGCATCACAGAATCTAACTTGGTTGTGAGATGCCCTCATCACCAGCCTGGTTGTTCCATTCCCAAGACGGCACACAACAGAAATACATATTGCTTCTCAAGGTAAACCCCTCACCTTTGAGAAGTGTGTGTGTTGCTGGCTATTTCTGAGATCTGCAGCTTTGGACCTCTCTCTTGTTCTCTGCCTTTTCCTACACATGCCCTGTTTGGTTTCCACTGCTTTTGGAAACTTCTCCACCTACTCGACGTATTATTTTCTAGTTTCATTAAAAATAGAGCTTGCTTTTCTACCCCGCTGACTGTACCTACTGTTTTGACACTAGAACTATCAAAGATTCATGGAAAAGAGAAGACAGGGCTGAGGTCAGACAATTATCAGTGGTTAATGGAATCATTATTTGTTAAATGACCCCATACGCACTAGGAAACCTATGGCTGTAACCAGAGGTTTCTATATACGAGGACAGTATTGGAAATCTATAATCACATCTACATAAGACATATGCCACCCGTTTTGACAGGTGAACCAATGTCTCCTCTCTGTAACAGGACATTTCTGGGGTACAGTTATGCATGCTCAGGAAGGGCCATGAAAACACACCACCGTGTTAAGTGATACAGGTAGAAGTTTGGGTTTATTAGAGGAAAAACATACAAGCAGAAAGTAGTAGAGTTCATGCCATCCCTGGAATCGAATTATCCCTCAGCTTAGGCCAGGCATAGAGGTTTACATGCGCTGTGACCAACATTCCAATAAAGGCTGATCTCCAAGCCCCAATATTGTAAAGATTTATAGCGATGAGGTGGTTCTGCCTATGTGACTGAGTTAACACAGACCTGCTGAGCCAGTTTTCTGCCAAATTACCAAAATGAGGGAGGAAATGAGTGTCCAGGACCATCCAGGTTTGTCTCTCTTCAGATGTTTTGGAGATGTGGTTTGACCCATGAACTATCTGAATGTATATGTTCACCAATTATGCTGTGATGGGATTTTTACTATATTCACTTTAATGGCTCCTCAACATGAAGACAGTTGTCCTACAGGCATAACCTCACTCCATCTCCATTTCCTTATCTCTAGAAAACGAGGCGCAAGGATTGAGGCCAGTGGTATGTGACAATTACTATTCTGCCAAAGTAAATTTAGAAGCTGAAAGATAGGATGCCACTTCCAAAGATATGCAGCTGTTTTTATGTCCTGAAGCTTAGCTCTCTGCACCACATTTAATGGGACTGGCTGACCTTTAAGTTCCTTTCAACCTTGAGATTTGATTCTGTAACTAGCAGTATGGTGCATTTTTTTTTTTTTTTTAATAATTTAGCAAAAAAGGCTAACCACTAGAGGGCAGAAATATTACAAGTAAGAAAGGAGCGATGTCTGCTACAGTGAAGTACACCTGTGACTTTTACAATTCTTTTTTTTTTTTTTTTTTTTTTTTTTTTGAGACGGAGTCTTTCTTTGTCCCCCAGGCTGGAGTGCAGTGGCGCGATCTCGGCTCACTGCAAGCTCCGCCTCCCGGGTTCACGCCATTCTCCTGCCTCAGCCTCCCGAGTAGCTGGGACTACAGGCACCCGCCAACACGCCCGGCTAATTTTTTGTATTTTTAGTAGAGACGGGGTTTCACCGTGTTAGCCAGGATGGTCTCGATCTCCTGACCTCGTGATCCGCCCGCCTCGGCCTCCCAAAGTGCTGGGATTACAGGCTTGAGCCACCGCGCCCGGCGACTTTTACAATTCTTATTTCAATTAAATTCCACAAAATTTTATTGCCTGACAACTCCGTTCTACAATCTGTGTTATGCTAAGAGTCCAGTGACCAATAATGCTATCAGTTCACAACTCAAATATGCAACTGTAAGAACGAATGGCCACCCATTCACATTGTGTGATAGCCCTTTTCATTTGTTTAGAAGTCTATATTAAGCACTTACTGTGTGCCAGGCGCTGTTCTACAGTTCTGATATATCAGCTACCCAAGCAAAGATCCCTAACCTTGTGAAACTGACATTCTGGTGGGAGGACAGATCCAATAAAAACTAAAATAAATAAGTCAATGATGTAGTGTGTTAAAAAGTGATCGGTACTGGCTGGGCGCCGTGGCTCAGGCCTGTATCCCAGCATTTTGGGAGGCCGAGGCAGGTGGATCACCTGAGGTCAGGAGTTTGAGACCAGCCTGGCCAACATGGTGAAACCACATCTCTATTAAAAATACAAAAAATTAGCTGGGTGCAGTGGTGGGTGCCTATAATCCCAGCTACTACAGAGGCTGAGGCAGGTGAATCGCTCGAACCCGGGAGGCGAAGGTTGCAGTGAGCCGAGGTCGCACCATTGCACTCCAGCCTGGGCAACAAGAGCAAAACTGTCTCCAAAAAAAAAAAAAAAGGATCATTGCTGTGGAAGAAGGAAAAAGTAGAACTGCATACAGGGGACTGAGATTCAGGTAAAGTGTTGCAATTTTAGGTAGGGTGGGGAGAGTAGCCTCAGGGAGGGGACGGATCCAGACGGAGGTGAGTGAGTGGGCCATGCTGCTAGCAGAGGATAATGTGTTGCAGGCAGAGGGAACATGAGAAGGTCCCAAGGCAAGGGAGTCACTCATAGTAGTTGAGATTGAGGTAAGAGGAGGTAGACCATGAGGAAGTGTTGTAAGCTGCTGTGAGCACTTCAGTTTTTCCTTTGAGAGAAATGGGGAGCCACTGAAAGATTTTGTGTAGATGAGGGATATTTTTAGATTCATTCTGGCTGTAGAGTTGACAAAAGTCTCAGAGTGTTATCTCTTAGGGAAGCTTCCACATATTCTGTTATCAGCTCATCAAAAAACAGAAGGAAGGGCAGTTGAAGGCACCCATATTGCTGTCACCATTCAGTGAACAGCAGCCTTGAAAACTGATTATATGAATTGGAGTTATCTTGTCATACCCAGCTAAATTAGAGTCCAGAGATGAGGGAGAAGAGAAAGCAGTTGGGGCACAAAGTGCCTGCCCAGGAATTATATTGAAAGCCAGCTGCCAAGGTGACCTGCTATAACCTGAAGACCAGTTTCACCCAGTAGCTGCTGAAGCGAATTCCTGTAACTCTAAGATTAGTTTTACTTACCACCTTCTCTCACCAATTAGAGCTTGCCCGCTCCTAAAAACTTTGCTTAGGGTCAATGAGCTATCTTTCAAGGCAATACATAACATTTCTCTAATGAAACCTCCAACCATCTCTTTGTTCTTCTGAAGACCACCCCAGTCTGTGTGTATGCCCTGAACTGCAATTGTTTTCCCAAATAAAATGATTCAGAGACTCATCTTTGCATTTTTAATTGATCTTGACACAGCCAATTCACATATATCCCTACTGTGCCACATGCCAGGCACTGTGCCAAGCACTTTACGTACTTTCTCATTTAACCCTTCCCATTTTCTATATAATCACCACTATTGGTGTTGATTTTATTTTATTATTATTTTTTGAGACAGAATTTTGCTCTTGTTGCCCAGACTGGAGTGAAGTGGCGCCATCTCGGCTCACTGCAACCTCTGCCTCCCGGGTTCAAGCGATTCTCCTGCCTCAGCCTTCTGAGTAGCTGGGATTACAGGTGTGTGCCATCACGCCCAGCTAATTTTGTATTTTTAGTAGAGACGGGATTTCACTATGTTGGCCAGGCTGGTCTCGAACTCCTGACCTCAGGTGATCCGCCCGCCTCGGCCTCCCAAAGTGCTGGGATTACAGGCATGAGCCACGGCGCCCCGCCCTGGTGATTATTTTAAAGATAAGAAAAGGAAATTGTAAAAGTTAGTGACCGGCCCAAGGTTGAGATGAAGTAAATGGAACTTGTGTAAGGTAACTTGAAGAACTCTGCTTACTCATGTGAACGCTACCCAGGTAAGGTTTAGTACCCCAGTACTGAGGAACTAAAGATGGTGGTGGTAAGGGGGTGGGGAGGGACATCAGTGTTTGAGTTCAACCACCACACGTTTCTTCATTTTTAAGTTCTGTCTAGCCATTATACCACATATTTGTCCGCACTATAACTGGACTTCTGCACTGTTGATAGTCCAAAGTTTCCTTTAAAGCTTGGCATCTGTGTGGCTTATTTGGTAGAGATTTGGACTTTCAAAGGGACGATACCCATCACTGGGGATTTCTCTCAAACCCTGGCGGCTTAAAAACCTACTTGGGCACTGCTGCTCAGCCGCCCGAGGACCAGGGAGGCAAGCACAGAAATAGAAAGCATTTGTAAGCGTTAGTAGCTACTTTAAAGAGTAACTGTTCTGTTAGACCTACTAATAACAAATGGGGAGCTTGTATTTAGCACATCATTTTTTTTAAAAAAAAAACCTTCATTTTTCTTCTATTTTAGTGTTTTACCTGAAAGGCTGAATATACTAAGACAATGGCCAAATCTAATATAAAAATAGACCTCTAATCCACAACCTGCAGCAACCTGCACAGAAAACCAGTTGGTTACCTACAATAACCAACCCAAGGAGCCTGCCTGCTCTAAATCAGACTTGCACTCCTCTGCCTGCCTTTTTTCTTCTCGTTCGGATGGTCTTCATTTATTCCCACATACCTGGGGTGGGGAGGAAATTAGCAAAAGCAAAACCCGGGTCCTGCACGCAGGCAGCTTAACTACGGCCCTAGGGCTCGGGTCTCCCCTAGGCAAGAACCTCGAGGGCCGGAGATAGGAGTGCAGCCCAGGCACGCGCGTTCGGATGGCCGGAGTAAAAGATCGCGAGATTTTGCGGGGTAGCAAGGGGCAGGATGCCCATGGCGGGAGAAACTAGTCTGGAGGCGAGCCTAGCTCTTCATCCCGTCGGGTTTCACAAACGAAGCCCGAGCTTCCCGGAGTGAGGGTGGAGCTTCCTGCCCGCGCCCTCTGCGCATGCGCCCGCCCGGTGCCCGCCCCACGACCTGGAGTTGATGTCACGTCCGGCGGCGGCGGCGGCGGCGGCAGCGGCGGTAGCGGCGCTGAGTTTTGTCTCCCGGGGCGTCGGGGCGCGCGCCGGTGTCCCAGGTGTCCCGCCGCCTCCCTCCTTCCCGCAGGACTCGCCCCTCCTGGCCCTGGGCCCCGGGCCCCAACGGTGCTCGCCTGCCCGGCGGTCGGTCAGCGCACAGGGCACGGCTTCCTCTGCTTCTCTCGGACCACTTAGTCTCAACTCGGGTGTGTTTCCACCACTAGAGGTGAAGCATCCATCATAGAGAGAATGGGACCTGGGGTCTTGGACCAGGGTGTTTTTACTTTTCCCATCAGGTGGACGCGCGTGGGCAGGAGATATTATTTGCAGCATTTCCTCCCAGAGGACGCCTTTGTCATTGTAGTGCAATCTAAGAATGGGTGTCCTTAGACAACAGGGACCGACCAAATCGTCATGCAGCTGTTTGGATGCTTTAAAAAAATAAATCCCCACACTCATTACGCGTTTTATGCTGCTGACTTTTTTATTTTTAAGACATCTGCTCCCGAAAGCTCAGAGCCCTTTAGCATTTCATTTTCTAAACGAATCCTAATCTTTCCTGTGACTGAATCGGTTCAGAGGATATCTTTTCAGTAAGGAAGGAAGCCCTCCCCTGCTCACTGGGAACGTCGCAGGATTTTTAAACCTAAAGATTTACTCTTTTGTGCACAGACACTGGAAGCATTTGGGTGAGGCAGTGCAGTGCTTTTTGGGAAATGCATCACATCTTTTCTGTTCTTGAAACGCCAAATCTAACTTGGTCTTTTTTTGGATGAATTACCGCTGGTATTATGAAGGTTACTATGAAGGAACCTGAGACCACTGAACTTTTTGAGTTCTTGCGATAGATTTTAAATCGTTTTTCTGTCTTCAACTCTGACTTTGGGATCACTGTCAATTGGCTACATTCTTTACCCTCTTCTAGTTATAATTTAACGCGATTTATTTGTTGTGGGTTTTGAATTTTGATAGCTACACTTAATACAATTGTGTTTAAAAGAAAGATAAGTGAGGAACTCGTGGCTTTTTACTTTTATATAACTTAATTTTTCATTTTACAAAATGCCCATTTAAAAAAACGTAGCTAAGCAAAAGAAAGGAAATTAAAATCATCTAGAATCCTACTATCTAAAGATAACCATTGCTAACATTTTGGAATAGAGTGTTAAGTTTTAAAATACATGAAATTTGTAAAAAAAAAAAAAATGAAATCATAGTGTATACTGTTCGAGTATAATTTGCTTGACGTATCTTGCCTGGCTTCCATTTCACTTATTTTTTTTCTTTGTGCATTTATAATAGCTACAGAATGTTCTATTGTGCTAGGCACTCGTAGGTATAGTGGGAAACCTAGTGCATAAACCTTGTGCCATCTATTTTAGCAGCTCAGAGAACTTTTAACTTATATCTTGGTTTTTAGCCAAGATGCATAGGTGAGATGGTTGTAGAACTGAGTAAAAGGAAAGATTGAATATTGGGTCCCTATGCAAGGGTACATCACATTTATTGAAAAGGTGGAGAACATCATTGAAAATTATTCTAATTCTTGACTCTGTTTCTAGACTCACTTTTCCCTTTCGTCTCTCTCTCTCTCTATCTTTCTGTGTCTCCTCCAAGAATGAAATATGACTGAGGACTCTCAGAGAAACTTTCGTTCAGTATATTATGAGAAAGTGGGGTTTCGTGGAGTTGAAGAAAAGAAATCATTAGAAATTCTCCTAAAAGATGACCGTCTGGGTAAGTACTTTTTAAAATTAATCTCATTGGTTCTCAATCACTCCACATGTTCTGAAGTAAATATTTTCTTAAAAGACATCCAGAAGCATTGGTTACTTGCTGTATTTTTTAGTGATGTGGTGAAGCAGAATGGTGTATTTTGAGAAAAGTTAAGATTTTTCAAATTCATATTTCACTGAGCGTCAGAAGTTTTTGAAAGGTTTCTTAAGAAAGTCATTAGTATTTTTTTCTTTTATTGAACCCATATGTTTTCATGTATTATCTAGGTAAATTTGCTTCTGGGCAAATTTGCGATAACTCTGGTCATGATTTTCTTTCTTTTTTTTTTTTTTTGAGACCAAGTCTGACTCTGTTGCCCAGGCTATAGTGCAGTGGTGTGATCTCAGCTCACTGCAACCTACGCTTCCTGGGTTCAAGCAATTCTCCTGCCTTAGCCTTCCAAGTAGGTGGGATTACAGGCATGCACCACCATGCCTGGCTATTTTTTGTATTTTTAGTAGAGACAGGATTTCACTATGTTGGCCAGGCTGGTCTCAAATTCCTGACCTCAAGTGATCCACCCACCTCGGTCTCCCAAAGTGCTGGGATTACAGGCATGAGTCACCGTGCCCAGCCCATGATTTTCTTTTATGGAAATACTAAGAGTGCATTGTATATTGACATTTTAGTTTATTTTAAGCCAGTCTGAATAAGGTCTGTTGTTGACTAAAGTAAAATAAACTGAACCATAGTTAAAGATAATACTTTATTTGCATAGAGTACTTTTAAAGTTTCTGAAACATTTCTCACCTTATCTTTGATCTTCAACTGTGCGATCTTTGCTTTAGTATGTCCGGTATTCTCCTTTGATAAGTAGAGGAATTGAGGGTCAGGGAAGTCACTAATTTATTGGAAAATGTAGGGATTTGAAGGTGGACTGTACCACTTAATAGCTATGTTACTTTGATCAAGTCATTTAACTGCTTTGAACTTCAGTTTCTGCATTTTTAGAACAAGAACTACCTAACAGGCTTGCAATGTGAATTAAATAAACCCTGTGATTAATAACTACCACTGTTATAGGGAATGTAGTAATATATGCAAAATGCATCTCCAATGCTGTAAAATGCAAATTGTTTTTAGTTTTGTTATTTTTAAGACAGAGTCTCACTCTGTTGCCCAGGCTGGAGTGCAGTGGCACGATCTTGGCTGACTGCAGCCTCTGTCTCCTGGGTTCAGGCGATCCTTCTGTCTCAGCCTCTTGACTAGCTGGGATTACAGGTGTGTGCCACCATACCCAGCCAATTTTTGTATTTTTAGTAGAGATGGTGTTTCGCCATGTTGGCCAGGCTGGTCCCAAACTCCTGACCTCTAGTGATTTGCCCACCTCAGCCTCCCAAAGTGCCGGGATTACAGGCATGAGCCACCGTGCCTGGCCGCAAATTGATTTAAATAACTTAATTGGCAGAAGTCTTGGGCTAGAAATCAGACTAGTATTGCCTCTCCTAAACTTACTGACCATATGGTAGGCTTCCCCTGAAGAAATGTCTTAACTATTCTTTGAGTTTTAAAAAATGAAATGTGCTTTGACATACCGTGATCAGCATGAAAAGCTTCTAACAATTGTTTTCTTCTTCCTCTAGATACCGAAAAACTTTGTACTTTTAGTCAGAGGTTCCCTCTCCCGTCCATGTACCGTGCATTGGTATGGAAGGTGCTTCTAGGTATGAGACCCAGGAGTTGGAAGATTTATCTTAAAAAATATTGAAGAAAGGGATCATTTGCTATCTTATCAGTCAGAAAAAGGAGAATTTGTTTAGGCCTTTTACTGAATATTGGATCGTCCCCAGGAGGTTCAATTACCACTCATTATTTTCTGTTCTATTAATGATACTATAGAAGAGAAAATAGTGTGTGTTCCTGAGACAAGATCTGGGAAGAGCATTAGACTAGGGGAAATGAGAATTGATTTAGGCTTTGCTATCAGCTGGGTAACCTGGAGGAAGGCGACCCCTCTGGGACTCATTTTTTGCATCTATAAACTGAGGCTTTTGAGCTAAATTACTCCTAGTTTTTAGCTCTAAATTTGTAAGATTTTGTGATTCTCAGCTATAGAGGTATAACTTCCTAATCTGTGAAAGAGGAATTGGAGACTTATTACTCCCTAGAAGTGTGAATGACTAAATTCCAGTGGTGTGAGTGGCTGAATGAGAAGGAAAACTGATCTTACTTAGTTTCTGTGGAAGAAAACATGAATTAAGTGCCATGAGTAACTGGCAGCATCCCTTTTGAGCCCAAGATTTTCTTTCCCCCATCATTGCTGAGCCTGCTGGAGCATATAATTCCTATCCATTATCATCCTTCTTTCTTAAAAAAAGTATTTTTGGCTGGGCGCAGTGGCTCACACCTGTAATCCCAGCACTTTGGGAGGCCAAGGCGGGCAGATCACGAAGTCAGGAGATTGAGACCATCCTGGCCAACACGGTGAAACCCCCTCTCTACTAAAAATACAAAAAATCAGCTGGGCGTGGTGGCACGTGCCTGTAGTCCCAGCTACTCAGGAGGCTGAGGCAGGAGAATTGCTTGAACCTGGGAGGTGGAGGTTGCCGTGAGACGAGATGGCACCACTGCACTCCAGCCGGGGTGACAGAGCGAGACTCTGTCTCCAAAAAAAAAAAAAAAAACAACTTACAGTTTGTTAACTGTGAGATAGTGGTGAGGACTAAATTCCCTGAAGAATATAAACTATGATTGCTCCTTATTGGGTATCCCTGTGTGCCTGTCAGTAGGCTGAGTAGTTTACATAGATTATACAGAGTAATCCTAGAATCCCTGTGAGGCAGGTGTTGGTATCCTAATTTTGCAGGTGGGGAAAAAGACTCTGAGGCTAAATAACTTGCCTAAGGCATTACAGCCTATAAATGGCGGAGCTAGGATTTGAGCTTACGTTTGTGGAACTCATTTGAAGGTAAGATAGATTGTGGACCTCATTTTCTTTCCAAAATGTAGGATCTTTTCAGGGCTTGAGAAGCCTGCAGCCCCATCTGGTTATGTAATATGGAGGCAGCGAGGGAATATAAGCGGTACTAGGAAGCCCTGCAGAATGGCTTGTTTCTTGTTCGTCCTGGCAGTCTCCGTGCACTTTTATGTCTGGTAGGTCAGTGTGCAGTTACAATCTGGAGAAGTGATGACAACTATTTTAGTTTCTCCTAGAGCACTTTCTTTAAATGTTACTGTTCTCAGTGCCTTCTGGGGTACATTTTAAGTGGTAATGTCAACAGTGTCGATTTCTGGGAGGTGTTCTGTGTCTATTAATAACTCCAGTGGATTAATGGGAGTTGTACAGTTGTGTGTTCCCTCACTTCTTGAGTGCTACAGCCTATCTGGCTTATTCCTCACTTCTACTCTTCTTAACCTTTCTTTCTTTTTTTTATTTTGAGACAGAGTTTTTCTCTGTCACCCAGGCTGGAGTGTGGTAGCGTGATCTTAGCGCTGCAACCTCCACCTTCCGAGTAGCTGGGACTACAGGCGTGCACCACCACACCCGGCTAATTTTTTTATTTTAGTAGAGATGGGGTTTCACTATGTTGCCCAGGCTGGTCACAAACTCCTGAGCTCAGGCAATCCACCTGCCTCGGCCTCCCAAAGTGCTGGGATTACAGGCCTGAGACACCCTGCCCGGCCCACCTTTCTTTATCATGTCATAGTTATTTTTTGAGGACAAGGCACTGGAAGTTTAGGGCTGTCGCGCTGTGTAGGACACAGCCTGACTCTTCTTAGCACAGAGTTTTGATTACTTAGGGATCTTTACTTCAAATGCCTACTTCCTGATGCTATTTTAGTTAAATATCAAAAAGAGACTTTTTAGGACCAGCTGTTAGAAAACAAGGGTTAACGTGCTGCCTCTAGCAGTGTGATGAGGGTTTGGTCACAGCTGTTTAATCTGTATTAGCTGAGATGTAGGAGACACTTTAGTGTGTTCCCTTGGCTTTTCTGGAAGCCTGGCACACAGTCTCATAGCTACCATGAGTAAAGATTTATTTCAGGGAAAAGAACATTTAAGCAAGTTTTTTTTTCTAACATTAACTGGTATCGTGTTAGCTACTATTGTTTTTGTTTTCTGGGGTGTTCTTTAGAATACTAAACCTGTGGCATTTTGCACAAAGAGGGATTCATAGTCAAATGTACTAGCTAACACTTATACTAGCTTAGTGTTTGCTGAGTACTCTTCTGAATGCTTTATGTGTATTGATTTGTTTATTCATCTCAACAACTGTATAATATTAGGTATTATTATTCCCATTTGTCAGATGGGAAAGCTAAGACATAGGGAGATAAAGTAATTGCTAAAGGTCACCACCCAGCCAGTTAATTGTAGAGCTGGATTTAAACCCAGGAACTTTGTTCCAGAGTCTATGCTTCTGTAGAGCCTCATTAGGTTTAATGAGGCTTGAGTAAATAAAATGTGTTTTTGTTTTTTTTTTTCTTTGAGACAGGGTCTTACTCTGTTTGCCAGGCTGGAGTGCAGTGGCACGATCACAGCTCACTATGGCCTTGACTTCCCAGGCTCAGGTGATCCTGCCACCTCAGCCTCCCAGGTAGCTGGGACTACAGGCATGTGCCACTGGACCTGGCTAATTTTTTGTAGAGACAGGGTTTCTCAGATACCTTCACCCAGTTGCCCAGCCTGGTCTCAAACTCCTGGGCTCAAGTGGTCTGCCTGCCTTGGCCTCTCAAAGTGCTGGGATTACAGGCGTGAGCCACCATACCTGGCCTAAAATGTTTTTCTTTATGGCAAAACTTAGGGTCCATTAAAATTCATTGTCACCATTTCCCAAATCTGTTTGACGAGGGCATTTTTTTTTCTCTTGGGGTTAGCAGTCTGTAGAGAAGCATTTGGTGAAATGCTTATCCCATTTCCTGACTCTAACAGGTGGGGAAACAAGTGCCCAGAGAGACAAACACATTCAGAGTCCTAGTATTATCCAATCTGAGGCTAGAATCCAGGATGGCTGGCCTGTCTAGTGGTCTTTCCGCTATGTTTTCTCAGAGCCATTTGTTTGTAAAAAAGATATGACACCATGTTTAAATGGGTTAATGAGCTTAATATGTCATAGAAATGTCCTGTAAGGTGACCTCACCAATGAAGATTAAGGACTTTTGTGACCTGAAGGATAGGATACTTAGCAAGTTTTAACTGTTGGGGAAGAGAAGAATTCAATGGGCTGTTGGTGGTTCTGAGATGTTGGGGCCAAGTACAAAGACTAGGGTGAGACCTCTAGGAGCTAAAAGCAGCCTGAGGCTGCCATAAATTAAGTTAAACCATTGTTAGGATTGATGTGGTTGTTAGTCTTGAATGTATGCGGCACACTTAATCAAGGGGTTTGCCAGTGTTGTTTCATTTCTCTCTCATATCAATGATGCATCAGCATTCAAACACTGATAATATTTCACATTTAAGATTGTTTTATAGTGAAAATTTCTAAAAGAGATTCTATATGGTACTTGAATATCTGTGTGAATTCTAGCCTAATTGTCTTGATCGCTTCTCACAGCATCCTCTTTCATAGATGAGGGATTTGGAGTGATGGCTCAGTATCTTGTCCTTTTTTCGTTTTTCCTGTTCTCTCTAGGAATCCTGCCTCCACACCATGAGTCCCATGCCAAGGTGATGATGTATCGTAGGGAGCAGTACTTGGATGTCCTTCATGCCCTGAAAGTCGTTCGCTTTGTTAGTGATGCCACACCTCAGGCTGAAGTCTATCTCCGCATGTATCAGCTGGAGTCTGGGAAGTTACCTCGAAGTCCCTCTTTTCCACTGGTTAGTGGTCACTTTTGTCTGACGCTAAGCTCAACTCTAGACTGTCCCATCTTGCCAGCCTTTGATTGCATCATGTTTGCCTTAAAAACTTTTCGTGGCTCCCTATTGTTATTAGAATAAAAGTGACACATCTTTACTTGGCATTCATGGCCATGAACATTCTGACCCAACCTTCTTATTTTTTGTTTTTCTAAAATACGTTTTATTTTGAAGTAATTTCAAACTTCTAGAAAAGTTGCAAGAATACTACCAAGAATTTGCATATATTTTGACATTTTTGAAGGGCATAATCAGGTGCTTTGAAGAAAGCCCTTCCATTTAGGTTTGTCTGGTGTTTCCTCCTGATTAGATTCAGGTTATCCATTTTTGGCAGGGATACCAGGTAGGTGATGCTGTGTCCTTCTCAGTGTCTCTTATCAGGAGGCACATAGTGTGGATTTGCCCCATACGAAGTAGTGTTAACTTCGATCAGTTGGCGAGGGTGGTGCCTGCTGGAATTTTCCACTGGAAAGTTTTTATTTTTCCCTTTGTAATTACTATTTCTCTTTGTGGAGAGACACTTTAAAACTGCTATGTAAACATCCTATTCCTTATTAAACTTTTGCTCATGAGTATTCTCATTTGACGATTTCTAAAAAATTTTCATTTTTTAACTTTTTAAATAATGTTGGATGTAGAAAAAAGTTGCAAAAATAGTAGTGTTCTCAAATACCTTCACCGAGTGTCCTCAAATATTACATTTCATACAACCATAATGTAAAGATCAAAACCAGAGAATCACAATACTGAGAGCTACTCTAGGCCTCACTGGGATTTTGCTGATGTCCCACTGATGCTCTTCTTCTGATCCAAGATCCAGTCCCAGATCACACATTACATTTAGCTGCCACGTCTTAGTCTTTCATCTGGAAGAGTTCTTTTTTTTTTTTTTTGAGAGGGAGTTTTTCTCT
Source organism: Symphalangus syndactylus (assembly GCF_028878055.3). NCBI lineage: Eukaryota > Metazoa > Chordata > Mammalia > Primates > Hylobatidae > Symphalangus > Symphalangus syndactylus. The sequence continues at coordinate 57,624,784 of NC_072445.2, forward strand.
TTTTGTCCAGGCTGGAGTGCAATGGTGCAATCTCGGCTCACCGCAACCTCTGCCTCCCGGGTTCAAGCAATTCTTGTGCCTCAGCCTCCGGAGTAGCTGGGATTACAGGTGTGCACCACCGCACCCGGCTAATTTTTTTTATTTTTAGTAGAGACGGGATTTCTCCATGTTGGTCAGGCTGGTTTTAAACACCGGACCTCAGGTGATTCACCCACCTTGGCCTCCCAAAGTGTTGGGATTACAGGTGTGAGCCACTGTGCCCGGCCTGGAACAGTTCTTCAGTCTTTGTCTTTCATGACCTTGACACTTTTGAAGAGCCCTGGCCAGTAGAGCATTTCTCAATTTGGGTCTGTCTCATGTTTCTCCATGATTAAACTCTGGTCACGCATTATTGGCAGGAATACCACAGAAGTATGGGACTCATTACTGTTGCTGCTAACTTTGATCACTTGGGTAAGATGGTGTCTGCAGAGTTTCTCCACTATAAGGTTACTATTTTCCTCTTTGTAATTAATAAGTAACTGTGGGGAAGTACTTTGAGACTTGTAAGTAGCCATCCACTAATGATTCTTGCCTGAACCAAGTTTTACTATGCTGGGTGCCAAATGGTGATCTAACTCCCTCATTCTTTCTGCATGTATTAGTTGGCATTCTTTTCTAAGGAAGAATTTTCCCTTCTCCTTCTTTATCAGTATGAAATTAAAGTGTTATTTGTTTGGCTAAAACAGTGAATTGTTCAAATGGATTTGCTGGAACGTTCGTATTTTATAAAGTTTATTTTTATTGCAGATCTTATTTTTTTTTGAAGTTAATGATGGGATATCCATGGACAAACCTTAGAGCTAATAAAGATCATTTATATTTATTACGTTTATCAAGAGAGAGAAGGTCCCTAAAAAATAATGGGAATAATTTAAGCAATCATCTTTAAATTTCACTTATTGGCAAAGTGAAGTTGATAGTACACACAAGTTCTTAAATTACATATAAAATTAAATTAGATAATTTGTTAGTTCAAAGAATTGAGATGTTAGGGTATAGGCTGCCCCTCACCGCTACTCAGCTTGTCTGTGTTCCAAGCTGAGACACCTTTACTGCAGCATCAGGCAAACGTGCTTCTGAGTGTGTGTTTTGGACTCTGCCACCCCATGTCTCCCCAGTCATGATCCTCATTATATTAGTCTGTTTTTGGTTGCTTATAACAGAATACCTGAAATGGGATAATTTATTTAAAAAGGGAATTTATTTCTTACAATTCTAGAAGCTGGGAAGTCCAGGATTCAGGGGATACATCTGGTGAGGGCCTTCTTGCTGATGACTCTCTGCAGGGTCCTGAGGTGGCACAGGCTATCACATGGCAAGGGGGCTGAACGTGCCAACGTGCTCACCCAGGACTCTCTTCCTCTTCGTAGGAAGCCACCAGTCCCATTCCTGTGATGACCCATTAATCTATGAATTGACCCACTGATGAGGGCAGAGCCCTCATGATCCAGTCACCTCTTAAAGGCCCCACTTCTCAATACTGCCGCATTGGGGATTAAATTTCAACATAAGTTTTGGAGGAGACAGATAGTTGAACCATAGCACCTACTTAGCGCCCACGCTGCCTCATTTTTTAATCCGTTAATAAGAGGGTGCAGCATTGCTCGGCACAGGGCCGGGAAGGACCACATGGGTCCTCTTCCCTTGACCTGTCAGTGGTCGGGAGCAGTCAGTGATATGCCACCTCTGGGGGTGCCAAGTACGGTGCACAGAACTGCACGGGAGTCCAAGAAAGGAGATTTTCCTTTCCCTTCCTACTTATTTTCCATTCTCCTCTGACACATTAATAAAATGCTTAGAGAAAATTTATTCCCTTTTATTTGAATTCTGTTTTTCTTGACATTTTATAGAATATTAACAAGTTGAAAGAAGGGCTTAGAATGAAATAATACATTAAAATAACAATTTTGATTTAAGTCGGTACTTTTTAGGGGAAATTGTGATACTTCTTAGTTTCTTTTTAACATTAAAATCCTTCAGCTATTAAATCCTAGATGAAAATGTAAAGCTTTTTGTATATGATATGGTGTTTGAAAACAGAAGAGGTTTTCAAATAAGGTCCCGGTTTTTCTAAGATTTCTCTGTTGAAATTTACCTGAGAGTTTACTTTTGCATTCTGAGTATTGACACAGGTTTGAGAAATGCCATTCTTTTGATTCCTAAAATTCCGATTCTAGGAACATTTTAACTTTTTTACTGCTTAAGATAGAACAAAATTCTGAAGGTATGCATGAATACTTTGAAATAAAGCAAATGCTTTATTAGTCTTTTTGGAGCTCTTCAATATTGCAAATCACTGTGCTGAAAAATGTCTCCAGTTACTGATGGTGCTGTTTATTACACCCTTTTCAAAGACATTCTCACCTAGTACTGAGAATATTTTTGGGTGGAGTCAGTGACTTGCTAATGATTTATGTTGACTCTGTGACGGGCTTAATGTTAGAAGCTGGAGAGTCTCTGTACACTCAGCCTGAAACCTGGTCATTCATAAGCAGCACTGACCCTGTAGTTACTCATCCTTTTCTCCCCCTTGCTCCCCTCTTCAGGGGTGGACTCTGTGCTTTTTGATCCCACTTTGATTTATTAATGTAGCCTTTTCAAAATTTAGGGAGCAAGGTTTCATTTTTTATTAAAGAAATATGTATTCCTCTCTTTCACTGCCTTCCTCTTGAGATTTATTATTAATCTTTCAGGAGCCAGAAGATGAAGTATTTCTTGCCATAGCTAAAGCCATGGAGGAAATGGTGGAAGATAGTGTCGACTGTTACTGGATCACCCGACGCTTTGTGAACCAGTTAAATACCAAGTACCGGGATTCTTTGCCCCAGTTGGTGAGGGCTTTTTTTTTTTTTTTTTGGCCACTGGAGAGTGAACAATGGTAGTGGGGGTCTTCAGGGAGTGCTCTTATCTCCTGGGGCTGCTACAATTATGAATAACCCTTTACAGTAGGACTCAGCCAGTGTTTTCTGTAAAAGTCCGTATAATCTAAATATTTCCAGCTTGGTGGGCCAGATGGTCTCTATTGTAACCACTCAACTCTGCTGTTGTTGCACAAAAGCAACCTTAGACAAAGCATAAAATAATGTTCCTGGCTGGATTTGCCCTGCTGCAGGCTATAGGTGGCCAGTCCTGCTCTATAGTATTCCTTATTCTGGTCTAGAATCCGCTGGTCTAGAGTAATCCCTCTGTATAAGTTACGGTTTTCATTTGGCTGCATATAATGGGAAGCCCAAATACCAGAAGCTAAGAATCCAGTTAGTGCAGAGGTGGTGCTGCAGAACCACAGTATGGAGAGGGTTGCAGACTCCTGCCATTCTGCTCCAGTATTCATAGGAATGATCTTTCCGCTTGTGCTCACAAGGTGGCTCTTGGACCAGTGGCCATGACATCTGTGTTCTGGGCAGGAGGAAAGGGAAGGCAAAGGTAAACACAAAGGAATAAGAGGGACAAGCCAGCCACATCTGTGGCCCATTAGGCTTTCCCTCTGCATGTACAGCTGTACGGCTGACCTTTGAGTAGTGTAGGGTTAGGAGAACTGACCCAACCCCAGCATAGTTGATACTCTGCATGTAACTTTTGACTCCCCCAAAACCTAACTACAAATAACCTACTGTTGACTGGAAGCCTTACTGATAACATAGATTGTCATTTAACACATACGTTGTACACATATTTTGTTTCCATTTTTGTTTTTTTGCGATTGAGTCTCATGCTGTCACCCAGGCTGGAGTGCAATGGCGTGGTCTCAGCTCACTGCAACCTCTGCCTCCTGGGTTCAAATGATTCTCCTGCTTTAGCCTCCCAAGTAACTGGGATTATAGATGCCTGCCACCACACCTGGCTAATTTTTGTATCTTTTTTAGTAGAGATGGGGTTTCATCGTGTTGGTCAGGCTGGTCTCGAACTCCTGACCTCAAGTTATCCGCCCACCTTGGCCTCCCAAAGTGCTGGGATTTACAGGCATGAGCCACCACACCCAGCCACATATTTTGTTATATGTGTATTCACTATATTCCTGTAATGAGGTAAGCTAGAGAAAAGAAAATGTTAAGAAAATCATAAGGAAAATAAAATATATTTTCTATTTATGAAGTGGAAGTGGATCATCACAAAGGCTTTATTCTCATTGTCTTCATGTTGAGTAGGCTGAGCAGGAGGAGGGAAGGAAGGATGGTCTTGCTGTCTCAGGGGTTGGCAGAGGTGGAAGAAAATCCATGTTTAAGGGGACCTTTGCAATTCAAACCCATGTTGCTCAAGGGTCAACTATATGTTAGTGACCAGGACTGTGTCACTTGGCTGCCCTGTCTGCAGTAGAGGCTGGGAAAGGTATTCTTTTTTTAAAAAAAGCCTTGTGATCTCCTATTAAAACAGGGGCTCTGTGAGTGACATTGGAGGGGCACATGGGAGTGTGGCAGGCAGCAAGCTGTTTCTGTCATAGCCTGGCTTGGGAAGGCAGAGAACTGAATGGTACTTGCTGCGTTGCACAAGCTAGTCTTCCTTTGCCATTTTCTTTTCTTCTAGTTTTTTCCCCTTATTTATCTCATTTATAAAAATAAACCTTATTTTCTTAAATTATTGGGTTATTTCTTTTTAAAATTCTACTGAAAGTGGTAACTGCGGTACAGGGTGCAAAATCAGATGTGGGGCAGTGATGATGGTTGGATGAGCATTGAGGATCACTGCAGTTAATTATTAATAAGGCAATGTGCAAGGCCCTTCAGCTTCTGAGAACACTTACAAGAGCAGTTTTTATATACTTCAACTAAGTAAAATTTGATTTTTAAGTTTTTGAAATTTGATCCACTTTGTTGATTTCAGTAAAAATAATTTAAGCCTGGAAATGGAGCTTAAGTAAATATGTCAGTTGCCTGATCAAATCAGGAGGTCTCAGTTATATCATACCATGATCTAATTAGCTTTTCTTATTTAATATTCGAGTAAGTCAGTAGCATTTTGATAGTTTATGCTGTTCTTTAAAAATTCATCCTTTATTTTTCATAACATAAGCGGTGAATGCATTCTCAAGAGAAATTAAGCAATTCAGATGAATCCATGTTTCCCTAGACCTGGACTAACCACACCCCATCCCTGCAATTCCCCACTTTCCCTTCTAAGAAGTAAACATTTGTCATTAGCTTGGTGTGTATTATTTAGGACTCTCTTATGTGCATGTATATATGATATGATTTCTCTTTCTTTTTTTTTTTTTTTTTTTTTTTTTGAGACAGAGTCTCGCTCTGTTGCCAAGGCGGGAGTGCAGTGATCCCATCTCGGCCCCACTGCAAGCTCTGCCTCCTGGCTTCACGCCATTCTCCTGCCTCAGACTCCTGAGTAGCTGGGACTGCAGGCGCCCGCCACCACGTCCAGCTAATTTTTTGTATTTTTAGTAGAGATGGGGTTTCACTGTGTTAGCCAGGATGGCCTCGATCTCCTGACCTCGTGATCCGCCCACCTTGGCCTCCCAAAGTGCTGGGATTAATCACATTAAGTAGTAGTATACTATATGGCTCTATGGTTCTATTTTTGTTTTTAACTTATTGCCTTGGAGAACTTTCCAAGGCTATAGACAAATCACTAGTTTTCAGTCCTGACTTCCTATTAGTATCACCTGGGAGCTTTTAAAAATTACCATCACCTTTCCTCCACCTAGACAAGTGAAATCTGAATCTCCGAAGGTAGGGCCCTGGAATTCTAATTTAAAAGCTCCAGGCAATTCTGAAGTGTAGTTAAGGGTTGAAAGGCACTCATTTAGAACCACCTTTTAAAAAATATTTACTCCTAGCATTTCCTGTTACGAATTTGCTGTGTTTAAACATAAGAGATCCATACTGAGAGTAAGCATGCCCTTGTACAGGCTCCCTGTGTGTATGCGTATTTCTCTAGGCTTGGTACCTACGAGCAGAGGCTCAAGCGGAGGGGAGACATATTTAAAATCTATTCATTTATTTTTGACATATTTAAAATTTAAACTGCCTGGCTGCTCATCCCAAGGCCGTATCAATTTATGCTCCCGCCAAACAGATGATGAGATTTCCCATTTTCCACCCTGTTGCCAATACTTGATAGTATCAATGTCTTAAATTTTTATCCGTCTGATAGTGAAATGGTATCTCATTTTAATTTACCTATCCTCAGTTTCTAGTGAAGTTGAGTATGTTTGCATATGGCTATTGTTTTGTTGACTTTTTTTTCTTTGTAAGAGTTATTGGTACATAGTCACTTTTGGATCTGTAGGGGATTAGTTCTAGGACTCCTTGAGACAGTAAAATTCATGGGTGTTCAAGTCCCTTACATAAAATGGGACTTGCAAATAGTATTTGCATATAACCTACACATCTCTTCCTGTATACTTTCGATTACTTATAATATGTAATACAATGTAAATGCTATGTAAATAGTTGTTATACTGTATTATTTAGGGAATAATGACACAATTATCCATTTTTTATTTCCCAAATATTTTTGGCCCATTTTTGGTTAAGTCCATGGATATGAGGGTCGACTGTACCCTGGATATTTATCCTTATTCCTTATGTTTGTTGAAAATAGTTTGTTGTACAAAATTTTAGGTTTTGATACAATGAGATTTGTCAGCATTTTTTTTTTGCTTTTTTGTGTCTTACTGGTTAATTAGCCCTTTCCAACCCCAAGATTAAAAAATATATATCTTTTTATTTTCTCCTAACTTTTTTTTTTCCTGAGATGGAGTCTTGCTCTGTCACCCAGGCTGGAGTGCAGTGGTGCGATCTCAGCTCACTGCAACCTCTGCCTCTTGGGTTCAAGGGATTCTCCTGCCTCAGCCTCCTGAGTAGCTGGGACTACAGGCATGAGCGTGGCACCATGCCTGGCTAATTTTTGTATTTTGAGTAGAGACGGGATTTCACCATTTTGGCCAGGCTGGTCTCGAACTCCTGACCTCAGGTGATCTGCCCCCATCAGCCTCCCAAAGTGCTGAGATTATAGGTGTGAGCCACCACGCCCAGCCTATTTTCTTATAACTTTTAAAAATGCTTAAACATTTTAAATTTAGCTCTTTGTCAGGGATTTATCTTTTGGATTGGCATCAGACACATACTGGATTTCACTCTTAGGTTACCTGCAACACCACTACTTCTACCAACACATCACTCCTCCGCCTGTTCCTCTTCCCCCCAGCTGGTTTGTGTGTTACTGAGAATGTACTTCATGTCAGGCAGTGCTAAATTTACATTGTTAGTGAGCTACTTCATTGAAGCATATTATCTTTGTTTTTACAGATGAGGATACTGAAGCACAGAGAAGTTGAGTAAGACCAAGGTCTCAGTTAGTAAGCAGTAGAACAGCACTTACATTGTTGATTTGTCAGTTCATCTTTTTCCACAGATTTGAAATGCCACCTTTATCATATACTGGATTTCCGTGTGTGTGTGTGTGTGTGTGTGTGTGTATATTTATATTTATATCTCTTTCTGGACTCCTTTTTATTCCATCGAGGTATTTGTCTATTCCTGGGCCAATATCACATGATTTATTTAATACAACTTTCTAGCGTATTTTGATAGCTGATAAGGAAAGTTTCTTATTGTTGCTCTTTTTCTTTATTTTATTTTATTTTTTTATTATTATACTTTAGGTTTTAGGGTACATGTGCACAATGTGCAGGTTTGTTACATATGTATCCATGTGCCATGTTGTTTTGCTGCACCCATTAACTCGTCATTTAGCATTAGGTATATCTCCTAATGCTGTCCCTCCCCCCTCCCCCCACCCCACAACAGTCCCCGGAATGTGCCCCTTCCTGTGTCCATGAGTTCTCATTGTTCAGTTCCCACCTATGAGTGAGAACATGTGGTGTTTGGTTTTTTGTCCTTGCAATAGTTTACTGAGAATGATGTTTTCCAGTTTCATCCATGTCCCTACAAAGGACACGAACTCATCATTTTTTATGGCTGCATAGTATTCCATGGTGTATATGTGCCACATTTTCTTAATCCGGTCTATTGTTGTTGGACACTTGGGTTGGTTCCAACTCTTTGCTATTGTGAATAGTGCCGCAATAAACATACGTGTGCATGTGTCTTTACAGAAGCATGATTTATAGTCCTTTGGGTATATACCCAGTAATGGGATGGCTGGGTCAAATGGCATTTCTAGTTCTAGATCCCTGAGGAATCTCCACACTGACTTCCACAATGGTTGAACTAGTTTACAGTCCCACCAACAGTGTAAAAGTGTTCCTATTTCTCCACATCCTCTCCAGCACCTGTTGTTTCCTGATTTTTTAATGATGGCCATTCTAACTGGTGTGAGATGGTATCTCACTGTGGTTTTGATTTGCATTTCTCTGATGGCCAGTGATGATGAGCATTTCTTCATGTGTTTTTTGGCTGCATAAATGTCTTCTTTTGAGAAGTGTCTGTTCATGTCCTATGCCCACTTTTTGATGGGGTTGTTTGTTTTTTTCTTGTAAATTTGTTTGAGTTCATTGTAGATTCTGGATATTAGCCCTTTGTCAGATGAGTAGGTTGCAAAAATTTTCTCCCATTCTGTAGGTTGCCTGTTCACTCTGATGGTAGTTTCTTTTGCTGTGCAGAAGCTCTTTAGTTTAATGAGATCCCATTTGTCAATTTTGGCTTTTGTTGCCATTGCTTTTGGTGTTTTAGACATGAAGTCCTTGCCCACGCCTATGTCCTGAATGGTATTGCCTAGGTTTTCTTGTAGGGTTTTAATGGTTTTAGGTCTAACATTTAAGTCTTTAATCCATCTTGAATTAATTTTTGTATAAGGTGTAAGGAAGGGATCCAGTTTCAGCTTTCTACATATGGCTCGTCACTTTTCCCAGCACCATTTATTAAATAGGGAATCCTTTCCCCATTTCTTGTTTTTGTCAGGTTTGTCAAAGATCAGATAGTTGTAGCTATGCGGCATCATTTCTGAGGGCTCTGTTCTGTTCCATTGATCTATGTCTCTGTTGTGGTACCAGTACCATGCTGTTTTGGTTACTGTAGCCTTGTAGTATAGTTTGAATTCAGGTAGCGTGATGCCTCCAGCTTTGTTCTTTTGGCTTAGGATTGACTTGGTGATGCGGGCTCTTTTTTGGTTCCATATGAACTTTAAAGTAGTTTTTTCCAATTCTGTGAAGAAAGTCATTGGTAGCTTGATGGGGATGGCATTGAATCTATAAATTACCTTGGGCAGTATGGCCATTTTCACGATATTGATTCTTCCAACCCATGAGCATGGAATGTTCTTCCATTTGTTTGTATCCTCTTTTATTTCATTGAGCAGTGGTTTGTAGTTCTCCTTGAAGAGGTCCTTCACATCCCTTGTAAGTTGGATTCCTAGGTATTTTATTCTCTTTGAAGCAATTGTGAATGGGAGTTCACTCATGATTTGGCTCTCTGTTTGTCTGTGATTGTTGTACAAGAATGCTTGTGATTTTTGTACATTGATTTTGTATCCTGAGACTTTGCTGAAGTTGCTAATCAGCTTAAGGAGATTTTGGGCTGAGACAATGGGGTTTTCTAGATATACAGTCAGGTCATCTGCAAACAGGGACAGTTTGACTTCCTCTTTTCCTAATTGAATACCCTTTATTTCCTTCTCCTGCCTGACTGCTCTGGCCAGAACTACCAGCACTATGTTGAATAGGAGTGGTGAGAGAGGGCATCCCTGTCTTGTGCCGGTTTTCAGAGGGAATGCTTCCAGTTTTTGCCCATTCAGTATGATATTGGCTGTGGGTTTGTCATAGATAGCTCTTATTATTTTGAGATACGTCCCATGAATACCTAATTTATTGAGAGTTTTTAGCATGAAGGGTTGTTGAATTTTGTCAAAGGCCTTTTCTGCATCTATTGAGATAATCATGTGGTTTTTGTCTTTGGTTCTGTTTATATGCTGGATTACATTTATTGATTTGCATATGTTGAACCAGCCTTGCATCCCAGGGATGAAGCCCACTTGATTATGGTGGATAAGCTTTTTGATGTCCTGCTGGATTCGGTTTGCCAGTATTTTATTGAGGATTTTTGCATCAATGTTCATCAAGGATATTGGTCTGAAATTCTCTTTTTTGGTTATGTCTCTGCCAGGCTTTGGTATCAGAACGATGCTGGCTTCATAAAATGTGTTAGGGAGGATTCCCTCTTTTTCTGTCGATTGGAATAGTTTCAGAAGGAATGGTACCAGTTCCTCCTTGTACCTCTGGTAGAATTCAGCTGTGAATCCATCAGGTCCTGGACTCTTTTTGGTTGGTAAGCTATTGAGTATTGCCACAATTTCAGAACCTGTTATTGGTCTATTCAGAGATTCAACTTCTTCCTGATTTAGTCTTGGGAGGGTGTATTTGTGGAGGAATTTATCCATTTCTTCTAGATTTTCTAGTTTATTTGCATAGAGGTGTTTGTAGTATTCTCTGATGGTAGATTGTATTTCTGTGGGATCGGTGGTGATATCCCCTTTTTCATTTTTTATTGCATCTATTTGATTCTTCTCTCTTTTCTTCTTTATTAGTCTTGCTAGTGGTCTATCAATTTTGTTGATCTTTTCAAAAAACCAGCTCCTGGATTCATTAATTTTTTGAAGAGTTTTTTGTGTCTCTGTTTCCTTCAGTTCTGCTCTGATTTTAGTTATTTCTAGCCTTCTGCTAGCTTTTGAATGTGTTTGTTCTTGCTTTTCTAGTTCTTTTAATTGTGATGTTAGGGTGTCAATTTTGGATCTTTCCTGCTTTCTCTTGTGGGCATTTAGTGCTATAAATTTCCCTCTACACACTGCTTTGAATGTGTCCCAGAGATTCTGGTATGTTGTGTCTTTGTTCTCATTGGTTTCAAAGAACATCTTTATTTCTGCCTTCATTTCATTATGTACCCAATAGTCATTCAGGAGCAGGTTGTTCAGTTTCCGTGTAGTTGAGCGGTTTTGAGTGAGTTTCTTAATCCTGAGTTCTAGTTTGATTGCACTGTGGTCTGAGAGACAGTTTGTTATAATTTCTGTTCTTTTACATTTGCTGAGGAGAGCTTTACTTCCAACTATGTGGTCAGTTTTGGAATAGGTGTGGTGTGGTGCTGAGAAAAATGTATATTCTGTTGATTTGGGGTGGAGAGTTCTGTAGATGTCTATTAGGTCCACTTTGTGTAGAGCTGAGTTCAATTCCTGGATATCCTTGTTAACTTTCTGTCTCGATGATCTGTCTAATGTTGACAGTGGGGTGTTAAAATCTCCCATTATTATTGTGTGGGAGTTTAAGTCCCTTTGTAGGTCACTCAGGACTTGCTTTATGAATCTGGGTGCTCCTGTGTTGGGTGCATATATATTTAGGATAGTTAGCTCTTCTTGTTGAATTGATCCCTTTACCATTATGTAATGGCCTTCTTTGTCTCTTTTGATGTTTGTTGGTTTAAAGTCTATTTTATCAGAGACTAGGATTGCAACCCCTGCCTTTTTCTGTTTTCCATTTGCTTGATAGATCTTCCTCCATCCCTTTATTTTGAGTCTATGTGTGTCTCTGCATGTGAGATGGGTTTCCTGAATACAGCACACTGATGGGTCCTGACTCCTTATCCAGTTTGCCAGTCTGTGTCTTTTAATTGGAGCATTTAGCCCATTTACATTTAAAGTTAATATTGTTGTGTGTGAATCTGATCCTGTCATTATGATGTTAGTTGGTTATTTTGCTCGTTAGTTGCTGTAGTTTCTTCCTAGCCTTGATGGTCTTTACAATTTGGCGTGTTTTTGCAGTGGCTGGTACCGATTGTTCCTTTCCATGTTTAGTGCTTCCTTCAGGAGTTCTTTTAGGGCAGGCCTGGTGGTGACAAAATCACTCAGCATTTGCTTGTCTGTAAAGTATTTTATTTCTCCTTCACTTATGAAGCTTAGTTTGGCTGGATATGAAATTCTGGGTTGAAAATTCTTTTCTTTAAGAATGTTGACTATTGGCCCCCACTCTCTTCTGGCTTGTAGAGTTTCTGCTGAGAGATCAGCTGTTAGTCTGATGGGCTTCCCTTTGTGGGTAACCCGACCTTTCTCTCTAGCTGCCCTTAACATTTTTTCCTTCATTTCAACTTTGGTGAATCTGACAATTATGTGTCTTGGGGTTGCTCTTCTCGAGGAGTATCTTTGTGGCGTTCTCTGTGTTTCCTGAATCTGAGTGGTGGCCTGCCTTGCTCGATTGGGGAAGTTCTCCTGGATAATATCTTGCAGAGTGTTTTCCAACTTGGTTCCATTCTCCCCGTCATTTTCAGGTACACCAGTCAGACGTAGGTTTGGTCTTTTCACATAGTCCCAAATTTCTTGGAGGCTTTGTTCATTTCTTTTTATTCTTTTTTCTCTAAACTTCCCTTCTCGCTTCATTTCATTCATTTCATCTTCCATCAGCGATACCCTTTCTTCCAGTTGATCGCATGTGCTACTGAGGCTTCTGCAATCTTCGCGTAGTTCTCGAAACTTGGCTTTCAGCTCCATCAGCTCCTTTAAGCCCTTCTCTCCATTGGTTATTCTAGTTATCCATTCTTCTAATTTTTTTTCAAAGTTTTTAACTTCTTTGCTATTGTTTTGAATTTCCTCCCGTAGCTCAGAGTAGTTTGATCGTCTGAAGCCTTCTCTCAACTCGTCAAAGTCATCCTCCACCCAGCTTTGTTCCGTTGCTGGTGAGGAACTGCGTTCCTTTGGAGGAGGAGAGGTGCTCTGCTTTTTAGAGTTTCCAGTTTTTCTGCTCTGTTTTTTCCCCATCTTTGTGGTTTTATCTACTTTTTGTCTTTGATGATGGTGATGTACAGATGGGTTTTTGGTGTGGATGTCCTTTCTGTTTGTTAGTTTTCCTTCTACCAGACAGGACCCTCAGCTGCAGGTCTGTTGGAGTTTACTAGAGGTCCACTCCAGACCCTGTTTGGCTGGGTGTCAGCAGCGGTGGCTGCAGAACCGCGGATATTCGTGAGACCACAAATTCAGCTGTCTGATAGTTCCTCTGGAAGTTTTGTCTCAGAGGAGTACCTGGCCGAATGAGGTGTCAGTCTGTCCCTACTTGGGGGGGTGCCTCCCAGTTAGGCTGCTCAGGGGTGAGGGACCCACTTTAGGAGGCAGTCTGTCCGTTCTCAGATCTCCATCTGTGTGCTGGGAGAACCACTACTCTCTTCAAAGCTGTCAGTCAGACAGGGACATTTAAGTCTGTGGAGGTTCCTGCTGACTTTTTGTTTGTCTGTGCCCTGCCCCCAGAGGTGGAGCCTACAGAGGCAGGCAGGCCTCCTTGAGCTGTGGTGGGCTCCACCCAGTTCAAGCTTCTCGGCTGCTTTGTTTACCTAAGCAAGCCTGGGCAATGGCGGGCGCCCCTCCCCCAGCCTTGCTGCCACCTTGCAGCTTGATCTCAGACTGCTGTGCTAGCAATCAGAGAGACTCCGTGGGCATAGGACCCTCCCAGCCAGGTGCGGGACACAATCTGCTAGTGTGCCGTTTTCCAGGCCCGCTGGAAAAGCGCAGTATTAGGGTGGGACTGACCCGATATTCCAGGTGCCGTCTGTTACCCCTTTCTCTGACCAGGAAAGGGAACTCCCTGACCCCTTGCGCTTCCCGAGTGAGGCAATGCCTCGCCCTGCTTTGGCTCACGCACAGTGCGCCGCACCAACTGTCCTGCACCCACTGTTTGGAACTCCCCAGTGAGATGAAACCGGTACCTCAAGCAGAAATGCAGAAATCACCCGTCTTCTGTGTCGCTCGGGCTGGGAGCTGGAGACCTGAGCTGTTCCTATTCGGCCATCTTGGCTCCACCCTCGGAAGGTTTTTCTTAAACCATCTCAAACTTAATTGTGTTAATCATTAAAGTAAGTGATCTTTGTTTTATTGCTATTGACACAGTTTTTTAAAGCTCTGCTAAAGAGGTTTTTTTTATAAGCACTCTTAGCAGCTTCTTGCTAAGTTTAATATAAATTCCTCTCAGAGTGATTAAGTACATATTTTTGTCACGTTTTGCCTTCTGTTGATGATGTATAGTTTAGTGTCTTCATGAAGTAAGAATATGGGGGTCATAGAAATATTGAAAATAACCAAAATGTTTAGGAGTAAAACGTAATTATGGTTATAATAAATCACATCTATCTATAATAAATCACATCTATGTTATCTATCATTTGCTAAGTATGAAAAAGGTCAGGCAATATAAAAGCTCCTTCCATTAAAAAATATATATACACATATGTATTTGAATTCACCATCTTTCTTAGATGAAGCAGTAGCGTACAGTACACATTCTTCCCTTCTTGCTCTTTTTACCTGCTATGTGCTGGCGATCATGCCATATTAGTATACAGAGATACTCCTTATTCCCTGTCATGGTTTCATACTACTGTCCTGTGTATATTCTTACACAATATTCTTTTTTTTTTTTTTTTTTTTTTTTTTTGAGATGGAGTCTTGCTCTGTCACCCAGGCTGAAGTGCAGTGGTGCAATCTCAGCTCACTGCAACCTCTGCCTCCCAGGTTCAAGTGATTCTCCTGCCTCAGCCTCCCAAGTAGCTGGGATCACCGGCACATGCCACCATGCCCAGCTAATTTTTGTATTTTTAGTAGAGATGGGGTTTCACCATGTTGGCCAGGCTGGTCTCGAACCCCTGACCTCAAGTGATCCACCCACCTCAGCCTCCCAAAGTGCTGGGATTACAGGCGTGAGCCACCATGCCCACCCTACAAAATATTCTGAGGTTAGTATATTCATAGTGTTCTATTGTGAATATAGTTTATTCAACCTGTCTGTATTGTTGGCTATTTGGGATGTTTTCAGCCTTTTGCTGTTATCCACAGTGTTACAGGTTAATAGACTTGTGCATGCAGCTTCTCACGTGTTTACTAGTATATTTGAGTTGGATTCCCTAAAAATAGATTGGCTGGATCAAAGGGTAAATGCATAAATTACTTTGCTAAATATTGCCAAATTCCCCTTCATAGAGCTCATAGTCTTTTGCATTCTCACAACCAGTAGATTGTTTCCCTACAGCCTTGCCAACATGGTATGTCATCAGTCTTGAATTTTTGCCATTCTGATAGGTAGGCAGTGATACTTCAGTGTAATTTTATATTGCATTTATTTTGTTGTAAGTAAGGTTGAGCATGTTTTTATATGGGTCAGAGGCAGGTGCATTTTTTTTCCCTATAGAGTTCTTGGCTTTTTTCCTTCTCCATTTTAAAAAGCTCTCTTTAGGTAGGGTTATTAACATTTTAAGATTCTTCATTAACCTGGGAAAATGTTCACAATTTGTTGAGTGCAAACAGCAAAATACTAAAGCGTGTATTCAGTATGAGTTCAACTAATAAAAGAAAGAGAAGTGTGTCTGTATGTATGCAGGATAGACGCTCTATAACCTAAGTATTACCAGTAGTTATCATTGGGAGTGTGATTATACTTGCTGTCTATATCCTCTTTATTCTTTAATAGAGTTTCAAGATTTCTTATAATAGGCTATAATAAACCAGGAAGAGGGTTAAAAAATTAATTAGATGTTGGCAAAAAGATGTATATTGAGCGATTATTAAGATGTTGATTGATATAGTCAAAACTTTATATTAATTCGCAGTATTGATTTGCTCACTCAACAGTTATATATTGAGTACTTACCAGGCCAAGTGATGTGCTAGGTACTGAAGAACCAGCAGTGAACAAAACAGATACAGTACCTTCCCCCCGTGAGCTTATTGTCTGATAAAGGAAAAAGACAGTACATAGTTTTAAAATGTTCACACATCTCCATCTTGTTTATTATTTGTACTGACTTTTGGATGAAATTTTCTTTGCTCTGAGACATAATATATAACTCTGTGTGTGTGTCTTCAGCCAAGTCAATAGGAAAAAAGTGCATATATCCCCTTTGCAAAACCAACCAAAATTCCTTGTTTGGGAAGTTGTCTGCAGTGTTGTTGAGAAACTCTAGGAACCGTTGAGCAGTATAGGGAGGTTGGATAAACAGGAAAAAGAGATATCCTGAAACAGAAAGGGAAAAGCTGGACCGGATATTATGATGTGGGCTCCTCTTTGCCTGTCTAACTCCTGTCTGTTCTTCAGAGGTCAGCTCAAATGTCACCTCTCCTGAGAAACTGCTTCTGCCTCCTACAGCCCAGGTTAGGATTTTCTCCTGGATGTACCCAACATCTTGTGCTTGTTCCCATCATACATCACAGCGTTATAGTGTATTGTAATTACCTCTTTACTAGTATGTCTCAAGCTGTAAGCTCCTTGAAGGTAGGGATTTTCTCCTACCTTTCACTTCATTCATTGTATGTAGCACAGTCTCTGACTATAGTGGACATTGTAAAGGTGATGAATTTCCTCTTTGACAGAAGCAGGGAGTTACAGATATTGAGTAAAATAAACATTTACATTTGCTTAAGTGATGCAGCCTCCGGTTGTACTCCTGCAGATAGTGAGTGTGGACTGTAGGCTTTGACTCTTAGAGCCCATTCTCAGCCAGTGGACCCTAAATATAGCAGCCAACCTAAATATACCAATGCAAGATGGGTTTGGCCAGGTTTGGGGAACTGGCTTTATTAGCTCTCAAGTCTTCTAGTGTTGGCTGCCACCTCACCTCATGAGAGAGAGGCTACCAAGTGGTATCTGCGTGCTTTGTTCCCTCTGAGTTATCCCTTGAATTCTAAGAAATTCTTGTGCACGTTTATGTTGAATAGAGAGTTCACCCTCTGGACATCCCTGTTGTGTGAGCTTGCTTGGCACTGGTGCACAGTGGTGCTCAATCCAGGGCAGTGTATGTATGGTCAGTGACTGGTCAGCCCCTTCTCATCACCATCACTTTTTGGCTTATTCTTCCTAATGCCCTCTCCCCACTCTAATCCCACTCTATTTCTTTGGTTTAACCTTTCTTCTTTCCCCTTTTTTTCCTTAGTGTATAATCTACTGCTCTAGATCAGCCAGTAATATAATGGGCCTTCCTTAGCTCCTCAGAACAATTGAATTTTGCTTTGGACTTTTGCCTTAGGCTGTTGAATCTGGCTAGTGAAGTTAGTATTAGGGTGACCAACCATTCCATTTTGCCTGGGGCTGCCCCAGTTTTAGCACTGAAAGAGCCCTGTGTCCTGGGAAACTCCTCAGTCCTGGATGGTTTGTTACTTTAGTTAGGGCTGACCTAGGAAACTGCTGTGTCACAAGTGACTTGGATAATTCTGAAGTTTTGTTTTCTAATACTTCCTTGAATTCAGCATGTAATTTTTTTCATCAGCGACTATAATATCAGATGATGTTATGACACAGGAAATGAATAATCTCTGTTCTTCCTTAATCTTTAGCCAAAAGCATTTGAACAATGCTTGAATCTGGAAGATGGCGGACTGCTGGCTCATCTGAAGATGTGTTCCGCGGCGCCCAGACTTCCTTATGATCTCTGGTTCAAGAGGTGCTTTGCGGGATGTTTGCCTGAATCCAGTTTACAGAGGCGAGTATGTCTTTCGAAGACATATTGAAGGCTTGGCGTTAGAGCAGAGTTCTGGCCTTTCATGTGGTCATCCCTCAGAGTATAAATTTGCTTTAGAACAATACAGTAATTTGAAGCTCAGTCCTCCAGCAGCTACCATAACAGCACATGATTCTGCTTATTCTTGAATATACAATTAGAAAAATTAAGGGCCCTCAGTGCGTTAGATGCTATGAAGTAGTCACACCTCAAATGGTCTCCTTAAGTTTGTATAAGCGTCAGCTCCTTTTTTCCAGAAATGTGACAAATCCTTCTCTAGTAGAAATCTTAGTATTTAGTTTCATCATGATATCTTTAAAGAAGCTGAAGGGAGTCAAAGATTTGAGACTCAAACTAAGTTCTTCCAGTCAGTTTCAGACATGTCTGGGTATTTCGGAGTCCGGTGCCACCCGTTAAGACTTTGTGATGTAGTAGAATAGTAACTCTTAAAATAAGTTATGGCACTGAACAGTGCAGTACACAGAGAACATTATAGGATAATATGTAACGAAGTGTATGAAGTAGAATACCAACTTTTAGGAGTTATAGGAATGATCAGAATTATTATTTTAGAGTGGTTATAGATCAGTAACTGGCTCCTTAAGCCCTTAGAGAAGTTTAAGGAGTCTGTCCCCAGAATCACTGGCAATGAAATTGAATTTATCTCATTTCATATACATCTTTTGTTGTCCCTTAGTAGGCTATAATTATATTAGCATTACGGAATATTAGCAGAATATAAACCATTAGTTTAGGGTTTTCTTTTTCTTCCTCAAAAATGTCAGGTTCACAACCTGAGGGAATATGCTTTTGGTAGATTCCTCGTGGAGCAGTAATTTTTAGTGAACTTCCCTTTTTCCTTCTAGTGCTGATTGTATCTAGAATAGATTTCAGATGGCTTCTGTATTTTGTTGTTGTTTTGATGATTATTTCGTAAAAGTTGTTCTTTGAAGGTTTTACGTAATATTGGAGCAATTTGATTTTATTTTGTAGTTTGAGATGTCTAGGCTAAACATAATTCTCAAACTCATATAATTTGATTATACCTCCTTATTTTTGTAGGGTTTGGGATAAAGTTGTGAGTGGATCCTGTAAGATCCTGGTTTTTGTAGCTGTCGAAATTTTATTAACCTTTAAAATAAAAGTTATGGCACTGAACAGCGCAGAGAAGATAACAAAGTTTCTGGAAAATGTAAGTGTGCTTTGATTTGATTTTGAATCTGGAAATGAAGTTACCTTAGCAAGTCAGATTTTCCTGTTAAATTAGATTATTTCAGAGAAATAATAATTACATTATTTCAGAGAAATAATACCTTAGAATGTTTCAGAGAATAATTATACTAATGATTATTTTAGGGAAGTTATTTGAGAGAAATAATAATTTGATTTGATTTTGAATCTAGAAATGAAGTCACTTTAGCAAGTCAGATTTTCCTGTTACATTAGATTATTTCAGAGAAATCATACAGTATATTTTTACATTATAAGAAACATTTTTCCCTGAAAAAGTTTGGCCTAAAGTTGGCCTGAGGGTTAGTTTGTATCCTGTCTTTGGGAAATGATGGTCTGAGACCATCTCGTGAATGTGTCCACTTAGAACCAGAGTCTCATCCTCCATGTGACTATCAGCAGGCATGTCAGGAAAAGGAATAGGTGGGATCTGTCATTTTACAATGAATAATTTTTGTCAGTTCAAAAGGGGTTCTCTATTTTGGAGGATTTTGTAAGCCATTTCATTTCTGTTACTGTCTCTAGTGTAATCCCAGTTGGGTTTATTAATATACAGTATTAACCTAGTATATTGCTGAAAAAGGCAATGGTAAAGAAATTAACTTTTCTCTCGCTATGTATCTTGGAATACCCTTTACCAGGCAAGAAGTAGGATTAAAGAGACTTATGCCTGAATGATTTTCACAGAATCCCAAATCTATTCATTTTTAAAATACTATTAACATTTGAAAAATGGCCTGGTAAATTATAATAAAGTACTGAGTCAATATGTGTTGAATAAATGAATAATCATCATTATAACCAGAAGTGGCTAACAGTGCCAGGCCTGTGCTAAGTATTTTCCATGGGTTACCTCATGTCCTACTGTGAATAGCTCTGCGAAGTCAGTCTATCATTTGCCTCATTTTAGAGATGGGGATCTGAAACCCAGGTAGCTTAGGTAACCCGCCCGGGGGTGCACAGTTAGTGAGCAGTGCAGGATTTGAACCCAGGCAGGCTGACAGTGGAGCCCTTTCATGTCCTCAGGTAGCATGTGACACAAGCCTTTTATGCTGTCACTTTCGGAAAAACAGTGAAAACTCCCATGGAAGTGGATTTCATGCCACAGCGAATGAGGGAAGACACTGAAGTTGTCAACACTGAAATTTCACAAAGACTGATTTGCTTGTCCACAGATTCCCCAGGACAGCTCAGACGCGATCGTGAGCAAGGCCATTGACTTGTGGCACAAACACTGTGGGACCCCGGTCCATTCAAGCTGAACGCACCCGCTGGTTGTGGACCGTCTGCCAGGCCCACCGTAAGCATTGTGTTCTTGGCATGTGATCTGGGAAACTGATTGAATAATATACTTTTGTTGCTTTGGTGCTCAAAGTGGTTTTTTTTCCCCAATGAAATTATTTAATTGAAATGCCTGGTGTTGCTGTGTTGGCGAGCAGCATCTTGCAGTTACGTAGAAATGTAAAGTTCATCTCTGAATAGCATTTCAAAAGGGTTGTTAGAAAATAGCTCCCTGATTTTAAAGCGATTTAGTCAGGGTGAGTGGGTGCGTTAACCAGCAGTGTGTAACTAAGCCTGCCCTGCCTGTCTCTAATTAGCACCAAGCTAGTTACTTTTAAGGTCTATTTCTAGAATAAGAGTGACTTCCTTTTGTTGACACCTCAGATTTGGCCTTTGTTGATGCAGTACGTGTTTAAATCCAAGCCAACTGCCTTCTGAGGCGTCATCGTGCTGAACAGGCTTTAAACAATTACTACTCCTTTTTCTCTTTGGGCCAGTTGGAATGAAACCATTATTGAACAAAATGTGTTTGAATTGCTCCTAGGAGCAAGTACTTGTTGGATATTTTGCGGCACTCACATTTTTCTCGATGGGGCGTTAAATTTGGGATGTTAGGGAGCACTGTGCCACACACTAAAGAAGTGAGAGAAATGGCCGGTGAAGGTGAACAGCTCATCACCCCTGGGCCACCTTGTGCCACGTAAATGGCATGGCCACTCTTCACTGGATAGTTCTTGGCTTTGGGAGTAGTGAGTGAAAGGGGACCCTTTGTTTCACACTGGTTCAGCCTTCAGACCTGCAAGAGCCTGAGTGGTGAGTTGGATTTTCCACCCACCCCCTAAAAGAGGAGGCAGCTATGAACTTATAGAGGTGCAGTTCTGAGAATTCAGGCCCTCCCTCGTGTGTGAAATATCTGTTGAAAAAAAGTTCAGAGAAAGTGTGGGTTGTTGAAATCTGCTGCTTCTGAATACTAACATATCCAAACAGTATTTAATTTTTTAAAATAAAAATGAACTCCAAAGAAAAACCTTTTAAAGCAAAATTGCTGCCTAGAGTTAAAATTTTAATAAAAAATGACTTATTGCCAACCATTTATGCCGGAGCCAGGCAGGAGCACTGGTACTCTTAGGGAGCAGGAAGGCTTAGGGGCTGAAGTTCCTCTTACTTCGCTGCTTTGGCTGGAGGCCAGCTGATCTGAAATGAAAGACTCTTACTGTACTGCTAAGAGATCTAAAAATAAATATTCTGCAAGTATATTCTGTCAAACCCAGTTTGGTAAAACCTTTCTGGCTGTAGGGTGTGGGGCGGCGATTTTTTCTTGAAGTTAGTCAATCTGAGAGTTTTTCCTTATTAAAACACTGATTGGCGGAATGATTTTTTTAAGGCCCACCCTGAGAAAGTGGTGGATGGAGAGGATGAGCATCCAGTTTCACTTCATAGCAGAATTTCACTTTGCTGAGAGCTAAGTGTTTTGAAAATGTTTGTGCCTGCTGTCTTGGGTGAGGAGCGCAGTTCCTGATAAAAATACATCCATATGCCTTTTCTTCAAAACATTTTGTCAGGATACTGCAGAATTTTTCCTTCATATATTACAACCCACGGTTCCTGTCACAAACTATTGCGGCTAAATTGTGGGATTCTTCATCGCCCTTGGAAAGCTGGAATTTAACATGATCAAATTTAGTTTCTGCTCTTTCCCTTCTAGAGATTTGCCTTAAACACAGATGAGAGAAGATCTCAGTCCTCTTGGCCAGGAGAAAGGAAGGCCGAGGAAGGTTGGAGAGTGTTTGTGTGTTGGGGGTGTGGCTTTGGCCTGCTGGCAAATCGAATGGATGGGTTGTGTAGAGGTACAATTGTGTAGAGGATTGTGTGTACACAGGCTTGTGTGTCAAGGCTGTTTCAGGAAATGAGGTCAGGGTTCATGAGAATGAAGCACTTTCTTTGTTAATGGAAAGTTCGGCTAAAAATTATGAGGCAACACTGAAATCATATGATGCGCTGAAGGAGCTCCGAGGACCTTCTTGCACCGTAGCTCTGGGTATGACGGGCACTTGCCCTGTCTTGAATTGCGTAATTTCCTGTCACGTGGTCATCACCTCCCCATGGTGACGCAAGGTTTTGATATTTTCCCTCTGAAAATGAAGAACCCGGAGGGAAGCCAGTGGGGATGAGGAGGGTGAGCAAAGAGCTTAGATGCCCAGGACCAGATCCTAAAATGAGTCACTGGCTCACATGGCCCAAGTGACAGCGCCTGCTCGAGCTCTGTGACCATAAGCAGCAGAGTGACATCCCCAAGTTCTCCAGCCAAGGCAGCCTTTGGGGAGCCTGGTGAGGGGTGTGTGGTGTGGACAGTGAATCTGCCCGGGTCACATAGGGTCAGCAGCTTTTGTCTTTAGCTGGGTGTTTTGGGTCTAGAAGGGCCAGAAGGTGCTTTCCTCTGCCCTTGACAGAGAAGGAAAGGAGTGTGGGAATTTGGGGAACAAGAGTTGGTGGCATTCCCTCTGTTGGTGGAAACAAAGAGCCATTTCTCCTTGAGACTGTGTGCCAAATGAAACTGTCCGTGATTCTTGGCACAAGCCGTGGCCCCTAGATCAGCTGATGTTCCTCCAGAGCTGGCACCAGTGAGTAGGAGGGAGGGGTGAGGCATGGCGGCAAGGAGAACAGAGGGTGGTAGTGATTTCTGGGGGACCACGGTGGGGGTGCTGACCTTTCATGGCTTTCCCGACCAGTCGCCTTTTCCACTTTGGTCCCTTTGTCAGCCTTGCCTTGGGGAGGTTAAAAAGTGAGTGGACAGTTTCTAGATGAGGTGATAACTCCCTGTAAGGGGAGGCCCCTCCCAAGGGCTGATTTTACTCCAGGACAATGACAAAGGGAGTTGGAGAAGGTCATCAGAGAAGGACACACAAGAATCCTGGAAGCTCATCCTAAGCACAACTCCAAATTGAATGTCGTACCAAGCGCTTAAGGTTCACACCTCCAATTCATACCTAATACTGAGGCTTTCCTTTGCAGTTTACCAGGAACTTACAGGGCAGGCACTGGGGACTGCCAGAGCTCACGCTAAGCACTGGCTTTATCACAGAGTCACTTCTTGGTCTTCTCCATCATCCTTTCCTAGAGTCTTAATAAGTAGCAAGCTGGTACTTGCTGGAAATTTTAGCATCTCTCTTTTCCCTGCTTCTGCCTGCCCTCTGGACATAATACTAAGAAGATTTGAGAGGGGGGCAGCAAAGAGGAGAAGCTTTGGAAGATTCACTCCTAAACATTAGGTGGTTGCACGCTATACCACAGTGGGCCTGCATTCCCACCTCCCGTTTCTCCCTCTTCTGACCGATATGTTTGGTTCATTTGTCCTTTTATTTGTTTTCATTCAATCACGAAATATATGTGAATACACTCTTAATTATGGGCCAGGTACTGAGCTTAATTGCTGAACAAGACATGGTATCTGCCCTCTTGGAGTGTACAAGCATGCAGGGAAGACATATTTAACAGATAGATGTTTTGTTCCAGACGTCTTTAGGAGAAACTCTCAACTCCTGTGCTGCCACACCAGGGAGAAGGTGGACTGAGTCTGTCCAGAAGCTCCAGAGGAAGGATAGAATTGCTCTGAGATGTGTGATTCTGTGTCCCCCTCCCTTATTAATGGAAGAGGTGACAGGAAGAGCCTTGGACCGGGGAGGGGGCATGAGCATCTGCCCCACTCACTAGTTTTGCGAACCAAGCCAATCACTCAGTCTGTGTCTTGGTTTCCCCGTCATCAAACAGTGATTCTGTTACATCCCTTCCTCCCCAGCGTGCTTGTGAGCATCACATGAGTTGGCTGTGAAAGCACTTTTAGAAGCATGGAACTCTGTGGATATTTAATATTTTCAAGAGCATCATTTGCAAGAGTGTGGCTGGGCACTGTCTCTATTTGAATCTACTCTATGCTTGGAGGCCTAACTCAGCTCTACCTTCTCTGAAAATTTGTTAACTGCCAAGCTCAAAGTGCATTTTCCTAACTCTGAGCTCCTGTAACATTTCAGGGACCACTCATTTAGCAATAATTGTTTGGAAGTCTCTTGTTCGGTTGTCTTGAACTTTTATTAAGTGTTCCATGTGGTTTCCCTCTAAGATGCAAGATTCTTGAGGCCAGGGGCTGCCTTTAGCACACCCGAGGCACTGGCAGATTCAGTGTCTGGCGAGGGCCCTCTGTGTGGTTCATAGATGGTGCCTTCCTGCTGTGTCCTGGTGGAAGGAATGAACTCTGGTCTTTCAGCCCCTTATGAGTGTCCTAATCCCATGCATGAGGAACCACCCCAAGACCTCACCACCTTCCAAAGGCCCCACCCCCAAATACCATCACACTGGGGCCCAGGATTTCAGCACACACATTTTAGGGGAAGACAAAGATTGAGACTAATACATTGGTTTAGAATGATCTGTTTACATCCCAGATTTATGTGACCTCTTTTAGGTTAGTGATAATGACTTACTCTTTTTTTCGTTCCCCCAGTGTCAAGCACATCTCCCAGCCCACGTGGGCTCTTCATGAATATTTGTTGAATATGGGAAGGCCTGGTTCAGCATTAAGATGCCTCCATTGACAAGTAATAGAGTTGTTCTGAAGCAAGCTTGCTTAAAGGAGATTTTTTTTTTTTTTTTTTGAGACGGAGTATCCCTCTGTCGCCCAGGCTGGAGTGCAGTGGCACAATCTCGGCTCACTGCAAGCCCCGCCTCCCGGGTTCACGCCATTCTCCTGCCTCAGCCTCCCGAGTAGCTGGGACTACAGGCGCCCACCACCACGCCCGGCTAATTTTTTTGTATTTTTAGTAGAGACGGGGTTTCACCGTGGTCTCGATCTCCTGACCTCGTGATCCGCCCGCCTCGGCCTCCCAAAGTACTGGGATTACAAGCGTGAGCCACCGCGCCCGGCTAAAGGAGATTTTATTATAGGATGCAGAGGTGAGGCTGAGAACCTAAAGAGGGACGGCTTGGAGTCTAGGATGGGACTAAAGAGACCCTGGACCCTCTCATCCTCTTATCTATGATCCACACAGTGTGTGGGCTGTGTCTAGAGTCTGTATCCCTGCAGTCTGGATCACTCTGGTAGAAGATGCCCCACCCTAAGACACTAAATGTATGCGTTACAGGTCCAGCCTCTGCAGACAGAGTCTCGTGACGCAATTCCTAAATCCATGGGAAAGAGGCTGTGGTCTGGCTTGGGCTTGGGGCTGCCTACGGGCCAATCACGTAGAGCCGAGTGGGTGGAGGCATCCCACAGCAGATACAGGGCCACCAGGAGCCTCCCTTGTGTCTACTGCAGTGCAGGGAGTGGTGAGCAAGGGGCATGGTGGACGGGTCCACTGTGAACTGGGAAGAGACTCTCAAAGACTCTCCGCTCCACTTAGATCTGTTGACCAGATAAATGCCCTGCAGAAGGGCCCGGGGGCAACAGGAAGCCTTCTGCCTCGACTAAGTCTCAGTGACTTTTCCTGCACCACTTCTTTCTGGTTTCTGCCAGCCAGGCAGGTGGATAGCCAGCCCTTTCTGATAGGGGCGGGCAGAGGGGTAGTATCACACCAGCAGCCTTGGTGAACTGACTCATGCGGCCAGGTGCTCCCTTTGCGAACTTTCATACCAAGTCTAATTCAGTCTGAAAATCTACAGGAAGTCGACTTTGCCCAGCTCCTTCCCCTCCACCTGGGTCAACTGTGGGGGCTTTGCTGGCAGCAGCTGTGTTTGTTTGTCTCCGATTGCTTGGGAGGGTGTATAGTTTCCCCACAGGGTGTCCAACATCTGGGTGTCCAGACCAAGTTGGGCTGTGGCCGGGCTGGGTGGCAGTTGAGTGAACCTAATAAAGCCAGTTAGGGGAGGCAGCTGCTAAGGCTGACTGATTTTCCGATCATACGGAAGGCACGTCCGGACCCGAGGGACGTCAGAGCTGGAGGGGAGCTTGCAGATCACGCCATACACAGATAAGAAAAGTGAGGTTACAGGTGGTCTAGTGAGTTATTTATACAAGGTCACAGTAGCTGAGCAAGCTCTGGAACCCAGGCATCACCAAGCTGCTCCCTCATTCGGAAACACTGACCCATCTTTCTCTGAGCCTTAAAATCTCTCCATCTGGGCAAAACATTCCAGAGTGGCAGCATCTGCTTGGACCTATTGCTGGCTGGCTGGCTGGGTAACTCAGCACCATGTCCTTATTTGTACCCCAGGGGAGGGGATGAGAGTAAGAGCTCCCACTTCACAGAGTGGTTAGAAGGATGAGCTACAGAAACAGACGTGAAATCCTTAGACCAGTGTCTGGCACAGAAGTTGGTAAATATTAGGTATTATAGTTCTGCAAGTGTTTTAATGTGCATTCTCCTCAGAGAGTGGCGCTGTGATGCAGAGTCTCACCAAAGACTAAGAGTCCTAGAGCACACTGCTTCCTGAGAAGAGGTTTTTAGGAGAGTGGAGGCCCATTGCAGACTCTTTAGGGCATTGCATTGGAACAGGGCTTCTCAAACTTGAATGTGCCTTGGGAGCCCCTGGGGTCTTGGTGAACTGCAGATTCTGTCTGTAGGTCTGGGGTGGGCCTGGCTTTCTCCATTTCTAACAAGTTCCGTGACGATGCTGATGCTGCTTGTCCAGGGGACCACAGTTAGTAGCAACGGCCCAGGCAATGTAGATTTCACCTAATGATGAAAGGTTTAACGCTGATTGCAAAAGAAGTATGCCACTAGCCTGTGCCTTTTTCTCATTTTTAAACTAGTCTGACCTCGTTTCTAAGCTATTGCTAAAGTTTATAAAACAATGGAATAGTTTATCAAATTTGGAATAAAATCTCAGTACTGAAATGTGAATGTTTTCCACAAATTGTTCCCTTTCTGTGCTAGGAAGTGGTGTCACTCTAACCTTATTACAAATCAGCTCATTACCAAGGACAGCTCTGTGGCAGCTCACCAACTACCAACTACCTTATAGTTGTCTACTCATTCTTCATCCTCTCTCTTCCTTACTGACAACACCCCAATTTTATTTGAGGCAGGAGTGTGTTAACATAACCTTATTCCCCAGGCCCTCTTGCTGAAAGGAATGGCCAATAAGGTGGAAGGTAAAGTCATTAGGTAGGACTTCCAGAAAAGGTTTTTAAAGAGAATTTATTCAGCTGGCAGGTAAATTTCCTCTTCCTGGTATTTCCTCTTACTTTCTGCCTGGAACACATACATAATGGCGGGAGCTTCAGCAGCTATCTTGGAATGTGAGGCAACATCAAGAATGGAAGCCACATGATAAGGATGGTGGGGCCGAAAAATAGAGCTACACATTGATGGTGTCACTACCACACAAGCTCTTTTCTGCTTCATTCCAGACTGCCTTTACATTTAAAAAAATCCTGATTTGTTTCAGTCACTATCATTTGAGTTTTTGGTTATGTGAAGACTGTTGGACCTAATGCTAACCGACACCACCGGAACAGATGCAGTTTAGCAAGGCAGATATGGGTTTAAATCTATGTCTAAAACTATCATCTTTCTGACTGCCCTTTCTGGGATTCACTAGTGGTGTAGGGTCAGGAGAACTGGATTGAGAGTTCTTTGCTCATCTCTGCTATTTCCTAACTGTGTGACTGTTTTTTCTTGGCCTCAGCCCCTTCATCTGTAAAACGGGGATGAGAGATGAAAGTGACCAGCACAGTGCTGGAGTGCAAAACTCATTCCGCTGGTGCTGAGGGCAGGGGTATCTGAGGATGATGGTGTGGGGATGTGATGCAGTGGCCAGTGCTAATGCAGCAGGGAGGGGCCTCGTGGGGTGAAGCTTGGGTGCTGGCAGCAGTGCAGCTTCTAGTCCTTGCTTGCTTTAAAAAATTTTTTTTTGAGATAGGGTCTCACTGTGTCACCCAGGCTGGAGTGCATGGTATAATCACAGCTCACTGCAGCCTCGAGCTCCTGGGCTCAGGTGATCCTCTCACCTCAGCTTCCCTGGTAGCTGGTAGCTGGGACTACAGACACATGCCCAGCTAGTTTTTTGCATTTTTTTATAGAGATGGGGTTTCATCATGTTGCCCAGGCTGGTCTCGAACTCCTGGGCCCAAGAGATTCACCCACCTCGGCCTCCCAAAATGCTGAGATTACAGGTGTGAGCCACTGCACCCCACCTTCTAGTGCTTTCTTTAGGGGTGTCACCCCTTGGTGTGCTGAGAGCAGCAGAGCACCTTCCTCTGTTGTGACCAGAAGGATTGGACTAAGTGACCCTTTTAGCATGAATGGCCTTTGGTTTTGTTGGGAGGGAGCTGGGGGCAGCACAAGAAGCTTTCCACTGGGCTCGAGAAACCTGCCTTGGCATCTTCCTCCACCAGCTCCTAGGCGTGATGCTGAGGCCCGGGAGGCAGCCCAGGTAACATCTTGCCTCCCCGCACAGCTTTGCTGCTGAAATCTAAGTGACTGTACCCCAGCTGCTTGCTCTGAGCCAGCCGAATGTCCAGTCAACAAAGAGCGTTTATGCTGTCCTGTTGACTGGGGCCTATAGTAAGATTGAAACCACAGCAGAACTGTGCACACCTCTGCTGTCCAAATCAGAGATGCTTTTTGCTTCTAATATCACTCAACTACTCTCCAAACCTGAAGCCATCACTCTTTGTCCTTCCCCTCCTCCCCACTCCAATCAGTTACGTTCGGCACCTGCAGGGTTTCTGCTCATGCATAGATAGCTGATTCCTAGAGGGCAAAAACCATGTCTTTACAGTGAACTAAAAATATGAAGAGATGCACTTACCTCCCCACACAGAGTGGGGTCGCTAGGGAGACCTGAACTAGGATGGCTCAATTGGAGCCTCTCACTGGCCCCAGTGGGTCTCCGTTTTTCTGCCCAGCTGCTGGACAGCCAGAAACATGCCTTCCTTTCCTTACTGTGGCCAGTTCCTGGATTTTAAAATTGGATATGATTGAAATAAGGTCTGTCTGGGTGCGCATGTTACACACAAGTTAAATTTCCCTGTTCATGTTTTGTCCTGTAAAAGGCAGTCAGCCCTGTGTGCTCTTTCTGGTCTTCTTATTTTAAAAAAATAATTGTAACTAAATGTGTTGATGGAAAAGGAACATGTGCCAATAGAGGGGAAAGGCAGCCAGGACAAAAGGGTCTACAATGACTGGTGGCTGTTCTCCATGTCCCAGCCCCAAGGACCCTTCCTCAGCACCAACTCCTGGAGTCTAAAAATGAGTGTGTTATTTCAGGTACTTTTCTAGGAAGAAAGAAGGGGTTTGTCCTGCCTGCTTTGGGGCTGTCATCACCAAGTCAGTGAGATGGAATTGAGGAAAACCCAAGGTGGCTCAGCTGCCACAGGGGCTCCTGCTATGATTGCGTGGATGCTGATGAGTGGGCTGGAGGCATGGGGGAGTGGGGCTCGCCCAGGTGACAGCTCACATTCTGATGGTGGCTTGGAAAATGTCCCCACCACCCCAGCGACAAAGCAGCACACAGTCTGAACAAAGCCAGTCTCTTGCCAGATGGCATTTTTGCTATTTTAACCCCAGGGCCTTGCAGAGCCAGTACGCTGGGGCTTCGGTGAGGCGGCCAAGGCCTTCCAGGAGGCTCAGGTGTTGAGCCATAAAGCCCCAGATGTGCTTCATGCATGACAGCCTCGGTCGGCACAGTGGCAGGCCTGCCGCACTGCAGGGACTGGCCACAGGGTTGTTGCGTGAGACCAAAGCCTTTACTCTGATTCCGTCCCTGGTCAGGATTGTCTGAGATAAGAAGTTCAATCCATGGATGAAGTGTTTTTTTACCTGTGTAGCTGGAGACTGGCTTGTCCTCTTCTGGGTGGGGGCTCTGAATGGACCCCAGGACCATGGACCCCAGGGACCCCCCTGCCACACTGGACAAGATGTCAGTGACCACTCCAGGTTGGTGATTAAGGAAGAGACAGCATTTTCCTCCCTCCCTCTGCCATTTCTGTTTTTCGTTTTTTTTTTTTTTTTTTTTTAATTAAAGGTAGAACAGCAATAGTATCTCCACATAGGAAACACCAAGCCTTTGTGACCACATGAGACGCAATGTCTTCATCATGGATGAGGAAGGGAACGAGTTCTGGAATTCTGGCTCAGAGTAGATGCATCTTAATGGAAGAAGAATTAGTCAGTTCTGTTTCTGTGGTTTACTCTTCCTGTCTCTGCAGATGAATTCATTAGTTTAATTAATGAGAGCCCTTTGCCTTCCTCTGCAGTGTTGCCCATGGAAATAGTGGATGATCATGGCTCCCTATTATGAAATGTGGAGAGCATTATTTGATTAGGAGCAGAACCCTTTTTTCCCCCAGAAAATAGCTTCTAGGTAAGGGACTGGACACACACACGATGAAGTGTCTGGTGTTCTTCCCTCTCATTAGGTAGCATGCCCTTCTCTTCCTGCCTTTGCAACAGCTCTAGGTAGGACCCACACTGTACGAGTGCCTCATTCGTGACTTCTGCTTCCCTTGCAGGAAGTCATAAATGTTGGCTGACTGTCAGATGCTTGTGGGAGGTCCCCACGGAGTGGGGAAGGGGGAGACTCAGCTTAATCACAGACAAAGTTGTGCATGAGAGGCGAGAGGGAGGAGCTGGGAGCCGGGGCTTGGAGGCAGTCCATGATCTTTCCGTCTCTGATCCTCGGTGTCAGAAAACTATGTAATCGCTCAAGACAGGCAAATGGGATAACTGGATGGATGCTGAGGAAGTGTGAACTCAAGAAGGTAGAGGGAAAGCCACGACACGTCGGTGTAGCAGGGAGGTTAAGAGCATTGCCTTAAAGTCAGGCAGACCTGGGTTTGGAAGCTCCTTCGCCACTTACCATCTATGTGACTTTGCCTACGTTGTTTGGGGACCTGAGTTTCCTCATCGGTGACCAAGGCGTCGTAAGGGTTAAGGAAAATGGTGCAAGAAGATGGCCTAACAGTGCCTGGGGTACGATAAGTGTTTACTGTGTGGGAGCTGTTAGCGGTGCTGTTGGTAGGAATCAAGTGACCAGCCAGCCAGAGTTAGAAATCAGGGCCGCCACCTGCCAGGTGTCAGAGGAGACAGCTATTTGTTCATACTTATTTTTTTTTTTTGTATGCTTCTCATTGAGTTCCAAGGTCGCCTACGTGAGACCTCTCTTGGACTCCTTTCAGGGAAGCTTAGTTGCTCAGTGCCCGAGGGCCCATGTTAAACCCTGGTTGTCCCTGAGGTGGTCACCACAACATGGCCACATCAATAGCATCCCTCACAGGACTCCCAGATCACACACACTAGAAGGGTCTGCTCGGGAAGCCTGAGCAGAGTGATGTAGCAGGGACAGGAGGTGAGGCTGGCGGAAGTGAGCAGGGGCCACATTGTCACTACGGATGCCACACTGCAGAGTGGGGCTTGATGGGTAAGACAGTGGGGGCCACTGCAGGTACCAAGAGGGAGGGTGGGGTGAGCCCATCTGAGTTTGGAGAGATGACTCTGGTGGCAGGACTGGATGCTGAGGCCACAGGCAGAAAGACCATGGCTGCCGTCATCCAGGTGGGAGAACCTATTTCAAAAATTAGTATATCTGTATTTTATTTTATTATTTATTTATGTTTCAATAGCTTTTGGGGTACAAGTGGCTTTTTATTTTTTATTTTTTGTAGACAGAGTTTCGCTCTTGTTGCCTAGCCTGGAGTGCAATGGCACGATCTCAGCTCACTGTAACCTCTCCCTCCTGGGTTCAAGTGATTCTCCTGCCTCAGCCTCCCAAGTAGCTGGGATTACAGGTACCCACCACCACACACAGCTAATTTTTTGTATTTTTAGTAGCGATGGGGTTTCACCATGTTGGCGAAGCTGGTCTCGAACTCGTGACCTCAGGTGAGCCACCTGCCTCGGCCTCCCAAAGTGTTGGGATTACAGGTGTGAGCCACTGTGTCCGGCCCCACAAGTGACTTTTTGTTACATGGATAAAGTATATAGTAGTTTATTCTGAGACGTTAGTGCTCCAATCACCCGAGTACATTGTACCTAATGTGTAATTTTTCATTCCTACCCTCCTCCCACCCTCCCCCTTCTGAGTCCCCAAAGTCCATTATATCATTTTTAGGCCTTTGTGTCCTCATAGCTTAGCTCCCACTTATGAGTGAGAACATACGATACTTGGTTTTCCACTCCTGTGTTGCTTCACTTAGAATAATGGCCTCTAGCTCCATCCAAGTTGCAGGACACTCCACGATTCCCTGCTGCTTTTTAGAAAACCTGGGCCAGGGGCTTGGGACAGATCTGAGCTACAGCCATAGACAGGGAGTCATCTGAAGCCACACCCATGGAGGAGATCACTTAGGACCTGTAGAGAGTGAGCCAGGGAGCGTTTCCCGAGTCAAACGTGTCCTTTGGCTTAACAGGTTAAGTAGCTACATCCATAGAGCACCCTCAAGCCTGCGATGCTGTAGGGGACAACGCACTGTGTCGTAGACATCACCCGTCAAGACCCAAGAGCACTCCAGGGTGTTTTGCCCAAGGGCAGGGAGAGGCAGAAGGATGTCAGATAACCTGATTGATGGCGGCTTCGGGATGAGGCCCCATGAAGGCACTTGGGAGGGTAGGTCCCAGGGCCACCCAGCTCTCCAGGAGGGCAGTGCATGGCAGGGAGGGACCGCAGGGACAGATGGCAGATTTGTGGTGACCTGAAGGAGAGGAATCTAAACTGTTAGAGAGACAGGCCTCAGCAGGACTTGCTTTAAAGTTAACTCTTTCCTAACGACTAAGTTGAATGTTTTAAAAATTCCAGTATTCCCAAATCATGGACAAGTTGATGCTCCAAAGAATATTAGGAACATCTAATTCACTGTCTCTGTTTTCTGTATGAGGAAATTGAGGCCCAGATAAACAGATGCGATAGACACACCAGGCTGCCCCTTCCTGCAGAGAATGTGTAGCCACAACCTTTGTTTCCTTGGGAAAGGGCTTCCTCCGTAGCAGAATTATGGCCAGTTTCCTTCCCTCTTGCCAGGCAGTCTGCTAGGAGTTTTATCGAAGCTGTTTCTTTCTAGTCCTTTCACTGCCC
Organism: Symphalangus syndactylus; assembly: GCF_028878055.3. Taxonomy (NCBI): domain Eukaryota; kingdom Metazoa; phylum Chordata; class Mammalia; order Primates; family Hylobatidae; genus Symphalangus; species Symphalangus syndactylus. The sequence continues at coordinate 57,657,762 of NC_072445.2, forward strand.
TAAAACTTGCAATCAAGTTCTCAGATTAATTTATCAAAAGTCAGAGAGTGGCCGGGCGCAGTGGCTCATGCCTGTAATCCCAGCACATTGGGAGACCGAGGCGGGCAGATCATGAGGTCAGGAGTTTGAGACTGGCGTGACCAACATGGTGAAACCCTTTCTCTACTAAAATACAAAAATTAGCCAGGCATGGTGGTGGGCACCTGTAATCTCAGCTACTCAAGAGGCTGAGGCAGGAGAATCGCTTGAACCCAGGAGGCAGAGGTTGCAGTGAGCTGAGATCATACCACGGCACTCCAGCCTGGGAGACAGAGCAAGACTCTGTCTCAAAAAAAAAAAAAAAAAAAAAAAAAAAAAAAAAAAAAAGGCTCTGCAAGGGAGGCAAGAACAGAAAGAAAGAGAAACTGATGGATTTTTGAAATATGAAAACCTTTTTGTAAACTACTTGCCCCTTCTGTCACAGCCATTGCTGCTCCAGGGGCCCCCTGGCTGCACAGGTGAGAGCTCTGGGCACAGATACTCCGATGCAAACACTGCAGGACCTGAACATCCAGGAGGGCTTCACTGCTGCTTCCCAGCAAAGATAGATATGAGCAGTACATGGGGGCACTCAGAGATCTCAGGCAAAGGAGAGGTGGCTCCCTTTGGGGATTCTTCTCCCAGCCTTTGGGACTCAGAAGTGGGATTCCTGGACCAGCAGCATCAGCAGGCCCTGAGAGCTTATTAGAAATGCAGACTCCCAGGCCCCATCCAGACCTACTGACTCAGTACTTGCATGTTAACAAGACCCCCAGAGGTGATTCCTCGGCAAGGTGGTTTGAGCAGCACGGTGCAAGGTTGCGCTTTCCCAGAACAGCCTTTCTACACTGCTGGACCAAGGATATGCTACCCAGCAACGTCCCCCACCTAAAATGCAGAGCTTCTGCTTCCGCTGAAAGCCTTCAAAGCGACAGGTTAGTAACCAGAAGGTTATGCAATGAAGTTCTTTGCTTTATATAGATCAAATACTCAGGCTTCTCAAGAATGGACATAGAGGCCAGGCACAGTGGCTCACACCTGTAATCTCAGCACTTTGGGAGGCTGAGGCGGGTGGATAACGAGGTCAAGATCAAGACCATCCTGGCAAACATGGTGAAACCCCATCTCTACTAAAAATACAAAAATTAGCCAGGCATGGTGGCGCGTGCCTGTAATACCAGCTACTTGGGAGGCTGAGGCAGGAGAATCTCTTGAACCCGGGAGGCAGAGGTTGCAGTGAGCCAAGATGGCACCACTGCACTCCAGCCTGGCGATGGAGCAAGACTCAGTCTCAAAAAAAAAAAAAGTTGAGGAAAAAAATCCTAGTACACAAAAGTCTTCTAGAAAGTAAGTTAATGTATCTGCTACAATACTTCCTTCTCCCAGTAATACCAGAGACATGCGGTTGTCCCGTATGTCCACTCACTCTCACTATGTAGTTTGCAGATGAGCTGACCTCTCCCATTCCTGCAACCTCCCTTTCCCAGTCAAAGCATTTTTGGTGGTTTCTGCTGCTGGTTGATAACAAAACACACAAGAGGAGTCAAGAATTTTTTTTTTTTTTTAAACTTTTTTTTGGTTTGTTTTTAAAGAAACTGCATACATCATCAGAGACAAACAATAATTTAAATACCATGCAGTTTCTGTATGTACAAAACCTAGGCCACAGAGATCCAGTTTAATTTGTATTCTCTATTTACATCATTTTCCTCATACAGCCATCATCTGTTAAATTAGAACCTGGGAGATTAGGGGATTGACGGTCACCACACTCACTCCTATACAAAGACAAACTATGTACAGACACCCAGGAAGCAATTGGAAAATGCAACCGGTCTGGGAATTAACAGACAGGGAGGAAAAAGTCATTTAAGGTGACCTTTGCCCACCGGCTGTGCACAGGGAGAGCCTGAAATTCCATTCATCGAAGCAACACACCACGATTTTCATTCAGCAAATAAAAATACATGTTCATAAGCGGGAGAAAAATAAACTCAGAGCTTTTCATCACATTTACCGTCACGTTGTTTGGTTTCTCTAATCTGACATAAAGGCTAAAGTTTTAAAAGTTTTACAGGGCTTTGAGGGCCTTTGGAGATGAATGTATCAGCCATTTAAAAAAAGCTAGTTGGCTGATGGCGGTCTCTTCTGTCATTGATTGGGGCAGGAGGCAGGGTCGGGCAATGTTTAATCTTTAGAAGGAAGCATTTGATTTGAGACATTTCACATTTTTCCTCTCACACTAATCCAAATGAAGAAATGCTCAACTGGGAATTTACACACATAAAATAAAACTTTGACTTGCCAGCTGCAGCTTTTTCAAAAAAGAGATGCGTTTTAAGTCACCTAGCTCACCTTTTTATTTTTCCCTTAATTAATGTCAAATTGTCATCTTGGAAGGTAACACAAATTGCTGCAGTTGTCATGACATTGTAGCCAAAAAAAAAAAAAAATTGAATAGGTCTCTAGAAAGACCTTAAGGTTTTAAGAAAGGAAAGAGACAGCAGAAGGCCCATCCTGCAGGCCACAGAGGTTGCTGAGCCTGTGTAAGAGCCACTTAAAACGGGCTTGAAATAGCCCATTCTGAAGGCGCAGGACCTGTCAATGGCAGGGGAGGTGCACCCCTCAGTGTGAACAAGTGACTGCTGGAAAAGAGGCCCTGCAGGAAGAGCAGTGGAAATTGTGTTCAATATCTTCCGTGCACAAAGTGGACTGCAACATGAGGGCACTTTGGGCGGAAACCCTGGGCTGTTTGCTGGCTGGCTGCAGGGAGATCCGCTTGGGCCTTATATCCCTAGGGAATCTGAAGGGCCAAGAACTAAGGCCAGCAGAGAAGCCATGGGCCTATCATGGGAGGAGTCCGGTCAATAGAATGAATTTCCTTAGGACTCCTCCTGGCCAGGGAGGACCATCATGCCAGGGCACCGCGTATGCCAGGAGCCCAGCTGCAGTTAGAGGAAGTTCAGACTCAAAGCCTGGCCGGCAGGCACCTCCACCTGGAACACGTGCCCGCCCGCCCGCCGTAGAGAAATTCAACGAAAGAACCCTACATCTTTCGTCATACCATTTGCACATTCAGACGTCAGTAAGCCTTTCGGGAAGACTGTGTTTACAGCCACACTAAAATCCCGATCACATTTTCCCTGAACAATACCTCTCCCCACAGCAGGAACTATTCAGATTCAAGAGTTTAAAACAAAAAGGATCTAGTGATGGCATCCTCCTTGGGTCGGGCAGAGGCGTGCTGGCTCCAGGTGGCAAGGCAAAGCTGCAGCTGGAGGCACCGCCCAAAGAGCTGCCCTGAACTCTCCCCAGCAGTTATCCGGCTCCTGGGTTAGTGCCTACATGGGAGCCGTTCATGCCTGCAAAAAAATGCAATGGCCTCGGTGACGGGTGTGCATCCTACGAGTAACCTGCTCCCACAGGGTTCGTGGTGGGGAGACTGGTTAACTTTTTGGAAAGGCCAAGCTGGCATCTTTCTAAATGGCATGTGTGGTGGAGAGTGTGCCACCCCCTAGAAAGACTGGGGTAACGATGGAGTCACTCCAGAAGGTGAGCGAGCTCTGCGACGGAGGGCCTGCGAGCTCTGTGAGGAAGGAAAACGAAAGCTGCGATGGGCCTCGTTAGGATGCTTGTTAGGGTTTAGGAGGGTCCTGGCCTCATTGCACACCCTATCCTGGATGTCCCAGTCAGAGACACACCCACAATCAAGCTCCCCGGCATCATGAGGGAAAGGGAGGAGCTCTCTGGATCAACTGGAGCAGGAAGGGGCACTGTGGGCAGGTGTGGCTGGTGTTGGCCTGATTCTGGCACATGCCCAACTCTGGGGCTCCTCCACAGAAACTCTTCAGTGCAAAAAAAAAAAGAGAAAGAAGGCCATGGAGTGGTTCCAAGTCCCTCAGTGTCTGGAAAGCCAGTCCTACAGGAATGGTTTCTGGCCTGCATGCACTGGTCCTATACACAGAAGCTAGGAACTCCCAAGCCATATAATCACCGGCTTCGAGGCACACAGAGAAAATGTCAGCCAAGCAGTTTCTGACCCCACAGGGTTCAATAGGGTCCTCCCACTCAGACTTACAAACAGCACAGGAGTACCTTAGCAATGGCTGTGTGTGTGCGTGGGTCACTCATGACACTGGACTCTCTGAACACAGATGGGTTGATTATTTGAACTGAGCATATGACAACTTTCCCCTTCTAAACCAGAGCTTCCTGAAAGGCAGCTCAGCTCAGGCAGAGGGGGCAGGATGGGTGCTCAGTGCCAGCCTTCATAGCCAAGAGGCAGCCAGACTCCCCCAGAAATGGGCCCTTCCCTTTTGTTCACTGTGTGCGTGGTGGCTGAAGGGAGGGAAAAGCCAGGGGCAACTGAGAAGTGTTCCCTCCTTGGCATCAACTTCAAAGGGCCCCAAACCAAATGTCATGTCTGGAGCCAGTATATTTGGCCAAGTGTAGAAGTCCAACCAGATCATTAGCTTTGCACAGTACCCCCCAAAACAAACCTACCCCTTCAGCTTTCTTTGGACTCAGGTGACAGACACTTGTGAGGAAGAGGTTTGCTGGAGATTTCATGAAGGCAGTGCCTGCTGGGCCTGGCTGGAGAGGACAAGGACCATTCCACCTGCCAGAAAGTCTTCAGTCAGGGCCCTCCCGGTGCCCTTGGCACTGCTGGGGGTTGGGATGCATTTTGGTGTTAGAAGTGGGACCAGCAGCTCGGACCGCCGAGCCATCACTTTAGCGTTTTCACACATAAAATCCTGATTGTGTTTCCTTGATTTTTCTTCTTCTTTTTTAAAAAAAGGCAGTTCAGAAGATTTACATAGTAATGGGGAAGTGAATAAATACCAGCACTTATGGTTCTTATAAATTTATGTTTTGAAGACAGCATAGCACTCAAGAGGAATTCGACTGTTAAGGTCGGTGAAACCTAAGGAAACAAATAATTACATCAAGACCAAGGGGCTGCCAAAGGTGCAGGATTCAACAGTCCAATCTCCCATCCTCAGGGAGGTTCTTGACTGTGAGAGGGAGGTGCGAGCTTCCCACCGTCATCCCCACAGGAGTGCCACTGAACACACACCTGGTTTTGAAAGTTTTATCTGGGGCAGCCCTGGTGGCCTCCACCTCCTGCCATCAGCCTGGATCCAGCAGCAAGGTGCAGAACCCAATCTGTGTCTCTGAGTCTCTAGACTAAATACTTGCTATATCCTATTTCTCTAAACGTTCCCCCCAAAAGAAAGTCAGAATTAAATCAATGGCTCTGTTGCTAACTAGCAATGAAACCTTATCCTCTTAATCACCCCATGCCTCAGTTTCCCCAAATATCATCACGATGCTGGACTGTCAGGGAGAATGTCAGGGAATAACAGAAGTGGTCCACTTTGGAAGTCCTGCGTGGACTTGGTATTTTGTTCAGGTTTGGCCTCTGCTGACTGGTTGCAAACTGGCAACAATCTTTCCTCCTTAAGTTTTCACAAAAACCCACCTTGGGGTCGTTGGTAGTCTGGTGCTTATCAGACCTTTAGTTTAAATGAGTGAAACTCAGACTTTGCAGAAAGTTGGTTTTAGCCCGGGCCATCTGTGTTCCACTTCCTTGTTTCAGTAACCTGAAGTGGAACCGCATGTCTACCTTCCTACTATCTTCCCTCCCGTGGCACCTACCAACCCACTCATGTCCCACAAGTGGGAGAGCTTCATCTGGAGATAAATATTGCAACTTGAGGGAAAAAAGGAAAAAAAAAAACCCTTAATACTAACCTTGTTAAGTGTCTACTCAATTCATGAACTTCCATCTCAGTGCTTTTGAATTCATTGAGCTCCTTTCGGATGGCAGCCTGGAATCAACAGAAGCCCATCAATGCACAATGGGAGAGAGACAGAAAGAAACTCCCCTTTCAGTTCATTCCTAACACCATATTTCTCTTCTTCAACAAAGACAAACAAGTTTAAGATGAATTCTTTCATTGGGAGGAAGAAAAATCACCTGAGATGTCCTTTAAAACAAAGATTCCCCTTGTTCCCTAAATCTAAGTTGCAAATGATGACAGACTATTGCCCGAAGTGTGTTTTTCTTCTTCTTTTCATAGAGCTGTGGCATTGAGGCATCAATGGTGGTGTACACCTACCCCACATTCAATGTCAGCCTCTCATCTTCCATAAACAAAGCTCAGCACAGGCACAGCGATGCCTCGAGGTGGAGACTTCCAGAAGGCGTGGATCAAATTCTCCAACCAAATTAGGGGGACAGGTGATGGCCAGCTCCCTACCAACCCTTTGCTTTTGCTCTTTTACAACTTCCCTGACTCTTCAGTGATGTATTTCACCATGTGAGATACATTTTGAATAACCTCACGTGTTCTGAGATGATCCCGAATCACCCCATCCTTACAATACTGCCACTGAGGAGGCAGGGCCTGGAATCAGACAGCAAAGAGAGGGCATGAGAGAGCAGGGGAGGAGGAGGGGCTGGTAGAGGAGGCAGCTGGGGCCGGAGACAACCTCACTCCTTCCTCAAGGGTGGAAATTGCAAACGTGTGCCTTCTTGCACAGCAGCTCTGTCTACGGCCGATACTTGCTTTGATGGGAGTATCAAGGCCCCAGGAGTTTGAAGATTTCTAGAAAAGTCTTCATGTAGGATCAGAATGGCCCTCCCCAGGAAAAGAAGGCTGGCTTAGGTTTAAGTGCCTGGGTAGCAGCTTTGAGGGTGGGGGCAGGGGTCACCCCATGCTTCCTGTCTTCTGTCCCCAACAGCCATTGAGAAACTGGATATGTTTTTGGCCTAAGAGCTACTCAGAACTCTCTGAGGGTGCAAGTAGAGATGTCTGTGGTTTCCTTGCACACTTGCGAATATCCTTATCCTTGCAAGCATACTGCAGAGAGAGTGTGGACAGGAGAGGACAAGAGTGAAAGCCCCTTCCTCTTCGTATTCAGATGACACATTCCTGGGGAGCTGGGTTTGTCTGTCTGGGGCATGGCAGTGCCAGTTCCTGGGTTGCTCCCACAAATTCCCTTGCAGAGAAGATGTGAATGCTGTGTTTACAGAGGAGGGCATAGTCTTCCACACATTGTGTCTGTGGGTTACCCACCACAGGCGAGGTCGTCTCTGGAAGTCTATCTGCCTCTTGCTGCTTCCGTCCCAGCCAAGTGTGGCAATGTGCCTGCATACATGTTTCCTGCACCTCCTGGAGCCAGGGTTGGTGATAATGTAGCCAGCCTGGGCCGTAGATGACTTCCTGCTGTATCATATAAGAAAACCCTGGGTCCCTGAAACGGACAGAGTGAAGGCAGGACTGTTGAGCAGAAGGCCCCTGACACACTCCATAGTTTCTATCGTTACCTACACATTGGGCAGAATCATTATTCCAGAATTTTTTATACATATATATATATATTTTTTTTTTTATTGAGACGGAGTTTCACTGTTGTCATCCAGGCTGGAATTCAATGGTGCGACTTCGGCTCACTGCAACCTCCGCCTCCTGGGTTCAAGCAATTCTCCTGTCTCAGCCTCCCAAGCAGCTGGGATTACAGGTGCGTGCCATCACGCCCGGCTAATTCTGTATTTTTAGTAGAGATGGGGTTTCATCATGTTGGGCAGGCTGGTCTTGAACTCCTGACCTCAAGTGATCTACCTGCCTCGGCCTCCCAAAGTGCTGGGATTACAAGCGTGAGCCACTGTGCCTGGCGCACAGACTACATTTTTAAAAAGGCCTTTAACCCTCCAGCTCCTCATGGTGACCAGACTAGAATCAGAGAGGATTACCAAACAGAGGTTCATTCTGATACCTTGTCTGGTGGACAGAGAAAATGATTTCTCATCGGCATCACTGCTTTTCCTAAAAAACAAACTGAACTTCAGATTATTCTTTTAGTTTTCTAAATCGGCGAGGGGCTAGTGCAGTGAGATATGTTTTGCGACGTCTCTTTGATTTGTGCCCTATTTCCCTCCTGAGGTTATGCATCCACTTTGTCTTCTCTTGGTTTGGTGAATCCCCCGTTGGATGCCGGCAGCACCGTCCCCTATACGGAAGGTCTGTGATGAGCCTGGAGCCTCATGCCTTCATCTGTCTATGCCTATCCAGTGCTATTCTCTTTCTCTGGGCACAGCCTCCTAGGCTGCCGCTCCGCCTCCTGTAAAACGGGCACAGTATTATGTGCCTTGTGTTTTCTCCGATTCAGCAGCCTTTCCGCAGATTATCTGTGGCCCCTGGGGAAAGGTGTTGGGTCCCAACACTCCATTATGGGGACTGCGGCTGAGGCCTGGCTGCAGGTCTCCCTACACGCTCCTCAGCAGTGAGCCCAGCGAGACACCCAGCAGACGGTCCTGCCTCCCACTCTCCAGCACTCCCCTCTGCTTACTTTGTCTGCAGCGGTGAGGCGGGTCCACGGCTTATCTGCCCTGCGGTCATAGTCCTGAGCGTCAGCCACCTCCACGTAGTCACTGAAGCGGATGAGGATCTTCCTTTCCCGAAGCTCTTCGACCGTGGGCCTTTGACTGAGCTGCAGGGAGGGAGAGAGATGGACCCAGTCAGCCAGAAGGGTGGACCATGGCACTTGGTCCTGTCTGTGAACTTGCAGGTGTGGAAAATAAGGTTCAGTGAGGCGATGGATGCATCGCATAGTGAGTGAGGGGCAGGGGCAGGGGGAGGGCAGGGGCAGGGGGAGGGCTGGGGCAGGCGGACCCAAGTCTCCTGACTCTTGGGACTGGGACCTTTCTACGTCCTAAGAGAGAGCTTTGTTATCCCTTACATACCCTCTAGGCCAAGCTCTATCTTTTTAAAAAAAAAAAAACTTTAAAAAAATCTTTTATTATGTAAATTTTCAAAAGGAAGGAGACTAATATAATGAATTTGGTGTATTATCACCAACTTCAACAATGATCAACTCTTGACTACATCCACATGTAGATTTCTTTGAAACAAATTGCAGGCATCATATCATTTTATCTGTGTATATTTCAGTATAGAATATATAAAGATTAGGACTTCAAAGCATAGTCACAATACTGTTTTTACACCTATACGAATCGATAGTAAACAGTCTCTATCTTCATAACATTGCTGAGTCCCAGTCATTACTAGAAGCTTATCTTTCTGTTTGGCTGTGGGTGCCTGTTGTGGATTTTTTATCTGTCCTACTCCCACCAGGTGACAGGGACATTCTACAATGATTCTGTCTTATTTTGGATTTGTAAGTCCACATCCGTGTCACATCGAGTGCTTTCTGCAAGGGGGGTTTGCAGTACATTTTGTGTGGGTTTTAGATGCAAAAAATCGTATGTGCGAATGGTATACAAACTCTGGGGTATGCAGGGATGGGAATCTGCTGGCCGAAGAGGTCTGCCCAAACACTGCTGACAGCCCTCTGCAAGAAGTTCAAGGGGAAGGTCAGTCGTCAAATGCGGAGTTGAGCAAGTACAGAAAAAGGCCACATTTATGCCAAGGGAGACTCAGGACCAGCCCTTTGGATGGTCCATGATGAAGGACTGCAGGAATGAGGGATGAAGCAAGTAAAAGGAAGATTCATATGTATTTTGCCATCTGCCGATATTAGCCATGAGGACCCTTCCTCTACTTTAGCAACATAAGGCTGACATTTCTATTATCTCTTCCTGTCACCAGGTTTATTTCTCCTGGAGCAACACAGTTGCTGTCTTTAAGATGCTGTCAAATGATGTTCAGCCAATGCTATTTAAAAGCAATTTTCCCGTTGAGCCCTCGACTCTGTGTAATTCTATTACTAGAAGACACTGTCTCATAGAATCTTGCAACTCAGGCCCATAAAACAAACACAGTGGAGTCCAGACCACCCTGGCAGTTTCGACTCTGCAACAGGCAGCTTCCAGACACCCTTGGCTGGTGCGAGAATTTTCCAACTTGCTCCCACGCTGGCAGAGCACAATTAGAGGATGGCTGGCAGGTATCAAATAGAGGGATAGCACACCCCGGGCAGGGCCAACGCAGGCCTGCAGCTCCCTCTCAGCCAAAGGCAGGAAGCTCTGGGGATCAGGGGCTCAGCTGCCTCTGGTGCCGGCCCCCCTGCCTAGACTGTATGTAGGCCTCCCTTGGTTTTCTTAGGCAGGACAACATTCTGGCACCAGTGTGGGCCTGTCGCGGGAACCCACAGGCTTCCCAGGCTGTTATGGGTGTGGTCACCATAAACAAAAACAGCGGTCATCCTGACTCCAAAACATGTTCTCCACAATGTGAGTGCAGGGAGATTTTGTGCCATAATTAAAATACATAAAGACATGCAACATTTGCCATATTTACTCCAGATAAACAGACTCCTACTCAGAATCCCATCTGTGTTCCTCAGGACTTGCTGGGTTTACCCCAAGGGGCTGGACAAAGTGTTATTTTATTTTCTTCATTTTTCTTTTTTTAGATGGAGTCTCACTCTGTTGCCCAGGCTGGAGTTCAGTGGTGCCATGATCTTGGCTCACTGCAACCTCTGCCTCTTGGGTTCAAGTAATTCTCCTGCCTCAGCCTCCCGAGTAGCTGGGATTACAGGTATGCGCCACCTTGTCCGGCTAATTTTTGTATTTTTAATAGAGATAGGGTTTCGCCATATTGCCCAGACTGGTCTCGAACTCCTGATCTCAAAGATCTGCCGTTCTCAGCCTCCCAAAGTGCTGGGATTATAGGTATGAGCCACCGAGCCTGGCCCAAAGTGTTATTTTCTAAGTGCACCCATGATGTGAGAAAAGTTATTAAGCCCTGACTTTCAAATTTCTCTTCCTGGAAACTGACCTGGATTTTACTAATATCCTATCTATGGCAGAGTCTGGAGTAAACCGAAGACTAAGCATAAACGCTGCAGGTCAGGGGCTGTTTCTTATGCCTGAACATCGTGGGGCCTTGGACGCCGTCTTTCCAAATCAAGATGGCACAGAGCACAAGTGCTCAGAGGGAATGAGCAAGGATGCAGCTGGCTGCTGCCTCTGAGAGTCACAGTTGGTGCACGGACCCCAGCACTAACAAACGGCCACCAGGACGCTCCTCTGTGTGCATGGGCTCATGCCCCTGACCACGAAAGGCTCAGAAGATGCACCTTTGGCCCGGTGGGTGCTGGCTGTGGCCCTCGGGGCATCTGGAACCTGAAGCCCTTCCTTGAATGCTGCAAAAATAATCTTTGCAGCCAAAGTCAGGCCCGCCTCGGCCTCCCGAAGTGCTGGGATTACAGGCGTGAGCCACTGCGCCTGGCCGCAGGCATGTTTTTTTTTTTTTTTTTTAAAGACAAAGCATGTAATTTTTATATTAGTCTCAGTTTGGTCAAAGAAAATGACTGGTCTGTTGCTATCAGCCTCAGTTACTACGTTTTATTTTTTATTTTGTTTTTTTACTAGTGCATTACAATTAAATAGAACTTTATTGAAGAAGTTATTGGGCTGAAGGCAAGTCACTGTAAAGCAGCCACCATCACTGGCATCTGGTCTCGGTGTGATAAATGCTCAAGAGGAGAAGAACCTACACAAGGCCAGGAAGTGATGATGTAGGTTCCCTACCTGCCGGAAGGCACCACATCTCTGCCCGCAAAAACAGATGTGGAAGTTGCCCCTCTGTTCTTCCAGTCTCTCTGTCTTAGAAGCAGTTATCTCCTCTCAAGCTCCTTATTTCTAACCGCCCCCCAGCCAGCCAGTCCCAGGGGAGGGCAAATGCTAAAATTCCAAGGCCATTTCCCTGGGAGAAGAAAGGAGAGGTGAGCAGGAACAAAGAGGCAATTATTTGATTGTGGAGACCTGCAAAAACTATGAACTATTTGGGGCCCCCCTCCCTAGTGTTACCTATCCTAGGGAGATGGGTGTGGAAAGGAAGACTCTTTACTAGCTCATTGCCAAATCATGCAATTAGTTAAGTTCTCTGCAAAATCATATCAACTTTGTTAAGAGATAGGAATTAAATAAATGTCTAAGTATTTCTCTATGACCACCTTTTAGCAAGCAACCTTAAAACTGGGGGAATTTTGGGGATCCAGAAACCAATTCTGAAAAATTTGATGAAAATCTGATTTAAACAACTTCTTTTTCTAAGTGTCTAGACCTTTCTGTATCAGAAATGAAGGTTTATCACAGTGTCTTTTTCAAGCCCCTGTCATTTCAAGGACACGATGAGAAAAAGCTAATGCATCTCTCCTACTCTTCTCACTACTCAATCTCAGGAAAAACTGCACCCTGCATCCAAAGAGTGGGTGGGCTCAAGGATGTAAAGGGTCCAGCCTTGACGGGTGGGACAGCGACTGGCTGGTGAAGTCACTTAGCTCTTGTTCTAGTCTCCACCAGGGTGACGCCAGCCAGTCATCTGGCCATTCAGGCACTTGTTTATCCTGCTCTTGCTAATTGTGTTGGCATTTGGCTTGTCACCAGGTATTTGGGATGCTCGCAGGGAAAGTGTTGAGAAATACAAACCATCACCTTAATAATTGGTATGATATTTCAGGATCTCTGAATTTCTTCCTTTGTGTGATATTTCTGGAGAGAAAAATCCACTAATAAACCTTTTTAAAATTAATATTAATGGGCCTCTTAACTGTCGCTAAGATATGAGAGTATCTTTCTCTCAAGATGGTCACTGTAGGAGGCTGATTAAAAACACTTTGACCTCGTCAGACAGAAGGGAGTATTATATCTTGCATGTCATCAATTAATTAAACTTTTCAGCATCATCCAAGAATAGCCTTAACAATGCGTTTATTATTAAAGAGGACACTCGTGTGGAATGAGATGCATGCAAGGCTACAGTGCATTGCCAAACCATCTACTTTTGGTGTTAAGAATATATTAAAATTCCAGTTTTATGACTTTTATCTATGTGCTTCTCAAACATCTGCTTTAAATTTGTCAGTACTTTTGTAATTTAGCCTAATAAAGTTGCATAGTTCTTAATTCCTAGGGAAAGAATAGTGTCGAGGAAGCAAAAAAAAAAAAAAAAAGTCTATACTTTCCCAGGGTCATAGCAAATAATTGTGTAATATTCGAACTAGTAATTTTTTTTTTTTTTTTTTTTTTGAGACAGAGTCTTGCTCTGTTGCCCAGGCTGGAGTGCCACTCGGCTGACTGCAACCTCTGCCTCCTGGGCTCAAGCAGTTCTCCAACCTCAGACTCTAATGTATCTGGGACTACAGGTGCACATCACCATGCCCAGCTAGTTTTTGTATATTTACTTTGACAAAGACAGCATTTTACCATGTTGCCCAGGCTGGTCTCGAACTCCTGGTTTCAAGCTATCTATTCATCTTGGCCTCCCAAAGTGCTAGGTTTATAGGCATGAACCACTGAACCTGGCCTTTGAACTACTGATTTTGATTATGAATTTCCCATTGCTTAATTGGATTATAGTGAATTTTTAAAAACAAAATATTTAGTATAATCAAAAATATAACGCAATAGCCATCAAGTTGTTTGTGAGTAGGTGGGTGTCACCAGCTGAAAGGACTGAGGGTCATGAAGCTGAGTGGAGAGGTCTTATAGAGTAAGAGAGTGGCGCTCTCTGACACAGGAGGAGAGGAACCAGGCAGTGGCGAGGCCACTGAGGCCAGCAGAGGGCAGAGGTGTGGCAGGCAGCCCACACTCTTCTGCCCCAGCTCTTGGCATGGAGAACCACCTACCTTTCGGGTTAGCCTCCTCTTGATCTCTCTCTTCTCCTCCTGTTCCTCTTGTTCATTCCGAGCTAAAAAAAAAAATATTTAAAATGTTTTTTATTTCAGTAAACAGTGTTGTGTACAGGTGCATCCTTTGGACCTTGGCAGGCTCTAGGCCAAGCATCTCATTTTAATAAAGGGAAGAGAGTGCTCCTGTCCCCTGCCACAGCTGCCCTTCTCCTTATGGGGATTGCTTTCCAAACTACCTGCATTGTTTCAAATTGCTACTGAGCAGTTGACCTTGTCATCTCGCCTTCTTTACATCACATGGGGTTTCAGGTCTCCGGGCAGAGATGCTGGGTTGAGAAATGTGGCTACAAGGCAGGAAGGTAGGTTTTTTTTTTGTTTTTTGTTTTGTTTTGTTTTGTTTTTTGTTTTTTGACAGGGTCTCGTTCTGTCTCCCAGGCTAAAGTGCGGTGGCACAATCATAGCTTACTGTAGCCTGGAACTCTTGGGCTCAAGTGATTCTCCTACCTCAGCCTCCCAAGTAGCTAGGACTGCACATGCACGCCACGACACCTGACTAATTTTAAAATTTTTTTGTTGAGATGGGGGTCTCATTATGTTGTTCAGGCCGGTCTTGAACTCCTGGCATCAAACAATCCTCCTGCCTTGGCCTCTCAAAGTGCTGGGATTACAGGTGCGAGCCACCGCACAGCCCAAGGAGGTGGGTAGGAATGTTGACACAGGGACACACAGGCATTTGGGGAGATGTGAGGCTCCTTTCTTTGGATAAGACTGGGGCTCGCTCATTCTTTGTTGAGCCTCCCACACACTGAAGGAGGCTCATTGTGGTGTAGTCCTTGTGTCTGGTGCCCTGTGGGGGGTAGAGAGAGCAGAAGACTGGCCTCAACCTGCTGCAGGAATAAGACAAGGCAGGAGGAATTTCAAAACGCTCACCTTTCACAAGCCTGATTCCATCGATTGTTTGAGTCTTCCAAGAAGTCCACAGAGCATGTGTGAGGCCAGAGTGTGGGATACAATTGCCTGCATGTAGACTTTTTAGGAGTGGCTCAGAAGAGTAGACTGCAGAGCCTAAAAGCTCTTGGCTTAATATATGGGTGATTTACTCATCAGATTTTTAAATAGCTGTACATAGGAGAGTCTGGGGAAGGGGGCAGATACTTGAAGGGCAGAGAGTCTGGGCTTATTTCTCCTTTTAAGCTAACTGGATGACCTGGGGTAGACCATTTCCCTTCTGAACCTTGGAAGAATTCCTTGATATCTGTGGAAGCACAGATATCAGCGTAGCGTTCTTAGACTTGAAAAAACTGTGGAAGTCAGCTTGTATCAAAGAAGGCCTGTGATTCTCAGCCATTAAATTTCAAATGGTGTTAATAAAAGGAAACACGTTGATTTTGGCATAGGGTGCATCACGACTGCCTGGGACACTAGCTGGCTCATTTTGAAAATACAGTTGTTGAATTATATTTTGGTAACTTCATTAGTTTGTTGTATTGGTGCACACAGGCAATTCAGGTATGGTTGCTGATTGTCTCAGTGTGGGACAGGTCTTTAAAGGAAGGAAAACCTCTGTGCCTAGAAAGGGCTGGGGACCATCTGATAACTGTGTCACCTTTACACTGAAGATAACTATACCTCCCACTAGCACAAGTGGTGTGAGGTCAGAGCAGAACTCAGGCCCTTGAGGGCCACCCCCACGGGCCTGATTTGGCCCCCTGACTGCCTGTGGGCATAAGGCTTTGTAGAAAGGCAGCACAAGAAACAGCCACATCTTGCTGTGGGCTGAGGTCACCAGAGGTCCCTGCTCCAGCCTACCCTACAGTGCCTGAAACTGTCACCATGAGTGTGCTTTCCTTGGGATTTAGAGATCCTATCTCCCTCCTGGAGTTTTGTTTTTTTTTTAATGCAAATTTCTCTTGAATAAAAGCCCATTAAACTAGTCAGCCATTAATAGCTCAGTATGAATTAATCTAGCAGAGATAAATTGGGGGCAGACAGCAAAACCCAGAAGTAGGGAGCCCCCAGACAGTGACATTTGTACAAATGCAAATTTCAGTGGGATAAAACCTATTAAACTAGTCAGCCGTTACTATCTTAGTATGAATTAATCTAGCAGAGATAAATAGGGAGGCAGACAGCAAGAACCAGAAGGAGGGAACTCCCATTTGGAGATGTCTCAGGTGGGAAACTGGATGGAAGAAAAGGTGGTCTGGATGTTGGGTCACCAGGGACAGCTAGAGGGCACACAGTGAAAATTTACAGAAGCACAGAATACTAGGGTCATGAGGGGACCTAGTGACCACCTCGTGTCTACCACTCCTGGTTTATAACTGAGGATCTGAAGGCTCAGGGGTGTTACATGGCTAGTCACCCCCTACCTGGCTCAGTGGTTACACAGATAGGCTTTTTCCTGTGGTCATGTTTTGCTTGGGGCGGGCTGTCCTCCTCATTACTAGCCTCAGACGTCTGATCCTACAGGTCCCTTCAGAGCCTGAAGGCAGGCATCCTGTGACACAGCTGACACAGCATGGAGCCTTCATCTCCTATGTGCATTTCTTAGGTCTCTCTGAGGGGTGGGGCCACAAGCTACCACCTATGGAATCGATACCTTTAGTTCAAAGCCATTGACCGACCCAGATTCATGAATTTTCAGGCGGAAGGTACCAAGACAACCCCATTAGGCAACTGGGAAGACAGGCCAGGAAGGGCCTATGATGTCATCATTACAGCTGCCACCATCAGAGGGTTCATTATGTGCTCAGAGGTGCACAGGGCCTCACTGGCTGCTGGACAGAACAGGGGCCGTTCCCAGGACCAGGCAGGGTGGGGCTGGAAACCAACCCAAGGCTCTCACAGCTCCAGGGCTGAGCCATGGCGTCTCTGTGCCCTGTTCCCCACCACCCAACACTGAGCAGTTCCTCAAATGGCTGAAAGCTCAGAAAATCAGTTTTAAAACAAACTATTGGAGGATGTTTTCTTATACCACTAGACATTTTTTTGTTTAACAATCGCAATAGATTAAATTTAAAAAAATATTTAGGAGAACATAGTTCCAGAATACAGGGAAAAACAAGAACCCATGGGAAAACAAGTTGATTTCTGAAAAGTTTCAAAACTATGAAATGATCAACCTGTTAGAATTGGTCAAGTAGTTCTTTAATTTGCAACTATGCGGCCAGGACAAAAGGGATTAGGGAAAAGAATAAAAGAGAACCATGGGAACAATCTTTCACAACTCCTTTTTGGTCCCCTGAATCTAAGTTCCCTGCTTGATGGCGGTAAAAACCCAAGCTCAAAGGACCTGTAGTCTCCCAGGGATCTGGACAAGCCACAGCGGGGATCTGATATCTTTGAGAGAACCAAGAGCTGAGCTAGGGGATTTTAGATCTCTTTCCAGAAACCGTACTCCTGGTGTGATAAGCACTATTTTCTGAAACCTAAATAATCCCCCGGAGGCTTTTAGCTTCTTTGAGTTTAGGTCTCAGGTCAGAGGCCACAAGCACAGCAGGGGGCCGTGAGTAAGCTGTCCAGGTTCACCTGGCTGTTTATCTTTCTCTCCAACAATGGGAAGTTTATAATAGCTCAGGTACCAGACTGGGGCAAAGGAAGACATCCTACAAGCCAAATGCTTCCCTGACCTCGGAAATGCTTTGAAAAAGCTCTAAATTCATTATATAGAATATTCAGCTTGGAAACTTTTAAGGGTACCCCTGGGCAGAAAAAAGTAAACACACATTCCTAGAGACCTAGGCAATGTGTAGGGTTCCCCCAGGACTGAGGAAGGCTAATTCTGAAAATAACTTCTACTGAGAGTTGAGGAAGTGGCGGCTGGCGTGAGGACGGGAGGCAAGATGTTGATAAGGGCAGAGTTGACAAAAACGGACATGCAGGGGTGTCGGGCGGGGGTGGGTGCTCTAGGCAACAGGCCTCCCCATCAGAGTGGAACGCAGCACCCACCTTCAGCAGACTACGAAATGCCGACCAAGTCACAAGGCCACAGTGAGCACGGTAGAAAGGTAAAGCCAAGAATATTTTAGTGTGGTTACAGTGGAAATTCCCGGCAAACTCACACTACGGTTGCATGTGATTTACTGGGCACGGGGTGGGGCGGGGGGGCCGGGGGAGGTGAGGAGTCAGTCTGTACAACATAGCATTTCTAGAAAACTCTGCATAGGATGTATCTTTCTTTTCTGGAGAGAAATTAGAAGTGTGTTGTGGGGTAGGGGGAACAGGGTCATGAATTAAGCCAGAAATATTTGTTCACTATCTTGAGGCCGGTGTTGGTGAAAATGGTAGCAATGAATGAATAGAATGGTTTGATTTTTAAGTTATTTAATATCCACCACTAAACTGACGCATACTGGTGTCCATCAAATGCTTGATCTCTTTTAGTATTTTGTATCCTGTTTTCTCTCTCTTTTTTTTTTAAAGCACCAAGTGGATCCTCTGTACATATTCAAATATCTCTGTGTCCTAAACCAAACAAGGGGCTCATTTATTTTTTTCTGTCTGCAGCAATGGTGAAAGGCAGTTTTCCTCGAATGAGAGCATCAGACAGGCATGCCCGGGACCAGCTGTGGGAATCCTGAGAGACAGACATGAAGCACTTCGCTTTCTTAGTCTTTCAATTTAATGTTCAAAGGGATGAGGGATTTTTATCAACAGCAGCCAGCTGCAATGCAAAGTCATGCTTTCTAGTCTTAGTTCAAATGGACATTTCCCTTATTTTAGCCGCGCATATCACAGTCTCCATTTTCAAGCCAATTTTGGTTTAAAGGTGACCCTACTCTCAAAAATCATTAAATAATAAGTGGTCTCACTCTAATTTTTCAGCTTCTCTCTGACTTTACAACTCACTAAAAGGAAGGTTCTGCCTGCCGCCCGTGAGCTTCTAAAGAATAAAGTGGAATAAAATTTGCCTTCTCTTTGGGGAGGTCGTCTTTGGTGTTCTCACATGCACGGATGAAGCTTCAACCGTTAGAAAGGTTTTCAATGCTTTCCGCAGAGGCGCAAGGTAGAAACCTTGTGGCCTACCATTAAATAATAACAAAAGCCACCACAAAACATCAGGGATTGCCATGGGCTTAGTCACTTACGTTTCAAAATGTTCCTCTGTTCCAGTTCCTCTGCAGTTGGCCTCTGGCTCAGCCGCCTACGGAAAAAATCCAGGAAAAGTTTTTGGACCATATCATAGCCTCCTTGGGTCACTAATCTCCTCGGCCCTTGCAGATACATGAGACAGTCCGTGGCTGGAGTTCTTGTTCCATCCTGTGCTCTGAAAGACTGACTCTCGCCACCACCGCCTCCTCAGTTCCTCAATTTCAAGCCCAGGAGAGGCACGTGCGTCATGTCACAGCCGCTGACCCCCACCCTCCTCCCTGCAGCGGCCCCTCCCCAGCCCCGTCTCCTCCAGTGGCCCCAGGCAAGTGGACTGCAACTCAGACGGGACTCTTTTCTTCACAGAAGTCCTTTTCTTTCCTTGTGGCCTCCTAACTTGGGGACTGTGGCCTCTTGCCTCTCTCTCCCTCCCTTGAGGCTAAAGCCTGTCTCCTGCCTCTTCTGTGCAGACCCAGTTAGAACATAAAGAGGCCTGTGGCCCCGGGGACATGTGAGAGAGTGCGTCTGTCTACAGAGAACAACGGCTGCTCTTCTGGTCCTGCTCCTCTTATTTTGGAGGCTTAGAAGACATGAGTGGCAGAGGCACAGAAATGATACTCATGTGGCCAGGCATGAAATTTAGCCACTGTACGTGAAACATCATAGCCAGGGCATGAGCCTGCAATGACGCAATGGGTGGAGGCGGGACAGGCAGTGGATGGCATGTAGTGACAGAAGTAGCCAGGGAACGGGCATGGCATCCGAGGGGAGAATGCCTGCATTAGGTCCCAGGAATGACTGACACAGACTCAGGAGCCTGAGCAGGAACAGAGACATCTGTACCTTTGAAGCTTTTGGTAATTATTTAACAACACTGCAATTATCCAGTATTCCACTTCACCCATTGGGATGAGGTGTGTGAGAGGTTGAATCATTGTAGAGGAAATTTTAGGCTTCTCAGACTCCTCTGTTGGGATCTAAGGGGTAGAAATGATGCTGTCCTAGTTGTGGAAGTTGCAGTCCCTCCTTGGGTATTAGAAACTGGTGTCCATAGTTGGCAAGATGTTCACATCTTGAAATCTAAAGAGAGATCCTAGAGTGAAAATATCAAGTTAATGAAGTCTCCAAACCTAACTACAGTTGGTCCTCTGTATCCATGAGTTCCACATTCTTCGGTTCTACCAACTGCTGACGGAAAATATTAAAAAAATACAAACAAAAACCAATAGTCTAATAATTATTGATATGGCATTTATCTTGTATTAGATATAAGTAATTTAGAGATGATTTAAAGGATATGGGAGGATACGCATAGTTTTTTGCAAATACTATGCCATTTTATACAAGGGACTTGAGCATCCTTAGATTTTGGTATCCAAGGGAGTTCTGGAATCAATCTCCCAGAAAGGACTATATTTTTAATTCAAAGCTTGTTGTCATTTGTGTTTTTCTTTATTGTGCTGGGCCAGAATCAATTGCTTCTGTGACATTCCTGTGGCACCACCACACATCCTATATAGAGAATGGGCTTCAATGTCTCATATAGTTTGGATATTTGTCCTTGCCCAAATCTCATGCTGAATGGTAATCCCCATTGCTCGGGGTGAGGCCTGGTGCAAGGTGCTTGGATGGGGAGTCCTCATGGCTTGGTTCTATCTTCTTGACAGTGAGTTCTTGCAAGATCTGGTCATTTAAAACTTTGTGGCGAAACCCCGTCTCTATTAAAAAGACAAAAATTATCCGGGCATGGTGGCACATGCCTGTAATCCTAGCTACTTGGGAGGCTGAGGCAGGAGAATCGCTTGAACCTGGGAGGTGGAGGTTGCAGTGAGCCGACATCGTGCCACTGCACTCCAGCCTGGGCGACAAAGTGAAACTGTTTCAAAAAAAAAAAAAAAAAAAAAAAAAAAAAAAGCATGTGGCAACTCCCTGCCCACTCTCTCTCTCTCTTGCTCCTGCTTTTGCCGTGTGATGTGCCTTCTTCTCCTTCACCTTCCTCCATGATTGGAAGTTTCCTGAGGCCTCCCTGGAAGTCAAGCAAATGCCAGGGCCATGCTGCCTGTATAGCCTGCAGAACCATGAGCCAATTAAACCTCTTTTATTTATAAATTACACAGTCTCAGGTATTCCTTTATAGTAATGCAAGAATGGCCTAATAAAATGTCAGAGAAAGGATTTTTGGTTATATACCTGCTTATAAAGCCTATAGCACCCTGAAACTGTTGGAAATTGCATTCCAAAGTGTTTTTAAGAGTATAAGAACATTTTCATATTTATTATTCCTTTTCAAAATATCCCTGTGGTATAATATAAAACATATTTGTCTTTGACCCAGTTCCTATCACAGAGCACCTAAAACCCCTGGAATTTCTGGGGTGTCAGGAGTGTTTTTTTTTTGTTACTTGGAATGAGTCCCTTTGGATTACACCAGAGTTTATGCTAATTAGGTGACTTAGGGTGGGGCTGGCCACCAGAAAGACCACATAGTTAGAGGCCTGGAGCTTTCAGCTGGGAAGCAGGAGGGTGGGGGGCTGAAGGTAAAGTTCTATGGAAACTCTTAAACCACAAGATTAGATGAGCTTCCAGGTTGCTGACCATGGGGCTGGGGGGCACTGCTGGGAGGGTGGCACCTAGAGAGTGCACAGAAGCTCTGCCTCTCTCCCCCAGTACCTTGCCCTGTCCATCTCTTCATCTGGCTGTTCATCTGTAACCTCTGTAAGAAACTGGTAAAGTAAGTGTTTCCCTGAGTTCTGTGAGGTGTCTTAGCAAATTATTTGAACACAAAGAGGGAGTTGTGAGAACCCCAATTTACAGCTAGTGGGTCATAATATAGGTGACAACCTATGACTTGGTATTGGCATCTGAAGTGGGGGAAGTTCTGTGGGGCTGAGTCCTTTACCTGTGTGATCTGACACTGTCCCAGTAGAAAGGGTCGGAATCAAATTGAATTACAGGATGCCCAGTTCGTGTCTGCTGGAGAATTGCTTGGTGTGTGGGGAACTGCCTCACACGGAAGTGTGTGGGGTCACAGAAGTGTGTTAAGTGTGAGAGTAGAGTGAAAAAAGTTTGTTTTTTTCTTTTTTTGAGACGGAGTTTAGCTTTTGTTGCCCAGGCTGGAGTGCAGTGGTGCGATCTCAGCTCACTGCAACCTCTGCCCCTTGGGTTCAAGCGATTCTCCTGCCTCAGCCTCCTGAGTAGCTGGGATTACAGATGTGTGCCACCATGCCCCATGCTAATTTTTTGTATTTTCAGTAGAGACAGGGTATCACCATGTTGGCCAGGCTGGTCTTGAACTCCTGACCTTAGGTGATCCACCTGCTTCAGCCTCCCAAAGTGCTGGGATTACAGGCATGAGCCACTGCTCCCAGTCAAAGTTTGTTTTTTTTTCTTTGCAATCCCATTAAGACATTTTTCATCCCCATTGACAAGGGCCAGCTGTGGATTTGGAAATTCACAATATTAAGGGGTCTAAATTTGGATGCAGTAGTCTTTGAATTCTTTCTAAAATAGCATTCTCACACTGCAGGAGGAAAGTGATGATTATACAACTGAGTGAGCCGGTGTCAGAGGTCTGGAATGCAGCTTACCAACTCCATGTTGAAAGATCTTAACAGCTCTTTCTCACCTGCCAGTTAATTTTCCCTAAAAATACTTGCTTCTTTTATAAGAGATGCGCAGCCACTTTTATGGAATGGTTTGGTAATACCCAGGCTTTAAGTCAAGCTAAGTTTTGGGGGCAGAATGTTTTGAGAAAGCCTTGTAAATGTGGGTGGCGCCTACATCTTGGTGGTCAGGCCAGTGTTTTGGAGTCTTATGCAGTGTCTGCAGACTACATTGTTCCCTCATCAGCTTTGACGGTGCCATCCTATTGATCTCATTAGTGAACATGACAACTGTCTCTGTGGTGGCCCCCTTTTTTTCTTATGGGTGGTCATATTTGGAGGGGGCAAAACTGAGTGACTAGACTCTGATCAGAGAAAATTCTGTTATTAACTAGGCTGCTTTATAGTCAAACACTCATAATTTCAAATGAGTTCCTCTGTTTATGTTTCATTTCTCTGGAAAGTGACTGAGAACATCAAGACTAATCGTAGCTATAAAATGCAGCTGAGCCCGCCAGAAGGGCCTGTGCTATAGTTAGTTGTTTTGACCTTGAAAATGAGATTTGGGAGGAAAATGATATGGTGGCACTGTAAGGACAAAGCACGAAGTAGCTCAGGAGCTAGGAGGTTTGGGTTCCAGTCCTGGCTCTGCTCTGAACCTATTTACCTCAGACAAGGTATCAGATCCTGCTAGGCCTATGCTCTTTTCTCTGCAAATCATAAATACTAATTTAATAAGCTAAGGCTGATTTAATGCCTATAATGTAAGGGTATGGTTCCAAGCACTGTACATATGTTAGTTCATTTAATCTTTGTCTTAAGATTTTTAACTGAATTCCAGTTGCAAAGTCTTCTTTGCCCTGGGAGGTTACATATTCATAGATTTGGGGATGAGGATGTGGACACCTTGTGGAAGGGTGGTCAATATTTTGTTGGCTATAACCGTGATACTTTACTAGTCAGAGGTTGTAAACTGACGCCTGGTGCACTGGATTTGACTCTATCCATTCTCTTTGGCATGCTCAGAGGTTACACTTTTTTCTCTTTTTTGAGACAGAGTCTTGCCCTGTCGCCCATGCTGGAGAGCAGTGGCGCAATCTCAGCTCACTGCAACCTCCACCTCCCAGGTCCAAGCAATTTCCTGCCTCAGCTTCCCGAGTAGCTGGGATTACAGGTGCATGCCACCACGCCCAGCTAATTTTTGTATTTTTAGTAGACATGGGGTTTCGCCACGTTGGCCAGGCTAGTCTCAAACTCCTGACCTCAGGTGATCCACCCACCTCGGCCTCCCAAAGTGCTGAGATTACAGGCATGAGCCACTGAGCCCAGCTGGTTACACTTTTTTTGAACCTGAATGCCTTTAGACAGAGTGTGTGTGATCTTATTAGCCCACTCCCCAGGCCTCACTTAGATAATACAGGTGAGCACGCTCACATCTGTCCTGCTTTTTTTTTTCCAGATCATTCCTGGACCCCGATGGCTTCTGAGTTTGAGATCGCTGGCTGAGATCATCAAATGATAAGAATTCCAATTTTTGTTTTCCTAAGTCTTTCATCTGCTAATCTACCCAACACGAGCCAGGGGCCATGTAGAGGGCCAGGCACGTTCTTAAGGGGCTCACAGCCTAGGGGTGCGCATCTGTGATTACAATGTGCAAGGTAAAACTGGATCAACAGTTTCCAAGGACTGGCATGTAATAAAATATCCTCAAAACAATAAGCAAGTTGGGCATGACTTAGACTTTCACTGCCCATGTAGAAGGCACTGTACGTTCTTGCAGCATCTCAGTTGGCCATCAAGAGGTGAGTCAGAAAGAAACCATTCAGCAGCCACATGGAAGTGGGGCTCACTGGGCACAAGGCAAAACTGTGAAGGAGATAAAGTGTCTGTGGTTCTGCACTGACTCTATTCCGTGGAGTCCTCCCCTCTCGAGTTCCTAGAATTATGTTATCACTCTTGCTCTGTCTCATTCCTGTCAAGGCTTGTTTTAGAAATGGGTGCCAGAGACTCAGTTACATTCAAATGTAAACCCGTTCATTCATTTAGCAAGTCACTTGTTAGTGCCAGTGCTGTGTCAGGTTCTACATTAGGTACCAGAGTACAGTGATGAGCAAAACCAGTCCCTGCCCTTCTGGAACAGAGAAGATTGAAAGAGGATGGGGGGGTAGCCATTAATCGAACAGTCACAGAAATGAGTGCAAAATGTAGCTGGAGTAAGAGATTCCATGGTGAGGCACTTGGTGCAGGGATCTCTGGATCTGACCAAATCGGGAGGTCAGGAAAGGCTTCCAGGAGGAAGTGACCTGTGCCCAGAGCTCAGGGATGGAAGAAGGATGCTCCTTCTGGGCAGAGAGTAAGGAGAGAAGGTTGGTGGGAAGGAGGGCAGGGGCCAGATGCTGTGGGTATGATTTGGATCTGTGTCCCTGCCCAAATCACATGTTGAATTTTAGTCCCCAGTGTTGGAGGTGGAGCCTGGTGGGACGTGATTGGATCATGGGGGTAGTTTTTCATGAATGGTTTAGTCCCAACCCCTTGGTGCTGTTCTAGTGAGAGTGAGTGCATTCTCGTGAGATCTGGTTGTTTAAAAGTGCGTAGCACCCTTCCCTCTTGCTCCTGCTCCTCCAGTGTAAGACACCTTGCTTTCCCTTTGTTTTCCACCATGACTGGAAGTTTCCTGAGGCCTCACCAGAAGCAGATGCCAGCATCATGCTTCCTGAGCAGCCTGCAGAACTGTGAGCCAATTAAACCTCTTTTCTTTATAAACCACCCAGTCTCAGGTATTTCTTCATAGCAGTGCGGGAGTGGCCTAATACAGCTGCTTGCTTCTAGGACTTCAGTATTCTTTTTCTAGGAGCAATGTGAAGCCGCTGAAGAGTTTCAGTTTTAGGGTGTGAGAGGGGAAGAGCAAATGAAATGATCAGACTTACAGTGGAAAAAGATCATGCTGGTTGTTATAGGAGAAGGGATTGGGGGAGGCAAGAGGAAACCTGAGGAGAGGCTTTGGGAGGCTTGGCACACCTGGTAAGAAATGGTGGAGGCTTGGGCGAGGCTGTGGCGGTGATGTGCAAGCTCTCAGGAAGTCATGTAGCCACAGCATACATGAATGGACAGGAAGAAGCAGGTGTACAGGATATCTCCTTAGGTCTTCTAACTCATGCAGCTAGATGAATGGGAATGCTCTTCACTGAGGCAGGGACACTGCAAGAGAACCAGGGTGTGAAGGAAGAGTGGAAGAAAACCATGAATTTGAGTTTGGATCTGTTACGTTAGAATGCTCCTGAGACATATGAATGAAGCTGTCATGTAGGCAGCAGGATATGTTCAGCTCAATGGAGAGGAGAGGACTAGGCCAGTGATAGAAATCTGAGACTAGTCTGCAATATAGACAATATTTGAAGCCATGAGTATGGAGAGAGGAGAGACTGGGAAGAGGAGAGGGCTTACGATGGAACTTTGCAGAATTCCAGTATTTAATGCATGGACTAAGGAGGATGACCCTGCCATGGATTCTGGGGAGGGGCAGTTCTTGGAGGTAGGATGAGGACTAAAATGTCATATCGTGGAAGCAACGTAATGGGAAAGAAAATACAGTAACTAATGCTAAGGCTTTCTGAAGTGGAGTCGAAGGTTGCAAGAGGATCGCACTCACACCTGCTGAACGTCAAACCAGGGGATGTTCCAATAGACTGGGTCAAACAACTGAAGTCAGCATCTGCTGGCCTTCAACACCTCAGCTGAGAGTACTCTCATTAACTAACCAATCACAACGGCTTTGTGATTTAGGATTTCTGCCTGGCCAATGAACTACTTCCGAAGATAACTTTTTATGACCATCCTCTATTTTAAAAATTCTCTCCTGCAGCCTGCTTTATGGGGCACTCTTCAGGGCTGCCCTGATCCGGTGTACCCCAGCTGCCATTTTTGTTTCCCAAATAAGTGCTATTTGCTTTGACCCGCGTGTCAATCTTTTCCTTAACAGTAAGATGATAGGTATGGCCCACAAAGAGTGCTGAGAGCTGCCATAAGGTTAGATGAGGCCTGAAAAAAATGCCCACTGGGTCTAGCACCATGGAGGCTGTTACTGACAAGACCTAGAGCCCCTTCAGTGGTGTGGCAGGAAGAGAAGCCAGATTGGGGAG
The DNA here is from genome assembly GCF_028878055.3 of Symphalangus syndactylus. NCBI lineage: Eukaryota > Metazoa > Chordata > Mammalia > Primates > Hylobatidae > Symphalangus > Symphalangus syndactylus. Next base: position 57,684,217 of record NC_072445.2, read on the forward strand.
GGCTGAGGACAGGGGTGGAAAAATGGATGCACCGAAGGTGGAGGACTTAGCCACGAAGCCTGGCTTTGAAGGGGGTGAGAGAAGTAGAAGTGAAGGAGGCTGTGGTGGAATTTTATTTTATTTATTTATTTATTTTTCAGAGATGGGGCCTCACTCTGGTCACCCAAGCTGAAGTGCAGTGGCACCACCTTGGCTCACTGCAGCCTCAACCTCTCGGACTCAAGTAATCCTCTCACCTCAGCCTCCTGAGCAGCTGGGACTATAGGCATGCACCACCATACCTAGCTAATTTTTAATTTTTGGTAGAGACGAGGTCTTTCTATGTTGCCCAGACCAGTCTCAAACTCCTGGGTTCAAGCTATCCTCCTCCCTTGGCCTCCCAAAGTGCTGGGCTTACTGTTATAAGCTCCCATACCTGGCCAAATTGTATTGTATTTTTTTCTCAGACGAGGGCTCACTCTGGCCCAGGCTGGAGTGCAGTGGCGCAAACTCGGCTCACTGCAACCTCTGCCTCTCAGGTTCAAGTGATTCTCCTGCCTCAGCCTCCCGAGTAGCTGGGACTACAGGGCACGTGCCACCACACCAGCTGATTTTTGTATTTTTAGTAGACATGGGGTTTCACCATGTTGGCCAGGCTGGTCTCGAACTCCTGACCTCAGGTGATCCACCCCTCCTCAGCCTCCCAAAGTGCTGGGATTATAGGTGTGAGCCACCACACCTGGCCCCAATTTTATTTTTTTAATGGAAGAAAATGGGGCATGTTTAATGGAAATAATCCAGATTAGATGGTGGGGGGTGGAGGGAGAAGCTGAATATATAAAAAGGGAGAGGCCCAATTGATAGTGCGTGAGTCTTGAGAAGGTGGGAGAGCTTGGGATCCAAGGGATGGAGGCGGCATTATTTTTGAGTAGAAGAGGAACAGCTCTTTACTGGGACAGTGGGGAAGCAGGACAGAGTGAGTTGCATGTAGATTTGCAATGTTCCGTATTGGAATTATAGAGGAGTTCCCAATTGATAGCTTTTGCTTATTCTTTCAAGTTGAGATACACTGAAGATGACTTATTTTAGTTTAAAATTTTACCTTTCATTGGGAGATTTGTCTTTGAACAGAGACAAATTCACAGACCCAAAGCATAAAGCTCCAGCTTTGGAATTCTAGTCATCAAAATTTTCGGTGGACACCCAGGGCATCTTGCCATCTTCACCAAGCAAAGCAGCCATCTGCTCGGCTCATTTTATGATCGATGTACCTGGTGCATCTATTAAGTATTGGTTAACATAGAAAGCTGAGCAGCAGAGCACGATGACGTGGTCACCTGTGTGAATCATCCCAAGGAGCTGCTAACTCCAAGAATCAAAGTCAAGATGCCTTCTGAATATACTGTATCTCCTTTGCTCCCACCTTGCCAGTAGATTTAATTAGTTGTATCTGATTAAAACTAACATTAAATTAAAAAAATTCCTGACTATATATTTAAATGTGATCACTTTGCTAGGTGTCAAAGGCAATAATTTTTGGAGATAAATTTTTACATATAATGAATCATCCGAAACTAAATGTTTAATGTACTTTCAAGGGATCTTAAGTAGCTTTGCTACTATATATGTGACCCTGGTTTATAAAATACGTCTGAGCGGCAAAATGGTTTCCATGCCTCAAATGGTTTTTTCTTTACCATGGACTATGGCTGAATGATTCTCCATTTACAGTGAACTGAAAAAATCTCTGGGTTCCTGTTTAAATGCCACATGCCATCAACTGCCATATGTGAGCCTTCTATTTTCTTTAAAAATTGAAGAATGGATCTTGCCTTTTTTTTTTTTCAGTCTGAACAATGCTGTCTCTACTGGTGACCATAAGAACTAATGAAATAAATTGAAGTTTTCTTTTTTGCATAGAAAGACTGAAAAAAACCAATAAAAGCCCAAAATAAAGGACACTTCAGTTTTGACCTTGGAAAAAGAAGACTGGTGGAGAACGTAGTGGCAAGATGCTTTAAATGTATGCAGAGCAGGCAGCATTGTCTTTGCACATTACAGCATCTCCCTAGAGAAGTGACAAAACCCTTGTAGGTTTGGTTGGTCTGACTTGTTGAGGCCAACAGAGATTAGTTCTGCTGTACAGAGCTAATGGGCTTTCTGCCGGTTCCAGAACACCAAGGTCACAGCTTTCATTAGCATTTACAACTGCTTATTGTTTTGAGGGCCTTGATTTTAAAGTCTGGATCTCTGAAACTGTATCTGCATTTCAGGACAAAGGAAAAACAGAATTAACTTGGGTTTTCTGCAACTCAGCACCAGAGAAAGGTAACTGCATTTTCAGACAGAAGGAAAGAGGAAATGCAAAAGTCTTCATAGAGAATGACAGGAAATAAGATCCTCTCTCCAAAAGTAGGAGGAGATGGGGTTTTCTAACAGGTATCCTAGAAGGAAGACTGAACAAGTGTAGATGGGCTTGGTGGGATCAGGGGAAAGGGAGAAGTGCTGAATTCTATCCCCTCTACATCCTTTGGAAACTTCCTCCTGAGAACCTATGAGTTCCATGAGGATTGGGGCATTTCTGTCTGGCCTTGGTTATTACTATATCCCCAGTTCCTAAGAGAGCATAGAGAGCATAATAGGTGCTCATTTAGTAACTATTTAATCCAGATCCCACCAGTTCAGATGCCACACATGCTCCTTGGATGATCCCATCAACACTCATGACTTCCAGTAGCATCAGTATGCTGATGTTTCCAAAATCTAAATCTCCAGTCATATTTTTAGTTCCTGGCCACCTTTCTAACTGCTGTCTTGTACTCCTATGGGCCATGAGACTTAAAGGGTCCCAGATGAATTAATTCATCTTCTTCCCCCACACATCTTCCCCTCCAAGTGGTCTTGCATGGAGTCCCAGTGAGATGCCCAGGCCATGAAACTGGGAATCATCCTGTCTGAACTTCACTCTTGATGGCCAATCAACCACCAAAAGTCTTATATCCAAACCATCTCTGATTCCATCTACCACCACCTTGGGAAAGCAGTCCATCAGCATCTCTCCCAGTTGCTGCCAGCCTATCCCACTCTGGTCCTCCTCCAGCCCATACAGAATGATCTTTCTAAGGGACTGATCTGATCACACCACTCTGTGCTTGAAAAGTAAGTATGCCTTTACAGTGCTCACAGGGCAGAGTCAAAACACTCAATGTTCTGAAAGATTCTTCACGATCTGGCTACCTGCCTGTCAAGAATCTGCCCATTCTGTCCTTCACCCAGAATGATCTCTTCTTGGTTCCTTCCAGATTTGCATGCCCTTCCTCATAGCCTTACCATTCTTTTCCTTCCTCTTTGTCTGGCTAACTGACAATAATCCCTAACATTATACCTTAAAGCTTCAGTATCACTTCCTCTGTCTGCTAATCTCTTGGTTTAGGTGTCCTACAGTGTGGAACAATATTCCTGCATGTTCCATACCCCAGTGCTTGTTTTACTTTCTTTTATTGCCTGTCCTATTCACCAGACAACAAGGTTTATGCTCTGTGAGGCCAGGGCCACCTCTGCCTCACTCACAACCAGGGATAGCTTCCTGTGCGTAGAAGCTGAGCAGGTGCACAGAACACCCTCCTACTCCACCCCTGCACAGAAGGGCTTCGTGCTTGGGGTTTAATGCTCTGTTGCCATTTCGAACTTTTCAATATTTTTTGATCTTTTCAACAAGGAACCTCTCACTTGTTCACCATGACATCTGCAGAGCCTGGCACAGAGTCTGGTAACTGGAGATGCTTAATGTTTGTGAAATAATTAAATGGATGCTACTTGGTGACTTTCCCTTACCTTTAACCTTTACCTCTTTCTTGGTTCTTTCCTTAGGGCAAACAACTGTATTGTCCATTAGAAATAAAACTCATTAAAATAACAACAAACGAACAAAGCTGTCCTCCTACGCCAGCCTCTTCCTCCAGCTCACCCCTCTCACCTGTCTGCTTTTGGCTGCCAGACCTCTCGAAAGGGTGGTCCAGGCTCGAGACCTCAATAACCCTCCAGTCTGGCTTCTGTTCACACAGCTCTACTGTGCTGGTTCTCAGCAGGGGTGATTTTGCCTCCTAGGATGCATTTGGTAATGTCTGAAGTTATTTTTGGTTGTTGCGATTGAGAGGGTGCTATTGGCATCCAGTAGATAGAGACCAGGGTGCTAAACATCTTCCAATGCATGGGACAGCCCCCACCACAAAGATCATTCAGTCCAAAGCATCAACAGTGCTTAGGTTGAGAAGCCCTGCTCTATTGAATCAATTCTTGATAAGGTCATCGATGATTTAATTGTCTAATCCAGTGGCCTTTTAGAGCCCTTGTTTTACTAAACCTTTCTCTATTATATGATAACTTTGACTAATAGTCTCATATTTTTCTCTTAATATTTCCTAGTTCCTGCTACTTAGCAGATCTCAGGTGTGATAAAAGCCCAGGGGTGCCCTATCCTTCCGAGTGGCTTTGGGCAGTATGATGCATGCCAGTCACCAGCTTGGGTCAGCCTGCTGTTTAACAAGTGTGAGATCTTGAATGAGATGGCATTCCTCTCTAAGCCTCAGCTTTTTCATCTCTGTGCGATGGAACAAAGAGAATACTTTAACTGCCAGTCCTGGTCAAAATTCCTAGTATTTTAGTGCTAAGAAGGGGCAGAGGAGAAGTTGGGAGGCGGGGAGGACATAGCTTGGTTGTTTTACTCCTCTGCTAACAGCCTTGCACCGCCTGACATTGCACTAAGAATAATGCTTGAATTCACTCCACACCACACCCTGGCCACTATGCCTCATTTACCTTCACTCCCTTATTCATAGTAGGACAACCCAGTAGCACATTCACGGTTTAGGGAAGCTGAGTTGCCTCCTCTGATTCTACCAGGCAGAGGTAGTAGTTCTGTCTATGGAGTTCCCCATCTTGACGATGGCCTTATCCATTACATTGATGATACCTGCGTACATGAAGATCTTCTCAGTTGGACGATGAATGCTCCAAAACCACCAATTACATCTTATTTATCTCTGTGTTCTTAGTACTTAGTACAGCAGCTGGCACATAATAGGGGCTCATTTGATTTTTTATGTTAAACAAATGAATAATCTCTCACCCCTCGTGGTGTGCCCATGGGATGAATGAGAATGCTGGGTGTATGAGAAGGCATTCCTGCCACAGAAGAGAGGCTGCTGGGAGGGCTGAACAGCAGTTTTGCTTTTATTCCTCAGTACTATGCCCTTTTCTCTCTGCAAACTGAGCAGAACAACTCTTAATACCATTAATCCGCACGGCCAGCTCTTCCCAGTCATTTCCGTCAATGATTTTCAAATTTCTGTCATTCCCCTCAAGCTAAGAACAGTTAGCCTGGCTAGAGGAGAGAGCACAGAGAGGGGAAGATGAACTGGGGCCCTGAGGCCCGCATCCTGGCCTGCCTGCACCACTCATCAGAAGGTCCCTTGAGCACATGACATCCCCTTACCCCTCCATGCCCAATTTCACTATATGACAAATGGTCATAATGACATCTAGCCCACCTGCTGTGTAGGACTGTCAGGAGGATCAAAGGAGAATTAGATGTGAAAGTCCCTTTTAAAAATAAGTATAAAGCATGAAATACTATTTTTGGTAACTTGAAAAAAAATCCCTTACCTGAAATAGATAAACAGGTTATGCTTAAAAGAGTATTTTTGGCTTTATTCTCTGGAGGCTATGACCCCAGTGCAATGGCCTGTGGCTAAGATGAGACACTGTGAGATAATAACCCAAAAAAGTACTGTAATATTGCTGGTCATGTTGAGTGGAAATCACTTTTGGAGTAATGATGGGACTGTGTGTATTACTAGGCATCAAATCCATTAAAAAACAAAACAGTAAGACGGTTGAGAGCCTGCACGGTGAACATTTTCAGTATTATTAGGATTATTGGACATAAACCCCATGTCAGGATGATTCCACTTTGAAAGAGTATCTGAGTTGTTATAACAGAAATGAAGGTAGTTAATAATAACAGAAATTAAGACAGTCGTTTCAACAAGGCTATTTTTACAAGAAGAATCCATCAAAATGAGTGCCAAAACATTGTGATGCCAAAAAGCTAGGAAGTACAGAATAAAAGACAAATCTCCAATGCTCCACCACTTTAAAGTGACTCAGGAGATTTGGTCACCTTTAACTTAACTCCTCCAACCATCCCTGTGTGTATTATGTGCCAGAAATTGGGCTAGGCTTTCAGTTAGAGCTATATATAAAAACAACATCAGCAAGAATGACCATGCACAGATGATTTAAAAAGCTCTGCCATCAAATATAGACCATGTTTTATCTTTGGTATTAGCTTCTCCTCACACCTTAAAAACTAAAATTTAGCCTTTGCTTTTCCCTGCTCCTTTCCAATAAAGAGCTCTACTAGGTACCTTTGGCAAAAAATTAACTTTCTTTCTAGGAGCACAAAGTATTTTGTAAATAACCCTCTGTCAGAGCCTTCAACAAGCTTAACATGATCTGATCAAGGGAAAAGACTGAGGCAAAACTAGTGCAGGGCCACCACTGCTAATCATCACACTTCACTAGACTAGTGGGAAGAAAAACCACACTGAACTTAGAACTGCAAGCCCATTGCTGGTCCTCTTCCTACAGCATTTTGTCTCTTTTCCTGATCTCTGCTGTTTCCCATGGTTTCTATGTTAGTAGTTCTCAATCCCATAGCACCTTAGAATAACCTGTGTTACCTTAAACCTGGGCCACATTCTTAACCAATTGAAACAGAATGTATGAAAGTAGAGCTTAAGCACTGGTTTTTTTTTTTTTTCTTTTAAGATGGTGTCTCTCTCTGTCGCCCAGGCTAGAGTGCAGTGGCATGATCTCAGCTCACTACAACCTCCGCCTCCCAGGTTCAAGCAATCCTCTTGCCTCCCCTAGAAGCTGGAATTACAGGCATGCACCACCATGCCCAGCTAATTTTTGTATTTTTAGTAGAGATGGGTTTTTGCCGTGTTGGCCAGGCTGGTCTTGAACTCCTGACCTCAGGTGATCCATCCGCCTCGGCCTCCCAAAGTGCTAGGATTACAGGCACGAGCCACTGCTCCCGGCCTGTTGTATTTTTTTTTTTTTTTTTTTTTTTTTTTTTTTTAAGCCTCCCAGGTAATTCAAACCTGCACTGAGGACTGTGAAGAATCCCAGGTCAGTGCTTCTCACAGTGTGTTCCCCAGCATCGGCATCACCTGGGTGCTCTTTAATCTGTAAACCACTGGGCTCTGGAGCTATTGAATCAGAAGGTCTGAGAGTGGGGCACAGCCATCTGTGCTGTTTTTACAAGCTCTCTCCAGGAGATGCACGTGCATGCTAAAGTTTGAGAACAGCAGCTCTAGATGCTATCATAAAAGGTTGAAGGAGGCTGCTTCAATAGGTGGGTGGACATGTAAGCAGGTAAGGTTAGAGAGATGTGAAGATTTGGAGACAGCCTGCATATGACTACTGAAAAGACGGAGGTCACTGAGCAATAAGGAAAGAAATAGCATGCGCAAAGTGTCAGCCTCCATCTACAAGGGAAAAAGTGAGATTTGTGTTCTATCCTGTGGAAATAAGAAGATCCCAGAGGAGTCAAGAGCTATGATTTAGACCAATGGGTTTAACCTTTATTTATTTTATTTTATTTCCATTTTACTTAATTCAATATGATTTAAGATATATCTGTTGAACCTTTTCCAGATAAGGTGCTGGATGGGTGGGAATTAGAAAGATGATTATGATGTATAATAAAGCTCTATGAAGTTAGGGATTGATATGGTTTGGATCTGTGTCCCCACCCAAATCTCATGTTCAATTGTAACACCCAGTGTTGGAGGTGCAGCCTGGTGGGCGGTGACTGGATCATGGGGGTGGTTTCTCACGAATGGCTTAGGACCATTCCCTTGGTGCTGTTCTTCTGATAGTGAATGAGTTCTCATGAGATCTGGTTGTTGAAAAGTGTGTGGTACCTCCTCCTCTCTCTCTTGCTCCTGCCCCTGCCATGTAAGATGCTTCACTCCCCCTTTGTTTTCTGCCATGACTGGCAGCTTCCTGAGGAGTCCCCAGAAGCAGAAGCTGCTATGCTTCCTGTACAGCCTGCAGAACCAGGAGCCAATTCAATCTCTTTTCTTTAAAAATTACCCAGTCTCAGGTATTTCTTTGTAAGCAGTTCAAGAAAAGACTAATACAGAAATTTGAAACTGAAGAGTAGGGTATTGCTATAAAGATACCTGGATATGTGGAAGTGACTTTGGAACTGGGTAATGATCAGAGATTGGAAGAGTGTGTAGGGCTCAGAAGAAGAGAGGAAGATGAGGGAACATTTGGAACTTCCTAGAGACTGGTTGAATGGCTGTGACCAAAATGCTCATAGTGATATGGACAGTGAAGGCCAGGATGATGAAATCTCAAATGGAAATGAGAAACTTATTGGGAACTGGGGCAAAGGTCACTTTTGTTATGCTTTAGTAAAGAACTTGGCTGCACTGTGCCCCTGCCCTAGGGATCTGTGGAACTTTGAACTTGAGAGTGATGATTTAGAGTATCTGGCAGAAGAAATTTCTAAGCAGCCAAATTCAAAATGTAGCCTGGCTGCTTCTAACGATATATGCTGACATGCATGAGCAAAAAAATGACCTAAAACTGGAACTTATATTTAAAGGAGAAACAGGGTAAAAGTGGAAACTTTGCAGCCTGGCCATGTGGTAGAAGAGAAAAGCCCATTTTCAGGGGAGGAATTCAAGTAGGCTGCAGAAATTTGTATAAGTAAAAAGGAACTAAGTCCTAATAGCCAAGACAATGGGGAATATACCTGGAAGGCATTTCAGAGACCTTCACAGCAGCTCCTCCCATCACAGGCCCAGAGGCCTAGGAAGGAAGAATGGTTTCATGGGCCAGGCCTAGGGCCCCGCTGCCTTGTGCAGCCTTGGGACACTGCTCCCCACATCTCAGTCACTCTAGCTCTAGCCATGGCTCAAAGGGGCCCAGGTATAGCTCAGGCTCCTGCTTCAGAGGGTGCAAACTGTATGCCTTGGTGGCTTCCATGTCATGGTAAGCCTGTGGGTGTGCAGAGTACAAGAATTGAGGCCTAGACTTTAGAGGATGTATGGAAAAGCCTGGTGTCCAGGCAGAAGCCTGCTGGAGGGGCAGAGCCCTCATGGAGAACCTCTACTAGGGCAGCGCAGAGGGAAAATGTGGGGTTGGAGCCCCCACACAGCATCCCCACTGGGGCACTGCCTAGTGGAGCTGTGAGAAGAGGGCCACTGTCCTCTAGGCCCCAGAAGATCCACTGGCAGCTTGCACCCTATGCCTAGAAAAGCTACAGGCACTCAACGTCAGTCCATGAGAGCAGCTGTGGAGACTAAACCATGAAAAGCCACAGAGGAAGCATTGGCCAAGGCTTTGGGAGCCCACTCTCCACACCAGTGTGGCTGGGATGTGGGACATGGAGTCAAAAGAGATTTAGGAGCATTAAGATTTAATGACTGCCCTGCTGGGTTTAGGACTTACACGGAGCCTGTAGCCCCTTTCTTTTGGCTGATATTTCCCTTTTGGAATGGAAGTATTTACCCAATGCCTATACCCCCATGTATATCTTGGAAATAACTAAGTTGTTTTTGATTTTACAGGTTCATAGGCAGAAGGGACTAGCCTTGTCTCAGATGAGACTTTTGAGTTAATGTTGGAATGAGTGAAGATGGGGATTGGTGGGAAGGAATGATTTTATTTTGCAATATGAGAAGGACATGAGATTTGGGAGGCACCAGGGGTAGAATGATAATTGTTTGGATCTGTGTCCCTACCCAAATCTCATGTTCAATTGTAATACCCAGTGTTGGAGGTGGGACTTGGTGGGAGGTGATTGAATGATGGGAGCAGTTTCTCAAGAATGGGTTAGCACCATCCCCTTGGTGTTGTTCTCCTGATAGTGAATGAGTTCTCATGAGATCTGGTTGTTTAAAAGTGTGTGGCATGTTCCCCTCACTGCCTCTTGCTCCTGTTTCTAGCATGTATGACACCTTGTACCCACTTTGTTTCCTGCCGTGATTGGAAATTTCCTGAGGCCTCCCCAGAAGCAGAAGCCGCTATGCTTCCTGTGCAGCCTGCAGAATCAGAAGCCAATTAAACCTCTTTTCTTTGTAAATTACCCAGTCTCAGGCATTTCTTTATAGCAGTGCAAGAATGGACTAATACAGAGATGTGTTGCTTTCCTGCCTTGGGGAGCTAAGAGGTGGGTCTTTCTCAGTTCAGAATTTATGTCCTCTCTTGACTTGTTGCATATAAGAATTTCCTGCCTATCTATAATGTCTTTATATAAAAATAGATAAGTAGTCTATTGCCTTCTTGGCTCTTATGGAAGATGCAACTAACAGTAATCTACATGAGTCACACTGAAAAACAGGTACAGTTCATTTGTCAACTCTGGTTGGTTGGTAAAGGCAGCCTGGAGCTCTGTGTTGAGAAGGATTCTGAAGCCTGCCCACACCTTCATAATTAGTTCTGTTGTAAATAAACCCTCCTCAGGTTATCATAATTAGGAACCATCTGTTTCCTGCTGGAACCTTGACTGATGGGAAGATCATGATAGAGAACGTCTTCCTTTTTGATGAAGGTATTCAGATTTGAGACACTAAGGATATCCAAAGAGGAAGGAGACATGTGCTTTGATAGTCATATAACCATATCAATCCTGGTGATCAACAGTGACAGATAATGGCAATCAGATTAGATGATCTTTGCACCATTTCTCTTTAAGGATAGAGAGTTACACTGGGCCCAATACTCCAACTAAGAGGACTAAGCCAAAAAATATTCAGATGACTTATAAAAGTTTTCCATGTCACAAAAATACATAACCTCTAATGTTTGCAAATTACCTCAGTTAATTCTGGGATACCCCAGTTGGGTTTTTTTAAAATTTATTTTATTTTTGAAATGGAGTCTTGCTCTGTTGCCCAGGCTGGAGTGTGGTGTTGCAATCTTAGCTCACTGCAACCTCTGCCTCCCAGGTTCAAGTGATTCTCCCACCTCAGCCTCCTGAGTAGCTGGGACTACAGGCATACGCCACGACGCCTGGCTAATTTTTGTATTTTTAGTAGAGATAGACTTTCACCATGTTAGCCAGGCTGGTCTTGAACTTCAGACCTCAGGCAATCTGCTTGCCTCGGCCTCCCAAAATGCTGGATTACAGGGGTGAGCCACTGCACCCAGCCACCCCAGTTGGTTTCTAATGTGTGTCCCAAATCAAGTCTGCAATTATCAAATGGCATTGGGCATTTTCCTCCTTTACTGTCTTAGCCCTTTAGTGAGGTCTCCCAGCAATGCCTAATCACTGCCACTGCCCAACGTGGAGGCACAGATGTCCACGTCCATGCAGCTGACCTCCCGCGGGAAAGGAGACTGCTAGTGGACCCAGGATACACCCACCAAACATGCCCACCACTGTGGGCATGCTTAGGCTCTGCTGAGTCTAAAGCAGGTCTTTTGCTGAGATTCAGATGGTGGTGGGCATCCAGATTTCCTTTTCTTAACTGAAGGCTTACCCTAGGTATCACTGTACTTATTGTCCTTACTTCTCTAAGCAGTGTTGCTTCTGATGGTTACAGAACTCTGGAGCAAGGACAGAGTGATCAAACAAAGAGAGGAAGTTCTGGCGTTCGCTATAGAGAGGGACTGCCATGGGCAATATTGTGGTTAGGTTGATATGCACAGCCCAGACAACAGAAAAATGTCATCATTCATTCATTTAGTCACAAAGTACCATGGTTCTAGATTTCTCCAATGCCTGTGCTTAGTTGGGCCTCAGTAAACAACACATGCACCCACCAGTCATTTTTCAAAGATAAGCAAGGGATGAAACATTAAAAATAGGCAACAAGGTGCCTCCTTCCATGTCTTTCTCTGACTGCAACACGTGGATTCCTCCTAGGAGCTACAGAACATGTGCAGCACATGTTTTTTAAATGTCACCCGTAAAGGGCCAATCTCTCACTTTGGGGCGATCACACTTCCCAAGGAGAGGGCTGAGGATAGAGGGTGGGCAAGAAGCCAGGAGACGGGTGGCAGGAATCCCGATCCTTTCCCTCCTCATTCAATGGGGCCACAGCTATTTTCCTTCCAGCTGTCTCCCAAAGTCTCTTCTGAACTTCTGTTTCTGGAAACAATAAAACTCAAGTTCAGATGAGATCTCATGCTATTTAGAAACCTGGAAAGGAAAACACAAAAACCCCAAGGAGTCTCAGATGCTCAAGTGGAGGGGGGTTTTGGCTGCATTATTTTGCTAAGTTTTCTATAATTCTCCTTTAATAAAAGTCTCATTTTCCCTACTCTTTCCTGACCCATGGTCCATAAATTTAAACATAAAGCTTCATTTTTAAGCCAATAGCCTTGTAGCCCAAAGGAATGGTTTGAATATAGATACGCTCATTAATCTCTAAGTGTTTTCCTGCGGCCCGATACTCTTTCACAAAATACATTTTTCTGCAGATGTGACACAACAACAAAGAGACCCCTCTCCTGTCCCCCAAAACTTTTTTTTTTTGTTTAACAGCAGCATGGCAGATTTTAGGAATGTCTAACCAGTCTAGATTTGTATTTTTGCATTCTTTGAAAATTGGTTAATTATAATGAGATCAGGACAGATGGAATTTTAATAATGGGAATAATGGAGTGAGTTATTTATCCAGGAAAGGATCTATTTATATGGGAAAGGGAAAGAAGGAAAAGAATGGAAAATGGAGAGTCAAATGGAAGTTTCAAATAGACTTTATCCTTTTTCTTTTTTGGACTTTTTTCTTTTCTTTCTTTTTTTTTTTCTTTTCTTTTCTTTTTTTTTTTTTTTTTTGAGACAGGATCTTGCTCTGTTGCTCAGGCTGGAGTGCAGTGGCACGATCTTGGTTCACTGCAACCTCTGTCTCCCAGGCGCCTGACTAATTTTTTGTTCTATTTTTTTGTAAAGGCAGGGGTTTGCCATGTTGCTCAGGCTGGTCTAAAACTCCTAAGCTCAGGCGATCCGCCCACCTCAGCCTTCCAAAGTGCTGGGATTATGGGCATAAATCACCGTGCCTGGCCTTTTCTTTCTTTCTTTTTTTTTAAGAGGCAGGGTCTTGTTCTGTTGTTCAGGCTGGAGTACAGTGGTACAATCACAGCTCACTGCAGCCTCAAACGGCTGAGCTCAAGTGATCCTCCCACTTCAGCCTCCCCAGTAGCTGGGACTAAAGGTGTGTGCCACCATGCCCAGCTAATTTTTAAATTTTTGTAGAGATGGGGATCTTGCTATGTTGCTCAGGCTGGTCTTGAACTCCTGGCCTCAGGCAATCCTCCAGCCTCAGCCTCTCAATCCCCTTATTATAGAAATAAATTTAAATTATTTTTCACTAATTCTTCAGCTAATCTACTCAATGGCTTGAGAGAGCCCTTGAGAGCAGAGATAATTGCTTTCAAATAGGAGATGCAAAGAGAGGCTGAATTTAGAGCTGGTATCTGCCATAGGACTGTTAGATCTCAGCCTGGCACACATTAGTCCATGTTCTCTTCTCTTCCTTATGGTTTTCTGTTTTGTTTCCTCACATTCTGGTCACATCAGATACACTCAACACACATATGCACCATGCATACATCCCCACCCTCCCCTATACGAGGTCAGACAGACATCAGAGACCACAGCACCCCCAGCACATGGGCAGGCAGTTTCTTGATGCTGAAATGCCCCAGCTGGAGGCCAGGGAGAACGTGGACAGATCCTATTTGCAGCCCTGCACCCGTGACTGTAATGTCCCTCTCAGGGAGCACCAGCCAAACCACCTCCTGCAGTGAAAATAAACACCCTCCTCCATCCTGAGGGAACGACTGACTGTGTAACGTTCCCCTCAGTCACAGGAGCCATCTCCTTCTAGGACAGCGCCCGCCTATGGCCAGCATCCCACCCGATGTGTCTCTAACAAGAGGTCACTGGGAGGCTGAGCGTGCCTGGCAGGCAGAATCCTACACACAGCAGACAGGGACACACAGCCACTCGGGGGCCTGAAAGCTTGCCCTTCTCGGGTGGCTGCCACTCACGGGAGAGGCATGTGGACCACGCACAGGGACCACTGTCAGTAGCTCCTTTCACTGATCAGAAGATCGATGTGTGTGTGTGTGTGTGTGTGTGTGTGTGTGTGTGTGTGTGTGTAAAATGGACATGTTTTCTTCATACAGTAAGTGTCATGTAGAGGATGTGTCAGGCTCCCTTCACCACAGTGTTACATACATCCCAAGCATATTCCACGGGTTTGCAATTGGCCAGAGCTCTTGCCACACGTCTTCCTATCTGTGTGACACTGCATTTGTGCACCACCTGTCTTGAGGCTAGACCTGTCTTGCACCCAAGGAGTCATGTTGTAGTATCTGGCTCTTACTCGCTGGAGACCCTCCTTCTAGCCCCCACCTTTTCCTGCAGGACTTGGAATCTAGCTTCAGCTGCAAAAGCAGGAACATACTTTTCATGCCTGCTGATATTTGTTTTCAAGCTAAGCCTGCCTGGCATGGCTGTGGCCTTCCTTTCTTAAGGACAACACACATTTTCTGCTTACACAGATTCCTTCTCTCAGTCTGTCTGCACAGCCAGTCCCTTCTTATCTGGTCGGCAGCTGAGCTGAGCTGCTTTCAGTGATACCTGGTTGTCCTTGAAGTAGCTTTTCTAACTGCTCAGGTAATAGATCAAGTTTGAAAAACTGGACCATATTCCCAGCACAATCTGTATGCTATATGATGCTTCACAGGCGGAACTGGACTAAGAAGTAAAGGTAAATGGGATCATTCTGATGATTAGAGTAATGAGCACAAAGGAAATCCCTATGTGTGAGAGGATGAATTTAGTTTCTTTCTCCAATGGAGGTATTTCAGGCACATGCACTTTCTAAATAGATCTAGGATCAACACTGTGAGAGCAAGGCCACATTCTCTAATGTCCTCAGTCTAGGTCCTTAAATGGCTCATTTCTTTTTTCTTCAAAGGGCCAGATAGTAAATACTTTGGGTTTGTGGGCCATACAGTTTCTGTTGCAGCTACTCAACTCTGCCATTATGGTGTGTAAGCAGCCACAGAGAGTAGGTAAATGAATGAGTGTAACTGTGTTCCAATAAAGCTTTATTGACAAAGACAGGCAGTGGGGTGGGTTCAGTCTGTGGGCCACAACTGGTGGGCCCCTACCATGGAGTGTCACCAATGTCTGAAAAATATTTCCTTGAAGCTTCAGCCAGTGGAGCAGAACCACCTAAATGGTCATAACTTACAAGATAGAAATTATTTTGGTTCCCCAGTGAAAAATGAAATGGGTGATTCTTTAGTCACCATACTTTTTTTTTTTTTTTTTTTTTTTGAGACGGAGTTTTGCTCTGTTGCCCAGGCTAGAGTGCAGTGGTGCAATCTTGGCTCATTGCAACCTCCGCGTCCCAGGTTCAAGTGATCCTCCTGCCTCAGCCTCCTGAGTAGCTGGGATTACAGGTGCCTGCCACCACATCCGGCTAATTTTTGTAATTTTAGTAGAGATGAGGTTTCACCATGTTAGCCAGACTGGTCTTGAACTCCTGACCTTAGGTGATCCACCTGCCTTGGCCTCCCAAAGTGCTGGGATTACAGGCGTGAACCACCGCGCCTGGCCTAGTCACCATACATTTTAGTGTAGTTCATAACCCTGACCAGAAAGATGTAATCTGCTGGGGCCTTTAACACACTAGACCACCTGTCCCCAACCTTTTTGGCACCAGGGACTGGTTTCATGGAAGACAATTTTTCTATGGATGGGAGTTTGGGGGCAAGGTGGTTTCAGGGTTTGGGGTGATTCCACCTCAGATCATCAGGCGTAAGTTAGAGTCTCATAAGGAACGTGCAACCTAGATCCCTCGCATGCACGGTTCACAATAGGGTTTGCGCTCCTATGAGAATCTAACGCCGCCACTGATCTGACAGGAGGCGGGGCTCAGGCAGTAATGCTCACTTCCGCCACTCATCTGCTGTGGGGCCTGTTTTCTAACAGGCCACAGACTGATACCAGCCCACAGCCTGGGGGTTGGGGACCCCTGCACGAGCATGGCCAAAAGGCTACAAAGAATAATGCTGATAGGCCACGAACAGTTAATCAAACCTTTAAAAATGGTACAATTAGGAACTATGGCTGGCAAGGGAGGACGGAAGACCTAACTTCTCCTCCTCTTGTTCTTCATCATCCTTATCCTCAATAAAATATCTAGAAGACATTATAGCTTATGCATTGGCTTTGCTTAGTTGGCACACGATTTTGATGTTTGCAGAGTGCTTTTTATGCCAACTTTCTCTCCGCTGTGGCTTCCAGTCTTCTGTCCCTTGCTAGTGCTTTAGTCCACACATGCGGATTAGATTTTTGGTAGCTCTGCAGTCAGATCAGAGCTGCAGGGATGTGGCTGCAGCTGTGAGTTCCTTCACTTATGGCAGCTAAAGGCATGCTTCTCCCAATATGAGGTATTGCCCCGTCTACTAATTGGCCTTACAATGATGATTTATCTCCTCTAACATGGTCTCTCACTTTGGGGCTTTGCGATCACCTCAACATGAGGATAACCGTGATCACACGCAAGAGAGCAGAATTTCCCCCTATATCAAGTTTATTTGCCAAACAGGCAGTTTGAAAGATTTTATAGAAATGACGAGTTTTCACGTTCAAAACATGTTCCATAGAATTTTACAAATACCTCGATGCTATATTATAAACAAATTAATGCACAGAGATCACTTAATATGTGATATATATTTATGATACATTTTAACTAATTTCTTAGGTAGCCTGCAGCTGACATGATACAATGTTTTTCATTGTTTTGTTTTGAATGAATGAGCTCATTTTACTTTTGCCTAGACAAAGCCATATGCATTCACAGTTTCCTCCCGGGAGCTGCCTGAGCATATCCCAGTGGCTCTGTTTGCTGACTGTGTGAAGAGAATCAGATTTCACAGGCTGTGGCCCCAGATGGCTCTGTTCATTAAGAACTGTGAAGAGAGAGGGAAACTTGACAGAGAACCACCACAGAGCGAGGGCCAAGGCTGCTCAGCAGAGATGCTTCAAGGATGTGCTGGACTGATATGGCAGGCTTCAGGGAGAAGCTGCCCGCTCACAGTTCCATGAATATAAAGGCAGTGGCGAGTAACTGAAGGAGGATGTGCTGAGGGCTCCACCTGAAATGCCACATTAACCAGGCTGCTTTGGGTAGAATGGGCAGGTGGTAGATTCACTGGTTGAACCAACTTTGTAGATGGTAGCTCCTTCATAACGTCATTTAAAATTTTTGTTATTTTTTTAAAGAGGCAGGGTCTCACTCTGTTGCCCAGGCTGGAGTGCAGTGGCTATTCACAGGTGTGATCATTGCAGACTACAACCTCGAAGTCCTGACCTCAAGGGATTCTCTAGCCTCAGCCTCCCGAGCAGCATGCCTAGGTGCATGCCTAGCTTCCACAATGTCGTGTTAATACATAGGAAGATGCAATTATCTGTCTTGGCATCTTTTAAGAGGGAACTTGGGCTGGGCGTGGTGGCTCACGCCTGTAATCCCAGCACTTTGGGAGGCCAAGGCGGGCAGATCACCTGAGGTCAGGAGTTCGAGATCAGCCTGGCCAACGTGGTAAAACCCCGTGTTTACTAAAAATACAAAAATTAGCCAGGCATGGTGGCCGGCGCCTGTAATCTCAGCTTCTTGGGAGGCTGAGGCAGGAGAATCGCTTTAACCCAGGAGACGGAGGATGCAGTGAGCTGAGATGGCGCCACTGCACTCCAGCCTGGGTGACAAAAATGAAACTCTGTCACACACACACGCACACACACACACGAGGGAACTTGATAAGTTACACTGTGAAGATAAGCAAAATGAGGAAAATCCTAACAGTCAAAAGGACGGTTGGATTTACCGGAGAGGCAAACCTCTTTTCAATACACTGATGACCTGTCTACACCCACTGTTTATCTGTCTACCTATTTCTTTTCAAAGGAACTAAAGAGGCTGCCCATTTTGAATAACTATTGTTTTAATGAGTTGAAGGGCACAGAAGATCAAATTTTCATGAACGTACTTCCTAAAATAGAAGTGTATTCACTTATATTTCAAAGGAATTGCTTTTAGAATTAGAGGAAAAGCGATTTTCCAGGGTTGTATCTTTGGATGCTTTTCCCTGTTTACATTCTGCCTCAAAATTACTATTTAGTTAGGCATGTATGCAATTTTTGAGGCCATTATAAAAGGCTTGGCATCCCAAGAGGAGTGAAATGAACATAATGAAGATAAATAAAATGAATTACTCCTATTAGCATTTTGCATGAGATTCGAGGTGTTTCGCTAGTAAACAAAGATACATGGGAACACGTGAAGAACCACTGTACTGCAGATTTCTCAGTTGTAATCTCGTTCTGCTCTTTAAATATTCAGGTCCATGTGCAAGCTCTGTATAGGGGCTACAGAAAAATCATATCCCATCAAGCCTGAAGCCAAATTTGGTGGGTGAGGGAGAAGGAGCACTATATGCAATGGAAATTATAGATTGGAAATGCCAACTTCACCACTGAAACAAAGAACAGATAATTCTTAATAAGTATAGATGATTAGAGTTTCATTTATCATTTGAAAGAATCACAAGAATAGGCCAACTCTAAATTAAGGTGCCAGCAAAAAATTTTCCAGAGTACCTGCCTAGTTTTCAAAATGATGAATGAGACTTTGCTCAGCTGTAATGAACCATCAGCCATCCATGTAGGGAAACATCTTTTGCTCGCACATTTAACTTCAGTGTTCTTTTGGCTAAGTGGGATCAAGGAAGATCGTGGTGGCTGTGAAAGAATGTACCTATGGGAGAATTCAATGATTCTTTTACATGGGCCTTTGATAACTGAATATGTTTTTTAAAGATTTCACTCAAAACCTCCACATTATTTATTTATTTTTCTTTTGAGAAAATCAACTGAGATATATGAGTTGTTATGGTTGCTAACAAACAACTGGCCTGTTTCTTCCACTAAAACGTGATCTATTTCTCTCTCTTTTTTGAGAGATATTAATTTTAAGCACGGACTGGGTCAGAGGACTTTATTTTAAATCCTAGTTTGTCAGAAATTACTGTGTGAACTTGGCTAGTAGTGTAGCCTCTATCAACCGTTTAGCTGTAAAATTAAGGCTAGATGCAGTGATAGTAAATGTCCATTTCAGTTCTAAAATGTTCTATTACACTCTGAGATCCTAATGATACAGTTGTGAAGTGGGTGCAGAAACTCACCAAAGAACTGGGATACCTGGCTAGCTATATGCAGGAGATTGAAACTGGACCTCCTCCTTACACCATATACAAAAATCAACTCGAGATAGATTAAAAGACTTAAAACCTAAAACTAAAAAACCTTGGAAGATAATCTAGGAAATACCATTCTGAACACAAGACCTGGCGAAGATTTCATGAAGATGCCAAAAGCAATTGCAATGAAAATAAAAATTGACAAATGGCACCTAATTAAACCAAAGAGCTTCTGTACAGCAAAAGAAACTGTCAACAGAGTAAACAGACAAGCTACAGAGTGGGAGAAAATATTTGCAAACTATACATCCAACAAAGGTCTAATATCCAGCATCTATAAGAAACTTAAATTTACAAGCAAAAAACAACCCCATTAAAAAGGACATGAACAGACA
This sequence comes from Symphalangus syndactylus, assembly GCF_028878055.3. Classification (NCBI taxonomy): domain Eukaryota; kingdom Metazoa; phylum Chordata; class Mammalia; order Primates; family Hylobatidae; genus Symphalangus; species Symphalangus syndactylus. Next base: position 57,703,896 of record NC_072445.2, read on the forward strand.
CTTTTCAAAAACAGAAATCCATGTGGCCAACAAACATGAAAAAATGCTCAACATCATTAATTATTAGAGAAATGAAAATCAAAACCACATATCATCTCATACCAGTCGGAATGTCTATTATTAAAAAGTCAAAAAATAATAGATGCTGGCGAGGTTGTGGGGAAAAGAGAATGCTTACATGCTGCTGGTGGGATTGTAAACAGCCATTGTGGAAAGCAGTTGCTATTTCTCAAAGAACTTAAAACAGAACTACCCGTCAACCTTGCAATCCCGTTACTGGGTATATACCCAAAGGAATAGAAATCATTCCACTATAAAGACACATGCACATGTGTGTTCATCACAGCACTATTCACTGCCCGCAGTGAAGACATGGAATCAACCTAAATGCCCATCAATGGCAGACTGGATAAAGAAAATGTGGTACATATACACCATGGAATACTATGCAGCCATAAAAAAGAATGAGATCATGTTCTTTGCAGTAACATGGATGGAGCTGGAGGCCATTATCCTAAGCAAGCTAACACAGGAACAGAAAACCGAATACCACATGTTCTCACTTATAAGCAGGATCTAAACACTGAGTACAGAAAGACAAAAAAGGAAGCAGCAGGCACTGGGGCCTCCATGAGGGTGGAGGGTAGGAGCAGGTTGAGGATCAAAAAACTACCAAACTGCCTATCAGGTACCATGCTTATTACCTGGGTGACAAAATAATTTGTAAACCAAACCCCCACTATATGCAATTTATCTCTATAATAAACCTGCACATGTACCCTTGAACCTAAGGTTTTTTTTCTTTTAAAAGAAACTCACTAAAGAGTTTCCAACAAGTCATAGGCCCAAGGTCCACACAGTGACAAAAATCTCTGAGCCAGTCTGAAAGGCCTAGACGAGATATTTGAATATTCCATGCAGTAAAATTGCCTTTTAGCCAAGGTTTAGGCCATTAGTTGAATGCTTCATAAAATGATTTAAATCAGAGTTTCTTCATTGCCTCCTGGTAAGGTCACAAGTGACTGAGAAATCCTTTCACGGTAAAATTATGAGAGAAATGACACATCTCTGTGGCTGTTTTAAGCTTATAAGTGGTTAAAAGTTTGTAGAAAAGAAAAAAATAACATCTTGCAAAAAAAAAAAGTGGTCTGACAACTCAAGTTGCAGTTGTTCACATTAATGCACAAGTTTAAGAGGAAAAAACCCTCAGAATCAGATGTTTAAATTATTCAGTGTTTACATCATCAGAGCCCTGACTCATTCCCATTCTTTTGGGGGATATTTTAAAGGAAAAAAAAATGGCAAGAGAAATAATCTAAAATACATCCACACCCATAAAAGAATTTGCTACAGAGAGACCTTCACCTTCTTCACGGAACTTGCTGTGTCTTTTCCAGATGAAACCAGAAAACAGTAAGCATACCGTGACTCACTCATCTCAACCTTCTGAGAAGCATAATTATCTAGCTGCCTCTTAAATAACACCCATTACAGAGCTGTGCACACAGTTGGTGCTTAATCAGTAGTTTCCAATTGAATCAATTGGCTGAAGCTGAGGTTCCCATGTTCTCCCTTAGTAACTTGTCTCCCTGGAAATGTAACCTTAAACTCATATAAAACAAACTCACTCGAGCTGAAGGTCCACTGTTCCTTTTTGTGATTTCTCAGTTGTAGTTAAGCTAGTTTTTCCTTTAAGCAAAAGCAATGTTGATTTTTTTGAGTCTGTTTTCTCAATTGATATCATTTTGATTTGCATAAGTTGCTTTACTAAACTTAGCCTTAGGTGCAAATTCATTGATACAGACCATGGGCATTAGTGACCTCCATGCACTCGCCCCAAGACAGACCCCTCTGGCAGTCCAGGTGATATGCTCCATTCAGATGTACCTGGTGCCCCTGAATTCCAACTGCTAATTGTGGAAAGTCTTTCAATCAAGTCTCTTACAGCTGTGACAATTCCTTTACACAACTGCAAGAATCGTGACCTAAAGACCTGTGTGGCAACTGTAGGCTCAGTGGAATTGTGGAAAAGGTCCTTTATGCTCATCCAACACTGCGTGTGCTTCTCTATGTTTTCCACACTCCCTTGAAGTGAGATTGGGTTCTGACGAATGGACTGTGAGCAGAAGTGATGTGTGTGCCTCCTCTACGTGCTCTTCCCTTGCTATTGAGATTGGAGCCATGTGTTCTAGAAGTATGTAATGGCTATCTGACGGATCAAGGCTACCAGATGCACATTAGGCTTAACTGCAGTGAGAAATAAACCTGTGCTGCTTTAGGTGACTGGGATTTAGGATTTTCCTGTTAGGGCAACTAGCATTACTTATTCTTTTTTTTTTTTTTTTTTTTTTTTTTTTGAGATAGAATCCCACTCTGTTGCCCAGACTGGAGGAGTGCAGTGGTGCAAACTCAGCTCACTGCAACCTCTGTCTCCTCGGTTCAAGTGATTCTCCTGCCTCAGCTTCCCAAGTAGCTGGGACTACAGGCCTGTGCCACCACACCTGGCTAGTTTTTTTTTTTTTTTTTCTTTGCATTTTTAATAGAGATGGGGTTTTACCTTGTTGGCCAGGCTGGTCTTGAACTCCTGATATCAAGTGATCCACCTGCCTCGGCCTCCCAAAATGCTGCGATTACAGGTGTGAGTCACTGTACCCACCCAGCATTACTTATTCTAATAAGAGTCTAGCATGATACAGTATTCAGACTCACCAGGAGAGGGAAGGAACTAGCATTCATTATCTACTACAATTGAAAGCCTTACTCATTTGGTGCTCTGGATGACCTTGTGTGGGAGGTCCATCTTACAGACGTGGAAACTAAGGCTTGACAGGGGCCCAGCTAGTAAGTGGTGAAGAGCTTTCAAGCTCAGGTCCAGCTCCAAAGTCTTTGATTTCTCTTCTTACTAGCCCACTGCTTCTCAAACTTTAGTGTGCATCAGAATCATGCTGGTTAAAATGCAGATTCCTGCACACCACCTCCCACCCGGCCCACGAATTTCCGATTCTGAGTCTGGGGCGGGGCCTGAGGCTATGCATTTTCAACAAATCCCCAGGGGATGCTGATGCTGTTAGCCCAAGGGCCACACCAGGAGAACCACTGCATTGGACCTCTGTTCCCCACATTGCAACAGGCACAGGTATTACTGAAATGCAATAAAAAAGCCCAGTTAATCCTGAGATAGAAGAACATCTCCTTTCCTCTTCTTCATTCCATGCCTTATCTCTCCCTTGAGGACATTTGCACGTACAAGCTTGACCCACTGCTCTAGAACTCTATGGTCCACCAAGATACCTACCAAACCACAGGTCCTTGGGAGGGAAGCTGTGTTCAACATAAAAACTCAACCAAACTAAACATTTTTTCCAGTGGGTTTGCCAGAAATAGGAAAACCCTGGATTTGGAAGATGTGCTTCTCTTTGCCCTTTATCATCTCTGAGATCATTGGTTCAGTTTCCTCATCTGCAGAATGGGATTCCCTGTAGCGGCCGCCTTGCAGGGTTGCAAGGAGATTATTAGATGAGGTGCTGATGGGGAAACACTTTATCTACAGCAACAGGCTTTAAAGTTATATATGGCACGTATCAGGGACCTTCTCTCTGAGAGGTCTTTAAATGTAGATGGGTTGATTCTTCTTTCACTTAGCCAAACATCCTAGCCGGGTACAGTGGCTCACGCCTGTCATCTCAGCTCTTTAGGAGGCTGAGGTCAGTGGATCACTTGAGGCCAGGAGTTTGAGACCAGCCCAACCAACAGGTTGAAACCCCGTTTCTACTAAAAATACAAAAATTAGCCAGGTGTGGTGGCACACGCCTGTAGTCCCAGCTACTTGGGAGGCTGAGGCACGACAATCACTTGAACCTGGGGCGGGTGGAGGTTGCAGTGAGCCAAGATTGCGCCACTGCACTCCAGCCTGGGCAACAAAGTCAGACTCCATCTCAAAACAGAACAAAACAAAACAAAAACAAAAAAACCCACAACGAATATCCTAAGAAACACAGCCTGTCTTTCTGCCATCTGCTTAGATTAACAACAAACAAGAACAATCATTACAGATTAGGGGAAAATCACCTGAGAACAAAAAGGGGTTGTGAGTAATAAACAGCTCAGTCTTTGAAGCTTCCTCTTCATCTACCCTAAGAAGAGCTTCTTAAAACGTGACCATGCAGCCCAGAAGATTCATCCATTCCCTGCTTAGTCTGCAGTTGAGTATAGCTGTGCTCTCCCCACCCCCTGCACCCAAAATTTGAAATGCTGCTGGAATAATCAGTTGTTTTAAAAAGCTATGAAATAGAAAACAAAGTAAGACTCACAACCTCCAAGAATGGCCACTTTTTTTTTTTAAAAAGAACCTTTGCAAGTTTAAACACTAAGATCGATCGTGTTCCCACTGGGTAAAAGGCAGCTCTTTGTCCACCACACTTACTATATCACTGAAAAATGTACAGACTGCCGGGGCAGCCGCAAGTCACAGATGCAGAGAACTAACGGTGCTCTCCAAGATGTGGCTCTGCTCCTCAACATGTAGTACTGGGCGTGCAGACTGGGCCTCCTCTCCTCCTGACACACAGGCATGCACAAACACACAGAGTCAAGGCTCAGAAACTCTGTCCTAGCAACAGGATGTCAAGAGTGCAGTCTTTGTTGCAGCTCTTAACAGCTAGAGGCTGGGGTGAGAGGGCAAGAGGCCGTGCACATCCCTGCAAGGGCTCTGAGACTTGTTCAATGGCTGTAGGTCCCTGTGATGGCCGTGACCCATGGCTCAATGCCAGAACCTCTACATGTGTGGTTTTGAAGTTTTATTCTACCTCCTTCCAATGTGTCTTGCTCAAATCTTCTTATCCAGACAGCTTTCTCACCTTCCATTGATTTTTTTTTTAAATAAGCCCCAGTGAACATGTGGTTTCTTTAACTTTCTATCAAACACGTAGTGTTACAGCCTGAGCTCATCTGAGCACCTTTCAGAAGATGTCAGCATTCCCGAAGGACTCTCAAAAAGGATTTTCTATTGCGTGCAGTGAGTTCATAAAAGATGTCAAATTATCTGAAAGCAGCTTAGCTACACTAAGTCCATGCATTTGTGGTACAAATATTGTAGGACTCAATAAATACATTCAAGTCATGCTCACCCTGACGTGACTTGCTCCCAACACACAATTGCAGTTTGGTGACTGGCGTTTTCCTTCAGTTTTATGGAAGGTCTCAGAATCCTCCCAGTTTTATGGGAAGTCTCCCTGGCCTGAGCCACTCCCACCCAGGCTTTGTGGATCTGAAGATGAGCGAATACCAGCGCCATCTTTCCATTTCTCTCTTGCGCCCTCTAAGCTGTGCCCCACTCCCTGCTCCTCCATAGCTGAGATGACGATGATGAGGAGGAGGATGATGATGATGGTGATGATAATGGTGCACAGCCACAAGGGCTAGGCCTGCAAGCATGGCCTCCAAAACTTCACTCCAGTTTATTTTCTTTCCTTTTTTCTTTGGAGTGGTAATTCACAGTCACATGTATCCAGGGACACTAAGTAAGTCCAAGCTGAATTGACATCATAGAGCCTTTTATTGTTCTTCCCATTTTTAGAAAGTGTTTCTGCAGCAGAAGAAATTACCTAGCCCGGGGAGATGCCAGCTCACACTCAGCGTTAGTCCTTAGACTCCTGGGGAGACACTATTTGGCACTTTGGAGCTAGGTGTCGGTGTGTCACACTCACCGCACCAACCTTCCCCAGCCATAAACACTGCACAAACTACATTTAGAAGTCAAGATTACTGTATTTTATTGCCTGTGCTACAAGCATAAAAAATGGATTTCAATTTTCTCTCGAACACCGTACCATGATTTAAAGCAGCGCATAATCCTTGGTACGTATTATTTCATATTCTGCTTATAGCAACAATGGTGTAAACTACTTAGGAGTATAAAATACAGATTTAGGATACTTTTTCTATCTAGCATATTATGAAATTCTAAATAAGAGTAACATACTAGGTTTCATGGAGATGATCAGACTATTATCTCACTATCTCATTCACTATCTCCCCCCTCCCCCCCGCCCCTTGCCAGGTTTTTAAGTCATGGTAATGATAAAGTAGTGAGGAGGAGAGAAAAGAGGAAGAATTTTGGTCCTTTACGAAGGAGAAAACTACATCTGATCTACCACATGGGGCTTAGTGCCAGTGGTTTCAAGCTGGTGATTCAAGCTATCAGCATCACTAGGTGCTTTAACCTAAAACCCTTCTGATTCCCAGGCTGTGGGTGTTAAGGAAAAGAAAGCAGTGAAGCTACTTCACCAGCTTCATCCAAATTAATGTGTTCTTCAGGAGTCACTTGTAGACATTCTGCAGCAACCTAACTAAATTGCTAAAACAAAGACCTGGAGCAAGTGCTCATTTTTAGGAATATGGCATACTGATTAACGATCAATCCACACAAATACGTAAAGTCACGCGCCTCATAACAACCTTTGGGTAATGGACTGCATATGGGACTGTGGTCCCAAAATATTATAATACTGTATTTTTATTCTACCTTTTCTATGTTTAGATGCAATTGCTACAGTATTCAGTACTGTAACATACCATACAGGTTTGTAGTCAAGGAGCAGTAGGCTCTGCCATCTAGCCTAGTGCGTAGTACACTCTACCATCTAGGTTTGTGTGAGTACACTTCATGATGGCCACACAGTGACAAAATTGCCTGACACATTTCTCAGAATGTAATCCCATCGTTAAGCAATGTATGACTGTACATTCAAACTAATTTGGATTCTACAGATGCTAATTTTAAATTGCTACTGATACACACATACACGTGCTCACATTTACGTTTACAACATACCTACTATTCCTGTCTCACTGTCTCCTCAGCATGTGCAGTGCATGCACACAGACTTCATGAATATACTATAAATAGAATAAACTACACCATCCAGGTCCAATATTTAAAACAGGTGGCCCAGGACTGAGATGGAGTCATTGGGCTGAATTCACTCCACAAATATATATTTTTGCCTATCTCATTTTTTTTTAAAGTGGAGTCTCATTCTGTTGTTCAGGCTGGAGTGCAGTGGCACAATTATAGCTCACTGCAGCCTCGACCTCCTGGGCTCCAGGGATCCTCCTACCTTAGCCTCCCAAGTAGCTGGGACTACAGGTGGATGCCACCATGCCCAGTTAATTTTTAAGAATTTGTTTTGTCAACATGGGGTCTATGTTGCCCAGGCTGGTCTCAGACTCCTGGGCTCAAGTGATCCTTCTACTTTGGCCCCACAAAGTGCTGGGATTATAGGCATGAGCCACTGTGCCAGTCCTATAAAGTCTAAAAAAATTGAAATTGTCATTTTAAAAATCCAGATTCTATTTTTCAGAAGAGCTAACAAACTAGTCCTTCATTTTTGCAAAACAGGGGGTTGAAGCTGAACAGTGATGGCCTCTTGATGCAAGGGTGGACTTTTCATCTCGCCCCTGTTCCCAACACTCCCTATTCATCTTCTCACTGTCTGCTTCACTTCTGTGCAATATCTGTCTGTTCCCACATGCATTTGGGGTCATGGTCCCTTTTCTAGGTAAACCCACTTGACACTTCTCCAAGTGTTTTGGATTGAATTCTGTCTTCCTAAAACTTCTAGGTTGAAATCCTAATCCCAGAACCTCAGAATGTCCCCTTATTGAGACAGGGTCTTTACAGGGATAATCATGTTAAAATGAGGTCTTTAGGGTGGGGTGGTGGGCCCTAATCCAGCATAACTGGTGTCCTTATAGAAAGGGGAAATCTGAACACAGAGATACACACAGAGGGAGAGCATCATGCACAGACGAAGGCAGAGATTGAGGTGATGCATCCACAAGCCAAGGAAGGCCAAAGATTCCCAGCAAACACCAGAGGCCGGGAGAGATGCCTGGAACAGATGCTCCCTCGCAGCCCTCAGAAGGAACCAACTCTGCTGACACCTGGATCTCAGACTTCCAGCCTCTAAAACTCTGAGACAATGCATTTCTGTTGTGTATGCCACTTGATTTGTGGGACTCTGTTATGGCAGCCCCAGCAAATGAATACACCAAGTAGCTTAAATAAAGTCAGTATCTTCCTCTGATCATTGGGAATAATCATAGGTGAGTGGTCTGCATTATTGGCTATGTCTAGCTTAGGAAAAGGACATCACAAGGAGAAATGTTCTTTCCCAAACCAAGTGGCCAGGCTTCCAAGAGCTTCTACATAGAGATGCATCCAACTAGAAGTGGGGAGTCTGCCTGCTCCAGCTCAGGTGATGAAAAAATTCTGGTCAACTCTGACTGCCAAAAAAAAAAAAAAAAATGCCCATAGTTCATTCCTGAGTAGGAGGGTGATATTTTAAGGGTGAAGGGATATTTTAGGGGAAGGAGTATGTCAGGGAGGTAGACAGCCACAGTCCTCATTTACTCCTGAGCTCACTTTAGATGATAAACTCCTGTGAATATGGTGAGGCACTTTCCATTTTATTTTTCTTTTGCAGGCTTTTTCTTTCATCTGGTCCAAACAACAAAGAGAGTATGGGTGGGGACAGAGGACCTCAGTTGGAGAGGACTGGGCCAGTTGATCCTCTGCTGGGTCTGAAGAGCTAGCTGTTCCCTACGTGAGGTCCCAGGTAGACTGGCGGTTGACTGACCACAAATAGGTCATGTTTTGGAGTCTTAGTCCCTTCCTTTAAAAATGAGTAGCCCTATCAACTTACTGAATGACTCACTTTTTATAGGATGTTTCAGAATCAAAAGCACAACTTGTTAGGCACTAGGTTACTCTTTAGTTCCAGAACACCCCATACCTAGTGATCCGAAGCTCCAACCTCTGGGGGTTTCACTTCACCGATCTGTCAGTGACACAGGCTGGAACATGAGGAAGTGCCAGAGCATGCTGTCTCTGGCAGATCACCAGGTCGCCTTGACAGGGCACCCAAACTATGAACTTCGAGGAGCATGGCTCTGTGTCTAATTATTTTTGATACTGATTTTTTGGAGTAGTATGTTCAATTATATTTCAAATAAACAAAATGGAGTCATGAGGGAATATTACTCTTGTGGGAATAAAAAGCTTGGGAAATGAACAGAACTAGAAGTAGATCTGATGGCTAAGATCCCATAGTCAGGGCACCTCCTAGGGTTCAGGATGTGGAATCCCAAGAGGAGATCTAGAGAGAATGCAGAATGGTTTCACATGGGGTGGGGTAGGTGGGGCGAGGGATTGCCCTGAGGTCTCTGTGTGTCCACTGGAGATGAAAACTGCTCCTCATGTAGCACTGAGAAGTGACCCTCAAACCAGTGGACTCTAAGAGAACTTCATCAATACGAATCTAAGCACATGTGCCCATATGTACCATTTCTTTATGTATAAGACACAGGTACTACTGCAGTGATACACCATGCACATTACAATTCAGGCACAAATAACCATGTTAAAAAGGATGATATGAAATGAATGTAAATAGAAGCTCTATGATTTTTGCCTGGCACCCCAGTGGATGGTATCATTCACCACCCCTTGGTCCTCTGTGCCATCCTGCAGTTCAAAGTCTGTATACACATGGAGGAGGAGCCATGTGAACCCTGTTGACCAACATTCATGTCCCTAGGGCAGTCCACACGTCTCCAGTGGCAGTTGACTGAAATAGTTATTTATTAAAAAATCCAGATGACTTGCTGATTGAGACTTAGTAGAGTCTGCCCAATAGCCTCAACAAGTAAACATTTTTGGAAGCACAGTAATTTTGGCATTTTTATGTAGAAACTCTGCCTTAATGCTGGGAGGTTCTGCAGAAGTTGACATCATTTTACAGAAATGGTGTTTCTGTTTCCCATTCCCCACCCTCAATTTGGGATTATTCTTAGAATGCTACACATCGTGGTCTTTTTTTTCTTCTTATGTTATTGGAACTGTCAGGCTAAAATTATGTTTTCTATCTTGCTGACTCCATGAGGACCACAGAGTTGGCCACATGCTTTTCAAAGAGCCTACGATTTCCAGTACGTTAATAGCCAGAGAATGCTGCAGCCTTGTAGCTTCAGAAATGCCAACTCTACAGCACACGTCTACATTCTTTTAGTTACTTTTTGTGATAGTAAAGCACATATTTTGCACACAGTAATCAGATGACCTAGTCTAATGCCCTCAGGGCAAATGACTAGGGAATGAAAGAATCAGGGCCAGAACCCAAACTCTTGACTCCAGAGTAGCTCGCTCTCTACCACAGTCACTTTTTGGTTCTCAGATTTCCCCTTCATTCTGGCCTGGCTTCAGGATGAATGGGTGGCTAGAAGCACAGAGTTGAGCTCTCAATTCTAAAGGGAATAGTCCCTAAAACTCTTTGGGTCAGCATTAATGGCTGTGCTACCTCAAAAATGACCTTGAGGTATAGATATGGCCTATCTGCCTGATGTGCTGAACTCTGTACAACTTTGCCAATTTGCTAAGCATGCCTGACAGTCTGTCCTTTAGGTACAGTCCCTGCAATCTGGTTAGAGCTTCCAAGGGTCTTGCCACAAAGAAAGAAACTCCCTAGTGGAAAGAGTGAAGGACAAAGTGGATTCAGAGGAAGGACGCAGGCCATCTCAACGGCTTGAATATGCTGCCTTCTCTACTTTGTCTTCCTGTCCCTAGTTGATGTGTCTTCTCCTGCTGGTAGGGTTTGGTTCTGTGTCCCCACCCAAATCTCACCTTGAATTGTAATCCCCATAATCCCCATGTGTCAAGGGCGGGACCAGGTGGAGGTAACTGAATCATGGGGGCAGTTTCCCTCATGCTGTTCTCGTGATAATGAGTGGGTCTCAGGAGATCTGATGGTTTTATAAGCAAGCGTCTGGCATTTCCCCTGCTTGCACTCATTCTCTCTCCAGCCACCCTGTGAAGAGGTGCCTTCTGCCATGATTGTAAGTTTCCTGAGACCTCCCCAGCCATGGGGAACTGTGAGTCAATTAAACCTCTTTTCTTTATAAATTAGCCAGTCTCAGGTATCTCTTCATAGCAGCGAACTGAATAATACACCTGCCATCCGCCATAATGAAAGAGGGCTGGGAACGATGTATACTATGGTAAACCTTCAGTGGATGTTACAAATTCCAAGCAGTATTTAAGCATCCTTATAAGGGGAAGAGTTGGGAAAGGGCTGATTTACCAGGATAAGATTTCAGATGCAGATAACTTCTTTCAGGGCATGGATGGTTTATGTCACTTCCCACCTCTGGGTTTTGGGCTGCCTTTGCTAGCTAATCATGGTGGTGGCTCGTGGATATGTATTCAGGCAGGAGAGGCTGGGATTGTCTCTCTTTTTAGGAGTATGCTCTGGGACAATGGTGCCCTTTTTTACTGTGTTAGTCTAAACCAGGTGCAAGGACCCCACAGTGAACAAGCAGGTGGCCAGCCTCACAGGCCGACTTCCCATGCTTCCCATCTCTCTCTCTCACACTTGCCACAGAAGAGGTCACTGGGGCAGCCAGATGCTCTGGCATCTCATTCCCATCTGCAGATAAATCTTCATTTGCCCCTCACATACCTGGGGCTCTCCTTGTACTGTAGCAGAGGTGGAGGAATGGGAAATAAGGGGAAGGAGCTATGATAAAAGATCTGCTCCTTCTCTTTTTTCTAATTCCCTAGAGGATAATGTGTAAACTTGAACAGGCTGGGTCAGGAGTAGCCCAGAACCACACTCACCCACCCCAACCACTCTCAGAACTGAGATCTGGTTCTATGTAACCTGAGAGAGACTGCGGAAGCCAGGATCATTGTCTTCAAGTATGCTAAAGCATGCCATGTTATGGGGGATGAGGGTGCAGAAAACACACAATAAGACCAATGGGTGGGAGTGGCATGGACAGATTTCAGTTCAGTATTGGAAGAATGTCTAAGAATAAGGCTCTCCAACAATGGGACAGACTCTCTAGAGAGCTGTAACTATTACTGAGGTATTAAAAGAGAAGGCCATGTTACTTCAATCAATGACAGGAAGTATGTATGTGTGTGTGGCAGGTGGTTAGATGTTTTCATTCTGTGACTCTAAAGACTGCATAACACTAGGTCCAATCATCCATCAGTGTTGACCATTTTACAAAGCCCTGTACCATTACAACATCCTCCAAGAGGAAACCAAGTAAATTTTGAAAAAGAAGCTGCCCTTAGGTAACAAAATAAATCAGGTGGGAGGGAAGAATACTGGCATACTGTTGGATGACGCCTATGTCTACAAAACCTCTAGGCACCACCTTTCTCACTTGTACAATGCAAAGGTGATGGTGGAAACAGGTAACTGATTGCTTGCTATGGGCCAGATGCTGTTTTAAATACTTCTATTAACTTGCTTAATTTTCACAACTCACTCTTTTACATATGCAGAAACACAGGTAAGGAGAATAAGTGACTTACTTAAGGCTCTACAGCTAGTAAGAGGGAGAATCAGAATTAAGCCCTGGTAGACTTCCACACATTATGTCCAGGCACTCACAACAGTATCTGGTACAAAGTAAGGGCTCAAGAGAGAGAATTCCAGAGCTGTGCTGTGTGACATTATGCAAAGTAACCAAAGTTCTCTATGCCTGGTGTTCTCATCTGTAAAATGGGTATACAAATGTGTATCTTATAGACAGGCTCAAAGACAAATGATTTAATACATATAAAATGTTTAGAGAATGGTGGCAAATAATAAGTACTCAACAAAGGTTACCTAATGTCACATAAACGTGCCCTTGATTACAAATACATACATGGGTGGCTAATATCTTAATATAACATAAAGCTATATCTATGTCTGTAATATCCATACATAAAGGGCAATCACTCAAAAAGAGTCCCAGTGGAGTAATGAAGCATCACTACCAACCACTTAACCGTATAGCAGACAGTGTGTTTATCTGATTGCTTTTTGCTTAATCAAACCACACCTTATCTCTCCATAGGTCCTCAATTCTATTACATGATGGAGGCTTTTCTTCCTTCCTTCCTTCCTTCCTTCCTCCCTCCCTCTCTTTCACTCTCTCTTTCCTTCTTTCTTTCTCTTTCCTTCTTTCTTTCTCTTTCTTTTCTTTCTTTCTCTCTCTCTCTCTCTGTCACCTGGGATGGAGTGCAGTGGCACAATAATGGCTCACTGCAGCCTTGACCTCCTGTGCTCAAGCCATCCTCTTGCCTCAACCTCCCATGTAGCCGGGACCACAGGCATGTGCCACCACATCTGGCTAATTTTTGATTTTATGTAGAGATGGGGTTTTACTTTGTTGCTCAGGCTGGCCTCAAACTCCTGGGCTCAAACAATCTGCCTGCCTTGGCCACCCAATGTATTAGGACTACAGGTGTGAGCCACTGTGCCTGGCCAGATGATGGAGGCTTTTCTACAGATGATTATTCTCCCTGGAAACCTGCTTCTCAATTTCTCCCTGAACCTTGAATCAAGTGAATTTTCCAAGATTTGGATAAATGAAGGAGAGGGCACTATAGAAACAACCTTGGAGACAAAATGGGATGTTTTCCATTTCTCTTTCTTTTTTTTAGTTTGAGACAGAGTCTTGCTCTGTCACACAGGCTGGGGTGCAATGGCGTGATCTCAGCTCACTGGAACCTACACCTCCAGGATTCAAGCAATCCTCCTGCCTCAGTCTCCTGAGTAGCTGGGACTACAGGCCACCATGCCTGACTAATTTTTGCACTTTTAGTAGAGATGGGGTTTCACCATGTTGGCCAGGCTGGTCTTGAACTCCTGACCTCATGTGATCCACCTGCCTTGGCCTCCCAAAGTGCTGGAATTACAGGCATAAGCTACTGCACCCAGCCGAGACTGAATTCTTTTGCTAGAACCTGGAGAGCTAAAGGCCCACTGCCAGGGAGGCAGAGGGTGCCGCTGTCCTACCTGGTGAGCTTGGTGCCAATCTGTTGCCTCAGCTCCAGCCGCTCCTCATCTGTCTGCCTGGGAAGGATGTTCTTTTCTTCCAGCTCTCGCTTGGAGGGCCTGTTGCTGAGTTTGATGGCTAAGGAGTCCTTCCTGCAGACCTTCATGGCCAGGGAGCCTGTAGGAGACAGAAATGAGTGAATTAAGGCTTACATATCTGCCTGGGCTCCCACAGGGCCAACCCTGTGCCATAAGATACAAGGCAGGAAGGAAGTCATCAAGGTTTTAACACCTGAAAGTCGTTAATGCCTCAGTTCCTAGAGATCCTGCCATTGCCACACACTCTACCCCTAGCACTGTGTGGGGCACACGGACAGCACACGGGGAACCTGTGATTGGGTCTCTGCTCTCCAGGAACATCTAGCATGCAGGCGACATCACAAAGGAGGGCAGGACTGGCTGTGGGGTGCAGTGGACTGCAAAGGGGGAGACAGGACAGAGGCCTTTAGCAACTAGGGGAAGTTTCACGAGGAGGAGGGGCTGACGCCTGAAGCAGAGAGAGTCCAACAGGCAGCAGGTGGGCGGGGATCTGTCTGCAGAAGTTCAGTGGTGAAGGCTACACCAGGAAATCTCAAGAGACAGAAAAGATCAACTACACTGGAGCTGGGGGGACGTGAAGGAGAAAAAAGGTAGATAGACAAAGTGGGGCTGGTTGGGGATGGGAGTGAAGGTGAGGGCTTTGAAACACGCAATATCCTGGGATGGGTTTTTTCTTTTCAACTCCAGGGTTTCTGAGCAGCTGAGGCAGGGCTTCCCTACATCTGGTATAAATCAGTGGTTCTCAACCAGTGGTGATTTTGTGGTGATTTTGCTCCCCAGGGGACACCTGGCAAAATCTCAAGCCATTTTTGTTGTCAAAACTAAGGTGGCAGGCAGAGGGTGCTACTGGCATCTAGCGGACAGAGGCCAGGGATGCCTGTAAACATCCCACAGTGTACAGGACGGCCCCACACCAAAGAATTCTCTGGTCCCAAATGCCAGGAGTGCTGAGGTTGAGAAACCCCTGTATAAAACATTTAATTCTCTGGATACTGAACAGCAAACAGGGGCTGAGCAGCTGCTCCTTCCATTCATGGATCATTGAGGTCTCTGGCTGCCCTGTGTGGTTCTTTCCTTGACATCACTTGGATCCCTTCATAGCTCGCCAGGTCTCACTTGGAGGCAGCTATTTGAAGCCTGGTAAGTAGAGAGCAAGAGAAAACGCCAGCAGGCAACAAGTCTGAGGATGGCTTTGGGCTTTATTGAGTAGTGCTTTTCTTCTTTCTTCCTCCGCTAGTTTTAGAACATGGGCTTCGGAATGTGACAGAGCCTGCATCAAACCCCAGCCTTGCCCCTTAGCAGACGTGAGGCCCTGGGCCAGCGCCTTGCTGCTCCATTTTCTGCCCTTATCTGTAAAATGAGGCAATAGCGTCCATGCCTCAGGGTTGTTGTGAGATGGAGGTGAGAGATTAAAACCATAGCCCACTGTCAGGCACACAGTACATGTTGAATGCATGGTTGCTGTTCTCATAAGTTCATTTATTAAAAAGTTGGCCAAATATCAGGCTGTACTCACGTAACTAAAATTTATTTACTTTTCATGGCCAGAGTGATAAGTTTTGAACTTTGCTTTCTTCATTTCTTCTCTTGTCTCTTAGCACATTTAAAGGTCATAAAGAAGAAATTTAAACTGAGGCCTTCTAAAGTTGCTGAGGTATACTTAAAAAGTGAATTTGTTGCATACACAGTGGGTAGTATTTGAGTGTTTGCTAGACAGGGACAGAGTTTTAAACTTCTTAAAGTTTTTTTTTGGGTGGGGGAGAAGTTGCATCCTAAGAGAAGCAACGAAGAAGCCATTTAAAGAGGTAGGAGGTGGCAGTAATTTTTAGAGCTAGGAGGGAATTTAAGAAGGGCATTTAGAGGACATTTACCCTCTCCTCTTACTGATGTAGGAACTGAGGCCCCAAGAGGTAGACTAAGCTGCCCTATGACCCAGGACCAGTCAATGCCAGAGTGGGGATTAGAACCCAGACTGCTGGGCTGCTGGGCTGCTGGGTCCGCTCTCTGCTCTCTTTCCACGATAGCATGCTTCCCCACCCCTGGTGACGAGTTAAGATGAACGCACTGGTGTATAATGAGCTGTCGTCGTCTTCGTCCTCCTCCTCTTCCTCCTCTTCTCTTGTGTACAGGCAAGAAGAGTCTTCGTAGTCTGACTCATGAGGCACATTTTCTTTATTGTCATCACATTCAATCACAACAGTTGGCACTTGTCTTATTTCTGGAAGGCCCATAGGTCCTGCTTTGGTGACCCCGTCACCCGAGTGCAACCCAGAGCTGTGGTAAGAAGTGGAACAGGGGACCCGCTGCTCAGAGCTGTTTAAAGACAAGGAGGAAAGAGGAAATTCACTTTGGCTAACATGCTATATAAATGCATCAAAACCATTTTAAAACTCAGTTGTCCAGTCCTAAGAGACAAAGGGTCTACTGGGCAAATAAAGTTCCATTGCTCATCTTACAGGGAATCATTTTAAGATGGCACGGTTTCCTGATGGGAATAGTGGTGTGGGATACGAAATAATAAATCCAGCTCCTCGTGGGTGGTGTGATGGTTGCACAATGATGTGAATGTACTTAATGCCATTGAACTGTATGTATGCTTTAGAATGGTTAAGATGGCAAATTTTATGTTATCTGTATTTACCATAATTTAAAAAAAATTAAAAGCAAGGGTAAAGGATTAATTTGATAGTGAAGCTACAGATTCAGGAGAGAAAGATAATAATTGAGGTTCTAGTTTTCTAAAGCTACACAGGGCATCTAATAGGGACTGAGTGTGTGTAGGACGGAGATGCTGTGGCTGGAGATGCTGAGAAAGGGAAGAGGGGGATGGACACAAGGCAGGAGACCCATGCATGACATCGTTAGCAATGACCTAGAGAAAGTTCTCTCCCACAGGGAGCCACAGGTAATGCCAGTCTGGATATTTTGCAGGTCAGTTTTCTAAGAGGTATCGAGGATGATGTTTTTGGTTCTACCTCTTAAGTTGAACCAACTTGGATCAAATATCTTTGCTAACCAAAAAAGCTATACTGCTGGGAGTGGTGGCTCATGACTGTAATCTCAGCACTTTGGGAGGCCGAGGCAGGCAGATCACGGGGTCAAGAGATCGAGACCATCCTGGCCAACATGGTGAAACCCCGTCTCTACTAAAAATACAAAAATTAGCTGGGCGTGGTGGCATGCACCTGTAGTCTCAGCTACTTGGGAGGCTGAGGCAGGAGAATCGCTTGAGCCTGGGAAGCAGAGGTTGCAGTGAGCCAAGATCATGTCACTGCATTCCAGCCTGGCAAAAGAGCGAGACTCCATCTCAAAAAGACAAAAAAAATCTATAGAAGTTTGTTGTTCAAAAGTTACTAAATGCATGTCATCAAAAATAAAGAAAATAATTATTTTCTTAATCCTCTAGCTGAGGATTATGTAGTAACTTAGAATGCTTTTTTATGACAGGCTTTGCATGAAATCTAGTAAGAATCATAAGAATATGAAGCCAGAAACCACAGTTAAATTTTGTAATTCTTTTTCAGATTAACTGGAAGTGGAATTTATATCTCTCAATTTAAGGAATTTCTAAACACAGGAAACTCAATGCATTTTACCATCCAAAAGTGTTTGACATGCATAAGGAAATGGAGCATGAGGTTATATTATATATCAGTAAGTTCTACATTTGAATATTTTATCCAAAAGAAATCTGACTTATGACATATGAATGCATGCCTCTCCTTTGAAACTTTCAATTATGCTTTAAATTACTGCTATGCCTAATGTAAATTCAATTAACTTCCTTCCTTCCATTGTTTCCAAAGAGCTGTTTTTCTCTTTGTATTTTTCACATAACTCTTCAGTGACACAAATGGAAAAATCTAGTTAACATATTATGAGCTATGATGTTCAAGGCAATGAACTAAATCAACTAAAAAAAAGCCAACTACTGAATAGGATTAAATCACATATTTACAAAATGCAGCATCTTATTAGTGGTTTACCACATTAGTGGTTTACGTTGGTCCATTTCCCACCTAATTTAATACAAATGACAATGGGAGCAGGGGGGTGAAGGACACGATAGATGGCCTCCAGGGTGGCGAAGGGTGATGAAAGTGGGGCTGGGGACTTGGTGCCCACCCTGCAAAGCAGCCCTTTTATCAGTGACAGCCACTCCATTCCAACTGCACTTGGATTTCCACACTGGGTATTATAGGAAGTAAGGATGGAAGAGGCCAAAAAATGTAATTCCACGGCTCATGTTTTGCCTGAATCCTGTCTTTTTCTCTCTCCACTTTTTGGTTAATTAGCAATGGTTCCTATAAAGGCACAGAGCTGGGGATGAAAGCAGTCAATAGATATTCTTGTTTGGTGGGAAGAATCTTTTAAGGAAAACAGTTGGAAACCAGAGAGCATGAGTTCCTTAAGGTAGAAGGCTCCAAGTGGATTCAAGAAGACAAAGAAGAGAGAAAAATGCAAAGGAAGATAAGAAACTCCACCTCATAGGTAGTGTGTGATCAACGAGAGGCTGTGGTTTCTTCTCTTTCAAAGATACACGGGCAGCGTGAGACCTTCTTGCATAGGATGGGATTAAACGGAGGGCAGCTGGCTACTTTGAAAGGTACCAGGTGCCATGCTACTGGGTTTGTCAAATAGGGATTGGTCAGGTGGCCAATGACTGCCTGTTGGGGCACTAGAGAAACAGCTAAAGACTTCTGGGGCCAATCAGGTCATCTTCTTGATGTGTGAACCCTAGCATGTGCTTGAATGCCTAATTTTCCTTAAGAATGAAGGAGGTAGTTTTCCAGGAAGCTAGGTGAATCCACCAAAAGAACTGTAAAACATTCTGTTAATAAATATCCACTGAATGCCAACTATGCATCAGGAAGAGTCCTGAGAAGAACACCAATGCCCCGATAAACCTACCCCTTTTGTAACTATGGAGAACCACAGGAGAGCAAGAAAAGAAAGGAGAGTATAGAAGTTAACTGAAAAGGAGGCTGGGAAGGTTAATATGTGGCCTCAGTTTGGGGAGTCCAGACAGATCTGAGTCCACATTTTGCCACTTACTCTCTTCCTGACATTGGCCAAATTGTAGGGCTGGTGCATGTGAAGTCGCCTGTTGGCATGGCCTCAAATGAGACCCTCACTGGTTATTGACAGACATGGCCTTCCAAGTGGTTTCACAGCAGGCTCAGTTTCAGTCCAGTCTCCAGAGTTGTTGGAGTGGCTTTCTAAAACTCGGATCTAAGAGCCTCACCCATGAGAATTTTGAATACCTCTCAAGTCTACAAAACTACTGCTCTGGGAGTGATGCAAACGAAAATTCAGTTAACGCATCATGAACTGTAGTATTTGAGGCAAAGAACCAAATCAACTCAAATGCATCATCTTATGACACGTGGCCTGTGCCCTGCTGGTGACAGACACCCAGCAGAACATCAGTCTCTGTAGCATGAGTTTTTTTTATAATATAGTTATCACCTAGATCTTCTCTAAATACAGGCTCTCATTACAGAAGGTGAAAACCATTAGCCTGCAAAGAGTAGCTTAAACATAATGTCACGTGCCTGCCACACCCTACATAATTTGGCCCAAATTATTAACCCAGACTCATTCCCACTTCTTTACTTCTGTCTCCAAACAACTGACCCCTTGATCACCTGCAACTATGCATTCAATGCTCTTGGCCTGGAATGTGTTCCCAAACCATCTTCACCTCATTCATTCCTATTTCTCTGTCAATACTTGTCTCAGTCAATGCCTTGCCTGTGTTTACGGGAGAGTCCTCAAGTGTGAAAACCATGATCATCTGTTTACTTACTATCTTCTCTTCACCACCCAAGACTGTAGGCTCCTTGTGGGGCAGAAGCCACATCTTCTGTTTGTATCTGGTTCCTATTACTATGCTTAGTGCCTAGTATCATGCCTGACACAAAGTAGATGCTCAGTAATTGTCTATTGCTTTAGCCGAATGAAAGAAATACGGGCTGGAATGAGTGACATTTAGATATATTTGTAAGCAGTCAGCAAAACATATTCAAAAGGCATTAACTAAGGGATGGTTTTTTAATTTTCAGGGAGGCATCTAGTGGTGTGCTGCAGGGATGTGGTGCTCTAGACTTGGTTAGCATCTTTATCAGTGGCAATGACAAAAAGGGCATCCTCAATGAATACGTGGAAGAATTGAAGGAGAGAAGGAAAGAAGGGAGAGTGAATAGAGAGAACATTTACTAAATGTGTAATTTTCACCCACAGTGTTGCATTTCACCTTTCCAACAACTGTATGGGACAGGTGCTGTTCTCCCCATTTTATGAAGCGGGAAATTGAAGCTCTGAAAGGGTAATGAATAGGTCCACAAGGACACAGTTGGTAAAGGAAGGGCTTGAAATTTGAACCTACTCTATTACAAATTCTGCATGCAAAAGTTGAACTGTGATACTTATGAGATGTGTCTTTTGATAAAACACAAACCCGACTAAATGTACCCAGGCAAGATGGAGGAAATATCATACCTTGTCAACAATGTGTGTAAAAAATGGGCATCATTACTTTGTAACTATTTTAAGTCCTACTAACTAGGGTAGGTAACAGTATTCTACCCTGCCATGACCAGGCCACTCCTGGGGCAGAGTTTAATACTCAGGGCGTTCAGGAGACCCATCCCTTCACCGATCACTTTGGCTACTTTTGCACCAAAATAGAAGAGTGGAGTAGTTGCAACACAGCTGAAAATATTTACTATCTATCTGGTTCTTTACAGAAAAAATTTTCTGGGCCCTGATCTGAACCAATGTTTTCTAAACCTTGATTATACTCCCACCTCCTTAATCTTTTTTTGTGTATGGCATCTTTGAAGTCCATTTACACTATTATTTACTTTGTAATTTTTTAAGTCAGTATGATACTTTTTAAAAAATTTAAACACTCTTGTAACCTCATCCTAAGCAAATGGTATCTTTGTAATAACAGGTTTTATATGTCAATCATATAGGTTAATAACATGTTAAGATATATTTTTGTATTTGTAATACATATATTTTCAATATTGATATATGCATAAGTAATACAATATTTGATAAAATATTAAAACTAATAAAAGGTTGTCCTAAACTCATTTTCTGTACCACCAGTGATGCAGATATCACATTTTGGTTAAATGCTGGTCGAGACCAGGCTTTTTCAACACAGGCATGACTGACATTTTGGGCCAGATGATTCATTGCTTTGAAGGTTGTCCTGTGCATTGTAGAACACTTAGCAGTACCCCTGGCCTCTGCCCACCAGATGCCAGCAGCACTTCCTCCAACTGTGACAGCCAAAACAATCTTCGGACATTGCCAAATGTCCTCTGGGGGACAGAAATCATCCCAGATTAGGAGCCACTGGCCTAGAGCATCCAAGTGGCTTTGCTGCTTGCTGCATTCTCAGCACTGTACCATGTGAGTCTCTTCAAAAGCCATTTAGGTATTATCAGGAATCTGCAGCATTCGCTGAATGATGAAGAACTGTCCAGATCCTCTCATGTGAGTTCCTGACTTGTCAGGTCTGAGGCTGGCATTCTGGGGGCTGCACCAAGATGCTGATGCTCGTGGGGTTCTACTTACTCAGTTACTTGCACTCCTGCCTTCAGTTCCTGAGCTGTTACCTCATGAATGCAAGAGCTCCAGGCTGACGCTTGAGTGAAATAGTTTTTCTCATTCTGTTGCTCAGATCAGTGATTTACTGAATGATACTCAGTGGCCTGAGAGAGTCACATCTTGCAGAGTACCTGTCAACCTCCCTAAGGAATTGCTGACTTGTGTAATAAAATCTATTCTAGACCATTCATGTCAAAATCCGTTGGCATTAAGCATTTAGTTGGCTTCAGATTCAAATGGACTTCACTGCACATGGGTTGTGTTCATCCTCCCTCTTCCTAAGGGCTAACTAGCTTCTAAAACCGCAAGTAAATGTGAGGAATCTCATCCTAACCTCCGAGATGGAGCCTTTGTTCATTCTTTTTTTTTTTTTTTTTTTTTTTGAGACGGAGTCTCGTTCTGTCACCCAGGCTGGAGTGCAGTGGTGCGATCTCAGCTCACTGCAACCTCTGCCTCCCGGGTTCAAGCAATTCTCTGCCTCAGCCTCCCAGCTACTGGGATTATAGGTGCCCTCAGCCTCCCAGCTACTGGGATTATAGGCGCCCACTACCATGCCTGGCTAAATTTTGTATTTTTAGTAGAGACGGGGTTTCACCATCTTGGCCAGGCTGGTCTTGAATTCCCGACCTTGTGATCCACCTGCCTTGGCCTCCCAAAGTGCTGGGATTACAGGCGTGAGCCACTGCGCCCGGCCACCTTTGTTCATTCTAACTGTATTATTGCAGATGATGATGGAAGTTAACATTTCTAAATGCTCACGCTGTCCCATGTGTGGATTCACTTAAGCCTCACAAGGATCCTAAGAGATAGGTACTATTGTGATCTTCCTGTTTTAGATGGGAAAACGCAAAGGCACGTGGCCAAGATCACACAACCAGAGGGGTGCAGACATTGAATTCAGGCCATCAGACTACAGGACCTGATCTACTGATGTCACTATACCACTGCCTATGTAGAAGTAGTGGTCCCCCAATGGCTTCAAACTTTAATCTTCTTCCAGACCCTTCCCCTCCCCACCCACCCAGTCTACCCTCTATTCTGCTGTCAAACTGGTCTGATCATGTAATTCTCCTAATCAAAAGAGCCAGGAAAGGCCTCATTGTAAACTGGATCAACTCCACCCTTTACAGCATGGACTAAGAGGTGCCTCACAATCTGACCCCCCAACTCCTTTCAATCTCATTTGTTATTATTCCTTACCATCTCCCCAGTGTTCCAGCCATATCAGACCACTTGCCATTGCCCAAGTACACTGTGGACTTCCCTGCCTCCTCCCTCTGCTCCTGCAATTGCTCCGCCCCAGAATTCACCCTTCAGATTTTGGCCTAGAGAGAGTATCCTGCCTATCTTTCAAGGATGACTCAAATCTCATTTCATTTGAGCATACTTTTCTGATTTTTCCAATGGATATCAGTCCCTTCTCTGCACATCCATAGCCTCTGTTCCCAGCTTTGTTACAGCATCTGCCACATTATGTTATAATTATAGGCTAGGCATTTACCTCCACCCCAATCAACTGTGAGCCTCTCCAAGACAGAGGCTGCTGATCTTCCTGCCTCTACCTCCTCATTGCACATGTGTTTGGAACTGATGGATAAGTTGATCAAATATTTGAATTGAAGTCACACATGATCAGAGTACACCACATTACATTTCCAATTACTTAATTTGCTAAAATTAGGATCCCTGACCCTCAGATAGAGTCTTGCTGTGGTAGGGAAATTATCTTTGTGAAAGGAGCATTAGGATTTTTGGAAATAGCGCTCTAGAGTTCTTTTTCCTAAGAAGACAACTCGAGGAGCTAAGGCACAGAGATCCATGCAAGCAAGAGCACACTGGTACCATGTGGCCTTCATTCCAGGACTGTGTGTGCACAGAAGAGGTAACAGAGAGAGCTTATGATATTCCAATTTCCAATTCTATACTCACAGGCTGTCAGCCCACTTCAATTCAGACTGTCCAAAGTTAGGTTGCTTTGTAAGGTGATGTCATTGAGCTTGATGATATCTATACGGTTTCCTCTTATAGTAACATTCTAAACAAAGACCAAAGGCCTTAAATTATTTTCCAGGGGAAAAACAGATGAATTTCTGCTCCCTATCATCTAGGTAGCACCAAATAATGTCATTTTCTTGACAAATGTAAGAGGGATGAACATGCAGAAACCAAACAGCATTCCATGATGGTCACAAGATGTTGGACAGATGTACCATTTCGGAATATTTCCACAGAATGTCTTAAAGATACCAGCGGGTTCCACAGCTCAGGATGAAGGAGGAGGAGCATCTTTCAAAACAACCACATGGCTACCACAGATGGTCCTTTAGTGCCCTATGAAAATGTGTTGTAAATGTTCATCATCTCATTTAATCGCCACAAAAACTTGCAGAGTTAAGAAGGGTATTGTTATTATCTTGATTTTTATGAATGGGCACATGAAGTTTCTGAGAACACAGTGATCACTCGGCAGTGATCACAGCAGGATGTGAACTCAGGTCTTCCCACCGAGGGCCTGTGTTCTTTCCATGAACCACGTTGCTTTCTCCTGGAGAATCAGCAAAGCCCATCATTTTTTCTGTAGATGTATATGCTGACTATGAAATGCAATTTATACTGCAAATTTTAAAAACCATGGACTATAATATTTTTATAACAAAAAGCAAGGATAACAGATGTTCACACAATTCAGCTACTCTCTTGCTATGAATTTTGCTGTGAAGAGTCCCATGATGAGGGCTATTATGGAACACATAGGGAGGGGGTTTGAATTCTAGACTTGGGGATACAAGTTTTGTGTGAGTAGCACATGGCTGGGGCTGAGTAGGTGTGCAGAGAGAACAGGCGACAAGGATAAGGACAGAATAATTACCAGGCTGGATAATCCAGCCTTGCACAATGGAGCGCTGCTGATAAAAAGGGGGCATGCAGTGGGTTTTGTATCTATTGTGGCCACTTTAATGACACATCTCCTTGAGGATAGAGAGGCATCACCACCACGCTCCTCCCATGACCCTGCGTGATGGTTCTTCAGTGCCCTGTCCCTGCGCGACATCACACTACACACTCATAGGCTTATTACCTGTCACTCCCCCTAACGAATAAGCTCACAAGGATGAAGACTTTGTTTCATCCTCATTTTCCCCTAGAGGATGGAACAGCTTAAATGAACAGAAAATAATGAACAGAAGTATCCCTAAAACAGAAGACTTGCTATTTACACAAGAAACACTGAAAAGAAACATATTTGGAAAGCTTGAGAGGAAAATGGCAGTCCCAAGTCGATAAAAGGCACACATTTAAAACTGCCTTCCCCTCATCACATCTACAGGATGCCTTAGGGAGATGAAAAGCTGTACTCTATTCCCTTGATCTTGTTCCCACCAAGAATGACCTTTACCAAGCCTTCTTTTTGGAAAACTCAACTCTTCTCTTTAACTCTGTTAAACTAAGTAGGAGATACATAGGTTGAGAGCCTGGGTAGGTCACCATTTCTGCCTCCCTTCCCTTTTTCTACCTTTTCTCTTCTCTTTCCTCCTCGTCCTCCTCCTCCTCTTCCTCCTCCTCCCCCCTCCTCCTCCTCCCCCTTCCTCCTCCTTTTTGCATAGCTCATTGCAACCTTGGACCTTTGGGCTCAAGCAATCCTCCCACCACAGCCTCCTGAGTAGCTGGTACTAACAGGTGTCACTGCACCTGGCTAATTTTTTTATTTTTTTGGTAGAGATGGGGTCTCGCTATGTTGCCCAGACTGGTCTCAAACTCCTGGGCTCCCGAAGTTGTTAGGATTACAGGAGTGAGGCACCGTGACTGGCCTTTTCCTACCATTTCAATGGCCGAATGTTTTTAAGGGATCTCTATACTTTAAAAATGAAGACACTGACTTACCTTTCATGTTCATTACTGGATAAGGGTAAGGCCCAGACCTTACTTTCAGTCTTTCATACAGGAATGAATGCCAAGACATCTACAGTGAGTCCGTGTCATTATAAGAGTCACTCCCTTTTCAAGGGAGCTTTGTAATCATCACTTTATCTCCCTTCCATGGTATAGGCTGATGAGTAGGAAACACTGTGACCCATTCATGAAAGGGGAATTACTGGCTGGCAAACACCTTTGAAACTCTTGTAGGGAATCAAGGGCAGGTCATAAAATTGAAAATCACTGTCTCTTTTAAATCCTTAATCTTTCTCTAAAATAGATGGGATCCATTTCACCATCATTTCTAAAGAAAAACATGTAATAAAGGGAATATTGCTTTCTGGTATCTGATTTTAAATGCATCCACTATTAAAAAAAAGAAAGACATTAATCTCCTCAAAGGACAGAGAAAATTTATTATCTACAAATATGACACTGAAAACCAAATTAAACTTCAACAGGAACAGCTTTTGTAATTTAGTCTGCACAGTTATGAAGAGAATTTTCAGAGGGGAGAGAGAACAATCAGCCACTTTCCTCTTGGAGACCAAAAATGTGTGAGAAATTATGCTGCAAATTGCAGTGCCTGAAGCTGAAAAATAGCAGAAATAACCAATGTAGCCTAAGAAAATAGTTAATCAGCTTCTTTTTAAGAAAGCAGGCATACATTGTGTGGTTTATCATGGCCTAGGATTAGCCTTCTAAGATAAGACATGTAACATTAAAGCTTTTGTTTTTTGTTGAACTTTAGTCAGCAGGAAACTATGCTGTTCTATATATAGATGAGGGTACAGAGCCTTCCTGAATAGAAAATGTATTTTGAGTTTTTTTTTTTTTTTTTCAGCAGTGGTAATGGATTTAAATTAATTTGTTCACAGCCTCTGTCCTTTCAGGGACCAATGACCCACATTTCTGAAATATTATCTGGGATTGGGATGTGATGAACAAAACCATAAGACACACAGAGTCTGACCAAGAGCCCATCCCTCCCAGCACTCTCTATTTCTGATGGAGAAACCAGTTGTGGCTTTTCAACTTGACTTTGTCCCTAGACGCTGGTGAGTGTTCTAGCATGCTTGGCTGAGCATGGGTACTAAAAAGGCAGGACACAGAGTCAGCAGAACGGTGTGAGTCCCAGCTGGGCCATTGCTAACCTTGTCTATTGGTGTTTGGCTCTTCATCAGTTAAACGGAGAAACCTAGGTGCCCACCTCCCAGGCAGCTGAGAAATTAGAAGGCAATGCTGGTGCAGTGTGCTTCCTGGACAACAATGCTGAGAGTTGCTGTTTTAACTAGGAGTGCATGTCAACAGCAACAATTTATCATAAATTAGCCATTATAGATATTACTCACTAATTTTTAAAAATATTTCCTTTAGTGTTTTAATATTTTTGATCTGCAAAACTTTCTGGACGATGGTTTCCAAGAAGATCAAAGAGTCAATATTTGTGCATTGGAAAAGGGCAGGATTTCTATTGAAGCAAAAAAAAAAAATCAAAAGCAGATTCCCTTTCTTTTGAAAATACACTTCCTTTTTTTAATCCTCTTAAGCCTTAAAAAGGTGTTAATGGTTTGTACAGTCTCATTTTAACTTCCTTAAAGTTAAACAACTTAGGAAATTGGTTAGACAATTTCCTTGCCAACCTTATAGGGAAAGATGGGTCTTGCTCATAATGACATTACTTTGCACTAAAACCACATCATGTACCTTGGAATAGCAGTTAAATCTGAAAAACAACACATACGTGTAATCAATTAAAGATGATAAATATAGGCTTTAAAATCAAAGAACTGATCTAAAGTAAGAGATTGACAGTGCTGGCTTCAAAGGGGCAAGGACAAATGTCTAACTGGAATTGCGTGAGATTTTGAAGAGATGATCATCACCATAAGAAGAGAATCTTTCCCTGGAAACATATTTCATTTAACAATGTAGGCCATTTGTTATGTCATGAAGAAACACGGAACTACAAAGCAACACCACTTAACAAGCAAATAACACCTAGGTGTTCAGAGTTTCATTCTTGCTGAGGCACTGATTCATAACTGTGTATTGTCAGGGAACACCCTAATTAGCAGGTGAAACATTACAGACATAAGCCAATACAATAATTATTTAGACTGTTAAGGCTAAAAGGGATCATCTAGTTTAGGAAGAAGAATTATTCTTTAGAATTTCCTGTGACCCTTGAGGCAACATGAAGAAAAGTGATTGTAACCATGAAATGTACTTATCCAAGGATTATAAATTGTATTGTGCTCTTTGAAAGGTCTAAAAATAATCATGGGATAATAGAATTCTAGAGCTTGGAGGGATTTGAGAGTCTACTGATTTCAGTTTCTTCTGTCCAATGCAAAAACGATTCATTTTTCAATATTCTTGACAAATTCATCTCTAGGTAATATGTAAAAGGGGGACATCATAAGAAATAATAAACTATTTGTATAAACTTATCAATGTTATTATTTTAAAGGAAAGATTGCTTTGTTGTTCTGTGCCTATCACAATGCTTGGCATGCAGTGATCAATGGGTGCTGCTAAGAGTTCAAGATGATTCTGGAACTTTTCTGCATCTAGTTGACCATCCAGACTGGACTGGCGTATCCATGTTAACACAGATGTACATCGACTGTGCCAGCAGAGGTAAAGCCATTCTACTTCTCCAAAATTTCACATTACAGTTAACCTACTTCAATATATCTAATCTGCAGTTAGAGTTGGATATGTCCTTAGCAGCTGATCTGACCTGTGTGGTTTTTCTTTACATAAGTACATGAGTAAATTTGGGACTCATGTACATTTGGGATGACATAAGTACATTTGGGACTCCTGTTGGCCTGATTTTTCTTAAAAATCTTCATTGTCCTCTCTGTTGGTTCTTGGGTTCTTCCTTATATCTGATTACAATGTTACGTCATCCATCTCATTCTCTATGTTATGTCTTCTAAAAACCTGGAGAATAAATGCCAACTCCCTTTTCTTATGAAAAACCTCATTCTCTATCTGGAGACAGTATATCACCCCTTCCTCTAATCTGCCTAAATGTTCTCTCATTCCCATTTTCCTCTTCATTTGGTTATTCCTTTCTTTTAGCTTTTAGTTTAAATGCAGTTCTTCAGAGAAGACAACTCCGAATTTCATAGACCAGTTGACATTCCTGTTACACATTCTTCTCCCTCCCTGCACTCTCATTAGTACTGATCTGCCCACTCTGTACTCTCAGCAGGTTCTAAGCTGCACTGAGGGTATCTTCTTTATTTTGTTCACTGTTACATCCCCAGTGCCAAGCATGGAGCCTGGTCTAGAAAATGTACTCAGCAAAGAATTGGTGGATCTTCCGTTTGCTAGGCAAACACAGGTACCATCCTTTCTTTTTGCAGGGCCTGTTTTCATTCAAGGTTGACAAGTCAGTAATTGCCTGAAATTTTTTCCTGGCAAATGTCAGAGCTTTCTTCATTTAGCTGCTCAGGGACTTTGGGACAGGAAGAGGTAGATAAAGAATGAATTTATTAGAAACGTATTTTTTTTTTCATTTTTAAGGCCCATAGGTGGCAATTTCCATCAGAACTAAATGTATGGTACTTAAAGTTTTCCTAAACTAAAACTCACTGGGTGTAAATAAGGCATCATTAAAAATATCTATTGATATTTTGCATCAGTTGATAGCATGTATGAACGATACTAGTAACAAAAACTCATTCATATTTTGCCTTTTTAGATCAAACTCAGAGATTTCAATTATTCTTCCCATGTGAACTCACCTGGTCTACCAACACACTCCTTCCTCTAATCCATCTAGAATGTACCCGCATTGCCTTCTCCTTACATGATTGCTCCTATTTTTCAGGTCTCAGCATAAAATTCTGGAAGTTAACTTTCAGGTTTAGTCTGAGGACACTGGATAGAGCTGAACTATCAAATATGATTCCCTACACCTTAGCAATCTTAGCATCTCTACCTTAGCTAAGGATGATGACCCCTCTCCCATTTTATCATTCATGAAGGATTTGTTCCAAGAGAATTAATAAGAAGGGACGACGTACTTCAATGATGGCTAAGGTTCATAATCAGAATTATAGTATCTGGAGCTCTAGTTTGATATTATCAGGCATGACAAGCAAAGATCTAGATTTAATTTTAAGGGAGGAACTTTGTACGTTGCTTCTAACATCAAACACAACACAACAGGAATGGCCCAACAGGGGAAGCAGGAGTGGATCCACAGCAAAAGCCTGTATCTTTTCTTCCTTTTTTTTTTTTTTTTTTTTCAGGGGAAAGCGCAAGCACAGTCCCCCACTACCACAAATTATGCAATCGAGTTTCCCACATTTGGGAAAATCACAGGGGTCAGCACATCTGGAGTGCGATGGATAAGCCTCGCCCTGGGAAAACCACCTTCGTCATCAGGGTATCTCCACTGCCAGGTAAGTATGCAAAAGCCTATTTCTATAATTGAGACAGTTTGTAACAAAACACTGATCATAAAAGTAAGATACTTTTCTATTTCAAAGATTAGAGTAACTTTTAATGAAACCCACTCCATAAATAGTTTCAGAATACCTCCTACATGACAGGTACTATGGCAGATTGTGGCCCATTTATGCTGCTATAATAAAATACCCAATACTGGGTAATTTAAAAAGAACAGAAATGTATTTCCTCACAGTTCTGGGGGCTGGAAAGTCCAAGATCAAGGCGCTGGCGGGTTTGGCTGTCTGGTGAGAGCTGCATCCTCCGGCTGGGAGAAATGTAGCACCCTCACATGGTGGAAGGCCAAGAGAGCTTTATGCTGGCGTGTGAAGTCCTGTTCACAAGGGTCTTAATGTCATTCATGAGGGAGGAGTCCTCATGGCCTAATCACCTTTTAAAGGCCCCACTTATTAATACTATCACACTGGCCATTAAGTTTCAACTTCTGAATTTTGGAGGAGATTCACTCAAACCATAGCAAATGGGGAGACAAGGATGGTTCCCGTCCACATTAAAGAGAGAATATACAGAGAAACACATAACCTGATGCAAGTATGCCAAAGGGGTGTGTGCAGGAGGGCAGAGCTCTGTATGGGAATCTGAGAAGGGATCACAGAGGACCTGGTATTTTAATAACGTCTTGAAGAACAAGAATTTTTCTTTGTGAAAGAAGCTGCCGTGGGTGGTAGAGGACAGGATGGAAGAGAGTGCATTCCAAACAGAGGGAACAGTTCAAATTGTTAGAATAAAGAAAATATAAAAGGTTAAAGACCACAAATACTGCTTAATATTTATATAACATATGCCTTGTGAGAACTCAATCCATCAATAGGAAGCAGATTAATAAGCGAAAGAATATCACTGCAGCTATGAGAGGCTCTCCATTCATTCAGTTATTCTTTCACTCACTCACTCACTCACTCACTCAAACCTATAAGCCAGGCCCTGTTGTAGGCACTCTGGATACAGCCATGGACAAAACGGTTCCTGCCCTTGTGGACTGTATGTTCTATTAGGTAAGAAGAGCAACAAACCAAATGAGAGGCAAATGACACAAAACGTTAGATGGTGAAAAATGCTTTGATAAGAATAAAAGGAGCTGGGGAACAGGCTGTGTTGCGAGGAGGGTTGCAATATTGAACAGGAAGGGCCTCACTGAGGATGTGACATTTGAGTAGAGACACGAGGCAGGTGAGTGTAGGAGCCCTGATGATATTTGAGGGAAGGGCAGTCTGTCCAGGGGAACAGCCAGTGCCAAGGCCCCATCAGGAGGTGTCCGGCATGTCCGAGAATGTGCGAGAATGGTGGGAAGGCCGCTGTGTGAGGGAGGAGGCAGCAACACAGAGGGGAGCCGATGAAGCGAGGGAGACCACAGGGGCAGTCCGTTAATACTCAGGTTTCAACCCCTGAATTTTGGAGAAGAGACGCTCAAACCTCATAGCAGATGAGGAGACAAGGATGGTTCCTGTCCACATTAAAGAGAAAATATAGAGAGAAACACATAACCTGATGCAAGTATGCAAAAGGGGTGTGTGCAGGAGGACAGAGATCTGTACCAGAATCTGAGAAGGGGTCACAGAGGACCTGGTATTTTAATAATGTCTTGAAGAGTAAGTAGATTTTTCTTTGCAAAAGAACTTGGAGTGGGTGTGGGCTTCTGGGCCATGGGGAGGATTTTGCTTTTTACTCAGTGACAGGAGCATTTTGGGCACAGCCAATGTTAAGAGCTGAGCTGTGTCCCCAGATAAATTCATATGTTGAAGTCCTAAGTCCCAGCGCCTCAGAATGTGACTGTATTTGGAAGTAGGGTCTTTAAAGAGGGTCTTTAAAGAGGTGAGGGAGTTACAATGATGTCAGTGGTATGGGCCCTAATCCACCATCACTGGTGTCCTTAAAAGCACAGATGAGGAACAGCCACACACAGAGGGAAGACCACATGAGGACACAGAGAGAAGACACCACCTACAAGCCAAGAAGAGAGGCCCTGGGAGAAACCAACCTTGTTGGAACCTTGATCTTGGACTTCTAGCCTCCAGAACTGAAAGACAATAAATTTCTGTCATCTAAGTCACACGTTCTGTGTGTGTGTGTGTGGTTTTTTTAACGGCAGTCCTAGCAGACAAAGACAGTCACGATCTGACTTTCCTCACACCCTGTCTCTTGGGCTGTCGCGGTGGGGATGGGTTGCAGAGCAGGTGTGGACGCAGAAGAACAGGTGGGAGAAACTGCAACAAGCCAGGCAAGGCCAACTGAGGCTCAGGCGGGGGAAGAAGGAGCACATGGAAGTGTTGATCTTATCCCTGTGTATGTACGGTGTGGACCAGATAGGATTTGCAGACGGTCAGATGTGGGGAATCAGAGAAAGGAAGGGGACAAGGGTGACTCCGGGTTTTTGGCATGAGCGACTGAAAGTGTGAAGTTGCCTTTAATTGAGAAGGGAAAGACTTCTTTAAAGTGCATTCCATTAAGAGTCTTCCTAAAATTCCTTCAGGGTCAACATGGGTCCACATTCCACCTTCATTTTACTAATAGGAGACTAGAACACAGAGATCAGCCAAATTAAGATCAGAAAGAAAAGGAGTCCTGATTAGGACTTTACATCTGACTTCTAGGATTGATGCCAACTAGATCATGGAGCTTACTGCAGATATTAAAAATAAAAACACTGCATCATCTTTGAAATGATAACAAAGGCATAAAAATGATATAATGGACTTTGGGGACTCAGGAGGAGGGGTGAGAGGCTGGTGAGGGATAAAAGACTACACACTTGGTTGGCATTTCCCCATTATGTAAAATGGGGTGTTGGGGTGGGGCAGACTCTGCTTGGGTTTGGTTGTAAGATAAACCTGGAGAAGCACAGTTGTCCCACTGAATTATTTGAGCAAAAACTACTGTAAATAACTTTTTTGTCTTTTGTCAAATAAAATTGTTTTTTTGTTTTTTTAAGCAGAAAAAAAAAAAAAAGACTACACACTGGGTACAGTGTACACTGCTCAGGTGATGGGTGCACCCAAACCTCAGAAATCACCACTAAAGAACTTATCCATGTAACCAAAAACCACCTGTTCCCCAAAAACTATTGAAATAAAAATAACAATAAACAAATAAAAAGTTGTTCCACAACTTGGTTGGAACAAGAATGAAATCATGTTGACAGGCAACAGGGAGAATTTTTAGGCAGTAAAAATCAGGGGGAAATTACCCAAGACAGCTGGTGATTCCCTCCCCACACTGAAAAGTGTGGCCTGTGACCTTGGCCTACTCTGAGATTCTTCCTGGAGATGACTGGGGACACTCAGAAAAATCTCTCCAATCTTTGTTTGGGAAGAGGGCCTCTGGGATGGTCTTTGTTTGGGAAGAGGGCCTCTCTTTTTCTGGGGTGGTGATCTTGTCAAACTGATGCATGCATTAATCTCTGCATCCTGGTTGATCTGTTAGGACAACCCTATGCTTTGACCTTGAGTGGGAAGTGAAGGACAAAGAAGGAGGAAAAAAATCTGAGTTGGGACAAAGCACAGAGACTGCCTTGGCTCTGCTGCCGAGATCATGCTGCATACCTTGCCCCTCCACAAAAATTCCCATATCCCACTAGATCTACCCATTGGTCTAAATTAAACTGAAATAGCCTGCAAATACCCACAGATGTTATAAAACTTGCCAGTTAGCATCTTTAATTGAACCTTTTAATATGGTGTTTTTTTTTAAGTGGAAGCATATTTAGCCATATCCTATTTATATGCTATCCAAGTATCTTTTCTGATTATTGAAGCTCAAGAGAGATATGAAAACTTGGTGCATGTAGACATGGGGTAGGGATGGGGGGGCAGCAATGATGTTGGCTTCTACTTGTCCTTAGGAAGCAGCTGTGTGTTAGTACAAAGAGCTCTGGACTTGGAGAGGGAAGACCAGGCTGGAGGCTTGGCCTCTCAACTTACTACCTAGGGAAGTGTTTTCCAAATGTCTACAGGGACAAAACAGTTCTTACTGTTTACTTCTATTTTCGATCCATCACAAACTGATGCTTTTGTAAAATATAATACAAATGTAAAAATAATGAAGCCCTTTTTAATGACAAGATTCAACAGGCATGAAATTATTCTGTCATATTGCTGTGAGAGTATCTAAAAGCTTGTTCTCAATGTCTGCACTTACGTGGTTGCAGATGTGAGATAAGCAATTTGTGGGCCACCCTTTCAGAAGGTGGCTTTGGGGAACTTAGTGAACCTCCCTTAGTTTCTCCATCTACTCAGTTTCTGTAGGTGATGTGAGGATTCAGTAAGATGACAATGACAGTGACGACAATGTGTATGTGTAATAAGATTAAAAGGTGCCACCCACATTTTAAATTATTATTGTTCTAATGAACAACAAGAATAGTTGCAAATGATAGCAAGGGGCCAAATTAAGTTTTGTTTTTTTCCTTTTGCAGCAAGGGCAGGTGTTAACACCAAGAAATCAAGTCAGAATTCCTAGACACAGCAACCTTCCAGTGAATCATTCCTTTCCCAAATGCAGAATACTCAGCTGAGAGGCAGGAGCAGAGAAAGCCACCGAGAGTCAGGAAAACACAACCCGAAGCTCCCGCCTATGCACCTCGCCTTTGGCTCTGGTGATTTGCTGGGACCTTCAGACTGCCATTTTCCATCCGTAGGACCCAGTGACCAGCAGCCACTACTATGGGACAAGCCTTCAGCTCCCAGTCAGACACACGCTTTGCACCTCATAGACACACTTTCTCCTTGTCACACCAGGGCACCCAGTCAAGCAATATGCCTCAGAGCCCCAGTGGAAAATCCCAGTGCCTTCTTGGATGTGAGGTAGGTGGCGGTGTTTGAATACACACACACGCATGATCAAGCGTGCACACACAAGAGTAATTGAGAACCAGTTTGAGAGATCTCCCTAGGTGGTGAGGAGTTAGGGTCGTGGCTGCAGGCCTGCCTGTGGGGTCATCTTGGCAGCTCTCCCTGAAGAGCGACTGGAGGCCTACTCTGGTGAAAGAGGGAGCTGCCTTGGTAGTGGCCAAATATTAGCGGCACATGTGCATATAATCAGGGCCTGGGACTCTGTTTCCTCCATCAGCAAGAACCGAGTATATCTTCCCACCTTCCCCAGCCCTCTTACTTCCCTCCAACACCTGCCAGCCCTCATCTTTTCTTATTTTACATTTTAATTCTTTTGAGTTTCATAAAAGTAATATACACAGAATTAAAAAGTACTATAGAAAGACATGAAATATCAGTCTTTTCTCCCCATTTCACCACCCCAGGAATAAACGCTATTAATGACTACATATACATTTTTTCACAAAATGTTAATGCTTATAGAGACACCATATGTGCGTGCATGTGCGTGTGTGTGCGTGCATGTGTGTGTGCACGTGTGTATGTCTGTACACCCACATGTATGCAAAGATGGATATAGAGCAGGTCCTTGAATAAGGTCATTTCAATGTCATTTTGCCACAACACTTATGAGAAAAAAAAAAAAAACTGATTCCCAGCTGGGGCCATGATCTGTGTGGAGTTTGCATGTTCTCCCCACGACTGCATGGGTTTTCTCCACGTACTCAGGTTTCCTCTCACATCCCTAAGATGTACATGTCAGGTGAAATGGTGTGTCTACACTGTCCTAGGTCTGAGTGAGTGTGGGTGTGGGTGTGGGTGTGGGTGTGGGTGTGAGTGCGCCCTGCGAGGGGATGATGTCTGACCAGGGCCAGATCTCACCTTGTGCCTTGGGCTGCTGGGATACGCACTGGCTAGCCACCACCCTGAACTGGAATAATTGGGTAATCACCTTCTTTGTTTTTATTAATCTTTTTTTTTTTTTTTTTTTTTTTTTGAGACGGAGTCTCACTCTGTCGCCCAGGCTGGAGTGCAGTGGCGCAATCTCGGCTCACTGCAAGCTCCGCCTCCCGGGTTCACGCCATTCTCCTGCCTCTTTCTTAAACATATGTACAGCTCACATTTATTTCAATGTTTAATATTAGAAGTGTTGTGGTCTTTATTTAGAATATTTTTGTGACCAGAAATATGCTATAGGAACTTAAGTCTTGTTTATATCAATCAGTCTATGGTTAAGTTGGTTTTGTTAGATTTTATTTTACTGAAGTTGCAATTTTCACGAACCTACTGATGACACTGAGGACTGTGTATATATACATACATATAAGCATATACGTATATATATACATGTTAGTTTTTCTTTCTGATAAATGTGATTATTCTAGAGCTTTTCAATTGGCAACATTTTTTTTCTTCCATGCTTTGACCTTCAGTTTTTTGTCTCATTTTACTTTCAATGTGACCTCCTGTTCACATTCCTAAGTGATGGTCCAAATCCCTAAGCCCCCCTCCCCAGCCAACCCCTCTCCTCCCGCCTTCCCTCCTGGTGCCCACCTTTACCTTTCCAGCCTCTGCATGGTCATGGCCAGCGTTTTGTTGAGCTCGTCTATCATCCTGCAGCCCGAGGGGTGCATGGGGAGGGAGCCGGTGGTGGAGGGGAGGTGCTGGCCGTGGCTGCCGTACTGCAGCTGGTGCTGGATCTGGGAGGGCAGGACAGTGTGGTGGTGCTGGGCCACACCCTGCTGGCCACTCTTCTGGGCTGTGTAGGACACCAGTGAGAGGTCTGGCCCCCCCACAGGCATACAGATCATGACTTTCTTTGGAGGTAGCGGAGGCGACAGTTTCACTGGCAGACAAGGCAATTTCACAGGGGCGCCAGGATCTGTGGCAGAAAGAGGGCGAGAGGCAGATGTGAGTTTGGGGGCATCAGAAGAAACCCAGAACACCAGATGCGCTCACCTGGAGACTGTGGCCAATGAGTTGAGCCTCTTAGGTAAAATGTGTCAATTGGAGACACCAGCGTGATGAGTGCTACTCAGCAAGTATCCATTGACTCTTGTTTCCTACTCCAAGTGCACTTGCACTGGCCATAAGGGCCTTCAGGAACCCAGACATTAGTGGTGTCTAATGCACAGTATTCCAGAGACTTGGGTGCAGCCCAGATAGTAAGGCAGGAGGAAGGAGGCATGTGATGAGCGCTTCTGCTCATGGACACCCATGGACCATCGAGGAAACCTTTGCTAGGATATGCCAAACTATGGTTTGGATGCAGTTTGTCGCTGCAAAAACTCACGGTGAAATTTAATTGTCAATGTAAGGATGTCAGGAGGTGGAACCTTTAACAGGTGGGGCCTAGTGGGAGGTGCTTGGGTCACGGGTGTGGATCCCTCATGAATAGATCAGTGGTGGGTGTGAGCGAGTTCTAGCTCCCCCAGGAATGGATTAGTTCCCAAGGGACAGTGGGCTGTTAAAAAGAGTCTGGGTTCCTCAGTTTCTCTCCTTTGCTTCCTCTCTTGCTATGTGCTCTCTGCACACACCAGCTCCCCTTCCGCTTCCCTCCATAGGTGGAAGCAGCCAGAGGCCCTCACCAGAAGCACCGTGTTTCTCATACTTTCTAGTCTGCAGAACTGTGAGCTAAAGAAATCTCTTTTCTTCACAAATTACCTGGCCTCAGGTATTGTTACAGCAACACAAAACAGACCAAGACAGGCCAGTCTACAATACATGTCTACAATTTTGCAATTATGATGTGAACAGATCTTTCAAAGTTGGAACTTCCCAACAGGCATGAGATTTAAAGCCAGCCCTAGGGTCAAGGCCACCAATACCATGTCACTCTGCAAGTGCCTTTACTGCTGCCAACCTTAATTCCCTCTTCCGTCACCTAGGGACGACCATCCTGCCTTGAGAGGATGCTTTGTGAAGATTAGTTTTTGCAGATCCTGGCTTGGGTGCATGAGTGGGGCAGGAGTAAGAGTGACTGCTGGACTGGTGGGCCCACTCAAGTGTGGGCTGCTGAAACAGTAAGGAGGCTCCCACAGGGGACTCCAGGCTGCTGGAACCTACCTAGGACCAACTGCTGGGTTCCATGACAATGCCGTTGAGCTTCCTAGAGATGCTCCACATTTGAGGGGCTCGGGGTCAGACTAGATCCCAGGGCATTTCTGGGGAGATGTAGTCTGTTGCTGTACCCCACATTTCTGGAAATCACCTAGCACTGGAGGGGAACCTGGTTGAACCCTGTGGGTTGCAGGCTTGCCTGGGAGAAGCATGGTCTGGAACAGCACAGCAGGGAGGAGTAGGGAGTCTCAGTGCGCCACTGGCACCCCCTGTTGGGGAGCACCACACAGTTCTGACTCTCCATCTCGGAGGCCAGATTCTTCTCTAATGATCTATCTGCCTCGAACATGGCCTTCCTCCAGTCTAACTTACAGTCCTGCCAAAATGACATTCCTAGAGCACAAATCTGATCACGTTGCTCCCCAGTTTAAAACCCATCCATGGACTAAACCTTCCTGATACATCATTCAAGGCCTTCCATGGGCTGGCTGCTGCTTGGTTCATGTCTTCATGTCCACATTGTACCTCTATGAAGTCTGCTCTTATTCCCCCAGTTGGAAATAACCTTACCTATGGCACCTGAAAAGCCAGAGCAGAACCTCTCCTATGGCCCAGATCACTTTTCTCCTGTGGATTCTACTTATTTGGTGGCCCATGGATTCAGGGTCTCCATCCTCAACAAAGTTGACCAGGTGGCCTTGGCCATTCTCCCAAGGGCTGCTGCAGTCTTCCCCAGCCTCCTCCAGGATCCTCACCTTCCACAGATGCCTCTTCCTATCCCAGTAAGGAACTGAAGAGGAGCACTCATGGCTTCCCCACCTCCCTTTTAGTTCCAGCCCACTTTTCTCACCGTTACCCACTCCATCCACCCTCACTCCTGAACTGCTGAGTTTCCTAAACTGCCTGATGTTTCCAAAACCCTAGGCCTTTGCATGTCACTTTCCCTCAGTTTGGAATATTCTCTGTTTTGTCTTCTTGGTCAATTACTAGTTGCCCTTCAAGATCCAACTCACAAACAATCCCCCCTGAAAATATTCCTTGATCATTACATCCCTCTTCCCACTCTGTGGAAAGAGAGTGGGAACGTGGATGCACGTTATGTCCGTGTTAATCGTGTTAATGATGATAGCAGGAATGGCGACAGTCATGATAATCAAGACTTCTATCGTGCTTACTATGTGCCAGACACTGTTCTAAGGGCTCTTTGTATTCTAACTAGTTTAATCCTTACAATAAGTCTGAGGTAGATGCCATTATTATCTCATGTTTGCAGATGATGAAACAGGGTCTCTGAAGACACAATGCTGCACTTCCTGTTTACATAACTGTCTCCTCTCCCGTTGAAGAGTGATGGTGTGTAATTTATTATTGTATCTCAAACCTCAGCATCTTGTTCAGTGCCCAGCTCACATCACAAGAGATGCAAATTGTGTTTACAGAATGAGCCAAAGTTATGATGATCTGCTGTGGGATGAATTCACACCTTCCCCAGAAATAGATACTCCAGGAGGGAGATGTGAGCCTGAAATGGATTATAATTTTAGGATCACGCAGTTGTGGCGTATGGACACTAAACTTCTGATCCTACCGCTAAGACACAGAAAATTCTAATCATTTCAGGGGGCCTAATAAGATTGCTCCCCAGCACCAGAATGCAAACCAGTCATAACCACAGGCTTCCACATGTTCATTCCCGAGGGCTTGTCCTGTTCATTGTGACCCCTCATGCACATGGTGCAACGTCACCACATTCAGGAACTTAACTAGTGCTAGCTAGTTCCAAAGTGCTCAGACACAGAAAAACTCAACACCATTGTCCAGCTCCTCTTAGTGAAGGCTCCACTTACACAGCTCTTAGAAGCTTCAGTGCAGGCGGGCGCCCTGGCCCATGCCTGTAATCCCAGCACTTTGTGAGGCTGAGGCGGGTGTATTACTTGAGGTCAGGAGTTCAAGACCAGCCTGACCAACATGGTGAAACCCCATCTCTACTAAAAATACAAAATTAGCTGGGCGTGGTGGCAGGTGCCTGTAATCCCAGCTACTTGGGAGGCTGAGGCAGGAGAATCACTTAAACCAAGAGGTGGATTTTGTAGTGAGCTGAGATTGCACCATTGCACTCTAGCCTGGGCGAGTGAAACTCTGTCTCAAAAAAAAAAAAAAAAAAAGCTTCAGTGCAAACCTAGCAAATGCAGTATGTCCTGAGGTGTTAAGGATTTTGCTCCAGGACCCTTAACCCAAAGTCCTTCATTTGAAGACTCTGGTTCTCTAAGGCAAGTAGGTGCTCATTTGCTTGGTCAGGAGAAAGAACCAGGAGGGCAGAGTGGAATTCTCTGCCTAGGAAGGGGCAGTGATTATATTGAGTTCTGCCCATCTTGTTAATCAATAGCTTCTTGTAACATTCTACCACTTCTTGTGACTACTTCCATAGCAAAACCTACTTGGTTTCATCACTAGAAAATTGGCCAAGTGAGCCCCAGCAATTCTATGAAAACAGGCAAGGAAAAAAAGGCCAGCTGGACCAAGTTAGTGGAGACGGTTATTCTTACTGTTCCAGGAAAGGCATGCTGGGGTTGTGGGGAACCCCTCGCCTTCTTTCCTGCTACATTTCCTTTCTGGTTGTTTTGATGCACATAGCTATGAATTAAAGAAGGACGGAGAATAAAAGTGAATCATTTAAAAACATTTTTGGCGTAGTGGATTTCATAAAAGTGAACGAAAGTAAGAAAAGGGCTAAAATCAGGTGGAATTACCTGCTTTCTGTGAATTAGCCATGCAGTCTCTATCTTTCCCCAACATTGTGGATAACCGAGGAGAGGCTGGGCAGCTCATGTCTTTGTTGGAGTGGCAATGCCTATTTGTATATTTTTACAACATCTTAACACTAAGTCATTCCCCATAACATAACTAGAGGCACGATTTGCAACCAGCTGCATATTATCTGTCATTCTGAACTTCCATCTAAGCTTTTAATCTTCCTTTTCCCACTCAAACTTCTGTATTCTCCAGCTTCTTGACCACTACACCAGCCTAGGACACTCATCTCCTCCTATCGTGTGGATAATGGCATCCCAGCTCTCTGATCTGTCCCCTCTGTACCAGATATCTATCTCCCTACAGCACCTGCTGCGCATGTGTGAGGTCCATGATGGCTCCGTGCTCAGTCCATGCTGCAAGTCCAAGTATGACTCTGTCTGGACTCTACTACGAGTCTCCCACTTACATCTCTCTCGTCCACTCTGGCCTCTGGGTTTCCCAATAACTACGCTCCTTCTCTCTTCAGGGCCTTTGTTGTACTCACCTCCTGAAATGCCTTCCTGTTCCTTGATAATAAAAATTGCATTCACCCTTCAAGCAGCAAATGAAGACCCGCTTTCCTCTGGCAGCCTTTCCTCCCCTAACTCCTACAACCCTGGTGGTCAGCAGTTCCAGTGAATTTGGCTCTGTTTTGTGCTGGTTACTGCTGGCTCCATTTGGGTCAGCCCTGTCTTCCCAACTAGTTCCCAGATGGCTCCTCCTATACGTGCTGCAGCAGGACTCTGAGGCTGGGCAGTGATGGAATGTGCTCACTGCCCTGTGGTCCTCAGGCCCAGGGCTGGGGGTGCATCAGAATCACAATGATGCTCATTCCTCTTCTCAGGGATTCTAGGTTGGGGTCCAGCATTATATTTCTTTCTTTTTTAAATTTTTTTCTTTTTTTGAGATAGAGTTTCGTTCTTGTTGCCCAGGCAAGAGTGCAATGGTGTGACCTCGGCTCACTGCAACCTCCCCCGTCCCGGGTTGTTCAAGTGATTTTCCTGCCTCAGCCTCTGAGTAGCTGGGACTACAGGTGCCCACCACGACGCCTGGCTAGTTTTTTTTTTGTATTTTTAGTAGAGATGGGGTTTCACCATGTTGGCCAGGCTGGTCTCAAACTCCTGACCTCAGGTGATCCACCCACCTCGGCCTCCCAAAGTGGGTGGCCACCCAGTGCTGGCCACCTGGCCCAGCATTGCATTTGCAAAAAGCCACAGTCAAAAATAACTCTTGGCCTCTTACTTTTGTCCTTTTCTCCGAACAAAAGGGCACTATTTCTTAGCGCAGAGTCCTTGGAACACCTCCAATAGTTGCCTGATGCAACTTCATGTTCCTGGGCTTTACTTTGGACCTGCTGAACCAGAATCTTTGGGCCAGACATTTGGATTTAAGACACTTCCTGGCTGGGTGCAGTGGCACATGCCTGTAATCCCAGCACTTTGACCCCGTCTCTACTAAAAATATAAAAGTTAGCTGGGCATGGTGGCACGTGCCTGCAATCCCATCTACTTGGGAGGCTGAGGCAGGAGAATCGCTTGAACCCGGGAGGTGGAGGTTGCAGTGAGCTGAGATTGTGCCACTACACTCCAGTCTGGGTGACAGAGTGAGACCCCATCTCAAAAAAAAAAAAAAAATTCTTCCCAAATGCTCAGCATATACAAGGAGCTGAGAATCACTTGCTCAGGGTGCTAAATCGCTTGGTGTATGGTGCTGCCTGAGGCAGGGATACTGCAGCACTCGAGGCCAGGATGCATCAGTTCCATCCAGCATCTGGACCAATGTCCATCCTGGGGGGTCACTGGGATAATTTCCAGATTCTATTTCTATGCCAACATGTAAAAAGTAAAAGACCAATTTTCCCTAAACCAATTTACTAAAAGCTAATTTGCCTAAAATCTATTCACCTAATGATTATCTTGTCCACATTTAGAATGTACAATTAAAGGATACTTCTTAAACCAATTTGTCTAATGGCACTTCCAATTGAGTTTTATAAAAATCATTTGTCATTGAGCCTTTTATAAATGATAAGATGTCTTATATCATTGTGGGTGAATTTTTCTATTTTATTTCTGTCTATAGAAATAAAATCTTTTATTCTAGTTCTATCTATATCTTGTCTAAACTTTAAGGATGTTTTAGACAAGTTTGCATAAAGAGCCTTTCTTCAAAATTTTGTGTCAAGCAAGAAGTACTTCACCAAACGATTAGCTTTTCCTACGTAGTTGATTCAAAGCATTTAGGTTCTTCTGCCTTCTTGCTGATTTTTTATTTACCCTATGTGCACTCTGTAA
This sequence comes from Symphalangus syndactylus, assembly GCF_028878055.3. Lineage (NCBI taxonomy): Eukaryota > Metazoa > Chordata > Mammalia > Primates > Hylobatidae > Symphalangus > Symphalangus syndactylus. Next base: position 57,746,835 of record NC_072445.2, read on the forward strand.
ATTTACTAAACAAACCAAGAAATATATATCTAGTACCCATTTCTGTTTAGTGAGGCGATTACATTTTTATAGTGAGGATGACAAAGGGAATTGGATAGATCAGGATTCTACTGCATGGCATCCACTTTTCAAGATGCCCAATTTTTTTTTTTTTTTTTTTTTTGAGATGGAGTCTCACTTTATCGCCCAGGCTGGAGTGCAGTGGTGTGATCTTGGCTCACTGCAACCTCCGCCTCCCAGGTTCAAGCAATTCTGCTTCAGCCTCCTGAGTAGCTGGGATTCTAGGCGCACGCCACCATACCCGGTTAATTTTTTGTATTTTTAGTAGAGATGGGGTTTCACCATGCTGGCCAGGCTGGTCTCGAACTCCTGACCTCGTGATCCTCCTGCCTCAGCCTCCCAAAGTGCTGGGATTACAGGTGTGAGTCACTGCTCCCAGCAGCCAACTTCTTAAAGTAGTGTTTCCATCAGCCTCATTAGGGAAGCTTGGGAGAGGCAGATTCCTGGGCCTCACTTTCAGAGTTCAGATTCAAAAAGTCCACAGTGGTGCCCAGGAATCTGCTTTGTAAACAAACTCCCAGATCACTCTGATCTACCGGATGGAAATGACACTTGGTGCTGCAAGTTCTTATTGGGTAAAGAGGCGCAAAATCATTACCAACATTTGTTGGGCTAAAAAGTGTAAGATAAACTATAAAATCATTCACTGATTCAGTTCTGCTGGTTTCAGCAAATTGCTTAATCTCTTTGATGTTCAGTTTCCCAATCTGTGAAATAATGTGTCATGGCAAGGTTGTCCAACTGGCAGCCTGCATGCAATCCAGGATGGCTTTGAATGTGGCCCGACACAAAATCGTAAACTTTCTTAAAACATGACGAGATTTATGCACGGATATTTTTCTTTTCTTTCCTTTTTTTTTTCTTTTTTGCTCATCAGGTATCGTTAGTGTTTGTGTATTTTATGTGTAGCCCAAGACAATTCTTCTTCCAATGTGGCCCAGGGAAGCCAAAAGGTTGGACACCCCTGTGTTACAGGACAATTGTAAAATTAAATAAAGTACATAAACTGTGTGGCATAGTGTCTGACACTCCAGACACTCCAGACAGTTATTCCACAGAGAGTAACCATAATTCTTGATGCTATCACCATCCTCATTATTAATTGCCTCCTTCAGGAAGCCCATCCTCCCGAGGCTGGCTGAGGCGCCTGCCCACGGGACCCCCAAAGCCTCGTGCTTCCCTGTGTCAAAGCATTGCCTATTGAGTCAATTCAATCCCTTTCATTTTTCTTAACTTGTTGCTGATTTTTCCTTGCAAGGGGTATATGTGATGTAGTATTTATTAAATTTCACTAAGTGTGGCTATTTCCTCCCGTTTTACCTGCTAGAATGAACTCAGCCTAGTGCATAGTAGATGCCCAATAAACATTTGTTTACCTTTTCATCATGTCTTCAGGGCAACAGGAAAAGGTGGAACTCAGTGTCTGGTTTCTGCTATGTTAAGGGTCTGCTAGTCAAAGTGTGGTCAACGGCCTAGGAGGAGCCACATGGTCTGGGACCTTATCAGAAAGGCAGATGCTCAGGGCCCAGCCCAGACCCTCTGGCAAGATCTCTAGGGGACGCTGATCTATCAAGTCTGAGAAGCACCCCTGAAAGAGGGATTCCTTTCCGAAGAGGCTACTCCCTCCATAGGCAAAATGACAAATGCCCAGAGCCTTCTGGAGGAGGAGATTATCCCAGCACTGCTCTGGGAGGGCTGGGAAGGAGGTGCAAAGGCTTCTGCTGTGGGCCGAGGGCAGAATGTCCTGGTGAAACCACCACTGGCTTAGAACTCAGAAGAATGATTCTAGATCCTTGAGGGATAGCATTAGGAGATATACCTAATGTAAATGACAAGTTAATGGGTGCAGCACACCAACATGGCACATGTATACATATGTAACAAACCTGCACGTTGTGCACATGCACCCTAGAGCTTAAATTAAAAAAAAAAAAAAAAAAAAAAGGAACTCAGAAGAGCTGGGGTTTAAGTACAGCTCCAAGACCAAGAAACTTTGTTACTCTTCCTAAGACATTTAGCTTTCCTGAGTCTCAGTTTTCTCATCTGTAGAAAGGGAGTATTGCCCAGAGTATAGATCTGTAATGAGAAGTAAATAGATTAATAACTACACAGCTCCATGCAAGGTGCTGAGGGGAACTTAGGGTTGAAATCTAGCTTGAGGCCTGACCTGGCATGGGGCTGAGTCACTCTAGAGGAAGGGGCATCCTCTACAGGGCACTTTTTCTAATTTTACGAAGTCTCCATTTCGGTCAGCAGAAGGCCTGAGTATAAAATACCCCCAGTACAGTCCTTGATGCATCACAGGAGATCAACAAATATAGTCTTGATTCTGAGACAAACATCATAATACATTCCCCACCTCTGCCATAGGTTGTTTGGAGGGTCAGACAGGATCACGTGAACATGCTTTGTAAATTGCAAAGTACCTTATATAGCTGCAGTGTTGCTAACAGGGCTTTCACCACACTTCTGAAAATCCACCTATCCTGATGCTTTCCAGCCTGGGGTGGGAAGGTAGAAGCCAAAAAAACAACAGAGAGTGTTTAATATGTGGTGGTACTATCACAAGAAAACAGTGGAAAAGAGCAGAGGCGACTGGAAAGTAAATCAAGTAATAGAGCAGAGAGGCTTGCAAAGGACTTCCATGGTGGTTCTCCATGCTTGCAACAAAACACCACCACAAAACGCTCCAGGAGAGGTTTCTAGGTTTCAGTGTATTGTTCTGATGCACACCGCACTACATCAGTATTGAAAACTAGTGGATGGGGCCGGGTGCAGTGGGTCAAGCCTGTAATCCCAGTACTTTGGGAGGCCTAGGCGGGTGGATCACAAGGTTAGGAGTTCGAGACCAGCCTGACCAACATGGTGAAACCCCGTCTCTAAAAAAAGTACAAAAATTAGCTAGGCGCAGTGGCACGTGCCTGTAGCCCCAGCTACTCGGAAGGCTAAGGCAGGAGAATCGCTTGAACCTGGGAAGCGGAGGTTGCACTGAGCCGAGATTGTACCACTGCACACCACCCTGGGCAACAGAGTGAGACTCTGTCTCAAAAAAAAAAAAGAAAGAAAACCAGTGGATGACCCAGGAGTCTGAAAACCTGCGTGCTTCGCTTTTAACTACCTGAGGAAGACATCTAACCTTCCTGGGATTTCGTCTCTTTACCTCTAAATATCCTGGAATAAAAATGCCTCCTTTCCCTTGATTCCTGGGATCAAAATGCCTCCTTTCCCTTGACAGCACCTCACTGAATAAATGGTTTTGCATCTATCTGATGTGTGATATTTATTAATTGTTGGAGGATACACACTACCTCTTCCCTTTTTAATGATGATGGTGGCTGCTCCTGCTGGGACACACACAGAGCTCTCTGCTTGCTGACTTATTTCTGCAGCCAGACTGATTGAGATGCAGTATATTCATAAAACTGTCTCTGTTGATGGAGTGGAAGAAGCAAAAACGACCAGTTCCAGAGAACAAGGAAAATAAACCCAAACCGTGAATGTCACAGAGCCATAAAACCCAAGAGGGCTGTATTTCCAAACACGACACAGCCCTGGCTTATGACTTCAGACAAGGAAAGAAAAAGCAAAGATGACTTCTAAAGTTGATCCTCGTGCTGTATGGCTGTAGTCTACACACAGAATAAGTGTGGGCTAAATAAATACACCTCTTGCCTCTCTTCTTACCACCACAAATGACCTTTTTTTTTTTTTTTTGTGAGATGGTGTCTCTGTCTGTCGCCCAGGCTGGAGTATAGTAGCGCGATCTCGGCCCACTGCAACCTCCGCCTTCTGGGTTCAAGCAATTTTCATGCTTCAGCCTCCTGAGTAGCTGGGATTACAGGTGCTCGCCACCATGCCCAGCTAATTTTTGTAGTTTCAGTAGAGATGGGGGGCTTCACCATGTTGGCCAGGCTGGTCTCAAACTCCCAACCTCAAGTGATCCATTCATCTTGGCCTCCCGAAGTGCTGGGATTATAGGCATGAGCCACCGCACCCGGCCACAAATGAACTTTTTAATCAGCACCTGCTATAGAGGCCCATTTGTAATTGCTGCTGTATCGGCAGTTACTTGTCAATGAGCACAGCACTTAGTGCCTAATGAATAAAGGTGTTGCAAAATTTTCTCAGTCATTTGCCAACTGGTTGCAGTGAGTTGGAATTACTTATCTCCTTTAATTACTTAATCTTAGCTATAGGTACTCCACCTGAAGATGGTGGACTATATTAAAGGGCCTATTGGCAGTGTATTTAGAACAGAAATGAGAGTCCAGCATCACTAATCTACTAAATCAGATTCCCCTTGGTGCAAGAAAGAGGTCAACAGGAGCGCCATCAGTTCCTTCAGAACACCAGGCCCGCCTAGGGATGATCACTCGCCTGGCGTTTTGCCTTGGTCAAAGGCAAAATGTGCTGACTGACCCCTTGTGGTGAGAGGGATGATGTTGAGGGAAACAAGAATAATGAAAAAATGTTATTTTTGTGAAATGCCCCAAACCTGGCTTTCCCTTCCAAGCCAGGTCAGCATGTGAAAACCACAGCAGACATCTGGCCTCCGTGAGGACCGTCCTCAGATCTGGAATCATAACCTCAAGGGCCATGATAACATACACAACCCTGGCACCCTCAGCTGACTTAGTTTCAGAGCCACTTTCCACAAAGAAACATTAAATTAAAAAAAAAAATTTTACTAGACAAATAATAATTGCAGATATTCATGGGATGACATTTTGATACATATTTGTAATGGGGGATGATTAAATCAGGCTAATTAACAAATCCATCACCTTACATACTTATCATGTTTTGGCGATGAAAACATTTAAAATCTTCTGTCTTGGCAATTTTGAAATATACAATGCATTATTAAATGTACCCTGGGAAGATGGTCGTGAGTAGGGAAGGACTGGAGATGAGAGTCACTCTCCAGCTAACTGAGTCACTTAGGCACGTCACCCTTGCAGGGCATGTAACTGAGTTTTTTTTTCTTCAATAAAATTACACATTATTCATTGCCAGAGAACTGCTCTCTTTTCTTTTTTCTTTCTTTCTTTTTTTTTTTTTTTTTGAGACAGAGTCTTGCTCTGTCACCAGGCTGGAGTGCAGTGGTGTGATCTTGGCTCATTGCAACCTTCATCTCCTGAGTTCAAGCAATTCTCCTGCCTCAGCCTCCTGAGTAGCTGGGACTACAGGCACGCGCCACCACGCCCAGCTAATTTTTGTACTGTTAGTAAAGACGGGGTTTCACTATATTGGCCAGGATGGTCTCAATCTCTTGACCTCGTGATCTGCCCACCTTGGCCTCCCAAAGTGCTAGGATTACAGGCGTGAGACACCGTGCCCAGCCCAGGGAACTGTTCTCAGAGAGTCAAAATGGTAGATGTCCTTCTAATCATGGAACAAACACCTGTTGAGAGGATCGGTAAGTATTTTGTGAGAAATTATAAATCACCTACATAAAAACACATCATATTGTTTATGTCTGCAGCCATGAACTGGTGCTGCTCCTCCTAGGGAGACCGGAAGAGAAGAATGCCCTTCAATTGATCACTGTGCTGTTGAAACTGGGCCTTCTGCAGGACAGGCATAAAGGAGGGTGAGAAATGCAGAGATGGAGAGATGAAAGGAGCATTCATTCATCCAAGCGGACAGGGAATCAAATCAAAGTCACCACGTCATCAGGGTGAGCATCGACACATTCATCTGCTCTCAAAACACGCAAAACAGGAGATACACGTATGAAGTTCGAAAGTAAATTGAGATCACATAAAAGAAAATACTGAGCTGGATGTGGCAGATCTCGCCTGTAGTCCCAGTTACTTGGGAGGCTGAGGCAGGAGGATTGCTTGAGCCCAGGAGTTGGAGATCAGCCTGGGCAATATGGAGAAACCTTGTCTCTAAAAAAATTTTTAAAAATTAGCTGGGAGTAGTGGTGCATACCTATAGTCCCAGCTACTTGGGAGGCTGAGGCGGGATGATCATTTCAGCCCAGAAATTTGAGGATGCAGTAAGCTATGATTGTGCCACTGCACTCCAAGCTGGACAACATAGTGAGACCGCATCTCAACATACACTCCCCAAAACCATATATATATATATATATATATATATATATATATATACAAACACACACACACAGAGCTATTAAGAGGTAGAATATTCATGGTGACAGTGTAAGTTCAAGCTATATCCATAAACACTTCAAAGGAAAAACAAGATGGCTGCAGCTCATCTCTTACCTTGCATCTCTTGGATGCAAGATGATATTTATTCACTGTTGGAGGTCACACTCGTATTTTTTGCATTTACAATGATGTTAATGGCTGGTCTAATTGTAGTTGGTGTGTGTAAGAGCATGCCTGTTTCCTTCCAAAATTCTTAGTGCACGGCCTGAGACCTACGGCTGGACCATGAGTTTGACCAGTATGGGTGACTGTCATGTTCTAACTGCTACTCTTTAAAGGGGTTGCTTTTACATCTAGGTTGTCATGTTTCCTTAAAACACTACAGAATACAGGGGAATCAGGGTTCATTTATGGCAGAACTTAGAACTGGAGAACATTTTGCTAACTTCCCTAAAATGCAAGTATCCTGCTATGAAGATACAGGCAAAAGATCATCAAACTCCTCCTTCAGCAACAGGGCTTCTCTCCCTCACAAAGCCTCCTGTCCAGCATTAGCTAAGGACTCAGCAGGAAACACATCAGATTAAATCCCTGCCCTCATGAAACTTACCCCTGGGATGTTTAGAAAATATCCAAAAGGAAGGCAGCTTGGTGCCCTTTGCAATTTCATGTTGATGTTGGACATGCCCCAGTGAATTTATACATCGAGCTATAAATCCATTGAACAGCATTACTGTCCATCTTATTCACAGGAACAATTGAGGAGACATGCTTGGCTGAAATCAAGCAATTGCTGCTAAAAAGTGCACAAAAGATGCTAACTTCCTCCTACAAAGTTAAATCCTTCCTCGTGACATTCACGGCTCTCCACAGTTTCACCACAATCCACTTTTCAGCCCCAATTTTCCTTACTACACCACAAGAATCCTACATCACTGCTGATTGGACTAGTTGCTATTTCTTGAACATAATAAGCCTTGTACCCATGTGCCTGTGAGTCCTTTGCATCTTGTTTAAGAACAACCTCCTCCTCCAATCCTACCTGTCAAAATCCTACTCATCTTTAAGGCTTGTCTTAAATAAATCCTCCTCAATAATGCTTTTTCTTGATTCCTCCAAAAGGATTTGACTTGTTATACTTGAATTTATTTAGAGCCATGTTTACATCTCCTCCTATTAAACATTTTCTGTAGCTTATCACAGCCTGCAGCTCCTCCCGCTGATGGCCTTAACCATTTTTGTACATTGTATGAGGGCTGGCAGAACACCTTGCACATAGCAGGCATTGAAAACGTAAGTGCTGAGTGAATTAAATCTCCAACCTAACAGTGCAACAAAAAAGAGGTATTTTGCTACGATCTTTGCCCTGGTTATAGAAATCAGAGCAGAAAGCATCCTTTAAAAACTGTTTTAATCAACAGATGGTCCTTGTATGCACTGCAGAAAAAAACTTCTGCATTTTGAGACTAGAAACAAGACTGGAAAAACATGGAGAAATGGGTAGAAAAGAGAGTATAAAAAGTAAATTCAACTAACTCCCCCATTCTTTCTGTGTTGTTTCCATTTTTTATTTTTTGTATGAGTTTTGCCATCTTAAAAATCTTTCTGCCTGGGGAGACTGTCCCTCCTGGGGCTGGCCAATTCTCAGAGTTAGCAAGGGCCGAGCCAGGAGCAGCTCTCTGACATGCAAACGAACCAGTCCAGAGCCAGACTTCCTCTATCAGGCCTGTCCACCCAAGGATGCATTACTCCTCTGCCTTAATCATCCCATGGCCAGGTACCAGGCAACTATAGAACACTTGTATAGCTTAGAGCCTGCTGACAGCATGCAAACTAGCCAGTCCTAAAGTGCTCTGTCTGCCCTGCTTTGCCTTTCTGTAGAAACCTCAATAAAGGCTCTGGCCTCGGCTTTCCCCTCTCCTTGCTTCCTGACTCCTGACCACCCTGAGGCTTCCCCATGTGCCCTGTGTGGTGAGCTGTGCCTCCAGTCTCTAGGGCCCATGATTATCATAAACCTTATGGCTGCACTTGACTGACCATCTCATAAAGAACACAGAGCACCTTCAAAGTATCAGTTACCAAGAGAGTGTAAAACTTAAACCTCTGAGACTTCTATGCAAACATTCCATTTTCTCCATTTAAAGGCATAGATAAAGTCCAAGTTCACAGTGGTCTAATCTTTGGTTTTACTGCACAGGGATTACTGGGAGGGAAGGGAGGGACAGAGGCAGAAGTAGCCAGGTGGTTTTGGAGGGTTGGAAAGGAGGACGTGGAGGGTGGGGAATGTGGGGATCAATGGGGGAGAGAGAGCATCAGAGAAAAACAGAGACACATAATGAAATTATGCAGCAGCATGTGACTGCAGAACAGTGAAAAAGTCCGCAAAACTAGAGAGACAGCTATAACCAGGAATATTGGTCAAGCATGGAGAGAGGATTCTCATAGGTACACATGCTGGGGCTGAGAATAACACAGGGCATGGAAACCATTTGTCAGGCAAAGCTGTAGTAGCGAATACTTTGGTAACATTGAAATGAGCAATCAACTAAGTTCTGAGAATACATTAAGTTTCTTTGTATTTTGAATTCTAACCACTGTGCAAATAAGTCCTGGGTAGGTGTGTATTATCAGTAGGACTTGTTTTCAAGGATAAGCCTCAGTTTCCTTTCTTTGCTGAAGTGTCAATAATCTCTGTGGTCAGACGCTTCCCATGTGGTCTGCCCCTGCTCCTGACTCTTACACAGACTGTCTCCTTTGGGTCTGTTCTTTGAAAGCCGACCCAACTGAACTCAGATCCTCCTCTTTATAACCAAGTGCCTTGAGTATATGACTAATTTTTGAAGAACTAGATAATTTTTGTCCTTGAGTCATGCTGTGGACTGAATTGTGTCCCCTCATCCCCTAAATTCATCTGTTGAAACTCTCACCCCCAATGTGACTGTATTTGGAGTAAGGAAGTAATCAAGGTCAAATGAGGTCATGAAGATGGAACCCTAATATGATAAGATTAATGTCCTTATAAGAAGAGACATCAGGCCGGGCTTGGTGGCTCATGCCTGTAATCCCAGCATTTTGGGAGGCCGAGGCGGGCAGATCACTTCAGGCCAGGAGTTCGAGACCAGCCTGGCCAACATGGTGAAACCCTACCTCTAATAAAAAAAAATATATATAAAAATTAGCTGAGCATAGTGGCACAAGCCTGTAATTCCAGCTACTCGAGAGGCTGAGGCAGGAGAATTGCTTGAACCCAGGAGGCGGAGGTTGCAGGGAGCCAAGATCATGCCACTGCACTCCAGCCTGGGCGACAGAGTAGAAACTGTTTAAAAAAAGAAAAAAAAAAGCAAAAGAGATACCAGAGATCTCTTTCTCTCTCCCTGTTATGTGAGAACATAGAGAGAAGGAAGCTGTCTACAAGCCAGTAAAAGAGATGTCACTAGAAACCAAACCCTATGGACCTTGATCTTGGACTTTCCAGCTTCCAGAACTAAGAGAAATACATTTCTGTTGTGTAAACTACCCAATCTACATTCTTTTGTTGTGGCAGCTCAAGCAGAATAATACAACTTATAAAAACAAAGGAGCTGATTTTCTAACTTCTTAAGCAGATTAAAACATACGATGCTAAAACACAAAGAATGCTGATTTTTTTTAAGATTTGGGAATAGGCCGGGGAAGGTGGCTCATTCCTGTAATCCCAGCACTTTGGGAGGCAGAGGTGGGCGGATCACTTGAGCCCAGGAGTTCCAGACCAGCCTGGGCAACTTGGTGAAATTCCTTCTCTACAAAAAAATACAAAAATTAGCCAGGCGTGGTGGCATGTGCCTGTAGTTCCAGCTACTCAGGAGGCTGAGGTGGGAGGATCACTTGTGCCTGGGAGGTGAAGGCTGCAGTGAGCTGTGACTGCACTAGTGCACTCTAGCCTGGAAGACACAGTGAGATCCTGTCTCAAAAAAACAAAAAAAAAAAGGGAATCTTGGTGGAGAGAGTATAAACAAATGGTTATAAATGAGGATTCTGGAGTCAAACAAAATAGGTTCATGCTTATCTGTCACTTAATAGCTAAGTAACTACGACGAAGTCCTTTAATTTCTCCAAATTTCATGTTCATCTGTGAGAAGAGGTAATAAAGATAACAGTATCAAAGAGTATGTGGTAAAGTTCTCAAAAAAAGGCTGACATTATTATTACCCATATGTGAACATCTGACTGTGAAGTCCAACTAAATTGATTTATGCTTCATTCAACTGGCATGCCGGGGGTACCTGCCACAGGTACCTTATGCAGAAGGCATAGGTTATTCATGTGGCAGGGCATTGAACATCTGACTTCTGGAGCCAGGATGCCGTGGAGAAGTGATTGATGATGACTTAGAGAGGTAGGAGACAGGGGCTTTTGCCTTCATCACCCTTTTGGGGTCATCCATTGCTCCAAGGATTCCGAGAAGGATGCATTTCACTTCAGATCACATTCATTACACAACAAGCTCTGTCGGACACTGTACTTCTGGAAACAAAGGAAACTGATGCAACTCCTGGCCCTGTATCACATGCTGTTGCATGGTTGATGTTGGAGGAGGTGAGATGGAAGGAGATTTTAACAAGAAACGAAGCAAGACAGACAGGGAGAATGAGAGAACTTCTCCTCACCTGGCTGATGAACAGAAGAAATTTGCAAGACAAATACTCTCCAAATTAATTACATTTTCCTGATAAAGTGGAAGCAAATGCCACAGTAGAGGTATTTCTGCATGACTTTCCTTGACTGTGAATCTGGAAGTAGTTTCAGTTCAGACTCACATTTCCTCCAGCATTCTACCAGACCATTAGCCACTGTCACTCCCCATTCATCACGCTTGGTGTCTTTCAGTTGTCCTGTGTTTCCTTTCAAACATGTCAACAGAGCAGCAGACACTTGAGAACAGACTAAAACTCATAAGTCTCAATTTAGAGTTCTAGAATTCTTAGTTTATTAATTCCTTCTGACATGGCCCAGATGTCTTCAGAGCAATTAGTAACAGAACAGGGTTAATGTAGCTACCTCATGGTGATGCAGATTCATTATAACTGATTGCTCACTTATACAAATTAAGCAAGTCTAATTGAGTTTAAGCCCAAAAGGATAGCACTAGATTTGCAGTCCACAGACTTCTCCACCTGTCTTGCTTTATCATGTTTAAGAGGTTACCAGGTACTACATAGTAAGGATATTAGCTTTTTGTGTATTTTTATTCATTTGATCCAAGCTGTATAGAGGTGAGGCATATAAATAGAGTCTACTCTCTCAGGAAAGGACCAGGGAAGCCAGAGAGATGGGACCAGTTGGATACAAGGCCACCTGAGCTCCTGGGCTCATAGATAAAACTCAAGTTTGCCTCCATTAATGAGATAACTAGATAAATCAGAGGTGTCGTTAGTTCAGAAATTCTGCTGACTCTTCTTTTTACAATGGTTTGCCCTCTCTCTTCTCACTGATAATCAGTCAGATACTTGTTAGCCCATATTTCAATGACTGGAGAAGCCTCTTCAATGGTATCCCTGGCTCAGATCAGTACATTTAACTGATCTGACTTTGGAGTGTGTGGCCTAGAGCTAGCCTCGGTGGTGGCTTCTCTGATAGGCCTTCAACCTGCTCCTCTTTCTGCTCCTTCTACATGGTGATCCAAGAAGATCTCTTAAAGGCTAGTTTTCGTCATATCACTCCTCTGCTCAAAAACCTCCAAAGTCTTTTCACTGCCTAGAGATTAAAATCTAAATCTTTTTATGCCTTTTTCTAGTGAGTCCTGTCTCTCAGTATACCTCAGAATGAAGCTTCCATCCCTGCTCAGCCAACTCTCCAATGACCCAAAATGTTGCCACCTCTGAGGCTTTGTCTAGGGTCTTCTTTCCTGGAATACTCTTCCCTCATTTTCTTTTTTTTTTTTTTTTTTTTTTTTTTTTTTTTTTGAGACAGAGTCTTGCTGTGTCACCCAGGCTGGAGTGCAGTGGTGCAATCTCGGTTCACTGCAAGCTCCGCCTCCCGGGTTCACACCATTCTCCTGCCTCAGCCTCTCCGAGTAGCTGGGACTACAGGCGCCCACCACCACGCCCAGGTAATTTTTTGTGTTTTTAGTAGAGACGGGGTTTCACCGTGGTCTCGATCTCCTGACCTGGTGATCCGCCCGCCTCGGCCTCCCAAAGTGCTAGGATTACAAGCATGAGCCACCGCGCCCGGCCACTCTTCCCTTATTTTCTATAAATGTCCTTCATGCTTGAAAAGTCAGTTCAAGCTTCAGCCTTCTCTTTATCAGACTGTATTGAACTGCAAGTGTTACTGCTAACAGTAGTTATGTTAGTACTCTCTCTCTCTATATATATATATACATGCATTCATTAAACCAGTGGTCCCCAACCCCTGGGGCCATGAACCTGTACTAGTCCGTGGCCTATTAGGAACCGGGCTGCACAGCAGGAGGTGAGTGGCGGGTGAGTGAGCAAAGCTTCATTTATATTTACAGCCACTCCCCATTGCTCACCATTATCTCCTGAGCTCCACCTCCTGTCAGATCAGCAGCAGCATCAGATTCTTAGAGGAGCACGAACCCTATTGTGAACTGCGCATGCGAGGAACCCAGGTTGCGCGCTGCTTATGAAAATCTACTGCCTGAGGACCGGGCGCGGTGGCTCATGCCTGTAATCCCAGCACTTCGGGAGGCCGAGGCAGGCGGATCACGAGGTCAGGAGATCGAGACCATCCTGGCTAACACGGTAAAACCCCGTCTCTACTAAAAATACAAAAAAAATTAGCCAGGCGTGGTGGCGGGGGCCTGTAGGTCCCAGCTACTCGGGGGGCTGAGGCAGGAGAATGGCATGAACCCGGGAGGCAGAGCTTGCAGTGAGCCGGGATTGCACCACTGCACTCCAGCCTGGGCGACAGAGCAAGACTCCGACTCAAAAAAAAAAAAAATCTACTGCCTGAGGATCTGTCAGTGTCTTCCATCACCCTTAGATGGGACTGTCTAGTTGCAGGAAAACAAGCTCAGGGCTCCCACGGATTCTACATTATGGTGAGCTGTATAATGATTTAATTATATATTACAATGTAATAATAATAGAAATAAAGTATACAATAAATGTAATGCACTTGAATCATCCTCAATCTCTCCCGCCCCACCTCTGGTCTGTGGAAAAATGGTCTTCCACAAAACTGGTCCTTGGTGCCAGAAAGGTTGAGGACAGCTGCATTACTTAGTACAGTATTCTGCCTATTGTAGATGTGTTGAATAAATATGTACTACATGTAGGGGTTTATTTTGTACAATGTTTAATCTTTCTTAAGGGAAATTTGACATCAAAGCCTTAAAAGGTGTGTAATCTTTGACTCAACAGTTCTAATTTTAGAAATAAATTAGAGAAAACTCAGAAGTGCTTATGAAGATATATGCAGGCTGTTGCAGTTGTTTGCTTCTGTGATTTAACAATAAGAAAAATAGAAAAACTTTAAGGGGTCAGTCAAGTAAACCCTGATCCATCCAAGCAGCTAATAAAGTCATGTTGTGGAATACTTACTAACACGAGAATCAGTTTACAACATATCACCAAGTGCAAAAAGCAGGTGACAAAACAATACGTACAGCAACATTCAATTTTTATTCAATAGATAGACAGATGGACAGTGGATATTGCCTAGAAGGAGGCTTATGGGACCTTTTCTCCTTTGTAGTTTTCTGTGAATTTCAATTTTTGGACACCAAACTAAAGTGTTATTGATATGTTAGATGGTTCCATTAGATGGAAATTTGCTCTTTCAAGCCATACACATCTGACTTGGATGGACATACACATTAATAGATTAGTTTGACATGAGCCCATATCTAAGATGGACTCTTATAGAACTCAGTATCACGTGAAAGACAGCCTGCTATGGAAACAACATTAGCTGAACTCGGAGTTGAGAAACACAGCATCGATTGTGCCTCTATTACAGAATTCCTGTCAGCCCTGGAAGTCACTTATTTTTCTTGAACCTCAGTGTTTCTCCTATAAGATAGGTGAATATTTTTCCCTAATTCCACCCCCATTACATGTTACAAAATGTTATAATGATTACCTAGGCATTATTTATCAAAATACCAAGTGCTTTTCAAAAAGGCAGTTGATCAGCATCAGGTGAAACTATTATCAAAGTTGGAGAAATGACCCTCTGAAATATTTTAATCTCTGATTATACCACAGCCTTAAATCACAAAGTGGTATCTAATTCATGTGCCAAAGTGCAGTGAAGTACAATTTCACTGAGTGCTCAATTTAATACCTGTGGCTACATTCATTAAGTAACACTTCAGAAACCCTGCAAAGTACGTGCGCAATCATTTTAGGACAACATTGCTAAGCTTACTCTTTTTTTTAAAAGTATTTACCACATAATTTGCAGATTGTCTTTTTTTTTTCCCCTAAGAGAACAGACAGCACTGACATGAATTTTAATAAGCGAAATACACTGGGCTTCAGATCAATAACATAAAGACAAAAAATTTAAAACCTTGACAAACTCATATGAAGAAGGCACTATTCTTTATCTTTGCAAAAATGTTGACATTGAATCGATTTCACCTAGATGAGCAAATAATCTTGAATTAGTCACTTAAATACAATGTACACATTTACAGATACACATGACTGAAAGCTCTTAGCATATGGCTGGTAGGTGGATATCAAATGCTGCTTGACACAAAAACATAAACCCTGGTCATGACTGCAGATATCAAGACACACACAGAAACACCCAAACATCCCGCAGGGCAACCTCCCCAGAGAGCTGCCTTCAGGCCTCAGTTAAAAGAACAAGAGAAAAAGAAAATCCCTTGAAGGGAAGGAGGGACTGCTTGCCCCAGAAGATGTCTGCACTCACCTGTTAAGTGGTTGGCAATCCTGGTAGTGGGTTTGGGAGGCAGGGCCGGGGGCTGCTTGAGAAGGGGCAGCTGCTTCACTGGGGTCTCTTCATGGTCTCCAGGGAAAGCAGCAGGTTTTTTGGGGGGCAGTAGCAGGACTGGTTTGGCTGAAGGATCTTGGGACAGGAGGACTCCAGACTCACTGGCAGAGGGACTCTCTTCAGACACTGAGGGGACAACCACATGATACACAGGAGACATTACACAAACGCAGTGCAGGCGGGGCTAGCGGGGAACACAGGACAGGGACTCGGGTTGGCAACACGGCGGAGCATCGATGCTTTAGGCCGCCACGCATGTGTAGAGAGCTACAGTGAGGACACCAGAAATCCAGTGAAGCAAGAGGACAGAGAGAGGAGGCAGAGGAAGACAGAAAGTGGAGGCGGGAAGAGCAACAGGGAGAAAGAGGAGGAGGACGTTTTCTCAAAACCATCAAACACTTGACCATTTCAGACCCAGCTTTGGTCATGCAAACCCTACACATGCTCTAAGATGGGACTCACGGGGCACAGTGGGAATCACCAGGGTGGCCAGTGCAGAAGACCCAGGGTGCAGAGCCCCTCTAAACCAAACCAGAACTGAATGCCAGCAGCCTCGCTGGGGCCTGCTTGCCCTTTGCTGAGGGGCAAGAGGGAGTGGATTCAAACAAGTGGAGGGGCTCAGTTTTGTCCACTGGGTCCGCTCTGTCTCTGCTCTCAGACCTGTGACACTGGGTACAGATGACAGCCCGGAATGCTGACACCACATAGGCTGCACCCCCAGGCACTGGACGGTTGCTCCTCCAGGTTCTGGAGTGCCCGGTGCTGAGCAGCAGCCTCTCAGCCCAAATTCTGTAGTTTTAGCAACAGCATCCTGCCCCCACCAGCTCCTGTAAATTTTGACGAGGCAAAGGATGCTTTAAATCAACCTTTTAATCTTCCCCTTTCCTCTCTCTTCTTGCTCACCACAACTATAGTTTTCTTTTGTCAATTCCCCCATTTCTCTTTGCACTGCACTGGACCCGCCTCTTCCTTTCCTTCACGGGGGAACCCCTGACTGGCTTTCATGAAGAGCTGTCATTGGGTGGTGGCACACATCTTCCTACCATGCCGGTAGCTTGGCTGATGACAGATTGAAACTCTGTGATTCCGCTGGAATGACAGATTTTTACTATAACAATCAAATCTATCTGACTTCAATGTCACAAGGAAGTCTGGATTCTTTTAAAAAAGCACTGCTTTCATTGGGAAACCCTCCCTGGGGTGGGAGGGTGTAACCACACTGCATGTCCTCTCACCTCCCGCCACCTCCTCAGTGAGAAAGTCTGTAAGGGACTCCTCCCCTCCCCACCCTCCTTCCTCCTCCCTGATCAGGTGTTCTGTGCAGCAGCAAAGCCCTGCAGAGAATCCTCATGAGCACTACATTCTCCTGTCTCAGGGACACTGTTATCGTCAATGTGGCACACAGTGATGGAGCAGTGACTCACCAGGTCCCATGATGAAGCATGGGAATTAACCCTGTGAAACCCTATCCCTGCTACCCTCCCACGTGACTGCCTGTGGATGTGGACTTTGCACATGATGGGCAGGAAGGCCTTTCTATCTATACTCTGGATATTGCAAGAGGTTCCTTCTCCCAGACTCATCTCCTGACAAGTACCACTGCTCACTAGCTGTCAGGAGGGACCTATTTTGGGGCAAATTAGGACCACTCTGCAAACCTTCTGAGAGGATGAGTATTGGCCACTCAGCCACCTTTGGACCAAAGAAGGAGATGACAGTCAGATGGCATCAAAAATCAGCTATCAGCAGGATACAATTCAACCAGTAAATTATATACAATTTAAGAGACAATTAAATTAATTGACTCTATCCAGTAAATTGACACAACTACTAACTGGCATACTGGGACTAAGACTAAACGACCTTTCAGACAGACGAATTAGATAGGTATCATATAGAAATGTAGGATTCCTCAGCTTTATCTTAACAGAGATGAATGTTAAAAAACAAAATAATAATATTTTAAATCATTAACGTTACAAAAATAAGCCATATCGCCTTTAAAGAGATTAAGGTAGTAAAGAGTTTTTTAAACACTGTAGGATAATAAGTGTAAGTATATTCCATTTTTAAAAATACTCAGTATGTACTAAAAACTAATCTGTTTCACTAAATTTCCAGATCCTTATGCTCAGGATAGTCCAAAATAGAATTCCAAGTCCAGCCAGGCCAAAGATCCCTGGTGCCTGGCTGGACTTGGTGTCTGGGACCTGCTCTACGATCCTGCTGGGGCATTACCTGGCCCATCCATGATGTCTGACGGTTGGAGCACCTCATATGAACAGGGATCCCTGGGCATTGGGACTGGCTCCATTTCGGACAGGGCAGGCAGAGACAGCTGGCTGGAGCTCAGGGACTGCCCATTTTCTAGGGAGTCCTCTTCATTGGATATAGAGAGTTCCCCATCTGTCAGAGAGAAAAGGAGATTGCAGAGTTAGACAATGTCTGCCTTTCAAGAAAGAGTGGCACTTACCACCTGCTGAGTCTAGATGCTGCTGAACAATCTTTATCAAGGTCACCCTCTAAAACCAACATCTGTTCTTTTGTTTTTAAGACATTTATTTGATCGTTAGAGATATGTTGTCTAATCATCAGGGCAACCATTTCCAATGATCTTCAGCATTTTGCCTGTTTTCTCTCTGTCTTTCTATCCCGAATCCATCACATTTTCTATGTATTATTATTATTATTTTTGAGACAGAGTTTCACTCTTGTTGCCCAGGCTGGAGTGCAATGGCATGATCTTGGCTCACCGCAGCCTCCGCCTCCCGGGTTCGAGATTCTCCTGCCTCAGCCTCCTGAGTAGCTGGGATTACAGGCACGTGCCACCACGCCCGGCCAATTTTGTATTTTTATTAGAGACGGAGTTTCTCCATGTTGGTCAGGCTGGTCTCAAACTCCCAACCTCAGGTGATCCACCCACCTGGGCCTCCCAAAGTGCTGGGATTACAGGCATCAGCCACCGCATCCGGCCATTTTCTATGTATTTTTAAAAATAAAAAGTAAATTAAAATTATTTTTTTCTCATAATTTCTAAAAACTTGGGAAAAAACTCAGCAAGCCTCAGGGATTGGAAGACCAGGATTGGGAATTCCTACTTTAGGGAGCAAAGGGCTTCATGTCACTCAACAGGCACCAAGGTCCTGTTTTCTGTTTGCCTCCACCCTCGTCCAATTTCTCTACTTTGATAAAGGATTAGGACAGCTCTCATCTGCACCTAACAGGCTGCAGCCACTGAGCGATGCTGGGAAGTGCCAGAATTCTCCTGGTGCCGACCACCAATCATGCCACATAGTGCAGACTTTGATGTTGCTTAAAGCTCAGCAAAACAAGGACCACGGTGCAGGATCAAAGGCTCCCATACAATGGCCATTTGTCAAATCAAAATTCCCCCTGTGTGATTTCATCCTAGCCCAGGGGAGTCTTAGATAACTAGACATTAAAGTCAAATTAATTTTTAAAGAGAACTGAAAGCTGTTCCAGTGAGATGAATAAACACCAGATGAAAGACTAAGTTCTGCCGAGTAAGAAACGGAAACCAGCAGAGCAATTACCTGACTTAAAACCAGAAGCAAGATAACGACTCTGTAGAAAAGAAACAGTGAAGTGACTCCAAGGTGATTCTTGGGTAAATAATCCTTTCCTTTTGCAAAGTGCCACCTCTAGTTTAATTTTATAAATCAGTGATCTATGGTGGCACAGAATCCCTCCATGGCCCACCCCCAATTAGAGTCCGTCCAGTGAATACCTGTTTAACAGAGTAATCAACGAACCAACAGGCCTGAAATAGCATATGATTCAAGGGCATATGGTGTTTGACCTGAATCTTCTATAAGCATAGAAAAAATATGATGAATGCCAAAAAAAATCATCTGAAGCAGACAGTGTAAAGCACCAGCATTTGAAGAGTGTGTTGTTTTTTTTTTTTCTTTTTTAAATTCCGCTTTTTTATATGCCCAAAATGGTAGTAAAAGTTATTATACTTGGGAACAATAATATGATGATTACTCATTAATAAGAAAGCAAAAGCAGTGCAGGCTGTAAGCCCATGCAATGGAAATCACACAGATGAACTGGGAGTCTTTGAGATGGGAAGGGCTGACCGTCAGTATGTCGCTATCCCATCATGGATGCTCCCCAGTCTTCTTAACATGCCTTTACTTAGCATGTTCAAACAGATGCCGTGGGAAGTAGCTCTGTTTCAATTTCCCAGTTGGTGGACTAATGATGCAGCTGCCATTCAGCCTAACACATCTCTAGGAAACCACTTTGATTCTTGATGTTCCAAAGTATAATAAAAGTGCTGGACGAAACAATCAGAGGGGATGGAGGTCTCAGGGCTCTTGCCAAGTTCTGCTTCTTTGGGGGAAGGATGCAATCAAATGATTGCCATATATTTTAACAGTTAAGAGCACCATAGAAGCAACATTAGAAAGAAGAGATGCAACTGTGGTTGGATGACTCTAGACTCTCTCCATGAGTCCTGGGCTTGGCTGGTAACAGAGAAGCAATATTGCTTGCTCCTCTTGGGACATATTAACTATTGAAAAATTGGGCTCTCTATAGATTAAAAGTAATGTGGCTAAATCACAAAGGCCCAAACCACTTTGGAGAGGGAACTCCATTGTTACAATTGCTAAATACACATTTCCTTTGAAAAAGTAAAAACAGGAGAAGAAGGTGTAAGACACTGATCATACCACCACCCAACCTAACAGAAAGGGTTTCCTCTTTTTGAACATGTTTTTCAAGATTGTAATCTTACTGTGTGCCAAATTTTGTGTCTTGCTTCTCCCATACTATTATAAGCATAACTATCATCTTAATGATTATACTGGATGACTATATATTGATATTTACTTGGCTAGCTCCCATTTGGTTGGTCACAAAGGGACAGACTTATGCTATTATGAAAAAAATGCATTGAGGACCATCATCTTGCATACAACTTTTCTGCAATTAGAATTCTCCCCCTTTAGGATAAATTCCAGTAAATGAAATTTTCATGTATTAATATTCCAATGTCTAGTGACACATATATGGATCCTGTGAAATTGTTTTATTAAAAGATTTTCCAATTTACACAATTAGAAGAAATGTACAGACCATACACATATTTTAGCCTTTGGCAATTTCTTCAACATTAATATTGATAACCATGTTCTGTCTATCTATCCATCTATCTATCTATCTCTATCTACTTATCTATCTACCTACCTACCTATCTTCCTATCAACCACCCATCCATCCATATATGTATATACGTATCTAGTAGAAAGAAATGAAAACCATTCAATAAGTACAAATTCATTATTAATATCATTTATGACCAAGATGGGTAGCAACAAAAGTAAAAACTATTTGACTTGGATTCATTTAAGGATGGAATAATACTGCCACTTTTAAGTAATATTTAAAATTTTTTATTATGACATTTTCAAACAAACACACACACACACACGAAACATTAATGTAATGGGCCGTATATACCCATCATTAATTAAGGAATTATCTGGGAATTCCTAATGCTTGGTAATTCCAAGTTTTACGAATTTGAAGACTAGTCTCTCCATGTCCTGCTAGTATTTATCAGTACTGGGTTTTTTGTTGTTGTTGTTGCTGTTTGTTTGAGACAGGGTCTCATTCTGTTGCCCAGGCTGGAGTGCAGTGGCATGAACATGGCTCACTGCAGCTTCCATCTCCCAGGCTCAAGTGATACTCTCACCTCAGCCCCCAGAGTAGCTGGGACCACAGGCCCACACCACCATGCCCCACTTATTTTTATATTTTTTGTAGAGACAGGGTTTTGCCATGTTGCGTTGCCCAGCCTGGTCTGGAACTCCTTGACTCAAGTGATCCACCTACCTCGGCCTCCCAAAGTGCTGGGATTACAGGTGTGAGCCACTGTGCCCAGCCTATCGATAATGTTTATTAGCATCTTTACCAGCATTAAAAAATTCACATTATTAAAAAAATCTCCCCAGGGAGAATGTAACTTGCCTCACCAAGGTGGGGCGTAGGCATTATCTGTATCCCCATCTAGCTAGGTCATCGCTATCTTGTTAGTGGGGATGAGACAGTGTTCACTGAGTGTTGGAAATTATGCTGATGTTTTACATAAACTTCTAAAGTTATCTGTGATAATGGCTTTGAAAAATGGTACACAATAACCTCCAATCATGAGCTGCTTCCTATTAGAATTAGTAAAATGCAAACAGCAGGAAGAAAGAAGGCAGGACGAGACATGGGTTAAGACAGTGGTTCTCAAGCTGTAGCCGGCATAGCAACCCGCCGGAAGCTATTAAAACATAGATTGCTGGGCTCCACCCCCCGAGCTTCTGACCCAGTAGTTTCTGGGTGAGACCCAAGAATGTGCACATCTAACAAGTCCTTGGGTGATGTTAGTGCTCCTTTTGCTGGTCAGGGTTCCACACTTTGAGAAAACACTGAATTAAGGATAAAGAGTAAAGGAGCCAAGAGAAACTGCAGTGTAATTGTGCCTCATCCTGATGAGGTTTAGGGCAGGAAATGCTGGCTGTGTGGCTAACGTGGGACGGAGAGCATGAGGAAGCAGGAAGTTGCATTGTCTAACCGTGGATCAGGAATATGAATTTGACACAAAGGACAATGGGGCTGGAGAGAGCAGAAGGATGAAGTGGAAAAGAAAAATGTGTTTCGGAGGCAGACACGTCTAACAAGGTAGAAGCGGGTTACAGAAGCAGCAGAGAATAGTATGCAGACGTCAGTTTAGGTCAATGTCATGAGTCTTAAATCATGAGACATAGAAAGCAATGGATCTAAGATACAGAACTGGCCACCAAGATTGTGCCAGCCTTACTCGCCTCTTCTGGTGAAGCGTAAGAAACAAAGATGTTAGGAGAGCCAAAGTTAACACCAAATCAGAGAGAACGAACAAACTCATTCAACAGACAAACGCCTGTTGATGACAACACGCATCATCTACCAGAAACCTCCAATCCCTCACAACGACCTCATGGAGAAGCCAGAGGTTTGTTGTTAGCTCATTATGATACTTTTAGAAACAACTGCCCAGTAGGCTGCTGCCAGGGCCCTGGGGCTTACCCACACCCTAGCCTGCCACTCCTCCCATAAGTGAGGCATGAACCAAACACCTCAAATGGATCTTGTCCAAGTGGCTTAAAAAAATGGTTTGTTGCTACATTATTGTTCTTTGTTTGGCTTTAGGGGCACCCCCTGGTTTTGGGGTGATCAGTATCAACTTCTGCTCAATTACATTTCCTCAAAGCTGATGGTTAACCGAAATTGTTTTTTATAGATGACTATCATTATGGAGAATGGGCGACAGGAATTCTTTCAGGCTCTCATGGGTACCTATGTAACAAGAGTTTTTGTTTAGAAATAGATATAAAAATCTGGTATGTATATATATATATATATATATATATATATATATATAGACACACACACACACACACACACATACATCTATGTATGTGCATGTCTGTGTGTGTGTGTGTGTGTGTGTATATATATATATACAGAGAGAGAGAGAGAGCACGAGACAGACAGACAGACAGACAGATAGAGAGTGTCTCGCTCTCAGGGTCTTGCTCCATCACCCAGCTGGAGTGCAGACTTTACCTCCTAGGTTCAAGTGATCCTCTCACTTCAGCCTCCCAAGTAGCTGGGACTACAGGTGCACACTACCATGCCTGGCTATTTTTTTTTTTTTTTTTTTAAGAGATAAGGTCTTGCTATTTTGCCAAGGCTGGTCTTGAACTCCTAAGGCTCAAGTGATCCTCCTGCCTCAGCCTCCCAAAGTGCTGAAATTACAGGAATGAGCCACCATATCTGGTAAAATATTGTATGAAGGAAGGACATTTTGTTCTGAAAAGGCTCAGGGTTCAGGACCCTCCGGAGTTTAGGATTTTTAAAAGTGTCAACTCTAATTCTGAAACACAAAAGTACATTAATAAATGTAAGCTCACCACTAAATCTGATTTTCTATGATATGAATTATGGTTCATATTTTTGAAAACCCATGTTTAAAATGTATCTCTAGTGAGCTAAGAAATCCTTACTTAATAAATAACCATTGAATATGACTATGAAGAATTGCTTTATATCTATATATTGAACCAATATAGCAATACATTTCACGCAGATCCAAAAACTAAAAATAAAACTTTAAAACCAGAATAAAAATGTACAAAAAATAGAACAGTAGAAACAAATATATATTTATGTATTTATTCAGGTTGTTCAAGAGGGAAGCCAGATGGACAGTTCTGACTTCCTTATAAAACTTTCTGATTTTTAATTTGCAAAAGGAAATGTTGTGCACCAAACAGAAGAACAAAAGCAGCACAATGGAAACACATGTGCTGCACAGAACTAATAAAAGAACAAACTCTTCCAAGTAGGAAGAGTGTTTGTTCTGGTAAAGAAAAAAATCAAGTCCCAGGTGCC
Organism: Symphalangus syndactylus; assembly: GCF_028878055.3. Taxonomy (NCBI): domain Eukaryota; kingdom Metazoa; phylum Chordata; class Mammalia; order Primates; family Hylobatidae; genus Symphalangus; species Symphalangus syndactylus. The sequence continues at coordinate 57,770,435 of NC_072445.2, forward strand.
ATTTGTAAAATGCATAACCTTGCTAGGAATTAGAGAAATGCAAATGAAATGACCATGTGAGTGACGTGGATGCATGAAATGTGTCTGAAATAATGTCAAGTACAAAAGCAGGAATGGAGGACAGTATGCACATGTGGATTACAATGACAGGAAAATGAAATATGTGTGCAGGTTGGCAAAACTCTGAACTGAATCTGGCATGATATAGAACTTAATGATCATTCACTTTTTTTCCCCTGCAAGATGCTTACATTTATTTTAAAAAATACAAAAAAATTGCATGCTGTCATGTTACATTAAAACAATAATAGTTTCGTTAGAGGGGAAACCCATTCCTCATTCCTCTGGTTTCTACATGGAGACATTTTCCCCAGGGCTCCTGATGCTTGCCTACCCTCTTGCCCCTCTTAACTGCTGCCTCATTGCTGGGGTATAAGCACTGGCCCCTGTGTCTCCACTGGGGGAGCCAATCCATCCTTTCCCTCCTGCCCCGGACCCGTGTTGATTCCAGACTCAGACTTTCCCAGTTGGTGGGCTGATTTGAGGTCAAGGCTAGGGGAGGAGCATGATCAGACCCATCAATGACTTCCTCCAGCCCAGCTTTTGCCAGTGATAAAGGAGATCCCCTACTTCGATCTCCCATTTGTCTTATTTCTCACATGGTTCAGAAACTCAGAGACAGAAGATGGTTCGGCAATTCAGAGACAGAAGAAGAGTGCTAATAGAGGGTCCCTCAAATCCTTAACAGTCTGGAGACTCAAGGGAAGAGAATGCTTTTTCCGCCTCAGGTAAAAAGAAATTGAAGGAGGCATTGACAGGTGATAGAAAGGACGGTGTTAGAAACCATGCTCTCCTGGGGGGCCTGCTAACCTCAGTTAACAGAGATGTGCTGGTGAAAGCCTCTAATTTATTCTCAGGAGAGACAGGTGGGGTGAAGCGCAGCTGCAGTGGAAAGGAGCCCTGACTCAGAGCACAGGGAGAGCCCTGTTATCCTGGCCATCACTAGCTCTCAACAAGCCACTTAGCTTCTGGGGACCTCAGTGTCTGCCCCTGGAAAAGAAAAGGACTGTGTTGGATGATGCCTGACTTCCTTGCAGATCAAAGTATTCTCTGCATGAGGGCTGGAAGAGATGAGAAAAAATGCCCCCACCCAAACTTGCAAATCATCCTGAAATATCAGATGAGCCAACACAGCACAGTATTTTATATTCAGGTTTTCTTTTTCTTGTCTGACATACTGTTTAGACCTATTACAGCAAGAATTAGAAAGTAAATGAATGAATTTCTGCTTTACTGTTGGCTAAATAAAGTTTTATATTTTTATTTTTAAAAAACTTGTAAGTAAAGTTTTCACATAGATCTAGAAATCTGTGCTCTGCACAAAAAGCCTCTGTACACAGCAGAGAGACAGGGAGGAAGAAATGAAAGGAGAAAGAAACATTTCTGGAGTGTCTTCGGTGTCCAGCATTATGTTAGACTTTTTATATATGAGAGTAATGATAACAACCTCTGAAACAATATTTCAGAGAACTTACTATGCTCCAGGCTATGTTTATTTTTCCCTCCCTCCCTCCCTTCCTTCCTTCCTTCCTTCCTTTCCTTCCTTCCATCCATCCTATGAAGTTAGTACCAAAATCACTCTCATTGTTTAGAGAAAAGTGAACACTAGAAAGTTAAATAACTTGTGTGAAGTCCCCAGCTCAGTAGATGCTGAGCTAGTACTATAAGGTAAGAGAGAGGGAGGGGGAGACAGAGAGAGAGAGAGTGTTTGTGATTTAATTTAAAACGGCTTATTTGGAAATTTTAATTTCTTAAGGATGGCAAGAACAACATAGAATCCTTTATAAATAAGACATGTACTTGTCATTAACAAAACTCAAACTCTCTTAACTGTTAGTCCTTGTAGCAGAGAATAATGAACATCATGAAACCATGGCTACATTTATGCTTCCACTATAAAGAAACATTATGTAAGTGAAGTGCCATGCGACATTTTTAGACCAAAAATGATAAGAAGAATTAGCTACACTGCATCTTTGTTGGTAATGCAAATGTGTTGAATTTACACATGCATGCTTGCAAAAATTCAAACACATTTTAATTTACTGATGATCACCTATGGCTATAGATAGCAAAATAAAGAAGTTGAGCCACCCTGCGTTAAAGCAAATAATTATCCTTGTGAAGACACAGAAGAGGAGCCTAATGCAAGCACATGCTAATTGCCTTTTCTCTCTGAGACAAGAGCTGCTGTTCAGCATGTTCTGTGTTCCCATTTTAGCTTCCCAGACATGCCCTTTGTGCATCTCAAATGGAGAGTCTAAGGTGCTTCCCACACAAGTGTCATTCTGGTGTTAGTGGTCCTAACATTAGTGAGGCTGAAATAGAGACTTCGTCTTATGTACTTTTTTGACATTGATATGTTTTCTATGTGAATAGAAAAAAAAAATCCACTCATTAAGGGGGCATAGCCATTGTTTTGTATCTCAGAGAGGTGTCATTTTAGCCACAAGATGCAGAGCTTTGAAAAAGCTTAATCCCAACAACCTTTTAAATCACGGCAATCGAAGCTACCAGTTGCCCTGATAGTCAGTAAAATGATGTAAAATGATGTGTTGAGTAACAGTTAAGTAAGTAATAACTTATCTAAGGATTTCCTCGATGGATTAAAAGCTCTAAGCCTAAGAAGCTGGAAATGTTTCTGTGGCATTTGTCAATCTCTGTCAGAGATATTTTCTCCAGTTTGCCTGAGTTTAGGGAGTTGGTGTCATTACATGGTGCCATAGTTGTCATTTTAAAGAATTTTAAATGTGGAGCATAGAAAGCAATATATTTTTATTAAATGTTGCCTATTTACTAATGAGTGTTACTATCTTTCGATGCTTGGGCGTTTAAAAAGACTTGATAGTCTTACTTGGAAGAAGAAAAAAACAAAAAACTATTTAAGTTGGTGCAAAAGTAATTGCAATTTTTGTCATTACTTTTCATTAAAGCTGCAATTACATTTGTACCAACCGAATACATTAGTTCTTTGGCACTTCTGGACTTTTCCAAGGGAGGAAAAGTCATTTTGTTTGTGTGTGTGTGTGTGTTTAAAAGTCTCTGTGCACTGTCAGGATTTGAGGCAGACACTGCAGGGGTCTGTAGGACCAGGGAACCTATATTTTCAGAATCCACAAGTCAGAGAATCTTCCAGTTTTTTTACCCCTACCTGCAGCCAAGTCTTTGGATTAAGAATAAACCAGTATATATGCAAGAACAATCTTGCAAAAGCCGTGATGTTCTTTTCTGTCTCATGCAGGCATCTCACAAAATCCTTCTGAATCCAACTACCTTGAAAATCTGCAAAATTTATTTTCATTCTCAGAATTTAATTGATTCTGTGTTACTTGGAGTGGATATTTTCACACAAGGAATGAAATGGTACCTGTTTTTGTACTCAAAGAATCATCTTGCTTTTTGTTATTGTGGTTATTGTTCTGAGTTTAATATCCTATTTTGATTTTAACAGGCTTTTCCTTCTTGCTGAGAAGCCTTTGCCTAAAACATTAAATAGGTGAGATGCAATGACTTTCCACCACAAGAGTGGCAAAGACATTGACCCTGGGTAGCTTGTTTCAGCTGCACTTCCCTGGAGCTGTTTCCTGCTGGATTTATTAGTATTTGCTGCCTCTGACTGCACCTCATGGTCAATAAACCATGGCTCATGTGGAGTCTGGGCTGCTTCCCCTGCCTTCAGCCTCCTGGTAACCTGAGCGCCTCATTACACGGAATTGTGTGGTGCCTGTCTCCCGGGTATGGTTATGGCTCCTCAGCAGTCTGCACGCCAAGTGCATTGGTTCTCAGATGATGTATCCTCATGAACTATCAGGGCTCTGACCACTATTTCCAAATAATGACTCTGGCTCCAAGGTTTGTAGCTGAAAGAGGAGTTACCATCTTGCTATTTCTGGGCATTTTGATATAAAAAATGCAACTGGGGCAGAGATTGAATATAAAATGAACAGAATGTCACAGTTTCTCTCCTATGGAATATGATAGTCTGAACCTCACAGAGTCAATCATTGTGCAAGGGGCCTCTTTCATCATTAATAGGGTAGCCCAACTAAGCCTAGCATCCAAGATTTTAGAAAAGGCTACAGTTGGCCGGGCGCGGTGGCTCACAACTGTAACCCTAGCACTTTGGGAGGCCGAGGTGAGCAGATCACCTGAGGTCAGGAGTTCAAGACCAGCCTGGCCAACATGGTGAAACCCCGTCTCTACTAAAAATACAAAAAATTAGCTGGGTGTGTTGGCGCATGCCTGTAATCCCAGCTACTTGGGAGGCTGAGGCAGGAGAATCGCTTGAACCCTGGAGGCAGAAGTTACAGTGAGCCGAGATTGCGCCATTGCACTCCAGCCTGGGCAGCAAGAGTGAAACTCCATGTAAAAAAAAAAAAAATGGCTAGAGTTGGGAGAGGGAAGTTATAGGGGATGGCCATTTCAAAATTTGCACAGCTCTGTTTCTCTAGCTGGGCTCTCAAATAGGGCATTCACTAGACACATGTAGTGGTGTTCAAGATCGTTAAAATTGAATAAAATTCACAAAGCAGTTCCTCAATCAGAGTAACCACATTTTAAGTGCTCCACCACCACACGTAGCTAGAGGATACTGCATTGGCCGATGCAGATGACAGAACATTTCTGTTACTGTTGAAAGTTCTACTGGACAGCACCGCTCAAGGTAGACTTGAAAATCACAACCATGGGCCTTACATGTATGCAAAAGTCAATCCATTTCTGGAACAGAGAGGTTAAAATGATGCTGCTACACTGATCTCCACCATAATGAGTGTCTGGCTCAGTGTACTGTAGTCCTATTGGAGAAATTGCAGTTGTGGGAAACCTGGAGTGCTGGGATGGGGGATGAGCTCCAGGGCACACATGGACAGTGGAAGCCCTGAGAGCAGTGAGACAGAACTACAGATGTAGATATGGCCCTTGGAGGAGTCCTGAGCCTTCAGTGGATCTCGGCTCTACCTGGGGTAGAGTGGGGACTGTGAAGAGGACTTGAGAAAAGCATGAAAGGAGAGCAGAAGAGCAGGGAGAGCAGGTGGCATATGGAGACCATACCTAACCTTGATCGAGTACCTGCTCTAAGCAGGTGATGACCTCACTTCCCACATTGGATTATGGCCTTTAAGCCCAAATGGGATTATGTCCTTTATGAGATGACAGGCAACGGCCAGAATGGAGTTGAAGAGTTCATCATTCCATGGGAGGATGGAATGATTCCCAGACTCTAGGAGGATCACCCGGTTGGTAACAGACTGCCTTCAATCAAGCAGGCTGGGGCCTGGGAATAGTGAGAAGGGATCGAAGGAAAGCATGGCCTTGCTGGCAGCAGCAGTCTAGGGTCCTGGGGTTATATTCAATCAGAAACCAGAGTCTAGAGAGATGAAAAGATGGCCTGTATCTTCCATAGACAGAACACAAGGGAGCCAGAACCGGAACGCCTGGCTCAGGACTCCTACAAGAGTACTGTTCTTTTAGACATTATGAATGGGGTGGCGTGCCCCATTGACTTGTATAACTTTACACAAGTCTTGGGCAAAAGTATGAAATCTGGAACATTTTTCTAAGATATTTCCAGCTTTTCCTTCATCAGCTACTAGACTCCCAAAGTTTGACTGGCTTTCCAGTTATAAAGGTCAATGCACGTCAGTGGCTGGGGAGTAATAGAGCATTGGAAGGCCGGGGACACGTGGATGAGGCATTGATGCCCACCATGCCGCACGTACCCTGCCCTGCCATGAGTTCACAGGAGGAGTCCAGGTAAGCAGTTAGAAAGGGTGGTTTCATGGTGGATATTCCAATATGAATTTACATTATGCAGCAGCACTCAGGGAGTTGACTGTACTTGCGATACTTAAGTTTATGGAAACATTTGTCAAAATTAGGGGAAAATATCTGATGGTTATCTGCCCCGGTTTTCATCTATGAGACATGAGGGTAATCCTGAAAAACCTTTGGTGCAAAATTTTCTTGCTGTCATCAAGACACCAAGGTGTCATCAAGACACCAAGAAGATATAGCCTTCGTTTGTTCCCTGTACACTGTGGTATACGCATGTGGTGCAGGAATTACTGTAGCCATCTTGTCACCACGAGGAGTTACAGCCAGAGGATGGCATTCATTAGCTGATGAATGAACCAGCCCTGGAGCTGCCCTACAATTGGACTTTATTATGTGAGTTTCATTCTTTCACGCAATAAATATGAAATGAGCACCAACAAACGCTAAGATTGTTCGAGGCATTTGGGATACCTTAGAGGACAAACATACAAAAATTATTAGCCTGCAGACTTTCTAAATTTGCTTATTGTTTCAGGCTCTTTAACCTTATTATTACCTGCATCCTGAGCATCTTAACTTACACCCTGCTGCCTGCATATTGGCTTCACAGGTAACTGAAGAATCTATATAATAGCATAAATGTAATCAAAAGGGCAATTTTATTCCTGATCTTTTTCTCATTCCTTGTCTTATTTAATGTGTCTGCATTTGACAGTGTGGGCCATTTTGTCCCCAGCTGAGCAACAGTCTCTTGCCTTGGCTTCCATAATGCTACACATTTTCGGTTGACCTCCTATTTTTTGACCACTTCTTAGTTTTTGAGGGTCCTTCTTACTCCTTGATCATTTTTTTACTCCTCAGACATTAAATGTGGGGTTCCATGGAGTTTTCTATCAGGGCCACCTTATTTTCCTACTCTACATTCTCTCTGAGAAATACCATCAATTTACATGACTGCAGGATGTATACACTGACCAGTCCAAACCATCCCCAGCCCAGCCCAGATCTCCCTTGAGTTTCATGTCTGTATATTTAGTGGTCTACTTAGATATTTGGATATTTGAGACTCAATGGGGACACATCATCACAATGCTTTGTGTCCTAAACTCACTTCTCTTGGGATCCCAGCTCAGGGAATGGTCTACCCAGTCGCCCACACCCAAGTCCTGAGTCTCAGCACTGCCTACTCCCTTTCCTCACTTCCCCAAATCTAAGTGGTCACAGGGCCCTTTCGACCTCACCTCCTAGAACTCTCCAGTCTGTCCTCTCTTTTTCCCCATGCTTACTACCCTTTTCCCCACTACCCACCATCACATCATCTGAATCCCAGCAACAGTCAGCTAGCTGGTATCCCTGTTTCATGTCTTGCTCTCCTTGCAAGTCAGTCTCCCTGCAGGCAGTGTGATGAGGCTGCAAATCTGATTATGTGGAAAACCCTCCCAAAGCACCTCACTGTTCTCAAGATGAATAAACAATGAACATAATTTTCCAGCCTGCATGATCTGCCCTGACTCCCCCTTTCCTTACAGACATGCTGGGCACTCTTACCCCTTCTCTTCATTTATTCCTGACTCCGTGCCTCCAACTGTACTGGTCCTTTGGCTTGTAACATTCCCTTACCCCTCCTATCTTCTCTAGCATGATTCTTACCCTGCACGGTTCCTCTAAGATACCGCTCCTTCCAAGATGTCTTCCCTAAGTCCCCAGACCTGGGTGGGTGATGCGTCCATGTGCATCTGAAAATCCTATCCTTTCTCCATGGTAACTGCCAAGCGGCCTAAACCCGTCACCAGGACTGTAAGTTCTATTAGCCAGAGATGCCTGGTTTGGCCTTCCTAGTATTCCTGGTGCCCGGGATGGTGCCTGAAACACGACAGGTACTCACAGATATATAATGAATGAATACATTTATGTGGAATGCTTATTACAATAATAATTATTATTTCATGAATTCTTTAGGCTTGGGATAGTGGTTTTCTGAGAGAACAGTGTTGCTTAAGAGAATTGTTATCACAATTGCTCTTTATTCTTATTGTTTAAACCACTTTCCATCTGTCTGAATTTAACACCTTTACATTTTAAAAGGTGGATTTTGTTTAAAGACCAAGTCCAAGTAAATGTATTGTATTAAGTGCTTAGGTGCCACACAAATGATTATAGGTTGTTGATGCTGAAAGTAAACACTCTTTTCATTTTCACATGGTTACTCCAAATCACAGCTTTCAGAAAATGCCATTTCTAGGTGAGACATCAGAAACAGCTAAAAATGTGACAAACAACAGTGCCTGGTAAAGGTTGTGAAAAGCATTTCCTATAAACGTCAAGATTTAAAAGTCTATGCACCTGGAATACCAGATAAACTATGGCATTTAAGAAGGCTCGAGTCTACATTTGTCTCCTCTAATACAGAGGAGAAGTTTTATTTTTATTTTTAAAATATGATGACCTTTTAATTTAAATATTGGGCTTTTTCATCTTGAACGTCAGAAGAGGAAAAATGCGACCCCTGTGTAAAACAGTTTTCCGTTTCAGGAAGCTTCTGTTTGTGTTTATAATTAAAAATAACACCTTCCAACCTGATTAAGGAAGAAAACATACCTCAATGCACTTTATTACTCGCTGTGGCAGGTTATCTCTAATTTCCAGCACACAATGGAAAGCAATGGTGCTCACTGGCATACTGTCAGTTTTCTTCTTTCCTTGCAGGATACGTGCCCTCCTTATCCCTTTTCCCCTCCCTGTGGGATTACCTCTTCCCCCAGGTCTAGGTAGGACTGCAGTAGAAACTACTAGGTGAGCTGTGGCAGCTTCAATGATCTCACGGCAGGCTGCCACATTTAGGGTGTGGAATTGTCTAACATGCAGGGAAAATGTCATTTCATTGGATGGTAGAGAAGTGGTCTTCTTTTCCCTCCCCATCCTCCCAATAAAAGATACATCCACGTGAATTAAACATACCCATTACCATACAAAGCGAGTGACACTGTGATAGAATTTAGGCTTCATAGAGAAATTCAGTGATGGAAATAGCACAATCACCACTGTTATCCCTAACATTCTACAAATACAGCACCATGTTTATTTGTAGAGATTATTTGCAACAGCCAGTAATAGCAATATTTATTAAGATTCTCAGACAACCAATGTGCATAGCTTTCCTGTGTCCCTGTAAATCCCACATGAAGAACATATGATCTCAGCAGGGGTTTTAAGAGTTCACACTCACCGGCTGTGACTTAGGTTACATCAATAAACTTTCTGGGCTTCAGCTGCTTCCTGCCTACATTGGAATAATCAGTAGCTAGCCAGGTGACTTCTTGAGATCCTCGCCAAGTGTGAGAAATATTATCACTATTTTACTAATGGCCAAACAATATACAGTTGCCCCTTGAATGACACGGGTTTGAGCTGCATAGGTCCATTCATATGTGAATTTTTTTTCAACCAAACACAGAATGAAAAACCTGTGTTTGGAGGGCTGATGTTCTGTATACATGGGTTTCACAGGGCTGACTCTGAGACTGGAGGATGTGCGAAATTTGGTACAGGAGGTGGTTCTGGAACCAGTCCCTTGCGTATACCTCGGGATGACTATACTATTGACTGACATTGCTATATTTTTCCCATACCACTTAAAGACACTATCTGAAAGTAGGGCATTTGGCATCCATGTATACAAATATATACATAATACAATATTACCTATTTAAATAACTGGCAATAAAGTTTTATGGACCATAAAACTGAATAACTAAGGGGGATCAGTGTTCTTAGTATTCTGGATTTCGCCGGTGCAGTGAATAAACCAAGTCATGTGAACATGCAGAAATTACCTCATGCCTGCATTCACTGCTTTCTATTAGCATTTGCTGAACATCAATTTTGTCCCAGGCACTGCTATAGACACTTGGGCTACAACAGGGAACAAATTAGATGAAGACCCCTGCCCTGCTTGGTGGAGCTTACGAATTGAGGAGAGATGGGCAAGAAAAAATTAACATGATAAATACATAATTTACAGGCGTCTGAAGGTGGAAGGTGATAAGAGAGAGAAGAAAAAAGGAAGAAGGAGGGTAAGGGGTCTAAGAACTTAGAGAAGGCGGCAGCAATTTTAAACTTGGTGGTTGCAGAGTAAGCTTCACTGAGAAGGTGACACCTCAGCCAAGGCTGGAAAGAGGAGCCAGCCAACTGGATATCTGGGGGGAAGAGGCTTCTGGAAGACGGTGCAGCCAACGCAAACCTCAAGGGCCAGGAAGCAGGGCTGAAGTGGCACCAGGGAAAGGGAGTTTGTAGGAGGGATGAAGACAGTAAAAACAAAAGTTAGGGGTTGGAGGGCAGATCATGCAGGGCTTTAGGCTGTTGTAGAAGCCTAGAATTTCTGAGTGAAATGTGGAGCCACTCACTGCAGGCTTTGAGCAGGCAGTGACATGCTCGGATTTACTGGGTAATGAGAGAGAAGCAAACGCCACAGAGAGGCCTTCATTGAAAAGAAACATCCCAGGGCAATCTGAAGAACTTAAGGGCTCATGAATGAAGTTACAAGTTGCCTTAAAGTCGTAGTAGGACCAAGTTTCAGAACCTGGGTGCCCATGCCCCTGTTTGAGCCACTCGGTCACTTCATTTAGGTCTCCGTGAAAATATCACCTCCTGCAAGAGGTCCTCCATGATTGCATTGACCTAAAATCACAACCCCCTCCCCTTCGCTTGACTTTATTTTCTTATCCTGCTGCTTCGTTTTTCTTCAGAGCGCTCATCACTCCTCGGCAATAAATACTATATGTATTATTTCCTAATTCTGAGTAGAAGGTAAACTCTGAAATGGTAAGATTTTGCAATTTTGGTTATCGCTGTAGCTCCACACCAAGGCAACTCCTTGGCACAGAGGGAGCACCTGGTGCCAATTTGTCGAATGAATAAATACATGCATAGCCCAGGAGCCAAGGAGAACTTTGTTTAATTAAACTTTGTTTAGTTTGTTTAAATTAAGTTCAAATTTAAGCAAATAGGTCATAAGATTGAAGAATAAATAAAAATAAACTGTTGAACTATAGATTATTTTACACCATTAATTGTTTTAACATTTTTACTGTTCATAGTGTTGGCAGAGTTCATCTTAACATTTAAGTTGTGTTCTTTATAAAACAATCATATTGTAGAAAATCGGGAAAATGAGGAAAAAAGAACCTACAGTTTTCTGTCTGTGCTACCATCACAACTAACATAATTTAAAATTTCTTTTTATGTGGTTTTCAAAGTGTGCTGCATTCTTACCTGGCCTCAATATATCTAGAGATCAAACTATTTCCTCTGATTTTAAAACTTTCATCTAAATCTCTGGATTGTAAAATTATGTGATTCAATATGGAAGCCAATAATAATAAAAAAAAAAGCTGTTGAATAACCATGCTCTTCTTGTCTAACACACTCTGTTAAATGAGGAATCTCTGTGCTGGTTCAGTCGACATTTGAGATTATTTTTCTTAGACCCAAGCTCTCATTTTGCCTGAATTAAATTCATTGACCAGCTTGGGATTTTAACCCATGAAGAAAAATGGAAGGAATTTTGAGCATTGTCAGAGTAATAAAACCTCATTAATTTTGTGTGTACTCTGCCCAAATAATTATGACTCTCAAATCACTAGTTTATTTTCATGGTTTCTATGAACAAGTGGGGCATTATCAGGCAAAATCAATAATGTAAAAAGCACTGGAAGGGAAAATCCTGCCTACTCAAGACAAATTATCTTCCACCACATTAGTAGTATCGTGCACACAAACAGCATAACTGCAGCACAAACAGAGGTGGGGCCTGCAGGCTGCATGCAGGTGGATGGGCTGACATAGTCATCACAAATCAATGCGGCAGCTGTCAGGGTCCATGCATCTCTGGTGGAAACGATTTTGCTGCCGGTAACTAGCTAGAGTCATGTGTGCTAACACAAGGAGATGGTGCAAAATGAGGAATTAGCAGCCAGGCAATATGGAATGATTGCTCCAAATCTATGAGATTTATCCTTGAAATGAACAACTTAAAAAAACAAAGTCTCTTTGCCATTTGCTGTTCATCAGGTTGTGGCAATAATTTGCTTTACCCCCCGGAATCTCAGATACAGGAAGAAGAATGATATTATAGAAAGGGAAGAACAAATGACAGGAAAATGACTTGCTTAGAGGCTAAGAGGAAAGCCAGGTGGAACCGAATTTGGGTACAGAAGACTGGGTTCTCGGTGGACACTGACACGAAGGCCATTCTGAGGAGGTCATAGATCTTTGTACTTTTTAAATCCTCAGACAAAAGGGGACAGTGATGTCCACCCTTCTGAATTCTTGGGCCTGTTGATAGGGTCACCTAGGGTGAGGCACATAAAGGGTTTGAAGAAAATATAAAGGACAATGATGTTGATGATGAGACTAATAACAATCACAGCATGTTAACCCTTATTGAGAATGTATAGATTGCTATAAAGTCACTGTTATAAAAAAGTCACTGTTGTATTTCATATGTGCTATCTCCTGTAATCCTTATCACAACATCACCCCTACTTTCAGATAAAGAAAGAGAAGCACAGAGAAGTTAAGCAACCTGACTAAAGTTGCACAGCTAGTCAACAGCGGAACTAGAATTGAATCTGATTCCAGGGCTCATGCTCCTAACTCTAGATATTCTATAATATGAGGCAATGAGATTAATATCCACAGAGATACAAAATGAATGCTTTTATCAGAAAATCCCATAGAAAACACAAACCTATACACTACTATGTGCAATGAAGTTTTCATTTTAGCCTGTCTCTTCTCCTCTTCCCATCATCCAAACAGCAAACATTTTTGAGCATCTAAACTGTATCAGACATGACTTGGGGCTTGGGGAATCACAGCCTCTGAGGCCCCTGCTCTCCTACAGTTTATGTGCTAGTCAGCAAAGTCAGTCAACAAACAACAGAAAGAACAGACAGTGATAAGTGCAAGGATCAAAGTAAAACAGGAAGTTGTGGTGACAAGTGACAGGTGGGGACTAGACGGGTCCCTCCCTCTGCAATCACTTATTTATGTATGTATGTACAGATTTATTTATTTATTTCCTTTGTTGAGACAGAGTCCTGCTCTGTTGCCCAGGCCAGAGTACAGAGCGCAATCTTGGCTCACTGCAACCTCCACCTCCTGGGTTCAAGTGATTCTCCTGCCTTAGCCTCCCAAGTAGCTGGGGCTACAGGCACATGCCACCATACCTGACAAATTTTTGTATTTTTAGTAGAGACGGGGTTTCACCATGTTGGCCAGGCTGGTCTCGAACTCCTGACCGCAAGTGATCCACCACCTTGGCCTCCCAAAGTGCTGGGATTACATGCATGAGACACTGCACCCGGCCTGCAGCCACTTACTGAGTGCAGGTCCTGTGTCAGCTCCATGTGTGCTGATGGAGAAAGAAGCAAGTGTGACAGAGGCACATCACCTGCTCTCAGGGGACTCCTAACTGTTGGTGAGGACTTGGGGCACCAACAGTCAAGAGTTCCTTGAGAGCAGCCTCAGGGACCCTCCAGTCTCAGGGATCCTCTGTGTCTTTCCCTATCAAATGAGGCTTTTGCTCCAACAGTTTGTGACTTCTTTTTATAAGTCAGGAAGCCACTTAGGCAATTCTTATCTTAACCCAGTTATTAGATGTAACGGAAATAATAAATGCTCCAGTACATGCATTCTCTACTTCAGAATATTCCTGAGGGAGAAGAGGGATTGTTTAACTGGATCTGAACAAGTTTTGGCTGTAACAATAATATTTGTTTAAGCACTCGGGTGCTTATTATATAATATTATACCTTTAGTTAAACATTTTCCATCTCTCCTGGGGGGTGAATATGGGGAAAGGAGCTTATGATGAAGCATGGAGATTTAAAGTCAGAACAAGGCAGGGGCCGGGTGCAGTAGCTCACACCTGTAATCCCAGCACTTTGGGAGGCCAAGGCGGGTGGATCACCTGAGGTCAGGAGTTTGAGACCAGCCTGGCCAACACGGTGAACCTCCATCTCTACTTAAAAAAAAAAAAAAAAATACAAAAGTAGCCGTGTGTGGTGGTGCGCACCTGTGGTCCCAGCTACTCAGGAGGCTGAGGCAGGAGAACCACTGGAACCCAGGAGGTGGAGGTTGCAGTGAGCTGAGATCGTGCCATTGCACTCCAGCCTGGGTGACAGAGGGAGGCTCTGTCTCAACAACAACAACAACAAGAACAACAACAAAACAAGGGAGGGTTGGGGGATCAGACAAGCAGCAAGACATTGAAGAAATGCAACAAAACTATGGATTCTTTTCCCGGAGAGCTTAATCCATCAAAAAAGTGGTATGCTGGTATGGTTGTACACAGAAGTCGATGGTTAAAGCTGGCTTATCATAGGGCTTCCTTGACCCCAGGAGGTTCTGATAAATGACAGAATGTAGTTTGGAATCATGCACCTTCACATTCTGCCTCCATTATGCCTTGCCACCAGGGCAGGGCAAGAGATAGGCCACTTTTCGCTTGCATTTCAGGCCAGTAATTTGTGCTAAGAGAAAATACTTCAAAAGTACCACGGGGAAGGCCCATGACAAGAATGAAGGAGGTCAGGTTCACCAGAGGAATAAGAACCAACTCACAAAACAGTGGAGTTTGAAAGATGCGCCAGAACCCAGAAATACCACCTGCCTTGTTGTAGTAGAACACACATGAGGCATGTAGAAGACCTACAAAAACACAGTAAATGGACTGCATCGGCAGATTACAGGAGCACTTTGACTGTCAGGATGGACCGTTAAAGTAGAATATTATGTGATTTAATAATCTGGCCCACCAGATAACACCTGCCTGAAACAATCAGAAGACCTGACATAGACAATCACTGTTGATGATTGTAACAAGATTGGAAGTGACAGTCTGTTATTTCACTTAAAGCGCTAACAGAGGGAGTGTAGTCCTCAGAGTGAGAGACAGAGATAAGAGGGAGAGGAGGGAGGCGGAAGAAGAGGAGGGAGGAGCAAGAAGAGAAGGTGCATGCATGCAAGTTCAATTGAAAATTGCAAAGGCCAGCTGTGGTGGCTCACGCCTGTAATCCCAGCACTTTGGGAGGCTGAGGTGGGAAGATTGTTGAGCCCAGGAGTTTGAGACCAGCCTGGGCAACATAGTGGTACCTTGTCTGCAAAAAAATACAAAAATTGGCCAGGTGTGGTGATGCACACCTGTGGTCTCAGCTACTCAGGAGGCTGAGGTGAGAGGATCCCTTGAGCCTGGGAGGTCAAGGCTGCAATGAGCTGTGATTGCATCACTGCACTCCAGCCTGGGCAAAAGAGCAAGAACCTATCTCCAAAATATATATAATAAAATAAAATACCACAAAGCTCTTAGAAAAGAGGAGTGAAGGATACTTGATATGCCATGTAGATCACTGCATACATTCATATTCAAAGGCAATAATTCAATAAGCAAAGGACACGTGGTATTCACCAACAAATATCTGTGGACACATTCACAGAGCATTTGAAGCACCATATTATCATTTACAATATCTTAAATGTATAGTCATACATCACACATTTATCTCCTTCGATTTATTCTATTGTGGCGAGATGGACAACCAAAAAAAAAAAAAAAAACATGTTAAGGAAATCCTAGGTGATTATGGATTTCTCGAATTTGTCTAGGGAATTCCTAGTTGCTGAAAGGGCCTAAACAGGTGACTGCACCCTGGTCGTGTGTATTTGCACACCAACAGACTCACGACCAGTGCCTGCATCATTCCTGGAGGCCACATCATTTTGCTTAGCCTCCTGTGGTTTGATTCCAATGCTCAGAAAAGGGAGTTTTATTTCCTTTGTCTCATATAATGTTGACAGCTTCAGCACTGTCTGCTATGTTCTCTTTTCTCTCCAGAACTGTCTGGAGTTTTAACGGTTCAAATCCTGATATCTGGTGATGCAGAAAATGAAATGGAACTCCAAGCAATATGCATGCAGATCCCAGACATGACTCTTTGGTCCGGGGATGGCGGACCAATCCTCCTTACCTTTATCATAGATTTCCTTCAGGACTCCTCGCTTTATCAGCTCTTCTCTGCTTTGCCTCATAGATATTTTCCTTTCCAGGGCTACAGACAAAAGACAAACAGGGAGGCAGATGTGAGTAGGTAACAAAGCTGTCTTCTAAAGGATCCTGTGTTAACACATATGGCAATGTAATGTACGAGAAAGCTTCTGTAAATTGTGCTTTGCTAATGTGAGCTAATGAGACATACCAGTTAATATATTTTGATACTATCATAATAAGCCTTTTAATCAGATTATGTCATTTAAGCTTCCAATAATCTTCAAATTACCACCTATGACAGGGTAGGCATTTTTTTTTTTTTTTTTTTTTTTTGAGACGGAGTCTCACTCTGTCGCCCAGGCTGGAGTACAGTGGGGCGATCTCAGCTCACTGCAACCTCTGCCTCCCAGGTTCAAGCAATTCTCCTGCCTTAGCCTCTTGAGTAGCTGGGACTACAGGTGCATGCCACCACGCACAGCTAATTTTTGTATTTTTAGTAGAGACGGGGTTTTATTGTTTTAGCCAGCATGGTCTCGATCTCCTGACCTCGTGATCCACTTTCCTTGGCCTCCCTAAGTGCTGGGATTACAGGCGTAAGCCACCGTGCCCAGCCGAGGCAGGCGTTCTTATTTAATTGAACCCCAATTTATGGTTGAACCTGTAGCACAGAAAAGCTCAACAATTTGTCAGAGTCACATTGCTATTGAGTAAAGGAACTGGGATTCAATGCTAGAAATGCCACCCGGGATGTCAGCCAAACCTCATGTCTTACTGCACTTTCCTGAACATGGTACTTCCTCCCAGGAGGGACTGCTGTTTCAATGATCCAGTTCACAGAGATCACGCCTCACTGAGGATTCCGTTGCTTTCCAACTATTTTAAAAAATGGTGTGAAAATGTCTTCTGAGAAGCTCTCTGGTGTGGCCTCCCAGGGTCCGGAGGCAATACTGTCTAAAGGTAGGCTGGCTTCCATGGCGCGGCCCCTCCACTGCCTTTTTCTCTTAGGCTCCAAGCTGGAACAGCCGAGTGGAGAAGGAACTATTCAGTTACCCAATGCACCTCCGCCATGGCCCGCCATGCCCCTAGGTCAAGTGCTTGGGAAGGTGGCAGCGGGGCTGGAGGAAGGAAGAGGGAAAAGTGGGTGCACTGGGGGACAAATCAAGTAGAAACAGCCCAGGAGTAGGGAAGTGGGGGGCGGCCCAAGAGGCAGGCCTGTGGCTCGAAGGAGGGACACGGGCAAACATGGGGAGGAAAGAAGGCTATTCCAGCAGCTGGCGGTCTCTGGTACACACTGACTCAACCTCCACAGGCTTTGAAACCATATTCAGGGGAAAATCATCAGCTATAAAATAAGGAAACTACTGGCCGGGCGCGGTGGCTCACGCTTGTAATCCCAGCACTTTGGGAGGCCGAGGCGGGCGGATCACGAGGTCAGGAGATCGAGACCACGATGAAACCCCGTCTCTACTAAAAAAATACAAAAAATTAGCCGGGCGCGGTGGCGGGCGCCTGTAGTCCCAGCTACTCGGAGGCTGAGGCAGGAGAATGGCGTGAACCCAGGAGGCGGAGCTTGCAGTGAGCCGAGATTGCGCCACTGCACTCCAGCCCGGGCGACAGAGCGAGACTCTGTCTCAAAAAAAAAAAAAAAAAAAAAAAAAAAAAAAAAATAAGGAAACTACTTTATGCAGACAAATTCAGATACAGATTAATTAAACACACATTGTCCTCAACGGAATTTAGTCCAAAGAATATAAAGAAGAACTAGAAAGAAAGCAAGCAACAAGGATTGTGGTTCTAACTCTGCCACCCTCCAAGCTATGGGACATGAGTCGAGTGACCTTAGTCAAGTCACTTTGCCACACTGGGAAAACACTGATGCCTCAGCCCAGCCACTCCAATTTCATAGGTCCGGGGTGGGACCAGGACATCTCCATTTTGATAAAAAAGCTCTCTGGGTTATTTTCAGGCATGACTCGGCTGAGAATCACTAATTATATATTTTAGAACTTACTATTTTAAAAACGTTACGTTCTAGCTCCCTCTCTTAAATTATAATGAATTAAGTGGTATGAGGGAGAAAAATAAATGTTAGGTTAGGATGCACTCACACAGAGCTCACGGAGAACATATTAATCCTAAAATAGAGACATAAATCTGTTCCCCCAGAAGCGACGGCAGGAGGGCTGTATGGGAGGACAAGGGGGAAAGCTGGGTGCAGGAAACATGGAAACAGTGTTTGTGTGGGGGTTCAAGAGTTTTGTCAAACCAGATGACATTATATGATGGCAGGAAGGCAGAAAGATGTTCCATTCGGAGCTTAGGGAAGGGCTGGAGAAGGGATGGGGAATTGCATGCAGTTAGGTTAGAAAGTTCTGCCTGATTTGGAAGGATCTGCTAAGCAGCCGGGCGCGGGGGTTCACACCTGTAAATCTCAGCACTTTGGGAGGCTGAGGTGGGTGGATCATTTGAGGTCAGGAGTTTGAGACCAGCCTGGTCAACATGGTGAAACTCCATCTCTACTAAAAATACAAAAATTAGTTGGGCGTGACGGCGCATGCTTGTAGTCCCAGCTACTTGGGAGGCTGAGACAGGAGGATTGCTTGAACCCGGGAGGCAGAGGTTGCAGTGAGCGAGATCGCGCCACTGCACTCCAGCCTGGGCAACCCATGGAGACTCTGTCTCAAAAAAAAAAAAAAAAGAAAAGAAAAGATCTACTAAGCAGCACAGTAGCACAGTGGAAGAAGACTGGACAGGTAAGGTGAAGCAGGGGGGCTTTAAGTACGGAATTTGTTACAGATGTTTGGGTGACAAAAAACCATCTGAATATAAAGAGATGCTTTCCGCTTCTGTACTTAACCACATAAATAAAACAGATTTCTCGTAAACAAAATGAGGTTTCCTAGGTGTTCTAAACCACAGACTGAAGTGGAGAGACCTGGTCTACAGCACTAAAGAAAGATCTGCAATGAGGTGAGCAGAACCCTGGACTTGGAGGTCCAACATCCTGAGCTATTAAGAGTAATGTGGATGTTCTCAGGCTAAGCACTCAGTCATCTGGACATCAGCTGTCACTCAACAACTGTGGATCCGCTGTCCACAGTCAAAGGCACCGGCTGGGGCTGGAAATAATGGTAACCAAAGAGACAGCCGTTGCCGTGATAGAGTTTACAGACTCATGTGACATTCAGACCATCATCAAATGATGATATTACTTAATGTGTGACCACAAGTTGAGATCAGTCCTCCTTAAGAAAAGGGACAAGTTCCTATCAGAGCATATGGTAAATATTGTTCCTGATGGGGGTGTTGGAAAAGGCTTTTCTGAAGAAGAGATCTTTGAGCTGAGAGGGGCTGGGTAGGGGCTGAGGGATATCCTCCAGACAGAGCAGCCCCCTCCAGATGGAGAAATCGTGGTGCCAGGAAGGAACAGAAAGAAAGCTGGTGTGGCTGCAGCTGCCAGCATCAGATGAAGAATGTTTGAGATGGGGCAGGAGGCTGGGCCATGAAAGGCCTCATGGACCATGTTATTCTAAGAGCAATGGGAAGAAATGATCAGCTTTTGAGGATATGAAAGATGAACATTCACTTTAATACAGAGAATGGATTGGAAAGAGGCCAATGACTGGGTGATTACAGGCATCTAGGCAGGCGATGATGGCAGCTGAGATGAAGACGCTGTTGACAGTGACAAAAGATGCACCCAAGACATGTGAAGGTGGCAATGTAGACACGACTAGATGTTAAAGCTTGGACAGGGATATGCAGGAAAGAGGAAAGCCAAGGAGGATGCCTTGGTTCTTGATCTGCATAACTCAATGGATAGTGCTGTCCATGACTAAGGCAGGGAATACGGGGTGAGAATCGGGGGTGGAGGATGCATGACAAGTTCAATGCTAGCCACATCCAAGAGACGTTATCAAGCATGTGCTAGGGAAACGCAGTTGGATATTTTATCAAACAGACATGGGAAGTTAAATGAGAATGTGCTACGTGGCACAGACTATGCCAGATGCTTTCACGCACCAGTGCTTCTCAAACTTTTCCATGGAAACATTCCTTATGACAAAGGGAGAATACTAGGGGCTCCAGGGTATGACTCAAAGTTGCCCATGCCAAGCATTAAAGAAAGTACGTTTCTTTAATGTACTAAGTCTCCTTTAAAAGTACATGTAGAAATCACATAATATATCTGTTTTAATTTAAATAAGAAAATACTCCTGCTCCATCACCACCAATTTCCCAGTTAAAGTGACATGCTGGAAAGAGATGGCTTATTTCTTCTATGGCTTTGTCCATTCCTGGTATAGAACCCTGAGCCCACAGCGAATGCACAGATCATTTTGAGAAGCGTGAGAAATTATGTTACTTAACTTAATCTTCACCACAATCCTGTAAAGTGTGATCATTCCCATTTTACAATGAGGCACCTGAGGCCCAGCCAAACGAACTTGCTCAGAGTCCCACAGCAGTAAGTGGAAGAGCAGAAAGAGATTTTAATGTTCTTCCCTTTTTCTCCATGATGCAACATCGTTGTGAGAATGATTATAATGTATAGGAAAGCAGCAAGGCTCTAAAAACAGAAGGCAATCTGATTGTTAGTTTACTTGGGGTTGAAAGTCACGGTAAAGTGACATAATTCCACTTTACTCTCAGGAGCTTCTTCCTTGTAAGGAACTCTTCATTTTTTTTTTTTTTTTTTTTTTTTTGAGATGGAGTCTCACTCTGTTGCCCAGCTGGAGTGTAGTGGTGCAATCTCAGCTCACTCCAACCTCCACCTCCCGGGTTCAATCAATTCTCCTGCCTCAGCCTCTCGAGTAGCTGGGATTACAGGCACCCGCCGCCATGCCAGGCTAGTTTTTGTATTTTTAGTAGAGATGGGGTTTCACCATGTTGGCCAGGCTGGTCTCGAACTCCTGACCTTGTGATCCGCCCGCCTTGGCCTCGCAGAATGCTGGGATTACAGGCGTGAGCCACTGCGCCCAGCCGGGAACTCTTCTCCTCTTACCATCTCTCTTAACAAGGTATGCACGATGCCTCTCTTCTGGTTTTACTTTCAGCAGCTCTTCCAAAGTCAGAGCTAAGTTTAAGTGGGGTCAAAGTGTTCTGCAGCAGGCAGGTGTATGTACACCTACCCCCCATGTCTGAGGAAGCTGAGAGGACAAAGAAAGGCTGACAAATTCATCTTCTGAATTTGTAGTAGGGACTCACAAACAGAAGCCACGGCTGGGTCTTGGGCAGCAGTGCGATGAGATAGTGGATCCCCAGGCCATTATTCTCCCAGACGCAGGGCTTATATACTATACGGAAAGGGTCTGCATGATTGAAAAGAAAGTGTAGGACAACCGAAGCATGGTAACATCAAGGTTGTTTTGACCTAAGGGCAGCACTTACGGTAAGTACATGCTCTTGCACAAAGAACAGTAGATAAATTGGAAATCTCAGAGGCCTTCTAAGACCTGGGGTTAATCAGAAGCCAACATGGTGGATTAGCATCCAACATGAAGTTGCTTTAACTTTTACACTACGACAAGCTCACCACTGCTCCAGGAAGTAAAATACTGTGGGCTGTCTGCTGCAAAGGGACAACCATTGGACCTGGTTTATGACTGACCCGTAAAACACAGGGGGAATTGGGGTTAACATGGGGAAAAAAGAAAATACAATGGTTTCCCTTTTCACAAACTGGGTATGGTCTGACCCTCCTTCCTCGATAATTTTGGCTTTGGGTAGAACAACATGGAAAAAGAAGAAAAAAGAAGGAATTATGAAAAGTTAAAGAATTTAGAAGAAGAGGAGTGAGCCACTGAGAGAGAGAGAAGGTATGATGTGTTGTGGACCAGCCCGACGGATGGCAGGGATAAGATAAATCAGCTAAAATGAGAACCGAGGTGTGAGGGTGAGCTGACTGCCTGGGAGTGTCTGGTCTTTGGGAGGTAGAAAATGCAAGTGAACAGAACAAAGCAATCCATCCCTTTGAGCAAAAATCTGTATTGCTAGAGGTGCTGGAAAAGCATGAGAGCAGATATTTTTTATATAAAAAAATAAAGTCAGAAGGACTTATTTTAAAACAAGAAAACCTATTCTCAAATCCAAAAATCACTCTGATATTATACAGTTATTAAAATAAACGGCGGTTTGGGCACGATGACTCAAGCTTGTAATCTCAGCACTTTGAGAGGTTGAGGTGGGCCTCACTTGAGGTCAGGAGTTCAAGACCAGCCTGGCCAACATGGTGAAACCCCATTTCTACTAAAAATACAAAAATTAGCCAGGCATGGTGGCCTGTAATCACAGCTTACTCAGGAGAGTGAGGCAGGAAAATTGCTTGAACCCAGTAGGTGGAGGTTGCTGTGAGCTGAGATTGCATCACCACACTCCAGCCTGGGCAACAGGGTGAGACTCCATCTCAAAAAACAAAATAAAATAAAATAAAAAATAAAATAAAATACAGGGCAGTATAAAATCCAAGTGTCCACACAAGGGGATGTTTTGGTGTAAACCATTTGGTTATAAAACTGGATTGCGGTGATGGCTGCACAACCCTTTAAATGTACTGAAATCATTGAGTTGTATACTTACAATGGGTTCATTTTATGGTATGTAAGTTATACCTCAATAAAGTTGTTAAAGAAAAATGCCTGTAACAGCAAATGCATTAGTTAAAAAAATGAAAATAGTAAATCTAAGCAGACAATTAAGAAATTAATAAACTTTAGGCCACAGAAAGCTAGGAGGCCAACATTAAAATTTAAAAATTAGAAATATAGCATATAAAGGTAAATTTCTTTTCAGCAATGTTTTAAACCTCTAACACCTAATTGATCAGTAGAACCAAAATAGAAAAATTAGGAATCTGGTTCTCCCCAAAATGAATATGCGGCTTAGAAGGTGGCCAATGCAATTTCCTGATCTTTAGAAAATAACCAAATTTCTAGCCTGCAGTCAATGCAGAAAACCATCAGAGGCTTTACAATGTGATGCTGGCAACTGAAACACCAAAACAAAACTACATAAACCAGCAAAGATGCAAAGACTACTTCTAGAAACATCTAATCTACAATTCAAAACCAACATATAAGATAGCCTGAAGAGAGAAAGGAAGAAAACAAACTGTACTTTGCTTTTATAGACCCACAATGGTAGCTGAGAAGATCCAGACATGTAAAAAAAGAGATTTCGCATATCTCCCTTGCCTGAAATACGACTGGGAGAATGATTTCTCAATTACAGTGCCAAAAATGGCCCCAAGAAACTGTATTTAAAGGTTGGCATGTCCAAGGAAGGCTCTCTAAACTTGCCTTCAAACTCTGCCTTAATATAAAAACTAGGCATGAAACCTCAAAAGGCATGGCTATTCTTGCATCTTTACCACTGTGTATTCCCCATGCACTTTTATTCTGTATTACTGATGCCCTGACATCTCGGAGCCTTTGCCGACCCTGGATGGACTGCCTCTCCTGTGGCTGGCTGATTCCCAGAGAGAGTGAATGGAATTCTTTGAACGTGCCTGTCACATCCAAATGAATCTATTCAGGGCCCACAGTCCTGACCACCTCCTTTAATGAGCTCGTACATTCCCAGCCACTGTGCACCTGTCCTCAGCACCCCAGGGCTGGTACTAGATGACTAGAGACCACCCCTATGTGACAGAGCCCACTGAAAGTATTCCCGCTGGCCAGTCCTAAGCCTGCTTATTCTGTCTTGCCTGTTCCTTCCCATGGAAACCACAAAAAAGGCTCATGCCCACATTTTCCTCCCATACCTCCCCCTGTGTGGCCCTGCTTGGGTGGCATGCCCCTTGCTCTTGGGATTTGAGAGTAAAACAATCTTTTCAATGGCAGTTGTCTTCTTATCTGTTGGACTCACCATACCTGAAGAATAATCAAATCTCCGGTTTAAAACACACCAATCTTTGCACTGGTTTGTAAAGGAAGGAAAAAACAGGAAGACTAGGGCAATTCTCACAGCTTTCTGTTCCACTTTGTTGTTCTGAAATCTGTCTGCATGTGAGCCAGTACTTCAGAAACGAGGAATCTGGAGATAAAAGACCAAAGACCACCTCTACTAATAGTGACGGTAGTTCTAGTTTAGTCATTTTTTAAACTCCTCTTCTGAGCCACCATATCAGTCTATGCTGTATTTACTGAAAGCCAGTTCCCCATGATACCTCCTTAATGTATTTTCCCAGTCTCCCTCTCCACATGAATTTGTGATGAACCAGGGAATCCTATGCCTCTTTGACATTGATGAATTTTTTTTTTTTTTTGAGACGGAGTCTTGCTCTGTTGCCCAGGCTGTAGTGCAATGGCTCGATCTTGACACACTGCCACCTCCGCCTCCCGGGTTTAAGCCTTTCTCCTGCCTCAGCCTCCCAAGTAGCTGGGACTACAGGCGCTTGCCACCACGCCTGGCTAATTTTTTGTATTTTTAGTAGAGACATGGTTTCACCATGTTGGCTAGGCTGGTCTTGAACTCCTGACTTCAGGTGATCCACCCACCTCCACCTCCCAGAGTGCTTGGATTACAGGTGTGAGCCACTGCGCCCAGCCTGACATTGATGAATTTAAAATAAGCATCTTGGATGGGCTTATTCTCCTTGATGGAATATCTAGGTTAGATGAATTTGTTAAAAATAGGGCACTTAAAAAAATTTCTTGCACATACACACACACACTTATTTATAAAAATAATACATGAAAATATTTTACTGTAAAAAATTCAAGAAATAAAGAGAAAACAGTCCTTTTCACTCTCTCTCCCTCCATAGCCTAACTGATCAAATCCACTACTGCCTCCATCTTTTTCCCTGCCTCTCCCCTGCAACAGTCATACCTTCCCAGACCATATACAAATACCATTTTAAAAACATAAATGAAATCATTCTATGCATGTTGTTCTACAAGTCTTTTTCTTCCTCTAACTTATCAAATGGTTCCATAGCTCTTCCCACCTCATTCTTTTTGGGTACTACATGCCATTTCATGGGATGTAGGTACTATGATTCATTTAACCAGCCTGCAGCTGAAGGCAAGTTAAGTTGTTCCCACATTGTGGCATACAAACATCGCTACTGTGTTCATACTTGTTCAGGCTCTCATGTAAACACGTATAAGGATTTTTCTAGAATATATAGCTAGATGTACAATTTCTGGGCCGGGTATTTTCTATGTGCTCCCAGTACTGATGGAAGAAAGAAACTCTTATGTTCCATAACTTTTAAGTATTGCTTTTTTTATTAAAAAAAAAAGATGAAGAAGTTGGAGAAAAAACAATATTGATGTTAGAACAAGTCATTTGGTCCTGCTCAGATTACCAGAGCAGAAACTTATTTAGATTTCTCTCCAGGATAATCTATCTCTGTTGAATTCTCTGCTCAACTGTCTTTAAATTACATTCTGAAGGGAATAGAAAGGTGAAGGGGGAAAAGCAATTGAGAAATGATGAAATTTGTGGTAGCTTACTGCTGAGTAGTTTACTTGCAAGTAAAATCTATAGCTTTTATCCTTTGTAAATCTTACAACTCCAGTGAAAGGAACTTTTTAGGCTAGAAATCTACAAGTGACAAATGCAATGAGAATCCAGAATCTAGAACGTGCCTCCACTTCCCATCTGGCTTCATGAGTAATGAGAATTATTTATATGATACAATAACTGCAGCCTAGAAAGACTCAAAACATAATAATCAAGCCACGTATTAGTATGATGCAACAACTATAGCCTAGAAGGATTCCAAATGAAACAATCAATCCCCATTTAGGCTATCTCTAGGGAAAAATCCTTTCTTAAGATAAAGAGATGTTTCAAAATTAAGTTTATATAAACAATATATAAAAGAGGAGAAAGGGGAGCAATGAGAAAAACCTAGTGGTCTTCCATTTCAAAAGACCAGGTGGCAGATATCAGTTGATCTTTTATTTCATAAGGAAGTTAATGAGAAAAGAAACAAGGTTGTCAATCTAATGATATGTTGAAAATGGAAAGGAATGTAAAAAAGAAAAAAGAATGCAACTCTGAATGTCTAATTTTAGACAACATGATATGCTAAACATATTCAATAAAAAGTCACATTAATCTAGAGGCAATTTGTATGAGTACCATATATTAGGTCTTTTACTACCTCAGGTATCATGAATATCTAAACATTTTGCCAGTAACCCAGTTATTACTAGGTAAGAAGGTTTTTAATTACTTGATAATCCAAGGAAAGCTTATCGAATCACTAATTCAAAATGAAAGAAAATTTATTATTATTATTATTATTATTTTCTGAGGCAGAGTCTCACTCTGTTGCCAAGGCTGGAATGCAGTGGTGCAATCTTGGCTCACTGGAAACTCCACCTGCCAGGCTTAAGTGATTCTCCCACCTCAGCCTCCCAAGTTGCTAGGACAGGCGTACGGTACCACACTGGGCTAACTTGTATTTTCTGTAGAGGTGGGGTTTCGCCATGTTGCCCAGGCTAGTCTCGAACTCCTGGGCTCAAATGATCTGCCTGCCTTGGCCTTCCAAACTGTTGGGATTACAGGTGTGAGCCACTGTGCCCAGCCAGAAAATTCTTTTTATATTTGGCAACTAAGGCCAAGTGATCCTCAAAAGCAGAGAGAGGCAGGTCAGTTTAGAACTTATTTCACCTCTAAAAATCCAAACCACATGGAACTTTTATCTAAATCAGGGATGTCCAATCTTTTGGCTTCCCTGGGTCACATTACAAGAATTGTCTTGAGCCACACATAAAATACACTAACACTAACAATAGTTGATGAGCTAAAAAAAAAAATCGCAAAAAAAAATCTCATAACTTTTTAAGAAAGTTTACAAATTTGTGTTGGGCTGCATTCAAAGCTGTCCTGGGCTGCATATGGCCCAGGGGCTGCAGGCTGGACAAGCTTGAAATCTGAGGGCTCACTGTCCTTGTTGCAAGACAATAAGCATAGATCCTGATCTCTGCTCTATGTTAGCCCCTCCCCCATGATCACAGTAAGAACTTTAGCAGAGTCTACGTGAACAAAAGTCTTCATTTCCAACACAGACACCCAACCACTCTACTTAAGTAAAGCTACATAGTGAGCCTGGATAAATTCTTCATGGCCCATGAGGTAGGAGAAGAGACTTTATTTACTATGGTTTGCAATTATATCCAAGTCATCTACATCAGCACTTTCTAAAGTCTGTTTTTGCAGAACAGTAACCCACAGAGATGCTCTGAGAAAAGGGTTCTGTGCACAAATAATTTTGGGAAATGCCATGTACTGCTGGAGAATCACCGTGTTCATTACCACATTGAAGGCCCTGAGAAGACTTGGAATAAAGGAAGCAGTGTAACTCAGTTTCACCATTTTTCCCCAGTTCGTTGGACAATATGACCCTTTTATGGAGTACCATAGGGCTGGTACTCTGAGAAAAAGCCTCTGGGAGATGCTGATCTAAATACCAGATTACAGAAAGCAAATGAGGTGTTCTGTTGCAAGAAGGCACCAGGGAGGTCAGCTCGCCCAGCAGGGGCCATGCTCTTTCATCAAGAGCTTTCTGGTAAACATTTGAAACAAACAGAACCGAAAACCCTAAGTCCAGCAATATCATGTTAGGAAGACATGATGACCTGGAAGATCCTAATAGATCAGAATGACCAACCATCTATCTACCTACACTCCTGTGGTCTTGGTAGAAACTTTGGTCAGTAGAGACCTGCATTCCAATGAGCTCCCTTGGCTGGGCCGGCCCTCATGTGCATTCCCCTAATAAAGAAAGCTGTAGACTTTCTGAAGAAGCTCAAGCAGCCCAGTACTACAGAGTATCTCCTCAAGATAACAATTTTGGTTTTGATTTCATTTCTATTAGGCTTGTCTTCTGAAAGTAATTCAGATAGCATACTTTCCTGTGGAGTGATACAGTATGCGGTAGACCATGTAATTAACATAGAGGGGGCTGCTTGTTTTCCTCTTGACTATGGGATAAGTACCTGAAGCCAGGTCCTATGGGAGCTCTCTTAACTGAGTAGATATATGTGAAAGAAAAGGAAGGGAAACAGCCTCATTTTCAGCATGCTGTCAAAAGTGCATTCTTCATGAATTTTGATTGGATCTTAGTTTGAACAAACAAGCTGTTGAAGCATTTTGGGGTCAGCTAGGTAAATATGAATATGAACTGGGTATTAGATCATATTAGGGAATTATAATTTGTTTTGCTACATATGATAATGGTCTTGGATTATACAGAACACTTTCCTTATTTTTTTTGGAGACGTATGATTACAGATGTCTGTAATTTACATTAAAACACTTCAGAAGGAAAAAGCAATAGATACAGGCAAATCTTAGTTGTGTGATGGCAATGCAATTAGAGAATATATAGTTATATCATTATACAATTCTCTCAACTTCTCTTATGTTTGCAAATTTTCAAAAAAAACCAGTAAACACACGAATCTTACAAGCCATGTTGAGTGAAAAAAAAAAAACTAGGCAAAAGAACACATATACTATGGTTCCATTTATATAAAGTTCAAAAACCAGAAAAACTCAATATATGGTTTAGAGAAATGTATCTCTAAGCTTTAGACCTACAAAGAAAAGGAAGGCTATGATTACAATAAAATATCAGGACAGTGGCTACCTCTGGTGGGGAGGGGAATTACAATTAGAAAGGTACATTAAGGGGCTTCCAGGTGCTGGCAATATTTAATATTTTTGACTCGGGCAGCGGTTACACGGTGTTCACTTTATGACCAACTGTTAAACTGTATATTGATGCTTAACTCATTTTCTCAATTTATATTTTATTTCCCACATAAAAAAATTAAATGACATTGTTACTAACTCTGCTTCTTTGTACTATTGCAATAGTTTCTGAGGGGGAATAAAACACTCAGTCATCATATAATAAAATCATGAAGCTGGCCAGTAAACTAACTCCTGTTAATGAAAGAAAGAGTGGTTATAAGGCAATAAATGCCACAGTAAGCCTTTTCCTGGTCATTTCTTCAAATAGGTCAGACAAGAGTGTAGAAGGGTTGCTCTCAACAAACACTTGCTTAGTCTCTTTCCAAGTCTCCAGAGAGCAAGACGGAAACTTGAAGTATTGGGGGAAGAAAGCCAACAGAAAGTTTTAGAGGTGAGTAATTTTACAGAAGTAAGGATTCTGAATTTGGAAAATAGGATTGACTATCCTTGAAGACCATGCTTAAAGTGACAAGTCAGAAGCAAATGGGAGAAGATAGCTTTTCAAGGACCAGGCTGCACATTCTTGGGAGCGCACCGAGGAAAATTTATGTTACAACTTACAGATTCCATTTTCTATCTCTCTGCACCAACCTGCACAGGGAACTTCAAATCAAATTCGAACAGAATAAATATCAGTTGTCTTTTCTGAGAACGATGAGACACAAGAGAAATAATTCCTTCTCCATTTATTGGTCCCTTGTTACGGGAACATGGTAAAACATGATTTGATAAAACTAAGATCTGAAAAATAAACTATGTTAAGCCCCATGTACAACCTTCACTTTGTCCTTTCACCTATATATCACCTATTAGGACAGACTGTTTCATTAAATGTGAAACAGGTGACCCTGCGGTGAAAGAGAATGTCATGTGATGAAAGTGTTGATGTTAGACACAAACGCTCGATGCTCTGGGGTTTGCTTCTATTACTTGTAAGAGGGTGTATCATAACATCTAATTTTTTTGTGATTGCGCTCACATCCACAAGTCCCATTTCCACCCTGCTCTCTGCTGCCTTTAACACTCCCCCCAGGAATAAAAAGAAAATTCATTGATTCAGAGCTAGTGAAGTGGGTTTCTCCTTCCAGATGTAGGAAGTATAATGGTGTACTGTATTTCATTCCAGACACCTAATTATTATTGATCGCTTTATGATAGAAGTGTATTGCCCAAAGCACTGAAGAATGGAAATCTGAAATCCTGCCCAGAACGGCTTAATACCCCAGCTACCACCTGTTACCTGAAAGATAATAGCGCCCTTGTTCAAAGTGTTTTGCGGTGCCAAGTTAATGGAAATAAGCTTGCCTGCTTGGCGGCTTGCTTTTCGACTCATGGTTGGATCAACCCTGCTGCAATGAAGTCTTCAGAAGACAGTGTTAAGAAAGTCAGGTTTTACATTCTTACTGCTTTGACTTTTTATCAGAGAAAGACAGCAGTGTTAGACTGAGGGTTTTTGGTTCTTAGTATCTATGGTTAGAAGAATGTTAGCTAATAATTTTTTTTTTTTTTTTTTGAGACGGAGTCTCGCTCTGTCGCCCAGGCTGGAGTGCAGTGGCGCGATCTCAGCTCACTGCAAGCTCTGCCTGCCGGGTTCACGCCATTCTCCTGCCTCAGCCTCTCTGAGTAGCTGGGACTACAGGTGCCCGCCACCACGCCCGGCTAATTTTTTTTTTTGTATTTTTAGTAGAGACGGGGTTTCACCATGGTCTTGATCTCCTGACCTCGTGATCCGCCTGCCTCGGCCTCTCGAAGTGCTGGGATTACAAGCGTGAGCCACCGCGCCCGGCCCAGTTAGCTAATAATTTTGAACCAAAATTTAAAAAATCATAACTATGCATAGCTATGTCAGATGGCTATCCAGACAAATATTTTGCCTGAAGGGGACATTTTGTGTGAAGACTTGATTTCTCCCCCATCATCACCATGGTAACACTTACTATGTATTAGGAACCATGCACTCTGTGCTTTCCACATAGTACTTTATGTAAGTGTTACAACAACTCTGAGAGGTTGGCACTATTATCTACACATGACAGATAAAGAAGATGTTACATGACCTGCACAAGGTGCAGAGCTGCACTTGAACCCAAGCCATGTGATTCCAGTGTGAGAACACTTAAGGATGACATTATCACTGCCTTTTTAAGCCTCACAAGCTAGGGATATGGCCCACAGTTTGTCAAGCTGATCTGCAAATGAACAAACTTGTACAGATAGGCTTTCGTGTATATACAGAAGAACTAAAGATACAATATTTTGCTCTCTGCTAGGCAGAATTTTGGCTTGATATATATTAGTCTGCTAGGGCTGCCATGACAAAATACTATAGACTGGCTTAAACAACAGAAATTTATTTTCTCACAGTTTTAAAGACCAGAGGTCCAAGATAAAGATCTTGACCCTTTTGGCTTCTGATGAGGGCTCACTTCCTGGCTTGCAGATGGCTGCCTTCTTGCTGTGTGCCCACGAGGCCTTTCCTTGGTTTGTGTGCTCAGAGAAAGAGAGCTCTCTGGTGTCTCTTCTTACAAAGACATTAATTCTATCAGATCAGGGATCCACATTTATAACCTCATTTAACTTTTGTTACTTCCTTATACCAAATACAGCCACGTGTGGGTTAGGGCTCCAACATATGAATTTGGTGGTGGGGTGGGCACAAACATTCAGTCTATAACATTTATAAACTGTGATCACTACTTAAATCATTTTTATTAAGTTTAGCAGTTAATTGTCATTGAATGAGATTTCACATATGAAGACCAAGCACGTTGCCTTAAACATGAAACTCAATCAGCTGTGACTGTTATTATTAGCACTCTCCTACTTTAGGGAAAAAAACTATTCAGAGGAAAGAAGTCACAAAGGTATAATTTAACTTTCTTCTTGTATATGTATATGATAAGGTAATATCCATATTTAGGAAGGCAAATATTTTCTCAGCTACTTCTCAAGAGTCATTTCAGGTGGTGAGAACTACACAGGGAAGAAATGTGCAGATTTTCTGTTGATTCTGATGCCTATCCTTGAAATACTGAGCTATAACAAGACTTTTGTACCAAAGCAGAACAGACATGCTCATGGAGGATATGCATAATAACTGCTTCTTAAAAATCGAGAACCAAAGGACTATAAATCATGCTGCTATAAAGACACATGCACACGTATGTTTATTGTGGCGCTATTCACAATAGCAAAGAGTTGGAACCAACCCAAATGTCCAACAACGATAGACTGGATTAAGAAAATGTGGCACATATACACCGTGGAATACTATGCAGCCATAAAAAATGATGAGTTCATGTCCTTTGTAGGGACATGGATGAAACTGGAAAACATCATTCTCAGTAAACTATCGCAAGGACAAAAAGCCAAACACTGCATGTTCTCACTCATAGGTGGGAATTGAACAATGAGAACTCATGGACACAGGAAGGGGAACATCACACTCCGGGGACTGTTGTGGGTTGGGGGGAGGGGGGAGGGACAGCATTAGGAGATATACCTAATGCTAAATGATGAGTTAATGGGTGCAGGAAATCAACATGGCACATGGATACATATGTAACAAACCTGCACATTGTGCACATGTACCCTAAAACCTAAAGTATAATTAAAAAAAAAAAAAATAAATAAATTAACACAACAGTCAAAAAAAATCGATAACCAATTGATTAAACATCATTTATTTTACAGAGCCTATTTCATTGCAACAGTAATTTTCCCTTGAATTAGATGGTTATATATGTTTGGATTGAAATCTAGGCATTCTCTTATTTTCTACTGGTATCTTTGCCTATCCTGCACCTGTACTACATTGTTCTAATCACTGTAGCCTCATCATTAGACTGAACATCTAGTAGTATACATCCTTTAACTTGGTTCTTCAATTGCTCTTACTATTCTTGGTCTTTTGAATTTCCACACATACTTTTTTTTTTTTTTTTTTTTTTTTGAGACAGGGTCTCACTCTGTTGCCCAGGCTGGAGTACAGTAGAGTGGCATGATCATGGCTCACTGCAGCCTCCATTTCCCGGGCTCAGGCAATCTTCCCACCTCAGCCTCCCAAGCAGCTGGGACTACAGGCATGTGCCACCACATTTGGCTAATTCACATATATTTTAGAATCAGTTTGTCAATTTCCTTAATAAAACCTATTGGGGTTTTTATTAGAATTACACTGAATCTTGAGATCAATGTAGGGATGACTGGCATCTTTACAGTATTGAATCTCCTAGTCCATGAATATACGCCATCTCTTCATTTTATTTTTATGTGGCTAAAAATAGGATTTAAAAGTTATTTTCAATATGTGTTGCTGGTATAGAGCAATACAATTTATTTTTCTATATTGACCTTGTATCCAGAGATCTTGCTAAATTCATTTAGTTCTAATAGTTTATGAGTAGATCTTATTGTATCTTGTAGGTACATAATTATGTCATTCACAAATAATGGTTTTATTTATTGCTTTCAATCTTTAAACCTTTATTACCTTCTCATCCTTTATTGCTCTGGCTAGGTCCTCTAGTGTCATGCTGAACGGAAGAGGTGAAAACAGTCCATCTTTTTTTATTCTAATTTCAGGAGAATATCCTTCACTATTTCACAACTAAGTTTGTTATCTACTGTGAGTTTTCTTCTTAGTTTTTGTAAATAACTTATATCAGAATTTAGAAGTTCCCTTCTATTCCTACCTTGCTTCAAGTTTTAAGAATGAATGTAAAATTTTATTAAATTTTATCTGCACCTCTGAATTGATCATAAGATATTCCCCTTTATTCTGCTAACAGTATAAATAATATTGGTTGAGTTTGAATATTAAAAAAACTACGCATTCACAGGACCAATCCAAATTTAACTGTGACATATTATCCTTTTAAATATATCATCAGATTCAATTTCCTAATATTTTATATAAACTTTTTGTGTTTATATAATGAGAGATATTGGTCTATAATTTTTCTGTCTTATGGTATCATTACCATGTTATGGAACCCAATTTATGCTAGTCTTTTAAAACAAGTTGAGAAGTCTTTCCTCATTTTATTTTTTAATTTATATTGATTTTTATCACTCAAGTGTTTGAGAACCAGGGGTATCAGTATCACTTGATGGTTTATTTTAAAATGCAAATTTCCACAATTGAAAATGTAAAAACATTTTTTAAAATGCAGAACCTCAGGCCCCAGCCCGGAACTACTGAATCAGTATCTGTGTTTCAACAAGATCCCCAGGAGGTATCTGCACACGTGGTTTGAGAAGAAAAGGATTTATACATCTTTTTAAATTTTAAGTTTTTGTGGATAAATAGTAGGTGTATATATTTACGGGGTATGGGGGATGTTTTGATATAGGCATGCAATGTGTAATGATCACATCAGAGTAAATGGGTATCTATCACCTCAAGCATCTATCCTTTGAGTTACAAACCATCCAATTATACTTTTAGTTATTTTAAAATGTACGATTAAATTATTATTGACTACAGTCACCCTGTTGTGCTAGCAAATGCTAGCTCTTACTCATTTTCAACTATTTTTTTGTACCCATTAACCATCTCCACTTCCCTTCCTTTCTACCCTCGACTACCCTTCCCAGCCTCTGGTAACCATCATTCTATTATCTAACTCCATGAGTTCAATTGTTGAAATTTTTAGCTCTCCAAAATAAGTGAGAACATGTGAAGTGTGCCTTTCTGTGCTGGGCACTTTCCTCTTTTTATATTATCTAGAGTTAGTTTGTGTAAAACTAATATTATTTCATTATTAAATATCCGGGAGACTTCGTTAATGAAGCAAGCTAGGCCTAAAGTTTTCTTTTGGCAAGGTTTTTAATTACCAATTTGTTCAATAGATATAGTAGTCGTTTTTTTTTTTTTTTCACACTTCTCAATTTTAGTATTTACTACAAAGCCACAGTAATCAAGACAGTATGGTACTGGCATAAAAACAGGCATAGAGATGAATGGAATAGAATTGAGAATCCAGAAATACACTCTCATATTATGGTCAATTGATTTTTGACAAGGGTACTGAGAAAATTCAAAGGGGAAAAATAGAACTTTTTAAACAAATGGTAACAGGACAACTGAATATCCTCATGCAAAATAATGAAATTGGACCCCTACCTTACATTATATTAGAAAATCAAGTGAAAATGAATCACAGACCTAAACAGTAGAGCAAAAACTATAAACTTCTCACAAGAAACAGGTGTAAATCTTCATGACTCTGGATTAGGCAATGGCTTTTTAGATATGACACCTAAAGGACAAGTACATACACATACCCAAAGTAAAACTATTGGATTCTCAGCCAGATGCGGTGGCTCACACCTGTAATCTTAGTACTTTGGGAGGCCGAGGCAGGTGGATCACTTGAGGTCAGGAGTTCAAGACCAGCCTGGCCAACTTGGTGAAACCCTGTCTGTACCAAAAAATACAAAAATTAGCCAGGTGTGGTGGCGCATGCCTGTAGTCCCAGCTATTGGGGAGGCTGAGTCAGGAGAATCGCTTGAACCCAGGAGGCAGAGAGTAGTCATGTTTTCTATTTCTTCTTAAATTTCTTTAAACTGCTTTTATTTTAATTGAATAATGAAACCTTCAACCTTAATGTCCAAGTAATTTAGAAATGTGCTTTCCCATTCTACATACTAAGCATATTGTGTTTTGTTCAGCCTCAGCCCTCTCCCCTTGCATGGCAAGACGTTTCAACCAGAAGCAGGGTCTGGGTTTAGCTGGATTGCACCCGAGCATTTGTCACCTAATGATAAAAATAGTGTGGAAAATATCCATTATCTTCAAATAGGGGCAATGAATTATTCTTCCGTATTCGGGAAAAATCAACCTTTAGTAACTGCGTACTATTATGGAAAAAAACAATCCCAGAATATTTAAGCGGCAGGTTTGAGAATCAAATGTTTACCCTAACTGCAACTGAAAAAAACTGAAGCCGGGCGCGGTGGCTCACGCTTGTAATCCCAGCACTTTGGGAGGCCGAGGCGGGCGGATCACGAGGTCAGGAGATCGAGACCACGGTGAAACCCCGTCTCTACTAAAAATACAAAAAATTAGCCGGGCGTGGTGGCGGGCGCCTGTAGTCCCAGCTACTCGGAGAGGCTGAGGCAGGAGAATGGCGTGAACCCGGGAGGCAGAGCTTGCAGTGAGCCGAGATCGCGCCACTGCACTCCAGCCTGGGCGACAGAGTGAGACTCCGTCTCAAAAAAAAAAAAAAAAAAAAAGAAAAAGAAAAAAACTGAAAAACAAGCACAACAAAAAAAAAAAAAAAAAGAAAGAAGAAATCTCAAACTGTGTGGAATAAAGAAAATAGAGAAGAAAGGTCTAACAGCTACTCAAAGGTCTGGTTGAAGCGTTCTTGATCTTACAGAACGCCATCATCCTCACGGTGATGACAAGGCAGCGAGACAGGGCAGGAAGCACACTGCTCCCTTAAATGAGCACCCAGACTTCTCCGCTCATTTTTTGTGACTGCAACTTCTGATTTTGTTTTCGACGAGTATTTTTACACTTATTTTGAAATAAATGTCACATGCATAGTGGAAGCTGACAAACAGGCAATCCTTAATTCACAAATAAAAATAGCAGACATCATTTTCTTTCATTTGCTTGAGTCAGGTTCTTTAGGACATCATGAATGGAGCTTTGTTGCATAATACTGTCCAGCAGTTTCTTAGTTCTAGAGACTGACCCCCAGTTGATTTGAGTTGGGCTGATCTGAGTAAAGGTCTGAACCAAGGCAGCAATTTAGAATTCAAATTCTGCTTCTTGGTACAATCTTGGCTGGAGTTAGGGAGGGGATAAAGGATTTGGCCATGGGGCTGATGGGAACCCAGCTGATCTCAATGCTGTTCAAAGGCAAATGCAAACCGTCAAACGCATTTTCTTTTTCTTCCTGGCATACTTATAAAAGGGACTCTGCTGGTCCTCACCATTGGGTTACTGGAAACTCTTGCCCGAGGTTATATTCTACACAATATTACAGGAACAAGTGATGAAAACAGATCAATCAACTTGATTTGATTTCTCACCTCATTAAAACATCCTGTCACCTGACAGAGCTAAACAGATAAATTAATTTCTGTGAAACCATGAAGATAGAGGCTAAATAGAAAGTTTCTCTGGACTCTGTCATGCATTATATCAAAACTATTAGTTCCGTGGTACTGACAGCTTCATTTTTTACAAACATTTTGGTAGACTATAAATAACAAAATTTATCATCTTAACCATTTATAAGTGTACAGTTCAGTAGTGTTAAATAGATTCACATCATTGTGCAACCATCTCCAGAACTTTTTCAACTTGTAAAACGAAAACTTTGTATTCACCAAACAGTAACTCCTCATTCCCCTACAACCCAATCCCTGGCAAACACCATTCTACATCCTGTCTCCATGAGCTTGGCTATGCTAGGCATCTCATTAAATGGAACCATACAGTACTTGTCTTTTTTTGTGACTGGCTTATTTCATTTAATACAATGTCCTCGAGGTTCATCCATGCTATACAATGTGTCAGAATTTCCTTTCTTTTTTAATGATGAGTAATACTCCATTGCACGTATAGACCACTTTTTAAAATCCATTCATCTGTCAATAGACACTTGGGTTGCTTCCACCTCTTGGCTTTTGTGAACAATGCTGCTATGTACATGGATATGCAACTCTCTCTCCGAGATACTGTTTTCAATTATTTTGGATATATACCCAGAAGTGGAATTGCTGGGTTATATGGTAATTCCATTTTTAATTTTTTGAGGAAATGCCACACTGCTTTCCAGAGCAGCTGCACCATTTTAATTTGATTAGCAACAGTGTACAAGGGTTCAAATTTCTCCACATCCTCATCAATATTTATTATCTGTGTTTTTAACCATCCTAGGGATAGGAAGTGATCACTTAGTTTTAATATGTCAAAATTCAGAGAGAGGAAGATCATGAGAATCTAACATTACATATATTTGGCTGTGAGCTTAAATACTTTTAAAAGTTGCCCTTTCTTCACCTCAGAGCACAGAAACAATAATATTACAAACTAAAGTCCTCCTTTGACCCTTTTGGATTATAAGACTTTTGAATTCTCTGCAGAGGGAAAGTGGAGATGAATTTTGTCAAAAGCATGAGTAAGTTAGGAGGAAGGGTTACATTTTCTTTTCCAGAAAAGGAAATGAAGGTTTTTATTATTGTGGTTTTATTTTTAATTTCAAAATAGAGACTTAGCCACAAATTTCTTTATAATTAATGAAGAACAGTAGCTTTGCTGAAATTATTTATATCTTCCTCTGCTGTGTGTGACGAACATCTTTAATTATGTGAGCCAATCAAAGTTTCTGGTTTATGAGGAAACCTGCTTAGCTTAGCTTGGTATGTAACTTGACTTGACCTCTGTCTTTGAAGCTTCACTGGGGCTTGAAACAATGCTGTTCTTTCAAGTTCAGTTCCTCAGATTAAAGTTTTTTGGGAATACAAATGTGCAATATGGGTTCTGTAAGCCTTCCAGTTCAAGCAGATTCAAATAGATAGAAAATATAAATATAATGGAAAAAACAATTTGTGAATAAATAGAGCAGGTGTTGGTAAACTTTTTGTGAAGAGGACCAAATAGCTGATACTTAAGGCTTTGCAGGTCACACTGTCTCTGTGGAAATGACTCAATTCATCTGTAGCAGCTGCAGATAGTATGCAAATAGATGTATGTGGCTGTGTTCCAATAAAACTTTATTTACAAAAATAGGCGGTGGGATGGATTTGGCCTATGGGTCATAGTTTGTTAACCCTTGTTGTAGAAGACCCAAAGGAAAGAACTTTGAAAACTGGGGTCTTTTTTCAAAAGTAGAAGGAAGAGGAACAAGCTTTCAAACTCTGTGGCAAAAAAAAAAAAGGCAAATGGCAAAATTAACCTTCTTGATATGATTTCTCTAAGTATAAAACTGTGGCTTTCATGTAAAAAAAAAATTATTTCATGGCTCCATGTCATGTTCAAGCTTCTGATCCTTGATCTAAAGAAGCTCAAGATGGATGAAAATCAACATAAGCTTATATGTGAAACCCTAAGTCCTAACTCTTCCTTGCAAGATCATATTTAACTTGACAAACAAGAAAATGTCAGGGGACAGCCAGGAAGTGCACCCTTAAACAGAAGTCACTCAACGAATGCTTTTTGGTATATAAGGAAACATTTTCCTCATAAACATACAATCGAAGGCTCCAAGGTCACCACTGGAAGGAAATGCACCTAGTTAGTGGGTGGCTGGGCCAAGGTGCCTCTGACAACCATCTCATTTTCCCCTTTGAGTTTCTCCCAAGGTGGTGACAAAGACTCTCTCCTTGAACAAACTTGAGTCAGTTCCTCTGAGGTCTCTTCCCATCTAGGCTTCAACCTTGGCCTGTAAGAACTACAACATTCAGTACAAATGATTTCACCCACTTTTCAACACTAAGGGACTTAAACAAACACTACCACAGTTTCTAGAAGCTCAAAGCCATGTCCCTAGGAAGATAATCCCAGTAACCTTAAAATGCCTGCCTGAAAAGTTTCAACACCACCAAAAATATTTGCTGTTTGTTCTAATCAACACTTGAAAATAGACCCCTAAATTCCCTTTTCTTGGAGCATTTACTTTAGAAAGCTTACAATTGTAAATCCTTTCTCTGTGCCTTTGAGATGTACATGTATCTTCTACAACCCAGGAGCGTCTTTCCAGAGACCTGGGAGCCATCTCTTTGACATGTAATCATCGAGAAGTATTAAGCCCCCATCTTCCAGTCTCTGGGGGAGGCTAGGAACCTAATTTCAATAAGCACCAGTTAGCACACACAGATGGCCTCATCACATCCCTTAAGGCCCTTCAGCACATTTCCTTTAGTAGCTCCCAGTGCTTATGAGGACTCCTACATTTTAGTTTCCATAGAGTTGAGTTCAGTATACACTGGGGTCTCTCTCCTACTGCAGTAGTACTAGAGAAAATCCATCTCACTGCCTTTAATTAGCATCTGGCTTTCTTTCTCTTTGATAATGGTTGCTGCTCCATGCTGCCTTCAGGGGAAACTGCTCTATCTTTAATGCTCAGGACACAAGAGGGTGAGAATTCTCTCCTCTTATTTTCCTTAGCATGTCTTGAGTTATAGCACGATTCCTATTCCAGGAGGCCCAAGCCGACTTTCTGAATGAGGTTTTACAGGTGAGCCCAGCAGACATATTTTTCTCTTCTACCAAGAGCTTCTCCTCTCAGTTTTGTATTTCTGGAGAAACAAGACTTTCTCCCTAGTGAGTGATGCCAGCAATGGCCTCAATCATTTCCATTCCCAGTGCACAAATGCATGGGTCACCTGTGCAGCATAAAGACATCTTAGCATGAAAGCAGTTGCATGGGATTCAAGCAACAGGAACTGCTAAACATAGAAACTTGAATGTTATTTAATCTTTATTTTAGATAACAGAGGACAGAAAACAGTACATAGATGAATTAATTCAAATAGTTTAACTTTCAAAAATTCCATTTTGAATGTAGAATTTCTGAATTAAGTTGACATTTCCAAAACCAATTCAGTTACTCATTTATTCCATCACCACATACCGAGTTTCTTCATAGTTAAGACATTGGAATAGGTTTAGGTAATAGGCACATTCCATTAACTCAATGCCTAGGTACATCTTGAAAAACTACTTTTTATGTTCTATAAAAGGACAAACAGAGCAGAAACAACCAAACCAAAATCAAATGCCTCCTGTTTCTAGGCTTTGAAAAGATCCTTGCATATTCTGGGAAGAAAAGACTGTTCATTGATTAACTCAAGCTGCCTTAGTGACTAATTTGCCCCAATGCTCTCCAAACACAGCTTTCCCCCATAACAAAATACAAGCATACCTTGTCTAAGTGCTTAGAAGACAGCATTTCATACAAATTGAAAGCTGAAAGCTAGTGACAACTCTGGATTGAGCAAGTCTATCAGCACCATTTGTTCAACAGCATGTGCTTACTTTGGGTCTCTGGGTCACATTTTGGTAATTCTTGCAATTTTTCACACTTTTCATCATTAGGTCTGTGATTATGGCGATCTGATCTTCGATGTTACTATTGTAATTGTTTTGAGGTGCCACAAATCACACCCATATAAGACAGTGAACTTAATTGATAAATGAAGTGTCTGTTTTGACTGTTCCATCGAGCAGCCATTTCTCGTCTTTCTCCCTCTCCTCAGGCCTTCCTATTCCCTGAGACACAACAATATTGAAACTGGGCCAATTAACAACCCTACAAAGATCTCTAAATGCTCAAGTGAAAGGAGGAGTCGCATATCTTTCATATTAAATCAAAAGCTAGAAATGATTAAGCTTAGTGAGGAAGGCATGTCGAAAGTTGAGATAGGCCAAAAGCCAGGGCTTCTTTCGCCAGTTGGCTAACTGGCCAAAGTGCTACTTCGGTGAATACATGAATGATAAACAAGTAAAACAGCCTTATTGCTGATATGGAGAAAGTCAAAATAGTTTGGACAGAAGATCAAACCCAGCCACAATATTCCCTTAAGCCAAAGACTAATCCGGAGCAAAGCCTAACTCTCTTCAATTCTATGAAGGCTGAGAGAGGTGAGGAAGCTGTGGAAGAAAAGTCTAAAACCAGCAGAGTATGGTTCATGAGGTTTAAGGAAAGAAGCTGTCTCCATAACATAAAAGTGAAAGGTGAAGCAGCAAGTGTTGGTGGAGAAGCTGCAGCAAGTTATTCAGAAGACCTAGCTAAGAGCATTGAGGTGGCTACATCAAGTAGATTTTCAATGGAGACAAAATAACCTTCTATTGGAAGATGCCATCTAGGATTTCTTACGGGGGAGCAAAGAAAGTAGTTTCTTGAGATGGGAGTCTACTTCTGATAAAGATGCTGTGAACATTCTTAAAACGACAAAAAAGGATTGAGAATATTATATTAACTTAGTCGAGAAAGCAGCATCAGAGTTTGAGAAGACTGACTCCAATTTTGAAAGAAGTTCTATCGTGGGTAAAATGCTATCAAACAGCATCACATAGTGCCAAAAAATCTTTCATGAAAGGAAGAGTCAATCAATGCTACAAGCTCCATTGTTGTCTTATTTCAAGAAATTGCCACAGCCACCCCAACCTTCAGCAACCCTGATCAGTCAGTAGCCATCAACATAGAAGCAAGGCCCTCCATCAGCAAGAAGATTATGACTTGCTGAAGGCTCAGATGATCATTAGCATTTTTTTTAGCAATATGGTATTTTTAAATTAAGGTATGTACATTGCTTTTTGGACAGAATGCTTAATAGCTACAGTATAGCATAAACATAACTGTTATATGCACTGGGAAACACCAAAATTCGTGTGATTTGCTTTACTGAAATACTCACTTTATTTCAGTGGTCTGGAACCAAGCCTGCAACATCTCAGTGGTCTCTCTAAAAATAGTAATCACCATCACTATGTCACAAACCATGACATCGTGAATAGACACTTGCTAAGCATCTGCTATGGGCAAGACATAGAGGACAGTGGGAGAGCACAGGCGTCTGTAGAACATGCAGTTTAACTAGGGCACAGTCTCTAGAGAAAGCTGATAAGCTGAGGGCCATATGATGAGGAGAGAGACTAGGGGCTGCTGTGGGCTTAGAGGAGGGAGCAGTCCCCACAGGCAGGTGCCAGTAGGTGAGACTTGCACTGGAACTGGAAGGGAAAGGTTTGGCTCCATGATGACCTGAGCCAGGAAGTTCCACTAGTTGATCAGAACTAGAACAAAGACCTCAACCAGTTCTCCCACTGAGTTACTGTAACTCCTCCGAGTTACTAAATCTGAAAGATTCTTTTGAGTGGGTTAGTACTTAAAACTCCACTGTAATAGATGAATTTGATGCCTGAGATGAGAGTCAATTGTTTACAGTCATGGAGTGGGTGACTATTTGAATTTCTTCAAATTTAAAGGGGTCTAGTGCACTGTTTTACTTACAGTGGTTCTTGGAAAGGATGCTGGAAAAAAGGAGATTACGAAATATGAAGGTCAGATTTTGAATGACAGCTGAGTTTAGCTTATTTTTCTAAACTTCCAGCTTTGTAAATTCCCTTTCTACATTAATAAAATAACAAGAAAGGATTAAGGGAGGTTATGTTTGTGTTTGAGGTACAAAGGATTGAAATGTATCCTCTAAAATGGTCTACCCAACCATTCTGAGCAAGCTCTAATAATACTTTAACCATTTTCAAAGCAGAATGCCACATGTTATCAAATTAAAGGAAGATAAAATCTCTCAAAAATTTAAACAGGATTTTGAACTGAAGGAATTTAAAAATAAACATTGCTCTTAACTTATTGAGAGTTACAGAAATTTTTTTATTTCAATTGTTTTTGGGGAACAGGTGGCTTTTGGTTACATGGATAATTTCTTCAGTGATAATTATTGAGATTTTGGTGTACCCATTCATCCGAGCAGTGTATGCTGTACTCAGTGTGTAGTTTTTTACCCCTCATCACCCTCCAACCCTCCCCCGCAAGTCCCCAAAGCCCATTATATCATTCTTATGCCTTTGCATCCTCATAGCTTAGCTCCCACGTATAAATAAGAACATACGATATTTGGTTTTTCACTCCTGAGTTACTTCACTTAGAATAATGGTCTCCAACTCCATCCAGGTAATTGTGAATGCCATTATTTCATTCCTTTTTATGGCTGAGTAGTATTCCATGGTGTGTGTGTGTGTGTGTGTGTGTGTATGTGTGTGTGTGTGTATATATATACACACATATATATACATATATATATGGTAGTTTTAATCATAAAGGGATGCTGGAATTTGTAAAATGCTTTTTCTGAACCTATTGAGATGATCATATGATTTTTGTTTTTA
This sequence comes from Symphalangus syndactylus, assembly GCF_028878055.3. Classification (NCBI taxonomy): domain Eukaryota; kingdom Metazoa; phylum Chordata; class Mammalia; order Primates; family Hylobatidae; genus Symphalangus; species Symphalangus syndactylus. The sequence goes on from NC_072445.2 coordinate 57,813,904, forward strand.
ATTCTGCTGATGTGCTGTATCACATTTATTGACTTAAGGATTTTTGCATCTCTATTCATCAGGGATATTGGTCTGTAGTTTTCTTTTTTCGTTATGTCCTTTCCTGATTTTGGAATTAGAGTGATACTGGCTTCACAGAATGATTTAGGAGGATTCCCTCTTTCTCTATCTTTTGGAATAGTTTCAATAAGATTGGTACCAATTCTCCTTTGAATGTCTGATAGAATTCAGCTGTGAATCCATCTGGTCCTGGACCTTTTTTTTTTGGCAATTTTTAAATTACTTTTTCAATCTCACTGCTTGTTATTTGTCTGTTCAGAGTTTCTATGTCTTTCTAATTTAATCTGGGAGGGTTGTATATTTCCAGGAATTTACCCATCTCCTCTAAATTTTCTCGTTTGTGTGTGTAAAGGTGTTCATAGTAGCCTTCAATAATCTTTTGTATTTCTGTGGTATTGGTTGTAATATCTCCTGTTTAATTTCTAATTGAGCTTATTTGGATCTTGGATCTTTTCTTTTCTTGGTTAATCTCACTAGAGGTCTATCAAATTTGTTTATCTTTTCAAAGAACCAGTTTTTTGTTTCATTTATCCTTTGTAATTTTTTTTTTCTTTCTATTTCATTTAGTTCTGCTCTGACCTTTGTTTTTTTTTTTGTTTTTTTTTCTGCTGGGTTTGGGTTTGGTTTGTTCTTGTTTTTCTAGTTCCTTGTGGTGTGACATTAGATTGTCTATTTGCACTCTTTCAGACTCTTTGACGTAGGCTATGAACTGTCCTCTTTGTACCACTTTTGCTGAAGCCTAAAGGTTTTGGTAAATTGTGTCACTATTATCGTTCAGCTCAAAGAATTTTTAAATTTCCATCTTGATTTCATTGTTGACCCAAAGAGCATTTAAGAGCAGATTATTTAATTTCCATGCATTTGTATAGCTTTAGGGGTTCCATGTGGAGTTAATTTCCAGCTTTATTCCATTGTGGTTTGAGAGGATACTTGGGGTACTTTCAATTTTCTTAAATTTATTGAGGCTTGTGTTGTGACCTATCATATGGTCTACCTTGGAGAATGCTCCATGTATAAAAAAATGTATATTCTACAGTTGTTGGGTAGAATGTTCTGTAAATATCTGTTAAGTCCACTTGTTTCAGTGTATAATTTAAGTCCATTGTTTCTTTGTTGACTTTCTGTTGTGATGACCTGTCTGGTGTTGTCAGTGGAGTATTGAAGCCCCTCCACTATTATTGTGTTGCTGTCTCATTTCTTAGGTCTAGTAGTAATTGTTTTATAAATTTGGGAGCTCCAGTATTAGGTGCATATATATTTAGGATTGTGATACTTTCCTGCTGGATGATTCCTTTTATCATTATGTAAGTCCCTATTTTTTTTAACTGTTGTTGGTTTAAAGTCTGTTTTGTCTGATACAAGAATAGCTACTCCTGATCACTTTTGATTTCCATTTGCATGGAATATATTTTTCTACTCCTTTATCTTAAGTTTACATAAGTCCTTATGTATTAGATAAGTCTCTGGAAGACAATAGATATTTGGTTGGTGGATTTTTATTCATTCAGCCATTATATTTTAAGTGGAGCATTTAGGCCATTTACATTCAATGTTAGTATGAAGATGTCAGGTACTGTTCTATTCATCATGTTAGTTGGTGCCTTAATACCTTGTGTTTGTTTTCCATTGTGTTATTGTTTTATAGGCCCTATGAGATTTGTTCTTTAAGGAGGTTCTAATTTGCTGTATTTTGAGGTTTTATTTCAAGATTTAGAACTCTTTTTAGCATTTCTTGTAGTGCTGGCTTAGTAGTGGCAAATTCGCTCAGCATTTGTTTGTCTGAAAAAAGGCTTTCTCTCTCCTTCATTTATGAAGCTTAGTTTCACTGAATACAAAATCCTTGGCTGACAATTATTTTGTTTCAGGAGGGTGAAGATGGGACCCTGATCCCAAATGACTTGTAAGGTTTCTGTTGAGAAATCTGCTGTTAATCTGATGGGTTTTTCCTTTATAGGCTACCTGATACTTTTGTCTCACAGCTCTTAAGATTCTTCCCTTCATCTTGACTTTAGATACCTTGATGAATACGTGCCTAGGTGATAATCTTTTTGCAATGAATTTTCCAGGTGTTCTTTGAGCTTTTTGTATTTGGATGTCTAGATCTCTAGCAAGGCCAGGGAAGTTTTCCTCAATTATTCCCTCAAATAAGTTTTCCAGACTTTTATATTTCTCTTCTTCCTCAGGAACGCCAATTATTCTTAGGTTTGGTGATTTAACATAATCTCAATTTTCTTGGAGGCTTTGTTCACTGAAAACTTTTTTTCATTCCCTTCGTCTGATTGGGTTAATTCAAAAGCCTTGTCTTCAGGCTCTGAAATTCTTTCTTCTACTTCTTCTAGAAGATTGTTGACACTTTCCACTGCATTTTGTATCTAAGTGTATCTTTCACTTCCAGAAGTTGTGATTGTTTTTTCTTTATGATACCTGTTTCTCTGGGGCATTTTTCATCCATATCCTGCATTTAAAAAAATATGTATTTAAATTGGTTTTCGCCATTCTCTGGTGTCTCCTTGAGTAGCTTAATATTAATAATTAAATTTCTAAATTATTTATCTGACAATTCAGATTTTTTTTTGGTTTGGATCCATTGCTGGGAAGCTGGTGTGATCAGGGGGTATTACAGAACCCTGTTTTATCATACTACTGGAACTACTTTTCTGGCTTCTTCTCATTTGGGTATACTAATTCCTTGGAGAAGTCTGAAACTCAATGGCTGCTGTTCAGATTTTCTTGTCCCAAGGGGTGATCCCTTGATGTTGTGCTCTCCCCCTTCCCCTAGGGATGGGGCTTCCTGAGACGTGGACTGCAGTGACTGTTATTGCTCTTCTGGGTCTAGCCACTCAGCAGAGCAACAGGCTCTGTCTGAGCTGGTGCTGGGGGATGTCTGCAAAGAGTCCTATGATGTGATTTGTCTTCAGGTCTCCCAGCATCTGCTCTGGTAGAGGTGGCAGGGAAGTAAATTAGACTCTATGAGAGTCTTTGGTTATAAATATGTCTGGTATGCTGGCTTTCTTGAATGCTGGTTATGCTAGTGGTGAAGTTGTCAAGTGTACACCCGCAGGACCTCTAGTTAGCCAGGATATTACAGGCAGTGGAATTCGATGTTGTCTGCTCCCTCCTGGAATCAGAGTAATTTTGTTCTGAGTTGCTGTAATGGCCTAAGTTGGTTGGCCTCTAGTCAGGAGGTGGCACTTTCAAAAGACTACCAACTGCAGTAGTAGTAGGGGGCTCTAAGCTTGCCCTAAGATGGCCAGGGTAAGTATTTTGGTTTCTCAGGTGATGGGTGAGGCCATAAAGCTCCCAAGAGTTTCCCTGCTTTGTGTTCAGCTACCAGGGCCAGTAGGGAAATACCATCAGGTGCGGGCAGGGTTAGGCGAGTCTGGGCTCAAACTCTTCTTGGGTGGGGCTTGCCAAGGCCACTGTGTGGGATAGGGGAGTGGTTCTCAAGCCAATGGGGTTACGTTCCAGAGGGGACCTTGGCCATCTCTGCTGTGTCATATAGTTTGCCAGGGGCATGGGGGATAGCTGGTAGCAAGAGGCATCAAGAAGCCTCACTCAGCTCCCATGCAGTTGGTGGGGCCAGTCTTGCTGCCACAGTGTTCCCTTGGCACTGCGCTGTGCCATTTCTTTCAAAGGCTCTGTGAATTATTTTGGTTTTCCTGGTACATTCCTGCAGTGGTTCTTGGAGCAAAAGATGACGTGTGAGTCTCCGCATGCTGTTCTGTCTATTAATGTGCGAGCTACACATTAGCCCTGTTTCCTATCTGTGATATTCCCCTTCCTGAGAGTCATAGAAATTAAATGCAGTACCCACGTCTCTTCTCTTGTGACTTAAGTTAATTTTACAGGAATATCAGGGGCTGGTCTCGCTAGTTGTGCTTTACTTCCCTAAGATTCAGCCCAAACAGGAGGCTGATCCTGCCCTGGTTCCAGGACTTCACATCACCCAGGAAGGGCAACCAGACCTCAACTCTCCATTCTGCTTGAAGTCAGTGAGCACATTTTGAATGAGTTGCCTTTGAATTTCATTCATTCTTTCGACAATTTTTGTCTTGTTTTTAGCACATCCTATGTTCTAGCACAGACCTAGTCCTGGAGATTGAGTGGTGAATAAGACACCTATTCTGGTATTTAAAATGCAGAGCAAATCAGGGCTAATATTGCTCTGTTCAAATATTCTGATTCTGGTACCTCAGTTTCAGTAACTTAGTGTTTTTCTTAGTTTCATTCTTGAACTCCCTATTCTTAGGGACTAAGATCCTCCTATTTCTTCTATGTTTGCCAGAGATTTTTTTTTCTTAAGGATTTTGCTTGAGAATGCAATCATGTACTTGAAGCTAAAGGCCTGTGGCTGAGTCTCTACTGGGTATCTCCCCAACCCTGACTACCCACCCACCTATATTATACTCTAATTGTTTGCATTCAGGCAACTGTCTATAATTTTTCCATTTCCCTAATCATGTAAGCACATAATTTTCTAAATTTCAATCCCTTACTGCACTGACATTGAGTGATACCCCAACCATGATGGGGAGGTTGAAAAGAGGTCTGCTTTCTGCTAGAGGTGAGATGAAGGAGGTCATATTATCTTTTGGATGAATTGGGATTTTCAAATGAAAATTTTTTATGGTCAACTGAATGTATTTGAAGAAATGGCAAGAAATCAGAAGAAAAGAGACAACCAAACAGAGCTCAGTATCAAATCAGGGGAAGGAAATTAGAGAAAGAAATTAGATGAGAAACAACCAATGGGCAATGACTGAGTCTTAGAGGCAACCACAGTGATGAGGCTGGTCGAAAAACATTCAGCAGAAAGTATAGGGGAAAAAAGCTGTTGCTTTAACATATTTTAGGTTAGAATGTTATATGTAAGGAATACTACTAACAAGGGTTGTGTAACTATTTTGAACACCTTTAGTGGGATTTACTATATCACCAGTAAAAGTATAATTTTTAGATTTTTAAATGTTCATTTTAAAGTTACTGTTACTTCCTAATTTGTGTAGTTAAGAAAAGACACTTTAATTTTCCAAATAAGGAATTTTCACACTTAAAAACATGTATGGAGACTCCATTTATGAAAACTGCCTGCAACGAACTTATTCTGATATAGGGAAAACACAATTTTCTTCTAATACCAAGACTCCAAAGATAAGAAACAGATTTGTAGAAGAAAAGGGGGTTAAAAAAACTTTAAGACTCAGGTTATAAACTTGAGGTGGGGATTTGACAAAACTGGCTTTATTTAAAGGCATATCAGTCTTTGTTAATTTAGAATGCACCTAAAAAGTTATTTTAAAATGCACCTGTGCAAAACTACAGGTTAGATGAGTTTTTAAATGAGGTCATGAAACTATTTTCAAGCCTCATATTGTTAGTTTATGAGAAAGTTCAGTTAAAATTTTAATTTGCCTCAATGGAGTTATAAAATGTATACTGAGCTCATAATTGGTTAACAAAAATATGCAAGAAAAAAAATCCTCCACAATGTGAGCTGAAGTGAATGGAAGAAAAGGTCTTCCCTACTGAGTCCATTTTTTCCCAATTCAAAGAAACCACTGGGATAGGTGATCCAATTAATTTTGAGAATGATTTTGAAACTCAGTTAATATTTTTTCTTTTTTATTGTTGTATTTTAAATTAGAGGAACTTCACTGTTATTAATAATTTGAAATGGATTTAACAAATTTTTTTCCTCTATGTGGACCCAGGAATTACTTCAAAATGCTTTCAGGAGTTTTAAGTCACCATAGCATTCACTTGTCTAATCACATAGTCAAGTTGCTAGCTAGCAGAAAGTCAAGAAGCAAAGGAGCTGGCAGCACAAATTATGCATTAAAACTCACCTAGTTAAAGCATTTTGAGCATTCCCCCAGCTCCCAGTCTTAGCTAGTATATTTTAATTTTAGGTGCAATTTAAATGGGCTTTGTAGTCTGGTTTCCCAGCCCATATCTACTTAGAAACATAAATTAGAAAGCAAGAGGCTGGCTGAAAGGAGAAGCAGCAGCTTGCAGATATGAAAACGGGTGAGGGGCTTTTAAAGCAGAAAAGACAAAATCCTCTTACACCATTTATTAGTGCCTGTGAGCATCATTATTCTGGGCATGGCATGGTAAGAAACATTTTAATAAGGACCCTGAAGCATTAGGAAAATATAAAACTAGGTTTACTTTACACTAAGGAGAAATGGGAAACTCCATATTTTAAAGAGATGTCTATTGAAGATTGGAAATTTAAAAATTCTTTAACGCATTTAAAAAAGATAGTCCTTTGGTAAAAACAGAACTTCTAATTTCCTAATGCTTAATGAAGCATTATATTTCCATAATGATGTAAACTGACATAAATCATAGGGAGACATGATTATCCATAAAGCTATAAAACTGTGCTTGATGAAGTCATCAAAGAAATTAACAATTTAATAAAGGCAGATTTATGCTACTATTTTCAAAGCACTTCAACAATTTTAACACATATTCTCAGAAATTCAGAATGATGACTTTTTCAAAGTGATGAGGCCAGAATACAGTTCTCTTAATTTTATAACATTATGCCCTTCAAACCTACTTCATTTAAATCTAGATTCCTAAAGGCCAGTGACTAAAATTTCTGGCTGCTGTCATTAGAGCATTCTCCTATTTAGAGAAGAAGAGGATATTCTGGCGGGTCCCACATGGTCTCTTAATTCTTAGTCATATCTTCTTTGGTTCAAACACAACAGAATGTAAATATAGCTCCAATTAAGCCAAGATTTGTATAAACCACCCAACCCAAAGACAGGGCAAAATCTAGTACAAAAAAAAATATCATGGCTTTCAAGCATAATATATCATCTACCCACAATACAGCATTAGAGAAACATACATGTTTATATTCTTGTATAAAAAAGTCACTTTCAATTCTTTTTGTACTTTATGCAGTGCACATCTTCATACTATATGAATATATGGTAAATATCAAAGAGATATGAAATCAAATGTTTTTCAAATAAGTGAGAAGTCAAGGATTTTCTATTCCAACCTTCTGAGCCACAAAGGCTGCGAGAGGTTTCAGTAAAGCACACGTTTAAGGTTAACACTTAGCAAAGTGTGCAACTAGGACCAAAAGCTAAACTCTAGTAACCACACTGTGAATCAATCCTATCAATGTCAGATGCACACCAATATGCTGGACACAAAATTCTCTCCCTTTGCATTTTATTCTTTGAACCTTATTCCCTCAAAATAACCTGATAGATATTTCATATGGACGTTACATCACGGAGTCAGGTGGGAGAAATGGAAAAGGGAAAAGGAACTTTCCCATAGTCAGTGGTTAAAAATTTCTGCAGGTGAGCCGAGACTGCGCCACTGCACTCCAGCCTGGGCGACAGAGCGAGACTCGGTCTCAAAAAAAAAAAAAAATTTCTGCAGGTGATGGCGGTGGAGCCAAGATGGCCGAATAGGAACAGCTCTGGTCTACAGCTCCCAGCCTGAGTGACACAGAAGACGGGTGATTTCTGCATTTCCCTTTGAGGTACCAGGTTCATCTCACTAGGGAGTGCCAAACAGTGGGTACAGGACAGTCAGAGCAGCGCACCGTACATGAAAATCTGCTGTTCTGCAGCCACTGCTGCTGACACCCAGCCAAACAGGGTCTGGAGTGGACCTCTAGCAAACTCCAACAGACCTGCAGCTGAGGGTCCTGTCTGGGAGAAGGAAAACTAACAAACACAAAGGAAATCCACACCAAAAACCCATCTGTACATCACCATCATCAAAGACCAAAGGTAGATAAAACAACAAAGATGGGGAAAAAACAGAGCAGAAAAACTGGAAACTCTAAAAAGCAGAGCACCTCTCCTCCATGAAAGGAACACAGTTCCTCACCAGCAACAGAACAAAGCTGGATGGAGAATGACTCTGACGAGTTGAGAGAAGAAGGCTTCTGACGATCAAACTACTCTGAGCTACAGGAGGAAATTCAAAACAATAGCAAAGAAGTTAAAAACTTCGAAAAAAAATTACACGAATGGAAAACTAGAATAACCAATGGAGAGAAGGGCTTAAAGGAGCTGATGGAGCTGAAAGCCAAGTTTTGAGAACTACGCGAAGATTGCAGAAGCCTCGGTAGCTGAAGCGATCAACTGGAAGAAAGGGTATCAGTGATGGAAGATGAAATGAATGAAATGAAGTGAGAAGGGAAGTTTAGAGAAAAAAGAATAAAAAGAAACGAACAAAGCCTCCAAGAAATTTGGGACTATGTGAAAAGACCAAACCTACGTCTGATTGGTGTACCTGAAAATGATGGGGAGAATGGAACCAAGTTGGAAAACACTCTGCAAGATATTATCCAGGAGAACTTCCCCAATCTAGCAAGGCAGGCCAACATTCAGATGCAGGAAATGCAGAGAACACCACAAAGATACTCCTCGAGAAGAGCAATCCAAGACACATAATTGTCAGATTCACCAAAGTTGAAATGAAGGAAAAAATGTTAAGGGCAGCCAGAAAGAAAGGTCGGGTTACCCACAAAGGGAAGCCCATCAGACTAACAGCTGATCTCTCAGCAGAAACTCTACAAGCCAGAAGAGAGTGGGGGCCGATATTCAACATTCTAAAAGAAAAGAATTTTCAACCCAGAATTTCATATCCAGCCAAACTAAGCTTCCTAAGTGAAGGAGAAATAAAATACTTTACAGACAAGCAAATGCTCAGTGATTTTGTCACCACCAGGCCTGCCCTAAAAGAGCTCCTGAAGGAAGCACTAAACATGGAAAGGAACAACCAGTACCAGCAACTGCAAAAACATGCCAAATTGTAAAGACCATCGAGGCTAGGAAGAAACTGCATCAACTAACGAGCAACATAACCAACTAACATCATAATGACAGGATCAAATTCACACATAACAATATTAACTTTAAATGTAAATGGGCTAAATGCTCCAATTAAAAGACACAGACTGGCAAACTGGATAAGGAGTCAAGACCCATCAGTGTGCTGTATTCAGGAAACCCATCTCACGTGCAGAGACACACATAGACTCAAAATAAAGGGATGGAGGAAGATCTATCAAGCAAATGGAAAACAGAAAAAGGGAGGGGTTGCAATCCTAGTCTCTGATAAAATAGACTTTAAACCAACAAAGATCAAAAGAGACAAAGAAGGCCATTACATAATGGTAAAGGGATCAATTCAACAAACAAGAAGAGCTAACTATCCTAAATATATATGCACCCAACACAGGAGCACCCAGATTCATAAAGCAAGTCCTGAGTGACCTACAAAGGGACTTAAACTCCCACACAATAATAATGGGAGATTTTAACACCCCACTGTCAACATTAGACAGATCAACGAGACAGAAAGTTAACAAGGATATCCAGGAATTGAACTCAGCTCTGCACAAAGCAGACCTAATAGAGATCTACAAAACTCTCCACCCCAAATCAACAGAATGTACATTTTTTTCAGCACCACAACACACCTATTCCAAAACTGACCACATAGTTGGAAGTAAAGCTCTCCTCAGCAAATGTAAAAGAACAGAAATTATAACAAACTGTCTCTCAGACCACAGTGCAATCAAACTAGAACTCAGGATTAAGAAACTCACTCAAAACTGCTCAACTACATGGAAACTGAACAACCTGCTCCTGAATGACTATTGGGTACATAATGAAATGAAGGCAGAAATAAAGATGTTCTTGAAACCAATGAGAACAAAGACACAACATACCAGAATCTCTGGGACACATTCAAAGCACTGTATAGAGGGAAATTTATAGCACTAAATGCCCACAAGAGAAAGCAGGAAAGATCTAAAATTGACACCCTAACACCACAATTAAAAGAACTAGAGAAGCAAGAGCAAACACATTCAAAAGCTAGCAGAAGGCTAGAAATAACTAAAATCAGAGCAGAACTGAAGGAAATAGAGACACAAAAAACCCTTCAAAAAATTAATGAATCCAGGAGCTGGTTTTTTGAAAAGATCAACAAAATTGATAGACTGCTAGCAAGACTAATAAAGAAGAAAAGAGAGAAGAATCAAATAGATGCAATAAAAAATGAAAAAGGGGATATCACCACCGATCCCACAGAAATACAATCTACCATCAGAGAATACTACAAACACCTCTATGCAAATAAACTAGAAAATCTAGAAGAAATGGATAAATTCCTCGACAAATACACCCTCCCAACACTAAACCAGGAAGAAGTTCAATCTCTGAATAGACCAATAACAGGCTCTGAAATTGTGGCAATAATCAATAGCTTACCAACCAAAAAGAGTCCAGGACCTGATGGATTCACAGCTGAATTCTACCAGAGGTACAAGGAGGAACTGGTACCATTCCTTCTGAAACTATTGCAATCGATACAAAAAGAGGGAATCCTCCCTAACACATTTTATGAGGCCAGCATTGTCCTGATACCAAAGCCTGGCAGAGACATAACCAAAAAAGAGAATTTCAGACCAATATCCTTGATGAACATTGGTGCAAAAATCTTCAATAAAATACTGGCAAACCGAATCCAGCAGCACATCAAAAAGCTTATTCACCATGATCAAGTGGGCTTCATCCCTGGGATGCAAGGCTGGTTCAACATACACAAATCAATAAATGTAATCCAGCATATAAACAGAACCAAAGACAAAAACCACATGATTATCTCAATAGATGCAGAAAAGGCCTTTGACAAAATTCAACAACCCTTCATGCTAAAAACTCTCAATAAATTAGGTACTGATGGCACATATCTCAAAATAATAAGAGCTATCTATGACAAACCCACAGCCAATATCATACTGAATGGGCAAAAACTGGAAGCATTCCCTTTGAAAACTGGCACAAGACAGGGATGCCCTCTCTCACCACTCCTATTCAACATAGTGCTGGAAGTTCTGGCCAGGGCAATCAGGCAAGAGAAGGAAATAAAGGGTATTCAATTAGGAAAAGAGGAAGTCAAATTGTCCCTGTTTGCAGATGACATGATTGTATATCTAGAAAACCCCATTGTCTCAGCCCAAAATCTCCTTAAGCTGATTAGCAACTTCAGCAAAGTCTCAGGATACAAAATCAATGTACAAAAATCACAAGCATTCTTGTACACCAATCACAGACAAACAGAGAGCCAAATCATGAGTGAACTCCCATTTACAATTGCTGCAAAGAGAATAAAATACCTAGGAATCCACCTTACAAGGGATGTGAAGGACCTCTTCAAGGAGAACTACAAACAACTGCCAAATGAAATCAAAGAGGATACAAACAAATGGAAGAACATTCCATGCTCATGGGTTGGAAGAATCAATATCATGAAAATGGCCATACTGCCCAAGGTAATTTATAGATTCAATGCCATCCCCATCAAGCTACCAATGACTTTCTTCACAGAATTGGAAAAAACTACTTTAAAGTTCATATGGAACCAAAAAAGAGCCCCCATCGCCAAGTCAATACTAAGCCAAAAGAACAAAGCTGGAGGCATCACGCTACCTGACTTCAAACTATACTACAAGGCTACAGTAACCAAAACAGCATGGTACTGGTACCACAACAGAGACATAGATCAATGGAACAGAACACAGCCCTCAGAAATAATGCCGCATATTTACAACTATCTGATCTTTGACAAGAAATGGGGAAAGGATTCCCTATTTAATAAATGGTGCTGGGAAAACTGGCTAGCCATATGTAGAAAGCTGAAACTGGATCCCTTCCTTACACCTTATACAAAAATTAATTCAAGATGGATTAAAGACTTAAATGTTAGACCTAAAACCATAAAAACCCTAGAAGAAAACCTAGGCAATACCATTCAGGACATAGGCATGGGCAAGGACTTCATGTCTAAAACACCAAAAGCAATGGCAACAAAAGTCAAAATTGACTAATGGGATCTAATTAAACTAAAGAACTTCTGCACAGCAAAAGAAACTACCATCAGAGTGAACAGGCAACCTACAGAATGGGAGAAAATTTTTGCAACCTACTCATCTGACAAAGGGCTAATATCCAGAATCTACAATGAACTCAAACAAATTTACAAGAAAAAAACAAACAACCCCATCAAAAAGTGGGCAAAGGACATGAACAGACACTTCTCAAAAGAAGACATTTATGCAGCCAAAAAACACATGAAAAAATGCTCATCATCACTGGCCATCAGAGAAATGCAAATCAAAACCACAGTGAGATACCATCTCACACCAGTTAGAATGGCCATCATTAAAAAGTCAGGAAACAACAGGTGCTGGAGAGGATGTGGAGAAGTAGCAACACTTTTACACTGTTGGTGGGACTGTAAACTAGTTCAACCATTGTGGAAGTCAATGTGGCGATTCCTCAGGGATCTAGAACTAGAAATACCATTTGACCCAGCCATCCCTTTACTGGGTATATACCCAAAGGACTATAAATCATGCTGCTATAAAGACACATGCACACATATGTTTGTTGCAGCACTATTTACAATAGCAAAGACTTGGAACCAACCCAAATGTCCAACAACGATAGACTGGATTAAGAAAATGTGGCACATATACACCATGGAATACTATGCAGCCATAAAAAATGATGAGTTCGTGTCCTTTGTAGGGACATGGATGAATCTGGAAAACATCATTCTCAGTAAACTATCGCAAGGACAAAAAACCAAACACCGCATGTTCTCACTCATAGGTGGGAATTGAACAGTGAGAACTCATGGACACAGGAAGGGGAACATCACACTCTGGGGACTGTTGTGGGGTGGGGGGAGGGGGGAGGGACAGCATTAGGAGATATACCTAATGCTAAATGACGAGTTAATTGGTGCAGCAAAACAACATGGCACATGGATACATATGTAACAAACCTGCACATTGTGCACATGTACCCTAAAACCTAAAGTATAATAATAAAAAAAAAAATTTCTGCAGGTAGTCAGTATTGCCAAAACCTAAAAAACCTCTAGTCAGATGGTTTACTTCTACAGCCAACTTCCATACGATTCATTAGAAATAGTGTCAGTTGTTTTCATGATATGGTTTTGTTGTGTCCCCACCCAAATCTCATCTTGAATTGTAATTCCCATAATTACCCCCATGCTGCTGTTCTCATGACAGTGAGTGACTTTTCACAAGATCTGATGGCTTTTAAGGGGCTTTTCCTCCTTTTGCTCATACTTCTCCTTCTGGCCGCCATGTGGAGAAGGATGTGTTTGCTTCCCCTTCTGCCATGATTGTAAGTTTGCTGAGGCCTCCCTAGCCATGCAGAACTGAGTCAATTAAACTTCTTTGCTTTATAAATTACCCAGTCTCGGGCAGTCCCTTATAGCTGTGTGAGAATGGACTAATACAATGCGTATGTTTGAAACACTGAAAAAATACATTATGTTATGCTGCCAACTACAGCTTCCACTACAGATAGAAAGGGCAAAGAAGAGTACTGAAGCACTGTGAATCAAATGGGCATCCAGAAAAACGTGTGGGTGCTGAAGGGTTTAAGAACATACCACCCCCAAAATATACCACTCTGACATATTGACTATTTTGAGTTAAAGGCACTTAAAAACCAGTAGGTACACAAAGACCATTGGTGACCTTCCTTCTATTTTCCTGTCTTTCTTTTTCACAGGGTCTCTCTCTGTCACGCAGCCCAGAGTGCAGTGGCATGACCATAGCTCACTGCAACCTCAACCTCCTGGGCTCAAGTTATCCTCCTGCCTCGGCCTCCTGAGTAGCTGAGACTACAGGCATGTGCCACCATACCCAGCTAATTTTTTTTTTTTGGTAGAGATGGGGTCTCACTCTGTTGCCCAGGCTGGTCTCAAGCCCCTGGCCTCAAGCAATTCTCCCACCTCTGCCTCCCAAAGTGTTGGGATTACAGGCATGAGCTACCACTCCTGGCTTCTTCCTTCTGTTTCTTAAAAGCAGGTGATAATTTCCATGTGAAAGATGTCCTTCTTACACCAGAAGGAAAGTATTCTTATCGTCAAGCAAAGGAGATCGAGGCCCAGAGAAATCTATTTAAACCAACCTTGTTAAATGAACCCTTATCTTCCTAGCCACTTCTCCACCCAATTAACTACCTTAGCCCAATCTGCTTTACCTTGTTATATTTTCATAATTTACTGCTCTGTCCAGTTCAGCATATAAGTGTTCATTTCTGTGTCTTAATTTTCATTTCACGAAGGCTCCCATTGTAAAACTTGCATTAAATACATTTCTATGCTTTTCTCCTGTTGATTCTGTCTTTTATCAATGTAACTCTCAGTCCCAGCCAAAAAACTTGATAAGAATAGAGGTAAAAATTTGCCTCTCCTACGATGAATATAGTAAAGTTTTGACAATTGGTTAGAAGTACAGATATCTGTAGTCCAATAGACCTGAGCACAAATTCCATATCTACCATTTACTAATTGTGTAATCCTGGGCAAGTTACTGAACCTCTTTGCATTTTAGTTTCCTTGTTTGTAGAGTAGAAAAATATTTATCACATAAGGTGGTGTGATGTTTAAATGAGCCCAGATATGCACTTAACACATGGTGGATATTTAGCTTGGATACCGTGGTGGGTCACCTTTTTAAATGAGCCAAGAAATGCACTTAATATGTGGTAGATATTTAGCTTGGATACCATTGTGGGCCTACTTTTTGGTTCTAGGGCTAAGAGGCTTGTTCAAGGCCATTCTTTAGTGGGAAGAGTTTGGTCTCTTGATGCAAACCATCTCTCCATTCTGCTAACTTGCAGAGGTTCAGCTAGCATTTAGTACATTTTCAATAGCAAGTAATATTTTATGGGCATCTGGGTTTGTCCTTCTTACAAATTTTAAGAAGTAAATAGTGAAATTCTTTCTTCCTTCCTTTCCTCCCCTTCTCTTTCTCCCTGCCCCTCCAGACATTTATTTGGCACTCACTAGGTTCCAGATACACTGATGTTTATTGTTACTTAAATGTAAACGCAGTACTTTTGCCAATTAGTGAACTAACATAAATTCTAATTTACACACACTCACACCCAACCAATTCAGTTGTATGATTTGAACCATTTTTCTTTCTTCTTGCATCATCATTTGGTCTGAGTCCCGAGAAGGAAATCTCACTTGAATAACATAAATGTTTTTAAATATTATTAAATTCTTAATATCAAATATTAACCAAGCACAGATGCACAATCTGGACATCTTCCATGTGGAAATATCTTCATACAAAAGGCATTTATTTAATTTGGACTATGTTTAACGTTATTATTTTTTTGAGACAGAGTCTCACTCCTGCTGCCCAGGATGGAGTGCAGTGGCATGATCATGGCTCACTGCAGCCTCAACTTCCCAGGCTCAGGCAATCCTCCCACCTCAGCCTCCCAAGTAGCTGGGACTATAGGTGTGCAACACCAAGTCTGGCTAATTTTTTGTATTTTGAGTAAAGATGGGGTCTTGCCATGTTGCCCAGGCTGGTCTCAAACTCCTGGGCTCAAGTGATTTGCCTGCATTGGCCTCCCAAAGTGCTAGGATTACAGGCATGAGCCGCCATGCCCAGAAACATAATATTTTTTAAAGCACAAGGAATATACCACTAGATATTGGGGATTTTTAAATTAAATTCTTTAATTTTTTATGAATTTTTAAGAGTGACATATTTTTTTCCTTTGCTGGAGGGAGACAGAAGATAAAGTCATAGGAGTAGAAATTATAAATAACTTTTCAATAGGTTTCTTCCATTGAAGCTAGCATAAAAAACGACTAAAAGGTAAATGAGAACAACTTCAAAAAGCTGCTGGTCTTAAAAACAGATAAAATCAAGCTACATACAAAAAAAAATCCAGTGCAATAGAAAGACTACCATTGTATTTACAAATCAGAATACAAATACCAATTAGAGCAGAGCAGATATTTGAGAATTTTCAGGAAAAATCCCTTCTAAAACCATCTAAGACTGCCACTATAGCAGGAAATTATTACAGTTGATTCTTGTTACTCTTCATCTGTCCCTAGCTTCTCCACTCCTCAGCAGTCGGTTTTCAACTTTCTCTGGTTTGCTCAGTCAATTCACCTGCTTCCCAGCCGTGAAAGTTTGAAGACTTTTCTCTTTCCTTTTGCCTCTTCCACTGTTCTCATTGTCCTGTGGATTCATGCCTCTATGCCCCTTTATCATTTTACTGGTGCTTCAGGAGTAGATGGAGACAAAGTTCTGTGTTCAACACCCTACCTGGACATCTTTAGCTTGAATCTCAAGATTTGGGTCATATTAAGGACTGGCCATTTGTGTCCTCTCAAATTCCTATATTTAATATCTAACCTCCAATGGGTGATGGGATTATAAGAAAAGACATCATGTAAGACATAGAGATACTTATAAGAAGAGACACCAGAGAGCTTGCTGGCTTTCTCCACCACCTGAGCACACAGTGAGAAGGTGGCCATTTGCAAGCCAAAGAGAGAGCCCTCACCTGAACGCCACCATGTGGGCACCCTCATCTCAGACTTCAAGCTTCTAAAACTGTGAGAAATAAATTTCTGTTGTTTAAGCCTCCTATACTGTGGTATTTTGTTATGGCAGCCCAAGCTAACCAATATGGGTTTGTGTCTTTATTCAAAAGGCCTTTAGAGATATGAATGAAACAATATTTGACTAAGGATAAAGGCAATTTTGAACTTAGTGGCCAAAATGTCCACAGGTGAGGGGGGGTACCAAGGAACAATCAAATGACCAAATGACTGAGTCATGTGAGCCTGTTCATTGGACACCAACTACTGCATGTGCACACCTAAATGCTCTCGGATGATTTTGTATTATAGGGAACACACACAGTTATTTTATTGACTCATTTCAGAAAATAAATGGAAACAGATGTTATTATAGCCTTCAGTGACATGAGCCCCAGGAACACAATTTATTGGAAACTCCATGGTATGGGAAGCTGTGCTCTGTGGCATCCCAAGTTGGGTGAGATGCATCCCTCTCCTAGCATCAACAAGAGGTCCCAATGGTAGCTTCTGGTGAAAATGCTGTGGGGAGGGAGACCTGCTTAGATTTTGGAGCAGTGCTCATAACCCAGCTCTCTGCAGTTGATACTCCCACGTCCCTCGGATTCTTTTGATGAGGATCTTGGCTCAGCCTTTTGGATAGTGGGGGCATTCTATTTGCTTGGATCATCTGCACATGGGAGGACCTGCACCCCCCGCCCAGCTAAGATGGCAAGCTCCCTGACTCCTTTGAGACTTGGGCTGTCTGATTTCGGGTGCAGGGTTCTTCATCTTCAAACCTGCCATTTGAAACACGGCCCCTCAGGACTGCCTGTGTCCCCGGCCTCTGCCTCAGACCACACACCACTGTGAAGCCTGAAAGCATGCAACTCCTACCTGGCCCGGGGCACAGGTAACGCAAGGGATGTGATGGGAGCCTCTAGTGTGTATGAGTGACAACAGATACAAACACAATTCATCACGGTTTTCATTTCAACCTGCTGTTCTTTTCTCTGTTTCAGAAGAACGGTTATGCACATTGGCATTCTTATCAAAATTTCAGTGATTCACAACAACAACAAAACACCCCAACTATACCCCTCCACCCTCAAATCGGCAAGAATGAAAGATAGCTGCTAATTTCATAGAGGATATTAATGACTTTAATTTTCCCTCATCAAAGCTGGCTGTAGAATCTAAATTTAGGTGGCCTTCCTGTTCCCATTTTAATATACACACCCATTATAAGCCTTTAAATGTTTAATGCTTTGCACCTGGGTGAGAGAGAAAGGGCCAAGCTGTTAAGCTTTTTGCTCTCCTTCTTGTCCTTCATTTATACTTCTATGACAGCCCCATTCAATGCTAACTCTGCTCCTCACTGTAAGAATATACAGATTTGGAGATTCCCTCAAAACCTTTAAAATGTTCCCACTGCTAAATCTGATCCCTGGGGAGCTCAGCTGGGATCTCCCCATGCAGAGGGGAGAAAGGCAATGGGATTCTCTCCTAAGTCATTACCTATGCCCAGGAGCTGGATACAGGCTGAGCTGGCTTTAGGTGAAATCAAATAAGAATGTTTATCTTCATATCCAAGCTACTTATTCTTTCACTTTTCTTCGGGGGGCCCTTTTCTCCTCCCAAGTTCTGAGAGCCACACTCTGGGAAGTTTGCTACATTCTTGATTTTTCTTTATGTTACTTCCAAATTCATCTTGTGAGCACTTCCTGAGACACTTCCTCCCTGGTTTCTAAGAAGCCAGGTAATTCAACAAAATGAAAGAAACAAAAAACACTGAATATGTGCTGCCTCGAATGAATATTTCTATGGCACTGTGCAAGCTCATAGGTAGTAACCCTTGTTTGTCTTTAAAAGAACTAAAGACAGTGACTTTAACTCACAGAGTTGATCTCATGCTGATAGCATCAGGCTAGACTGGATAAGTGGTCCTTCCGATGGCCCTAAAATCATGCCGTGTACTCTCTAAGGGAATTATACCTAAAGTATCTTCCAATTTCCAAAAGTTGAATTCTCTTTAAAAATAAAAAAGTACACATACAAAAGATTTTAAGTATTTAAAAGTAGAGAGATCAGTACAATGAACCCCCATCTACTCATCCCCCATTTCAACAACTGTCACTAAAATTCTTACAAGTTTGACAAACAAATTGCCCTCGTTCTAGCGGGAAAGTCCTGTATTGGGTAAGCCAATATATCAATAGCTTGACATTGTCAGGACACGTTAACCTACAAGCACTGTGCTGATGTGCACACATATTTTTAAAGCTTTACTTCTTCTGACAATTACGAAGCTCTTCTGAGATCAGGTGTGGAGGAAGCTCACCACATCTCTTCCTTTGGGAGGGTTCGACTTTACCTAATTACAGACACAAGCTGAATATGAATTTGGGGAATTAATCAGTAGCAGGTTATGCAATACCAATTAAAAATAACCTTTGAAAATGCAAGATACCTAGATGTAAAACACAAAGTCCTTACATACTGAAACTCTTAAAAATGTTTTTTTAAAACAGTTATTTCAATCCTCATTGGATTGCCTACCATTTGGAAAGTGCGGGCAAGTATTCCATTATGGAGGATGAGTCTTTATTGAAGAGTGGTGGCTGTCGGGCTCAGGAACAAACTGCCTCAGTATCACACAGAAGCAAAGGCAGTCACACCATAAATACGTGGCATGTCATAATACTGCCTATGATATTTATTATAAGACTTTATATATATATTTACACCTTCATACTTATATATGCATATGCACATGTATATATTTAAAACTCATGCAGTCCTGAACTTCACATTGCATGACACACTTTCTGAACTCAGTAAGTCCCTCTTCCCAAGATTCCCAAACTGATTCACTGTGAAGCCTTGCTCATATGATCACCATCATTTCATGCACAGCCTGCTTTCCAGGAAGATTGCTGCAGCCCTGGGTGAGGCCCTGTCTAGATTGAAAGAGACATCTGATGTGTCTTCCTACAGCCAGCCTTACTCATTCCCACCTAGCCTTGATACAGCTGCCAGGTCTATTTGCTGGAAACCATGTCAGATCATATAAAATGTACCTTGAGTCCCTTTCATGTCTCTCCGTTGCTTAAAGAATAAATTCACATTTATCAAATTGGCACGTGAGACCCCACACAATGTCTCAAATAATAATAGCTACGATAATATCCTACATAGTATAGTGTAATCATTAACTCCTGTTTAATAGTTAACTATATAGACTTACATGTTATAATTATATAATTAGTATATATGGTCAATAATATGAGAAGACATGACCTATCTGAAGGAAGTACTATATTACCATTTTACAGAGGGGAAAACTGAGGCAGAAAGTGATTGGGTAGCTTTCCCAAGGTCGCCTATCTATTAAGTGACAGGACTGGGAGTTGGACCCAGGCAGCCTGGCTCTGGAGTCTGTGCCTCTCACCATTCCGTCTCCTGCCAGACCTCCCTTCTAAGTGCCTCCATCCCCAACCCATCCACATTCTAGTGATTCCCTCCAGGCACACCGTACTTCTTTGCTGACATCGCTTCCCCTATCTGGAAAACGCATCCATCTCCAGCTAGTGAAAGTTCCTTCTGCAGACCACCCAAGACCTAAGTTAACATCACTCCCTCCACATGGTGGGTGACCAGGCCTCCTTTACACCCTTATCTGGTTCTGTCTTGTGTAGCTGGCTGTCAGCTGCACCTGTCTGAATGCCCTGCAGACCTCATGTTCTTTAGACTAGGGTGCCAGGCTTGTTCTTTGTCATTTGGGGGTTGGCACAGAGCTCCCAATCACCCTGTCACTGACTTTAATGATACAAATGTGAAGACATACAGAGGCATCGCACACTGCAATGCTGGGTAAAAGTTTTCTCTACAAGAGGCAAACATATGCTTTAAAATGACAACAATAATGAGAACTGCATGGAGTCCTTGCTGATGATGTCTTGCCTTTCCCCATGCCCCCTGTTTCTCCTACAAGTGGGGGCGGGGTAGAGAAGAGAGGAAGGGCAGCATGCCCTCTGCAGCCACAGCCATCCCGGCTTGCAGGATTACATAAAAGAGATGAGCCTAACAGTCTGTCAAGGAAGCGAGGAGGTCCCACACTCAAGGGATAGCGAGAAGAAAAGAGAAAACCAGCCATCCCCACCTTCAGTCTCCTCTAAATTGCTACCATCCCAAACCACTCCCACACTTTCTCCTCCCCACCCTGTGAAGACAGAAGCGGCCAGCAGCGTGCTTCGACAGTCAGCCTTCCTGCACTCTGTCCTTAACTCATTTAAGATAATCATTTTCCTATTAACTCCCCATGCCAAGAAGTCCTATCTCAGCAGTGTGGGTTTAGGATGTCACAGTGGGGCCCCTTGTTATTCAATTTCACTGGGTCTTCTGTTTTCCTACTTTGTTTAAATGGAATGTTTTTCTCCAGGAAAAAAAAGGTGGGGAGGAAGAGAAGGAGAGAGGGAAGAGCAGAGAGGGAGAGGAAAAGAAGAAGGAGGAAAGGAAAAGTTAGTTTGCAAAGCTAGATTGTAGACCAGGAGGGAAGTCCTTCATATGTGGCAAGAATGAATAAAATATTTGTAAACTCTTGAGACACTGGCAAGGGAAAGTGTTTTCTCCACAGAGAAGAGGAGGCACCAGGAGAGGCATTTCCAGAACTAATGGACCATGTGTCCATGGGCCCCTTCACCACATATTTCATCCAGCAGGTCGATTTGATGTGACGGGCAGGGTGCATATCCAGGAAGCAACTCCCTAATAAATAAAGGTGGGTTTGAGTCGGGTGTTTCCATACAAGGAAAAAACTGTGGCACACACTCTTACCACTCAGACTTTGTCTCTACAAGTTTGGATTCCTGGGAAATGACACAGGGAAGGGTGAGTGGGAAAAAGAACAGCCGTCGGCTTCTCATGGAAACATCTGTTCTGCTGGAAGTGTTCCCGGAGCTGAAGGTGAGCTGTTGAGACCCCAGGTGCTAAAGCTTTAGCAGAAGCATTTATCCGCTCAGCCTCTCTCAGGCCCTGCCCTTCAGGGATGACCTGCTGGAGCACAGGCAGAGGTCTGAACCTCCTCCTCAGTAGGAAGCAGAGATGCAAAAACAACAAACCTGGGATGTGAGTTGTAGCTGCAGGGGCTGGGAGCTCTGGGGGCCTCTTCCCCCAGCATCTGTTCTGGGCTAGTGGGTCCCTGAGAGGCCTTCTTAGGGAACACCCTCAGCACTCCCCATACATCACAGAGCCTCACCTTCCTCTAATGTGGAGAAAATTTATTTTCCCACTAATGAGGTCAGTATGTGTAGGACTGTATGGTAGCTTTCTGACATTATGAGAAAAGTGACCAAATTATCATGAAATTGGTAAACTTTATACATGAAAAATCTCAAGTCAATTCTGAAGCCAAATGCTCTTTTCCAACTAGTGTTAGAAGTTTAAATTAATCCCAGTGGGTTTTCCAAAGTGTATTACATGACGCTAGCCTCTGTTTGGGTATTGCTCTGGAAGAGAAGCTTTTCTTACCATGAACAAGGCCTAATTTGCTATCTTCCGCCATGGGAGAAATATGCTTGGGGAGAAACAGAAATGAAGTTTAAAAAAACTATTTTTTTATGAGGTAGAAAAACAAAGAGGCTGAAAAGAGAAGACAAGGAGAGGAGGTTTTTCATAAGCCCTCTAATAAGGCGAGATGAAACCTTTGTTCAGGGTCTATTATGTGCTAGGTACTTTTTGACTCATAGGAACTCTCAATAGTTCCTAGCATTCGAAGTAGTATCATTCCCATTTTACAGATGAGGCAACTGAGGCTCCGAGCACCGCAAGAATCATCCAAAAGTGAGTCTAGTATGTAGCTAAGTAGAGTTGCAAACTCAGTTAGTTCTAGCTGCAGTGCCTGGGCTCTTTCCACTGCGCCATACTGCCCTTCTTAGAAAGGGCCCTGGGCCAGGCATAGTGGCTCACGCCTGTAATCCCAGCACTTTGGGAGGCCGAGGTGGGCGGATCACGAGATCAGGAGTTCGAGACCAACCTGGACAACATGGTGAAATCCCATCTCTACTAAAAATACAAAAATTAGCTGGGCATGGTGGTGCGCACCTGTAGTCTCAGCTACTTGGGAAGCTGAGGCAGAAGAATAGCTGGAACCTGGGAGGTGGAGGTTGCAGTGAGCCGAGATCATGCCACTACACTCCAGCCTGGGTGACAGAGCGAGACTCGGTCTCAAAAAAAAAGGCCCTGGTTGGGCAAGCTTCAGAGCAATGAACTCACAGAGAAGCTTCACGAGGATATTATCTGATAAGCCAGCGGGACTTGGGTAAAACTCCCAGGCAAGTGGCTTCTTGATTCCTTGCTTCCCTGAGGCCAGTACAGTCCTGGCCTTTCTGAGGATGTGAAGGGATCCCAAGTATAACTGGGGAACAAGTGCCGTCTTCACATACATCCATGAAACCTAGGTGCTTCTGGATGTATGTGAACAATGGTGCTTGTTCAAGCCTAGGTGCTTCCGGCAGGAACGGTGGAGGAAGCAGAAGACCCATCAACACATTCAGCTTACATTCCATTTCCATTTTAGAAAAGTTTAAAATATTTCTTGGAAGCTTTAATTCATCGGTAGAAACAGACCAAATGTTGAATTTCTTATTTGATTCCATCTAGCTTCTAGGACCAGCATTGAGCACTAAATATTGGTTTAAGGAGGAAAGTAATATGAGATTGTGTGTGCAACATGAATATTTAAAATTATGCTCCGGCTTGTAAAAATCAAAAGTTGAGTGGAGAGGGTATGGTTGCATTAATTTATCTGAGACATCTGTTGCATGCTTAGCACATGCAGACCTCTGTGTTAGGTGGGATAAAATGTAGGAAAGGAGACGGCTAAGGAAGGAGATTACAGTCGCCGGGGGATGATGGATTGATATGGCGCTACTATCACTGATGAACATAATGGAAAGAGAAAGTGATGTGATCTGTGCAGGCTAAAATTATAAGGTGAATTACTGCAAATTATGTTACATGCCATTTTAAAAGTCTGTCTCAGTGGGATTTAAAATATGCACACATTCACATATATCCCAGCTCCTTGACTAGAGATCACATTTTTTGTGAAACTTACAGTGTGTACTAACCGGTTACACAACAGGTGCGAAATAAAAACTTGTTTGGTTGAATTAAGCAGGTCAGATGGTGATGGAAATTCAAATTTTAGCCCTTTACAAGCCAAGGATGTATTTTAATTTGACATTTCATGCCCTTTATTAATAGTCCTCTGAGATTATTCATAGATACCCATTTCTCAAACAAATCCATGGGACATCAATACTGCAAAAGAGCCCAAGTTTCAAAAAACGACCAGATATGACAAACAATAAAAAGGATATCAACTGAAACCAAACCCTAAACTCACTAAACATGGCATCTTGCCTAGGTCAAGTCTGCAGAAACGAAACCAAGTGGTCTCTTGTCTTTACTGCTACAAATAACCAGTGACTTTTAATTTAAAGGAGAATCCAAGAGACTGGGGAAAAGAGGCAGGTTTCCAAAGAAAAGTGTCAGTGGCTCTGAAACAACATGGTGGCTGACTTCTTCCCATGGGACACCTTGTGTTTGGCATTTCTGGGCTTCAGTGTTCTGCGGATCTAAGGCTGGGTCTGAGTGACTAAGTCAGCTCAGACCTCACTCAGGTTTTGAATAAACCAAGATGCTATTGAGCACCTCACTTCAATAGGCAAACTCTTGACACTTTAAAAAGTGAAAATAACATGTCTACATATCAAGCCTTACCACCTACTAGCAGTGTCACCTGGGACAAGTAGTTTAATCTATATGCCTCAATTTCCTCATCTGACGAGGATAATAATATTGTCATGTACTTCACAGGGTATTGTGAAGATGAAATGAGACCACTCAAATAAAAGGCTCAAAAATTTCTCACCATTATTATTCTCTCTCCAGCAGTTATTTTTCCATTTAGTCATTAAACTTAATAATTTAACCTTCTTTAAATTGCAAAATATTACACACTTACAAAAAAGTATATAGCAAGCGGATGTATGTGTATTTAAAAGGGCATACCTCTGTATCCATCACCAGGAAATAAGAAATAGAACCCTGCCAGTTCCCCAGAAGAGCCTCACACAGCCCCTCCCCACCAATTTCCTCCATCCTCCCTAAAAGTAAACACTGTTATGTCTTCTAAAATACTTCAATAGTTTTTCAAGGCAGCCTTAAATGACTTAATGCATGGGAATGGTAAGTGCTCAACAAATGTTGGCTACTTTTTAAAAAAGACAATATAAGGTACACTCAAGAAGTTTACCACTTCCTCATTTGACATTGCTCTGACTTCATAATTGCACTTACACGCAATGCTTCTCACTTTTAGCCTGTCTCAGGGCATAAGCAGTTTGCATTTATCACTCTGCATAGGGCTGTGGGACTTTACACGATGCTGGATTTGTAATGCTGGCTTTTGTTAATTTAATGCATGTTCCTCCAATTTCAGTTCAGTTATCTGCCTACTGGTAGCCTCCTCAATAGTGTCCACGAGGGCTGGAGCCATAATGACTGCATCTTGTTGGTTGAATTCATCTAGAACTTTTACAGGAAAACCAGATAGTTCCAGTATAATTCTGGGAGAAAAAAGTGGAGAACTGGTGTGTCAAGAGTCAGTCTGCAGCACACTAAGCATCCCAGGGCCACTTGGTCACATACATGGCAGATCCCTGTCACACCAGCACATCTTTGTCTAGTCATCTGAAGCAGAAGATTGACAGCTTAGTTGAGAAATCCCCTACGAACCTGCTGTTCTGTCACTGGGCTTGGTGAACTTTTTTTTTTTTAGAAGAAATGCGTTCTCATCCCTTAGGCTTAACTCTGAATTCAGCTGAAGCTGCAGTGGACAGTTCTGTGTGAGCGCAGACACAACCTCACTGAAAGCACCCCTTCTCAAGCATGCAGTGCTCACGTGCATTTTTCCATTATCTGCCCCAAGCCCTTTATACAGCCTAAGTGGAGCCTGGTAACGCATGAGTTTAAAGCCATGAGGATGACAGCTTCGACCGTGGCAACCTTAGTAACTAAACACATCTTGATAGTGGCTTTTCTTCCTCCCTGGCTTTGCCTCATTCCTGTTTCCTGAGACCACCTCCCAAATAAACTATCTGCATACAAACCCTCATCTCAGGCTCTGTTTTCAGGCCAGTGCTAAGTAAGACATAGGTAGAAGGGAGAAGAAGGTGTAGCTTAAAAAGGAACCCCTTTAGGAGGCAGAATCAAGTTCAATGAAGACTGAAAACTGGTGTGAGAGAGAGAGAGAGAGAGAAAGGGAGAGAGAGTGTGTATGTTGAAGGTTTGAGAGAGGGGTTTTTGTCAGTTCTTCCTGAACGTACTGTGTGGCCGTAGGTTGGTCATTTTATGTTGAGTTGGATTGCAGTAAAATAAGAGATATACAAGTCTTCAACCAAACAGTTCTCTGGCAGTGTAAAGATAATTCTGGGCTGAGCCTGTCCCAAGTCATAGCATTTAACTGTAAGGGCAGAAAGAGAAACAAACCTGCGTTAAGATCTCATACAGTTCTCTTATCTATAAAATGAGGGCATCGGTCCCAACTTGGGAGGCAGTTTAGCCTAGTTAAAATTTCAGGTCCTGGAGTAAGAGCAGTTTGAATTCCAGCTTTATGCATCAGTCACTAAGTGACCTTACATAATTTTTTTTAACCTCCCTAAGGCTGTTTTCTTATACGTAAAATAGGTATAAGACTAGCTCTGTGAGAATATGTATGCAGTTTACTTAGCACCAAGTCTGGGATATAGTAAGTGCTCAAAAAATGTGCACTGTTATTACTGTGATGATGGTTTAGATTTATAACTTTTAAACCAGGGCTTTTCAGTCTCAGCACTATTGACATTTTGGGCCAGATATTCCTTTGTTGTTGGGGGGCAGGTCTCTCCCATGCAGTGTACGCTGTTGAGCTGTATCCCTGGCTTCGATCTACTGTTTGCCAGTAGCACCTCCCCTACAAGTAATGACAACAAGTAGTACCTCCAGATATTGGCAAACGTCTGGCGGGGCGGGGGAGTAGGTGGCAAAAATGTCCTGGATTGAGAACTGCTGAGCTAGAGAAATTACGTTTTTAACTCTAAATCTGTTGATCACTGATTGTTTTGAAATTTAACTTATCACGTGGTATATGTATATATTTGTTACTTTACATTTATGCTTATGTTGAAGCTCCCACCCTCTAATAGAAGAACACTTCCCTGGGGGAAGACTGGAGAGACTATCCGTTATTCCTGAGAATGTACCAAGAATATGAGCGCTAGGGATGAACTCAGACCAGATGACTTCTCTCTCCACTCCAGAGACTTAAACTCTGAGAGGTCTCCAGGAAACATGGAGTTTTTAGAAAGGAAAAAAAAAAATAACTGTATTCTTTTCTGATCTTGAGCCAACTAGTGAGAGCAGCTAGAGCAGGTCTTGGCAGAGGAGAGGGAGGGAAAGTAAAAGCCATCAGAGCGGGTCTGCTTCTGGGAGGCTGGGAACTGGGGGAGCAGGGAAGCCACGGATGAAGGAGCACCAGCAACCTGTGTGCATTCAGCTACTTTTAGGACCAGAAATCTGCCCTGTGCATGGCTGTTAGTGAAATATTTTTGCAGACCTTTATATTTTCTTTCTGGATTTTCTTAGCATTTTATGTTTCTAAAATTAATGTAGTTTTATTGCTTTTTCTCCGGTTGGAACCTGGTTTTTGATACTTGCAGGTTACCTTGCTCAATACTTTCAATATTCTTAACAACCAGCCTTAAAACTTTAGCCTTAGAACTATCATAGAGTCTACAAATAATAGTAGTTGGTTCCTTCCTTTCCAGTCATCACAATTGTAAAACAGTTTTCTTGACTTACTACACTGGACAGGGCCATGGTACATTGGTGAGATAGAAGCCCGATTAGTTGGCAGTCTTGTCTTGTTTTAAATGCTGAAAAGCATTAAAAATGATGCTTGCTCTCATTTTGTGTGGTATCTGGTTTTGTTTCTATTGTTATCAGGACACTTTATTAAGATAAGGAATCTCCCTTTCTACTTCTGCTGCATTGGTTGGTAATCATGAGCAGGTGTTAAATTCTGTAACATAATTTTTCTCTGTCTACTGAAATGAACATATCTATGTTCTCTTTTGTTAATGTGAATTATTAATCGAGTCTAATGGAATGAGGCAGGGTGTGTCCCTTGCTTTTCCTTTCTCTGGAAGAGATTGGTTGAAATTGTAATGATCTGTTTCTTGGAAGTCTGGTAAAACTTGCTTTAAAGTCTTTGATGTATTCTCCCTTGAAAGAATTCTATCTAATTATTCAATTTATTTAATAGTTACAGACTTACTCAGATTCCTATTTCTTCTTGGATCAGTTTTGACCAGTTATCTTTTACTAAAAATTTATTTCATCTAAGTTTTTTTGTTTTGTTTTGAGACAGGATCTTGCTCGGCCACTCAGGCTGGAGTGCAGTGACACGATCATAGCTCACTGCACCCTCAAACTCTTGGGCTCAAGTGATCCTCACACTTCAGGGCACTTCATATGCAGATGACTGAAACTGGACCCCTCCCTTACACCACATACAAAAATTAACTCAAGATGGATTAAAGACTTAAACGTAAAATCCAAGACCATAAAAACCCAGGAAAGCAACCTAGGTAATACCATTCTCGATACAAGAATGGGCAAAGATTTCATGAAGAAGACAACAAAAACAATTGCAACACATGTAAAAATTGGCAAATGGGATCTAATTATACTTAAGAGCTTCTGAACAGCAAAAGAAACTATCAGCAGAGTGAACAGACAACCTACAGAATGAGAGAAAAATTTTGCAACTATGCATCTGACAAAGATCTAATATACAGCATCCATAAGAAACTTAAATTTACAAGAAAAAAACAAAATAACCCCATTAAAAAGTGGACAAAGGACATGAAAAGACACTTCAAAAAATGACAAGTGGCCAACATATTTTTTATATGAAAAAAGCTCAACATCACTGATCATTAGAGAAATGCAAATCAAAACCACAATGAGACACCATCTCACACCAGTCAGACTATCATTAAAAAGTCAAAAAATATCAGATGCTGGTGAAGTTGCAGAGAAAATGAAACACTTATACACTACTGGTGGGAATGTAAATTATTTAACAGGTTCAACCATTGTGGGAGACAGTTTGGCAATTCCTCAAAGACCTAAAAGCAGAACTACCATTTGACTCAATCCCATTAGTGGGTGTATACCCAAAGGAATTTAAATCATTTTATTATAAAGACATATGGACATGTATGTTCACTGCAGCACTATTCACAATAGCAAAGACATGGAATCAACCTAAACGCTCATGAATGATAGACTGGATAAAAAACATGTGGTACATATATACCATAGAATACTATGCAGCCACAAAACAGAAAGAGATCATGTCTTTTGCAGGAACATGGATGAAAGTGGAGGCCATTATCCTTAGCAAACTAATGCAGGAACTGAAAACCAAATACGGCATGTTCTCACTTACAAGTGGGAGCTAAATGATGAGAATACATGGACACATAGAGGGGAGCAACACACACTGGGGCCTACTGGAAGATGAAGGATGGGAAAGGAGAGAGGATCAGGAAAAGTAACTAACAGGTACTAGGCTTAATACCTAGGTGATGAAATAATCTGTACAAAGAACCCGCATGACACAAGTTTACCTATATAACAAATCTGTACATATACCCTGAACTTAACAGTTAAAAAAAATGAAGGCACTTAGTAAATATCCTAGAGCTAAAAAAGAAAATCATAGGGAAATATTGCAGGAAGAAAAGACAAACTATTAGACACTTCTGGAAAGAAAAAACCATGCAAGAATAGAACTGTAATGAGATGATTATTAGCTCTGTAGAGAATATCATTACACAGGCACAATGATGTGAACACTCATTATTGATTTAACTATATGCCTATATTGAGAGGATGGGGAAAGGAACACAGAGAATTGGAGTAACAGTCTAACCTAGGAGTAGGAAGTAAACATCTCAAATTAATAACCGAGGTTATGACATTATAAGATCTAATTTAGAAATCTGTAAAGAGTTAAAATTGGTTTCCTTTGAGCAATAGGTCTAAAATAATGAGGTGTGCGATAGGGAATGGCTGTTTTCATTGTAAGATTTTCTCTACTTTTGACATTAAAAAACACATACATATTTTAACTTGACAGAATTTAAATTAACAAATGCAAATAACCAGAAGACACATGTAAATTCAAGCATAGCAATAAAATAAATGGAGTTCCAAATAAAGTTCCAACAATAAGATACAAATTTTTACTTACATTGGAAATTTAAAAAAAATGGAATATCCACTACTAAAGAGATCATTGTGGTATGCACACTGTCATATAGTGACCCTTTGAGTTTAAAATAATCTGTCTAGATGGCAATATGGTAATTTGTACAAAGAGCTAGTCAAATATCTACTTCCTTCGACACAGTAATTTCATTTTACCCTATGGATATAACAAAAATGTACATTAATACTAATGCAGTGTAACTGAAGGTCTATGTTCTTATTTGAATTGTGGGGATTCTTATGTAAATTGTGGCATATCCATTCAAAGGACTATTCTCCAGTCATTAACATGAGAATTCCTAAATATTACAGAAAAGACTTAAAATATAAAAAGAGAGAGGGAAAAGGAAAACAAAAAACAAAAAACAAAAAACTCCAGGGCACAAAACTCTGCAGGAGGAGCAGAATTTCAGCTTCCAGCCATGACACAGTAGCCAGACCTGACCTTCGATTGTAAAAAAGTAGGAACCTGGACAAAACTTAAAAACCAACTATTTTCAGATAGTTCAGACACGCAGAACAGTTCTGTGAGACATAAGAAAAGAAAACAAATGAAGCGAGCCCTATGATCTCCCCAGTTTTCTGTCTGGAGACACTTTCCAGTCTGTGGTACAGGAATGAGAATACCAAAGAGCTTAGCAGTCCTACTGAGTTCAAGAGATGGAGGTTGTAGTTCACAAGGAGACCAAGGTAACTGGAATATGAGAAACAGAGTACTAGAGAGGAGAGAGCTGCACAGAGCAGAACTACAGAAATCCTCCTGAGTTTTTAGCTGAGATTCAAAACTGTTGAGCACGTCACAACCTTTGGGGAAAGAAAAACTACCAGAAAGCTGAAGTCATTCAAATTCTGACCATTAAAAGTGAAGAAAACTCAGTGAACACATGCAGCATTCTGCACAGACCCCAGAATGCCTTTATAGAAGGGTTAAACTACGCATAGAGGAAAAGCTACCTTACATCCATCCAAAACAAACTTAAAAGCAAGCTTTGGAGGGATCATGCAAATTATTGCTAGCCAGAACAAAACTTAATACTCTATACAGAACTAAAATAAATGCTTGGACGCCTGTAATCCCAGCACTTTGGGAGGCCGAGGTGGGTGGATCACGAGGTCAGGAGATTGAGACCACGGTGAACCATAACCAGAAAAAACAATCAGTCCATAGAAACAGATGCAGAAATAACAGAGATAATGAAATCTGCAAATGAGGACTTAAAAACAGCTGTTTTATTTATGCCCAAGGATTTAAAATATAAACGTAAGAGAAACTGAGAGAAGTTTAAGATATTTTAAAAAATCAACAAAGAAATATAGAACTGAAAAATACAGTATCTAAATTAAAAGTTTCTCTGGATGAGATTAACAGATTAGACAATATGAAAGAAAAGATAGCAAACTTGAAGACACAGGAATAGAAACTATCCAAACTGAAACACACAGACACACACACACACACACACACACACACACGCTGAAAAAATTGAACAGAGGCTAAGTGATCTCTGAAACAATATGAATGGTCATAACATACAAACAATTTTCATTCCAAAAGAAAAGGAGAGACAGGGACGAGCAGAAAACTTTTGTAAAAATAATGGTTAAAATTTATAAAATTTGATAAAAACTATGTAAGTATAAATCTACATATCCAAAAAGCATAACAAACCTAAAGCAGGATAAATGTAAAGAAAATGACTCCAATGCATACCTTAATCAAACTATTCCAAATTAGTGATAAGAAGAAAATTTTAAGAGTAGCCAGAGAGAAAAAATATTAAATACCGGTGAAAAAACATAAGAATCATCTTTGATTTCTTATTAGAAATAATGTAATCCAGAAGGCAATGAATGAATAAGTTTATATTATAGAAAAAAAATCACCTATAATTCTATACTCAGAGAAAATATCCCACAAAATTAAGGTAAAATCAAGAACTTTTCAGATAACAAAAGTTATAACAATTTATCATTAGTGGGTCTGCACTGTAAGACATGTTAGAGGAAGTTTTTTAGGGCTGAAGAAAATAATATCAGATAAAACTCAGATTTACATAAAAATAAAAAGCAGGATGGAAAAATACCTTTTACTCAGTTTTATATTTATTTAAAAGATAATTACCTGTATAAAAAAGTAATAATGCATTGTGAGGTTTACATGTTGAAATAAAGTGCATTTCCATAATAGCACAAGGAGTAAGGAGGAAAATGGAGGTTTACTGTTTTAAGGCACTGATATTACACATACAGTAGTATATTATCTGAAGGTAGACTGCGATAAAATTAAGGTGAATATAGTAAATCCCAGAGCAATCAATAAAATAACAAAGGAATAGCGCTACTAAGCAAATAGAGTACATAAAATGTTTTTAAAAAAACTAAAAACTCAAATCAAAAGATGGCAAAAGGGGGGAAAGGAACAAAGAACAGATGAGACAAATGGAAAATAAGTAGCAAGAATGGTAGATGAGATCCAACCATATTGATAATTGCACAAAAATAAAATCCTGATCACTATATGCTATCTACTGGAAACCAAACATAATTTAAATGTAAAGACACAGATTGGTTAAAAGTAAAAGAATGGAACAAAGGTATATTATTTAGACACTAACAGGAGAAATCTGGAATGCTATATTAACGTCAGATAAAATAACCTTCGTGACAAGAAATAGTGCCAGATATAAAGAATATCATTACATAACAATATGAGTCAATTTTTAAAGACAACATACATAATAATCCTAAACAACAGAATTCGAAAATACATTAATCAAAAACTGACAGTATGAAAGGAGGAAAAAACAAAGTCCATAATTATACTGAGAAATTTTCAGTATTTTCTAGAAAAGTAGAAAAAAACACAGTAATGACATGGAAAGCTTGAAGAATACTTTAAACCAGCTTGATCTAATTGTCATTTATCAGATACTTTACTCCAAATTGCAACATGCACATTCTTTTTAAGGACACATAAAACATTCACCAAGTTATTTTATACACCGGGCCATAAAAAAAAGTCTTGTTAAATTTAAAATATCTGCAATCATATGGAATATGTTCTATGACTACAATGAAATTAACTTAGAAATCAAAACAGAAAATATTTGAAAAAGAGTTATATATTACAAAATTAAACAACACTAGCATACATAACCAATGAGTCCAAGAAGAAATCATAAAAGAAACTAGAAAATATTCAGAAGTGGATAATAATGAAAATGTAAACTACTAAATTTATGAGATGCAGCTGAAGCAGTGCTTAAAGTGAAAATCTGAAAACATTAAGTCCTTTTATAATAAAGAAAATCAATGATACAAACATCCCACTTTAAAGAAATGGAAGAGGCGAAATCAAACTGCATTCCAATAGAGGAAAAGGAAATAATAAAGACTGGAAATCAATGAGAAAGGAAATGAACAACCACTAGAAAGAAAAATGAATGAAACTAAAGGCTGTGTCTTTGAAAAGAGGAGAAAAAGTGGTAACTTCTAGGAAAACTGATTATGAATAAAAGATAATTTTAAAAATTATGAATATCAGGAATGGAAGAAGACCTAAGGGACATCACTACAGATACCATAGACATTGAAAGGATAATAATGGAATATTGTAAAAGACTTTTGGTTAATAAATTCAACAACTAACATGACATGGAGAGATTGTTTGAAAGACATAAATTATCAAAAGTAACACAAGAAGAAAGACAGCAAATAGTTCTGTAGCTATTAAAGATAGTGACTTTGAAATTGAAACCCTTCCCACAAAGAACACTCCAGGTCCAGATGGCTTCTTTGCTGAATTCTACATTAAAGAATAAATAATAACTAATTTACAGAAACTTATTTAGATAAAAAAAGAAAGAGACCAAGGATGGTGGCTCACACCTATAATCCCAGCACTTTGGGAGGCCAAAGTGGGAGGATTCCATGAGCCCAAGAGTTCAAGCCCAGCCCTGGCAACATAGCGAGACCCTGTCTCTACCAAAAACTTTAAAAATTAGCCAGGCATGGTTGCACGTGCCTATAATCCCAGCTACTCAGGAAACTGAGGATTGCTTGAACCTCTGAAGTCCGGGCTGCAGTGAGCTGTGAGTGTACCACTGCACTCCAGCCTGGGCAACAGAGCAAAAGTCTGTCTGGAAAGAGCAAGAGAGGGGTGAGAGGGTAAGAGAGAGAGAGAGAAGGAAACACCTCCTAACTCATTTTATAATGTCAACTTTCCTCTGATAACAAAACCTAACAAAGACATTACAAGAAAACTACAGGCCATTATCTCTCATGTCCGTAAACATGAAAATCCTTAACAAAATATTATCAAATTCAATCCAGTAATATATAAAGAAAGCATAATACAGTATAAACCAAAATATTTAAACTGACTGATGTTTATCTTGGTGAAACATTCAAAAGGCAATGAATTGCAATTCGTCTTTTCGATAGAAAAAAGGAGAAAAATAATCTGAACATCCCAAAAGATGAAAAAAAATTGGACAATATTAAACATCCATTCATGATTTTTAAAGAAAACTAGAGATGAGAAAAATTCCTTAACTTAACAAAGGCAGCCTGAGCAACAAAGTGAGACCCCATCTCTACAAAAATAAAATAATTAGCCAGGCATGGTGGTACATGCCTGTAGTCCCAGCTCCTCAGGAGGCTGAGGTGGGAGGATTGCTTGAGCCTGGAGGTCAAGGCTGCAGTGAGCTACGATTGCACCATTGCACTCCAGCCCAGGTGACAGAGGAAGACCTTGTTTTTTAAGAAATAAAAGAATAAAAAATAAACAAAGGGCACCTGCAAATAACTTGTAGCTAACATCATACTTAATGATGAAAGACTGAACAACTCTCCTCTAAGAACAGCAACAGGGCAAGGATGTCCCCACTCACTACTTCTATTTAACACTGTGCTGTATTATAAAATGCTCTTAGAAATATCCTCAGTAGCCAGCACAATCAAGCAAGATAAAAATAAATAAATAAAAGGAATCCAGATTGGAAAGGAAGAAATAAATATTTATTTGCAGGCAATATGATTGTTTATATAGAATATCCTAAAAACAATGTCAACGGGAAAAGAAAAGAACTTTTATCTGAGGAATGTGAGACCTTTTAAATTATCAGGCCCATAGAAATGTTAAAATGAGACAGCAATCATATCCTACTTCCTCCTTTAACTATATATTCATCCTTAAAACTGTTTGCTGTTGCCACAAGTAGTCATAAATCAACCTACTAATGCTGCACCAGACACTATAACTCACGTCCTATAGCTTAACAACAGATAGCCAATCACTAATCAATGTTATTTCTGTAAACCACTGAGAATTCCTGATAAACAACTTTATATCAGCCCACTCCCTGTCACCCTTTTATTCTTTAAAAATCCACTTGTAGGCCGGGCGCGGTGGCTCACGCTTGTAATCCCAGCACTTTGGGAGGCCAAGGCGGGTGGATCACGAGGTCAGGAGATCGAGACCATCTTGGCTAACACGGTGAAACCCCATCTCTACTAAAAATACAAAAAATTAGCCGGGCGTGGTGGCGGGCGCCTGTAGTCCCAGCTACTCGGAGAGGCTGAGGCAGGAGAATGGCGTGAACCCGGGAGGCGGAGCTTGCAGTGAGCCGAGATTGCGTCACTGCACTCCAGCCTGGGCGACAGAGCGAGACTCCGTCTCAAAAAAAAAAAAAAAAAAAATCCACTTGTAACTGCTGCTAATGGAGTCCATGTTCAGAGCAACTTGAATCTATGCTCCTTGTTGCAATCCTCAAGCTTGGCCCAAATAAACTCTCTATTGACATTAATTTTGTCTCAGCTTTTTCCTTTAATTAGGTGTAAGTGCTTCCCTGAGTTCTGTGAGTCCTTCTGGACAATTACTGAGCCAAAGGTAGAAACGCTTAGATTTATAGGCAGTCAGTCAGAAGCATGGGTGCCTGGGGGACCACTTGTGGCCGGCATGTTCAGTAAGGGCAGTCTTGTTAGGGACCACAACCATGCCTTACAACTTGTGGGGTTTGCACTAACTGGATGGTTAGTGTCAGAATTGAACTGCTGTATACTCAGTGCCAGAACTGTTGAAACAGAATTAAAGGGGGCAAAAAACCTTTTTGGAACTGGGGCATTTGTATCTCCATTTAATAGACATACTTCCTTCCACCACCCCCTCCCCCAACCGACAATGCACACGCCAGAGACAGTGTCTCACTCTGTCACCCAGGGTGGAATGCAGTGGCATAATCATGGCTCACTGTAGCCTCAACCCTCTGGGCACAAGTGATCCCCCCAGATCAGCCACCAGAGTAGCTGGGACTACAGGTGTGCACCACCATGCTTGGCTAATTTTTAAAATTTTTTCGTAGAGACAAGGTCTCCCTATGTTGCCCAGGCTGGTCTCAAACTCCTGGGCTCAAGCAATCTTCCCTCCTTGGCCTCTCAAAGTGGTTGAATTACAG
The DNA here is from genome assembly GCF_028878055.3 of Symphalangus syndactylus. Lineage (NCBI taxonomy): Eukaryota > Metazoa > Chordata > Mammalia > Primates > Hylobatidae > Symphalangus > Symphalangus syndactylus. Next base: position 57,850,239 of record NC_072445.2, read on the forward strand.
GTGTAAGCCACCATGCTGCACCAACAGTCATTCTTAAAGACAGGTGAAGTTTTGAGAATTACTGCCACATTTTCCTACCAGACCATGCTCCTGATCTTCTTGCATACACATGACTGTGGTGGTGGAAAAAGGACAGAGGATAATGTACTAAGAGTAGATTAGTTTATAAATAGTTCAAATGCTCTCCAAAATCATATTCTAGTAACAAAACTTTAAGATTCTGATACATTGAAAACCTGTTAATTTGAATATTAATTTGAAATTTATAGAATATAGGTAAGATTCAGGCTTTGGTTTATCTTTGCATAGCCAATACCTTTTTATAGTGGAATAAAAAAGATAAGATCCTTCTTAGGGAGAATATTTAAGGAAGAAAATTACTTTTTGAAGTGGACATAATCTACCACATACAACTAATACTTATGCTAATTCTAAATTGGCCTTATATATTCAATGGGATCTCCTAGACAACAATGAGAATGAAAGGCTATATCAATTAAGAGTTTTGTAAGTTAATGGAATAAAACTTCATCTATTTGCAAAATATAATTTAAAGTAAAATTCAGACTCTTTTAAAAAAACTAAATTTAGTGGCTTTTTTCAAGTAATCTGAATTAGTAAAGTTTGATGAATTAGGCTAAGTTGTCATATATCATTAACATATTGGCAAGGTCCCTGTCATATTTCTCTTAAAGCAAACAAGGAGTTCAAATGTTTCCTGTTCAGTCACCATGTGTACCCCTCAACACACACACACACACGTATGATCTTGTGTATGTATTTCACCAGATTACATAAAACATTTGCTTTAATAAATTTTTTTTCTGTTTTACCTTTCCTATGGTGCTGAAGGAAATTTTTTTATGAAAGACTGGTAAGTTGTTACAGACTACAGGAGACTAAAGAGAACGAGAAATATTAACTAAATTCAATTTGAAGTCTTGGATAGGATCCAGGAAAGAAAATAAACTTTAATGGAAAAAACAGGTGAAATTGTTTTTGAAAAAAATTTATTTTTTATTTTTTTGAGACGGAGTCTCACTCTGTCGCCCAGGCTGGAGTGCAGTAGTGCGATCTCAGCTCACTGCAACCTTCACCTCCCGGGTTCAGGCGATTTTCCTGCCTCAACCTCCCGAGCAGCTGAGACTACAGGTGCGTGCCACCATGCCCAACTAATTTTTGTATTTTTAGTAGAGATGTGGTTTCGCCATGTTGGCCAGGCTGGTTTCGGCCTCCTGATCTTAAGTGATCTGCCCAACTTGGCCTCCCAAAGTGCTGGGATTACAGGCATGCGCCACTGCGCCCTGCCAATATAGGTGACATTTTAATGAATGCTGTAGTTGATAATACGGCACCAGTGTTAAGATCCTGCTCTTCATCACTTTACTATGGTTTTGTCAAATGCCAACAATGGGTGTCACAAGGTATGGGGTATAAGGATGCTATGTGCTATTTTCACAACTTTTCTGTAAGTTTAAAATTAGTTCAAAATTAAAAGTTCAGAACAAAGAAACACTTCTATCCCATATTAACAATTATATATACTTTTTGTTTTGGAAAGAGAAAAGCTCATCTCAAGAAGCTACTTCAGGTACTGGGAGATGAATTGAAATAATAGTAGTCCTGAAAATTTTAACATCTGTTATTTCAAGAATAATTTCTTCTTATAAAAGTAACATAATCACCATGCAAACACTACAGAAAGTATTTGCAAATTCTCACAACAATAACAAACCACAGTCAGCATTTTTTTTTAGCAACTTTCCTGTTTCTCCTTGGAAAAGAATTCAGATACCACCCTATATCCAAAGCTATTAGAGATCTCATGCTTAGGAGCGGTCATCTCATCTCTAATTTATAATGTGCCTCCAATTATATCTACTCCTGAACACTAATATGCTTGCCATAAAAGCAATGCAATTAACAGCATGGCATTTTTTTTCCAACAGGACGAAGTAATTTATTTTGCATGTTTCCAAGCCACATTTGTGACAAACCTTAATAGGTGGAAATAAGTAGAAAAATTTCTCTCTTTTGTTTTGATAGTATCATAAAATGAATTCCAATCAATTCAAGCCGAGGCAAACTGAGCCTCTTAAGTTCCAGAAAGAAAGAAAATAGCATGGCTTGGACTGCCTCACGCTACAAAGAACGAAGCAAAGGTCGTGAGCTCCTTTTACAAGCTGGCTTCTTGGACCAAGGTTGGCTGGCCATAAAGGAAGCAATGGGGGTCTGTCTGTCACGTTAGAGATTGTTTTTAAAGGTGTGATTTGCATATGAATAACATACTGCAACATCAACTACATTTTCAAAATAGTACACACTGCTATCACACCAGGATGTTTTGTGAGCTTTTCAAAATAAGAACAGTTTTCACTACTAATGTAGACATTTAGAAACTGGAAACAATGGCAACATTTTTTTCTTCCGCGGTGATTTTGTACATTCTTGAGGTCCCACACAGTCTACCTAGGTACCTAAAAGAGATGTGGCAACAGGCTTGGTTGCTCTATGTTACCGAGCCAAAAGAAACCACACCAAAATTGACACCAAAATATGCACAATTCATAGTGGAATTGCTGTGAATGGACTGGCTATGATGTTAAATGCTAAAGTTCTCCCTGTCTTTCATTTATAATTATAAAACCTACTGTGGGGATTTACAATTTTTATTCATTGTGTTTTTGGTTCCTTGAGAGTAAGAAAATATTCCAAATTTCAGAACCATGGTTTTTCATAAGGCCAATGACCTTCTCCAAAAACCCAGAAACTCCCTTACTCCGAGCCAAAGAGAGGGGTTTTAATGAGTCTCCAGGACAACTTGGTCAATGTTGAATTCTGACGATTAGTCTGAAACTTGATTGTACTTGTTTTTCCTCCAGCCCAATCAATAGTTCCTTCCATGGGGCTTGTTAGATGCTGATTGCTAAATACTTGGCAACTCCTTTGCCCTCTGGGAAAACAAAGAAAAGTGCTATTCTAATTACAGAGGTGAAGCTCTGGGTCAGCAAGCAATGCAAGTGTTTTTTAAGTTAGCCAAATTTTGACAAGCATCCTCTGGCTAGGGAGGAAAGCCTTTTCAGATAATTTTGGGGTATCTAGAGAATGGATGTTCAGCAAGACCTCTTTGAAACCTAGTGGTATTAACCCTTGAGCAGCAAGCATGCTGTAGGGAAACCCAGTATTCTATGCATCTGGCTTTACCCACGAGGCTTCCTCCCTGAATAGGTGGGTCTCCCCTGAGTTAAGAGCTCTTCACTGATTATGAGCAGCACCACTGAGACGTACCATTGAGTTTGTGACTGGCATTCTTATTGCAAAAGTTAAGCTCCTTTTTATCTTTTCAGAAATGTCTTGTCCTTTCCTACTTATTCAGTTTCTGGCAACATACTTTTTTGCACCTGGTCAGCCCACGTGCTGCTTGTACCAATGGTGAAATACTGTCCACCACTCAATATACTGTTTTAAGTACTATATCCACCACGTTCTGACCACATCACTCTGTGAGTTACATAACTAGAGGTTCTTCTATATTTTTTCAGCTATTTCTTTCATTTCTTACAACACAGGTTTATTGCAAAAGTGGTAGACGGAAATCACGTGAGTCAGCTGCTCCTGTTGTTGGCTAGACTAAACCAGGTCTACTTGGTGTGGTCAGACCAGCAACATTCATATCTCTTGGAAGCATACTGCTATGGTCTAAATGTGTCCCCCAAAGTTCATGTGTTGGGAACTTAATCCCCAGTGCAATGGTCTTGGGAAGTGGGATTAATAAGAAGGGATCAGGTCATGAGGACTCTGCTCTCATGAATGGACTGATGTGGTTATTGTGAGAGTGGACTGTTATAGAAGTGAGTTCCGCTCTCTCTTGCTCTTGCCCTTACTTGCCCTTTGGCCTTTCATCATGGGCTGATACAGCATGAAGGCCCTCAAAAGATGCCAGCACCTTGCTCTTGAAATTCCCAGCCTCCAGAACCATAAGCCAAATACATTTTTGTTCATTATAAATTACTTACGGTCTGTGGTATTCTGATATTCTGTTATAACAACATAAAATGGACTAACACACTTATAAAAATGAAAGTTTATGGGACTATTCAAGATTTACTAAGTCAGGATCTCTGGAGGGTTGGGGGAGTTGAGGCCAGGAACATCAGTTTTAACAAAATCTTTAAGAAATTCTAATGTACTGTATACTACTATCTGAGAACTAGCTTAAACAAGCTAGTCATTGAAATTGCAATCTGGGACACGTGATCACCTCTTCTCTTTACTCTTTCCTTATTATCAGCATTATCTTAGCCTCCTTAAGTAACTGAGGAGGTATAAACAGGGCACAAGCATCAATCGTCTTACATTCCGCAGAATCCTTCCTCTAATTCATAGTTAAATAAATGCTTGTTGATTGATTAATTCAACTCCACAGAGGATTTCCTAAAGTTAATAATCACACAATTTGGTGAGAGTAATCATGCTAAAACACAACCATCCAGCTAGCTTACAATTTGGGAATTTAAGAAGCCAAGAGATGGAAATTCCAAGATTTCCATTGCGAGGTAAAAGAGGAATAACTGAATAAATATAATGGTGGTACTCAGGTATGAAGACAGTGTGTGGTAATCAGGTATGGAGACAGAGAATTCTGGAGGTGAGTGAGTGGAGAGCTGGAAAAAGAAAATTTTTCCTCCACTCTTTTACTGAATGGTGTGTCTTCGTAGTTTTGTGACATACCTACTACAGGCTGACAATTTATCAAGTTTAAGGGTTGGGTTTTATACACATGTACAAATAGTTCTTTTTTGCAAATACTAGAAAAAATCACTACAGACCCTTTTGCCTCCAGTCATAGTTCCCTACAGCTATCCACTTCTTCATCAAACCTAAGCATAAAAATAACAAGTTTACCTGTTTCTTGGGGTCTTTATCCCCCAGAGCTTATAGTAAACTTAACATTAAATAAATTTGTATGTTCTTTTGCTTGTGAATCTATCTTTTGACTGATATAGGAGCATCAGCCATAAATCTAGTGATGGTTGAGGACTAGATATTTTCCTCTCCTACAGTATTTGGCTTCCTTTTCTAGTTTTATTGTTATTCTTTCCTCACCACCAGGGTTTCATAACACACTCAATATTTGCTTGTTTGAATATTGTTGATTATTATGCAGTCAAGCAGACTAAAACTAGCCCTTGTTGTGACATTAAATCAACAACCCTTCCTGATTTACTATCATCCATAAGGCTTACAAATTACAGAAGACTTTGACTGAGGCAAGTGCTAATTTTTAAATGTGTGTCTTGTTTGTTTCTCAATTGAAAAAACAAGCAAACAAACTATAAACAATCTTGGTAAAGAGAAAGCTGAAAAGTGTGTTTATGCATTCATATCTCTTGTTGAAACATTCCAAGTTAATGTAATTTTATTGGGTCAATGTAGTTATGTTTGGATTTTACCTAAGTTATCTTTCATGTTCATGTAGAATTCTTCAAGATTAAACACTCTTTAGAGGTAAAAGGGTATACACCCACATCCACACCCACACCCACAGAGCATCTCCACTAGGAGTGATTTTTGATGGAAAACAGGAACACTCTACCTCACAAGCAAGGTGCACCCCATGGGAGTGGGAGCCTGTCCCATCACCAGTGGCTCTAAAAGAGCCAGTCTGAGTGACCAGCGAATTCAGTCCATTCCAGAGGATGTTCCTATTCATCATTCATTCACTGATTCACTTGACTACTATCAGTGGGCATCCACCACAGGCCAGGAATATGTGAGACTGAACAGACCGACAGCCTACAACTTGCAGTCTACTGGAGGTGACAAATATTAGATCATCAGAAGAGGAGACATATGATGGTGAATGGAGAAAAGTTCGAGGGAAACTAAAAGGCATGATGAACAACTGTGATAATTGTGCCTGATTTAATTCAGAGGATGTCTGAGCAAGTTACATTTAGACAGAGATGGAAGGGATAACTAAGACTTTACCCAGGTGAAGACTGGGAGGTCACGTGCAGAGGCCACAGAGCCAGAAACACAGAGCATTGAGGTGGTTGTGTGGCTGGAGTGACCAAGCCAGGGAAGCAGGCAGGGCCTGGCCACATCAGGGACTTCATGTGTTGTAAGTTACTGAAGTGTATTAAAGAGGAAATGATATGACTATGTTTTTGCTTTCATACCGTTACCATGGCTACAGGGCAGAGACTTGATTGCAGGTTGCCCACGTGGATGTAGGAAGACGACAGGAGGCTGTTGTGATGGCTTAGGCAAGAGACCTTAGCGGACAGCCTTGGAAGGAGTCACTGGAATTAGAAAAAAGTGAACACATCCCAGAAATAATTAAGAGCTATGATCAGCAGGATTTAGAGACTGATTGGATGTGAGAGATGGTAGACAGGGAGGTGTTCAGAATTACTGTTTTCATCCTGAGTGAAAGGGTGGACGTCAGGCCATTTATGGGGGAAGGAGACACAGAAGTGGATCAGGTCTGGGAAGTGAATGATGAGTTTCGTTTTGGCCATCTTGAATCTGAGGCCCTCACAACACAGACCAGGGATATCGAGTAGGGGTCTGGCGCTTAGAAGGAAATCCAGTTGGAAATATAAACTTGGGTTCTATCAGCGGGTAGATGATACTTGAAGTCAAGTGTGTGATGAAAATCCTCTAAAGAGGGAGTCCCAAAGCAAATGCCTAGAAAGCAACCCATAGGGATGTAACAGGTAGAGGTTGGGGAGAGGTGGAGGTGTAGCTAGGGAGAGAGGAGGAAAAACAGGAAGGCACAGGCACAGTGAAACAGAAGCCAAGAGAAGAGGGCCTTAAGTAAGAAGGACTGTTCAATTGGGTAAATATTCCTGGGATGCTAAGTCAGAGGAAATCTTTCAAGTAGCAACATGGAGGGTGTGGGCCTTACATGAGCAGTTCAGTAAAGCAGTGAGCAACTTGAGAAGTTCCATGATGAGAGGTGAAGCTACTAGTAGCCAGAGGAAAATATGAAGTCAAAGGAGTGTTTTCTAACATGGGAGGTGCTTCAGTATGTTTGACTGAGTAGAGGAAGGATCCAGTAATAAATGAAAACTGAGATCCATAAGAGAGAGGAGAGGACGTGGGATTCTGAGTAGGTGGGAGAACAGGACGCACGCTAATCTTTAAAAAGCAGCGGGACATTTCTTCTACAGCAACAAGATGAGCAACCCAGAGAAAAGGTAGATTAGACGGTGGGAAGTTGGGGGCATTCCTGTCTGAGGGCTGCTGTTTTCTATATTAGGCTCCTAAGGCAAAATCATATAGTGGGGATGGGAGTAGGAAATTGAAAATGGAAAGGAGGAGATCTGGGGATACTAGAGGAGGAATAAGTCTCTGGGTACAAAAGGAAAGTGAATATTCTAGAGAAACACAGTAGGATAGCTAAGGTGGTATGGAGGCCCCACTGAGGCTGCCAAGTTTGCAGAAAGGCAATGTGCCATGGTTGAATGGGAATCTGGTTATTAACTATTCTATGCCAGGCTAGATGGTGAGCCAGGGCAAGAGGGGCATTCTTCAGCTTTAAATTAGTTTCCTTGCATGAAGTTAAATGGCTTTGTAAGACTCCAAAGTAAAATAACTTTTCCTCTGCTCTTACAATCAAGAAAATGTCAGACTACTACTACAAATCACTCATGATCAGTGTAACAACAACAATGAATCACCACAATGAATTATTTTAGAATACAAGCATTCCTTTTTACTATTTCTGGTGGAACTAGGGGCAGGAGGTGAAGAGGGGTGAGGGCAGGAGGCCAAGACATGGATTGATTTGCATCAACAAGAATAATGTTTTTTTAAGAAATATATCCACCTTAAATAAGTACAATGCTTTCCATTTTCCCTAGAAAACATAAAACCAGTAGACCATTTGAAGATCTAGAAGTAGTATTCCTTAGCTAGAATGCCAGAGCCTCAAGGGAATTCAAACTGACCCTGTCTATAACTGTGTGGGTTACAAGGAGTTAACTTTGTTCTGGAACAAGAGTGTAAACCTGACTTGTCAAAATTTACATTTATGTTTCCAATTATTTATCCTCTACCTTATTAATGTTTATAGTAACAGAGAACTTGAGTCCTCTTCTTTTTTAATATCAGATTAATTATCCACTATACATTTAAAAACTTATGCTATGCTGCCTTTCTATGTCACCTTTGTTTTTTCTTATTGTACACAGATGCAATTAAAGGCTCTTTCTGTATTCCAGAAGTCACCCATGATAGGAGGGAGAAGGTACATGCCTCTTGAAACTATTCATAGAACAGATCCAAACTCTCCTTGTTATTTTTCCTGGCATCTCTAGACACACAGACTTTCCTTAAAAAAAACACTTGTGAAAGCTATGCTTAATAAATAAATTTGTCACTATGCTGACATATCCAAATCAGAATGCTTTAAAGACAAACAGAAAACTAAGACCATTGGAGTTTCTTCACGAGTTTCAATTCCCCGAGTCTCATCACCTCCTCAGTCTTTGCACTTTTTCTTTTCCCTACAGGACAAAATGACATATTTTTCAAGTGTTCACAGCCTCCCAAGTGTAATTACTAATATTATATTAATCTGTACTCACAGTGTCACCAACACTCAATTTGCTTTCCTAAGAAGCTTCCCAAGTATGATTTCCCCAAGGTTAAAGAGTGGAAAAGAAGACATAAATATAAGAAGCTTTGCCCGCTATGGCTGCCCAACGATTTCTAATTAGCATGTGTATTTGAAAGATCTGAAGCATTGGTTTAATCTCTAATCAGAGAAGGAATTTCTCTTGTACCTTTAGAGAGGCTTGTGAATGAGCCAATCACTTGTTTGGCTCCTAGGATACCAGAACTAACGCCAGGGGGTGGAAAAGAAATGATCAAATTTATTGCCTTTAGCTATCAATTTGATTTCTATCCAGAAAAGTCTGTTGTTTAAAAAAGGAGGGGTGAGGGGAACTGTGGTTTGGAAAGATTCTCATTTTAACCTCTGTAGGCTGTCTATGTAGACTGACATAAAACTCAAAAGTTAACAACATTTGTGGGGATGTGGTTAAAAAAACAGGGAGCTCAAAGGAAAGGAAGGTCATTCCCAGTTGTAATAATTTCAGACTCTAACTACTGGAAAGCACACAGTTAAAAGAAACGGCACACAGATCAAAAGGGACCACCCTGCTACCTTTTGGGTTTCAAAACCCGCAATTGTTCCTATCCACTTGTTTCCTTGTACTTCATGACTTAACACATAAAACGTGAAATGTGATAAGCCAATGGGTCAAAGCCCACTTCTTCCTCTTGATAGGTTACCCAGTAAGCTTTACAAGCCTGGTCTAACAAAAAAAAAACCCTTCACAATAATTCACTTTAAAGTTTAGTATCAATTTACATTTCTAAAGTTCAAGGTCACGTCCCTTCCTCCACCCTTTGCCTGCATCCTCCATTCACTTTAATCTTTGCATGACCTTCCAGCTGTGAGCAGATTTATGCTTTGAGTCTGCCTATTCCTATTTAGGCATGCCAGAATAAAGTTAGGACAGTGGGAGGATCCCACAATACACATTTTTTTTTTTTCTGGTTAAAACAGAAACTATCAAACCTAGAATGAATCAACAGAGTACTCTGCAAGGCAGAGACCACGTCTATTTTACTTGCATCCTGCAGACCTAGCAGAACATCACCCAAAAGTGAACAAAAGGGAGCGCTGAGGATGGTGATGCAGCCTGCCATTTACTCAAAATTTAAATCACTCACCCTGAAAAGTAATACGCTCTGTTCTCTATTTGTTTATTTTATAAATTAATAGCCCATTAACAGTGCCACATCTTCTACAGGGCTTCCTCTCTTAGGAGTGACATTGGAAATGGCGTATCAGTCTGCTCAAGCTGCTGTAACAAAACACCACAGATTAGGCTGCTTCAAAAACAGAAATTTATTTCTCACAGTTCTGGAGACTGGGAATTCCAAGATCAAGTTGCTGGCAAGGTAAGTTTCATTCTGATCAGAGCCTCTTCTCTTGGCTTGCAGGTGGCAGCCACCGTGCTGTGTGTTCACATGACCTCTTTTTTAAGAGAGAAAGACACTAGGCTAGCAAGCTCTCTGGTGACTCTTCTTATCTAATCCTTCCACATCAGGGCCCTGCTTTGACCTCATTTAGCCTTAATAACTTCTTTAGAGGTACCACGTCCAAATACAGCCACACTGGTAGAAAGAGCTTCCATGTATGAATTCGTGGGAAGACACAAACAATCAGGTCATAAAAGGGAGAAAGAAGGGGTGAGCGATGAAATAATGCTGCATATTTCTTCTCCAAACTTTGTATTATATTAGTGTTATATATATAGGTAGTAATGAAATGTACTTAATCTTATGCTCTCTTCTGCATCAAAAGTTTGTAGAATAACTGTGCCGTCAAACACACCTATCAACTTTATGCTCCCATCCCTGTCTCCTTCAGCCTCGTTGCTGGGCTCCTTAGCTGTCTCCTGCTTCCTTCTCTAAACCAGAAAGATACTTTATCACTGGGTGTGGTGGCTCATGCCTGTAATCTCAGCACTTTGGGAGGCTGAAGCGGGAGGACTACTTGAGCCCTTGAGCCCAGGAGTTTGAGACCAGCCTGGGCAACATACTGAGACCCTGTCTCTATAAAAACAAAAATAAATTAACCAGGTGTGGTGGCACACATCTGAGGCCCCAGATACTTGGGAGGCTGAGGAGGGAGAATTGCTTGAACCTAGGAGTTTAAGGCTTCCGTGAGTTGTGACTGCACCACTGCACCCCAGCCTGGGTGACAGAGCAAAACCTTGTCTCAAAATAAAAAGAAAATCATAATATCTGACCTTGGTGAAAGAATGGCTCTTCAAAATCAGATTCTGTCCAGCACTCAAGGCTATCTACTTACTGGACTACTTTAACTTTCACTCCTCGTGTTTAGTCCATTCTTGATACTTTTTGTCTTTGCTGAACAGAAGTGAATAAATATAATATTAATAAAGAACTGGACTAAAACCCAATATGGAGGACAAGGACTGGAACACATTTTATTCAAAACCTACAAGGAATTCACCTGAGGCAAGGAGGCCCGGTTATCAGTCTCCTGAACACCTTATTTGTACTGAGTTGTCTATGTTAGTGCGGAGGGTATAACCACTAACTAAATTGGCCTGAAATGTGTAACACAACTGCGATTTTGCTGACACGGTGTTAGAGTGGCATGCTGGATGGAACAGTAATAACTGTGATAAGGAGAATGATGATGGCTGTGGGAGGCTGATTGTTTCTAATAATCGGAATGATCTTTCTTACAGAACATTTGGCTCAACTCTCAATTTATGGACTTGGATACATTTGGTATTCTTCTGGCTACATACAGCTGAATGCTAACATATTTTTAAGTTGTTGCAATATATGCAAAACTACATGGCTGGCTCAGAAGATGCCTCTTTGTAATTCATATTAATACATTAAAAACAAAATTCGATAAAATTTGACTTACTTGTATCTTGCCTATAGTTCATAAAACCTAATATCAGTTTCAAATATTGTAATACCTGTTTCTAAATAACAAAGTAGATACATATCGCCCAAGATCACTAAGAATTCTGTCAACAATATGAGTGCAAATCACGCTTGGACTGACCCCGAAGAGTCCCCCAGTTTGTCACTCACAGACACAAACAAGATCATGGCTAGACCACCCTACGCCTGTGGGGCTACTGTAAAGATTATCAGACAATATTCGATAATCTCCTCTAGATGCCTATTTTCTATTATAAAAACTTTCAAAAAATATAGAAATGTTGCTTTCCTGCCAGAATCCCTCAGGCTGGAGTTACTTTGTTCTCAGTGAAGGCAAAAAGCATCAGTCTTCATCCATGTTCTATAGCAAAGCATGTACTCTGGCATCTCTGCCAGTGTGCTAATGGGTAGCGCTCCCTTCTGCTTTTTTACTTCATCAGGGGCTTCCTACATTCTTGGTTTAGCTCTTTTCCACGTTCCCATTCCCTCACTGCCTCCCATCACTGCCAGATGGGACTGACTAGTTGTAGAAAAATAAGCTCAGGACTCCCACTGATTCCATATTATGGTGAGTTGTATCATTATTTCATTATATATTACAATGTAATAATAATAGCAATAAAGTGTACAATAAATGTAATGTGCTTAAATCATCCTAAAGCCATCTGCTGTCCCCGGTCCACAGAAAAATTGTCTGGCTTCTGACATTGAGATCTTGACGATCTCCCATTAGACTGGAAGGTACTTAACAGCAGGAATGACATCTGCCTGATTCACCTCTATATTCTTAGTACCCAGCACAAGACTTAGTAAATGGCAACTGTTCAATAAATATTTGTTAAAAGAACAAATCGTATACAAAAGGATGAAAATTGGGACGCCCTAAGCCAGGAGTACCCAACCCCCAGGCCCCAGGACTAGTCCGTGGCCTGTTAGGAACCGTGTGCCGCGTAGCGGAAGATGAGCGACAGCTGAGCGAAGCTTCATCTGTATTTATAGCCACTGCCCATCGCTTGTATTACCGCCTGAGCTCCGCCTCCTGTCAGGTCAGCGGCATTAGATTCTCATAGAAGTGCGAACCAGCTGGGCGCGGTGGCTCACGCCTGTAATCCCAACACTTTGGGAGGCTGAGGTGGGCGGATCATGAGGTCAGGAGATCGAGACTAACCTGGGTAACACAGTGAAACCCCGTCTCTACTAAAGATACAAAAAAATTAGCCAGGAGTGGTCATACGCGCCTGTAGTCCCAGCTACTCAGGAGGCCGAGGCAGGAGAACCACTTGAACCCAGGAGGCAGAGGTTGCAGTGAATGGAGATAGCACCAGTACACTCCAGCCTAGGTGACAGAGCAAGACTCCGTCTCAAAAAAAGAAGGGCGAACCCTACTGTGAACTGCACATGCAAGGGATCTAGGTTGCCCACTTCTTATGAGAATCTAATTCCTGATGATCTGTCACTGTCTCCCATTACTGCCAGATGGGACTGACTAGTTGTAGAAAAACAAGCTCAGGGCTCCCACTAATTCTACATTACGGTGAGTTGTGTAATTATTTCATTATATATTACAATGTAATAATAATAGAAATAAAGTGTACAATAGATGTAATGTGCTTAAATCATCCTAAAACCATCTGCTGCCCCCAGTCAGCAGAAAAATTGTCTTCCACACAACTGGTCCCTAGTACCAAAAAAGCTGGGGACCACTGCCCTAAGCTATGTTCTCATTTTTGTCTCTCGTCACTAAAGAACAAACTCAGTGAATTACAGCTGTAGTATTCAAGGCCAAATGCTGGCTGACCTAAGAGGCCAAGTTTGGTCCAATATAGTCATCTTGGGGACGTTACTCTGAAGGGAAACTTGCAGGGATAAAAATGAACAACTTTAGTAGCAGTCAACAGTGCAGTGCTGGCCAGGCACAGTAGCTCATGCCTGTAATCCCAACACTTTGGAAGGCTGAGGTGGGTGGATCACCCAAGGTCAGGAGTTCAAGACCAGCCTGGGCAACATGGTAAAACCCCGTCTCTACTAAAAATACAAAAAATTAGCTGGGTGTGGTAGCATGCAACTGTAATCGGTTACTCAGGAGGCTGAGGCAGGAGAATTGCTTGAACCTGGGAGGCAGAGGTTGCAGCGAGCCAAGATGGCGCCATTGCACTCCATCCCGGTCAACAAGAGCAAAACTCTGTCTCAAAACAAAAACAAAAACAAAAACAATGCAGTGCTGTTGTTCCCTTCTATTATATTACTTAGCTTCTGGCATTTCAGCTTACCTGATAGCCCATTGTTGTCCACTTCTGATTCTAAATGACATTTCCTATTCATTTCAGGAAAATTATGTCACAAGAAGGACAAATCCAAGTGATGCAGATGCTGCAGGGCATGTGGCTGCATTTTCTCTGGCCTCCTCTCCCCAGTTTTTTCCACTGTGGTCACCATTTGTCAGTTTTATTCACTAGCAACAAAATTGACAACATAAATTTGTCAACCCTTTCAGGAACTCCAGTGATAGGTGCTGTGAATATATAGCTAGTAGGACACGAACCAGAAGCATCATCCGGACTCCAGAAATCTGGTTTTCTATTAATTGTCTAATGCTGACCCTGTCACATGACCATTAGTAAATGAGTTCATTATTTTTTGGCCTTGGTTTCCCCACTTAATGAACACTTTGGGTGAGGCAATTTCTAAGGTCTCTTCAAGCTCTCAAATGCTACCGTTCTACCTAAAAAATGATGATAGCATATTGAGTCAGAATTTTTCAGGAAACAAGCTGACGTATTCCTGGCTGCACACTGAGACCCAAGAAAGCCTGCCCTGAGCCAGGCACCTAAGAAGACCTCTCCCCAGATCTGCCCTTCTATACTAAGTGAGATGTCTGGGCCAATGGAGTGCATCCCCCTGGAGCCTGCACTCTCTCAGAAATCCCACTCTGTGTACTCGTGACCCCTGGGTTCTCTGCCCAGATGGCCAAGAGCTTCCAGGGGATGGAGCTTGAGCAGATGTACTGGTAAGTGTCCCCACCTGTGCCCCAGGGGCTTCTTGCAGTGGAGGGATGGGCCCAGGGCAGGAAGAGACCGGGGCAAACCAAAAGCTAAGGGGGAGGGGACTGTGTTTGTAATCTTGTCCAGTTTGTCCTCTTCTTAATGGAGGACCTGTAGGAGGTCCCTGTATGATTGCACGGTGACAGAGAAGGTAAAGGAGGCAGAGGAGATGAAGCAGCCCCTTCCTATCACCTGTTGGCAAATCTAAAATAAATTGCTTTGTTTTCTGGATGTTTGAAGTTTTGTATAATCCATTTCTAAACATAACTGGCACTCTCTTTTTGCAAGACTGTTTATTAGGCTCAGAGGATACAAAGCTGAACAGCAGATCGTCCGTACTCTTGAGACCCCAGGAGGAAATATTTTCATGTGCATTGCATTGTATCGCTGTTTTCCTGCAGACAAGGGTCATTTAAATGTCAAAGCTGACCTTAGAAGGGCTCTTCAAGGTGACTATGGGGACAATTTGTGTCCAAAAGGCTGAGAATCAAAGGTGAGCAAAAATAAGGAGAAAGGAACATCTTATACAGAAACTAGGGTCAAAACAAAGCCTATCTGAGCCGTGTTTAGGGGGCTCTGGAGAGCAACCGTTGGGAGCAAATTTTCCAGATCTAAAAAAGAAAACCTGCTAAATAGGTGCTGGCCAAAAGAAAATGCCTGAAATATAGTCATTACTCGAAAAAAGTTTGGGAATATAATTAAATGGATCAATAAACACTCGGAGTACAGAACCACCTAGCTAGATATTTGAAGTTAGAAGGTACAAGGAGAATCCAATTTCTCCCAGGTGGCAGGATAAAGAGCCAGGTCCAGGGTGAAATGGAGAATCAGCTACAGAAACCAGAAGCACAGCTCTGAGCACTGAGGGTTTTTTTTTTTTTTTTGGAGGGGGGGTGTGGGGAGTGGTGAGGGGAAATAGAACTGTCAGGAATACAATCTTTTAAAAAATATTATGTTTTGTTATTACTTGTAGCCATTACATATGAATTCAATTGTTTTTAAAATTATATTTTATTCACAGCAAACTTGCCAAGTCCTACATATTAGTTCTAAATTTGTTTAGATTCTCTTGCACTCTCTGTGCAGGAATTGTGTCTCATTTTTCTGGGTCGGACCTCAAGAACGATGTTAAATAGAGGTGGTAAGGATGAACACTCTTCTAACTGTCATCAAAGAGAAGGTTTCTAGTGTTTTGTCCTTCAATACGGTGCTTTTTTGTAGGGACACACTACCAGGTTAAAGATGTCTGCTTTTGGCTGGGTGCAGTGCCTCATGCCTGTAATCCTAGAACCTTGGGAGGCCAAGGTGGGAGGATTGCTTGAGCACAGGACTTCGAGATTAGCCTGGGCAGCATGGTGAAATCCCACCTCTACAAAAAATACAAAATATTAGCCAGGCATGGTGGCATGCACCTACAGTCCCAGCTACTAGGGAGGCTCAGGTGGGAGGATCACCTGAGCCCAGGAGGTCAAAGCTGCAGTGAGCTGTGATCACACCACTGCACACCACCTGTGCAACAGGGTGAAACCCTGTTTCAAAAAAAAATAAAAGTCTGCTTTTATCTGTAATTTGCTAATATTGTTTCTTTCTTTAAATCATGAATATTAGATATCCTCAGTGCTTTTTCTTCTTTTGAGATAACTATATGATTTTTTCTTAATATGGTCAGGCAGTAAGTTATATTAATAAATTGTCTAATGTTAACCTATCATTGGATGCAAAAAACTCACTTGAACATGAATTTAGTTTGATAACAGTTCATCTATGTTGCAAGTAAAATTGCTCTACAAATTTTCCTTTCTCATACTATGTGCTTTGGTATCATGGTTATACAATAAAATGATTGAGGAGCTTTATTTCATTTTCTACAATAATTTGTAGTTTTGCCTCGATGGTTTGGTAGAATGGTTAAATCATCACCACCTAAGGCTTCATTTTTTAAAAAAAAGGATGATTTTAAGCTACTGTATGTAATTTTTACCCAGAACATATATTTTAGCTATCTAAAATATATTCATATATTTTATACATGTTATATATAAAACATATATGTTATATATATATAATATATATATATAAAACAGTCTGAAAACTCAATAAGAAAATGAACCCAGTTTAAAAAATGGTCAAAATATTTAAACAAAGATATAAAAATGGCAAATAAGAATATGACAAGATGCTCATTAGTCATTATGAAAATGCAAATTTGAATTACAGTGAGACTCATACTGATTAAAATGGCTAAAATAAGTGAATGGATAATGCCAAGTGTTGCCAAGAATACAGAGCCACTGAAACTCTATCACCTTGTTGATGGGAATGCAAAGTGGTACGAACACAGCGTGACAATTTCTTATAAAGTTAAACATACCCTTACCACATAACCCAGAAATCTTACTCTTAGTTATTTACCTAGGGGAAATAAAAACATGTATGTACATAATAGCCTAAACCTAGAAACAACCCAAAAGTCTTTCAACTGGTCAAATGGGTAAACTATGGGAAATCCATGTAATGAAATACTACTCAGCAAGAAAAAGGAATAAATGACAGATACACACCATAACACAGATGAATCTGAAATGCATTCTCAAAATGCTATGTACTATATAATTCCATTCTTACCACATTCTGGAAAGCACAAAATCGTAGTGGCAGAAAAGAGAGCACTGGTTACTGGGGCCTACGGGTGAGGAAAAGTTGTCTACAATGCTGAATGAAGGAATTTTTTAGGGCAATAAAACTGTTCTGTATCTTGATTGTGGAGGGGGTTACATGTCTGTATATATCTGCCAAACCCCTAAAACTGTACATGAAAATGGGTTAATTTTGCTGAGTGTAAATTACATCTCAACAAAAAATGTTTTAAAAGAAAATAAAGATTTTTAAACTACTAATTTCATTGCACACTGGCTGGAGTTTAGTTGCCTTTTCTATTTCTACTAGCATGCATTTAGGCAATTTATATTATGTTATAGAAACTCCTTTTAACCCAGGTTTTCAAATTTTGGCATAAAGTTGTTCTCAGTTTTCCCTTTTGATTAAAAACTCTGAGTTCTATCTGTAGCTATGTTCTTTTCCTCTTAGTTTTTTTTTTTAGAAACGTGTATCTTCTTTATTGTTAGGCGATTACTTTGCCTAGATTTTTATCCAATTTAGAAATATTTTCAAATAACTGTTTTTAGGCTTTATGGATCTTATTTTTTAAATTGTTTTTGATTAATTAATTTTGGCTCTTTTCAATCTTTCTTCTTTTCTAAGGTATACATTTAAGGTTATAAATTTACCTCTACATACTGCTTTATGCTATATCTCACATGTGTTTGACACATAATATATTTTCAGTCAGTTCTAAATATTTGTTTAATGATGAATGTATATTCTTTAATCTATAAAACATTTTAATGTTCATTTTTAAATTTCCAAACCTATGATAGGTTTTGGCTGTCTTACAGCTTGTTAATCATGCATTTTAGCTTTCTATATCCTCACTTCTTTTTGTCTGCCTGATCTGCCAATTCTTGAGAGGTATAAGTTAATAGATTTGTTCATTTATCTTTGTATTCTGCCAACTTATGCTGTATATATCTTAAGACTATAAAGTTAGATACATACATATTTTGAATTGTTGCATCTTCCTAATAAACTGTTCCTTTTATCAACTGTATAGCTGCTTTTTGCCCGAAAATATATTTGATTAATATTTATGTAGATAAATTAGCATTCTTCTAAAAAATATCAGTTTATCCTTTTATGACCTTCTAAACTTTTCTATGTCCTTATGTTTAAAGTATGTTTTATAAACAGGATATATTTGATTTTTGTTGTATACTTTTTAATATCCAGCTTTTAATTGGTATGTATTGAACACTTATATGTATTGCAATTGCTGATATATTTGGATTTATTAATGTTTCTACCCTTTTATTCTATGCTAATTACCATAATTTTCTTAGAGTTTTCATTACTTTCTATTAGAATGATAAAGTTTTCCTTATCCTGTTCCCTCTTCACTGGTTTAAGTTGCATGCTCTACTTCTATTCTTTGAGTAGTTAGGCTTGAAGGTTTAATATGCTTACTTGACTCAGAAAGTTCAAAATGAATCCCTATCACCAACTTCCTCCAGAATAATACAGTGAGCTTAGAATGTCATTATTCACGCCACCTCCTCTTCTTATACGTTGTTATGTAGGATACTGGTTCTTCCTTTTAAAATTGCTCATAATAATTATTTTTACTATTTTTAAACAAGGAGCACTTATTTACATTGATAAAAGAATGTTGCCAATTTATTTGCTCGTTATTGCTTCCTCCATTCTAGTCCTTTATTACGGGTTCATTTTTCTTCTTCCTGAACTGTTTCTTCCACATTTATTTTGGGGACTGTCTCTTCATGGTCAGCTCTTTCAGATTCCTATGGCTAACACATCTTTATTTTACCCGAATGCTGGCTTACCTAGGCACAAAACTGCTGGCTAATGGTATTTGCCTTCAGCACACTGAAGATGTAATAATATTCATGGCCAGCCATCTCCAGTGTGTTGACTTTGAGCAAAGTGATACCCATTGGAGCCATTGGTGACTCAGTGGAGGAGAAGGAAACATACAGAGACCAGCACACACTCCTAAAGGTGGAAGGAAAAAGGACGAAGGCATCGCGATGAGTGGAAGTAAGATGCAGAATAACATGGAGTGAATGGGGGGGGGGGCACCAGTGAAATCCCCAAAGTCTGCACCTAGACCTAATGATCCCACCTAGGCCCCTAATTGTTCTTTCTTTTAAGTATTAACATCTGTTCTTTCTCAAAAGAAAGTGTGGCAAGATTGATCTTACCTGTAATTCTTTGTGAATTGTTAACCTAGGAAAGAAACAGCAATGATGAAAGAGACACCATTTGTTCTAGTATTCCTAAATTCCCATAAATGAAGTCTATTGCTGTAGCATTTACACAGGGCAAACCACGCTTCCCTTTGACTTCTTATTTTTATTGTTTTAGAGACGGGGTCTTACTCCATCGTCTAGGCTGAAGTGCAGTGGTACAATCATAGCCTACTGCAGTCTCAAACTCCCAGGCTGAAGTGATCCTCCTGCTTCAGCTTCCCAAGTGGCTGGGATTACAGGTGCACATCTGCACATCTGGCTAATTAATTTTTTTTTTTTTTTTTAGAGATGGGGTCTCACTATGTTGCCCAAGCTAGTCTCAAACTTCTAGCCTAAAGTGATCCTCCTGCTTTGGCCTCCCAAAGAGCTGGGATTACAGGCATGACCCCAGCCTGGCTGCTTCCTTAAGTAAGCTTTTAGATAACATAATACAGTGCTTTCAAATAGTTGTAACCAGGAGCAGTGATTGGGAAGGGCATTGTGCAAAGAGATATTTTGCTAACAGAACAGATACAGGTTGCATCTATCATTTCTGCTGCTACTATATTTAAATGCAACTGAAAACATAAAATTTGACCTGTTTTTCTTAAATTTGTTGTTTTAAAATCCAAGAATATTAGGGTTGTCAGGAGCCTCAGAGACCATCTATTCTAAACCCATCACTTCACGCATGAGGAAACAGCTCTAGGGGAGTTCATCTTCCAGTAAAACCCAGTTCAGAAAGTGCAATGGAGTTATGCCAAGAACTTCAAACACTAGCAGAGCCCTGCTCAAAGCAATTACGACTATAACCCAGTGTTTTATTTTTCAACTTTTGGGGTACATGAAAAGACTGACACTTTCAGGGTTTTTATGCTCGGTGTTTTAAATACTGCGCTCTGGACTACTCTCTATTCTTATGAAGAAAAAATCCATTGGTTATTCAACATGTTCTGATTTAATGTTGATGTAACAAATTGTCTGTACTCCAAGTGCTTGCTGTGTTTTTCCAAAAATATTCTCTTTTTTAGCTTAGCCTGAAAATTCCTCTGGTTTTCTATTAGTCATGGAAGCAAGCCATTAAAAACTTTTTTTTTCTTTTACAAAAAGTTCCTTCCTAGGATGACATAAAATTTAGGTGGAGAAAGCTCTATCATTACTGTAGTACTTAATTCCTAACACATACTTATTGTGTTTTCTACCAGGTTTTCTTTTTATATTTTCCTTCTTGTGACATCATTTATTATCCTCAAGGACAATGTAAGGGAATTTATTTGTCACAGACAGCATTCCTGGCTGCTGATCAAATGAGTTCATTCCCAAGATAATTACTTCTAGACAGCAAATACAGGCCACAGAAGGTGACAAAACCCGGCTTTTATCCTATTGTGTTCACTGGTTATTTGAATTATTAGTTCTTGGAAGACCATCTATACATTCAGAAGGTTATTTCACTTTAGAAGACTTTGCCGAAGCAAATCACATGCACCATTGGTTTAGTTGGTTAATGAACTAATCAATGAAAAGTCTTACCCATTTTGACCCTTACACACCCCAGTTCCAATTAAACTAGCTGGGTAAAAACTTCAATAGGGTTAATTTTGCCACCGAGACGCTAGGCTTATTACAGAGCTCTCTAGGTAGACTTGTCCTACAAAATCCTAAACTCCAGCACTTGAAATGACTTTTTTAAGGCTCCTAAAGAAATGCATTCGAATCTTCTCAATCAGGATAGTTGTGCTGGGTGGGGGTGAGGGGTCAGGTGGAAAGGAGGGGCAGTGACGTTCAGAGGCAGCATCCGATGTCACAACACTGGATGACGGGGTTGCCCTAAGTGGAAGACACAGGTCCAATGTAGCATGTTTCTTATACAAAACTGGGTGTGGGTGAATTTTTTAGACTTCCAACACACAAATCCTGTTCATGGCTAGAGAAACAGACATCAAGGGACACTGGTTACATGCCGTTTCTCTGTATTTGTAGAAAAGAATGCTCAGTGGCTGTCAAAATGAGAGGAAGGTTAGATGTGATAAAATCTTGGAGGTGGTTTAGCCTAGGATACTTATTTCGAAGATGAAGTGAGAAGTTTCGAAGAGGTGAACTCACTTGTTCAAGGTCATATGGCTAGTTATAGCCAGAGTGGTGATCTTGCTAGTATATCACACTGCTACTTTTAATTTAACATCCAATTAAAAAAGAATGAGCAAATCACTGCACACCCTGAGATTGGTACATAATGCAACCTTCTCAGGGTCTCATGGGAACCCCATAATTAGAATGCAAGCAGGTACTGGGCATTTTACTTGTCAAAATCCCTTGAGGTATGTTTCTGTAACTTATTGCTGGATGCAGCAGTGGCTTGCCAAGCATTCTTTGGCCTGCAATACCAGTGCCGTCTATCTGCGAGTCTCCTGCAGCAAGAGGAGTGAAAAATTAATGAGAAGCTCAGAAAAGCTCATTTTCAAGGCTACAGAGATTGGGAGGGCAATGAAAACTGGAAGGGAAGGGAAAGGTTTTAAGCTATCAGCCTCAAGCTCTGACAAATCGCATAAATGGAGTGTAAATGTAAATATGCCCACATGGAAATGGAGTATCGCCTAAGAGCTATTTAGGGAAGGGCTGGATCTGAATTATAAACACCCAGGGCAGAGCTCCTTGTGATTCACTCATGGGTATCTGTCCATCTCTGCAATGCCCAAACCTCCAGCCATCGCATGTAAGCAGTAAGGCCCATGTCTCCATGAGTTGGCATTGCCTCTTCATGAGGAAGGGCCGTGATCATGATTCAAATGTGTTTTTCTCTGATCCTGCTTGGGCACAACAGCCAATATGCCTTATGAGGATGAAGGTGGATCTGGAAAAATCAAATATCTTAAAAAAATTTGCTCTTGGAAAAGTTTTTTTCTTTTCAACAAGGCAATAAAATTCATTTTCCAATAAGAAAAAACTTGAGTTTGGGTTAAAGACTGTAAACTACTTTATTGACAAAGCTAGACACCCCCCAAACAGCAAAATGGGCACAGATCTATTCCTAATAGGAACTGAATGTGGTGGGACTTTATTTGCACCTGAATGCCCTGGTCACCCACAGCTCAAGTTTTCACCTTTACTTGCTCTTTCTCTTAAGCAGTTCTCTAGCCACTGGGCATGTGCTCCTGGCTATACAACTATTCTGGAATATGATCTCTGGGGGAAGGATTACTATTACTCAGAAGAACTCTTGAGCTGGGAAACCAGGAGGATGCTAATCATAGGAACAATCCTGTTGCTGATTAAACCTATCTGCCAGTCTGGTAATGAGTTGCTAATAGACCACAGCTCTTGATAATATTCTTAAGATAATAATGAATTGCTTGCAAACCTCCAGAAAATTCCTAAGGAAACTAGAAACCTGGCTATCTTTTGAGAGCAATAGTCCTTCATCTCATTCACTGCTGTTATGGTTAGAACTACATTCCTCCAAAATTCACACGTTGATGTCTTAATCCCTAGTGTTTAGAATGCAACCTAATTTGGAATAGGGTCATTGAAGATGTCACCAGTTGGATTAAGATAAGGTCATGTTGGAATAGTATAAGTCCCTAATCCAATATGACTGGTGTCTTTACAAAAAAGGGAAATTTGGAGACAGACAGGCACACAGGGAGAATGCCATGTGAAGCCGAAGGCAGAGGTCAGGGTGGTATTTCTACAAGCCAAGGAATGACCAAGATGGTGAGCAAACCACCAGAAGCTAGGGGAGATACATGGAACAGATTCTTCCTCACGGCCCTAAAAAAACAAAACAAAACAAAACCAAAAAACAGCTCTAGGAAACTGATACAACTGCCCCATAGGGTTAAGAGTGTTCCCGTCCTTTCTGAGACATGGTGGAATCCAGCCTTGGCGTCCTGCACTCCCAGTAGATGACCTCTCCTTCATTGTGTGATGGAGGCCCCCTGGATCCTCTTTGGCCATGAGAGTTCCTTGTCATAAGCAGATTCCCCTTCTCTTCTCATCTTAATTCAACTCTTATCCATGGCTGTTAAAAAGGGACCCAGTCACCCAGGGTCAGAACCTCTACGCTATCTTTGATTTCTCCTTCTCCCTCACCCCC
The DNA here is from genome assembly GCF_028878055.3 of Symphalangus syndactylus. Lineage (NCBI taxonomy): Eukaryota > Metazoa > Chordata > Mammalia > Primates > Hylobatidae > Symphalangus > Symphalangus syndactylus. The sequence continues at coordinate 57,873,752 of NC_072445.2, forward strand.
ACATTTTGTCTTGCAAGTCTTGTTATTTTTTCCTCCTCTGTGCCTCTATTTCTTGGCTTCCTTTCATTCCGGATGCCACCACCTCGTGCTGGCTCCAATGTCTCTTGCCTAGACTGTTACAATAGCCTCCTAACTAGCCTTCACGGCCAGGCTCCCACTGTTCCTGTTGGTTGTATCTGTAATTGCCAGTGAGTCACCCAAAGGCCAGCTGTGATCATGTCACCTCCTTGCTCAAAAGCCTCCAGTGGAATGAAAGCCCAACTCTGTAGCTGTTACTGCTTTCCATGATATAAACCCAACTTACGTCTCCCAGCAGTTGCCTGTTATAACCCCTGATCTGAGTCAAACTTCCAAAACACACTTCTGATCTGTGCCTTTGTTTATCCCACTGGCTGTGTTTGAATATCCTCTCCCCTAATTCTGCTGTTCAAAATCCTGGCCATTCTGCAAGGACTGTAGCTGTGGTGGTGCCACGGTTAGGTGTGCAGGCCCTGGAGTGCAATGAACCAGATCAACTCACTGAGATACGAGCTCGGCAAGTTATCAAACTTCCCTGTGTTTCAGTTTCCACAAATGCAAGATGGGAGTACATAATCCCTCGTCGGGCTACAGTGAGAATTAAACAAGTCAATGCATAAACCACACTTAGACACATAAGCATGCAATCACTTTCAACTATTATTATTGAAAGCAATGACCCTCTGCCCTGACCTCTCAGAGCATTCCAACTAATCTGCTCTTATGGCACTTAAGTTCCTTCTATCATTCCTTTTGGACATGCTTCTCCTTAACTCTATGACTTTGCAGCATTTCTTCCTGCATCTGGAATGTCCCTTCTCCCTTTCCAACCTTGAACACCAGTTTCAAAAGTCCCGGGGAACCTCACTCCATCTTCTTTGCTTCTCAGTGCTCTGTTGCCATCTCCACTCCAGCTCCAACTGGGCCACACTCGAGTCTCTCAGAGGAAGGAATTGCATTTTTTTCTTCTTTGTAACCAAGGGCCTAATTAAGGGTTTAGCACTTAGTATGTACAAAACGAATACTTGCAAAACATGCAGAAAATCAAATGTTGGTGTGAATACCCCAATGAACGTAACTCTATCACATTTTTCTCTATGCAGCCACCAGGGCCAGCGTTGCTAGGTGTTCCGAGTTTGTTGCATGCATGCATATGCATGAACAGGTGAAGGGCTGAAATAACCCAAGGCATTCGTATTTCCCAATGGAGACTGAGGCCATTTCCGTGGAAAATAATGATCAATTGGGACTAAATTAAGACAATTAAAGGATTACTCACTTTGTGCTTCCAGAGCACTTTTTATATGCTTCATAATCACTTATCTTGCAGCCTCGTAATTATTGGCTGCCAGTTCTATTTCTTCCATTAGTGTGTGCTCAGTGTGGGTGACTGTATCTTATTTAGCTCTCTACTTTTTGTACCTGGCATTAAGGAGATCTTAGGTAAGTGTTTGTTGAACAAAGGAATTTGCTTAGAAAACTGAGCCAAACAATGGGGCACTATGAGCCGTTAAGTAACATCAGCCAATCAGAAAAAAAAAAAAAAAGATGCTCCCTTGCATTGTTTTTTTCAAATAATTCATTGCTAAGAAGGTATTTCTGATCAAATCCTATTGTCAGTTCCATGACATAACTCCGAAAAGAGAAAAATTCTTAGCTGTATTAATCTAGTTATCCTGGCCTTGGATGTAGCTTGACTTACAGTATTTTGTTTTCCAAGCTTGCTGCAAGGAGTAGGAGGGCAGAAAGATCCCTTGGCATATGACCTTGAGCTATAAAGCATTCTGCTAAGGGGTATTCAGGGAGCCCAGGCTGGGAGTCTAGAAGACTCGAACATAGCCTGGCCAACTGCTGGGCTCTCAGCATGCCTGGAAGGGATAAATCCTCTGTGTATTTCCCTTTCAGAAAGCAAAACTAGGACTGAGAAAGAAGGAGGGCTGCAAGGGGCACCTGTGGCCTTTATGTATTGGACTCATTGCCTTCAGATGAAAGCTGAGCAAATTCTGCATGGAGAAAAGAGGCACTTGTTGGAGCAGGTGCCAGAAGCAACTTTAATCCCTTACTAAATACAACTACTCACTGACCGAACTTAAAGAACCTCAAGTCAGTAACAAGTAACAGTACCAGGGTCATTACGAAGACCTTACTCAAGGGATCATCTTCCTGTTTCGATGGTGGCAAATCAGAATCATTGAGGGAAGCTATAGTGGGCTGGGGTGCCTGGCTACTAGAGTTCAAATCCTGGATTTGTTCTTTAAGAGCCACGTGACCTTGGGGCAAGTTGCTTAACCTCTCTCAGTTCCTTCTTCCACAAAATGAGACTATATGAATAGTTCTTATCTCATATGGGTTTGTGATAATAGGAGTTAAGATATGTGACGAACTTGGAAGAGTGAATGACACATAAGTAATATATATGTTGATAAACCAAGATTAAATTAGGCAAAGGTGATGTGTGGCTAGTAGTCTGTGAAAATGTCTTTTGTACTTACTTTTTATAAAAGCAATGCAGACATATGACAATGATTCAAATAATTCTAATCTCAATACTCAATTCTATTTCCCAATGATCACCACACTCTTAAATGTTTCTTTCATGTTTTTGCAGAAAAAAATTATTCAGAAATCAACAGGTGGATATATACAATCTATCCCTTCAAATGAATAGGATCACAATATTCATACTGTTCTCCACCTCATCTTGCTTTTTCCATTAACTGTGTATCCCAAAGTCCTCTCCGTATCTGAAGATATACGTCTTCTTCATACTTTTCTATGACTCATTGGTACTCCACTGTGTAGAAAGATCATGATTTGTATAACCAGCCCCCATTAATGGCATTTACCTTGCTTCCAGCTTTTTTGTGTGTGATTATAAACATTCTGTAACAAACAACCTTGTACATCCTTCTTATTATATTTCTGCAACTATATATATGTAGGTTAAATTCCTGGCAATTTACCATTTCTTCTGGGCATGGCCTTCCTCAAATCTGAAACTTTGCAGCATCTCTTTTTCCTGCATGTGGAATGCTCTTCCTGTCTTACTATCCTTTGCCGGTGATGAATTACAAGGTCAAGGGTAAGTGCATCTAAAATTTTGATTATTTTTGCCACATCGTATTCCAAAAATTTTGCACTGACTCCTCTTTCCAACAGTGCTGTATGAGTAGCTGTTCCCCAGTCTACTTTAACACCAGCTGACAGAGTGTAGTTATCGATTTCTTATCTTTGCCAAAGTCATAAGTGACAAATGCTATCTCAGTAGTTTCAATTTGTATTTCCTTAATTATATAATGAGTGAGGGTAAGATCTTTTTTATATTTATGGGACATTTGCATTTTTCTTTGACTTGCTGGTTCATATCCTTTGCCCAGACAATTTGTCTTGAATTGAAAATATGGGCCAGGTGCAGTGGCTCATGCCTGTAATCCCAGCACTTTGGGAGGCCAAGGCAGGTGGATCATGAGGTCAGGAGTTCGAGACCAGCCTGACCAACATGGTGAAACCTCGTCTCTACTAAAAATACAAAAATTAGCTGGGCATGGTGGCGTATGCTCGTAATCCCAGCTACTCGGGAGGCTGAGGCAGGAGAATCACTTGAACCTGGGAGGCTGAGGTTGCAGTAAGCCGAGATCGTACCACTTCACTCCAGCCTGGGTGACACAGCAAGACTCCATCTCAGAAAAAAAAAAAAAAAAAAAAAAGAAAGAAAAGAAAGAAAAATAAGAAAATGTGAACTCTACTACTTCCCTGCTTAAAGCCTTTCACAGTGACCTACTGCCTATGGGATAGTCTGGAATCCCTAATATGAAAAAAAGGGGCTTGTGTGTGATCTGGTCCCATCTATGCCACTTCTCTCAATGGTTTATTCCTCTTGTCTCAAGCTTGATGGCACAGAAACACCTGGCCACCTGTGGTCCCAGATCTCTTTGTCAATAAAAATTCATAGAATGGGTCAGGTGCAGTGGCTCATGCCAGTAATCCCAGCACTTTGGGAGGCTGAGGCAGGCAGATCACAAGGTCAGAAGTTCAAGACCAGCCTGGACAACATGGTGAAACTCCTTCTCTACTAAAAATACAAAAACTGGCCAGGCATGGTGGCATGCACCTGTAGTCTCAGCTACTCGGGAGGCTAAGGCAGAAGAATCACTTGGACCCAAGAGGCGGAGATTACAGTGAGCCAAGATTGTACCACTGCACTCCAGCCTGGGTGACAGAGTGAGACTCGGTCTCAAAAAAAAAAAAAAAAAAAAAAAATTCATGGAATGATTGGTTGAAGGAATTCCAATTTTCATATAATTAATCTTAAGGAATTACCTAAGAAACATTCAACTATTTTCCTCAAGTATTTTCTTTTTTTTTTGTTGTTAATCCTGTTATCAGATACCATTTGTAAATATTATGTCTTTTCTGATTTCGGCTTGTTTATGATCCAGAGATCTTCCAGCTGGCTCTTACTAAAGTTCTCACATACTAAACTTCAGTTATTCTGATAGGGAAAATGTGGGACTACGGTGGATTGGTCCTTTGCAACATTCACAGCAGGAGTATAATAAACCACAGAACAAGAAATCAGTCTAAATAAAGGCCAATGATCACGGCTTCCCTGAGGCCACTCCAGACAGACTGTCTAATGCTGGAACATCCTACTTCCCTACTTGATTTCTCACTAACCACCTTAACTTCACACCATTATAAATCTCTATCTTCCAGCCCTGCCGAGTGTGAAGTCATTACTCTCGATATCACAGGAGGTGTAAATTGTTACAACCTTTTTGGAAAGCAAGGGCCCATAAAACCATAAAACTATTCACACCCAGTGCACCCCAGAACCAGATCTCTATCCCAAAGAAAAAAGTACAAATAAAGGAGAAATGCATAAAGAAAAAATAAAGAAAAGAAACACATACATGTTTGTGGCAAGGTTATTTATAATGGCACACAACCAAGGGAATGTTTTAGAATTAGGAGGGTGACTACTCAACAGTGAGCTAGAGTTTCTACTACGACATAAGGTCAACTTTAAAAAAAAAAAAAAAGAGGGGCCGGGCGCGGTGGCTCAAGCCTGTAATCCCAGCACTTTGGGAGGCCGAGGCGGGTGGATCACGACGTCAGGAGATCGAGACCATCCTGGCTAACACGGTGAAACCCCGTCTCTACTAAAAATACAAAAAAATTAGCCGGGCGTGGTGGCGGGCGCCTGTAGTCCCAGCTACTCGGGAGGCTGAGGCAGGAGAATGGCGTGAACCCGGGAGGCGGAGCTTGCAGTGAGCCAAGATCGCGCCACTGCACTCCAGCCTGGGGGACAGAGCAAGACTCCGTCTCAAAAAAAAAAAAAAATAATAAAATAAATAAACAAATAAATAAAAATAAATAAAAAAAAACAAAAAAGAGAGAGGTAAAATTAGATCTATATTTTGATTTCAACTATGTGGAATTATTATGAAAAAATGAAAGCAAGTATGTATAAATGATCATAATGTATAAGACTGTCAGAATTAAGGGTGCATTTTTATCTCGCTTTCAAACTTTAATATCGATTATTTATATTTTTAAAAGATTATCAAGTTTTCTTCTAGTCAGAATCTACATACCAAATTATGACAGTAAAGACCTTCTATAGGCATGCTGTTGGTGACAAACAAGTTAAATGACTGATTTAAAGGCATTTAATTAATGTATCCACGATTAGGATTCAACATTACAAGAGCCCAGTCTTTTCAGAACTACTGGAAACAGATGTGATAATGGGCACTGGGGAATGGCACGTCATTATGGGTATCCTTGTAAATATCTGACCTACTTCTATCAAGTGATGTTTCAGCTATTCATCAGGAAAACAAAGATCATCCTTGTTGTAACAACAGATTTACTAATGAATCTTTTCAGTTGTCCACGGATGAAATAGAGTTTTGTGCTACAACGGATAAACTGTATAACCTTTTTTTCATATAAACATATTATTATAAAATGATGCTGCTGAATTACAGTTCATAGTTGCTTCGTATAATCTTCATAGAAACATCTGGAAATATAATTAACATGAGGCTCAAACTACAGCATTAAACAACCCCTTCCTGTACGCTGGGAAGCATTTAGAAGCCCTTTTTCCCCACAATGACATGCAGTGGTAGCAGGCAGCTTCCTATATTTTAACAGAGGTTTTCAGAGAAGGTAAACCCCAACAATATGGAACTTTTGTTCCACTATTTAGAGGACCTAAAAATGTTGCTGTGCCATAGAAGAGATTTTTTATTTTAGAAACTACCATTTGGTTAATTTGAGGACCAAAATAGACTGAACATTACAATAGTCTTCTACGGCCAAATTACATCTGCATCTGAACATCATTAGCGCTCTGACTTCTACTCCACACAGACCTCTCCGAGCTTCGTGCTAATTTGATTCGACAGGAAAAGTCCTCAGAGGCATTTGAGGTTATCACCCTATCCTCCTAACTCAGGTCAGAATACCACGCAATGTGGGTTCTTGGTATGCAACTTTCTTTTTTTTTTTTTTTTTGAGATGGAGTTTCACTCTGTCACCCAGGTTGGAGCGTAGTAGCGTGATCTTGGCTCACTGCAACCTCCGCCTCCCAGGTTCAAGCAGTTCTCCTGCCTCAGCCTCCCCTGTAGCTGGGAGTACAGGTGCACACCGCCACGCCTGGCTAGTTTTTTGCATTTTTAGTAGAGACGGGGTTTTACCATATTGGTCAGGCTGGTCTCGAACTCCTGACCTCAGGTGATCTTCTTGCCTCGGCCTCACAAAGTGCTGGGATTATAGGCACAAGCCACTGCACTCAGCACAACTTTCTTTGATTCATGTGATGTCATTAATATTCTACACGTTTTATATTCACAAATTGCCCTCACCCAACTCTCCTTCAGGGTAACAAAAAGAAGAAAGACCTTTAAACCTGACCTTCCAGAACTATTTGATTCAGTCTTTTTTTTTTAAATTATTAAGGTTACTTTATATTTGTTTTAGTCAAACAAGTTCCAAATCCTCATTAATTCATTGCCTGATGTTATTTCTCTATCTCCTTCAACTTAACAAGGAAACCACCATCAAAAAACCAACCAACAAAAACCTTGTGTGTTTTTTTGGTGTCGTTTTGTTTTTTTTTTTAAGCAGGCAAGTTCATATACATCATATAGGTATCTTTCTCTGCCTTGGGAATCCAGAATTAGTCACCAAAATCACCAAGTCCTATTTCCAATAGTTTGTTTTCTTAATGAGATTAGATTTCTGAATTCAAGTATGTTTAAAACTTACCTACCCAGATATGCATACATCTTAACCTTTTCACTCTGTGTGTTTTCAAGTCATGGGTAACTGTGATATTTCCAAGTAAAGCCTAGAAGACTTTGGGGTGAGACAGCCTTTCAATTCCAATCCTCTAGGGCTATATCATTAACCAGCCCTGTGACCCTGGGCAAGTTACGGGCCCCTCCTAAGCCTCATTACCCTCACCTATCAAACAGGTATTAGGAATAACTAAGTAACTGCCTCAGAGGACTGCTGGGGCACTGATAGCCAGACTGCAGCTAGTTCACACTTGTCAGATGGGCACTCAAGCACTAGCTATTACCATTGTTACTATAGTGCTGATGTATATTAATAACATAATTATTAAGTTTTTAGTGAATAAAAGTCAAAGGGAAAAGGTCAAAGAATTCTGGGGAGCCGGGTGCGGTGGCTCACGCTTGTAATCCCAGCACTTTGGGAGGCCGAGGCAGGCAGATCACGAGGTCAGGAGATCGAGACCACGGTGAAACCCCGTCTCTACTAAAAATACAAACAAATTAGCCGGGCGTGGTGGCGGGCGCCTGTAGTCCCAGCTACTCGGAGAGGCTGAGGCAGGAGAATGGCGTGAACCCGGGAGGCGGAGCTTGCAGTGAGCCGAGATCGCGCCACTGCACTCCAGCCTGGGTGACAGAGCGAGACTCCGTCTCAAAAAAAAAAAAAAAAAAAAAAAGAATTCTGGGGAAACCCAAAAGACACCAATGAATAGCTAGATTAAACTGACAGTGAAGAAACGAAAGGGCACATCTGTAATTCGACTAGATATGGAAATGAAATTGAGGCTTAATTCAGAAGTGTCCTCAAAGGCAATGATAATCATCTCATAGAGTCAGGGTGCTATTGGAGGGGAAGCCTGCTAAGGTAAAAATGAGGCATTTGGTGTACACGTACTTATTTGAGGTTCTGCAGAGGGCTGGTCTCAGGGAAGAAGCTGGACCTGCCAACAGAGATCTCAGTCCAGTGCGGCCATGAAGCTGGAAACCAGCACTGTAGCCTTAGACTACAGGCTAAGTTCAAATTCCAGCTTGGTCATTTCTAACTGGCAATTATTTAGTCTCCCTAAACTTCAATTTCCTCACTTGTGAAATAGAGTTAATAATACTATATAGGTCTGTTGCAAGATTCAAGTCCATAAGGCATGGAAAGGGTCACGTGTGTTTCTTCTTCTTCTTATTTTTTGAGACGGAGTCTCGCTTTTTCACCGAGGCTGGAGTGCAGTGGCTCAACTCGGCTCACTGCAAGCTCCGCCTCCCGGGTTCATGCCATTATCCTGCCTCAGCCCTCTCTGAGTAGCTGGGACTACATGCGCCCGCCACCACGCCCAGCTAATTTTTTGTATTTTTAGTAGAGACGGGGTTTCACCGTGGTCTCGATCTCCTGACCTTGTGATCCGCCCGCCTCGGCCTCCCAAAGTGCTGGGATTACAAGTGCGAGCCACTGCGCCCGGCCGTATTATTATTTTTTTTTTTTGAGACGGAGTCTCGCTCCGTCGCCCACGCTGGAGTGCAGTGGTGCAATCTCGGCTCACTGCAAGCTCCGCCTCCCGGGTTCACGCCATTCTCCTGCCTCAGCCTCCCGAGTAGCTGGGACTACAGGCGCCCGCCACCTCGCCCAGCTAATTTTTTGTATTTTTAGTAGAGACTTTCATATTATTAATACATAGTAATATGAGCAGAGCACAACAGAAGATTGCTCCTGCTACAGTCAATCGATATGACATTGTTAAAGCACATTCTACCTGGGAAGAAGGAAACCAAAGGAACTTAGGAGACATCTAAGCTTTAGGTGGAATAAATGAGTGTTCGAAGAAAAGGAGAGGGAAAGAATGGAAAGAAAATTAGAGCAGAGGAACAGGAAGAAAGAAAGAACAATGTGTAGAACATGAAGAGAAGTACTCCAGAAGAGTCAGGCATGACTCCCAGGCCTGGTCCAAGGAGAGGCAGTGGTAAGACGTGTGTGTCATGCATGTCTAGAGGGCCTGGAAGTGGGGCAGAGGCACTAGACCTGGTGGCATGGGAGCTGATGACAGGAGCCATCAGAACTTTGGAGAGAAAAAGAAGTGTTAAAGGAATAGAAAATAAATTATTGGTGAAAGAAACGGCACTGGGACAGAATTTCCAGACAAGACATTCAGCAGAAGAGGTGCAAGAGAGGTGGCAGAAACTGCGAGGACTGGGAACGAAGAAATTCAATTCTGTGCAGAAGCAAAGATACTTGACCTCCATTAATTAAGTTAATTGAGATGGTGGACAGTGGAGGGCCATGTTAATGTTCCTGTGTCTGGGGTGCAGTGATCCCTTCTGTTTTCTTTTGAAAGTTAACCGGCACTTCTTTTCTCTTTGTAAAACAGCACTGGCCTCAGGGCCTGCACTTCTGTCTCTGTGGTTTTGGTTTTGTACAGGGTGACCATATTCTCCCTGCTTTGCTTAGCGCAGGCCTGGTTTAGATTATTGTTCAGCCTAAGTAGTTATAGCACCCCATTTCACTCTCAGAAATGCCCAGGTTTGGAACGTAAAGTAGAAGGTCGCTCCATTTAAGTACCTTCTATTTTCAAGCCTTCTGACTTGCCATCAATTTCTGCTTTTCGAAAGGATACTGTGCTCACCTTCCCTCCCAAGAACATCTCTTCCTCTATTGTGCATATTTCTGCCCGTGACATAGCAAAGGAGAAACAGGATAAAGCATTTCCTCGGTGGCCATTGTGTTTGCTCACTTAATTGTAAATTCACAGAGAAAAGGAAATACTTTAGTGAAGAAACTTGCTGGTACCCAAGAAACTACGGAACAAAACTCCAGCTTTGTGGAATTGTACAACGTGTCTAAAGGCAGGCTCCTAAACTCAGCACTGAAATGAACACTGCCTAGATCTAAGAGAAGCTTATCAGAATCGTGAAGTTATCCATACACCATCCACAGACTGAAAATAGGAAATAAACCTTTCCTTACTCTTAGATGTCTGTTCTGTTTTTCAAATGCATGTATAGAAGAAAAAATAATGGTAGATAAAACTTACGTGCAAGGTACTATTCTAAGAGCTTTCCATCAATTAACTTCTTTTTGAATCCTTAAAACAAATTTATAGGATGCCAGGTTTTTTTTGTTGTTGTTGTTTGTTTGTCTTTGAGGCAGAGTCTCACTCTGTCACCCAGGCTGGAGTGCAGTGGTACAATCTTGGCTCACTGCAATCTCCGCCTCTTGGGTCCAAGTGATACTCATGCCTCAGCCTTCGGAGTAGGTGGGACTACAGGCGCATGCCAGTATGCTCAGCTAATTTTTGTAGTTTTAGTAGAGGTGGGGTTTCGCCATGTTGGTCAGGCTGGTCTCAAACTCCTGACCTCAGGTGATCCGCCTGCCTCAGCCTCCCAAAGTGCTGGGATTACAGGTGTGAGCCACCGTGCCTGGCCTAAGGTGCCAGTTTTATCCCTACGTTAAAGATGAAGGAACTGAGGCAGAGAGAATACAAAAAACTTGGCCAAGGTAACTCAGCAGTCAGGCTCCAGAGTTTGACCCCTAACCACTAGTCTATACCATCTCTCCCATAAAACTCCTTATCTTAGAAGTAAGTAGCCACACATACATTATACAATAAAAAGTTTGTATCTTTTTATAGAAATAGTTCTGTGCCTATCTAGCTCCAAATCTAGCAACCACTGAGGCCTGTGTGATTACTGTCTGATTACCTAATCTATGCATATTTTGTTCCTATATATCATACAGCAGAAAGAGATAGTTATATTGAAAACATAAATGGAATGATTTTGAAGGTTTGTTTCATGACAGTATCAATTTACTCTTTCTTAGCCATTCAACAAATAGAGTGCATCCTCCAAGTACATGGAATTGAACTAGATACTGTGGGGTTCATACGAAGATGAGTATGCTACACCTTGACTTTCCTCTTTAAAGGCTTTCAGTAAAGACTTGTATCATGGCTTCCAGTGTCAGTTTTTATTGATGAGCTTCTCTTCCTTCACATTTCTTTATAGAGATATGTCAAAAAAGGAAAGCATCTTGTAATATCACTGTTATGTGTAGAAGAATTATGTTTTAAAGCATCTGAATTATCGATTTCCACCCTCATGGATCTGAAATGCAATATAGTTGAGAAGACTGCAGGCTAAGTTCAAATTCCAGCTCTTATTTCTAACTGGCAATTATTTAGTCTCCCTAAGCTTCAGTTTCCTCGCCTGTCAAGTGAAGTTAATAATACTATATGGGTCTGATGATGCAAGATTCAAGTCCATAAGGCGAGGAAAGGGTCAAGTATATTTCATATTACATAGTAATATGAGCAGAGCACAACAGGAGATTGCTCCTGCTGTTGTCATCAGTGTAACATTGCTGAAGCACATTCTACCTGGGAAGAAGGAAACAAGGAGCAGCTGTTGTCTTGCCACACTTTGAATAATGGTAGTAGCTGGCTTCCAAAGATGGGCCCTGCTGAACCTTGTTCTGGCATCCACACCCTTGTTTAGTCCACCCAACAATGAATCTGGGCTGGTCCCATGGCTTGCTTTATCCATTAGAATAATATGACTATAATACTAAGCCAATGTTGTACCTAAGCCTTTAAAGGGCGTAGAAGCATCTTACTTTATGCTTTTTTTTATTATTATTATACTTTAAGTTTTAGGGTACATGTGCACAACGTGCAGGTTTGTTACATATGTATACATGTGCCATGTTGGTGTGCTGCACCCATTAACTCGTCATTTAGCATTAGGTATATCTCCTAATGCTATCCCTCCCCCCTCCCCCCACCCCACAACAGTCCCCCGTGTGTGATGTTCCCCTTCCTGTGTCCATGTGTTCTCATTGTTCAATTTCCACCTATCAGTGAGAACATGTGGTGTTTGGTTTTTTGTCCGGTTTTTTGTCCTTGCCATAGTTTGCTGAGAATGATGGCTTCCAGCTTCATCCATGTCCCTACAAAGGATATGAACTCATCATTTTTATGGCTGCAGAGTATTCCATGGTGTGTATGTGCCACATTTTCTTAATCCAGTCTATCATTGTTGGACATTTGGGTTGGTTCCAAGTCTTTGTGCTCTTAGGGGCCCTCAGCTCCCTGCTGGAGAGAACATAGGAAGAAAGCACATGGAAAAGCCCTGAGACTACATAAATAGGGAAAGGGGCCCAGCTTTCCTCGCACCTTTGTGAGCCTCCAGATGACTCCAGTGCAATCTACCTGAAAATGCATGACAGACCTCAAGAGAGACCAGCAGAGGAACAATCTCACTGATCCCAGTCAATCCTCAAGCCATAAGAGATAATACAGAGGTTGCTGTTTTTAAGCCATTATGTTTTAGGGGGTTTTGTAATACAGCAATAGATAACCCAAACAATAATGCTGTCCTAACAACCTGAGCTTTTAATACATGCAGTCATTTAGCCTAACCTGTGCATAACTATGAAAAACTGAAAATCATGAATGATGGCGAATTCTTCAAAGTCTGGGATCTTCCATCTTATGCATCCATAAGTACCCTAACTCCTCTCGTCTTTCAGATCTTAGTAAAGAGAGAAACTTAAAAATATATTAATATCTGGCTGACTGTCTTATTGACTTTCAGTTCAATATGTACTTATCCGGTACCTATTCTGTACCAGGTGCTCTGCTCAACACTAGAAGACAAAAGGATATCGGCAGAGTCAATGCTATTAAGGATTTTATAGCCTGGACTTACAAGCAGAGAGTGCTAGATAAAGTTCACTTTGAGAAGAAACAATTACATCTTTTATGCAGCCCTAGAAGGTAACAGGTTTCCACAGTCTTTAGTCTGTACCTGTTAGAGAATTTTTAAAAACATAAAACAGGACCATTAAGTCTGCTTTGCTTTCTAACCACTAGATGTTCCCTTTGTGGGTCATGATGAATATACAACTAAAAATATTCCCTGCTTATCTATGCTGGATCTTTTTTTTTTTTTTTTTTTTTTAAGAAGAAATGAAATGCTCCAATCATTCACCCAAAGGGAATATGTGATCTGGCCAGATGCTGAAGGCTATTCAACTTGGTTTGATAGTTTCTTATTAAAATCAGATGCTAACTAGTGCTCTGATTATTTGCATGTTTTTCCTAGTCACGATAATTGTCATTGCTGAAAAATGTGTGCAAATATATTTGGCTTAACAGTCACTTTGCTGATGTTTCAATTTCCCTGAGAATGCCACAGCCATGTTAAGGCAAATTTTGCAGCTTGACACAATCTAACCAATCTTAAAAAACATCCCCCTCAAGCTCACATCCCCTTTTGGTGTTTACTATGTATTTCTCATTTTCCCTCTCAACCAAACTTCTTAAAAGAAGATGACTACTTCCTCTCCTCTCATTTACTCCTCAACCATATGCTATCTAAATCCCAGCCACGTGGGGTGGGCTTCCCTAAAGTCATAATCCCAAAGGACACCAATGATGAGTTGTCTATGCCCACCAGACACCATCTTGTCAAGATCTGCCAGGGTGGACTCTTCTTTCTGGAACTCTCTCCTCCTCTGGTTCACCGAGACCACCAGTCCCTCCTGGTTTTCCTCCAAACTCTAGTGGGCCATCTGTCTTCTCTGTAGGCTCTCTGCTGCCTCTGTTCAGAACTCACAGGCTGGTGGCCCTCAGGGTGTTACTGTACCCTCGACTTTGCTTCACACTTTACTTTCTCTCTTTGGAGTTTTCATCCCAGGGCTTCCATGATCATCCAGGTGCTGATGACTTCCAATCTGCATTTCTTAGACCTCTCCTGACCCCAGTTATCTGTACCCAAGGAGCCCTCCATCTGAATGTCTCAGAAGCACATGAAAGCTGGCATGCCCCCAAATAAATTCATCTTTTCCCCTCACAAATCTGCTCCTCTTCAGTGTTCCTGACTTAGTCAATGGTACAATGTGGAGGAAAAGTTAAATATTAAATTTGAACTCAATTGAACATGGACACAAACAATGCTCACCAAGTCCTGGAACAGATGAGTTGAGACGTTCATCCAGCACTGTTTTGGAGAAATCTGGATTTCAATCTATTCCTATATATTAGTTATTGAAAAACAATAGACAATCGCAAAAATCAAGTTGACTTTTTGTGTTCCTTGAGCCCAGTCGCGAAGGGCCTTCGTGACTGGGCCTCATGCCAAACAACTTGTTACAAAAAGACCTAGGGTCCCAGACCACGCTGAAGCTTCATGAGACCTCTCCTCATCTGTGCAGAGACAAGTGGCTGACTCTGGAGCCCAGGCTGTTGCTTCCCGGTCTGGTGGTGAATCCTCCATGGTCTGGCAAGTGTGGATAAATATATATATATATATATATATATATATATATATATATATATATATATATATATATATATTCGCTTCTCCCTTTCCCGTTGCAATTTATTATATTAATTTGCTTATTATACCATTTGCTTAATATATCATTTGCTTATTATATTTGCATTGCCATTTATGTGGGATAGCTTGTTTAGCCTTAAAGGTATTGTGTGTGTGTCTTTTCTTCTCCCCTCGTGCATCTCCTGCACAGAACATACCTCCATCCATTTAATTGCTCAGTGAGAAACCCGAGTGGTTTTTTATTCTTCTCCCCACTTCCACATCCAATCTGTAATCAAGTCTTGCTCATTCTGTCTCCTAAATATCTCTTGGATCTGTTCACAGTCTTCAGTTCCTAATGTCACTATTTTAGTCTAGGCTATCTCCCTCTCTCCCCAACATTATAATCAACCACCTGCTAACCAGTCTCCTTGTTACCAGAATCAATAAGGACACAATATGCCATTTGATGTGATAGGAATGAGGTATCATCTTAATTCTATCACAAGTAAATTTTCTCTCATTACCAACACAACATTTATAGAAGTTGTTATATTATATAAACTTGTAAACACCACTTGGTGCCACTCCAAGCTTTTCCCATAATATAGAGAATAATCTTTTTAAAATGTCAAGTCCTCTCATAATTTCCTATTGCATTAGGGCAACACCCAGACTCCTTAACATACCTCATAAGACCCTTCATGAGCAGATTCTTGTCCATCTCTTCAGCCTCATCTCTCACTACTCTCTGTCCCTTCCCCCAACAATCCTTTTCAAGTCATAATTTTGTTTTTTTTTTTAGGCAGGGTCTCACTCCATTGCCCAGGCTGGAGTACAGTAGTGCAAACATGACTCACTGCAGCCTTAATCTCCTGGGCTCACGTGATCCTCCCACCTTAGCCTACCCAGTAGCTGGGACTACAGGCATGCGCCATCACACTCAGCTAATTTCTAATTTTTTTTTTTTTTTTTTTGTGGTAAGGGGGTCTTACCATGTTGCCAAGGCTGGTCTCAAACTCCTGGGCTCGAGTAATTCTCCCGCTTTGGCCTCCCAAAGTGCTGGGATTACAGGCATGAGTCACCATGACCGGCCATAATTTCTTTTTAAGCTGTAGACTGTTAACCTGTCCTCTCTTCCCTGGCTCTCCTACATTCTGTTCTGCCCACCAGGAGAGATTTCCTCACATGCATTGCTAACCCCTTGGTTAAACATCCCTTTCTCTAGCAAACCTTTCCTGGTAACTTGCCACTCAGTTGGGTTTGTCTCCTTCAAGCTCTCAAAGCCCCTTTGATCTCTTATCACTTCACTTCTACTTTATTGTAATTGCTGGCTTTATTGTCTGTTTTCCCTTTAAGACATAACCTTTGGGAGGTAGGAGCCATGTCCGTCCTCCCTGTTGCAATGGTATGGATTTCCTATGAACAATGGCAGCATCTGGCACATAAATACATTCAATATGGTAAGCTGGTATCCTTTACGAACTTCCTATAGTTTATAGAAGGCCAACAGCCTAGGCTCTGAACAAGTAGACTATATTACTCTGTTAGACTGAGAAATGGAACACCAAGGGAGCACTTAAGTTAGAGTGCAAGGCCTGTAACCCTCCATCTTTCAAGCACATAAGAGCCTATTCAAAACCATCCATTTTTTCAACCTATCAATTTTGTCTCTTTGCTTTAAGCTTCCAGCTCAAGAGCTATGCCAGTGATGGGCCATAGAGTCTTCATGGTGGACACAGCTAGTCTTATGCTGGATAAGAGGCCATGTTTCCCTTTACTAACAATGATCTTCCATCCCACACTACAAAGATGTCAAGAAAAAATGTGATGTAACTAAGGGTTTATTCCCCTACTCCAAGAATTGCAAATGTACTCTGTCAATGACATGGCATGCTAGGGTTTCCTGATAGAGAAATGAGAAATCTGGGGTTAGCATGGAAGGCAACCATCTTGGACACCAGGGACAGACTCTTCCAGAACAGCCCAGAAGACTATCACCATCAGGTCCAAAGGCAGAATCCAACGTAGACTGCCTTGACTATCCAAGGAGTTTTATTTAAAGATGAATAATTCTAGATACACGGGCTTCCATGGAAGTGATTCCTGGGACATAGTGGTTGTTAAAGTCATAAGCAACTCTGGGTGAATTGATGGAAGAAATAAAGGAACCCTGTGGGAAAGGGGAAACCAGGAAACTAGGCGAAGTGGTTGGCTAACAGCCCAGGGTTAAGGGCTGGCTCTTGTTGGATTGGGGGATTTCAGGGTAAGTGGAACCTATAGCAGAATAACAATTAGGCAGAGGGGGCTTAGGGAGAGGGCTGGAGACCTATGCTCACCTGAGTACCTAAGACTGTCCTGTGCATAGATACTATTATATCAGTCTTGTGTTGCAAATAAAATACATGGCAAAAGCAAGTTTCTGGGTGCTGTCATGAGTATCAGGAGAGTTCCCAGCATATTTCCTGCCCAGCCCTTCATTATTATCATCATTTAGGTGAGGCTGACACAAGCAGACTAAGGCTATGTTTCACAGGTTCCCAACTGCATGGAAGACGAACAAGCAATCACTTATTTGTATCTGAAGCTGCTGCCTGATTATCATACTACTTTACCTATATTAGGTGGGTCTGCTAATAGCTGGAGCGAAACATTCAAAAGCAAATTTTGGTTTTGATTTTCTATGAATCAATTGAACTGCAGTACTTTATTGCTTAAAAATATGATGGACCAAAACATCTCAATTTGGAAAAGGAAAAACAAAATTTTTCCAAGAAAATATCAACTCAAAATTAGTTTAATGCAAAAATCAAAGAGGAAATTTCCTTTTTTTCCTCGATTGAAAATGGTGAATTAAGTCAGTACAAAATTCAGCAAATAAGACATATAGTTGTCAGTCTACTAGTAAGTAGGATCATTTACCATGTTTTGAATAAGGCAATTTCCAGTTTCCTAACTTATTCCTCCACCTCAGCTGGTTTGAGTTTGTATCTTGTCTCCATAACTGTACCACCTTAAAAACCACTAATTCAAGAATGCAGCTGTTTACCCATAAGCTCATGATCTTCTGTATTGCTTCTGCAATTGTTCCCACTGACCAATTTAAACTTCTTTGACCTCTTTGGAACTTAATATTTATTGATTTTTCTAATTCCTCTGAACCCTCTGGACCTTTCCTTTCCTATCTAAAATTCAGTACTGCATTAGGTCCCCTGCCAAATTTTGTCCCCCAAAAGATACATCCAAGTCCCAATCCTTGGTTCCAATGAATGTGATCTTATTTGGAAATAAGGTCTTTGCAGATACAACAAATTGAAGGATATCTGAAAGAGATTATCCTGGATATATAGGTGGTCCCTAAATCCAATGTCTGGTATCCTTATAAGAGAAAAAGAGAAAGAGAGAGACTTGAGACCCAGAGAGATGCCATGTGAAGGTGCTGGCAGAGATTCCAATTATGCAGCTGCCAGCCAAGGAACACCAAGGATTGCCAGTGGCCACTGGCAGGGAGGAGAGAGGCATGAACAGATTCTCCCTCAGTCTCCAGAAGGAATCCACCCCGCCAACACCTTGACTTCAGATTTCTGGAACTGCAGGAGAAGCTCTGTTGTTTTAAGCCACCAAGTTTATAGTAATTTGTTACAGCAGCTTAGGAAACTAACCCAATCTCCCTTGCCCTCCTTCTCTTTCTACTCATCTGGCAAAACTCCAGTTCTGGATGGACCCAAGTATTAGCTGTACCAGGACAGCCAAAAGCCAATGAAAAAAAGTCACCAGTACCATGTAGAGTCATAATCATCAATCTGGAATGGACTTCACCCTGTACGTTCTTCTCCTCCTCTCCCTGTTAGGAGATAACCTTGCTCATTACCTAGACAAACTCAGTCACCATTGGATGAGGTCACCAAATGTGTTATTCTATCTACTGGCGCAGCTTCCCTCTGAATGCAGTAGAGTTCATTCCTTTTCTGATACTAGCCCTTCTTTCTGTGCCTTGTAACCTGCCTACTCTTCACCTCTCAGCACCTTACCCTATCTCTTCCGTCTCGTATTTTCTAACTCCTTCTACTGCCTCTTTCACATTTGCTTCTCCTATTGATCTCTCGTGCGTCATAAAACAATGGTGACAAATCAGAAGGCACACATACAACCCCCTATAGACACACATAGATTTCCTCCATCACCTATCTTGTCCTATCTCTTACCCACTTAGCTGCCAAACTTCTCAAAAATTTAACCCCATCTTACCCCAGTTCCCACTAACTTCTCACTCTACACTAATCTGACATCTGCCCCAAACAATCCACCCAGGCAGCTCTTGCTAAGTCAGCAATGATCTCTAGTTGAGTGGAGCCACTAGTGTCAATGGACATTTTTCTGTACTTCTTCCACTTGACTTTATGGTATTAAACATGGTTAACTGTAGCCTCCTGGATGCCTTCTGTTCTTGGTGTCCACCACATCTTAGGCTTCTAGTTTTCCTCCTACCTCTCTGGCCACTGCCTCTCCATCTCCTTTACAGGCTCCTCCTCCTCTATCTAGTCTTAGGGACAATAATCTTCCCTTGTCTATAAGACCGTCCTTGGCCCTCTTTTCTTTCCATTCTGTTCTTGTTTCCTAGCCAATCTTATATGTAGTCATCACTCTAATTATTATATATATGCAAATGACTTGAAATTTACATAGCCAGCCCAGACCTCTCTTTTTCGTTCCACATATTCAACTGCCAACTCTGGATATCACAAAGTTGACTCAAACATATCTACACATCTAAAATTGGAATCGTACCCCCAAACCTGTCACTCTTCCAAAGTACTCATCTCAGGTAAAGCCACCACCATAAACCAACATTAGGGTGTCAAACTTTACACTTTAAAACCAATTTTTTTTATTTTAAAAATTGTCAACTTTATTGAGGTATAATTGTGTACAAACTACGTATGTAAATATACAAGTAGATGAGTTGGACATATGCATACAACCATGATGTCATCACCACCACCAAGGTAATAAACACATCCATCACCTTCAAAAGTTTCCTTGTGCTCCTCTGTGTGTATGTGTGTGTGTGTGTGATAAGAACATTTAACATAAAATCTACCCTCTTAAATTTTTAAGTGCACAATATTGGATTGTTAATTAGAGGCACTGTATTATACAGTAGATCTCTAGAACTTATTCATCTTGCATAACTGAGATTTTATGGCCATTAAGAAACAACTCCCCATTTCCCCCTCCCCTGACAACCACCCTTCTACTTGACTCTTCAGATACCTCATGGAAGTGGGCTCATGCCACATTTGTCCATCTGTACCCGGTATGTTTCACTTGGCATGGTGCCCTCCAGGTTCACCCATTTTGTCACAAATGGTAGGATTTCCTTCTTAAGACTAAATAATATTGCCCCCAAATGTCAAAACGGAACATTCCATGCCAAAGGCGACACTGCTTCTATCTCTCCTTCTCATGTTTGACCCATTACTAAGTCATTTGTTCCTTATACAATCTCCCAAATCCATCCTTTTCTACCACCAGACATTAGTTGAGGCTACTATCATCTGCATAATGCCTCCCATTGGTCTGTCTGCAGCCACTCACACTCCTGAATTTGCTCTAAACAAGGCAGAATCAGTGGGGAGCTGGTCTTTGGTTACCTCGCCAGCCTCAGCCCGCACCACACTCAGCTCTCCGTTCTCCAGCCACTGATCTTTCTCGCTCTCCCAGACTGCTCACCTCTTCTTCTTCTACCACAGGGCCTTTGCACAAGCTCTTTCTGCTGCTCATTTTCTACATTTCTACACTTTCCTCAGACTCCAGCCCAAACCTCTTTTCCTTAGGAAAGTTTCCCTGACCCCTCAAGACTAAGTGAAGTCCCCCCTCTCCTTCTCCCAAGTACCTTTCCTTCATTGCCCTTATCACAGGTGAGATTTTACCTCTATTTTTGTAATTTCAACATTTGACCAGCTGTCTCTCCATTATATCATGCATGCCAGGAGGTCACCGACTAGGTCTGGTTTGGCTCACGGCTATATACCCAGAGCCAGGTGACATTCTAGCATGTGGTAGACACTCAGTAAAAGTTTTTCATGTTTTTCTCTCCCTTCCAATGACCAAGACCCTAGGTGTGCAGAAAATCTTAGAAGCACAAAGGGAATTCTGACACATTGTAGATTTCCATGGCCGACCCTGCAGCTTATGATTTTCTGTCAAAGGAAATAAAAGCATAACTCAGTGGTGTCTTCACAGTTTCTGCCTGCCAGTTCTACTTTTCTATAAATACAGTGCTCATTTTCAAGGAATTTGGATAAGATCGCTGCAGTTGACTATTTTGGGGAGGCACTGCCTGTTCTATTTCAGAGGGGATGTTATCATCTGTCTTCATTCCTGGGGCAGGTGTGGAGATGCATTGTGGACCCCATTGCAGATTCACATAAGAAGCTGAATGTATCAGGCTCATAGGTTCACAAGCCCTGGGCAGGGCCTCGGAGGGCAGAATGAAAGGCATGTGAGGATCGTCTTCCCTGAGGACCCATTATTTTATGTTCCATCCATTCCTGTTTTCTTCCTGCCATCCTGTGATGCAGGACTTCTGCTGAGAGCTACTCCATGTCTTAATAGTGCTTTTACCACCATTTGGAGCTCAGCCCCTGGGTCTTAATGCTCAGGGCCTTTTAAGGATGGCAGCCTTCAGCTTAGAATAGGAAGGATGTAAGAGTAGCATTCGAAGTGGAGGTCTACATTCAAAACATCCATGTAATCACTGATGTCAAAATTGAGGGAAACGTTGAAATCATAATTTTCCAATGTAGTTTTCTTATTGCTATACAACTGGTAAATAAAATTTCTGAGTGTCCCCTTGTATGAGGTACACCATCTACTATCAAATATTGTAATTTATTCCTTGTATAAAGGTACACCCAGAAATTTAATTACAAAGAGACACATAAGCCCCTGTAACAAGTTACAGTTAAACCACAGTATACCTAATCATGGCAAATTATAAATGTAACCCAGTCTGTAAACAATAACAAGCAAAGTAAACATTGTATTGACGTCTTTCTGTGTGTTCAAAGAAGGATATAATTCTAAATACAAATAAATAATAAGAATATATGGACTTATTCTTTCTTTTTAAAATGGTGGATAATATTGTACATATGAAAGGATATGCTATAGACTGAGCAGGATTTTCTCATTAACCAAGCTCTACTCAGGCTCCCCTGAACTCCTCTTTCCTTTTTTTAAAAATTAATACACAATAGTTGTATATATTTTGGGGGTACCTGTGATATTTTGATGCATGTATACAATGTGTAGTGATCAAATCAGGGTAATTGGGAATATCCATCATCTCAAACAGTTATGTTTTCTTTGTTGGAACATTCCAATTCTTCTCTTCCAGCTATTTGAAATGTATAAAAAATTCTTAACTATAGTCTACTCTATTATGAAATATTATACTTTATTCCTTCTATCTAACTGTAGTTTTGTACTCATTAACCAACTTCTCTTCGTTCTCCCTTCCCCCACCCTGAACTCCTTTACAACTGAGCCTGACTTTGGCCTTCCATGTTCTTCTTTCCATTGTCCAATTTTAGCAAGGATCCTGGTAAGTCAGTTTAACCAGAATCTCCCCATCCTCGATATCAGATAATTCTCATTATCTAATCATTAGCTTCCTCAGTCCCCACCATCTCCTAGGTGATATCTGATCACCCTGGCCTGTCTTCAGCAAGAATCCTGTTAGATTGGCTTAGCCAGAATCCCCCTTACTCCTGATGTTTCCTTTCAGTAATTTTCCACCTAGGGACCCTCACTCTGCTCCTTGGTTGTAAATTCCCACTTGCCCATGCTGTATCAGAGTTGAATCCTGACCGTTTCTCCCACTGCAAGACCCTATATTGCAGTGGTCCCTATACGTCTCTCAGTGGTGTTGAATAAAGACTGCCTTATCTTCAACAAGTGTCAATGAATAACTTTTCCTTTAACAACACATACATACAAGACAAAGATAGGTATACTAGCTAAAATTGGCTAACCAATGAACGTTCCCTCAATCAACCAATTCTCACATATATTTACTTAGATATGACTCTTACACACACATGGAAAATTTTGCTTTGTGTATGTGTGAGATTGAGTCTCAGCTGGTCACCCAAGCTGGAGTACAGTGGCATGATCACAGCTCACTGAAGTCTTGAACTCCTGGGTTCAAGCAATCCTCTCACCTCAGCTTCCTGAGTACCTGGGACTACAGACATGTGTCCCCATGTTAATTTTGTTTTATAGAGATGAGGTCTCACTATGTTGCCCAGGGTGGTTTTTAACTCCTGGGCTCAAGGGATCCTCTTACCTGGGCTGCCCAAAATGTTGAGATTGCAAGAGTGAGCTACTGTGCCTGGCCAACTTTTTTAAAACTAGCATACCTTTAGTTATATCATGCACCCATCCATCTATCATGATATAAAGATATTCTGTGGTGTATTCTCTACTTTCTCTAATTCAGGAGCGGAATGTCTGTAAGAAAACAAAACAAAACTGCATACAAATGTCACATTCAACTGCCACGTTAATCAGTCTGGTCACAGTAGTGACAAGAACTTGCTATGATCATTAATGATAAGAATGATTTAAGGTTAGCAACTCTGCTTGTCACATGTTTTCATTCTTTCTCCCAAACAAGCTTAAAAACAAAACTTTTGAAGATGTTTAATAATTCATGAGTAATCTGATGCCATTGTATTTGCACCTATCAGGTGATATGTTTTCCAATGTCTTGAAGAAGTTGGTATAATCGGTCCTGTGAGAAGCCTCAAGGCTTTGCCTTTTGGCCTTGTCAAATGAACTAAACAAAGCCCTTGACTTGCCAGGAGGAAATGCATCCATCACTCCATCATTCAGGGATTCATGGTGACAAATGACAATTACCAAGATGTGTGTACAAACTATTTTGCTTAGCAAAGTCACGAAGAGACCTTATGGCATCTTTGTTTTATACATACATACGTTTTCAATGGTTACAAAACACTCCCATTTTCTTTCTTGTTTCAGGGTCTTACATCTTACTTTACCTAAAGAATATATTTCATTTAGATTTCTTCTCTCCGAGACAATGACCTAAGTGCCCTTTTCTGTCTCAGTGGAGGATACACATTTGGAGTTTTGCTCACTTGTAAATCACTCAGTTGTTTTTAAGGATGTACAAATGACCTACAGGTTTTGTGACACCTTAAGGAACCAGCACAATGACTGAGAGAGTAGAGAATGCAGAGTCAGAGTGGTGGGACTTGTATGGGTAATGATTTAGAAATTTATGAAATTCAGAGATGCATTCTTATCTCAGGAATTAACAAATATAACATCAGGATAGTGGGGCTTCCATCTAAGAAACAGAGTCAGAAAACAAGGCTATCATGAGAATTAAGATTTCAAGACTCTGCAGCTTTTCTATGTTATTCTCTTTCTTTCTCAAAAGTGATTAGCATTAAGATTCTCAGATCTGTGGACTGATATTCAGGTACAAGAAGCCCATCTCCTATTTCAAGGTTAGTTTGGGGGTGAGGCAAAGATGGAGGAAACCCAAGAAATGGAAGAGGTGATGATTCTGAGCAGGCGAGAAGGCAGGTTGAGTTTTTGAGGATGTAGAGGGAAGAAGGAAATGAAAACCTTGGGGTAGCCCTGGCAATGACTGGACATGTGATTAGAAAAATCAAAACAAAGTGCCATGGAATTAGTTGTGTCCCTCCCAAATTCATATGTTGAAACCCTCACTCCCCATGTGCTGGTATTTGGAGAAAGGGGACTTTGGGAGGTGATTAGGATTCGATGAGGTCATGCAGATAGGGCACTCATGATGGAATTAGTGTCTTTATAAGGAAAGACTCTCGACAGCCTGCTCACACTCGCTTACCTACATGCTTTCTCTGTGCACACAAAAATGAAGAGGTGATGTGAGTGTACAGCAAGATGGCTGCCACCTACAAGCCAAGAGAAGAGGCCTCAAACGAAAACCTATCTTGCCAACAACTTGATCTTGGACTTACAGCCTCCAGAACTGTGAGAAACACATTTCTGTTGTTTAAGCCACCCAGTCTATGGTATTTTGTTATGGCAGCCCAAACAGACCAAAACCAAAGAGAATCTGTAAAGCTCTTCCACTATCTGATCACAGACCCAACGGGGCGAAGTCAAAACTCTGTGTCTTTCCCTGTAGCACGTTTCCCTCTGCACACCCTTACTTATTTAAAAAATATCCACCTAAGATGCCACACAAACTCTCCACAAATATTAACTCATGTAAGGTATTATTCATACTTCTATTTTATACATGAGGAAGCTGAGGCACAGCATTAATGAACTGACCAAGATCATATAACCAGCAAGTATCAGATTTGGGATTCAAATCCAGGAAGTCTGGCTCCAGGATCTGTGCTCTTAACCCCTCAGCTGTGCTCATTTCCCCCACATTTCTCTGCTGTCCATTGAGCCACAAACCATACAGTTATCTTTGCCACTACAATGATTCATTTGTATTTTTGTTTTCCTGCTATGTCCAAGAATCACTTATTCAAGGCTTTTCCTCCATGAAATAACCTATTCTTATCTGCCAGTAACCATATAACTTGTTTTCTGCTATGTCTTCACTTTTACTGGAATAGTGAAAATAACAATGAATATAATAAACGCATCATCAATGCCAGAATGAAAGCATTCAATTATAGAAAAGGCGGAGTTCTAAATTCAGATTATTCATAGATCAAATTAAAAGGGTGGTTCTTTAATTTAAAAACAAACAAAAAACCAAGAGATAGAAGAAAACACATAGGATATAAAAGTCATTATTGGGGGTGGAGCCAAGATGGCCGAATAGGAACAGCTCAGGTCTACAGCTCCCAGCGTGAGAGACACAGAAGACGGGTGATTTCTGCATTTCCGTTTCAGGTACGGGGTTCATCTCACTAGGGAGTGCCAAACAGTGGGTGCAGGACAGTTGGTGCAGCGCACTGTGCGTGAGCCCAAGCAGGGCAAGGCATTGCCTCACTCGGGAGCGCAAGGGGTCAGGGAGTTCCCTTTCCTAGTCAAAGAAAGGGGAAACAGACAGCACCTGGAAAATCGGGTCAGTCCCACCCTAATACTGT
The DNA here is from genome assembly GCF_028878055.3 of Symphalangus syndactylus. Lineage (NCBI taxonomy): Eukaryota > Metazoa > Chordata > Mammalia > Primates > Hylobatidae > Symphalangus > Symphalangus syndactylus. Next base: position 57,899,514 of record NC_072445.2, read on the forward strand.
GCTTTTCCAACGGGCCTGGCAAATGGCACACCAGGAGATTGTGTCCCGCACCTGGCTCGGAGGGTCCTATGCCCACGGAGTCTGGCTGATTGCTAGCACAGCAGTCTGAGATCAAACTGCAAGGCGGTAGCGAGGCTGGGGGAGGGGCGCCCACCATTGCCCAGGCTTGCTTAGGTAAACAAAGCAGCCAGGAAGCTCAAACTGGGTGGAACCCACCACAGCTCAAGGAGGCCTGCCTGCCTCTGTAGGCTCCACCTCTGGGGGCAAGGCACAGACAAACAAAAATTCAGCAAGAACCTCTGCAGACTTAAATGTCCCTGTCTGACAGCTTTGAAGAGAGCAGTGGTTCTCCCAGCACGCAGCTGGATATCTAAGAACCGACAGACTGCCTCCTAAAGTGGGTCCCTGACCCCCGAGCAGCCTAACTGGGAGGCACCCCCCAGTGGGACAGATTGACACCTCACTCTGCCAGGTACTCCTCTGAGACAAAACCTCCAGAGGAACTATCAGACAGCTGAATTTGTGGTCTCACGAAAATCCACTGTTCTGCAGCCACCGCAGCTGACACTCAGCCAAACAGGGTCTGGAGTGGACCTCTAGCAAACTCCAACAGACCTGCAGCTGAGGGTCCTGTCTGGGAGAAGGAAAACTAACAAACAGAAAGGACATCCACACCAAAAATCCATCTGTACATCACCATCATCAAAGACCAAAAGTAGATAAAACCACAAAGATGGGGAAAAAATAGAGCAGAAAAACTGGAAACTCTAAAAAGCAGAGCACCTCTCCTCCTCCAAAGGAACGCAGTTCCTCACCAGCAACGGAACAAAGCTGGATGGAGAATGACTTTGACGAGTTGACAGAAAAAGGCTTCTGACGATCAAACTACTCCAAGCTATGGGAGGAAATTCAAAACAATAGCAAAGAAGTTAAAAACTTTGAAAAAAAAATTAGACGAATGGATAACTAGAATAACCAATGGAGAGAAGGGCTTAAAGGAGCTGATGGAGCTGAAAGCCAAGTTTCGAGAACTACGCGAAGATTGCACAAGCCTCGGGAGCCAATGCGATCAACTGGAAGAAAAGGTATCAGTGATGGAAGATGAAATGAACCAAATGAAGCGAGAAGGGAAGTTTAGAGCAAAAAGAATGAAAAGAAACGAACAAAGCCTCCAAGAAATTTGGGACTATGTGAAAAGACCGAATCTACGTCTGATTGGTGTACCTGAAAATGATGGGGAGAATGGAACCAAGTTGGAAAACACTCTGCAAGATATTATCCAGGAGAACTTCCCCAATCTAGCAAGGCAGGCCAACATTCAGATTCAGGAAATGCAGAGAACGCCACAAAAACACTCCTCGAGAACAGCAACTCCAAGACACATAATTGTCAGATTCACCAAAGTTGAAATGAAGGAAAAAATGTTAAGGGCGGCCACAGAGAAAGGTCGGGTTACCCACAAAGGGAAGCCCATCAGACTAACAGCTGATCTCTCCGCAGAAACTCTACAAGCCAGAAGAGAGTAGGGGCTGATATTCAACATTCTTAAAGAAAAGAATTTTCAATCCAGAATTTCATATCCAGCCAAACTAAGCTTCATAAGTGAAGGAGAAATAAAATACTTTATAGACAAGCAAATGCTGAGTGATTTTGTCACCACCAGGCCTGCCCTAAAAGAGCTCCTGAAGGAAGCACTAAACATGGAAAGGAACAACCGGCACCAGCAACTGCAAAAACATGCCAAACTGTAAAGATCATCAAGGCTAGGAAGAAACTGCATCAACTAACGAGCAACATAACCAACTAACATCATAATGATAGGATCAAATTCACACATAACAATATTAACTTTAAATGTAAATGGGCTAAATGCTCCAAATAAAAGACACAGACTGGCAAAGTGGATAAGGAGTCAAGACCCATCAGTGTGCTGTATTCAGGAAACCCATCTCACGTGCAGAGACACACATAGACTCAAAATAAAGGGATGGAGGAAGATCTATCAAGCAAATGGAAAACAAAAAAAGGCAGGGGTTGCAACCCTAGTCATTGATAAAATAGACTTTAAACCAACAAAGATCAAAAGAGACAAAGAAGGCCATTACATAATGGTAAAGGGATCAATTCAACAAGAAGAGGAACTATCCTAAATATATATGCACCCAACACAGGAGCACCCAGATTCATAAAGCAAGTCCTGAGTGACCTACAAAGGGACTTAAACTCCCACACAATAATAATGGGAGATTTTAACACCCCACTGTCAATATTAGACAGATCAACGAGACAGAAAGTTAACAAGGATATCCAGGAATTGAACTCAGCTCTGCACAAAGTGGACCTAATAGACATCTACAGAACTCTCCACCCCAAATCAACAGAATATACATTTTTTTCAGCACCACACCACACCTATTCCAAAATTGACCACATAGTTGGAAGTAAAGCTCTCCTCAGCAAATGTAAAAGAACAGAAATTATAACAAACTGTCTCTCAGACCACAGTGCAATCAAACTAGAACTCAGGATTAAGAAACTCAGTCAAAACCGCTCAACTACATGGAAACTGAACAACCTGCTCCTGAATGACTATTGGGTACATAATGAAATGAAGGCAGAAATAAAGATATTCTTTGAAACCAATGAGAACAAAGACACAACATACCAGAATCTCTGGGACACATTCAAAGCACTGTGTAGAGGGAAATTTATAGCACTAAATGCCCACAAGAGAAAGCAGGAAAGATCCAAAACTGACACCCTAACATCACAATTAAAAGAACTAGAAAAGCAAGAGCAAACATATTCAAAAGCTAGCAGAAGGCTAGAAATAACTAAAATCAGAGCAGAACTGAAGGAAATAGAGACACAAAAAACCCTTCAAAAAATTAATGAATCCAGGAGCTGGTTTTTTGAAAAGATCAACAAAATTGATAGACTGCTAGCAAGACTAATAAAGAAGAAAAGAGAGAAGAATCAAATAGATGCAATAAAAAATGAAAAAGGGGATATCACCACCGATCCCACAGAAATACAATCTACCATCAGAGAATACTACAAACACCTCTATGCAAATAAACTAGAAAATCTAGAAGAAATGGATAAATTCCTCGACAAATACACCCTCCCAACACTAAACCAGGAAGAAGTTCAATCTCTGAATAGACCAATAACAGGCTCTGAAATTGTGGCAACAATCAATAGCTTACCAACCAAAAAGAGTCCAAGACATGATGGATTCACAGCCGAATTCTACCAGAGGTACAAGGAGGAACTGGTACCATTCCTTCTGAAACTATTCCAATCGATAGAAAAAGAGGGAATCCTCCCTAACACATTTTAGGAGGCCAGCATCGTCCTGATACCAAAGCCTGGCAGAGACATAACCAAAAAAGAGAATTTCAGACCAATATCCTTGATGAACATTGATGCAAAAATCCTCAATAAAATACTGGCAAACCGAATCCAGCAGCACATCAAAAAGCTTATATACCATGATCAAGTGGGCTTCATCCCTGGGATGCCAGGCTGGTTCAACATACACAAATCAATAAATGTAATCCAGCATATAAACAGAACCAAAGACAAAAACCACATGATTATCTCAATAGATGCAGAAAAGGCCTTTGACAAAATTCAACAACCCTTCATGCTAAAAACTCTCAATAAATTAGGTATTGATGGGATGTATCTCAAAATAATAAGAGCTATCTATGACAAACCCACAGCCAATATCATACTGAATGGGCAAAAACTGGAAGCATTCCCTTTGAAAACTGGCACAAGACAGGGATGCCCTCTCTCACCACTCCTATTCAACACAGTGCTGGAAGTTCTGGCCAGGGCAATCAGGCAGAAGGAAATAAAGGGTATTCAATTAGGAAAAGAAGTCAAATTGTCCCTGTTTGCAGATGACATGATTGTATATCTAGAAAACCCCACTGTCTCAGACCAAAATCTCCTTAAGCTGATTAGCAACTTCAGCAAAGTCTCAGGATACAAAATCAATGTACAAAAATCACAAGCAGTCTTGTACACCAATCACAGACAGAGAGCCAACTCATGAGTGAACTCTCACTCACAATTGCTTCAAAGAGAATCAAATATCTAGGAATCCAACTTACAAGGGATGTGAAGGACCTCTTCAAGGAGAACTACAAACCACTGCTCAATGAAATCAAAGAGGATACAAACAAATGGAAGAACATTCCATGCTCATGGGTTGGAAGAATCAATATCGTGAAAATGGCCATACTGCCCAAGGTAATTTATAGATTCAATGCCATCCCCATCAAGCTACCAATGACTTTCTTCACAGAATTGGAAAAAACTACTTTAAAGTTCATAGAGAACCAAAAAAGAGCCAGCATAGCCAAGTCAATCCTAAGCCAAAAGAACAAAGCTGGAGGCATCACGCTACCTGACTTCAAACTATACTACAAGGCTACAGTAACCAAAACAGCATGGTACTGGTACCACAACAGAGACATAGATCAATGGAACAGAACAGAGCCCTCAGAAATGATGCCGCATAGCTACAACTATCTGATCTTTGACAAACCTGACAAAAACAAGCAATGGGGAAAGGATTCCCTACTTAATAAATGGTGCTGGGAAAACTGGCTAGCCATATGTAGAAAGCTGAAACTGGATCCCTTCCTTACACCTTATACAAAACTTAATTCAAGATGGATTAAAGACTTACATGTTAGACCTAAACCCATAAAAACTCTAGAAGAAAGCCTAGGCAATACCATTCAGGACATAGGCATGGGCAAGGACTTCATGTCTAAAACACCAAAAGCAATGGCAACAAAAGCCAAAATTGACAAATGGGATCTCATTAAACTAAAGAGCTTCTGCACAGCAAAAGAAACTACCATCAGAGTGAACAGGCAACCTACAGAATGGGAGAAAATTTTTGCAACCTACTCATCTGACAAAGGGCTAATATCCAGAATCTACAATGAACTCAAACAAATTTACAAGAAAAAAACAAACAACCCCATCAAAAAGGGGGCGAAGGACATGAACAGACACTTCTCAAAACAAGACATTTATGCAGCCAAAAAACACATGAAAAAATGCTCATCATCACTGGCCATCAGAGAAATGCAAATCAAAACCACAATGAGATACCATCTCACACCAGTTAGAATGGCCATCATTAAAAAGTCAGGAAACAACAGGTGCTGGAGAGGATGTGGAGAAATAGGAACACTTTTACACTGTTGGTGGGACTGTAAACTAGTTCAACCATTGTGGAAGTCAGTGTGGCGATTCCTCAGCGATCTAGAATTAGAAATACCATTTGACCCAGCCATCCCATTAATGGGTATATACCCAAAGGACTATAAATCATGCTTCTGTAAAGACACAAGCACATGTATGTTTGTTGCGGCACTATTCACAATAGCAAAGACTTGGAACCAACCCAAATGTCCAACAACGATAGACTGGATTAAGAAAATGTGGCACATATACACCATGGAATACTATGCAGCCATAAAAAATGATGAGTTCATGTCCTTTGTAGGGACATGGATGAAACTGGAAAACATCATTCTCAGTAAACTATCGCAAGGACAAAAAACCAAACACCATATGTTCTCACTCATAGGTGGGAATTGAACAATGAGAACTCATGGACACAGGAAGGGGAACATCACACTCCGGGGACTGTTGTGGGTTGGGGGGACGGGGGAGGGACAGCATTAGGAGATATACCTAATGCTAAATGACGAGTTAATGGGTGAAGCAAAACAACACGGCACATGGATACATATGTAACAAACCTGCACATTGTGCACATGTACCCTAAAACCTAAAGTATAATAAAAAAAAAAAAGTCATTCTTGATCATATTGAAACAATTTTAAAGACAAGAGCAATTCCAAGGCTTGATATTTTTTCCTCCATTGGTTCAAACAGCCTATTGCAATTAAATTCTATTAAGATAGTAGAGTTGAAGGCAACAAACACCCAAATGGGAAATGAAAAAACAAATCATCTTACCTGCTGACGTGTGTTTGAACTTTTCGCTTTTCTTCTTCCTCCATTTCCAAGGCTTGAAAATCCTTCCCAGGTTGGCAAACTTACTTCTCCTGCGGATGGGTGGGGTGTGGGTGCCTGGGACGAGGGAGTCAGAACGCATTGCCGCCAGCCTCTCCACTTCCTCAGCTTGTTATTTCCAAGAAAGAGATGAAAATAAAGAGAGAAAAAAAGTGTTAAAATGGGAGCCTCACAGATGGCCAACGTTTTCCATGGTTACAGATAACAGAAACCACGTGACTAGAGTTTCTCTTTGCCTTTTGGAATGGAAGTCATACCATTGTGTTCTGAAGGCTGAGGACAGTTGGCCAACCCCTAGAAATTCAAAACACCCCAACCAAATTTGCTCAACTTCTACATAGGCTGGAGGAGGAAGAGAAAGAGGAGGAGAGCTCTCTGGACAAACCAGGGACTACCACCCAAAACAGGGAGAGGCCACCAGAAGATTCAAATGAGAGTCAGTGTAACTACTGGTTCGGCAATTTCTCAAATAAGACTTGGCAGACGTAATCACTACAGCACTGTCTACTGAGAAAAAAGAAGGGAGAAAACATTTATCAACTGTCTATTCCAAAGCCAACGTCTCCAATACCCACTGCTGTCTACTTCCCACTAGCTGGCTTTACCTAGACCTTCAGCAGCACTGAAATCTGTTAAGCAAGTGACTGTACTTTAGGATTACTGATCGATTTTAGAGTCACTCACACTTCCATTAGATTTTACAATTGTCTTAATTCCACTAGTTTTTCTTTTCCTGGAGTCTTTCTTAAAAAAAAATTATTAGAAATTGAGAGCTGGGGGTATCTTTAGGGAAAATCTATGCTAATCCCAATAATGAAACACTTGAGCATATTCAGACTTTCAATCTCATAATGCCTAGTGGACCCTTCCTTAAAGGCCACAATCATCCCACCCTCTTTTTACCACATGAAATAAAACAAACTCTTTTCCATATTTACAGATTCCAATACCCCAACTTGAATTTTTAAGAAAGGAATAATCGGAGAAAATAAGCTCTTTGGCAAAATTGAGGGCGTGGAAGGAATTCAACTTCCCAGAAAGCAAAATGTTATCTGAAGCCGTGGCAAATCCCAAACCACTTTGTTCCCTCAAAAAAATCATCCAAACTTCTGCAACCTATGCATTCCTTGCAAGTTCAACCTGCCAATGACCATATAAAAATGATAGTCTGCTTGTTATGGTCTGAACATAGTTTTAACTCAGGAGATCCATTCATTCAATACATATGGAATTTTGAGTGTGTGCTGTGGCAGTTGTATTGGTGACAGATGTGATAAGCTAGTAAGAGCTCCTCACAGCAGGACTGAAAGAAAGTAGATGGAATTGAGAGACACGTCGGAAGCAAAGTCAAAAGAACTTAGTGACTGATTGAGTGACCAGAAGGACTGGAGGCAGATCATTGGCAATTCCCAGATTCAGGTCAGCAGAGTGGTATCCTTCATTCATACAGACAAGGAAGACAGGGGAGGGCACAGGTTTAGGGGTGAGGGTAGTGATGATTTGGACATGCTGCAGTGAAGAGGGCACTTAAACCTTTACTACCTGGTTCAATGCACTGGGAGCTCCTCTTTTCAATCATTTAATTAAGTGGCCACTTAAATCTCTGACAGATACTCTGATCATTTCTGGGGAAGACACACAGGAAAACTGGTCTTGAGCACAGAGTCCCAAGGAGGACATAGAGGGATCAGTGTGTAAGAACATACCACAACAGAGCTACAATGTAAAACTCAGTGTAAGCGAAGAGGAGAGAGCAACTAATTATGCTTCACAGCATTGGAGAAGACCTCGAGGGAGGTCACTTTGGGCTTAAGTTTTGAAAGAGGAGGGACTGTTCTCCTGGCAAGGGGAAGAAGGAGAAGTGGATCCCTGGGAGGAGAAACAGACCCAACAGGAACAGAGAGGGAAGAAGGCATGGAACGTCTAGGGACTTCAAGGAACTCAGTCAACTGTCAGCCTGTGACGTGAGGTGAGATGAAGCACTAGTGGAGAGAGACAGGGGTTGGAGGGTCTGGAACCAGATCATGTAAGCCCTTGGAATGAATTGGCATTTGGGGTTTGAGCAGAGGGACAAGGAGAATTTGAAAATGGGAAACTGGTATTATCACATTCAACCAAAATGTATTGCATGTCCACTCTGTACCAGATGCTTAGGCTATGATGGTAAACAAAACAGATAAAAATACCAACTCATAGAGCTCACATGCAGAGGTATGGTGAAGGGCAGACAGCAAACACTGAAGCCAAATAAATTATAGAGTATGCCAGAAGATACTTGCTTTGGGGAAAAAAATAATGAGTGGAACCTGGTAAAATAGTTCAAGAGTACCTTGGGTGGAATGGGGGTGGTCAGCCTGATCGAGAAGGTACATGATGAGGATGCAATTAGATTTGTTTCTTAGGAAGATCGTTGCAGCAGCAAAGGTAACCTGACTTGGAATATGGGGAAATCCTTGACAGAGAGAACAATCAGGAGGACACTGCAATCACGGTAACTAGGATTCAAGCAGGGGCATGACAGAAGGATAGGAAGAAAAGATGGGATTCAGCCAGGTGGGAGAATCAGCAGATTTGGTAACTCTCTGGATAAACATGAGGAAGTACCAGGAAGTAAGAATGGCTAACATTTTTAGTTTTCATGACTATGTCAATGTGATGATTTTACATGATTTAAAGAATTTGATGACAAAGGAAGAAGCAGAATAGGATGGCAGCTCAATGGGGACAAGAATTTTGCAGCCAGATAATTCAGTATTTTTGCAAAGGCTTTTTAGGGGTTAGAACTTTATTTCCTGAGGTAACGAAGAACTATTGAGAGGAAATTTGCCAAGGTAGGAAGGAGAGACTTGATTTGGGGGTCAGTAGGCTGAGCTGCCAGAGCCAGGGGAAAGTGAGAGATCGAAGATGTAGAAAAAAGGCTGAGAAATGTATGAAACATGGTTCTTAGGAAGGAGAAGAAGCGGGATCAAAAGAGCACAAAAGTATTACTGATCAGGAGATTTTATGCTGAGTGATTGAAAGTTTGAACTGAGGTCTCTGATCACAAATGGCATAGATCAGATGTGGGCCTCAGGGAGATTAATCTAGCAGCAGTGGTAAAAGAACAGATTATTGGAGGCTAAGGGAGGAAGATAAAAGATTCAGAAGGTTTTAAGTATGGGTCATGGAACGGCTGAGGAGAGTGGTAACAATAACAACAACACAGCTACCACAAGGAATAAAAAAGGAAATCAAATCAGGCAAGTAAATGGCCTCAGAAGTAACACTGAATTTGAGCATTCTGCTTTTTAAATGGCATCAGCTGCTCGAGTTGGTGCTTCTTCAACAATGTCAGCAGAGCCACCCAAGTAGTGATAATTGCGGGAAACCACAGCAAAGAGGTGTTGAGTCCAGGAGAGAAGCAAAGTCACCAGAGTCCAGAGGTCTGATTCTCACAGGTCACTTCCTCTTTCATACTCATCCTTTCCCCTCATTTCTTACCTTGGTGTATAGTCTTGTTGTTGCTTTTGTCCAGATTTTACAAGTCTCCAAACCTATATTCCCAGACTTACTCTCCTACCTTCAAACCTGTATTGGATACTTTTACTAGAAGCCTGTTCCTTGTAGGAACTGCAGGTGGCTCCCCACAGCATACAGTAGGAAGTTCTAATTTCCTGTATTGGCCTTCAGACAAGGCCAAGAATCACTTATTCAAGTTTTTTCTTCCATGAAATAACCTATTTTTTATATTAAAACAACCTGACTTATTACTCTCAACCTGAGTAAGCTGCTCAGAATGATTTTCTAGTACTTCTCTAAACACGTGTTATAGCCAAAATGAAATACTCCTTGTAGAAGCACTCATGCCGGGATCTCTGGATCCCAGTGGGCTTCAAGGGGATGGGTATCTGCGTTTGGTTGGAAGATTTCCTATCATTCTTTGATTCTCAAAACAGCCTAAGACACAAAAGGTGAAGTTTTTAAAATATTCAGTTTGAGAATTCTCTGAGTTCGGCCAACATAAAACATCTGCTAAAAGTTAAAGAGAGATTATATACAGAATCCTTTAAAAAATCAAGATAGCAATTATTCAGGGTTGATACGGAGTTTGCTTCTTATAGTTGGCACTCAATAATGACTTATTAAATAGATAACTGGATAACTGCATTTGATTCAGTTCATTCCCTCACATCTTCAGAGGTATGAAAATATGTATCGTTATTTGTCTTTAAAAAAAAAGTGCCATGAGAACCAAAAGGCTTTTCCATAATCACATCTTTAAGAAATGGATACAAACTATTCTGAAATTGCCCCATTAAAATAATGATATGAAATTAGAAGTGCCTTTGAAAAAACGAGAGTGGCAAGGAACAGAGGGTATTATAAAGGTATAATTATAACTCAATAGTTAAATGAATCCTTAATAAGTATTATTATGAAATTCATGATGTTTAGCTCTTAAATTCAGTAGATTATTGAGCAGACTGGATCACATTAGGTTTAGTTGATTTATATTTTAATCACCCCATTACATTTTTCTCCAATTCATTTGATGATGGGGGCTAGCTTTGCCATCAGATAATGATATTGGAGGGCTTAAGTGTGAGGATGGCTCAAGAGTGAGCCAACTTATGAACACAGTTTGAAAAGGAAGGGAAGGCTTGGTGCGGTGGCTCATGCCTATAATCCCAGCACTTTGGGAGGCCAAGGCAGGTGGATCACCTGAGGTCAGGAGTTCAAGACCAGCCTGGCCAACATGGTGAAACCCTGTCTCTACTAAAAATACAAAAATAAGCTGGGTGTGGTGGCGTGTGCCTGTAATCCCAGCTACCAAGGCTGAGGCAGGAGAATCGCTTGAACCCAAGAGGCAGAGGTTGCAGTGAGCCAAGATTGCACCATTACACTCCAGCATAGGTGACAAAAGTGAAACTCCATCATACACACACACACACACACACACACACAAAGACGTGAAACAAAAAAACAGGGCTCAGAATAAAGTGGTCTCCCACTGCAGGAACCAGAGAAAGAAAGGGATGAAGGCAAGTGGGAGAGCAGGGCGCAGCCTGCCATGTTTTGAAATCACAAACAGCCTTTTTCGGAAATGGAGCATGTAAAGACAGCTTCACTTTGGCCTGCTCAACGGTGGCTACCTCATGCTGTCTGGAGAAAATGCTGAGCCACACATGAATCGGCTTGAATGTCAACTGCCAGGACTAAGCATGCTGAATCAAAACGTTGGAAGCTGGGCAGCTGAGCTCCTTCAGAAGGCTGGAGTGAGGAGCGAGCCATGGGCAAGCAAACTCCTGGGGTCTTTCCTGCTCTACCATCCAAGAGAACACTCTTTAAAGGATCACACAGTTTGGGCTCCCACTTATGACAAAACTGGGTTTTGTTTTATCCACAGGGTGGAAATTATTGGGAGATGATTTTTCTTTCTCCTTAGAAAGGCCAGTAAGAAAATGTATGCATGATTTTAATGAACAAGAACCAAAGTACCCAGGCCTGATGGTGTTCTGAACCCCAGTCCTTGTGGCAGCCTGGGATTACTCTTGGTGGGCTCCTAGGTCACGCAGTGGGAGGAGCTGGGCCGGGGCTTGGGGCGCACCTCAGGTGCACCATATTTCTCCTGGTGGTTTGGCTTTCAAAAGGCATGTGCGAGGATGGCACCACCTTGGCTTTCTGCTGGCCTAGAAAGTGCTAGTCATACAGTATCCCAGGGAGCAACCTGGAATGAAGGCAGCATGGTGTCTGTGCCATCTGATGTCTAGTCAGAGTCAGCACCAGAGGCAGGAGTGCAGCCCATTTGGGATCCCAGTGGAGATCTCTCCATGTGCAAAAATGCTCCTAGGGTTTTTGGAGGACCTAAGATTCTCATAGATTGGATTGTTTCTTAACCCTAAGTGAACTCAATAACAGAACGTTTATGTTGCAGGATCTGATAACCTTCACTTTTGCTTGTGATTAGAAGGGGTTATATACCCTCCTTATTTCACCATCCTAGGAATGGGAACCAAAGATCAGAGTGGAGGTAAGGTAGGCTGTCAGCTCACTATGCTGAAGCAGCACTGCTTTTTTTTTTTGAGACAGGGCTTTGCTCTGTCACCCATGCTGGAGTGCAGTGACGTGATCTCAGTTCACTGCAACCTCCACCTCCCAGGTTCAAGCCATTCTCATGCCTCAGCCTCCTGAGTAGCCGGGACTACAGGTGCGCACTACCACACTCGGCTAATTTTTGTATTTTTAGCAGAGACAAGGTTTCACCATGTTGTCCAGGCTGGTCTTGAACTCCTGGCCTCATGTGATCCGCCCACCTTGGCCTCCCAAAGTGCTAGGACTACAGGTGTGAGCCACCACGGCCAGCCTGCGCTGCCTTTTCCTCCCCTGCAAAATGATGCCACACAGGTGCCCAGCCATTTAGAAAGGTCCCTTTTATAAATGTACTGTCACTTTCAGAGCTACCTTATCATAAATAAATGAAGGGTTGATGTGAATTGTCAGGCATATGAGGACACTATTTTTCCTTTTTCACTCTAGAATAAGTCATGCCATATACTTATAGAGGCTGGATCTCTTGGAAGAGTTTCTGACAACCTAGAATTGATTAACTAGAATTTTTTTTGTTGTTGTTTTTTGATTTTTTTTTTTTAAAGAGTAAAACATGTTTATTCTAAAAATCCAGAGTGCCTACCTGGTTTCATTAGGAATGGGATGGGGACATAAAGTGGGGAGTGGATGGGACAAGGATTGGGCATTAAAGAGGGAAAACGATGGGGACAAGAGACTCTTTTAGCACAGAGAGGTTGCCTGGTTAAAGGAAAAATATACACCATGAAGGAGTTGGGAGATAAATCAACAAGGCCATGTTGTCCAAGAGCTATTAAACACAGACACGATGCCTGAGAGAGTACTCATGTTAACATCGGTGAGTACGAGGATCACTGACCTTCACTGCCCTCACTTCCTCCTTTCAGGCTCTTCTGCGCCTCTGTGCATCACCCTCCTCCTCCCCATCCCTTAGCATCCAGTCAAAGAGGGATCCAATTTATGTATTATCACGAAGCTGTGGACACTGATACTGGCTGAGCATATGGTAATGAGACAGCAACATTTAACTAAGGGTTTATCTGTCTGAATCCAAAGACTGGATGACTTGAGTAATGCAAGTCCCGGTGGGGATGGGTAGGAGGGAGCTCTGGTGCTCCTCAGCTGCTTGGACACACAGGTGGCTATCTTTTCTACCTAGGAACCATCAGAGGAAATGCCACTTACATTCCACACAAAACAACACCCACACCCCAGACGCAACCATTCTGCCACATCATGACATTTGGCAGTCTTCCCCACTACATCTCTGGAGGGAGAGGTCAATGTTTACATTGAGAGAGTTGCTTATCAATCTTACTGCTTACAAGAATGGCAGTGCTCATGGGGGAAGAACCAATAGTGTGTGCATGCCTATATGATAGAGTCCTGTGGGCTGGGAGTGGTGGGAGAAGGGAGGGAGGCTGCGCATACCTGGACCCAAACTTCTCAGCGGATTTGCTCAGGCTCCTGGCCAACTTCCTCCTTTGTCTCTGGCTTCTACAGAGTTCTGCCTGGTAAAGGCAGCTCTCCTCACTGCCGGGAGCAAGTCCCTAGGGATGCTTTCATCATAGGTGTACTGCTGCCTCCTGCACTGTGAACAGGCAGAGCTGCCCTTTAGTGGCCCCCTGGGAAAACACTGTGCTGACACACAATGCGGGGAGATGGGAAGGAAGGGAAACTCAGGGATCCATAGATCCAAAGATGGCCCAAGTCATGTTTCTGTTAATTTGTTCCTGAAGCATGAATTGACAGTCAAGAAGAATACAAGAGCATCCATAAATCCTGGTGCCCTAAGATGTACTAATTTTAAAGAAAGCAAGAGGGTAGCTCTCCTGGTTTTGGAATTGTAGGCCACTGTATCAGAAAGAGGCCACATGACTAATGTGGTCTATGGGACTCTGCGTTTCCTCCTAACAGGAGGGGGGATTGTAAACGGTACAGTGCTTCCTTAGGTATCGGTGCTGATGACTATTATGACGGTAAAGATGATCATTGATGATGACGATGACGATAACAGCATCCATAACAGCTAACATTTTTCAGTCACTAAGTCTATTCCAGACACTGATCTAAGCACTTAAAATGTGTTACCTTACATAATCCTCAAATTAAAGTTGTGAGCGAGGGCTATATATTATCCCCATTTTAGAGCTGGAGAAATTGAGAAGGGACTAATGAATAGGAAAAAGTGATTCTGGAAAGAAGAGAAACACATGCTTTTAATTAAGACATTGCAAGAATGTCTCCTCGATGTGTGAGCGTCTGGCTTTTTGAATCTTTGTATTACTCACTAAAGTCATAGGAGGGCTTCAGGGATGAGGGAGGAAATGAGCTGCTGTTTTGAAAAGGCTGCAAAACAGATGCCAATTATAAATTGAACCTACTGTAGCAAGAGAAAAGAGGAGCTGTCTTACCATAAAATGTCATAATATAGATGTACACCTGTCTGTAGGTGCACTGGAGAATACCCGCCCTAGATCACTAGGACAAGAAGAACCGGTAGGACATTATCTACTAAGGACCTGTGCTCAAGCTGCAATTATGAACTCAGCGGGTGCCAGTCAGGCCTGGAATAGGCTCAGATCTGCTTCACTTAGAAAATGCTAACCATCGTGTATAGGGGAAAAATATTATGAAACCAGGACGATGTGGGTCCAGATCCGGAATCTACCACCTAATAGCTGCTGGTGGAGGTGAGTTCTTTCTGGCCCCCACTAGGTGGCAAGGGCTTCCTAATTCTCCTCTGGAGAGTCATTCCTCCTCTCCTGGCACTCTGGGTGGTTCAGGAAGTTCATCTCCGTCCTGACGCCAGAGGTGGGCATGTGACCCAGTGCTGGCCAATCAGAGCACTGCATCTCCACCCTCCACCCACAGTAATTAATTCAGGGATGAGCCATTGAGCTTGGCCAGGCAATGAGACTTAAGGCTGGAATTTGTTGGAACTACTGATAAACATGCTCTTTCAACTGGGATTGCAGATTACACAGGCTCTAAGCCTAGTCAGAGTAGGGGTCACAAACTAAAACATCTTCATTTAGCCTTGGTTAATATTAGAAGAATCTGCAGGTCACAATGATGATTCATAAGCGTTGAGAAGAAACGGTCCTATTATGTCAAATACTTCATATTTCCTAAGAACTGTGTTGGAAGGATGAAGATACTTCTATTCCATGAACACAAGGCAATGAAGAGAGCACATTGTGAACGGACCAGACAGGTAGGGAGGAAAGTTCCTATTTAAATTTAAAATTATAAAATTTAAAACATTAAATTTAAAATTATAAAATTTAAAACATTAAATTTAAAATTATAAAATTTAAAACATTAAATTTAAAATTATAAAATTTAAAACATTAAATTTAAAATTATAAAATTTAAAACATTAAATTTAAAGTTATAAAATTTAAAATATTAAATTTAAAATTATAAAATTTAAAATATTAAATTTAAAATTATACAGGTTCTATATTGTTAGACTTATTGAGCTAATAGATATTATTATCAAAATTCTTCCATAGATAGTCAGTACAAAATTCTTGTTTTATCTACCAGGAATGTATCCTTCAACCACTAACATATATAATGACTACAAAAACTTATAAAACATTCTGCTGTTCATTTAATCTATAGAATACATTTGTGTTGGCAACAGAACTTATTTAAATTGTAAATAAACTCCCAAGTCTTGTGTTAATCCAAAGCAACAATCTTTAAATAACGTAGACCCTTTTTTCATCTTAAATCCTTAGACCCTAGGGTCTGATATTCTTCTTGCAGTTAAATAAATAGTGCCTTTCACAGACTCAAATTCCACCTCAACAAAGCCTGGTTTCCCCTGCAGGGGTGAGCAGACTCTTTCTGTTAAGCCAAATAGTAAGTACTTTAGGCTTTATGGACCATATAGGCTCTGTTGAAGTACTCTACTCTGCTGATGCACTGTAAAAGCAGCAGTAGACTAATATGCCCAAACGGGCATGTCTGTATTCCAATAAAACTTTATTAATAAAAATAAGCATCTGGCCTGCATGGCCATAGCTTGTCAACCCCTGTCCTATAGAGCTGCAGATAATCTTTCAGCCTCCCCAACCCCCACCCTTTTTTTTTTTTGAGACGTAATCTCACTTTGTCACCAAGGCTGGAGTGCAGTGGCTCCATCTTGGTTCACTGCAACCTCCACCTCCCAGGTTAAAGCGGTTCTTGTGTCTCCACCTCCCAAGTAGCTGGGATTACAGGCACGCACCACCGCGCCCAGCTAATTTGAGCTTTAAGAAGAAAGCTCAAATTATTTTTAGTAGAGACAGGGTTTTGCCATGTTGGCCAGGCTGATCTCGAACCCCTGACCTCAAGTGATCCACCAACCTCAGCCTCTCAAAGTGCTGGGATTACAGGCGTGAGCCACCATGCCCACTCCTTTCAGCCACTTTAGTGGCAGAGCCTGCCTGAGAATTGAGCCACAACAGAGACAAAGAGAACAGAGATGACTCAATGAAACTGAAACCTCATTACATCACTTGGTCTTCTGGATCCAGCCCTGCCTGAAACCATTAAACCCTGAATATTTTCCTTACACGAAGTAATAAATTCTCTTTTTTATTTACACTAGGTTGAGTGGGGTTCTCTTTTACTTGCAACTAAAAGGTTTCTAACAAATTCACTGTGTGACCTTAGGAAAGTCCCATCAGCTTCCTGTCTGTAAAATGGGGATAATACAGACTTATAAAGATTAATAGGCATATACTAATAGCATTCTTTTGGGGCACAGAACATGGGCTCAAATAAAGTTATTTAAAAGTGAAAAGTCTCCTCTGGTATCAATCAGACCACCTGGCTAATAAGCCTTCCACTAGGGGTGAAATTCGTTACCACTTCATCACTAGAATATCCCTAAAGGACTTACATGAATTTGAAAAGTTTTGGAGGCTGTCAACTGTGCTGTCTCTTCAGACTAGTGGATCTCAAAATTTAGCGCATATAAGAATCAATTGAAGTACCTGTTAAGAATTTTAATCCATCTCAGATCTAGTGAACCAGGAATATGAATGCATAAATAAGCAGCCCAGGTAATTTTGACGGCAGTGTTCTGAGAATCACTCTTCTAGACCTGCAGCATTCCTAATGAACCCTAGCATCCTACTCCCTTCTTCCCAACTATATCCATTGCCTTCAGGTGGCTGGCTACGAAGAAAGATCCTTAGTGTAGAAAATTCCATTATACCTCAGTGCTGCCTGGCAGTCCCTAAAACCTGAAATCACTGGGAATAATTTTAAAATGCCTAATGTTCATGTAGTGCTTCATTCTAAATGCTTTTAGATCTATTATCTCATTAGATATCTTCACAACACCTCCATTATGTAGGTGGGGTATAACATTTCATTTGTTTCTGTATATATGACTATGGTACTATTTTCTCAAAGAATCGAATTACAATGTAGCCTTTTAATGGCTCTGAGAAGGTCTACAATAAACTTTTTAAACTCTGTTGAAACCTTTACTTTCCAAACTTAATTTAATCACAAATATGGTTGGCTGGTGTTTTTTTGTGGGACACCATTAAGGTCTCATAGACTTGTGTTCCATGAAACACAATTTATCAAATGTTGAGTATCTTTTTGTACCATTCTGTAGTTAAACGAACCGAGACACAGAGGAGTCAAGGGATTTGCCTAGAACGTGGCAACTCACACAAAGTTACCGTGGTCCAGGACTGAGTCTAGAGACTTGTCATTCATACATCTTTTCCTGTGGATGGTTTGAGGATGCTCAAGACCAGGCAGTGCAGGCTTTTTGATTCAACCTTTGCAATGTCCTTCCCTCCATTAATACTGTCAAGGTTAATACACTCCTGGACATTTTTTCTGTCTTGAACTCATTCCAAAATCTCATGATAACAGCCACTCTGTTACCTATTAAGTGTAGGATGATAGAGAACCTGATGAAACTTGACATTCCATTTGAGAATCATTTCTTGAGTCTACTTCCTTTTAAGCTCAGATTTCTCATTTTCTCTCTCTGATGACATGACCCTGTTTCCTTATGTAGCTCCCATTACCTCCCAGACGAGTTTTTCAGTGCCATTTGTCATTTGTGTAGTGACGAGGTGAAATCCAAATAGCACTTCTGAAGTGAATATTTTTGCAAGGGTGTTGATCCTTGCTAAAACATTCTTTTCTTCTTCTCTTCTCTCTCTCTCTCTCTGTGTGTGTGTGTGTGTGTGTGTGTCTTTTAATTACCACCAGTGGCTCTAACTTGGACCTGTTTTAATTATTACTCAGAAAGTAAGGAACCCTGCTCATATCTTTGTCAAGACTTTCACAAGGAATTCTTAATTTTCCTCATCTCAGAACACAGAAATTGACTTCCATTAGTCTTTTTTCAGAGGTAAATGTCATATTATTTTTGTCCTGTTAATTCCTTTGGGGACTTTTTGTTATTCTTCTGCATGAAAGATGTTAAATTTTTAAAGAGGTCTCAACAGAGAAAGTCACCTGTTAATTTTGCCCCATAGGAAGCTCTGAATTCACACTTGATTTAGTGTTTATTTTTAAATTATTATTTTCCTTATTTTTAAGTTCTTTTCTCCAAATGTCTGGATATGTTGAGCTCAGAGCCTAGAACTGGAACTTTGAACATCAGGTTTAAATGCATTTAATCATGACTTGCTATGTAACCACAGGCAAGTTAATCAGCCTCTCAAAACTACATTTCCTTAACTACAAGAAATGGGAATAGCAACATCTAGCTCTCTGATTGCATATATAACCATTATATTAATACATGGAAACTCTAGTATAATAAGTGGCATTTTGTGGGTGCTCATTAAAGATTTCCTGACTCCAAATTTAGAGTGTTGATTGCTTATAACCATTTCAGTCTGTACACACTCTTGATTTTTCTTGAATCTCACAGGAAGGT
This sequence comes from Symphalangus syndactylus, assembly GCF_028878055.3. Lineage (NCBI taxonomy): Eukaryota > Metazoa > Chordata > Mammalia > Primates > Hylobatidae > Symphalangus > Symphalangus syndactylus. The sequence goes on from NC_072445.2 coordinate 57,918,565, forward strand.
GGTGGCTGGTGGGCAGGGTCTTGTGTGTCAGCTGGACGGTATTAGAAAGAGCAGCTAATGACTATCCAATAGACTCATCAATGAAACTAACCAAGCCACACCAGATCTCATTTGGAATTTTCCCCAGGTTGAATTGTTGGCTACAATTTGGGCTTATCATCTGTCAAACATGTTTTCCTGCATTACTTGCAATATGGTTTTTTTAACGTATATAATATCTTTTCAGTTTTCCTTCAGGCCACATAATGAAACTCATCTTAACTAAATTAGCTCTGTTTGTGCTTGCCCCTTCTTCCCTTTTCAAAATTTAAGCATTAAATTATAAAGCAACAGGTCAAGGAAAGAAAAAAGGGCAGTCACAAGAAATAGAGAAATAGGCTGACGTCAAGGGTCCTGCTCTCAGCCCTGTCCCTTTTGGGAAATACTAAGGCCCATGAGTGCAGGAGGTTATGATGTACTCATGTGGCAAAAATTAGTTAAGCATTTATTGTACATAAAACTCAAATTATGAGGGTAGGGATTTTGAAGAAAGAGAAGAGGAAATTTCTACTCTTTAAAATCCTAAAATGCAAAGTACCGTACAAAGGAAAATGTTATTTTATTTTTAGAGGAATTAACACATAAAGCATGTATATAATGAAAGGTAATAGAAACTGCCCCGTGTGGTGAAATAATCTTAAAGGTCATTATTTAATGCAAAAGCATCATCTGTTTCTGGGGTCAAGCTCAAAAGTTAAAAAGATTATCAGTATTCATAGATAATTCCCGACTACCCCAGATTTATTTTAATTGGAAAAGAAACTTCATTTACTTTTATCCATGCCTGGGAATCTCTAAGCACAATAAGCAGCTACAGTTTCCAGAGTGCCCTGCTATCTTTGCATTCTGTTTCTTAATGATCATTTCAACTGGTTTCTGAATTAAAGAGCCATTCCCTTAAAAACAGTCACCACAAAGGACCTTGGTCTGGAATCCTTGTTTGTTGCCAGTAAGGCAGAATTGTGAAGACCAGGTGGGTTAATGACATGAGCTGCAATCCCCACAAATAATTCTTCTACCGTATCTACCAGAAAAACTCAGGAGAGCGCCTGAGTTCAGCAGAGAGTAGGCAATATTGATGAGAACTTTACTGCAGAGCTAATCAAATATCAATCTTGGCTGTCCTGAAATTGATTCTGAAGGCAAAGAAAGGCTTTGTCACTGAAATGCAAGATTTGCAGAAAAAAATTCTTATCAATCCACATTTCCTGCTTTAGACCCTACAAATAGAAAATATTTTTTAAGGTTTTCTCACTGGAAACATATTTAAGTGCTTACTGTGTGCAAGAGGAGTAAATGGTCATCCTCACAGCAACTATTTGAATAGTGTTCTATCATTTATCAAGCACTTGCCTAGTTATTATATCATTTGATCCCTACAACAAACCAATAAGAAAGGTGAAGTGGGCCGGGCGCGGTGGCTCACGCTTGTAATCCCAGCACTTTGGGAGGCCGAGGCGGGCGGATCACGAGGTCAGGAGATCAAGACCACAGTGAAACCCCGTCTCTACTAAAAATACAAAAAATTAGCCGGGCGTGGTGGCGGGTGCCTGTAGTCCCAGCTACTCGGAGAGGCTGAGGCAGGAGAATGGCGTGAACCTGGGAGGCGGAGCTTGCAGTGAGCCGAGACTGCGCCACTGCACTCCAGCCTGGGCGACAGAGCAAGACTCCGTCTCAAAAAAAAAAAAAAAAAAAGGTGAAGTAAATATTTCAAACCCTATTTTACAAAAGAGCAAATTGACAATGGCAGAGAAAACTGGCCGCCTGCCAAATCCATTCTTCTATTTAGTGAACACATCTTGATTTTTTTGCCCTACTAAAAGAATGTTTCCCAGCCTCCTCTGAGGGTAGGTGTGGCCTATTATAAAGCTTTTACCAATGAGATATGAACTAAAGTGTTCCAAGTGACTTCTGGGAAATCTGCTTAAAGATAAGAGGTGTGCCATTTCTTTGGTTTGCTTTTCCCTTCATCCAGTTTTCTAGATCAGAGAAGTGATGGCTGGAACACGGCAGGCACTGTGAGAACAAGGGCCACTTCATACTAGTAATGGAGTTGTAAGCTAGGAGGCATCTTGGTCTTTAAGAACTTGTGGAGCCATCAGACATAGCAGCCTTAAACTGACCGCCTCTGTGCTTCTCTTATATGAGAGAAAAATTCATCCCTATCTTGCGTTAGTTATTACTATTTCGAGTTGGTTTTATGCAGCTGAACCTAATCCTAATGCAAAGAAGTAACTTGCCTGAGTTTATACAAACTCTATAGCTTGTAAGTGGCAGAACATCAAGTGCTAACATACATGTCCATATTTCACACTCTCTCTCTCTGGCAGAATTTCAGAACCTTTTATAAGCTGCTTTTTAGTTTGTAAAGGAGCCAAGTCCTTCCATTTTCTTTTTTTTAACACTTGAACACTCATGCAAAAGTAGCTGATCCCCAGGGAGCCTTCCTCCCTTTCCTTTTCCTCTAGAGTACTTTTGTACCTCTCAGGCTTTGAGTTAAATTATGGAATGTCCCATGGTTCAGTTCTCCCTAGACCATTTCATTTGTACCTATGGCTCTAATTACCATTGATAATCTTAATATTTTTAAATTTATATTTCCAGCCCAGAAGGCTCCTCTCATTGACACAGTTCTTACTAGCTGTGTAACACCAGCCAAGTTTTTAACTTCTCTGGGTCTCAGTTACCACATCTGGAATATGGGGATAATAACAGCATCTGCTTCATGGGCTATTGTGAGAATTATATTATTTCATACAAAATAATATTTGGAAAAACATCTGAATTACTACTAGTCTCATCATGACTCTCCATCTCCGAATAACATTTCGTAGGCATCTCATCTTCACTTTATCTAAAATGAATTATTCTTACCCTTAACTGGATCATTCTTCAGTAATGGCAATGCCAGTGATGTAGTTGCTCAGAGAGAAACCCATGAGTTGTCCTTGATACCACCTTTTCCCTTATGGCCACCAGCTCTAACTCATCATCAAAACTGGTCAAAGGTAACTCTTAACTATTTGCCAACTCTTCCCACTTCTCTCTTCATGTAGACCAGTTACCCATATCATCAGTTTCTGTGTTCTGACTTTTGTTACTTGCCCTCAAGTCTTCCACACAGCAGCCGGGAACATCTTTTTTTTTTTTTTTTTTTTTTTTTGAGACGGAGTCTCACTCTGTCGCCCAGGCTGGAGTGCAGTCTGCCCGCCTCGGCCTCCCAAAGTGCTGGGATTACAAGCGTGAGCCACCGCGCTCGGCCACTTCTTTTCTAAAGATGAATCAAAGTATGCCATGGTTCCTCTATGAATCCCCCAATAGGTCCTCCTTGCTCTTAAGGCCCTGGAGTCTTCACATCAGCTGAGAAGGACATGTTCTGTCCCATCTCCAGTCACTCACTGGCTCCAATTCTACTCCTCATTCTAGTCTTCAAATACAAGAAACCCATCATTTCTGCCTCAAGGCCATTCAGTCTGCCTGGCTAATTAATTAGCCAGTCACTGCTGCATGCTAGTTTCCTCTGTAAAAGACAACACTGCACACTTATCTATCCATCTTCCTTTTTAATATAACCCAGACTGTGCTCCAACATTTAGCTTCTTCACCAGACCATGAGCTTCCTAGAGGCTGATCCCACCCAAGCTCTAGTGGGTGGATCTCTGGTTAGGAATTGGTTAACGGGTAGGTTAACGGGGGGTTGGGGGGTGCCTGTAGGTAGTGAGGCTTCTAAGAATGGCTTCCTCACACTTAGAGAGAGACACCTATTCTGTATCTCTAAGTCCTACTTCTGCCTCTGATCACTATGGTGTCAGGACGTGAGGCCTGAACTATTGTAGCCACTTTGCAACTGGCCTGAGGATAGAGTCCTGAAGCAAAGGTGGGCAGAGCAGAGAATCACGGGGTAATCAGGCCTGGAGCCTGCCTCATTGACACATTTGCTATATAAGATAATAAGTGACATTACCTTTTGGGCCAAGATGCAGGAAAACTTCTGTGACTGCAGCCAAAAGCATCCTAATTGACATGACCCTACCCTCCATGTTTGCTGTGGAGGGCAAGGACCGTTTATGACACATAGGAAGTAAGTAATCAGTGATTATTTTTTTAATAGATAAATGAATGAATGTTTCTCAGAGAAAAGATAGGCTCTGGTTTCAGTATGTATAATATTTCCCATCTCCTGGAATATTCATGGTTAGGACAAACCACTATAGTTAAGATTTATCCTTTATTTCCAGGCAGAGCCATGGCTGGAGGTGGGGCTATGGAATAAGAGACAGCATCTACCTCCAAACCAGAGGTAAGAAATGACATGTGGAGAATTTTCTCGCATGACAGGATAAGATTAGAGGCTACCATGTTTCCTTAGAAATTTGTCTTGGTTATAAGTTTATCTCGAGTTTGAACTGAGGCTGTTGTTTCAAGGTGACCATTGGCTTTTCACATGAGTTTGTCCCATATGCCACAAGAAGATTTGCTAATTTTGGTCAAGTTTGACATATTATTGAAGAGTGACATCACAAATTAAGCTCTATTTGTATTTAATACTGTAAAAAGATAATGACCCCTAGTTCAACCATGACAGATTGATTAAATTAAGGAACAACCATTTAATGCGTGTTTATGTGGCCATTAAAAATTATAAACAGCTCTCATTATTGACATGAAAAATTGCCATAGTTTGTTGCTTAGTTTTGCCAAATATTAGGTATAATTCTGTTTTTCTACAAGAATAGCTTACTTGCCTATCTTCTTATCTATTTATGCATAGGGATAGGATTTGGAAGAAGAAACTCAGCTGATAGTGGTTCTATTTGGGTGATAAAGTTATAGACAATTTTAAGCTTCTCTATAATTTTCTTTTCTTTGGTCTTCTTTTTTTTTTTTGGAATGCGGAGGTGGACTTAATCCCATCACTGTCAGCTACTAGCCATATGCTAAGCCTCAGTAGCCACCTTTGTATAATAGAGAAAATATGAGAACTTATCTCTTAAATTGCTATGAGGAATGAATATATGTAAACATTTAGCAACGGATTTAGCATGTTGTGGGCACTAATAAATATTAGCTATATGAAAAGTATATATCATCATTGTAATATAAATATTATGTTTGTGTTTAAGCCTAACAAATCTACAGATGGTACTTAGTGGAAGTTGTGGTCGAATGTGCAGGGCATAAAGGAATGACCAATGACCTTGAATGTGACCTTTCCTCCCCAAGGCTAACACTGAAGTATGTGCAATGCAGCATGTAAAAGCATGGCTTCGGCATGGAGAGTCATGAGTCCCATGACCTAAGGCAAATTTCATCACTTTACAATGAGAATAATAATAGTTTCTTCATAGGGCTCTTGTATTCCAAAAGATAATGTACTTAAATACTGAACACAGTTCCTGGACATAGTTAAGTGCCCAGCAAATATTAGTATTATAATTCATCATAAAATCATACTTTAAATATAATAAATTTTGCCTTGACATTCCACTAGTTTTATTTTTACCTAAAGAAGTGCTTGCATTTTAAAATAAGGTTGTAGGAATTATTTAAACAGAAACTAGAACAATGCAGTAAAATGGGTTGTTAGGTTTAAAAAAAAAATCATATAGAACTTTTCTGGAATATTTATATTTTGAAAAGATAAACCCCTACCTACAAAATGGGAGGGGGGAATAAGGAGATTCTGAGAGGAGGGTATATAATAAAATAAGTTCAGGCTTAATTGGATGCCAAATTCATTTTTATCTGTTAGGATTTAATTTATGTGAAAATGGCAGTCTAATGAAAAATGGAAGTATTTATAGATTAATAACAACAACAGAGCCCATTAGCTGGTGTAATAAGACAAATCTATGATTAATTTTTGTCTTGGGAATATAAAATAATTTGGGTTTTAATCTTATAGCTAAATTGACTAACAAAGCCAAGAGTAACTCAAATACATTCACAATATTATCATGCCAGGCACAAAGCAAACACCCCATGAATACTTTGAAGGCTTTAGGGCATTTATTTAAATAGAAATTGCCTGAGATCTGGTGTAGATCCACTAAGCAGAAAGAAATTAGACAACATGAAGTCAATATTTTCATAGGTCTTCTAACAGCATTTGATATTTGTTGAACTATCCTTCAAGAAACATTGAAAGTAATTTATCTATTTCCTGGCTTTTCACTACCAGAAAAGGACTTTTTCTGTGTGCCATTTATACTGCCTCAAATGCAAATACAATTGTTCACTTTGATACTTATAAAAATTACTTGCACCTACAGGATTGAGCTGGTTCGAGAAAGATTCAATTCAGGAAGACGAGCCAGGCTACGGAAATCTTTATTTGCAAATACGGAAGCCACAGTCAGAAAATTTAAGTCTGGCAAACAAGTCCTCTCTATAACACTCAGATAACAACCCAGCCCCAACCGTAATACCAATAACAGGAATTTTTCTTTTAATTATCTGCAGAACTCAGCCACATGTCCACTGGGGGAGAAACAGTAGCTTTTCATCTTGAGCTCTTTCTCAGCTCACCAAGAGAGTAATAACTGAACCTCCCAGATAAAATATGAGAGGAAGTGGTTTGGAGGGGAAAAATCTATATTAAGTACTTTAACAAAAGTTGGTTTCTCCAGCAAACTGCCGTTTATGAATTTAATTCAACAACCATTTATTGAGCATCTGCTCTGTATGCAGCTTTGTGGATTAGAAAAGTCCTGTCCTTCAGAAGTACTCAAAATATTGTGGAACACACACTCATTTATTGGCTTAGACAAGACAACAATTTCAGATTTTCTTGAAGATAAGTTCGTAAGGAGGTTTTAAAAGAATTATTTCTTAGGACCATTTTGCTTTATTATATTTGGTGTAAAGTATGAACAATTTTATTAAAAGTCATAAACTAGCTCTTTGTTTAGGGCACTCTATGGGACAGGAAGAAAGTAAGTCAGTTCTATCTTTATAGCACTGAGAAAGTTCTTTTCTAGAATAGTTCATACTATAAAAGTTGAAATAACTTTTATGCCAGTAGCCATGTTTGCATGAATTAAGTTTCAAAATTCTGACAGATTGAATCAGTCCTGTATATAGCATTTTCCTTTCTGGTTCTCAGGCTGACCAGCTAGGATAAACGGCTAGAAATAAACAGCATTATACAGTTGCCTTAAATTCTTTTTTCTTTATCTAATTGCCAATAACTGCTAAGTATGGCTGTTTATCGAAGGAATCAATGATACGATGGTGCATTTTGACAAAGCATGGCCATATAAGACAACTTGTCCATAAAACAGGCAGTAATACTCTCATGTATAATAGTAGGATGATAACCTGGTAGCTAGAATATGTCAAGTGTATGCAGTCATTGCACAGTGAAAATGAAAAGTCACTTCAAACAGTTGCATGTCTATAGTTTGGTTAGGGCTGGAAACAGGTACAGAGGGGAAAATGGTCTCATTTCATTCTTCCAAATCATAGCCCTGCCAAAAAGCAATGAGGAGAATTTTGTTGACATTAAAAATCTAAAGTTTAAATAACAGAGTTTAAAGGCAATTTTGTGTAATTCCTAATTTTGGGGGGTCTGGCTGGGGTATTCTTCATAGAGTTGCCTCTTTATATATGTAGTTGCAAGTTAGGATGAATGCCTTAGCACTCTGGAAAAACAATGAAATCATAAGAGTGGGAAAAGAGAAGTCAGGTTCATTTTTATAACTTTCAGAAATAGAGGCAGAACTTTTTTTAATTTCACAAAATCAAGACTTCCTCTAAGGGGAAATTTTGACCAAAACTAAAGATAACAACATAAAAGAATAACAAAACATCTCTCATATCACTGGGCACAGTAGCTCATACCAGTAACCCCAGCACTTTGGGAGGCCATGGTGAGTGGATTGCGTGAGTTCAAGACCAACCTGGGTAACATGGTGAGACCCTGTCTCTACAAAAAATAAAAATTAGGCAGAGCATGGTGGTGCATGCCTATAGTCTTCATGAGGCTGAGGCGGGAGGATCACCTAAGCCCAGAATTCAAGGCTGCAGTGAGCCATGTTCGTGCCACTGCATTCCAGCCTGGGCAACAGAGCTAGACCCCATGTCAAAAAAAAATCTTTCATAACATCTTCCATATTCTCAAACAATAAAAATTTTATGACAAAGTAAATATCACGTAAATATGTAAAGCACAGGGATATCCTGTATGCACAAATAAAAAGAATCTGGAAAACACTGCTGTAAACATAGCAACAATAGGATTTATTCTACTGCATAATCATGACCTCACAAGGACTAAGGGCTCAAAGCTAACAGAGATGCTTTGTCATTTGTTTATATAGGTCCTCTATTACAGTAAAATGCTATCAAATAAAATAGAGAGGAGAATGAAAGCACATTATTACATATAAACAGACTCCGAATAAAATAAATAAGCTGAACTTAATGTTTTAGGATAGCCAACATTTAAAATACCATGGGCCACAATTATCTTTCAAGGTACTGATGTTTAGTATATAATGTGTCTCTTTAACAAATGGTACATATAGAATAGACTAAGGAATGAGTTGGCAAAATTATTCACAGGCTATATAATATCTGAAATATATCTCCATGGGTAATTATTCTGCAGCATTAGGTAAAATATTATATTCTAGAATTGATTTTCCTGATGCTGAAATTTGGGTGTTTCATTACACTAGTAAATTCCATAAGGGTAAGAATAGTGATACAGAAAACTACATATGTGCTTACTGTAAATATTTTCAAGATAATTTAAATACTGACATCTTTCTGCATATCTTCTATAAGTGGCCATCTTAATACAGGTTAAACAGACATTTCCATTTAGCACTTGGTGTCAATCTAGTAAGAAATGCAAACTTTGATTTCATTTTTCTTACTACTATTGTATTCCTTGGGCAAAGGTGAGTCAAAAAGAAAAGTGGCAATTTTTAATACTTGTTTTAAAGACATGAGTAATGTCGATCTTATTTTACAAATGAAATGCATCCTAAAAATAAATGAACTTGTTTCAGGGAATATAACCAATGTGCCAGAATTTACCTGGAAAGGTGTCCTGGTAGACAGGTAGAACAATACCTCCCTCATGCACCTAAAAAGTCATCCCTTCCCAGCCACATGTAATGTGGCATATTACTGAAAACAATCAATGACCATGCCTTCATATGAGAAGAATCAGACCAAAAAATTATATCACCCTGCATCTTAAAGTTTTAATAGAATCCGTTTCAATTAAACTAGTGGTAGACTTACATCACTCTTGGGATATAACCACATTCAATGTTGCTAACCAATATGAAGTACATCAACTATTTGTCTAAGCAAAATTCACAAAGTCTAAAAGTGAATGGTGGCACAATAAACATATTCCATCTAAGTATTCCAACTGAGTCCTAAAATAGACAGACACTGCATAGGGATGGTCACTCTATTTTCAAACTGAAAAAATATCAGAATACATGGGGTTCCAATTACATTAGATCAGTGGGGCAGAATACCCAAAATTAAGACTATCCTGAGAAACCAGGCATATATTCCAATATGAAGAAGTTATTATTGCTGGGATATGTTGGACATAATGTCTCCAGGCACTGTTAAACATCAATCTACATCAGTGGTTCTGGACCAGGGATAATCTTGCCTCCCATGAGACATTTGGCCAAATATCTGGGAATATTTTTGATTGTCACCACTGGGGTGGGGTGGGGGACATCTGCTACTGGCATCTAGTGGGTGGAGGCCAAGATGCTGCTGAACATCCTGCAACGCACCAGACAGTCTTCCATAATAAAGAATGATCTGGCCCAAAATGTCAACAGTGCTCAGGCTAATAAATCCTGCTCTCTGTATCCTCTGAACACATGATCCTAAAGAAACTAGACCTAGTTGAGTGAGTTCTGCTTTCACCTCTTCCATACATTACTGAATGATCATTGTCTCAGCACATGAATGAGTGTTTGTAATGAGTATTCTCAAGGTGTAGAACAGAAACTATTCTTCACTACCAACAGACAGCTGTTTCACATGTGCGATTTATCTTGTTTCAGCTATAATACAAACAGATCATTATGAAAAGCAAATGCCTTGACTGGCTTTAACATTCCTAGCTTATGAGCAATGGATTCTACTTCAGGGAATCCCTAATTAACAAAGCCAAGCAATTAATTGATTCCAAACATGAAAAACTAAACTGTTCATGTACACTGAATGCTAAAATCTCCCCCATCAGATTTCCTATTTAATTGAAATTCCACAAGATTTCTAAGTAATTTTTTAATGTTTTGCATTTTAATACATTATTTTTCAACATCTTCTCTTCCTCCCCGTTAGCTATAATATATTGAGTGCTAAGTGACAGGAAACTCTGTGTAAGTTTCTTCACATGAATTTTATACTTATAACAATCCTCATTGGTAGGAACTACAGATATTTTCCATATTATTCTTCAAACTCAAGAAATCTAGAGATAACAAGTGGAAATAAAACATCTCTTGCACTCACAAGCATGAATTCAGTGTGAATTCATTTAATACAATGAAAATCAAGAAGGAAAAAAGCCCAGGAGTATCAAAATAATACTTGTAACCACAATAACAATAAAAGCCACCATTTATTCAGCACTTACTATATGCTAGGGTCAGGGCCAAGCACTTCACATTATCTCACTTAATCCTACCACCAGCTCTAAATGTGGATGCTATCAGATTCACCATTTTACAGATGCAGAAACTGAGGCTTACTCTGAGAAGGTCACACAACTAGCAAGTGGCACATCTGGGGTCTGTGCCTGTTCTGTCTGTCACACTTGAGAGTCCACCAGGGGTGCACAAATCTGACCTTTGGTTCAAATCTGGCCTGCTGCCTCTCCTTATAAATAAAGTTTTACTGGAACACAGCCATTCTTATTTACATATGCACTGCTTCTCACTGCATTTGCACTAGAACAGCAGAGTAGAGTCGTTGCAACAGAGACCATATGGTGAAAGCCTAAAATATTTACTATCTGACCCTTTACAGAAAAAGTTTGCCAACACCTGTTGAAACTCTTCAATAATACGCAATGTCAACTCAACACTGTACTCCTAGCTACGTAGCTTCATTTCATTTCAGTATGCTCCTCCATCTATTTTTGTAGCCATCTTGAGAGCTAGTAATTACCTTTTCTTTGTATTTTGCCTGCTGAATGATGGCAATACTATTTGAGTGAAGCCCATTAAATTCTGCCATCACTAGCCATGCCAAGCCTCACTCCTCCACACCTGTACTATAGCTTATCAATTCCCCACCCCTTCTGCACGGCTGATGCTGAGAGATGAATCCAATAGGCCCTTTTCACCAAACCATTCCTCTGCTGAAGATTCTGCCATTACTTTATGCAGTGCATCCCCTGAAGTCCAGACATTTCTGTCTACAATTTAACATTCTTTAATCTTACCTGATGTTCTTTCAAATTCATATCATTTTAATACAATCTTGTAATTAAAAGAAACCTGGTTTCAAACTCTAACCCCAACACTTGCTGCCAGTGAGACTCAGGCATACTGTCTAGTTCCACTGAGCCTCATTTTCCTTTTCTACCAAATTGAGATAAATAGTATCTATCCCGGAAAGATTAGATTAATTCTTATAATTGGCACATAATAAGTGAATAAGCAATGTTATTACTGCTAATATCCAAAAAGCCAGTACACTTACTCTTCCTTCCTTCCCTCTGCTAGTGTTCACGTTATTTCCCCCACTTAGCATTTCTCCCTTCCTCACTCTACTAATCCAAACCAGCCTCTTCACCCAAAGCCTTATCCTAGACACTAGTCCACACTGAACTCTTGCTTTGGTGAACTCACTCGTGGTCAGCAGTACCCACCTTGCTCCTTAATCAGTGGCTCTCCACTCAGGAGCAATCTTGTCTCCAAGGCGACATTTGGCAAGGTCTAGAGATACTTATGGTTGCCACAAATGGGAGGTGGGTGCTACTGGCATCTAGTGGGTAGAGTCCAGGGATGCTGCTAAACATCCTACAATGTATAGGATGCACCTGACACTCCTCAATAGTAAAGAATTATCCAGCATAAAATGTCAACAGTCCTCAGCCTGAAAAACCCTGAGCTGAAATATTCCACGCATTGCAATCACAAGGTCTCCAGAAACATCAACCCTGCCCTATCATTCTGTGATACTGCCTGCTACAGAAAAGAGGAAGCTCCTGATTCCTGGATTAATTGAAGCAAAGGTATGATTGATATAATATTTTAATTTGCATTTATATCTCTGTTAACTAAAAATCACTGAATAAGTATGTCCAGCAACAGTGGAAACATTTCTTCTCAATTACTATGCTATAGTTTCAAGCTCATAGCTTCTGGTAGAAAAGAACAAATCACAAAGGAATCTCAGTGTTGTGTGTGCTTCTTTATCTCTCACAAGTGGGAACATAGTCAGTCAATACAGTACTTTCTATTGGAAGATTCTAACGCAGCACATTAATTTTCCTCTAGGACATTAGTCACCTGTGACACTCCGCAAAACAAACAAACTAAAAACAAGACATATGTGTAATAAAATACATTTGGGTAAAGAAGCATCTATGGCTGGACGCGGTGGCTCACGCTTGTAATCCCAGCACTTTGGGAGGCCGAGGCGGGTGGATCACGAGGTCAGGAGATCGAGACCACAGTGAAACCCCGTCTCTACTAAAAATACTAAAAAAAAAATTAGCCAGGCGTGGTGGTGGGCGCCTGTAGTCCCAGCTACTCGGAGAGGCTGAGGCAGGAGAATGGCGTGAACCCGGGAGGCGGAGCTTGCAGTGAGCCGAGATTGCGCCACTGCACTCCAGCCTGGGCGACAGAGCGAGACTGTCTCAAAAAAAAAGAAGCATCTATACCCTGTTCTTAGAGATTTACAATGCACATTTTCACACCAGGGGTTCTGAGATAAAAACATTTGTTTAACTTTGTTCCACTCAGTTTTCCACCCTAGTGTGATCTTGAAATTTTCTATATATCAGGCCGGGCACGGTGGCTCACACCTGTAATCCCAGCACTTTGGGAGGCCGAGACGGGTGGATCACCTGAGGTCAGGATTTTGAGACCAGTCTGGCCAACATGGTGAAACCCCATCTGTATTAAAAATACAAAAAATTAGCTGGGCGTGGTGGCAGGCACCTGTAATCCCAGCTGCTTGGGAGACTGAGGAAGGAGAATCGTTTGAACCCAGGAGGCGGAGTTTGCACTGAGCCTAGATTGCAGCACTGCACTCCAGCCTGGGTGACAGAGTGAGGCTCTGTCTCAAAAACAAAAACAAAAAATTCCACGTATTATTGTTACCATCCTGTGCAGCAAGTGTTAGGTGGAACACATTTAGGAAAACATCTCATTGAAGTTGGCAAAAACCTCAACATTGAACCATAGAACTTGAATTATAGTTTCTCACAGTGTAATCAGAGCTGCTCTGGGACACTAAATAGCAAAGAAGCACAACGTAGCCCCCTTAACTTCAGAAGTGTTGGTAGGAAGACCACTGCTTCTGCTGGTTTCTGTTGCAGTAACATGGACCCGAGGACTAGCCAGACTACACTTCCCATTGGCTTAAAAGACAAATGAAGGAACTTGTCTTTCTGCCTTGTCACCTTGGACTGGATACAACAGTACTGACGTCAATATATTTAAACACTGGGCAGAAAATTATTATTTACTCACAAGCAATAAGGCTAATTTAAACTTTTGCAGTACAAAGAAAGAAGAAACTCCAACAAATAGTGACTCTGAATATCCTTAAGCAAGCAAAGTAAGAGAGCATTTGCAAGAGAATAAAGGAGCAGGTACTCGGTACCCTATTTCTCCCCACTCGCTTCCCACCCAGTCCCTAATCCTCTCTAATTCCTTATATCCCTAAGTCATAGAGCCAATTGTTCATTTTTAAAATTCTGTGGTATCTATGGATTTAGCTGTATTGCAGAGGACTGAATTCTGAAGAGGGTCTGCACTTCCTAGAAGACCTCAGCCCAACCACCTTTGCTTAAGACCATGTAGACATTTTTTTTTTTTTTTTTTTGACGGGGGACTGGCCATCAGCAAGGTACTCTGGTGTCTAGAGCAGCCTTCAGGACATTGATCTTTAGAGTTGGCCATTACTCTGTGACCTGCACGGTCTGAAGAGGCTTGGCTGGGCACGGGGTGAGGACATGCACAGCTAGAAGCAATGTAGCAGCAACAACGCTGCCATCTGTTCCTCTAGCTCTAGGGCTCCCTCTGCGCTTTTCACCTTGAGATGAAAGGGCTATCATCCTCCCACCCTGTGAATCACACATACAAGCCTGTTTGGCCCTCCATTCTCCCACCCACCACCACCAAGAACAGAGCGGAGAAGATGGGAAGAAAAGAGAAATCCATCTCCTTCCTCCCTCTCTACAAGCCAGCACTATGGATATCAAAGCACAGGACTCCCTGTGTTTTTTGTTTGTGAAAAATCTCCAGATACCTCCTACATATTTTCAAGACCCTCTGGAAGAAAAGCTTGACCCTCCTATACTTGGGCCCCGTTTGCAAGAAGGAAAACAGAGAATTTTAAAATATCACAGAATTTTAAAATTCAGGGAGACTGAATGACCTGTCTGAGTCCAGTTGGTTTGGAGGATACTGGAACTGAAACTTAAGAGCCTGATTCCCAGGGGCGCTCTGTTTTCCTAACCCTCCCCAGAGGCTGCTAATTCCTTCTCTCTGGTAAACACTGCCAGGAATTGCACTCTTAGATTTCTGCAATAAAAATAAGCCATACTTGCTTTCTAAAATCATGGTGGAAATTCTCCCAGTTAAATCTGACTGCGATTTAGGCTATGATATTTTCAAAGTAAATTTGTACCATTTTATTATGGCTAATTATGTATTTGGAGTTAGCAATGCACACTGACCCATCTGTCATAATTATGGCTTAAAAGTGAAATGTCATTCCTGTCTGATTCTCAACTCTTGTTTATAAAACCAGTGGTGCCATTTGGAAGCATCAACAATGGTAAGAGAGCACAGGGACTATACAACTGCTCCAACTTCATTCTGAGCAGTTGCTTTTTTTAAAGAGGTGATTATTCATGTTGGCATGAGATTAAACATTCTTTTGGAAATAATTTGAATCTAAAAATGTTATATTCCTACCAATTTCTATATGATGTAATGTAATTCTTTAGCCAATACATACGTTTCCAAAACTAACTCTGCCCTAGGACATTCCATACACACCCATATACACAGATACACACACACACACACACACACACACACAGGAATAACATATGACTTATCTGGTTATACCTGACTTACATCACAGGTTATTCTATTAGATGTCATCTTCCTAGAATTAAATTTGGGATATAATGTCCACTGTTATGAGGTGATGCTTATATTCTAGAGATGCAGGTGTTTCACCCTACAATACAATGTATCTCATCTAAATGGAGGACAGCAGGGAACAACTTTTAAACTATAGTTCTGAAAAATTCCAGGACTCTACGGCACTATGTCAGGGCAGGCCCGCCAATCTGGCCTAAACCAGAGCAATCTCCCTTTTATCTGGTTTGTATATGGGCGTCTTCCAAGATGCTTGTTAAGTTTTCTTTTTCCAAAGAATAACTCTTCTATTATGTGTTTCTTTACTTTTTATTTCTTGACTATAGATACTCTTTTTTGCTTTTTTTTTTTTTTTTTTGAGACGGAGTGTTGCTCTGTCACCCAGGCTAGAGCGGAGTGGCACAATCTTGGCTCACTGCAGCCTCAACCTCCCCAGCTCAAGCAATCCTCCTACCTCAGCCTCCCAAGCAGCTGGGACTATAGGCACGCACCACCATGCCCGGCTAATTTTTGTATTTTTGTAGTGATGGGGTTTCACTATGTTGCCCAGGCTGGTCTTGAACTCTTGGGCTCAAGTGATCTACCAGCTTGGGCCTGGCCCAATACTCCTTTTTGTATGAGTTCTCCTTCTTTTGCTCTCTAGAAAAACTAAAAAAATTAACCTAGGCATGCAGCCCAACGACTACTACACTTTTCAGGTATTCCAAGCCATTTCTAGTGTCTTAACACAGGAATCTGCATTGATATTCACAGATTCAACCTCAAAGACCTGGGACAAGGATGGGAGGGGTCCAGCAGCCCATCGTTTCTACTCCCATGGCAAAGGGCATTTTCAGCTGCAGATATTAAAGCCTCTTCTTTTGTGTTCAGTTTTACTTTGGGTAGTGGTGTTCCGACCACAGGCTGCTTAATAGTGCATGAATAATTCATATCATGACTGGTAGAAAACAGCCACATACTATTTGTTCTCGATATGAGCACATTAAGGCTTTGGGCAGGCAAAAAAGGTTCACTGTATGTTTATTTTGAGGATGATGAGCTCCTGTCTGGTGGCCTGTTTGACTTTTCAAGGGGATGGTAAAGGGATGCATAAATCAGCGAGTTACTGAAATTTGCAGACGTGATTCTTGAAAACGTAGCAGATCAGCAATGTCCCTGCAGCCAAGATCTGCTTCTCTACACATCCTCTCATCATGTGGATTAGGTTAGCTCATCAGACCGGTGACAGTTTCCAAACATAAATAAACACAATCTATAGTATCCGCTGGATATGTCAGACAAACAGTTGCCCATAAACAGACTTCAAGTCTTTCAAGAAAGAACCTAATTCTGGTAGATGCCCAGCCTATCAGAGAGGGATGATCCCTAATTGTGCAGCAGATTTCAGCCTTCAAGTTGTGTGAGGACATACTGGTGCCAAATCTTACTGAGAACACCTTCAGAATCAGCAACATCTCCCTATAATGCATCTATCAATAATTCGAACTAATATGCAATTGAGTCTGGTAGGCTGTTATTCCCGTTTTTTTTTTCTTTGAGACAGAGTCTCGCTCTGTCACCCAGGCTGGAGTGCAGTGGCTCAATCTCAGCTCATTCCAACCTCTGCCTCCGGGATTCAAGCGATTCTCCAGCCTCAGCCTCCCAAGTAGCCGGAATTATAGGCAAGTGCCACCATGCCCGGCTAATTTTTGTATTTTTAGTAGAGACAGGGTTTTGCCATCTTGGCCAGGCTGGTCTCAAACTCCTGGCCTCAAGTAATCTGCCTGCCTTGGCCTCTCAAAGTGCTGGGATTACAAGCATGAGCCATCGTGCCCGGCCCCATTTTTTTCTTTTACTTTCCATGGCCAGAAGAATTCCATTCACTTTTGCTTTCCCCTTCTGTTACTTGTTCCTCACTCTTTCCACTCATAGACATGGAGCAGTGCTACTGTTTCGAGGAGACTGCATCAAAAGAAGATGGTGCTTCACTACAGATTGCTATTGTACTTGAAATAACCTCAGAACCAAGGTAAGAGGACAAGGGAAGCAGAATGTTACAGCCCTAAAAATGAGAACGAAAGAATGGGAACTTTTTACCCCCAAGAGCCTCTGCTGAGGTTACAGCTTGTTTAGAAGATAATTATTTGATTTTATAATTACTTTTGTGGGTTGCAAAATAATTACTGTGGAAGCAAATCTCCATGTGCCAAAATAGCAGAGGCAATTGTTCTAAAGTTCACATTGAAACAATAACAGAATCAAGATGGTTAACTCTTAGGTGGGGATTAGAAAAGCCATCCCTCTTTGTAACATGTGCCAGCCTGAAGCCCACATAAAGGTCAGGGTGGGAGTGGGAACACTAAAGATACTCCCCAAACTGAATTAAGATCAATTATTTCTTTGTAGGCTGATTTTCATTTTAAACCTGTGCCTCTGAGTACACCACAACATCAAATAGCTTTTGAAAAGACCAACGCTGCAATTCAGGTGAACGACACAGATATGTAATTGGACACTGGATAATCTACAGGGTCCTTTTCAATTCTAAAATCAGACTAGGATGCTAAAATGGTCAGGAGTGGTACTTTATTTATTATTATTATTATTATTTTGAGACAGGATCTCCCCCTGTGGCCCAGCCTGGAGTGCAGTGGTGTGATCTCAGCTTACTGCAACTTTTGCCTCCTGGGCTCAGGTGATCTTCCCACCTCAGTCACCCAAGTAGCTGGGATTACAGGCATGCACCACCACGCCTGGCTAATTTTAGTATTTTTTGTAGAGAGAGAGAGGGGTTTCACCATGTTGCCCAGGCTGGTCTTGAACTCCTGGGCTCAAGCGATCCACCCACCTCAGCCTCACAAGGTGCTGGATTACAAGTGTGAGCCACCGCACCCAGCCAGGAGAGATACTTTCTATTTACAGCAACTTCGATGTCACCAGGAGTTGGCAAAGTTTTTTTTTTTTTTTTTTTTTTTAAGGCCAGAGAATAAATATCTTAAGCTTTGAGAGTCTCTGTGACAGCAACTTAAGTCTGCGGTTGTAAGTTGAAAGGTGCCATAGACAGTGTGCAAACAACTGTGCACGGTTGTTTCCCAACAAGACTGTATCTACAGACACTAAAATCTGAATTTCGTGTATCTTGCGTCATGAATTATTATTCTTTGTTTGGTTTTTCTCCAGCCATTTAAAATCACAAACAACATTCTCAACCTACAAACATAGGCAGAGGGCCCATGGGCCATAGTTTACTAATCCCTGATCTAGATAGGTTTTAGGTACCTCAAGCGGAATGGAAGTAAATTCATTTTACAGGTGGAAAAAACTCAAAAGCAGGTAGAGGCATTAGAGGTCCTCTTGGCCTCCTCATTCTAACCAAACACCCTCTTCATCAAATAATTTCCACCTCAACTTTTCAATGAATTGACAGTTTGCTTTGGGTGTTCATCTTTGCCCAAATTTCCCTGAATGATCATATCCACATTTAATTAATTGCTTTAAGAAGTTAAACTTCCTTGGCCAAAATAAACAGTCCCTCCTTAGAGGTTCAGTAAAGTGTAAATCTCCAGGCAGGTGAAAGTGGCTTGATGGCCCGAAGGTGGGAGCCAGAGCCAGAGAGACAGCTCAGCTGCAGCAGCATGGACAGGTGACATTTAGGAAGCCATAAGCTACTCTGACTCTCTGACCCTCTTCCCTTAAATGGTCACAAGAGTAATTCCAACTGTAAAAGGTTGTTCTGATGACCACAAGGAAATAAGATATGCAAGCTATAAAGTGTAATATAAATACATTTATGTAAGGTGTCTAAAATCACTAGTTTTCTTAAGTGGACTGAATTAACTCTTTTTCTTGACCACCAGCTCGGTTAGAACCTTCTGACTTTCTTTCTTAAAAGTCCTGCAGGGTGGCTATCATCCATAAGAGATAATAACAAGTGTCAGGAAAATTGTAGAGAAACTGAACTTTTATATATTATTCATTGCTGCGGGGATGTACAATGGGGCAGCCAGTTTGGAAAAGAGTCTGGCAGACCCTCAAATGGTTAAACATGGAGTTACAATGTGATCTAGCAATTCACTCCCAGGTGCATACATAAGAGAGATGAAAAGCTGTGTCCATGCCAAAGCTCACGCATGAATGTTTATAGTGGCATATTCAGCAAAGCCAAAGAGTGGAAACAACCCAAATGTCTATCAACAGATGCATGGGTGAATAAATGTGGTATATCTGTACAATGAAATATTATTCAGCCATAAAAAGCAATGAAATTCTGATACATGCTACAGCATGAATACATTTTGAAAACACTGTGCTAAGTGAAAGAAGCCATATATTGCATGGCTACCATATATAAGGTACCACATATTGCATGGTTCCATTTATGTGAAATGTCTAGAATAGGGAAACCTATAGATTAGTGGCTACCTGGGATTTGGGGACGGAGTGTAGGGAATGGAATAATGAATGGATAGGTTAAGGGGAACAGAGTTGCTTTTTAGGTGTAATGAAAATATTCTAAAATTGATTGTGGTGATGGATGACAATTCCATGACTTAAACACTATTAAATTACATACCTTAAGTTAGTGAACCCTATGGTGCATGAATCATATCTCAATAAAAATGCTTTTTTAAAAATCCTCCAGGGAATACTACAACCCATCATGGAGCAAGTCCCAGCTCCTTAGCATGGTATCCCAGGCCCTTGGTATGTGGCCTGTGTCCATCTCCCCAGGCGCCCTTCTCACCATCCCCCAGCCACATCACACCACTGTCCTTACAGCCACTGTAATAAAGGGACACACATTCATTGACTAGATCCATAATAAATGAACATGTACATTCATGTATTGAACATATCTTAAGTGGATAATACCTGTGCACTGTTCTCAGCACTAGAAACACAGCAGTCATGAGAAGATAGGACAGACCCTTGCTGGAAGAGCAGCATTCAATGCCCTCCTCTGGCCTCTTGACCTTTCTCTACCCTTGCTTTTTGTCCTGCTTCCAGTGACTCTTTCCCTCAGGTATCAGCCAGCCCAACCCTATTCATCCCACTCAATTCAGCCCAAGTACCATCTCCTCCTACATGACCTGCTGGCCTTCTCCCCCAGGGAGGAGATGGGTTCCCCACCTGTGTGTCCATGACGTCCTGAGTCTACCTGTCACAGCAACGTCCCTGGCTGGACTGTTTCTCTCAGGGCAGGAACTCATTCTTTACCTCTCCACTCACACGTTAAGTTCACTGTAGGCATCAATGCTTGATACATGAATAAACAAATGACCATGTTCTATCCTTCCTCTGGCCTTGGGTATAAAAACAATACAACACTAAAAGCAATCATCATATGACTTCTCTCGAATGGTCTACTGCTAACCTTCTGGCTGATTTTTTCCCCTGGGCTGAAAATCTCTATAATTCATTTCTTCTTTTCCAAACCAACAACTGGATTCTTGTTTAGTTCCTGGTTCTATTGCAACTTTTGCCTCCTGGGACTTACCTTTTCTCCCTTACAACCTGTGGGGTGAAGTAAGGTCACCTCTGCCCCTCTCTCTGGCTACCTGGCCTTCAACAAACTCACCTTTATCTCTTGGCTTTCAGCTCAGCTGTCCCCCTGGCACAGATAGCCTGTCCACCAGCAGTACCACATTGAACATCATCAATGGTGGCTCCTAACTGGCTCAATGGACCACCACCCTTCAGGCTATTAGACACTTCTAGAAGGCCCCAAAGCCTAGTCAAGTCCAAAAAGTTCTCACCATTCATATATAAGTTAGTGAACCAAAGAAATTGAAGTTTAGGGCTAGGAAACAAGTACTGATCCTTTCCACCCACCCCCATTAAACTTTTATGGATATATTTTATCTATTACCTTTTTCAATGTGAGTGTTTTTATCTCCTTTAGACAAATAAGGATATTTCAAGCTATAGATTTCACAAATTGTTTAAGTATGTCTTCTCCTAAACTAAGTGACTATTTACAGATGTCTGTAAAGTGTCAGAGCAATATTAGAACAGAAGGGGAAATTATTAGTAAAATTATATGTGAGCTCAAAGTTATGTTAAAAATAAGACAAGATGATTTTGAATCGCTGGTGATTGAAAGTGTATTATTGGACACACTCTGAGCCTGAAACAGATATTGCAGAATCTTGGTCTTTTGGCTGCTCAAGGTCTTGAAACATGCTTTGTTGAGCTATGAGCAGCATGGAGCTGGGTCCTTGTCTTGTCTGGTCCTTGCCTAGGCACTAACAGCAACACCATTGTAAAAACTCACTCAAATTTGCTTTAACATGATACAAGAGTAGGGGAATCTGAGTGCTATGTCTATGGGGACTAATTATCCCATTATGTCTACTTTTGCGTATGTGTACATTTTTTCATAATAAACGTTTATAAAGGGTATCTTGGGCCAGGCATCGCGGCTCACGCTTGTAATCCCAGCACTTTGGGAGGCTGAGGTGGGTGGACTGCTTGAGCCCAGGAGTTCAAGATCAGCCTGGGCAATATGGGGGAAATCCTGTCTCTACAAAAAGAAAAAAAAAAAAAAAATATATATATATATATATATATATACACGTATATATATATGTGTGTGTATATGTATATATACGTGTATATATACGTATATATGTATGTATACGTATATATACATGTATGTATACGTATATAAACGTGTATGTATATGTATATATACGTATATATGTGTATATATGTATATATGTATGTATACATACGTATATACATATATGTGTATGTATATGTCTGTATACACGTATACATACATATATACACGTATATATGTATATATACATATACATACATATATACACGTATATATGTATATATACATATACATACATATATATACACGCATATATACATATACATACATACATACATATATATACATACACACACACACACACACACACACAAATTAGCCAGATGTGGTGGTACATGCCTGTAGTCCCAGCTACCAGGTGGGAGGTTAGCCTGAACCACGATTTTGCCTCTGCACTCCAACCTGAGCAACAGAGTGAGACCCCATCTCAAATAAACAAACAAACAAACAACAGATAGATGAGTTGATCACATCGCCTCTGCTTAAAAACCCTGTGCCATCTTTGGTATTTGCAATCTGAATTCCTTTGGAAGTGGATGCAATCTGAACTGCTTCTGAAACTGTAAGAGGCTTTTCCTGACCTTCCTTCTCTTGCCCAAGGTGGAACCTACCACTCTGTCCTCAGTCTGATCCTTACCTTATTTGTCTTGTTAGAAATATATGTTTAAATATAGAGAAGAAGTGGGTGCTCTCATCTTGGACTCAATCCAAGGAAGTTTAATTACAGAAGAGGCAAAGCAACACAGTATAGCAGGGGGAAATGCCCAAGGCAAAATTGGACTTGAGGGGTAACAATATGAACGCTAGCAATCGCAGCTAATATTTCTCAAGCACTTTCTCTTGCAAGGCACCATGCTAAATGCTTTGTACCAAATATCTCATTTAATCCCCACAACTAATATAGTAATATTCCCAAATCACCCAGCCAGCAAGCAGAGGAGACACTGAAAACAGGCAGTACGTTTCCAGAATCCAGCTGTGAACCCCAATTGAAAACTGCTTCCCTCTTCAAGGACAGGTTCTGTTAGCAGCCCTGACACCAAATGGTGGTTTGACCTCTGTAGACTGCTCGCTTAATCCTTATGCATCTTCATTTTCTCACCTGCAAAATAAGGGATGTGACCCATAGAAACTCACAGGGCATTCTCTCCTAAAAGGCTGTCTTGATAAATGAACTCTACGATCCGTACAGCAGAGAATTAGTATGACAAATTGTTATTCCTAAAGTTCACATTGGAATCCATTAGAAAATATGCTAAATATTTCTAATCCCTAAAACAAAACTCGGGAAAACATCTAGCAAGTCCATGGATTAGTAAATTTCTATATAAATGTTTAAAAAATAGCAATCATATATAGTAAAATGAAGACAGAAGTGATCTACTGATTAATTACATGTAAAAGGCACTGAGTAGCAGTTGCAATCAATATGTCTTGTTTCTAAATCCATCATTTTATTACTTTTTAAGTATCATTATAAAATAAGACTGAGAAGCTTCAAGATATTTTTAAAAACTGTTAAAGTATTTCTATTGAAATTACATCTTAATACATAATTATTAAATATATTATAATTCCTAAAATTATTCCTATTAATGGACTCAAAAGGAGTTCAAATGAAAATAGAAATGTGTTTGAAATTAAATACAGAATACTTCACTTTCTAGAATAGATTTTCTCTAAATTTGATTTTTAACTATTTGTAAATTAAATCATATTCTCCTATTAACTTCTAATATAAGTTCGGTGATGACTTAGCTGTGTTTCTTATGGCTTTACGATGTCCATAACTTCTAATCTACCAGGTTGTAAATTACTCTCCCTCTATCCCCACTAAAGTCAGCCTCTCTATCAAGTAGGTAAGGAGGGAAAAAAAAAAATTAAATGCAGCAGAAAATTCTGCAATTCCTTCTCATTCTTTACCATAATAAACCTAGCTTATTGAGACTGCACATGTATACATCACACATGCACACAGATATAAACAGACACCACAATACCTAATGTTCCACATTCGGTGTAGGTGGCAGAGATAAATGGCCATTAAAAAAAATCAACTTGATGGTACAGTTGAAAGCATCTTGGTTGTTGTCGTTGCTTTTTTTTTTTTTTTCTTTTTGAGACAGAGTCTTGCTTCTTCACCCAGGCTGGAGTGCAATGGCACGATCTTGGCTCACTGCAACCTCTGCCTCCTGGGTTCAAGCAATTCTCCTGCCCCAGCCTCCCCAGTAGCTGGGATTACAGGCATGTGCCACCACGCTGGCTAATTTTTGTATTTTTAGTAGAGACAGGGTTTCACCCTGTTGGCCATGCTGGTCTCAAACTCTTGACCCCAAGTGATCCACAGGCTTTGGCCTCCCAAAGTGCTGGGATTACAAGCGTGAGCCACCGCGCCCAGCCGCGTCTTGGGTTTAAAGTGAAACAGATGAGGGTGTGAGTCTTTGTTCTACCCTGTATTTACTCTGTGGCTTTCCTGTGTAAGCTTGTTTCCTCACCTGATAATAGATTTAGTATTGAACCAAAACAGCAAAGATGGAAGGAAACACAAACTGTCTTTGGCCATTAATGGTGAATTGTGTTCTATGGTTTCTTAACAATAGAGAATTACTTAAAATAAGTTTAGCAAAACATCTTTAATACTAGTTAGTAGATACCAGGAAAAAAAAAAAAAAAACTCTTGAGTAAAAAGATAATTGCTACAATGTAATTTTACCTTTTATATACCTCTCAATAGCCAGAAATATTTTATCCTTTAAAGTTTATTCTTCAGTTATAGATTGTCTTAAACTGCAAGTTATTAAAATATGCTTAAATAACTATTTCATATGCAAAGAAATTAAGTGTGAAAGAAACTCAGTGAACAATACCTTTGTAAAGTTTCATCTGTGTAAAATTTCTAGAAGGGCTTTCAAGCTGTATCAGAATTTTCTGTGGGTGCCATCAAGTGGCCTCCGCAGTGATGAATCAGGAACCAGGCACACTTATGGTACTGGACATAATACAGGTGTGCCCCACCTTAAGAAGCACCTTCCTCTACAGAGCCTGACCAAACAGGACATTGGGGAAATCTGTTTGGCTCATTATGATCTTGAGCATACAAATGTTTTAAAATAGCTGGTGCTCCTGGCATGTAGAAAACATGACTCAAATTGCAAATCGCTTCCAGAGAGTTTATCTAAAAGAACATCCACTCCCTACAGACTATCTTGGGGAGGGCAATCTTGCCCAAAGTGAAATTTTATTGGAACTTCCACAGTGGGCAGTGCTGCTTTGGTTTCTGCCAGTAAAAGAAGAAGGGTTAAACTCCTGACCTCATTCCATTTTGGTGATTAAATGAGTGCACCACACAATAGATTGGCAGGATTAGCAGCACGAAATTAGGCAAAAATGAGGCACTATAACATTCGGTCTCCCCTATTTAAGAATCCTTTGAGGGTAAATAATCCTATCAGGTGATATGTGAGCATCCATACATAGCTCCTTGGAAGTGTGTGAGGCTGTGGAGATGACGCACGTTTCAAGAACTCTGTGCTGTAGGTTAAAATACGCACCTGTCTCCATTGTCAGGGTATACCGCATTTACCAGTGACAGCACTCATAATGACATTTGTAAACACACTTCCTTGAGTATGGACATACACCTTTCCTTACTGTAGCAGCATTTACAGACACTAATTTAAATAAACTCCCAGTGTTGTAGAAGCAGCCCATTTGGGCAGCAATTCAGTCAAGAGAGCAACTGACATTTAATAACCATTTTAGCCTGCATCTCAAGCTCTGTTGCGTTACATGGGAAAGGTCTGGCTTCGGGTCATCTGATTAATCCATTTGTATTCCATAGGTCTCGATGTTACCAGCTGATGTAGTAACCAACACATGTCAGTCAGTGTGTGCTTCTCAGAAACGTATATCCCCACTACACCTAACAGCAGGGGCGTTCATGTGTTTTGTGTGTTTGCCTTCCTCCAGTGCCGTCCCAGTTTTCCTCTTGGATGCCTGGTGGTGTCCTGCACAGCCTCTGTTGCAGTTTAATCAAAGAAAACGATAATGACGCTAGCAGGACTCTAATTTTGAAAAGACATTAGCCAAGCCAGAGTCATTTCATTACTCTGCACTTCCGAGGCCGAATAAGAACGGGAGGGATCCTAAGTAATGTTTGTTCTTCCAAAAGGAACAGCAAAACCTGCCTAGCTGATAGGAAAAACCTGCCTGCCCAAGCAGGTGTGCGTGTCAGGCATGGAGATGAGCTTCAGGCCGGCCAGTAGCTAAGGCTTTCAATGTAAAATCTGCTGCCTAAAACTTTTCCATGACCTCCAGCGGCCCTGCAGAGCCTGTTTGGTGAGCTGCTCGGGAATCGCCTGGAGGCTCGCGCGAAAGCACAGCCACACAGGGGCGTCCACAGCTGCAGAGGCTTCTGCCTGGTCCGCGCCGGCGATCCCTCGCTCTGGGCTCCTGCTGCCCAGATTCGCTGGCAGCCCGGCACCCCTTCACTGCTCTGCTTCAGACTGGATTGCGGGAGCTCTGGCTCGCACGCGCCCAGGCTCACCTGGAAATGCCGCTGCGCGCCCCCTCCCCCACCTCTCCACATTTTGGCCTTTGGGCATCATTCCAGCAGAGACCAGCAGCGGCACTCCAAAAATCACAGCCATGTTTTACTCTAAGCAGGCGTCATTCAACAACTCCACAAGTCTCTAGGGCTCTGGGCGCCGCCGCCAAACCGCCTCTCCAAACTGATGCCACCCGAAGGAACTCCATGTCCGTAACGCAGTCCAGCAAACCCTGTATCCCATCATAATACGAGGACTGGGCAACAGTTAAGAAGCCCATGGTAGGAAAAAGCAGGAGTCAGCGCTTTTGCCACCGACAAATCCCCTAAGCCTCGGCTTCCCAAATGAAAATCCCAGACTTGCTCTTTTAACTGTTTCAAAACCCTCATTTTGGGGACCATAGACGTCAATGGGATGTGCAGTGTTGCCAGCCCGGGTTGGGCTGTGGGTGGCACTCTGCAAAGTGCCCGGCGGGCGGCTGTCATGTCTGGGTGGAGTGCGGATGTCCCCGCAGTTCTCCAGGCGACAGACGCCGGCGGTGCTCCCAAACTGAAACAGCCCGAGCCACCTCCCCGCCTCCCGCGCTCACCGCCGCCGCCCCGACGGGCCCCGGCACTCACCGTCCCGGGCGTCCTCCCCCCGACTGCAGTTGCTGCAAATGTGTTTGATCTCCTTGCCTAGTTGACAGTGGATCACAAAGGACACGTTGTTGTTGTTGTTGGGGGCGGGCTCCTTCAGGGGCTTCATCCTCAGCAAATAAAAACCTTTCTTTTTGGGTCTCTCGGCGCTCGCGCCTGGCACTGCGCCCTCCCTGCAGCGCGGCGAACGGAACGCAAACCTCCCCGGCTTCGCTGAGCGCGTGGGCTCCGCCATCCGGCCCCCGGGCGCCCGGGGCCGGGCGCTGCTCCGGCCCCCGCGCGCTGCCACTCGCGCCCCTCGGCCTCGCCAGCATGCCCCCGCCCCGCCCGCGCCGGCCGCTCTACATATGCACCGCCGCGGCGGGGCGGGTCGGGGAGGGCGCGGAAAGGGTCTTGACCTCGCAGACCTCGCTGCCGGAGCCAATCCGGATCCCGAAGCTGGAGGAGGGAGTACGCAGGGCGCTCCTCGGTCCTACCTGAGAAGCTCCACTCCCACCTCTCTCGGGGTCTCCCGTGCACATCCTCCTCTGGCAGCCCCACCCCTCCGGAAATCTCAGCACCAGCTACTGAGCGCCTGCTGGGTTTGCAGCTACCTTCACTCTCAAGAGCTCCAGGGCGGAACGCCAACCCCCTCCCCCTTTTCTTCACGCCTAAAGCTGCCGAATGAAAGCAAAATGTTTCACACGGAAAACGCTGCACTGGGAACCCTCGGGTGCAAGCGCCCCTCCAGGGCCACAGCAAATTACCCTCTCCGGCGGGTCCAACCCGTAGCCCTTGACTTTCACTGGAGCAGACAACCTGTTACAACATAATTGATGTTTTCACCACCCATAGAAATTCTCCGACCCGAAGGAGCTTGTTTAACGGCAGGGTCATTAAAAAGGAAAAGAAAACGCTGATTTTTATCAAAACTCAGAAACAATTTGCGACTTTGGGATTGTCAGCTAATTTGGCCAAATAACTCTCCAGCAGTTTTAGCACAGTGACTAAGGCTTAGCAAAGCGAGTGACATCTACCAGGATTTCCAAAGGGAGAACAGGGTCTTTTCTTTAAAAAAAACAAAACATTGTTTTTAGAGATGGGCTGTCACTCTATCGCTAGAGTGCTGTGGCACAATCACAATTCACTGCGGCCTCGAACTCCTGGGCCCAAGTGATCCTCCTGCCTCAGTTTCCTGAGTAGCTGGCATTGTAGGGAGAACAGTGCCTTTAACAAACCACGCAGAACAAATCAAAGCTCAATAACTTGTAATTATTATTCTTCAGCCGTGGATTTGCCTTATTAAAATCATGCCGTTTCTAATAAACCACCAATTCACACAACAACCCCAAGACTCAGATATCGCGAGTCCTATATCACCTTTTAGAGAACTAAGGCTTAGAGAAGCCCTATATCACAATCATCTTGTGTGCTTATTTTAAAAATAGAGATTACAGAGCCCCAAATCCAGATATTCTGGCTTAATAGGTCAGTGCAGGGTCCAGGAACCTGTACCTTTAACAAGCTCCCCAGGTGACTTTGATGCAAAGCCTAAATGGAGAAACAGGTGTTTACAGCCAGGTGTGTCTGCCCCCAAGCCTGTGTTCTTTCCACTCTACTGCATTCACTCTGAGTCACGCCCTTGTCCTCTTTTCCAACCTACTGGAATAGTGTCAGTTAAAGAATGCACTGTCACTACCAGTTGTTTCTAGGAACTTCCTCAAAGCTAATTTCACAATTCCCTGTCACTGCCTCTTCCACAAAAGGCAGATCTTTGCTAGTCTGTCCTCCAACTGGGCGAATTCTACACAAACAGTTGCCTCACAGGTAACAGGGTCAACGATCCACTGAGGATATTAAATTACTGTATTATAATAGGCTTCTGATCACTCCCATTCTACCACTCTATCATTTCTACTACTTCTCATCTGCAAATAGTCTGCACAAATCAGCACAATAAGAGCTTCATCTTCATTCTGCAGTTACGAAAGTCAGGTGTCCAGCTGCCATCGCCTCGCCTAGAGGTGGGATGGACTTAGAATGCAGGTCTCTGTAATTAGATCTCGATCCCTCTTGGTGCCCATTTTTTTTTTTTTTTTTTTTGAGACGGAGTCTTGCTGTCACCCAGGCTGGAGTGCAGTGGCGCGATCTCGGCTCACTGCAAGCTCCGCCTCCCGGGTTCACGCCATTCTCCTGCCTCAGCCTCTCCGAGTAGCTGGGACTACAGGCGCCCGCCACCACGCCCGGCTAATTTTTTTTGTATTTTTAGTAGAGACGGGGTTTCACCGTGGTCTCGATCTCCTGACCTCGTGATCCGCCCGCCTCGGCCTCCCAAAGTGCTGGGATTACAAGCGTGAGCCACCGCGCCCGGCTCTTGGTGCCCATTGAGGGCTTCAGCAACTGCCCCCCTTTCACTGGATTACTAGCCAGGCCAACCACAGGTGAATCCACTATGTCTGCTCATGTCAAATTCACATCACTTGGTCCCTGGCTAATTATAAGCCTTATCTTAGAGATTACAAAGGACCTGTTTGTTATACTGGTTGAGTGCACCAGGGAATTTACTGCATTGTGTTCTGAGCAAACACTTGTTATTCTCTTTTGTAATTCCTTGGGTACCTCCTCCAAACCATCACCCCTTAACTCCCTTCTGAAAAGCGGAGGTTGTGTATTTACCAGCAAATTACATGTTTCCTTAAATGTGTATTTTAAATTGCATGCCTTTTCCGCCTTACTCTCTGCCCCACAGGTTAGAACAGTGGACCTGCAGAAACCCCATCTGACCTCATTAAAGCAACTAAGACTGAAGCAATCTTTTATTCCCTTGCAGAATACTAAAGGGCTCGGTATGTTTCTATCTTAATTGGCCAACGGGCATTGTGATTGTATCATACCAAACACTGACACAGCCGCCAGCTTAGCCTCAAATATTAAAGGATGTGCCCTGGGCTGTAGAGGCCCTTTGTTCAAGTTAAGAGTATAAAAGGCATAAAGTTTACCTGGGAGAGTCATTTCCCTTGTTTGAGGATCCATCTTTCTGAACTGTCCTCCCTGAGTTTGCAGCTGCTAATGGTGCTGTGCAATATAGTATCCACTAGCAACATGTGGCTGTTTACATTTAAATGAATTAAAATTCAATAAAATTCAAATTCAGTTCCTCAGTTGCACTAACCACAATTCACATGCTTAATGGCCGCATGTGGCTAGTGGCTACTGCATTGGGTAAGGCAGATTATAGAATATTTCCATCACCATTGAAAGTTGTATGAGACCATGCTGTTCTTAGCAGATGTGTGCATTTTAGTATCTCAGACTGAATTCGAGAATTATTAGTTTAAGTTTCAGAAGCTAAGAAGTGCCATCTCTTATTGTTACAACAGAAGGTGCGTGAAGAAGGGCCCAGGATGGAATATAGTTTAGTATGGGCAGCGGTTTGGAAGGTGGCCGAATCTGGCAGCTTCTAGCACCACCTCCTTGCCTCAGCAGGCAGCAGGGCTGAGGTGCACACTGTTCTGCATTTCCTCTTGACCCTGCTCTGTACCCTGAATGCTGCCTCGGTGAAGAATTACTACTGGTGTCCATTATTATTATTTCCTTGTAGCTTTTTTTTTTTTAACCAAGTTGATCTAAATGAGGACAAGCTCCTGTGATCACACTCAGTGTCACTTAGCTGTATGACAGTCTCCTTCCCATCCCTTATTTAGGATACACTTAACTTGCAGATCCCCTTCTGAAACTTGTTTGGTGCCCTAAGACCCCACTACCCAAAATATGACCCCAAGGACCCGCAGATCCCAGGTACCTGAGAGCTTGTTAGAAATGCAGCACTTCAAGCTCTAGCCCAGAATCTGCATTTTAACAAGACCTCCGGGTGATTTGGATGCATATTGAGGTTTCAGATGCACACTCTAGAAATCAGCCTACCAGAGAAACACATATTTTCACTCCAAAGTAAGTCATGGATAGGACTCTTGATCTCATGGAACTTGAAACTTAATGGGAAGGGCCGGGTGTGGTGGCTCACGTCTGTAATCCCAGCACTTTGGGACACCGAGGCTGGTGGATCACCTGAGGTCAGGAGTTTGAGACCAGCCTGGCCAACCTGGTGAAACCCTGTGTCTACTAAAAATACAAAAATCAGCCGGGTGTGGTGGCATGCACCTGTAATCCTAGCTACTTGGGAGGCTGAGGCAGGAGAATCACTTGAACCCATGAGTCAGACGTTGCAGTGAGCCAAGATCACACCATTGCACTCCTGCCTGCGCAACAAGAGCAAAACACCGTCTCAAAAAAAAAAAAAAAATTAATGGGAAAGAGGGTGCACTCAATACAAGGACATATAAGAATAACAGAAGACAGCCAGGTGAAAACATGTGTGGAAGTTTGTAACCAAGAGTAGCCACAGAGATCTATGCATTTAACATCAGAGGTGTGGGGTGGGGTGGGCCATGTGTAAAGGGAGTTCTGCAGTGATTATTGTGGAACAGATGGCATATATGCAGGAGGAGTCCCCTGGGAAAGTTAATCTGAAGCAGTAGGGGGCAGAGGGTGGTGGTAGTGGTGGTGGTGGCAGCGTAGGGAGACTGCAAGCTCGCAGACTAGGAGTTCATGGGGTGGGAGGTCAAGGATGGGCAGCCATTGGCCTGGCAGGACCTGTTACAGCCAGCAAATGGAGTTTTCCAGAAGATCCCACCATTAGGGTGATGTGAGGGCAACTGCAGACCTTGAAATCCCCCAAGTCTGAATGTGAGAAGCAGTGTGTGATCTCCTGTGAACTGAGGCTTTGTTCTGCTTTCTGCTTGCCTATGCTCCTCCCCATTTTTAATGCCCAGCTGTTATGAGACTTTAAAGAAACCTACAATCAAAATTAAGGGTAGAAATTTAAAAATGCTCACAAAAGTGCTTTAACTCTTATGGAAGAAGACACAGTAGAAATACAAAATATTAAGGTCAACACAGGGCAAAGCAATGGAAGTGTACTCAAATAGAAATTACCACACATATTTAATGTAAGCAAAGATTTTTACAAAAATCTTCTTTTCCTCCCCCAGTATTTTTTCTTTGATTTGAACTCAAGCTATTCATTCAATTTCCGCCCTGCTTCTCTGTCTCCTTTCGTGTTCCTATCCACCCTGCAGTGGGTTGAATGGTGTCCGCCTCTCCCATAGTTATGTCCCTGTCAAATCCCTGGAACATGTGAGTGTGACCTTATTTGGAAAAAGTGTCTTTGCAGGTTTAATTAAGTTAAGGATCTTGAGATGAGGAGATCATCCTAGATTCTCTGGATGGGTTCTAAATCCAGTGAGAAGTGCTTTTTATGAAAGGCATACAGAGGAGAGACACACAGACAGAGGAGGAGAAGACAATGTGAAGATGGACTCGGAGATGGGAGTGACACCGCTGCCACAGGAATGCCAAAAGTCACTAGAAGCTGGAGGAAGGGGAGGAATGGACTCTCCCCAAGAGCCTCTGGAGGGATTTGGCCCACCTTGAACTTCAACTTCTGGTGTCCAGAACTGAGTGAGAGAATAAATATCTGTTGTTTTAAGCCGCTAACTTTGTGATAATTTGTTACACCATCCCCAGGAAACAATAAACTCACTAAACATCAAAAATATGTGATATTCTTATTATGAGAATAGCATCTATCTTTTTCCAGGTTTGCTCTGGAGGGATCTTGGCCCACCTTGAACTTGAACTTCTGGTCTCCAGAACTGAGAGAATAAATATCTGTTGTTTTAAGCCGCTTTGTGATAATTTGTTACACCATCCCTAGGAAACAATACACTCCCTAAGCATCAAAAATATGTGATATTCTTATTACAAGAATAGCACCTGTTTTTTTCCAGGTTTGCTCTAAATGTGCAGTATGTTAAAACCAGAACTGCAAGCTCATCTACAAAGTGTAGATTAAGAACAAGGTTAAAAAGTACTTCTAAATGGTTCATGGACACAGAATGGTGCAGCTCTGCTGCTATGCGTGTGTGTTGTTGTTGTTGCTGTTGTTGTTGTTTTGGGGGTATTTTTTGGTTTGAGGTTTTTGCTTCTTTTTTGCAGATGCTAGACTGGAAGTATGGAATGGAATGGAAGAGAAGACTGTGATTAAGAGGAGACATAGCTTCCAGGCTGTCTCATGTTTGATATAATACATTTATATTTCGAGCAAGGAGATGTGATCCGAGCTTGTTGTGAATGGCTAGTGAAAATTCTTTAGGAAATCTGGGGGTATGTTAGTGGAGGTCATATTCAGGGCCTGAGCACTGGTCCAGCTGTATGAATTGTTTATGGCTGGCATCTGTTCTAGCAGATTGAATATTCTTTCTGACTCTTGCACATCCAGTTATTAAATATTTCGAAAGTCACTCCTGCATATGATTGACAAACTTTGATTGCCCCACAAGTGAGGCTTTTCCACCGCAGTGTTTTTCTGCCAACTGTGTTTTGAAGCCTAAAGCAAAAGTTCCTTTGGCTTTAGCTTTTCCCTTATTATCTCTTGATCAAATCTGACAGACTTTTGATATAAGCTCCAGGGAGAGGTTAGCGGACAAGGAGTTTACTGAAACAATTCCGTAAAACAATCTAGTTGAAACATCTAAATGTGTGAGCAGTTTTTTGTGTGTTTTGTGGGGTTTTGTTTTTTATTTTTTGTTTATTTTAGCTGACGGTTGTTTCCCTAAAACTTTGAATGGAAAGTAGTTTTACTTCTAGACTTGTGATAATTATGCTTACTAAGGGGATTGCTCTGTGAAAATTATTCTGTGAACACTTAGCAGATAGCAACATGATGAGAAGGAAGATTGAAATCATTTTAGATAAAACAGGTGGAGAAAGAGGTGATTGAAGGAGAACTCTCCAGAATATGATTCCTGTAGTTTTTTGATTGCGGCATTATTTTGGAAGACTGCTTTCTCTTTCCGCATTACCATTGATGAGAAGAAGGCTGGGGTAGTCTACCTCTTAAGTTCAAAAAAAAAAAAAAAAGATCTCCAAAATAGGCCATGTTTTCAGAGTGAATATCATTGTTGTGGACACGACGGAAAGAAGATCAGGTCTGGTGGAAGTTTTTCTGCAAAGTCTTGTAACATTAAGCATTTCTAAAGCCTGTATTGCTAATATCCAAGGAAGACTTATTCTAAGTTAAAAAAATTTAGGATCAGGTATTGCTGCTCATGTCTGGGGATAAACAGGGGATAGATTAGGTAGAGGTTGAGAATTATCAGAGATCAGTGAGACTTCTAGTTGTTCCAAAGTATTCAGTTTTTTTACATTTTGCTCCAGACTATAAATCCCATTCTAAATGAGACTTATAGACTGAAAAACATAGCCTTATGGTTTCTTTTTAAAATCATTCTTCTTTTTGGCAGATTTAGACATTTCTAGATATTTGTCTTATAGACATAAAAGTACCAGAACATAAAGGTGCTATTAAGTGTGTTTACATTACAGTAAAATAAAATAAAGCAGCGGGGAAGTCCAGCAATAAAGGAATGACGGCATAAATTGTGGTATATTTATAGCATGGTGCCACTAAAAAGAATGAGTTAGACCTAAATAAGTGGACCTGGAAGGATTTCCACAATATATTGTTAAATGAGAAAATTGAAGTTCACAAAACTGACTATAATATGATCTCACTTTTGTGAAACAAATATTGTAGACATTACTAGTGCCCTCCAAATATTTCTGACTTGCTGTCTTCAGGCACATGGTAGGATTGCAGTTGGCACAGCCAGAACCCTTTGTGAGTGGGGCCATTCTGACCTATAAAAGATAACTGAAGTTCAAGATAGCAGCTATGGCTTCCCTTTGGGTTCTGAAATGACGCGGTGATGAGCTCAGCCTATCTAACAACCCACAACAGTCCTGTACTATGAGACACGACCTTGTGTTGTGTCATGCTGCTGAAATTTGGGAGTTGTTTTCAC
Organism: Symphalangus syndactylus; assembly: GCF_028878055.3. NCBI lineage: Eukaryota > Metazoa > Chordata > Mammalia > Primates > Hylobatidae > Symphalangus > Symphalangus syndactylus. The sequence continues at coordinate 57,953,635 of NC_072445.2, forward strand.
TGCAACACAATCTAGCCTATCAAGACTAATAAAACAATGAGAAGTGTGTGTGTGTGTGTGTGTGTATCATATATCACCTTATTTAATATAAGTTGTGTATGTATCACCTTATTTAATATAAGTTGTGTATATATCACCTTATTTAATATAAGGTGTGTTTGTATCACCTTATTTAAACATCTTACTAACATCATAAGATAGAAGTAGTATTTCCATTTTTTATACTTCACAAAACAGAAGTTCGGTGAGATTAAATGAATTTCCCAGGTCACACAATTAGCATTTGGCCAAGTAGAACTCTGAGTCAAAATGAGTTTACAGCAAAGCTCACCTTTCTGTTTCTAAACATTCCACTGACATTCAGAAAGTGGCTAGGTAGTTTTTCTTCAGAGGACCCTCAGCACTATTTTAGGACAGAGCATATGGCATCATAAAACACAACCAAGAAAGGTTATCGGACTACAGGCACAGGACACAGAAACCTTGGCTGCCATGCCGAGCATCGCTGCTGGTAGTAAATAGAACAGGGATAAAAATAGGATGCATAGGTTCTTATCTATCATCTGTATTGGCAGATCCTGCTCTTTTAATCTTTAAAACACACTGCAGTTGTGTACTGGCTGATGCGATCCTTTTAGGGCTGGGGTTGTATCCACACTGTGGTGAGTCCCTCAGGGCTGTTTGACAAAAGCTCACCATCAGCTAACGATAATTGGCCTTTAGGACAGAATCCTAATTGTTTGTACTGAGCAGGTGCTGGAACAAGGTAATAGGATAATGTAACACTGGTGAGAAATGGAGAGTGGGGTGGCCCTTTTTCCAAGTGTGAGAACTTTAGTTACACATGCAACATAATTGTGGGGGGTGGGGTGGGGCAGGGAGTTGTAGGTAGATTTTAAGTGGATGTCACTGGTGTATTAAAGTGGGACATACAATTGATTTCTTCCATGGAAAATACGATGTCTAAGTCACCGAGGAAAACAATGGAATATGCTCTAAGACTTGTGAAGTGAATGATCAAAAGAACACCTCTACTTCTAACAAGGCAGGTTGTATCTTGATTCCAGCACTCCAGGGTCCTGTGATCCCTGAGCTTCCAAACCAGTTTTTTACAGTACAGAAGCCATGCTGAAGAGAAAGGATGTTTATATTTATACATTATATTTCAATAGAGCTTATCCTCTGTGATACTTATTATATCCACACAAATTAATATAACAGTTTGTAGCCATTTTAAACGTAAAAGCAATGTTGTCTGCAAGAATCAAAGGGTAAATCAAAAGCTAAGAGGAGTCTAAAGAGAGCTCATATAAAGGGAGCTTAAGGGTAGGACAGCAACACATGCATGTTGTATGTATGTTGTATAGATGCACGTGGATATATATAGAGAGATATATACTGTATGTGTAGAGACAGTATATGTATATACTCTATATACTCCATACTCCTTAGAGATATAGTCTAAGTTCAAGGTCAGTCTAGGCAACAGTGAGACCCTGTCTAAAAAGAAAAAGAAAAAAGAGACACAGAGAGAGAGAGAGAGAGATTTTAAAAACCCATTCAGGTTCACAGCAATGAGTTTGCAGGGAAAGAAAGACCATTAGCAGGGAAGAAAGGGAAGGATGTAAAGGATGTATCATTTAGTGAGCTTCTGGTGTATCTGAGAAACTGCTGGGCTTTCTATTAATAAAAAATTTAAAGATTTTCATTTGTAAAATATATTTAAAGAACCCCGTCTCTACTAAAAATACAAAAAATTAGCCGGGCGTGGTGGCGGGCGCCTGTAGTCCCAGCTACTCGGAGAGGCTGAGGCAGGAGAATGGCGTGAACCCGGGAGGCGGAGCTTGCAGTGAGCCGAGATCGCGCCACTGCACTCCAGCCTGGGCGACAGAGCGAGACTCTGTCTCAAAAAAAAAAAAAAAAAAAAAAGAAATATGTTAAATATATATTACCAACAAATATTATACAGTATTGTATATTTTACATAGATTTTATATTTTTAACTGAAAATTTTATCATTTAATGCTCACAGTGGTTACAAGGTTTGAGGTGTTTCCCTTACAAGGAAAAAGCTGGCAAGAGGAAGTTGCACAAAGCTATATTGCACAGATGTGCCAAAGCCCAGATTTGAAATGAACACAGGCCAGACATATCCACTCTCCAACATATCATGCTGCTGTCCAGAACTTTGCACATAAGAAAGAGGCAAGGGGAGGGAGAGCATTAGGACAAATACCCAATGCATGTGGGGCTTAAAACCTAGATGAGAGGTTGATAGGTGCAGCAAACCACCATTGCACATGTATACCTATGTAACAAACCTGCACGTTCTGCACATGTATCCCAGAACTTAAAGTAAAATAAAAAAAAGAGGCTATATCAACAAAGGACTAATATTCAGAATCTACAAAGAACTCAAATAACAATAACAACAACAAAAAATAAATAAGCCCATTAAAAATTTGGCAAAGGACACAAACAGACGTTTTCAAAAGAAAACATACAAAGGGCCAACAAAGATATGAAAAATGCTCAACTTCACTAATCAGAGAAATGCTAACTAAAATCACAGTGAGATACCATCTCACACCAGTCAGAATGGCTATTATTAATATGAAAAAGTAAAAAAATTAACAGATGTTGGTGAGGATGCAGAGAAAAGGGAGTACTTATACACCGTTGATGGGAATGTAAATTAATAAACCTCTATGGAAAACAGATGGAGTTGTCTTAAGGAACTAAAAATAGATCTACCATTCAATCCAGCAATCCTACTACTGGGTGTATACACAAAGGAAAATAAATCATTATATTAAAAAGATACCTGCACCCATATGTTTATTACAGCACTGTTCACAATAGCAAAGATATGGAATCAACCTAAATGTTCATCAACAGATGACTGGATAAAGAAAATGTGATATATATATATATGAATACTACTGAGCCATAAAAATAAGAATGAAATCATGTCTTTTGCAGCAACCTGGATGGAACTGCAGGCCATTCTCTTAAGTGAAATAACTCAGAGACAGAAAGTCAAATACCACATGTTCTCACTTATAAGTAGGAGCTCAACAGTGGCTACCCATGGACACGGACATAGAGAGTGGAATCATAGAGACACAGAAGGGTGGGAGGATGTGTGAATGAGAAATGAGAAGTTATTTAGTGGGTACTATGTACTCTTACGGTGATGGCTACACTCAAAGGCCAGGATTCACCTCTCCATAATATATCCATGTAATAAAAAATGACACTTGTACTTCCTAAATCTATTTAAAAAATTTTTAAAAGAAGCAATAATGAAGGCAAAAATATCTTTCCAAGGCACTCTAGAAAAAAAAATTCCTGGAAGACTTTCTAAAGATGAAGGATCTATCTATCCATCTATCTATTTACACTGGAAGTAAATCTATCTTTTCAGTTTATAGACTATTTTTAAAGTACTGAAACAAATACTCTATCTCAAATCTTGTAATTTATTTTTAAAAGCATTTTAAAACGTGCTATTTTTCTTGGCAGTCAGCAGGTGAAAAAACAGAATTATTAAACTTTGACAAAAAGAATCAATCCTTAGAGAAAGTCTGAGTTATGATAAAAAATGAATGAAACATTCTGACTCTATAGATAATAAATCAACATATATTTATATTTTACCAAGTCTAATGCACAGAAATAGTTTAAAGGAATCTTGCAAAAATTTTAACTATGTGAAGTCCTTCTTCCAGTTTCTCTTTTTTTAGTTCTCTTTCTCTTTCTTTTCCCAAATTGGCAATATATCAGGGAGACCTGAGCTCTCAGGTTAAAATCTTCTGATTTCATGAAGATAAACCTTCAAATCTGTCCATTTCTTAAAGGCAAAGAAGCCCTATCATTTCCACTTAACTAAATCCTACACTCAAATTTACCTTAAAAATGAAACACACTTGTTTTGCATGCAAGGTAAATGTACAGACACTGCTCATTACCTAAACCTGATGTTCAAAAGTTTAACTTCTCAGACATACTTCAGGGCATTAATGCATATGACTTACCAGCATAACTCCTCAAGTTTTCTGTTAATACATTCATGAGCCCATAGAGGGCATATTATCATGTTTGCATATTCAGATTAGCTAATTTTTCTTAAATGGTGCATATTAAGACAACTGGGAACTGTTTAGAACACTTTATACACAGTTTGGGAACTATTACTCATTATTACATCCATTTAGAGTTGACTCTCGAGGCAGGCATTGGTACAGCCAAGTTTGGTTTTTGACAGTTGCACATGATCAACCAATAGATCACACTGCTTCGATCTTATGTATGTTTTCCAACAGAGAAAGAGTTTGGCCTTTTCCTCATGGTGCTTTGAAGCCTGAGGGTAATATAGAAGACACATGATAATCATAGGAAATGCTTTCTCCTAAAATTTTTCCTAGGTTTTGTTAACAAATAAATAACGAGAGAGAGAGAGGTATTTCCACGCAGAGTACTGAAACAAAAAAAAATAGAGCTGAGACATGTTCCTGTGAATAAATATTTGTAACTCCTAACCAAAAACAAAGTGGACATGTATATAATGCTTTATAATACATACTGACATTTTGCCAGGCCGTGAAAGAAATAGGATAGCTGAGCTAACAGGGCAGGCATTTTTGCCTTTACCTGAGACAGAGTGTTGTTTGCTGAAAGAAATGAGCAATGTGCCACTGTGCTCTCCAAAATGATCTTAGCTCAAACTGTATAAAAGAGGGAAAAGGCAGGTGGCTCATGAAGGAAAGGGCTCATTCCTTGCAAATGCATAGTTCAGTGTTAATTGTAAATACCAGCATATGCTTGATAACATAAACAGACTGCTGAGAACTGTTTAGACCACCAAGTATTGCGGGGAGGAATGAACCAGTCAACAAAATCTTCACAGTTCAAATCCAAATCAATTTGAATCCAGGTTGATACTACTATCCATATTGCTACCCGCAGTAATCACTTGTCAGTCACCCAGGCTGAAACTTCCAGTGATGACAGCCTTAGAAATTAGGGAAATTCCTCATGGATATTCTATTAAAATCTACCTATCGCTCAAGCATGATCAGGAGGATTAGGAAACACAAAGGTTTCACGCCAAAGTGAGAAGGAGGAAGGAAGACCAGAAACAAGACAGTACTTCCCCAAACTGGGGGGCACACTATTTATTGGATGTCACATTCTAGGCTGCCAGGTTTCTGTTGAGAGGTGGCACTGAATCAAGAAAAGGGAGAGATTGACCTTTTCTGTGAGAAACTGAATTTCAGAATGCTACAGAGAAGCCTTGAGAAAGACTTCTGGGCTATTGCAGGTCATGGTGGGGAGAGGACAATGAAAAAACTAGAGTTGGAATCTGCAGTCATATGCTGAATTTCAAGTCCAGCCCCAAACCATGCACGCTGTCCTCTTGTGCAAACCATCCTCCTTTCAAGGTCACCCTTTCTTCTCTGCACTTGAACCCTCTGCACTATCTTTTGGTCACTTCTGAATACAGTGCCAAGACTTATTAATTTTTCTTCCCAATTTTTCTCTCATTTATGATGAAAAAACACTCAAAAGCTGAGAGTGGGATGAGATGGCATCCTCATTTCATTCTTTAGAAAATGAATTAAAGTAACAACCACTTTCATTATTGATTTTCACAACTAAAAATCCATCAACATCATTTGTAATTTATTAAGCACCTGTCTTTCTTTATCACAACATTACTTGCATGAAATTTCCCACCAATGGAACCACTTCTGACACAGTCTATCCCCTGATTCCATCATAAACCTTTCCTAGGAATCAGTTATTCCAGAAAGCCAACTAAGTTAGCTTTGATTACAAAGACAAAACCTTTCAGAGGGGTTAATCCTCAAAGTGATCAATACATTCTTCGGTTGGTAAAATGAGGGCATTGGACTAGTAGAAGATTGCTAAGGCCTTTCCAAAAATGTAATTCTTTGACTCTAACAGATGCTAAATTGCAACTGGAAGATTATCTTGGGGAAGAAAGAAACATAAATAACCTTGTTGGAAGAGGAAAAATGACACTCTAGATTGAAGTGAGAGCTTGCCGTGAGCATTTACCTTTCTAAGATATCAAATGGTGACCTGCAACCAAGACAGGCTCAATCTTCCTCTATAGCTGCGTCTTACACCACCTTTGTTTTTCTCTCCTTCCTTCCTTCCTTCCCTCTTTCTTTCCTTCCTTCCTTCCATCTTTCCTTCCTTCCTTCCCTCTTTCCTTCCTTCCTTCCTTCCCTCTTTCCTTCCTTCCTTCCCTCTTTCCTTCCTTCCTTCCCTCTTTCCTTCCTTCCTTCCTTCCCTCTTTCCTTCCTTCCCTCTTTCCTTCCTTCCTTCCTTCCCTCTTTCCTTCCTTCCTTCCTTCCTTCCTTCCTTCCTTCCTTCCTTCCTTCCTTCCTTCCTTCTTTCTCTTTCTCCCCCTCCCCCTCTCTGTCTCTCTCTCCCCCACTTTTTTTTTGGAGAATCTGTCGGCTGAGGCTGGAGTGCAGTGGTGCAATCATGGCTAACTGCAGCCTGAACCTGCTGAGCTCGACAGATCCTCTCACCTCAGCCTCCTGTGTAGCTGGGACCACAGATGTGCACCACCACACCTAGCTAAGTTTTAAATTTTTTATAGAGACGAGGTCTCACGATGTTGCCCAGGCTAGTCTTGAACTCCTGGGCTCAAGGGATCCTCTGGCCTCGGCCTCCCAAAGTGCTGGGATTCCAGGTGTGAGCCACAGCACAGGACCATCCGGCACCTTTGGTACCTGCCACCGCTTCAAGCTTAGCTGCTCCACAACACCATGCCTTGTCATGGATTCCCATATGCCCTTTCTTCACATCTTTCTGGAACCTCTTTCTTGTTCTTCTGATCAAAGCAGTGAGAGTGCCATTTTGGAAGACACCTGCAGCACACCCTGACCGACAGAGTACCCTGCTCAGTCCTTTGTGCCACCTTGGAACTTATTGCTAACTGAACATTTACTGTAACATCCTGTAAGTATTTAAGTTTTTCTTCACGAAATATTTCAAATACGAGACAAAAAACGATGAATATAATACTCTCCACCTGGGCATTATTTAGGTTTAGAAATGTTAACATTGTGTTCTAGCTGCTTTAGTGTTTCAAAAATAATGTAAAGGAATACAAATTACAGATATAGCCAAACATCACGGATGCTCACTTTTCCCACACCTTTTCCTGGAGGCGACTACTACCCTGAAGTTAATGTTTGTGTGTCCTGTTGTACTTTTACCATATAGGTAAGCATTTGCAAGCATTAATATAAAATATTGCTTCATCGGCTTCCAATGTCCATACATGGTATCACACTTTAAGAATCATTTGTAACATTCTATATTTAATACAACACTATGTTTTTGTTTTTTGTTTTCTGAGACAGAGTCTCGCTCTGTCACCCAGGCTGGAGTGCAGTGGTGCCATCTCAGCTCTCTGCAACCTCTGCCTCCTGGATTCAAGCAATTCTCTGTGTCTCAGCCTCCTGAGTAGCTGGGATTACAGGGACCTGCCACCACACCTGGCTAATTTTTGTATTTTGTTAGTACAGACAGGGTTTCGCCATCTTGGCCAGGCTGATCTTGAACTCCTGATGTCGTGATCCACCCACCTTGGCCTCCCAAAGTGCTGGGATTACAGGCGTGAGCCACTGCGCCCGGCCTCAACATATTTTAAGATTATTGCATGTTGGTTCATGTAAATCTAGTTCATTCATATTTCCTGTTGCATTAGTATTCCAATAGATGATTATATCACAAGATTCTTCAACCCTTACAGAGGGTTTTTTTATATATATATATAAATAACCCCCTTACAGAGAGTTATTTAGTTCAACCCTTACAGAGGGTTATTTAGTTGGTATGTAAATTTTTGGCAATGACAATCCTCCAGTGAGCATCCTAATCAATTCTCTTTTGTACCCTTGTGCAAAGGTTTCTCTAAAGAATATAAGTAGAACTGCTGTGTCATGGGGTATGTGCAACTTTAGCTTAACTAGATATTGACAGATAGCTCTTAAAGTGATCATAACAATTACCCTCTCATCAACAGTATGTGAAAGTTTTTCTTTCCACTTCATCATTACTTGGTATTACCATTATCTCATTTGGGTTTTCAGAATGCTGGGTGATTTAATTGCTGTATCTTGATTACCTTTTAGGTATTCAGGTTTCTGTGTCTACAAATTACTTGCTCATATTTTGTCCACTTGTTTATTGAGTTTTTTTCTCATTGATTTATATAGACTCTTTTTTCTTCTAGTATATTGTTTTTGGCTTTATGTGTAGTACCAGTCTTTCAGTCATAATTTTGTTTGTGAATCCTTTGTCACATAAAGATTTTTTTTTAAAAGTTAAACTTACTGCTTGTTGACTTGCTGTTTTGTGCTGTCTTGGGACTCTTACTTTTTCTTTTCTTTTTTTTTTTTTGACCAGGTCTTGCTCTGTCGCCCAGGCCAGAGTGCAGTGGCAATATCATAGCTCATGGCAACCCTGAACTCCAGGGTTCAGACAATCCTCTTGCCTTAGCTTCTTGAGTAAGTGGGGACCAGAGGTGTGCACCATCACACCTGGCTAATTTTTCTTTAAGTAGAGATGAGATCTCACTATGTTGTCCAGGCTGGTCTCTAACTCCTGAGCTCAAAGGATTCTTCTGTCTCAGCCTCCCACAGTGCTGAGATTACAGGCATGAGCCACTGTGCCTAGCCTATTTTTGGACTTTTAAATAAATTATTTTCTATGATGAGGTTATGCAATCTTCACCTATATACTCTTTTTAAAATTTCAAGGCTTTGCTTTACATATTTAGGTTGTTAATCCATCTGGAATTTGTTTTCATATATGATGTGAGCCAGGAAGCCAATTTATTTTTTACAATATGGAGAATAATTTTTTTTCCTGAGTGCTGCATATTGCATAGTTTATTTTTCCTATACTGATTTATAAAGCTACTTTTGTGATGTACCAATGGACTGAGTTATACTGAATATTTTAAATATATTTTTATGTATAAGTCCTGGCGTTCTTTGCACACTTGAGTAACTGTAGTTAATAATAATGTGTTGTATATTTCTTTTTTTTCTTTTTTTTTTTTTGAGACGGAGTCTGGCTCTGTCACCCAGGCTGGAGTGCAGTGGTGCAATCTCGGCTCACTGCAAGCTCTGCCTCCCGGGTTCACGCCATTCTCCTGCCTCAGCCTCCTGAGTAGCTGGAACTACAGGCACCCGCCACCAGGCCCGGCTTATTTTTCTATTTTTAGTAGAGACGGGTTTCACCTTGTTAGCCAGGATGGTCTCCATCTCCTGACCTTGTGATCCGCCCACCTCGGCCTCTCAAAGCGCTGAGATTACAGGCATGAGCCACCGTTCCCGGCCAATGTGTTGTATATTTTAAAATAGCCAGAAGAGAGGATTTTGAATATTCTCACCACAAAAAATGATAAATGTTTGAGGTGATGGATATGCTAACTATCCTGATTTAATCATCACGCAGTGTATAAATGTATTGAAACATCTCATTTGTACCCCATAAATATATGCTATGATATGTGTCAATTAAAAATAGAATAAAACTTGAAAAAATGGCAGGCAGAAGAATAAAAAGACTCTCTTCTCCCCATTCCCCATATATTTATTTATATATAAATATATACAATATATATTTACTTTAAATATATATTTACTTATATATAATATAGATTTACTTATATATAAAACATATTTACTTATATATAAATATATAATATACATTTACTTATATATAGATTTACTTATATACTAATATATATTTACTTATATATAAATATATAATTTATATTATATAATAAATCATATATACATGTATTTTAAGTTTATAATACATTTATAATTTTTTTTTTTCAGATGGAATTTCGCTCTCGTTGCCCGGGCTAGAGTGCAATGGTGGGCGATCTCAGCCCACTGCAACTTCCACCTCCCAGGTTCAAGCGATTCTACTGCCTCAGCCTCCCGAGTAGCTGGGATTACAGGCATGCGCCACCATGCCTGGCTAATTTTGTGCTTTTGGTAGAGATGGGGTTTCTCCATGTTGGTCAGGCTGGTCTCAAACTCCTGACCTCAGGTGATCTGCCTGCCTTGGCCTCCCAAAGTGCTGAGATTACAGGGGTGAGCCATCGCACCCGGCCATACATTTATAAATTTTAAAAATTTATCAAATAGTTTGCTGGCTTGGGTTAAAATATTATATTTAGAATTTCTGCATTTAATTTATGTTCATAAATTAGATTGATCGGTACGTTTTCTCTCTTATGTGGTCCTTCTCCAGTTTTTAGATCAAGGGTTGTATTACTCTAATAAAAAGATTTGTTAAACATTCCTTCTCTTTCTATTGTCTTGAAAAGTTTATATAAAATAGAGGTCACATATTAGTCTCTGGAATAGCTTATATAAGGGTAACCCTTATTAAATGTTTATTAAAACTCATCAGCCTAATTGCTTTTTACTGTAGATCTGATTTCTTCAGTGATTGTAGTGATTTATTTTCTATTGCTTCTTCAGTCTATATTGGTAGTTTATAGTTTATCTAGGAAATTTTCCATTTTATTTAAGTGTTCCAATTTACTTGCATGAAGTTGATCACAATATTTCCTTCAGATATTTTAAAATTATCTATTAACTGTGTCCTTCTAATAGCCTATGTTTGTGCCATCTTTTGTTTTGTTTTTAATGGCTCTTGCCAGAGATTTGCCTATTTTATTAACATTTTCAAAACAAGAAACTTTGTTTTCTTTGATTTTTGAGTGTCCATTGTATCTTGGATTTTCTTTCCATGAATTTCACCTCTTATTTCTATAATTTCTTTTTTCAGTCTTTGGGATAGTGCTGCTGTATCTTTTCTTATTTATTGAGTTGACTGTGTGGCTAATTCACTTTAAATATTATCCATTTCCTAACACACACATGCAAGGCTACAGGTTTCCCTCAAAGCACTATTTGCAAATCTCATGTATTTTGTAAGTAGTTTTAAATTATTGTTCAGTTCAAAATATTTCATATTTAGAAACGATTTACTTTTGATGTATGAATTTCTTAGGTATTTATTTAATTCCAAACATATGTTTTAAGCAATATCTTTGATATATATATAGCTTTATTGCATTTTAGAGAAAATACTTTGTATATTAATAGTTTGAGTTGTTCAAATCTCCAGTAAAATTACTAAGCTAATTAATGCATAAGTTACTGTGAAAAATGTGTTTTAAAAAATATTCATTTATAATTTTGGATTAGTTTCCCCTTGTAATTTTAATCATTTATGCATTTTATATTTGGAGGCTATTTTGTTAAATTTTTACATCTTTCTATGAAATATTCCCTTTGTCATTAAGTATTAATGAAATCATTATTAATCATTTACCACTAAGTATTAATATATAATTATTTATCTATAATCATTTACCATTAAGTATTAATATGTAATTAAGTATTAACGAGTATCATTAAGTAACAATTTTCCTTATCTTTAATAATGTTGTTAGCTTTAAAATCTATTTTATTTAATAGTAATATTGGCATGCTAGTTTGGTTTACTTTCAGTTAATATTTGCCTATTGTTTCATTGGTGCATCATTTTTTTTTCTACTTTTAGCACAGAAGTTTAATCTATTTATAGTTGTTGTGACTCATTTGTTTCATATTATTTTGGTTTTCCATTTAACTTTGCACCTCTTGATCTCTGACTGATGGGGTTTTCTTTATTCTTTCTTTTCCTTTCCTCTAATTTGGAAGTTACATATTTTGTTTCTGTTTTTTTTTTTAAATAGTTGTCATTACAACTTTAACATATTCTTATGTTTCTGGCCAGTATATCCTGAACAAGCCCAGAATGCTGAAATCTGATCACCCCTCTCTGTTACTTAGGTTTGCTTTCAGTTCTACCTTGTCTGTAATCCCACCCCTTTAGAAAATATTCCATCATTGTTTTATGTTGTTTTACTTTTGCAAACATATTTATCAACTTCACATCTGCTTCTTCAATCTCACTCCTTCCTTCTTGGTTCAATTTTCTTCTTTCTGAATAACAGGCGATTCCTTTGTTTATAGTGAGGGTCTATGATTAACAAACTCAGATTCTGAGTTTACCAGCATGAATCTTTGTATATTTTAATTATTATTATCTAATAAATGTATGTAAGTAATTAAAAATTTAAATAGTGCTAAAAGTAGTAGTCTTCTGTTCCTCACTTCCCCAGACATAACAATTTCCAACTGTTTTTTCTTTCTGAGATATTCCGTGTGGTATTTAGCTCCAAGTTTCTAAAGAGTATCCTTATAATACTCTCTTAATTCATTAATTTACAATACTATTCATTAACTGTATATTATAGTAGCAGACTGAGCTCTCTTAAGCCTTCCCATTCCCCTTTTCCTCCTCCATTTTTATGTCATATTTTGTAAAATATTCAATTTTTACATATTTCAATTTTGTTAAAAATGGTTCTTCGGAATTCTATGATTACACTTCCTATTTTAAACAACTTTTCATTTTTCCTGGAGTTAGTAATCACTTAATTTTTTTCCTGAGTCTTCTTTGAACTGATCTTTAATTTTTTCCACACCCTTCAATAGCTTCTCACTATAGCACCCCAGTCAGCCAAATATTTCAGACAGGGTGCCTCATTTTGGAGCTACGATTATGTGCCTAAATCCAGATGCTTTTGGATTTAACTTCTCCAAGGGCGGGAAAAATCCCATCTCTTGAGGGAGTGACAGAGAAGTTGCTTTACACCATTCTCTTTTACTATCTTTTGTGTCACCTAATATATCATATTTTTCATCTCATTTCTCAGGGCTTCATTCTGACTGATTTTCTCTGATCTTCCAGTTTATTAATTCTTTCTTTGGCTGTGTCCACTGTGCTATTTAATTAGTGTTTAATTTCAAAGACTATATTTTTCATTTCTAGTCTGTCTTTTTATACTGTTGTTTTTCATAGTGGTTTCTTTTTCACTATGGTTCCTATTTATTCTCTATTTTTTTCTTATTGTAAGCATATGTATTTGATAGAAACCTTTATATTTATATCTTATTTCTAGTTCTTCATTTGTTGAATCTGCTGACTTTATTCTAATCTATTTCTTCATGTGATCTGGAGTTTTTTCATTGTGAGTTTATACTTAACAGGATGCTTTTCCACTCCTCATAGAGTGATTTTTTATTTGCTTCTATCAATATTCCAATGACTCTAACGGCCTGGAGAGGGAAAAATATGTTCGCTTTTAGCTCCAGGATTCCCAAATCCTCTGGGTACTAAAAATTTGGATCACATAGGCTTTCAGTTTCAATTTCTCATAGGGACTTTCCTGCCTCTACAGAGATCCCCTGGGCTTACAGCTCCTTCCTATTTTCCTGACCTTACAGGCAAAGTTATTGTTTTGTCCTTTTTCCCAATTTCCAGGTTTATCTATGGGCAGGACTTTGAGGAGGCTTCCCTTAATCAGAGTCTTAGCTCCGGCCTTAAGCAAATGCAAGCCTGTTACATCTCTGCCCCTAAATTGAGAATTGAAACTCCAGCCCTCCGTGTCTTAGGTATGTATCCAGGTCAGACACCCGACAGTAAAGTCAGTTCAGTCTATTATGCTGCTGAAAGTTCTTCTGATTATTTCTTTACGTGTTTGTCTCTCTCAACTAATGAATGAGCATTTCAAAGGCAAGAAACAACTTATTAACCATTATTTCTCTCTGCTCTACTATCCCAACTCCTAGCAAAAAACCTGGCAGAGAGTCAACAAGAGCATGGCTAATATTGATAGAAGAGCTAGAAATAAATTGTTTAGGCAGATAGTGAGGGTAAGAGAGTCCTCAGTAAGATTTCCTTTTAATAAAAAGCAGCCCCAAACTCATTTCTTTTCTAACAAAAAACAGCCTGAAAAATCAAGCTGCAAGCATAGATAAGCAAGCTAGAAGCTTACACAGGTGAATGCTGGCAGCTGTGCCAACAAGAAAAGGCCACCTGGGGGCTAGGCATATTCAACATGGAGGCTCTGTCTTCCTTTTTCTTTGTCAACCATGTGTGCAGTAAAGAAGCAGGCAACACGGCACCAGCCAGGTAAAGAACCCATTTGCATAATAAAAGATTAAGGTGGGGAGGCCAACTTCTTCACACACTATGTAAATAGCATACCTGGTCTGACCAATATTTTGTGCCCTATGTAAATCAGAAGTTGCCTTCTCAAGCTCGTCTATAAACCGCCCCCCTGCCCCCCTTGCATTTCACTACAGAACCGGAAGACCCACTCGGGAGCCCCTCTGTCTCTGTAGGAGAGAGAGCTTTTTTCTTTTCTCTTTGTTTTGCCTATCATACCTCTGCTCTTAAACGCATTCCTTGTGTGCATCTGCGTCCTCAATTTCCTTGACATAAGGCAATGAAAAACAGCACCGCTTCAATATTTGGTAAATGAATGAATTTAATTTAGGTGAGTTTGACATCTACTAAAAAGTTCTGTACAACTTGTCACTTGCAACATGGTGTCCAAGACACAGATAAGAGATACGTCAGAGAATAAAGAGAATTGGATAGCAATAATTGAGAGATGTCCATGGAACCTGATTGCTCTGACTTCTTCTTCAACTGGTTTTCTTCCTCGCTGTTTGAAATATTGTTTAAATTAAATAATTAACACTATATTAACAGCCAAGAATAGCATTCAGAGGCTATATTTAGCTTCTGGCTACCTGGTTATGCTGTGCAGTGAAATGAGGCAAGAAGCTTTCTGACAATTTAATGAACATCTTTCTAGATTTTCAATTTTTAAAATATGAAGCCCCATGAAGGGGCTTCATTTTCAATTTATTTACAGTGTAAGAGGAGGAAACTCTGATTTCTCCTTCAACATTTATCACTGGGGATTTGACCAGGGGATTGGAGAAGGGAGAAAGAAGGAAGAAAGGCCTTGTCTTCTATTAACCTAGAGCTCATCTTTCTCTGCAGCTTCCTTTAAGTCAGTGGTTTAACTTCGGGACATGGTAAAATAACAATGTGTGTGTTGTCAGCGGATTTGGGGTGTGAGAAAATAGCAGATACTAATTAGGATTTTGAAAGACCTTTCATAATGGTAAAAAAAAAAAAGGACACAGAAACATACTTATGTCAGTGCCATAATTGAGTAAGGCTGTGCATTCTGATTGGAAATTTGCAAGGCGTATCACATTGAATCTTGACATTTTCATTATCTGAAGTCTTGAGCAAGCTTTAAATGAAGTCTGTTTAGAAAGTACTGTGCACGTGATCTCCTCCTCCACAAACACAAAACCATTATAGTTTTATCTAATTAAACTACTTCCATTTCTTCCTCAGTGCCTACCATAAGAGTGCTGGCCTCTGTCAATAGTGGTCCTCATCATCCAGCTTATTTCTCCATATGGCGACAAAATGCTGATGAGGAAGTTTCAGTTCAGTTATAGTTATTATTTTCTTAAGAAGAAAATGATGTAGTACAGACTTGTAAGAGAAGAACAAACCAAAAAGTAGAAGGGAATATTTTTAATGACATCAGAGAAACTTTTCTGTATTGCTGGCCTCTTTAGAAAGTATTTAGTTAGCAGGAAACGGAATGACCTGTTGTAATCACCGAGCACTGACATATTGATCAGCTCTGTAAGGGGAAAATTTTCCAGTATGGGGCAGTCCTGTGGAGACACAAGCTAAACACGCCCATCTACTGCCCTGCAAACCAGGGCCACCCCTTGGATGCCAGGGGAAGCAATTTGTGTCACCCTGGGTCAGTGTGTTAGCACCGATCTCACCTGATTTATAGAAGAAATGGCATCCTGGTCAGCAGGGGTAAACTGCTTGGCAGGCTACCCTCCTGGAACAAGGGACAGGTAATAGCGATATGGACAGGAGGCAGGAAAATACTGGGCAGAAGAGGGTTGTTCCCTGGCAAAGGCCCCACCCTCAAGCCTGGAAACTATGGCCCTAAATGAGAAAAGTTATCCCTGTTTCCAAATGTTGCCTTTTTGGCCTGCCTTGCCCTGCTATCCTGTGCCCATATAAACCCCAGACCCCAGCTGGCAAAGAGAAAAGTGGCTGAACATCAAGAGAAGAAGCAACAGAGCATTGGAGACTATAGATAGATGCGGCTTAACTTTAGATGGATGACTTCAGAGAGGAGCCTGGTCGTCTCTGGGAAAGATCACCTTCATCCTATAGCATCCCCTTTCCAGCTCCTGATTCTCTGAGGGCCACTTCCACTGCTTAATAAAATCCTCTGCATTAGTCATCTTTCAAACAGTTCATGTGATCTGATTCTTCTGGATGCCAAACAAGAACTTGGGTATCAAAGGGGCAGGTGCAGAAGGCTGTCACCCTGACCTACCACTGAGCTGTCAACACTTAGCCATCCATAGACAGGAAAGCTAAAATTGTAGCTAAAACTGTAACACACCCATAGAATGCTGCCATGGGGCTGGAGCCCAAAAGCGCTTGGCCCGGCCTTGGCACCCACTCTCCTGTGTGCTCCCTCTTGTGAGGGTTTCAGCCTAGCGAGTTCGAGCGAGTGAAATTCATTCCTGTTGGTGTTGAAGTGGTCGGCTGGAGTGGTCGGCTGGTCCCAGAGCTGGTGCACTCCAGTTCCTGCCCACGAAAAGGTCAAGGGTACTCTTCAGTCTCAACAGGGCCCAAGGCCAACCACAGGTGGGAGTGCTGAGCTCCTTGGGACATCTGATCAACTATCAAGGCTGGGGGTGGGTGGATGGAATTGGAAGGTTGAAGAGTATCCCAAAAAGGAGAAATGGGTGTAAGGGTGGCACAGATCTGGTCTGGGCCCAGGGCTCCTAGCTAAGACAACTACTGCTTTGCCATCCAGGCATCTCATAAGACCTTAGAAAACTGTTGGGAAAAGGGCTTGTGGGGTGCCTGTATAAACCGGCCATAAAAATATGGGACAATAAGTTGTGGAAAGCCACAAGAGTCCTCTGAGGAGGAGAGCCTTCCAATTGCCATCATGTTCCCATGCTCAGAGTGAGACCTGCTCTCTTACCTGTAAACACTGTGTTCAAGGAGAAAGACACTCCTTTAAAACACCGAAATGTGGACAGACGTACAGCCTCCTAGTTAAGTCCACTCCCACTGGCTACTCCCCGATAAGTTAAAGATATGCTGTTTGAGCACAAAGGAGATTCATTTAAACAACTATTGCTATAGATTACGCCTATGACACATTGCCTCCCTTTCACTGTTTCATCCTGAACATCTGCTTCTTAGATCTAAGTGATTGTACTCAATAAATACTGTGGAGACCAAAACTCTGGGCCTTTTGCAGCCTCCATTTTGCAACTGGCCCCCTGGCTCCCACCTTTATAAACTCTTAACTTGTCTCTTCTCAATCCTTTGTCGCCACCGGACTTTGGATACCCTACGGGCAGTGTTGAGACTGGTCCCCAACAGAAAACATCAAGAGAAACTCTCCAAAATGGGAGTTGCAGGGGTGAGGTGCTTCTTGCCTGGGTCAGAAACTCTGAAGTTGCTTTGGAATGAACAACAAACCCAACATCTATCTTGCTGGCCTCCCAGACTATATGTTGGTATAACCTGTGACTCAGATAGCACCTCCTGGATGAAACTTTCTTGACTACCCAGACAAAGTTATTCATTCTACCCTCAGTGACCCTGAAGCATTTTCTTCATGCCTCCCCTCTCACTTGGCTTTGTGAATATATGTTTATATCTCTATCTCCCCCTGTAGACTTTGAGACTCTGTGGAAAGCAATTATATCTTCTTTATATTTGTGCCTTTAGTTCCTGGACACATGAATAGCAGTGACGTTTGGAAAATTAGTGAATAGATGGCTTGCCCACCTGAAAGTCACCTTTTGTATTAGTATTTCATAGGCAGATTACTAATTACCATGTATAGGATTCAAAGTTATAAGATAGGCATTATGATGCCAGGGTAAATATTCATCTTGAGTGGTTAATACAGTAATTTCCTTCTTGAATCTTTGTTGCAGCAACAGGTGGATTGAGACACACATTGTTCTAGGAGATCTGTATTCCTTGGAGGACTTTGCCAAATTCAAAAATGTATAGGAGCTTTACCTTCTAGTCACACGGATTGTACCTTGAACCTAGATCCTGCTTTCACATCTATTATCTCTTTGATCCTCTCAAAACCCCTGTGAGATGAGTATGCTCTTACTGTGATCACCATTTTACAGCAGGAGACAGCAAGGCGGACTGGTTAAGTGATGCATCTCTGGTTCCACATATGAGGGCGGTGCTGAAATTCGAACGTGACTGTCTTGGCCAACCAGTGTTTTTCCCACTATCTATTCACCACCATGATGCTGGCCAAATTGCTTAACCTCTCAGCTTCAGGTTTCTTATCTGAAAAGAGGAATAATATGCTCTACACACTGGGGAGGTAAGACCAAGGAATTTAAAGGATGCTTAGGTACTTTGCAAACATTACACTTTTGCATCTTGGTGGTTTTCCATGATTGCCTGATGGACATATCTTCATTCATAATGCATCACCTCTATTAGCATCGCTGATAACTTTGTAGCCAAGGATCAAAGGGGAGCCTCCGCTTCAATACTTCATTATGAATATTTAGCATGGCATCCAGACAGTTTTCACACACTTCTGCTACCTACCCATGGTAATTGGTGATCAGTGTGATGTGGCTTCGTGCCACATAATACTTTGAGATGATTTCTAGGTCAGCTCCAGCAATCAGTCTGGATGAAGACTATTTAATTTGTAATTGTTTAAGAAAACTCTTCCATCTTTTAAAAAGCTCTGAGGGAAATGGTACTCTTATTCCTCTATGTCTTTTACCTGCCCATATGTACTGCAAATGGACCCTAAGGCATTCAATTTCCAATATTAATTCACATTGATGACCTTAGTTGGCTGCCACATGATATGTTCAAGATTAGAGTTGAAGGCCCACCTCTGCGATCAGCTAAGTTGACTTGTTCCCACAGCCACAGGCGAGCCAACCCTCTTAGAAATGTGCACCAGTGGCTGCCAAGGGGCCCCAGCAGGAGAGTGTAAGTGGTTAGTCCCATCTAGCACAAGTGCTGCAAAATTCACAACATCCATGCAGTCATAGTGGTGACCAGTGTTGCCATTTTCATGTGAGTGAGATTCTCTGGCAATTTATAGTTATCATCAGGACTTTAGAATTCTGCTCTATAGTAGAAACACCATTAACCCTTCCCTCTTATTCTAGCAAATCTTCACCCTTCTACTGATTTTTCAATTTTAAAATGGGTTACCTCTGCTGTTCTATTCCTACTGCTTCCACTGTCAGCACCCCACATACAGACAAGTGCCTCTCCTGCTGCATCTCCCTAAACACTGCTGCTGAATGAGCTTTATTTGCTCAAGAACTATCTTTATCCCATCATTCTCCTTGAAGATCTCCACTGGATTACACAATCAAGTCCAAAGCCATCCTTTTGGAACCAGAAGCGGCCTTAATCTCCCATGGTTTCACCTGTGCATCCCCAGATCTCATTATTTCCAAACAGAAACATTTGTCTTCAGCACTTTGCTTTTGCTCATGCTTTGCTTCAGCTAAAATGCCTTATCCTTCTACCTATTACAGATTGTTCCAAGTTGAACTCTGATCTCATGTCTTTCTACAAAGCCTTTCATTAACGTTCTGGTCCGCAATGCTATTTTTCTCTGACTTGTTGCATATGTTGATGTAACATATTTTGGAGCTGAATCAAATGCTCTTTTGAGCTGTTCTCTAAGTGTTTTTCAATGGATAATGTCATTCTGCTGTAAAAAGGCCTTTCTTATCTCCCACTCACCTGCAGAATAAAATGAAAATCCTTAATATTCTGTATCTTTCTAAACCTAGTCATAATAAATTATTGACTATAATCATAATCGTCCATATTACATTTCTTTTAAAATCATGTACACTTATATGTGTATACATATATAGATGTGTGGATATATATATTCAATTGTGAATACAGTACATTCCTATCGTAAAAAATGCACAAATGACAGTCTTATATAAAGTAGGAAAAATCATTTACAAATCAAGCACTCTGAGGCAGCCCCTATTAGCATCTTGATGGGTGTCTTTCAGATGCGTTTCTTAGCAAACCATAGGCTTTCACTTCTCTAAACCTTTGCTTACCTTGTTCTCTCTGAACTATATTGCCCTTCTGAGTCCTCTCTGATAAGCGTATTGATGGATCAAGGACTGCTCAAATACTGCCTCCCCTTTGAAACTCTCCATACACCCGTCCTCACAAGTAAGATGGATCCTCCTCCCCACCAATCTTCCGTAGGTGTCTTCTATGCTGGCATCGTGGGGTCTGGCATGCATGTGCACATTTATCTGGCATGCACACATATCTGTCACCCAAACGAGACTGGAAGCTCTCTGATGGCAAAGCGTGTTTTATCCATCCCTTTCTTTAGCATGCTGCCTAGCATAGAGCTGGCATCAAACAAACACTGGGGGAATAATGAATGCAAGAGCATTATGTATGGCTTCTCATCTAGTGAGCTGAAGACTGAAACCATACAGTAACGGGCCCATAGCACTCCGTGAATACTTGTCAGCTGTGTTTCTAGCACATCAGATCTTTTATGTTAGAACTATTGTCTACTTAGGAATGAAAGGTCTGAAAAGACTCTAGACGATACTTTTTCAGCTCCACAATACACAACTACGTGCGTCACCAGTGCAAGATCCTGGGATGCCCATGCAGACATCACCCAGATCAAGAAAACAAACTGCCAGCATCACTGAAGCCCCCACTGATGCCTCATCCCAATCTCTACCCACCCCTCCTCCTGAAAGCTCAGGGCAAGTTGTTTCTAACATTATAGTTTAATTAAGCATGTTTTTAGGCCGGGCACAGTGGCTCATGCCTGTAATACCAGCACTTTGAGAGGCCGAAGCAGGTGGATCACCTGAGATCAGGAGTTTGAAACCAGCCTGGCTAACATGGTGAAATCCCCTCTCTACTAGAAATACAAAAATTAGCCGGGCATGGTGGCAGGCATCTGTAATCCCAGCTACTCGGGAGGCCGAGACAGGAGAATCACTTGAACCTGGGAGGCGGAGGTTGCAGTGAGCCGAGATAGTGCCATTGCACTCCAGCCTGGGCAACAAGAGTGAATCTCCATCTCAAAAAAAAAAAAAAAAAAAAAAAAAAATTACCATGTTTTTGAACTTAATATAAATTGAATTATACAATACATGTTCTAGCTTCTTTCCCTTAATATTATGTTTAAGGGATTAATCTATATAATTGTGATTTTGTTACTTCTATTTCTTTGAACTATATCATTGCATGATTACACTATAATTAATTTATCCATTCTACTCTTAATGGACATTGAGTTGTTTCTAGGTTTTAGCCTTTATAAAAAATACTATTAACTTTCATATTCGTGTTTGTGTAAGCGTGTGTGCATAACTCTCTCCCTCTCTGTATATATATATATATATATATATGTGTATATTTTATTTTGTAGTACTTTACAAACTTCTGATGATATAGTATGGTCAATATAAACAGTAGCCACATTTAAATACATTAAAGCACATAAGAATTTGGTTTTTCATTGGGAAGAAAATTACAGGAGGCACTTACTGGAATACAGTGGATACAACTGCATCTACCTTCAATCAATTTTAAACCTATGCCTGCTATTTGAGCCCATGAAAATCTAGTCTCTACAGGTTAATTTCTCAACTGGAGTAAGACCTTAGGCTTATATTTTTCCTATGGTTTAAGAAAATTGAACCATAGAAAATTTGGATTATTGAGATAATTTATGGACATGAGCGGTGAAATAGAGAAATTATAAACAGTACTTTTCAAAGTGCATCTTAAAGTATCAACTTAGAATGATGACGATGCCTATGAACCTCATATTCTATTAATAAAAAATAAATTTTAGTTGGTTTCAGTTGGATGAAATTGTATCTATATATACTAGTGGAATATTGTGGTTTAGATGATTTTAACTTAAGGGACAACCCAGATTTTGCCAAGTATAGAAGCAGTTCCAAAACTTGTAAGTGAGAAGTTTCAAACTCAAAATAACTATTTTAGTCATTTGGTCTTGCTCAAATTTTGTTCTTACATTTCCATGAATGTGCTATAAAAATCTCCTGGGCTTCCTGTTTATTAAGAGCATGTTCTGAAACTGTGATTGATGAATACTCCAGTATTATAGATTCATCATTAGATGGTTTGCTTTTTCCTTATGAAACAAACTGCTCAGTTGGGGAAGGTGCAGACAACATGACCCATCCTCTCCCCAGTAATGATCCCAAAATTATTTTAAAACTAGTTTTAGCTAATATCCTATAAATGAAAGGTGTAACCAGGTTAGTACCCATGGAATGACAAAATCAAAAGTGGTGACCATATTAAAAGGGATTCTTTCTTGGAACACCAGAGGGGATAACTTAGAAATGAACAATTATATAAGTTCCTAAGGTTAGAATTGTTTATTTAAATCCAGCCCTGACATGGCACATTTCTAGAACCAGCCTTTCTTTCTGTTCCCACTATCTATGCCCTCTGGCTCTTCAATCTATCCAAACATCAGTTCTGGAAGGAGCTACTTTGTTGAAAGATTAAATTATCTCACATCGCCTGCCTCCTTAAATACCTCCAATGGCTATCAATATACAAAAAACAAAAAAAAAAAACAAAAAAAAACAAAGGCCACACTCTTGACTATATGGCCCCAGACTAGTTATGTTTTAATCTGAATTCTAAATACATCTCCTTACCATCTCATACCAGTTAGAATGGCAATCATTAAAAAGTCAGGAAACAACAGGTGCTGGAGAGGATGTGGAGAAATAGGAACACTTTTACACTGTTGGTGGGACTATAAACTAGTCCAACCATTGTGGAAGACAGTGTGGCAATTCCTCAAGGATCTAGAACTAGAAATACCATTTGACCCAGCCATCCCATTACTGGGTATATACCCAAAGGATTATAAATCATGCTGCTATAAAAACACAGGCACACGTATGTTTATTGCGGCACTATTCACAATAGCAAACACTTGGAACCAACTCAAATGTCCATCAATGACAGACTGGATTAAGAAAATGTGGCAGATATACACCATGGAATACTATGCAGCCATAAGAAAGGATGATTTCATGTCCTTTGTAGGGACATGGATGAAGCTGGAAACCATCATTCTCAGCAAACTATTGCAAGGACAGAAAACCAAACACCGCATGTGCTCACTCATAGGTGGGAATTGAACAATGAGAACACTTGGATACAGGAAAGGGAACGTCACACTGTCGTGGGGTGGCGGGAGTGGGGAGGGGTAGCATCAGGAGATATACCTACTGTAAATGATGAGTTAATAGGTGCAGCACACCAACATGGCACATGGATACAAATGTAACAAACCTGCACGTTGTGCACATGTACCATAGAACTTAAAGTATTACAATAAAAATAAATAAATAAATACATCTCCTTAGAATTCCTACCCTCTACTTAATATTAACCTCTTCTATATTCCAAGTCCTCACCATGTACCTTCAAGACTCTTTGGTTTTACTTTTGTAATTATTTCTGTCTGGAGTGCTCTTCTTGCCCTCTACTTCTCCATGTCTTCAAATCTTTCATAACTGTCAAGGCCCAGGTTAAATGCCACCTCCTTTTTTGAATTAGATAAATTACAATCCGATTTTGCTTTATTTAGCATTTACTTCACTCTGCCCTGTATTAATTAGTTAGTGACCTATTTTTATCCTCTACTTGTTCATAATCTTTTTGAGAATAGAAACTAGGCTTTCTTTTTGTATTTTCAGTGCTATCCACAGTTCCTTGCAGCAAGCACTAAATTAATTTGTATTTACTTGAGTTTGCAAATTCAACATGTTATACAGGAAAAACAAATCAAGGGACTGGACATCTCAAGCATGGGTTTCGTTCTCAGCTTTTCTACTAACTAAATGACGGTGGGATGGAGGAGCACTTTCTTCATATGTAAAATCAAGAAATTGGTCTTCGTATCTTTAGGGATCTCAGCCTTAATGATCAAAGAAGAAATTCAAAAATTATCTCATTTACACCAGATGTAACATCTCTAATTGCATAGTTATTGTGAATATACATCTCATTAATTATAGCTAGAAAAGAACATTTTTTGAGAGTCAGGAACTGATCCACTGGATGGATGGGAAAGCAGAGGCTCTGAAAGTGATAAAAACAGGAGTTTGGACCCCAGTTGTTCAATTTCAAGTCTAGTGACTTTTGGGAAAGTAAATTGACTCTTGAGAGCAAGCCTGGAAAGGGAATTTAGATAGGTTTGTTTGTTTATTTATGTATTTATTTTGAGACGGAGTCTTGCTCTGTCACTCAGGCTGGAGTGCAGTGGCACAATCTAGGCTCACTGCAACCTCCACCTCCCGGGTCCAAGCAATTCTCTGCCTCAGCCTCCCGAGTAGCTGGGATTACAGGGGCCCACCACCACGCCTGGCTAATTTTTGTATTTTTAATAGAGATGGGGTTTGACCATGTTGGCCAGGCTGGTTTTGAACTCCTGACCTCATGATCCATCTGCCTCGGCCTCCCAAAGTATTGGGATTACAGGCATGAGCCACCGTGTCCGGCTGATAGGTTAATTTTAACAATGAGTAAACAACTGACAACCAGTAGAAAAGTCATTCATGTCTCAGAGGAAAGGACTAAACAGGGTTTTAAGCAGTAGCTGGAAAAAGTTGCTTTGGGGACTAGAACCTGCGCAGTTCTAGCTAGAGGACTATTAGGGGTTGTCGGGAGCTGCAGAGGGCTGCCAGGAGGCGCCAGCTAACTTGGTGGAAGTCACATGAGGAAAGCCTAAGAACGAGGATATTAAGACCTCTTGATAAAGTGAAAAGCAACCTTACAATTTACCTGTTTCAGTTCTGGAATTTCAAGTCAACATGCAAACATCTAATCTCCTCTCAAAGATCATTAGTAAAAGAGGCTCACTGGGATTTGGGAAGGGAGAGAGTAAGCAAAAAAGATGCAGAAAAGTCTAACAAGAAATCAAACTGGTGGCAGAGAGGGGCATAGAGAAAGCAAGCAAGCCCAGGTGGATTCAGAAGATACAAATAATTTGATGGGGTTCAAGCAACTGCCAACTCGTTTGGACCTGATCTAGACCCTGTGAATAAAGCAGAAAATATTGAAAATACATATAAAAATATATATGCCAGGATGCGCTGAAGCATACGTTTAAGCTACCTACTACAAACTGCCCACTTATACATGGTTTGTACCCAGAAGTTTTCTTCCTTGTACTTCAGAGACTTCCTGGTTCAACTATTTCGCTGGTCAGGTCATGCCCAATAGAGGATGGGAAATGAATATGAGTCAAGACAGTGATCCCGTGATAAAATTCTGAATGGGAAAACTCCTAACCTCTTAACCTGGAAAAAAGATTTGGCAATTCAAATAACAGGTAAAGAAAAGTGCCTACATCTTGGGATGCTCTGTGGAATTTTTCCTATGTAAGCATGATAAAAATCTTTCCAATGTGAGATTTTCTCAGATTGTTCACATTCTAATAGGAGAAAGAAGGGAAATACTATTTCATTTAATTTAAAGGTTTTCTTTCTATTCATGGTAGTAATCAGAAAATGCCAAGGCACACAATCATATCAGTAACAAGACATTTGGCTGGACACTTCCGATTAGCTTGCTTTGCAAGGGAGGCAGGGATGGGGAACAGTTTTTATGCTATTGTCTTTAGCATCCTTTTTCGGATTACTTTTTTCACCAATATTTTATACTATTATATTTATGAAATCAGCTCTGAAAAAATTATGAAGTAATTGGCGATTCTAGTCACATTCATCTATTGAAAAGGCCAGTTTCCTAAATGCAGCACTCATGCAAGAAGATAGATTAAATGCAGTGTTGCAGGAATAAGCCGACTGTTGCAGGCTGCATAGCTGAGGACTTCTGATCTGTAATCCTGTTTGGCGAGCATTCCCACCAGTTATACTGAGGGAAGCTGACCAGGTTTATGTCAAGGAGAATGGAAGCACATCCCCAGGCATCTGTATAACCCGCACACACCTCAAAAATGGGAGGAAGAGTAGGCGGAGCTATGAATACTGATGCACAAGTTTAATTTTAAAGACATCGTGTAGGCAGATTCAGTCCTACTTGGGGATTTCTGAAAAGTGAAAATATGACTAAGGAGAGACTTCTAAAAATATATAAATAACAGCAAGGATATATCTCTTCCGGGCTGTCTTTGTCTTTGGTCTGCACCAGTGTCTCTAGAATGGAGTAAAAAGAATTTATCTAAGACTTAGGACATGGGAGTCTCAAATAGTTTTCATAGACTTTTTTTAAAAACTGCCCACTTCATCCTATCCTCCTTGCCACAATCACACATAGAAGTCATTCTCTTTGTGACTCAAAAATAGTGAATCTAAACTCACCACAATTTTAACCCCTAACTCTCCTATGGGTTCATTCCAACGACTATTGGGCACTATTGTGTAAGTGCAAGTCACTGTCCTATTTGACAAAACACATTTGGCTCTCTGGGAGCATGTAATGTCACTTGTACGGGACATGCTTGACACGCCAGATCCTGGTGCCCTGCGTCTAGGTGTGGGAGGGTGATGAGAGGAGATAATGAATCCTCTCATCCAGGTCACTTTAAGGCCAGTGGGCAGCTGGATTTGCAAGAGCAAATAGAAATAAACAGGCCAAATAATAAAACTTTTAGCATCTGTCATTTGTCACACACGTGCACACATGCACACGCCCCCACACACACACACGCACACACACACACATACACATGCACACACTTCATGCTTCTTTTTCTGTATGCACATAGAATGATACGTTTTCACTATTAGATGAAAACTGTTATCTTGAGGACTTATGCCACCCTCCTTTTGCTATGACACAAAACAAAATAATTTGACCAGGATCTCATAATTATGTCATCAGCTTTTCCATCAGTAGATTGAACATTTCTATATACCATGAAGAGAACTATCTCCACCTGTGGCTAACAAAGCATGCTAATTGTGAAAGTGATTTCATCCTTATGCAAACAAAAAAGAACATTTTGGAGAGCCATTTTCTGGATGAAAAGCAGGTCTTCTTAAATTAGTTATTCCAAATAAACTGTGTTATTTACCAAGTATTCAACAACGAAAGGATGAAACAACCTTTTAGCGTTTGATTTTGTTCTAGAAAGAATCACAGTGGATTACAGAATTCCCCAAATACACTGTAACACTTGTTGTGTGGGGTGAGGGGGGGTCATTTTCTTTAAAGAAAAACTCACTGCATTGGAGGTCCTCCGCATACAAACATAGAAAGGGAATGTTTCTCTAAACAATAATGCCTGTGTGTGAGGCTCACAATGCTACAAAGTTACAACAAAACAACACAATGCAAGCAATGAAAACGTGCAGGTGCATTCTAATTGGGTATGCCACCGTTCTGTGGATGAGAGTAGGGTCTCTTCAGAATGTCAGACTACCACAGACCCACTGCAACTGCAAAACAGAGCTCAGGAGGGGTCGCTGGGCCTCGCCAACTATTCTCTCATAGCTACATGTGCACTGTGAACTCCTGATCTCTCATAGCTACATGTGCACTGTGATCTGCTGGCTGACTTGCATCCTTTGTTCAATGCCTGGTGCAGCACCGCCATGTTTAGAGATGCACCTAATGGATTCAGAGACATGCTTAATGATTATGATAATGATTAGAGGGAATTTGCCCAACGTAAAGAATAAGGGGCCAGGTGAACTTTTCAAGCAGCAAAAAGAAAGCAGAATTCACTCTTCCGCCTCCCCACCTGAAGAAAGGTTAAATATGACAGTCTCTGGCCAACACAGATCCTGGTCCACCAGGGACAATGCACTCAGTGGCTGGGTTGGAGGTGGGAGGGGAGTGGTCTCCTGGCCACTCTCTTCTTCAGCTTCTTCTAAAGAAAGGGCCTTAAAATCAACAATAATTTTGAGCATATTAAGGACAAAACAGTGCTAGGAGCATCTCCCTCCTCTTTTCACCAGCTGCCCTTTCTTATTCCTGCTGCAAAGGTCTACAAAAGCAGAAGACCAAGCCCAGTAATCACTAGGAATATTCCAGTTAAAATCTATAATGATCCTGGTGGTCAAACAACTCAGACGGAGGCATTTTGAGTTTCATAACTTGTTAGTACTTAATTTCAGTCTGAAAAGCTGGAAAACAGTTCTTTCCCTTGAGAGTTGATACTGCTGTGGTAAGTAACAGTTAATATGAAGTCGACCCCATGCAACAAACATGTGTCATCAACTATGAGCCAGCACCATCCTAGCAGGCACTGCAAATACAAAGAAGACATATGTGACTATTGTCAAGCTTTGCAGGCAAGAGAAGCTCATCAGAGCAACAACGTATCCCAGATGTTAAGACATAGGGTGCAGGGAGGGAAAGAATGCTTATTTTTATTGGGGCGCCCAGAGAGACTTCACTATTGGGTGTCTTGGGAGCAAAGTCTTAAAAGAGAGATATGGCAGCCAGAGTGCTGAGGAGGCAGAGCAGGACAGCAGGCATGGAGGTAGGTGAGCCCTGACTGCGTGGAACGGCAGACAGCATGAGTGGCTGGGGTGTGGACGTGGTCCTGAGAGCCTGGCAAGAACAAGTATTGGAAGGGTAAGGACTGGATCCTCCTAGAAGGCCTTGGATGCCTTTCTAAGGAATTAGTGATTATTCTTAAGATGATGGAAAACCAGGGAGACAGGATTTGAACAAGACGGGGGGGTGACACGATGAGATTCAGATTTTGAACACTGACTCTGGTGGCCAGTGGGAGATGGAGCAGTGGAGTGGATGGGACTCAGGGGCCTAGCCAAGGGCGCCGCTGCAAACCAGGCCAGGCAGGATGTGGTTGGATTTCTAGAGATGGAAGGAAATATCATGCAGGATGCTGAAACATACAGGCAGATTTGCCTTGAAGATACGGGAGCTGAAATTAGGCCTGGGCCCCTTTCCAAAGGCCTTGGGAGAGGACCTAGCCATGTGTTCACATGCACATATGTTTTTCCTAAATTTTCAAAATCAGATATTTCTATATTTTTCCTTAGGAAGACCTCCTCTAAAACAAGATCTACCCCAGCCGAGAAATGCCCTTATTTCAACAGGGGGCGGCTGAGGTTCAGAGATGTTAAATGACAAAGACATTGGAACAGATCAGGCGAAGAGAAGCTGAGAGAAACAGGACAGAGCCACACTTTTAAAAGCCTCACTTTTAAAAGCTAAATGGCCCACTATGTTTCTCAAGATAGAGATCTAGAAAAAGGTCTAGAGAAAGACTTTCCATGAAAACATTACCTTTCGCTATTAGTGGCATGCTCATTTAACTTCGATCCTTACATTACACTAATTACTGAGCTCTCAATGCTAAACAAATGATTCACATAAATCCTTGCAGACCTTGTTTGAATGGAGGATTCCAGTGTTTTACTTCCATCCTTGTAAAGCCGAGGATAACTTTATAAGTTTTAGGGGGAGAGAGTGTGTGAAGCTATTACATATGGGGGTAAGCTAAAAGAAATGGGTCCTAGATAGTTGTCCTTTCAAGTTGAACGTCTTGTTTAAATGTGTTGTGTGTGTGTGTGTGAAAGAGAGAGAGAGAGCGAGAGAGAGAAGTAGAAGGAAGAGGAAGAGGAGGAACAGCACCAATATATAGCAGTCCCCCCTTATCTGCAGGGAGGTACATTCCAACACCCTCAATGGATGCCTAAAACTGCAGATCATTTTTGGCCGGGTGCGGTAGTTCAAGCCAGTAATCCTAGAACTTTGGGAGGCCGAGGCAGGTGGATCACCCAAGGTCAAGAGATCAAGACCAGCCTGGCCAACTTGGTGAAACCCCATCTCTACTAAAATACAAAATTAGATGGGTTAGATGGGCGCCTCTAATCCCAGCTACTTAGGAGGCTGAGGCAGGAGAATAGCTTGAACCCAGGAGGCAGAGGTTGCAGTGAGCCGAGATTGCACCATTGCACTCCAGCCTGGGCAACAGAGCGAGACTCTGTCTCAAAACAAACAAACAAACAAACAAACAAACAAACACTGCAGATCATAGCGAACCCTATACATACTATGTTTTTTCCTATACATACATATCTATAATAAAATTTAACATAAATTATACACAGTAAGAGATTAGCAATAATTACTTATAATAAAATAGAGCAATTAAATAAAATCAGTTACACGAACACAAGCACTGTGACACCAGGACAGTTGATCTGATGACTGAGATGGCTACTAAGTGGCTCACAGGTGGGAAGCACCTTCAGGAGAGACAACAGATAAAGGAATGATCCACGACCCAGGCAGGACAGAGTAGACAGCAAGATTTCATCACAATATCAGAACGGTGTGAAATTTAAAACGAATTGTTCATTTCTGGAATTTCCCATTTAATATTTTCATATCATGGTTGACTATAGGTAATGAAAACCACAGAAAGTAAAATTGCTGATAAGCGGGAAAGACTATAGCAATGGGATAGGGCAGAAGGAGCCCTGGACACATATGAGAACACTTTAGTCCACAAGTTCTGGAGTCCTGGTGGCCAAATCTCTGAAACTTTCAAGGTCCTGGTTTCTTCTTGAGTCAAATGGAAGGATTGAATCAGATGCTCTACAAAGTCCCTTTTTATTCTAAGATCCCAGGTTACACATAAGTCAAATCTTATTTAAAATTCACCCAAAGACTCACGTTTTACCTGTTTGATTGTTTCCTAAAGGAGTTAAACCTATACTTGACTTTATTATAATATTCCATATGCCGCTCACGCACCACCTCTCAAAAGAAATCTAAAAGTCAGCAATCCTGCTCTCTTGTTCTGAACTACAAAATGATTGAAGCTTAGAATTCCTTGGCCAGCTGTCTCCCTCCCCTTCCATCACCCCCTCCCCCAGTGATTGATTGCTAAGCCTCTTCTATTTTTCATAGATGTTGGTAAGTTGAGTTCTCAGAAATAAAGTTCAGAAGGGGTAAAAGGAATTGAATTATCCCATTCCTCCCACCCCATATATTTCTAAAAGCATATCTAAATGCCAAATCTTTTCAATGGATGATCATAAGACCAATCGGCCCATTTTACCTATAGCACTGGCTGTGCATTTAATGAAAGATTCAGCCTACCAAGGTAGCTCATGCCTGTAATCCCAGCACTTTGGGAGGCTGAGGCAGGAGGATTACTTGAGCCCAGAAATTAGACCAACCTGGGCAACAGCGTTTAGTGAGATTCTGTCTCTACAAAAAAATTTACAAATAGCCAGGCATTTTAGTGTGTTCTTATAGTCCCAGCTACTCAGGAGGCTGGGGTGGGAGGGTTGCTTGAGACTGGCAGGTTGAGGTTGCAGTGAGCAGTTGATCACACCACTGCACTCCAGCCTGGGTGACAGAGTGAGACCCCGTCTCACAAAAGAAAAGAAAGACCTAAAATACATAAAGAAAGGCTTTTGGCCAGACTGAACCTTCTATACCAAGCAATTGAAAATGAGCTCCTTAATCGTTAAAATGTCTTAGCACTATAACATTTTCATGTCATTTCTGAAGAATGGATATAGAGAAAAAAATTCATTGCAGATTTTTGCAGAGTGAAGTTTTAAGAGTATTTTCATATAAATAACACAGAGCACCCATAATTTATTAACATATCACCCTTTTCACTCTGGTCAGGATCTTTGTGAGCTCTTCTTTAATGGGTAGCTGCAAATTAATTTTCTGGTCCATGTCCATCATGGAGGTAGCATGTTTATGCTGCTAAACATTGCAGAACAATGCCTTGTAATCTCTAGAAATGTCATAGCAAGTTTAAAAGAATGCAAAACACAGGCCATGGGCCTTCCTATGTCCTAATTGATTATTCATTTCCCATACTTCCCCCACATCTCTCACACTCATTGTGACAGATGGAGTCAGCACTACCTCGGTCCATAACCCAGTAGCACTTACTTTTTTAATTAGAAGCTTACTGGGAACGTCTACAACTGTGCAGAGGGCTTTTTTCCCTGACCATAGGAGTATGGGAGACAATGCTCAATGAAGCAGTGATCATCCAGTGATGGAGAGGAAGTACGTAAATACATGCCCCGATTTCTACACACTTAAATTGGAATAACTTGGAGGTATGTTTCACACAGTGGTCACTGGCTTGAAAATAACACCTTTTACTGACTTTCTTCTCTTTTCTGTCGTACTTCCCCAAATCCCTGCTGGTATTTTCTGTGTGCACCTCTCAAAATATCACTTGCACTCAAAATCTTATCTCTGGGTCAGCCTTTTGGAAACCCCAAACCCCAAGACCCAGCACATACTTCCTGTATCCACCAAATGTTCTGAGTTTATGAGATTGGAATTGAAAGGCACTGCAATTGAGTTGTCACCCAATTGAGTTTTCACCCAATTAGACAATGTTGGTGAATTGATTTTTATTTGGAAAAACCGAGATCTTGACAAACTGATCTCAAGGTCACATGAGTAGTTAATGTCAGAGAGCAGCTAACCTGAGTCCACCAGTTTTTTACTCTGTGAGTGAGACAAATCTGGTTAACGGGCCGGGACATTTGTGAGCTAAAATACTACTTCTAGCAGAAGCCTGTCATGAGATTTGAATTGAAGGATAGAAAAAGTCCATGGTGATATGCTGAGTGTAAGAAGAGAACAAAAGATTAAGAGGATGATACAGTGTGTGAAGGTGACAGGAGTTACAGAGAATGGCATTGCTTGCCTTGGTCAAGGAGAAATGAGAATATACAGGGAAACTCTGAAAAGGAGCTTAAAACATCTGACACTCCTGGCCGGGTGCGGTGGCTCACACCTGTAATCCCAGCACTTTGCGAGGCTGAGGTGGGTGGATCACAATGTCAGGAGTTTGAGACCAGCCTGGCCAATATGGCGAAACCCCATCACTACTAAAAATACAAAAATTAGCCGGGCATGGTGGCGCATGCCTGTTGTTCCAGTTACTCGGGAGGCTGAGGCAGGAGACTCACTTGAACCCTGGAGGTGGAGGTTGCAGTGAGCTGAGATCATGCCACTGCACTCCAGCCTGGGTGAGAGAGCGAGACTCCAACTCAAAAAAAAAAAAAAAAATCCCAGCCTCTTCAACCCCTAATATATATGTTTGTTTGTTTGTTTAAAGATGGTTAGTTCTCCCACCTTGAAAAAACAACCCCTTAGAACCCAGGACCCTTGAATAACAATCAATAAGCTCCTTTCTTCGCAGCATGCCTTTGGTCAGAACAGTCAAGGCTGTCTCATGGCCTCTGGTTTTGTTCCTCTTCTGTTGGTGCCTTGACATTGACAATTTACAGCTCTGGCAGTAAGCGAGCAACCCTAGAGCAAAATAGATAACACAGATCCTTTAAAAAACAACACACTGACCTGTTGAAAAAGAGCTTTATGAAGCTTATATTTGTCTCGAATGAAATGGTAGAAGAGAAAGTATGCCTCAAAACAGTTTATGATGCAGTGTAAACATTATTCTACGTGCCTGTTTGTTCTCATTTGTCCACATTTCCACATTCCTTTGTCATGAGACCTCTCTGAGGGCTGAACATATGAAAGTTATTCTGTAATTTATTAACTAATAATAATAATACTTTCCAAGGAAAATGATATTCTTCATGGCATATGATCAAGTCTTTATTCCTCTAAAATTTCGAGTGAAGGAGATTTAAAATTGGAGGCAAATAAATAATAGTATTATTTAATCTAGTCTTGCTTTTGTTGTTATAAATAAAGAAAAAATTTTGAGCTTATGTTCATGGTCAAAATGTGGAAGACTACATTTATTCTCAGACTCCTTTTAAACAAAAGGTTTCTAGAGCAAGGTGGTGGCCTAATCCCGACCCTGTGAATATGGTACCTTACATGGCAGAGGGACTTTGCAGCTGTAATTAAATTAAAGGTCCTGAGAAAAGGTTATCCTGGATCATCCAAATGGGCCCAGCGTAATCACAATGGTCCCTATAAGAGGAATGCAAGAGGCCCAAAGTCAGAGAAAAAGGAGTTGTGATGGCAGAAGCAGAAGTTAGAGTGATATAGGCCGGGCGCGGTGGCTCACACCTGTAATCTCAACATTTTGGGAGGCCGAAGCAGGTGGATCACCTGAGGTCAGGAGTTCAAGACCAGCCTGATCAATATGGTGAAACCCCGTCTCTACTGAAAATACAAACATTAGCCAGATGTGGTCGCATGCGCCTGTAGTTTCAGCAACTGTGGAGGCTGAGACAGGAGAATCGCTTGAACCCGGGAGGTGGAGGTTGCAGTGAGCCGAGATTGCACCACTGCACTCCAGCCTGGGCGACAGAGCGAGACTCTGTCTCAAAAAAAAAAAAAAAAAAAGAAAGAACGGAGTTAGTTAGAGTGATACCAGTGCAAGGAAAGGGCCATGACTCACGGAATGCAGGCAGGCCAGAGAAGCTGAAAAAGACACAAAAATGGATTCTCTTCTAGAGCCTCCAGGATGATCCAGCTATGCCTATACCTTGACTTAATTCCAGTGAGATTGATTTTGGTCTTCTGACCTCCAGAACTGTGAATAAATCTAGTGTTGCTTTAGGCCACCAAGTTTGTGGTAATTTATTATAACAGCAACAGAAAACTAAAACAAGGGGTATGTGTAGGAATTAA
Organism: Symphalangus syndactylus; assembly: GCF_028878055.3. Classification (NCBI taxonomy): domain Eukaryota; kingdom Metazoa; phylum Chordata; class Mammalia; order Primates; family Hylobatidae; genus Symphalangus; species Symphalangus syndactylus. Next base: position 57,988,324 of record NC_072445.2, read on the forward strand.
TGCTGGGCAATCTACCAAACAGTTCAACCTCATGCTATGCACGGGAATTCACCCAATTTCAAGGCAGCAGAGTGGAGTAGAAAGAGCAAAGCTTTAGATGAGACATCCCCTGAGTTCCAATCCTGGTTCTGCCACTTCCCGTCTGGTCTGCGTGCCTCTGGGCTATTTTCTTCTCTGAGTCCTAATTACCTCATAGGTAAAGCAGTAGTTGTTTATACTATATCACATCCGATAGAATCACAACCCTACTGCAATGGCAACAAACCATCCAGATACAGTAAAAGGCATCAGTAGGTTGTTGTGAAGTTTAAATGAGATAATTTGTGTAAGGAGTCTCTACACAGTGTTTCTTATACAGTTAGGTGCTCAACAGAAGTCAGTTCTCTTCCTCTCACCTCAACCTTACATAGCAGGGGCTGTGTATAATACCCCAGGGAGCTTTCTAAAATGTAAAGGCTTGTATCTGCATCATTAATACCTTCCTGCCTCAACTGGGATAACAACAAAACTCCTTAGCAGGGTTTGTGAAATGCTTTTTGGATTTTAACAGCTTATTAAGACATAATTTACATATCATAAAATTCACCTGTATGTGATTCACAATAATTTCATGGGTTTATTTTTAGCATATTTGCAAAATTGTATTATGTATAGTGCAGAATTGCCATCACTACAGTCTAATTTTAGAACAGTTCCATCATCCTAAAAAGGAATCGGGTGGTAATTTACCACCATTCTTTATTCCCATCCTACCCCTCAGTAACTACTCATCCATGTTCTGTCCCTGTGGATTTGTCTTTTTGGACATTTCATATACATGGAATCATACAATATGCAGACTTTTGTCCTGGGTCATATTTACCTTTCCAGGCTTACTTTACCAATTTCCCATCCCTCAATGATAGGACAGCAAAACTGTAATTACTTTTAGTTGTTTGAGTTTTCACAGTTCCCACCCTTCTGCCTTCAGCCCTATCTATGTGCATGTGCCTTTGCCTGGAACAACGTTTGCATCCTTCAAGTATCAAACAAGACAGCTAAGTAAGATGTGCAAAGAGCCCAAGAAAGATGGTGCAAAGAGGCCAAGAAAGAAAGACTAACCCTATGGCTAGTGTTGGATGAATATGGAATCGGAGAAGAAACAAACAAGAGGGACCCCGATTTGTTTCGTCCAGTCCTAGCTGGTTTGTGCTGCTCAGCCCTGGGACATGAGTGGGTTACGTTAATTCAAAGGGCCAGGTCAGAGCACACAAGGTCTCAAAACAGGGTACTGCAATGAATAACAGGAAACACTTCTTCATGACTATCCTGGCCATGTCTATTCTATTAATGATCATTCTACTACTTATCACTACTACATGGTTTCAGCTTATGGAGAAAATGGTTAAGAAGACATTGGCAATGATGATTGTTTTTGGTCAGCCTTTGGTTCATGCACATGAGCTACCCATGGCATAAAATGGGAAATGTTTATACGGCATCAACCTCTTTCATTCTAATTTTTAATTAATTGTAATGTTTAATTAACGTCTATCATCATAATACTACTGGCAAAAAGATGGGGTAAATAAGAATGGTTGTTTGTTTGTTTGTTTGCTTGAGACAGAGTCTTGCCCTGTCGCCCAGGCTGGAGTGCAGTGGCGAGATCTCGGCTCACTGCCACCTCCGCTTCCCAGGTTCAAACGATGCTCGTGCCTCAGCCTCCCGAGTAGCTGGGACTATAGGCACACACCACCACGCCTGGCTAATTTTTGTATTTTTAGTAGAGACAGGGTTTTACCATGTTGGCCAGGATGGTCTCGATCTCCTGACCTTCCACCTCGGCCTCACGAAGTGCTGGGATTACAGGCGTGAGCCACCATGCCCGGCCAAGAATGGCTTTTTGGTGGATTAAATTTAAATTCTAAAATACTGCTGTGCACTGAAGTCTTCTCCCTTTGGGTTTAATATTTAAATAAGTTGATGTGTTTATTAGCTAAATTGGGTCTGCATCCATCTGCCAGAGTAAACAGGGACACATTCTTTTCTATGTTGCCATAGTTTTATTATCAGAAATTAGGAATGGCCTTAAAATAACTGCTCCTGTTGGCTAATTATTGTGAGGAAGAGAAGTTTAGTCTCAATTAAGCTAAACTGACATAATTGCCTTTGGCAGGCATTCTCTAATGTTTACGTCCACAGTATTTAATTACCCCAACTACAGACAGCACATTCAGCTTCTTAGAGGTGCACTTTGCAGGTGACTCATCCAAGAAGATCCATCAGGATGCAGTTAAAAGCAGAATCATGTTCTGCAGAAGCAATATTACATTTATTTTATGCTAGAGACAAGTGGATTGTAACATTTGTTCTTAACATTTGTGTGTGTGTGTGTGTGTTTTGAGACGGAGTCTCACTCTATCGCCCAGGCTGGAGTGCAGTGACATAATCTCGGCTCACTGCAACCTCCACCTCCCGGGTTCAAGCAATTCTCCTGCCTCAGCCTCCTGAGTAGCTGGGATTACAGACGCATGCCACCATGCCCAGCTAATTTTTTGTATTTTTAGTAGAGACAGGGTTTCACCATGTTGGCCAGGCTGGTCTCCAATTCCTGACCTCACGTGATCCACCTGTCTTGGCCTCCCCAAGTGCTGGGATTACAGGCGTGAGCCACTGCACCTGTCCTGTTCTTAACATTTTTAAAATAACATTTTCTCTTGATTTTTTTTTTTTTTGGTGCAAGATTCTGAGTTCTCAATTATGTGTCTAAGTATTTGAGCATATATTTTTATATATGCTCAATATATTTAGAGATGGGGTTTCACCACATTGCCTGGGCTGGTCTCAAACTCCTGGGATCAAGTGATCCTCCCACCTCGGCCTCCCGAAGTGCTGGGATTACAAGCATGAGTCACCATATCCAGCCTAGGAATATTCTCTGCAGAGGTGAAAATACAAGACAGGTTGCTAGATTTTCATAGCCGAATGTCAACTCTGTAGTTAGTGTATTTGGAATCTAAGGCATTTGGCTCTTTCTTTTATCAGGAAGACAGAAATAGCCACTTAAGCCTCTTACTAGAGAAGTCAAGTATGAATTCCCTGCAATCTAATACTCAGGGACTCAGATGAGATATCTGATTTTAAGAGAAGCAGACTAAAAATATTAGCTCAATTTCTCCAGGTCAGAGGTTCTCAGGGCTAGCTATACTTTAGGACTGCTTGAGGTACTTTAAAAATACCTATGCCCAAGTCCCACCCAGAATATCTGAGTTAGAATTTTTAAAAGGCTGTCAAGGGTCATGAACCACTCTTCTAGAACCTTGTTTCTCCAAGTGTGGTGCATGGACTGGCAGCATTACCATCACCTGGGAGGTTGTTAGAAATGTAATATCTTGAGCCCCACTTCAGACCTGCTGAATCAGAATCTGAGGATTAACCGGACCCCAGGAGATTCTAATGCATTTGAAAGTTTGACAACCACTTTCTTTCTTTTTTTTTTTTTTTTAAAGAAGATTCTATACATTTTTACTATCAGATCATCAAAAAGCAGCACAGCGACAGAACTCCCTGGTGAAATGCCTTCATTGAACTCTAGTTTCATGATTTGCCTCGGGATCAGTGGAGTCCATTTGTGTCAATTATACAATTCTCATCAAATCATCAAAGACATTTTCCTACTATATATCCAATATCCTTTGTACAAGAATCCACACAACAAAAGTCCTTTTGCATTTTAGTGACAAAAAAAGCTTACGTCACCAGATGAATTTAGTTACTCCTTAATTCAGACAGAAAGTAGAATGATGTTTTCAAGGGGCTTAGGGGAGAGGGAATGAAAAGTTATTGTTTAACGGGCAAATGTTTCACTCTTGCAAATGAAGAGTTCTGGAGAGGGATGGATGGTGGTGATGGTTGCACAATATTGTGAATGTACTTTATGCCACAAGCCTGAAGACTTAAATATAGTCACGATGCTAAATTTCATGTTATGTGTATTTTGCCATGAAAAAAAAATTAAAGAAACTCAGGAAGAAAGAGAATTTTTCTTCTCCTTTTCCTGGAGTCAATAGCTCCTTTGAAGCTGCTGTTTTCCAAGCTCCTTTGTGAAATTTTACCTTAGGCTTTTAACGGCTACAATGCCAACATGATTTCAGTAGAGAAGTTATCTCTGAACCATCATTTAGAAAATGGAATGTGGAGAAGGGGGCATGCGATTCCAGGAAGGGCGATGAGTTTGAGTGGAAATCATGGAAGCCCGTGATCACCCTTCCCTTGGGTTCTTTTCCCTGAAAGAGTTCTATAATTCTCGTGAGTGGAGAGGGCACACAACACAGACTCCCTGAAGGAATTATAAAGCCAGCTCTGCCATGTTGGAAACCTCGGTATCCAGGGCTTCTGCCCCGACGACCAAATCCAGAGCCTCTGCTCAGGCGTCTGTCAGCTCTTGGCAAAATGGAACTTCCTGTTTTCAAGATAGTGTTTTAAAATGGCTCATAAAAGCTTTCTTGGACAAAACTAGTCCTTGCAAAACAATATTTTGATGATTAAACTATAAATGAATCAGAAACATATGGAGTGAATTTCCCTTGGGTTTGGCAAAGCACACTTTGGACTTGATTCCGTCTAGGATACTTGAAAGATGGTTGCAAGTGTTTGCGGAATCAAATGTGGCTTCACTTTTCCCAGTTCCATTTCTAGGGAATGAATGTTTAAGGAGAGATCAAAGATTTCTTAGGTTTGTCATAGCCTTCGTTTCTACACTACCAGATCTCTACACACATGCAGAATTTACTCACCTAAGAGTTACAGTTGACTGAGTATATAGCACAGTTGCCAGCAACATTGCTTTTCTCTCTCTCCCTGGTTTCAGTATAGTTCAGCAGGTTTCTTCTTTAATTTATAAATGAAGGGTTTCTGACTTGGGTTATTTCAAAGAATAGAGACTCCCTTTTAGGAGAACTCTTTTCCACTTACCTACAAAGATTCAAGCTTACTTTTCTTCTTGCAGCCCTCAGCATTTGAACTCTGTGGGCAGAGTTGTTTTAATGGAGTCCCACAGCTCTGGAGAGGGCACCTTCCATGTGGTCAGAAAGAATGCTCACCTCCTTGGACATCTTGGAGGGCCATTTGAGGAACAAGGAAGGAGCCCGATATTCTGATAAGAGTTTTTCCCTATTATGTATTGTCCACACTTTTTAATATATGAAGATGAAACATTTGCTGTATTTGGAAACACTTTTATCCATAAAAACAGTACTAAGAGGGCTGTGGGAACAGCCCTTAATACCTAGGTATTGAGGATTATTTAATTTTGTAACATCTCAGGAACATGGGCAAATAATTCTCAGCAATACAAATTTGGGAAACGTAAAGAGAGACTTCAGGTCTTTAAAAAGGTTCAGAGATAATTCATATCAGAGATGAAGTGTAAAATGAGGACCATATCTTTTTATTCCAGATTATCCAAATCTAGTAGAAAAATAGCATAACCATGCTTCTCCTCTGTTCATGACACATCTGTAAGTCACCTGTAGCTCCACTAATATGAAATGCAAGAGTAACTTCTCAGTAATATATATTATATTCTAGGAAACACTGAAATGTTCACATATTTTTACTAAACAGCCCAATATAACATAACACAAATAAAATGTCCATTTTTTTCAGCTACCAGATAATTTTAACCACCCTTTTACAATATCAACAAAACAAAACAAGAAAACCTAAAGGCCAGGAGAGAAGAACAACATTCCTGTGGGAGAAAAGAATTTGAACAAAAACATGAAGGTAGAAAAATACGTGATGTAAGGAGAATGTTGGAAACAGTAAAAATAAAAACAAGAAACTAGAGAACAAGGTCAGGTATCATTAACGTTAGTGCTTCTCTTCCTCCAAGATCTGAAACTCCAAAATGTCCCACTGTGATCACAACCAGCCAGGGTCCCCTTGCCCGGGTTTGCATTCCCTTTTCTGCGCTTTATCAGCAGGATGTCCAGGGACAAGTTACTTTACTTCTTTGAGCCTCACTGTCCTCATCTGTAACATGGGTATAATAGTCCCTCTTTCTCTCTCATAGGGTCGTGAGGATTCAATGACATCATTTAGCAAGAGTCTCTCAGCAGCATCTAGAATATAGTGAGTGCTCAGGAAGTAACAGCTGGCCCGTCTGCCCCCAGCCTGAGCCCTTACTTGCTGCTGGAGCTGCTTCCTACCCTCCCTGCAACCTTGACTCTCAGGACCTCCAGACTCGACCTTCCATCACCTTCACCTGACTTCAGGGTCCTCCTGCACCCCCTCCTCCTTGTAGCCCTCCACTTGTGCAGTCAGTGGCCAGAGCCTATTGATTCTACTCCCTCAATCATTTATACTTTGCCTCCTCTCTTCCATTCCTTGCCATTGCCATGTCCGGGCCCTTTAATGTCTTTAGAATTGTGTGCCATTTATGACATTCCAGTCTGAGTTCGTGCTAGCATTGCAGCTTCCGACAAGTGTCTTATTTCTCCAAGCCTCAGTTTACTTTTCTGTGGGAAGGAAATAACTAACGGATCACTATTTATGGCAGTTTTGTCTCATAAAGTTACTGTGAACACTGAATTAGTGAATACTGAACCATTGCTACTGGAGGAAATGCAAGGTGACGTCTCCGTAAGCACGTTTTCTTCAGCCCACCTGTACATACCTTTGGTTTTCTGTTTGTTTCCGTTGAACCACGCCGGATTTAACATATACTGTTGATTCATCAACATTGAAGCCACACGGCCAACTGCACTATCACTCATGCTTGAGCCATGCTCATTGTATGTTCTCCATAAAGCTCGTCACAGCTTCCCTGAAGTTAAAAGCACTGCATGGCAATTCAGCATGACACTTGGGGCCATTCGAAACGCAAAACCACCAACAAAATCACCAAAATGCAAAAAAAAATGCACAAAATAGACTGCGAAAAGGACGCATCAACAGGATGAGAGCTCAAACAGGGAGGCAGAGCCTCGCTTTGTTCCATCTCAGCTCAAATTTTCGCTGCTCTGCACATGTCTGTGAATGGCTGTGAAAATGCCACAAGGACTGATTTTTGGGGTTACAAATACATTCTAGTGAGTAGGCAAATTTTGCAAAAGCAGACTCCAAGAAAAATGAGGATTGACTGTACAGTCAGCCCTCTGTTCAATCCATGGGGGGATTAAAAATGTGAGGAAAAAATAAAAAATAACAATACAGCTGTAAAAATAACACAAATGTAATAATACAGTATAACAACTATTTACATAGCATCTACATTCTATTAGGTATTATACGTAAGCTAGAGATGATTTAAACTATGTGTGAGGATGTGCATAGATTATATGCAAATTCTACACTATTTTATGTCAGGAACTTGAGCATGGGGGGGTAGGGAGGCTGCGGGACAGAGTGGAAGTGTCCAGGAATCTGCACTGTGGTTCCCTGTGGATATCAAGGGAAGACTGTGTTTGTACCTAAACAGATCTTGGTAAAATGAGGAACAGCTGTATTTGTACCTACCATGCAGGCTTGCTGTACAGATTAAGGACATAATCTAAGAAGCAACTACTAGGCAATTAAGAAGTGAGAGCTATTACTATTATTTATTATCATTATTATTTATTACCATTATGTTCCCCACTGCTGCAGTTGCATTTGTAACTGGTGGTGCCCCCATCAACTTCCATTCACTCCACCAGACACATAGACTTAAATTCTGACCATGTCACTTCTGGGCTTGGTATTGAAATTCTTTTCAATGCATCTACCGTCGGTCCCTTTCTCTCTACCCTCTCGTTCAACAAAACTGGCTTGGCCACCATGCCTCATGTGCACTCCAGGCGTGCCTTCCCCTATGAATTGGCATTCCACTTACTCTCCTTCCTTTGCTGAAAATGTCTCCTGCCTCTCTCCTTCCGTCCCCCATTCTCCTATATTGAAATATACCTATTCAGCTCTCAAGACTCTTAGGTTGAAAACATCCCTAAAGCCTTTTCTAGCCAGAATTAATATCTCCCTCTTATCATCCTCAATAATCTTTTTTTTCTGTTCTCATGGAAGCTGTCATTTTCTATGTTTTGTTCAAACTTTTATGTACATGTTTTATTTCCCTGAATAGGTATGAGTAGATTTGATTCCTTTTCTCATATACTGTGGAACTCTTTGCACAATACCTTGTCTTTAGTACAGTAGATAATAAATGCTTACTGATTAAATACAATAACAAAAATACTCACGAGGTAGTCGGTTTTGCTTTACTGAAAAAGATGATATTTATAAAAACACATTTTTTTTTACTTGAGAAATTCTGCATATGAACAAACCAACTTTAAATTAAAAAGAGAGTTCGTAATTTCTATGGAAGCCAAAGGGAGACAATACCAACTAGTTTTCTTAAAGTCTGGTGACTTGTTTCTGAACGTTTGCCCTAAACATTTTCAGCCTCCAGGCCCTTTTCTGGGCAAGTCATGAACCCTGAAATCAGAGCTAAATAATACAGGTGCCAACATACTCCGAATTACATCACAGGGTCTTTCAACAGCTTCATTCTAATGACAACAAGAGCACTTCACACTTGGTGAGTTCACTGCATCTAAATAGCTTGAAGCTTGGGCAAACTAATTTTGTACACTAACCTGTTGCTTCTCTGCCTCTGAAATGGAGCCTGGTAGAGGGTAAGTCTTTCTACTCCTGACTGAGTGTGTTCCTGTTTGTGAGAATCGGGAGGTGGGAATCAAAACGCCCAGATCATAACGCCCAGGGAACGAATACTTCCTTCTCGGGCACTGGAGGCATACCGTATTTTTAATGAAGAAAGACATGGCAGGGTGTTTTACAAGTTACTAAATGTGTGCTCCTTTGTTCCTCCTAATATATTTTTTCACCATCATCAGTTGTTTTTTTTTTTTTAAAGAAAATCAAAGTACATGTCTTGTCTGAATGATTTCCCCCTTTATGTTGCATTTTCCTGTTTGAATGGAGAATCCAGGCTGCTACCAGGGAACTGGTCTATGCCTTACCAAAGTGTGCAAATGGTCCCGGTAATGGTGCAGCTGTGGAGGGGAAGAGGAAGCAGTGAGCAGGCTCACCCTTATCTGTGGGTGCCTGCAAATCACCTGCTCTACTCTTGTTATTACTTTCTTGTCCATGCCTTTTCATGTCTGTTAATTTGGAAGAGGCGTCAGTTCCCCCGCACTTCCCATATTTGTGAGAATACCTCAGCTATGAGCTGGACTTCCTGTCTCTTTCTCTGAATTCCGAGATCCAACATTTAGAAAGGAAGTGACTTGTAAATACCACTTGCAAATCGTCTTCCTCTGTACTGACCAATTCTGTTTCAAAAATAGATAAATCAATGTGTATGTGTGTGTGTGTGCATGCATGTGCTGAGGTGTGTGTATTTTAAGTAACCATATCCTTGAATATCACTGTTCATGCTGAATGGAGACAGGGAGAGCTGGGGACTGACTGAAGAAACGGAGAAGGCCATGCATGATTCTGCAGAACGTGGCAGGAACCTGGATGACAGGATCAATCTTCCTTTAAGTGATGAAACAGTGAAAGGAAGTGGGAAATTATCCAGAGACATGCCGTAATCCTTTTGACCTCAAAGGAACATCTAATTCAAAACTATGTTAAATTCAATCTCCAAGAACAGCTGTCACCACAGAGCTGCAAAACTTGTTAGGTACAATCTACCAGTGCTTTGACAGAATGCCCAGGTGGAAGTCAATAAAACAAGGTCCTCCCTTTCCCTTGAGATTAATATACGCTGGAGAGTCAAGCTTCTCTGGAAGCTTGGCCCAGGTCTACCAGGCTGCCTTTCCTGGAGTCTCCTCACAGCAGTTTGGCGATACCATTTTCTTCTAAGGCGGTACCATGTTCCCTAATGGATCTGATCAATTCCTAAAACAAGAAGAATGCATTTTTAATGAGTTTTCTTCATTAACTTGATAGCTGCTGGGAGCCAAATTGTGCTCCCTCCTAAATTCATATGTTGAGGCCCTGACCCCTAGTATGTGACCTCAGAATGTGACTATATTTGGAGAAGGGCCTTGAAAGAGATGATTAAGGTTAAATGGGGTCATAAGGGTGGGGGCTAATCCAATATGACTGGTGTCTTTATAGGAGAGATTAGGGTCAGGAACAGTGGCTCATCCCAGCATTTTGGGAGGCCAAGGAGGGAGATCACTTGAGCCCAGGAGTTGGAGACCAGCCTGTACAACATAGCGAGACTCTGTCACTACAAAAAATTAAAAAATAAAGAAATTAGCTGGGGTGGTGTCACACCTCTGTGGTCCTAGCTATACAGAAGGCTGAGGTAGGAGGTTCACTTGAGCCCAGGAGATCAAGGCTGCAGAGAGCTGAGATCACACCACTGCACCCAAGCCGGGGTGACAGAGACAGATCCTGACTCAAAACCAAAACCAAAAACAACAAAAAAAGAGAAGGAGATTACGGCACAGACACACACAGACCAAGAGGCAACTATGTGGGAGGATGAGGTGAGAACGTGGCCATCTACAAGCCAAGGGGCAAGACCTCAGGAAAAATCAACCTTACCAGTACCTCAATCTTGGAACTTCAGCCTCCTAAACTGTGAGAAAATAAATTTCTATTGTTTAAGCTATCCAGTAGTATTTTGTTATGGCAGCTTTAGCCAACTAATACATTAGCTATGGATTATCCAAGGTGATTTTCTTCATTACTATCTATAAGAAAATCCTGGTTTTCAGTAACACACATATTCCTTTTTTGGGAGGTCAATTTCTTTAATCCCAAATAGTTATTAACACAAGTTTGTACTTTAGGTTCTTGTCTTCCTTTCAGTTTGGACACAGGATATCATATGTTCCTCTTTGATACTCTGACAGTAGGGTAGGAATTATTTTCACTATAAGTGAAGAAACTGACTCAATGGCACGATTTACCCAGGGCACATGAATTTAGAACCAAGTCTTTCAATACCACTTTTTCTGCTGCTTCTCCAACATTCCACTCCTTCTTCTTTTTCACTAGCATTAGAATATACCCAAGTTTGGGTGTTTTTCCATCTCAATTGTTTTTGAAACTTATGTCTCATCTTTCTGTATTCTGTTGGATTGTTTTTTTCTGTTTCTCTTAATTTTAGACATTTGTGTTATCTTTGTGATGGATTTCTTAGAAGAAGACACCCTACACTACTTTTCACTCTGCCTTCTTTAGGACAAGTTCCAGGAGAGATTTTTTTATCCAGTTAGTTTCCTAGAGAAGCTCAAGCTATACCTAGAGAACCTTTTATGAAACTCTTTCCCTGCAACCGTGGATCCTGAACTTTGTAGGAAGCTGAATACTCATGGAATGCCAAACTTAAGGGCCTTGGGCGTCTTTACCCTTTAGAGTAATTGTGCTACTGTCTTTGGACTTTACTGTATACAGTCAGGAGTTTGCTTTATGGGAGGCATTAAATCCCCATGTTAGGAGACTGCAAAAAGTAAATAAAAACACAGTCATTAAGGGGCCATACAAGGGTAGCAGATTCTCTGTTGTCCCTAGTGGAGGCTTGGAGTTGTATAGTCATGGATCACTATAGCCCATCTGCAGGAATTTTCCAAGTGGGGTAAAAGCCTACAGGAGCCCTGAGCCCATCAGATTCAGGATGAGAAAAGGGCAGAATCACAACTTATAGCATGGCTGAGGCAGGAAAAATCAAACCTACTACATCCATTAGAAGGTGTTTGGGGCTGTCCGGAGACAAGGGCTACTTTGTCCTTGTTGGACCCTCCCTGCTGTAGGGTCGCTGTGACCCAGTGGTAGAGCGCAGGGAGTCTGGGGACAAATGTTGTTTATCTGGTGCTGCCACTGATGCCCTCTGTGGCTTAAACCAATTCAACTGACCCTTCCGTCCAAAACACCAGACACTCGTGCCTTCTCATCTACAGAAATACAAGTGTTATTGAATTAATTCCAAAATATTTGTAGGAGCACAAATGTGAGCTAAAGTTTCACACATATTCTATACTCACTGGCACATTCAAGGGAAAAAGTGACCTGGTTTTTCAAGTACTTTGTGGTCACTAGATACCATAAATGATAACAACAGTAATAGCAGGTACTTTTTCAGGCAGTAAGTATGCCAGGCAGAGCACTATGCGATGTTCTATATAATTTACTTCCCATACAGCCTGTGAGGTAAAGCAATGTTACTCTCCAATTTTATGGATGAGGAAACTGAGCCTTAGAAAGGTCAACAAACTTGCTCAGTGTCACTCACTGAAAAGGTAGCAGAATTGGAATGGAAACCTCAGTCAACCTAACTAAAAAAAAACTTAAGCTTTTAATCAAAGCACCTTGACTTCCATAAAGACTGAATTTTCAAAATCTGTCCTATTTCACCAGTTGTCCCATAAACTGTTGGACTATCCCAGAAATGAACAAAACCTGGCATCCAAACTGCATTTCTCAGACTGTTTCTCACGCTGAAAGCAACATAAAAGTCCTCTGTAAGATCACAAGTCCTGGTCCTTGATATAGAAAATGTGGGCACCATGATCTATGCAGAGGAGCAAATTTTAGAGAATTAGAGTGGAAGGCAATGCACTCAAAACCAAAACTATTTTGAGCATCTTGTTATCTTCTGTGATTTGGGAGGCACCAAAGAGCCTTGTAGTACCTGGAGGTCACCCTCATGGATCTCAGTCCTCACGATATTATTGAAGTGTAGAAAGGTAGGTTTCCAGCAAGTTTCAACAGATGGAAATCCAGATAAAAGGAACTCACTCTGCTGATATTAATTATTTAAGCAACGTTTTCTCGAGGGACTGCCATGGCCTTAAAAAGGGGCTCTATGAGGTGTTCTTTTATATTATGAATATTTGTAATACTATAGCATCTACATTTTAAGTATGGGCTTTAGTGAAAAACTGTTATGCTTTTTTAGCTTTGTTGTTTAGTTTTGTTTGCTGAGCATCGGAAGAGATGGGAGTGATAGGGCCACAGTAGAGAAAAGACTAGAAATTCATGATCCACAGTCTTTTTGCTTCCCAAATGTGGACCATGGTTTTGAAGATTTAAGAACACAGATTTAAGATCATTTTTTAATTCCGATATTCAAATATCCTCTTAGAAGATAATTGTACCACTTTAAAGGGTTGTTTCTGTTTTCTTTTCTTTCTTTTTTTTTTTTTTTTTTTTTTGAGATAAAGTCTCACTCCATCACCCAGGCTAGAGTGCAGTGGTGAGATCTGGGCTCACGGCAGCCTCCACCTCCTGGGTTCAAGCTATTTTTGTGCCACAGCCTCCCCAGTAGCTGGGACTACATGTGTGTGCCACCACGCCCAGCTAATTTTTGTATTTTTAGTAGAGACAGGGTTTCACCATGTTGGCCAGGCTGGTCTTGAAATCCTGACCTCAAGTGATCCACCTGCCTCGGCCTCCCACAGTGCTGGGATTAGAGGCGTGAGCCACCGCACCCGACCCCTCTTTAAAGAGTTGTTTCTATCAGATACATTCAACTCATATAATTTGCCCAAACTGAGAGAAAGGCAGAAAAAGAAGGAAAGGCAGTGAAAACTTGAATGCCTCTTTGTAGATACTATTCTAAAGACACTTTCCTTTTGGTGCTAACATCACCATATTTTATTTAGAGCAGCTCATGGGGCCAAACAATAAAAAAGAAATAACAATTAGAAATGAACTCTTCCAAACTAACACCTTGCCTATTTCTCAGGCTCTTTAGAAATCAGCGTTAAAAGAATCCATGTAGCATTTCTTACTCATGCTGAGTGAGCTGTTATCAGTTCCCATATTGATTTTTATCTCCATGCAGCAAGCCTCAAAATGCCACTGCCCCAAGCTGGAATCCCACCAAGCCTATCCCTTGTGTTTCCGTTTATTTTCCAAGTCCTCTTTCCTTTTTCTTCAGCCACAAATTCTCCCTGAACCCACTTTCCCCAAAATAACAGCTGCGGATTCAATTTTTCCTTTCCTGTCTCTTTAAGTCAGAAACTTCCTGAGGTTCCTAAGAGCTGCCTGCCTCAGCAGGCACCAGGACTCCCCGCAAGTCTCCACTGCAGTGAGATTTGCAAGTGAATCTCCTTTGAAAATCATCACCAGTTTTGTATCGTATCTATCTCCTCTGACTTTGGGGCATCTACACTAACACTGTGGGCTCCAGGATATCCTATGAACCCGGTCTGAGGATTTCAAAACCAAATCTATTGATATTGGCAGCTCCATCAAAGGAAAATTCTCTAAACCGAACAAGGCATAAAACCAATACAAAATCCATCTAACAAATAAACAAAAGGCAGTAACGATTTCCGATGCCAATGCCTACCTTAAAGGCTGCCCAAAGCTCTTTGCTCCCACATGCATCCGCCTCTCTGGGTCTGTTTCCTGGCTTTCCAATAGCTGTGCTTTCTTAAATTGAGCAACAGTCTCCTCAAGTGTCGGGCTCTGGAAATACACATGCTACACACGCCCATGCAGCCTCTCAGTGCCAGGCAGCCCCTTCGCCTTCCTTCCCGGCCGTGCCAATTCCCTGGCCGCTGACCAGCTCCCACGTGGGATGGAATGGAGAAGGGGAGGGTGTCAACCAAAGTCGGGGGATGGATTCAACTCACCGTGGACTAGGTGGCCACCCATCTGGCAGGAAGGGTCCATTTTATCCCTTTCCTAACCTGAAACCGCCGCCACGATGGTCTCTCCAGCCTCTTTCAGAGCCTAGAACAGTTGGCAGGCACACCAACCCCTCCTGGGTGTGACCTGCGGGTACTCAGACCTCTCTGAAGTGGCAGCCTCCAGCCGGTGGGGCACAGACTGCCTCTTACCTTCACAGAGCCCCAGCCCTTAGAAGCCCAGCTGGCGTCTCCAAGGAGTCCTGCGTTTTACTTGACATCGGAGGCAACCGGTTTCAGAAACAGGGAACATTTCAAAATGAAACAGAAAGTAACTGGGGATCCAAACCAGACCCCCGACCTGCCTCGGCCGTCTCCAATCTCTGGGAGTCTTCTGACTCAGCAAGCCCGTACAGCTGTTTCAGCCTGGAGAGGATTCAGAGGAAACTGCAGCTTGGAAGTCTGGAACTCACGGCCTGGGCTTTTTTTTTTTTTTTTTTTTTTTTTTGAGTATTTGTT
The DNA here is from genome assembly GCF_028878055.3 of Symphalangus syndactylus. NCBI lineage: Eukaryota > Metazoa > Chordata > Mammalia > Primates > Hylobatidae > Symphalangus > Symphalangus syndactylus. The sequence continues at coordinate 58,003,419 of NC_072445.2, forward strand.
GAGCTTTTTAACATGCAGTTTGTCTCCTTCTGCAGGGAATTACTCAGTGATCCCGTCACCTGACTCAGGGCAATTCCATTATATAATTCTAACTGCTATTAGATCTCTGATCGGAAAACCACACTTGTCTCCCCTTTCCCCCACCCCCCAGCATCATCCACCCCACCCCGCCCGCTAGGAAGGGAAGAGGGAGAGAGACCTCAAAACGTGACACAATGACAGTTAACTTTCCTCGAACCTTCCCTGGAAGGACTGCATTTTTGCAATGCACTTTAGTTCCCTTTGGTTCAATTCTTGAGTAGAGGACCTCCCAAATGCCATGAGGAGTGAGTGGTAATTTCTCAGGATGGGACGGTAGCAGCTTTCTAGATTTTCTTTAAGGATGGTTCTCTGTAGGTGGGATAAGTCGCTGAATGGATTTTCAAATGATCGAGCGCATCATCAGTTGAAAAGCTTCAGGTAGATTTATAAAACATGTGCAAATAAAACCTAAACCGAGAATCTTTTATTATTTTTTTTGCCACATTTCCATGAAATGCCAAAGGGGTGGCTTGGGTTGAGGGGTCTTGGGCCAAAACCCCTGCCCTGACCTTGATCCTCATAAACCCTCTCCAGCCACCTCAAATAAGCATAATGCCCAAGGGACAACATCTTGCTTTGCTAGGCAAACACCTCTGAAAGGGCAAGCCCCCAGTCTCCACTTTCAACCATATTGTAACCCCTAAGGCCACACTATATAGACATTTTGAAGCCACGCCTGTCCTAGGTGAAGGTAATAGTAATAATTCCTCAATGCCCCCAGTCCCCGTCTTAGCATCTGTTATCTCTGTCCAGATGATACCCACTAAGGAGCAAGCACGTTCAAACAGAATCGACCCATGAGTGGAACTTAAGTGGCAATCAATGAGGGTAACACCTAAAGCGTCACACAGTATGATGATCAAGTTAAAAAACACTCCAACCCATTTGCTTTTTCCATGTCAAAGCCAAGATGAACTATCTGCATAGCTCTGGGCTCCCAATCTTCTCCCAGCCAGTGGAGCCTTGTTGCTGAATACAGGAAAAGAACTATTTATGGTGATGAGAACAAATGCTAATGTTGGTCAGCCTTCTATGGGTTTTTCTAGTCTCACTCCTTTTCTCTCTCCTGGATCTTCCCAACCCATAATCACCAGAGGAAACTACTTTCTCCCTCCTGCCTTCCTCCATTATTGTAAGTAATGTTAGATACTATTTTCATGTTAAAATATGTGACATTAGACAGATACTGTACCCTAAGAATCACTTTCAAAATACTTGGTAACTATCTATCCACATACCCCGCTGAGGTCAGCATGGGGTAGTGACTGTTCTTATGGAGACCCAGAGAAGCCAGTGTCATAGGTGGGAGTTAGAAGACGGGTCTGCTACTCTTGGTGTTCCGTTTTGCAGAGGAAAACCCAGATAGACATGAGAAAAATATAAATGTGTAAACCTGAAAACCCGAATGACAGATTGATGTCTGTTTATGTCTCTCCCTCCAGGTGTAGTAAATACAAGGTATTGTGGCAGTTGCTATGGTAACTTCTTTCTTAATAAGAATAAAGGACACATAAGAAGGTGTCAGAAAACATCAGGTGCTGAGACATTCCTCAGTAACGGGAAGAGGATGCAGTAATTAAAAATATACCCTTGGCCTGTACATAGTCATTAAATACTGGCAACACAAAACTGAAATTTCTTAGACCAGCGGCGTTCAATAGAAATATAATGTGGGGCCAGGCATGGTGGCTCAATCCTTTAATCCCAGCACTTTGGAGGCCAGGCGAGAATAGGAGTTTGAGAACAGTCTGGGCAACATAGCAAGACCTTATTGCTACAATATTTTTTTTTTAAATTAAAAAATTAGCTGGTTGTTGTGCACCTGTAATTCCAGCTACTGGGGAGGTTGAGGTGGGAGGATCCCTTGAGCCCAGGAGGTCAAAGCTACAACGGTACTACTGCACTCCAGCCTGGGCAACAAAGCAAGATGCTGTCTCTCTCTCCAAAAAAAAAAAAAAAAAAAAAAAAAAGGAATATAATGTGAGCCATAGATGTAATTTTCAATTTTCTAGTAGTCATATTAAAATTTTTTAAGGGAAATTATTTCTGTAATATAGCTTATTTAATCCCATGTACCCGAAACATTATTTCAATATGTAATCAATATAAAAATTAATGAAATATTATGTATTATTTTCATACTGAATATCTGAATATTGGTAAGTGTTTTATACCCTCATCACATCTCAGATAAGACTAGCCACATTTCAAGTGCCCAGTAGCCACATGTGGTCAGTGGTTATCACATTAGATGGCCAAGCCCTGGATTATATATGGCCATTTTGAGGTTATAATTTATTTTAGGGGAACCAACTTGTCCATCTCTACTTGCACATTTTAGAAAAATAAGTTGCATTAATTTGGTTCTAGCGCTATGGCATAATTCAAGTGGTAATCTCTTGGGTGGAACAAGAAAACATCAAATAAGCCTGGAATTGAAATGGTATTAAAGATTCAGCTTCTTTCTTGCCACTGGAGGATGATGAAGATTAAAACATCAATCTCGGGTTTGTAAAAAGTTATTTCCTTGTGTTGCCCCAGTTGCCCAAGCTCAGGCCCCTAAAGTCTTATCATGACTTGACTCTACTGTCTACACATCCTCTCTCTCTGCCCATTTCCCTTAGCCCTCCTAATAGACCCCCTCAATCTTATCCAGTCTACCTGTCACCTTTTCTCAAGTGGCAGGGCCTCAGCCAGTACCCAAACTATCACAAGCACCCCTACCTGGCCCTCCTGACTCCACTTTCTGACCACTTGAGTTCATTTTCTACCCTGCCTTCAGCGTGAGCATGTGTCAAAGCAGACATTTAATCATATAGCTTCTCAGCTTAAAACTTTTAATAGCAACCTACTGCCTTTCAAATGAAATCCACACTCCTTGCAGTGATAGGCTAGGCAATCATAAACCGGCCCTGGGAGCATTTCCAGCTCATCTCTTTGCTGCACATTCTTTGAATTTACCCTAGTCTACATGCTTAAGTATGGCATGGCTTCTTGGTCTCCCTGCCTTTATTAAAGTCTGTTTCTTCTGCCTGGAATGTTCTTCCTTGAAATGCCTACCCCTTAACCAAATAGCAAAATCTTTCAAGCCTAGCTTAACTGTTTCCTGTAGTTTCTCCTAATCTTGTGGTCAAAATGAACAGCTTCCTCACCTATGTCATCACATCACTTTTGTAAGTCAATGTATTATAACTTTTATCACATTCAACTATAATCTTATAATATGCTCTACAAGGACCTTTCCAAGAATAGGAATTGTGTGGCATTTACCTGTGAATTCACCTTGGGACATAAGAGTATTTCAATAAATGTCTGAGAATTCCAATACTCTTCCTTTCTACTCCTCCTTCTGATTCTCTAATCCCTTGGTGTATCATCGTTATCACCATAATCATTCTCGTCATTACACAGCAGCCAATATGATCAGCACTTACTAGGTATCAAACACTGTACTAAGCATTTTACACAGATTTCATTTAATTCTAACAAAAAATATGTAAGGCAGGGACTTATAATATCCCCAATTTCTAATAGCTGTGGCATCTTGAATACAGTTTCATTCTTTCAGCTAGTGTTTTTAGGTCATTCTTATAACACCAGTTTAGACAAGTTGATGCGTAGTTATGTCTCCAAAGTGCACAGGGTTACATATTTGTTAACTTATTTGTAAACAGACTAAGGCATGTATTTTTGTTTTATATTTTTAGTGTCTCTTACTCTTTAAAGCTTCCAAATTTTAGGGGGCTGGGAAAATAGAAAACTAGCTTACTAGCGTTTTGTGTAGAATGAGAATATCATAGCTTTGATTTTATTTTTATGTATTTGTTTATTTTTGAGAGGGAGTCTTGCTCTGTTGCCCAGGCTGGAGTACAGTGCCGCGATCTTGGCTCACTGCAATCTTCACCTCCCAGGTTCAAGAGATGCTCCTGCCGCAGCCTCTCATGTAGCTGGGATTACAGGTGCCAGCCACCAAGCCCGGCTAATTCTTATGCTTTTTGTAGTCACGCAGTTTCACCACATTGGTCAGGCTAGTCTCTGACTCCTGACCTCAGGTGATCCACGTGCCTCAGCCTCCCAAAGTGCTGGGATTACAGGCATGAGCCACCACGCCCAGCAAGAATATTGTAGCTTTGAGTAAGAGCACAAGGGGCACTGCCATGTGGATGTCACAGGACCTGACATTCAGCCTTTTTCTCAGAGTCATTTTTGGCACTATTTTTGGCTCTCTAGTAGTTTCTACCATAATTCAGTTTATTGGTGCTTTAAAAAATGGACAGACCAACCAACCAATGCTGGCAGGGACAGGAAGGAACCCTCATTTATTGCTGGTGGGGACTCAAAATGGTACAGACACTTTGGAAGACAATTTGGAAATTTCTTACAAAACTAAACATATTCTTATCATATGATCCAGACATCCTGTTCCTTGGTATCCACACAAAGGAGCTGAAAACTTCATATCCACACAAAAATCTGCACAAGGATAGCGGCTTTATGCATAATTGCCAAAAGTTGGAAGCAATCAAGATGTCCTTCAGGAGGCGTATGGATAAATAAACTGGTACATCTGGACAATAGAGTATTATTTAGCATTAAAAGCAAATGAGCTCTCAAGCCGTGAAAAGACATGGAGGAAATCTAAATGCCTCCATGGAAAAAAGCCAGCCTGGAAAGGCCACATACTGTTTGAGTCTGACTACGTGATATTCTGGACAAGGTAAACACTACGGAGACAGTGAAAAGATCAGGGTTGGGGGAGGGAGTGATGAATGAGTGGAGCACAGAGGATTTTTAGGGCAGGGAAACTACTCTGCTCAGTTGATACTATAGTGGTGAGAACACATCATTAAGCATTTATCCAAACCCACAGAACGTTCAGCACCAAGAGTGAACCCTAATGCAGGCTGTGGACTCTGGGTGATGAAGACGTAGGTTCATCGATTGTAACAAAGGGACCACTCTGCTGGGGGCTATCGACAGGGAGGCTGTGCACTTGTAGGGTAGGAGGTATATGAGAAATCTCTGTTCCTTCTTCTCAACTTTGCTGTGAACCTAAAACTGCTCTAAAGCATATGCCTTTTTTTAAAAAATATGAAGGGACCAGAGAACGTCTTGCTCACGGGTACGCAGGGCTGTACTCACTGGCTCGAGTGCAATGCACCAATTGTTTTTCACTGGATTGTCAGTTACTCGAGTATTCATTGCTTTCTGCATTTTGTTTCCACAATGCCACTACATAAACGGCAGTGCATGTGCTAAAGGTGTAACAAACTCTTGTTGAAATGAAGAGAAAATACACTTGGTGCTTCACATCATAAATACGTATTTTCACCTACTTAAACAGAATCATAGCCTTGATGTCAACAGAAAACTATTACCAAAGGGGTTTCTGGAGGCTCTGGAACCAGGGATAGCCTCAGACTTGCACAGGGCATGGTGCTAGGAGGCCAGGCTCAGGGCTAGAGGAGAAGCTGAGTTCTGAAAAAGCCTAACTCCCTCAGGGACTTGATCCAGGAAGAGGCTTTTTGCTCTGTGTGCTCCAAGGGTCAGCCCTTGGCCACCACTGCCTGGCTTTACAACACATTGCACAGAGCAGAGCTGTCTCTGCTGGGCAAAGTACTTTACCCTCTGAGAGCCTCAGTTTCCTCATCTGTCAAAAGGGAATGAGGATATTGCAGATTACTCTGGGCATTACATGAGATCACGTCTATAAAGTACTTGGTAGAGTGAGTGGCTAATGTGAGTGTCAATGAATGGAAATTGTTTATTCTCAATATTAAATATTAGGAAATATTTCATGATCATAATAAAGTGTTGGAGATGGAATTAGGGTATGAACTCCTATCTCACCCCACCTTCTCTCTATCCCACTTGCTGTTGGCACATATTAAGACGGTGAATTTATTGACTTCCACAACCTGTCTTCCTTCTTTCCCTCTTTCTTCATTCTACCTCTTTCTCCCCTCTTCTTTATTTTCCTTTACCTCTCTCTCTTTTTCTTTAACTCCCCGCTTTTCTTTTATTATCTTAAAAATGAGTTTATTTTGTCTCCTTGCTATCCCTGGCCGACTAACTAAGGGTCTTTGTACGGAGATCTTTTTGCCAAGGCCATATTAAGCTCACCAGGTTGCTAAACTTAGACTAGCCTGTTTCTGCTCTCCCTTGGAAGGTCTGTGATACCATAAACAAGAAAGGTATGAGGTCAAAGGATTCTTGTTCTGAGCAAAGGGGACAGTTTCACATAGAGCTTCCCAGAATGAAGGCAGGGCCTGACAGGAATGAGATCGGAGGCCTCCGGCATAATCTATAACAGAGCAGTTATTACCTTCCTCCCTGCCAAGTCAATGCCACTGCCAATCTCGGAAGCCATTTTTCAAATTGCTTTTGGGCCAGCTCAGCACAAAATCTATACGACAGCTTTACTTAGGGAGATCAACAGAAAAAGGCAGTTTCCTGCAGCATCAGGCCCTTTTGTTGGTCCCTCTAATTCTCTCCAAGGCACCATGTGGAATTTTTGCCATGACTTGTGCCCAAATAGGACCAAGACCCAGGGAAGATACAAGAACTCAGAGGCCCAGGTAATGGCGCAAATTAATGAGGTGTTACAAGGTAGCAACTGCAGTAGGAAGAGGCCTGGGATGGAATTCTAGTTCTGCCACTTGCTCACTGGGGGCGGGTGAGTTAGCCTCTGTTTCGTAAACTGGGGGGAAGTTCTAAGGTGATGTCTGTAAAGCACCTGTTAGGGGCTTAGGGCAGAGCAGGAGCTGAATGATCCCAGCCAGGTTGGTTTCTTAGCCTCCTTTTTCTCATGTATAAAACGGAGAAAGACAACAATGCCCCTTTTGTAGAGTTATTTGAGGGAAATTAAATGAGCTCTCCAGCAAATGGTGAGTACCACATGTGTGTGCCTCTCCTCCTCCCTTCTCCCGGAAAACCTCCAAGTTGCAGATTGTATTTTCCAAAGATGAACACAATCATATCTCCAATCCTACGTGTTCTTCTAGAATCCTACCACTCCCCCATCAAGTGGTGGAATCTAATTCCTCTCTCTGAATCTGAGTAGGCTGGGAACTTGCTTACACACAGTATGGCAGAAGTAATTCTGTGGGACTGCAGAGATGCCATCATAAAAGGCAATGTAGCTTCTCTCAAATTAGTTGGGATCCTTGCTTTTGAAGCCTTCAGATGACAGGTAAGCAGTTAACTGCTTTGAGGCTGCCATGCTATGAGGAAGCCCAACTTAGCCTGCATGGAGAGACAAGAGAGTTCCAAGATGCTCCAGCCCCACCCTTCAACAGTTGCTGCCGGAACTGCAACCTCACGAGAGACTGAAACAAGAACAACTCAGGTGAGTCTTCCCAAATCCTGGCTCACAGAAACATGAGAAATTATCAAAATGATTATTGTTTTAAACAGCTAAATATTGGGGTGATTTGTTATGCAGTGAAAGAGACTTGGAACACTCCAGTAGCTATTTAATAAAAATCCTAAGCAGCCCAGGATTGGAGCATTAGGTGTGAGACAGCAGGGGTGTATATAAGGCTTGGCCTCTTAGTCATTCTATCAGCTGTGGGGATGGGAAACTCCATTTTCAAGTAGTAATCTAATCCTTCTCTTCCTCAGAGCACTGTGTACTTGTGTGTGTGTAGTGATCTGAGAAAATCCCACCATTGATCCAGATTGATTCGTGATTTTTTTTCAAACCACAGAAGCTGTTTACTTTTATATTAAATCTTAAAGTTACCAAACCATTTTTGATTTAAAAGGACGTTAATACTAAACAGTTTTCAAAGTGTTTTATATTAGGGTTTATATGTTCTTTAAATTTATTTTAAATAAACCACTCTAGGACTATATTCAGACCCCCTTCCGGGTTGGAATATCCTCTCCAACTCCCATGCCTTTTTGGCCAATGTATGTCTATACCACATTTGCCTCCAGAGACTCACCTCCTCCAGGAAGCTCCCCAAACAACCACGGTGGATTTGGGTCATTTACTTAGTCTTCCTTCCCAGTGAGCACTTATGCTAAGAGAGTGGTGTCTGTGCTGGAAGATGTTGCCTTGAGTTACTGTTTACTGGGCTTTCCTAGGTGTTTCATTGACATAGGTTTTATCTCCACTGTGGTGAAAATTCCTGGAGAATGTGGACCATTTTTCTTTTCTTTTCTTTTCTTTTTTGAGACGAAGTTTCACTCTTGTTGCCCAGGCTGGAGTGCAATGGCACGATCTGGGTCATCTCAATCTCTGCCTCCTGTGTTCAAGCGATTCTCTTGCCTCAGTCTCCCAAGTAGCTGGGATTACAGGCATGCACCGCTATGCCAGGCTACTTTTGTATTTTTAGTAGATATGGGGTTTCTCCATGTTGGTCAGACTGGCCTCACACTCCCGACTTCAGGTGATCCGCCCGCCTCGGCCTCCCAAAGTGCTGGGATTACAGGCATGAGCCATTGCGCACGGCCCCATTTTTCTATTTCTTTGTACCCCATTGTCACAAGGATTCCTTGATCTGACCTTCAAGCATGTCTGTTATAAAAATTTATTTTGAAAGGCTCTTATGACTTTCCACACAAAGAAAAACAGCTATAAATTGCTTGGAAGTAAAATTTAATGTATTACTAAATTGTCAAATATTCAAATATTTCAGAATGTGAGAGCAACTTTGAGTAAGGGCATGTGAATGAAGTGTAGATGATGAACACATAAAAAAAACTTAATTGAAAGATAAATATGGCCTCAATTACCTCTTCCTAGAGGAAAATAACATAGGGTTCAAAGCTTAGGTACCGGAATTGGGCAGGGTCAGGGTTTAAATCTTGACCATTATTACTTTAACTGTGTGACCTTTGACAAGTTCACAAGTCTTGAAGGGGGATAAAAATAAAGCCTAGATGATAGGATTATTGTCAAGATAAATGTGGTTTGTGTTAAATACTTAGCATCATAACTGGCACAGAGGAGGCATACATCTTACAGTTTACTGTCATCATCAGCATCACCACCATGACCACCACCAACAACCCTATCCTAGTCACCACGATGGGTTTTGCTCTTAAGGCCTTAGAGCTGGCTGGGGTATACCCCTTTCTTTAATCACCTTTCCTTCCACTGAGACATTTTCCCTTCAACGCAACTATATTTCTCAGCTTTTATGTTAATGTCATGATCATGATTGTTTCAAACAATCCAAATAAACTCAAGGGCTCTGTACAGCTTACCAACACCCAGCCATGACTCGACACTAGGTGTTTTCACCTGTCTCAGTCAGCATCACCTACTGGCCAGATTACCCTAGAACAGGAAGTCTGTTTTGACTAATGACGCAGAACCATCCAACTCCTAAGTCTGTTGCCACTCAGCTCGGCCTTTCCTTTAGGGATATGGAAAGGTTGATGGCGCACCTACAATGAGCCAACAGAGGAGAACATTAGGGTTGAAAAAGATAAAGTCTATTGGAAATAACATTATAGATTAGTTGTTCATTCACTTATTCATTTATATATTAATTCATCCATTCAACAAATAGTTATTAACAGCCTGCTATGGATCTGTAGGATATACAAATATGAAGAAAACAGAAGTGATTTCTGCCTCATAAAGTTTTCAGACTGGTGGAGAATAACTGCTTTGTCATCAAATGACCCTGGGTTTGAATCTGACTCTGTCACTTACTATGTATTTAAATTGCTTAGACCTTTCTGAGCCTCACTTTTCCTTAGGGTGGTTGTGAGGATTAAATAATTCACAGAAGTCTACTGCTTACCACAGCCCCTGGCAAGATCTACCATTTCTTTCCCCAAAGGGCATATAATTTATAGCCACTAGAGTCAGGATGCAAACCCAGGAGCGTCTGGCTCCCACATTTATGCTTTCAAAGAAATGTTCTAAATATTTCCTTTAAGTCTCACTACTTTTGATTTAGTTTTTTCCTCCCAAGTCACTCATTCAATTCATCATCCATTCAAAAATAAGAATGTTGTTTTTTCAGATGTTTTTCCCATGTCTTCTTTATTTCTCATTGAACCCTCTGCAGTAAACCACTTCCCTCTACATTAACTGATGTGAAAATCATGAGGCAACTGGTGTCATCACAGAAAAAAAAAAGGCAGAATAGTTATGTTTCTTCAGGTTATATTTGGGAAGCCAGATAAAGTGTTGGGTTATGCAGACCATCCTATCTCAACAGTGCAGTAGAAAGAGGCATAGTAAGCATCTAGCAGAAAGAACTCAGCTTGCCACACAGTAATTTATGGGGATTCCTTTTTTTAATCTAGAAGTTGGAATGTTACAAAATTATATGAATGATCTAGGGGACCTCCACTAAAAATCCAGCACCATCGGCCAGGCGTGGTACCTCACGCCTGTAATCCCAGCACTTTCGGAGGCCGAGGTGGGCGGATCACAACATCAGGAGTTTGAGACCAGGCTGACCAACATGGTGAAACCCCATCTTTACTAAAAATACAAAAATTAGTCAGGCATGGTGGCGGGTGCCTGTAATCCCATCTACTCAGGAGGCTAAGGCAGGAGAATTGCTTGGACCGGGGAGGTGGAGGTTGCAGTGAGCTGAGATCGTGCCACTGCACTCCAGCCTGAGTGACAAAGCAAGACTCCGTCTCAAAAAAAAAAAAAAAAAAAAAAAAAAAAAAATCCAGCACCATCATTGCATTGTATGTGTAATGCTTTTTTAGACTGAGCGCTCTACCATATTGGATACCACACTGCAACTCTTTTCTCGCTTTCTGCAATACCACTTACTCTAAGCTACTTTTTCATTTGTTTGCTTAAACTGTACTTCTGATTTCTTTGTTTTTTCTTCATTTATCTGCTTCTTAAACGTTGGGTTCTCTCTCAAGCCATTTTTTTGGTCTTACTTTTCCCTGGATGATCTCACTTCTGGTCTTTTAATCTATTTTTCTAGAGCCTTCTCTTCTACACCACTTGCCATTTTCCTAATTCACATCCTTACCCTCTCTTACCAGGTCTACTGCAATAATCTAACTGGTTTCCCATTTGCAAATTGCTCATATCTCGGAGTTTTGTTTTTCACACTGCCACCAGAATTGGCTTCCTAAAACCAGGTTAGTATATGACACCTTTTCTCAAAGGTTAATATCACTCCCTTGACAGAGTAATGTTCAAGTTGTTTAGCATGGCACTCAACTTCCTTCACTACATTCCTGTTCATTTTTCATTCCATCCTTCCCTGATGCCACATTTTCTGCTATTATAGTCTACTTAGTATTCTACACACTTTTCATCTTTCCCTACCCACCTTCTCACTGGACAATGCATTTCTTCATTCTTTATCTTTTGTGGCATTTCCCAATATATGCTCCTCAGAATACTGGTCTTGTGAGATGTCTACTGAAGAAAAGGAATCTGGAAATCTGGTATAATACTGTATACTAGATCAACTTCCACCCCCGCCTTGGAGGTTTCATGAACTTTAGCATTTATTTATTTATTTATTTTTGAGACAGAGTCCTGCTCTGTTACCCAGGCTGGAGGGCGGTGGCACGATCTTGGCCACTGCAACCTCCACCTCCTGGGTTCAAGCAATTCTCCTGCCTCAAGCTCCTGAGTAGCTGGGACTGCAGGCACCCACCACCACTCCCGGCTAATTTTTGTATTTTTAGTAGAGTTGGGGTTTCGCCCTGTTGGCCGGGCTGGTCTCGAACTCCTGACCTCAGGTGATCTGCCCACCTCTGCCTCCCAAAATGCTGGGATTACAGTCATGAGCCACTGTACCCGGCTGAACTTTAGCATTTAAAATGCTCTGAGAAGTCCCACAGCAAGTAAATCAGGTTAGCTTTGCTACCCAGTGTTTCCTAAACACCAGATTCCTCTTTTTCTAGAAACCCGTAAGAATTAGCATTTAATGACCATACTTTGGGAATCCCTGATTTATTCAAATCTTCTTCATTCATTCACATTTCATTTCATCTGTCCTTATTCACTGACTTGGAAAATATTTATTTGGCACCATGCTAGGCACTGGAGAATGTACTGAGAAAATATTCTCTTCACAGCAAGATGAACATAATTCCTGCTTTCATGAAACTTACAGTTTTGACAGAACAGTGGATAACTAAACATGCAATGACCACAAATTGCGGTAAGAGCTATCATAGGGGAAACAGAGACAGTTATGACAGCGCACAGCAGAAAGACAATGAATCTGGGGGAGTGATTAGGGAGGGCTTCCTGGAGGAAGTGGTTTTATATAGGGACCTAAAAGAGAAGTAGGAGTTAGTCAGATGGGAATAAGGGGTGCAAAAGGGGAAGAGTGTAGTCAGGGGCAACTGCTCGTATGAAGCTGCTAAAACCAGAGAGAGCATGGCATGTTTGAGGGACTGAAAGAAATCTTAACTCTCACGCCTGTAATCCCTGCACTTTGGGAGGCTGAGGCGGGCGGATCACGAGGTCAGGAGATCGAGACCATCCTGGCTAACACGGTGAAACCCCGTCTCTACTAAAAATACAAAAAATTAGCTGGGCATGGTGGCGGATGTCTGTAGTCCCAGCTACTCAGGAGGCTGAGGCAGGAGAATGGCGTGAACCCTGGAGGCGGAGCTTGCAGTGAGCCGAGATCGCACCACTGCACTCCAGCCTGGGCGACAGAGAGAGACTCCATCAGAAAAAAAAAAACAAAACTTAATTCAAAAGGTGATGACGTCTTCACCGCTCCTTTCATCCCCATTCACGGGAACTTCCTCTGTCTTCTCTACGTTATCTAGCTCGCAGAGCGGATGTTCAGAACACGCTTGGGCATTACAGTAATCTGATCAAACAATTATTTTAGGGGGACAGATATGATCTTTTGAAGCACAGAGCTACACACATACCCACTTCCCAACTCTTTCAAGAAAATCAGAATAAGGAAGTTTATTTTGTAAAAGGTTTACTGTTAAAGGGCACTTGTAGATGTTGTATTAATTTTGTTTCTAATTTATTTTTTAAATGAAAGGTTTAGCAGAGGTATGTAATTGTGGATGGTGAGGGATTTTCTTAATCAACCCCATTGTTATTTTATCCTCCTTAGTATGTTTTACATTTTTAGGCAGCTTGTTTTTGTCAACTAGCAAACAGACAGGCCAAACTGTAATTGGGCAGATTGAACTAGAAGCTTAGAATTAAGCATACTTAACAGCCCAGGAGTTGGACTCAGCGTCTCTCTCGGTAGCCACCATACTGAGATGCATGCCCTCGATCATTGCCTTAGTTCTCAGACACACTGTGCCTCCTGCCTTTCCTTCCATGGCTGCTGTCTGGTAATAAAAGAGTCATCCCTTTTGTTATCAGTAGAACAGAGGGTAATGTCTCTTAATTAACAAAAGGAAGTGGTGCAATGTAGTAAGAACATTGCAATTGTTTCCAATTAATCCCACATGCAGTTTGGCAAAGTTAATAATCCATAAAATGACCTGAGACCTAAATATGCAGAAGAGTCATCTTTTGTCCATTATTTTTCTATTGTTCCAGCAAAAGCAAGAAAATTCCAAGACTACAGATTTAGAATATCATAAATTCTTAAGTATTATCTCAAATATAAAATAAATTTACCTGTGCCATTCAGATCTTATGAATTTCTAAATGTTTTACAACCTTTATAAATCATTACATGTTGACAGGTGTCCATTCAACCACAGTGAAGCAATTATTTACTCAGATATACCATTTGTCACCAAAGCAACGGCACCTTCCCATTCATATAAAAGCAAGAAGGACATTTGCATTTTAATTTCATCATCAGTGTATTTCTAAATTATTTGAGGATAGAGAATGTGTCTTACACATCTATGAACCCCTAAAAATGCCACATGGAACATACTATCCCAGGTCCATAACAACCTTTTCTTTCCATTGTGGCAGAATACACATATGTAAAATTCACCATTGTAACCATTTTAAGGTATATAATTCAGTGCCATTTAGTACATTCACAGTGTTGTGCAGCCATCAACACTACATGGTGCTATAATATTTTCATCAACCCAAAAGGAAACCCTGTAGGCAAGAAACAATCATACCTTATTCTCCCATTTTCCTTAGACCCTGGTAAAACCAGCCTGCCTTCTGTCTCTGTGAATTTGCCTATTCTGGACATTTCATATAAATGGAATCAGACATATGTGGCTTCTTTCTCTTGACATAGTATTTTCAAGGTTCATTCATAAAGTACACATGTCAGTACTTTTTCTTTCTATGGCTGAGTAATATTTCATTATATGGATATGCCACATATTGTTTGTCCACACTTTGTTCACTGATGAACATTTGTGGGTGTTTCTACCTTTTGGCTATTGTGAGTAACGCTGCTATGAACATTCTTGTACAAGTTTTTGTTTGAACATCTGTTTCTAATTCTTTAGGATATCTGTCTAGGAGTGGAATTGCTGGGTCATATGGTAATTCTATGTTTAACCAATTGAGGAATGAATAATACTTTTTTATTGAATATTACCAGGATTCTGCAAAGATTAGATGTGGTTGGTAGGGCAGATCTATACCTGCTGAAATGCCTGGGTGAAAGAGCTATGAAGCTTTGGGATATGTGTGCTTGTATCAGCACGAGTCAGGAAGACTGACTTGTATGATTCATTTCTCCACTAGCTCATAAGCTACTTTCTTCAGTGGAACTGCGTTGTCAAACACTCGGGCATTGGAGTTGGACTGTATGAATTCCAATCTCAGGCTTGTCATGTATCAGTGTGATCTTATTTACATTTATTTATTTATTTATTTGTTTGAGACAGAGTCTCGTTCTGTCACCCAGGCTGGAGTGCAGTGGTATGATCTTGGCTCACTGCACCTGCCGCCTCCTGGGTTCAAGCGATTCTCCTGTCTCGGCCTCCCAAGTGACTGGGATTATAGGTGTAAACCACCGCGCCTGGCCACTGTGTGACCTTAAACTAGTTGTTTGACTTCTAAGACTTAGTTTCATCACTTGTAAAAGAAAGAACTAGTTCTAACTACAACATGAAGTTGTGGTTACTTTAAATAGGGCAGGGTATTTCAAAAGTGTAGTATACCACTTGGCAATAAATACTCAAAAAGTATTAGATTGTATTGTGTTTCTACTACTCGATATCCCTGTGGTGTTTAAGTAGCACAGTGCTAGGCACACTAAAAGGCACGTAATTGTATGGAAATAATGACATATTTAATGGGAAATGACTTAGATCATTTTGAGGATTATCAATTTTTTCTCTTTTTTCCTTCTTTTTTTGTTGTTGCATGTCTGTTGGAATATTCTGTTTCCTGAAGGGTGGGCAAAAGATGGGATGCGGCATTGGAAAGTCAACGTCAATGAATGTAGGCAGAGATTTTCTTATGGGTACCTTTCCTTTAATCCCACTCTGGATGAGGTCAGTTGCTGGAAGAATGGGGGAACTGATGAGCCATTTATTTCCTGCTCAAAGTTTTTCATACCTTGGGGAGGAGCTTCTCCAAAAGGAAATATCAAAGAACTCTCTGTCTGTATTAGAAAATGCATTTTAGTTAATTCAGGTACACTCATGATGTTGTGATTGCAAGCCCCATATACTGACCTTTGAGTTCACTTTACATATTTTTCTATGCCAGTGCAAGCCTTCAGCGTTACAAACATCAGGTTGCATATACTTTTGCTTGTATGCTTGCTTCTGGCTGAGAATCTGCCCTGGGCTCTGACTATGCTGTATCTCTGACTCATGCTGCTTCGAGGCTCGCCTGTCCTGACATATGCCCATAATTAACAACTCTGCAGCTTCCCAGAACCCCAGTGCTACACTTCAAGGACGTTTGGCTCCTACTCACTGAAGGTAGGAGCAGATTCAAGTGGAGAGGCAGGAAGTGGCGAGTGAGAGGTAGTGACATCCGGTCATGAACTCTCCCTGCTGAGGAAAGGTCTTAGAGCAATGTGCTGAGTGATAAGACCCCTCCACCTCTTCTTTACTTACAATCGGCCTGATACTACTGTGGTTTTCTGCTTGCTTCTCTTCACAGTTGTGACTTGTAAGAAAGACAGAGGTGATTTATGCCATAACAAACGGCCATAAAGAGTGCCACAACTGCAGTGGGCCAAGAGCCAGATGTGACACAGAATATGTGATGTAGGTTAAATATCAAGTACCTGTCAGTAATTTGCTACAACTCTGAGGATACTTCTTAAAGGAGACTTTACTGCTGGGCTGGTTTAGCCTTTCACCAGCTGAAGAAAGTTTACCCAAATATATTGGGACTCAAGGGTTTTCCGTAGGTGAACTACAAGGGTGAGTGCCCTTGATCCTGAGCCTCACTGGTAGGTAGAAACAGATTGCTCATATGAGATTGGTGCCATAAAAAGCCCAGGAAACATAATGTCCAGTGAAAATCATATGCTTACCATGCACGCACCTCTTTAAGGGCAAGCCCCCAGGCTCTCCTTCGAATAATCTTGTAATTACTAAGGACAATCTATACAGACACCTTGAAGCCATTGCTACATGGGGTGACAGTAGTAAGAATCATTTCTGTCTGTCCCGATTTTTCTGTCTTAGCATCTGTCATGAGCAGACAGTAAGTGTCTCTGTCCAAATGATACATATTAAGGGACAAGTGTGTTCAAACATTAGAATAGTCCCACTAACGGGAGTCTGAGAAACGTAGATGGCACAGATGAGCAGCACAGCACTCAGAGAGTCATTAAACGTGAAGAGCAACATAAAAATCTCCAACCTGCTTGCTTTACCCATGTCAAAGCCAGGATGAGATGTATGTAGGACATGACACACGGAGGCAAGAATGTATATTTCCATCACTTCTGAGCAACTTCCTAGCAAAAAGTTCCGTGAGGACTTCCACCTCCTTAAAGTCAAGGCTTTTCATCTATTATGAATTCCCAACTGACTTCTGGGGCAAATGTCATAAAGCAATTTTATCTCCACTGAATATTTCACCATTCTAAATAGAAACTCTTCCAGCCTCTTACCCTGTTGCTGAAGTTGCCCTAAAGAAAACTAACTCTAAACCAACATACGCAGGCTCTCATGAGTTAAAACACAAACCACTTACAACTGCATTATATATACAAAATTCATCTTTTAACACCAAAAGCTGAAAAGCAGTTTTAAGAAGCCTTCACAATGCCATCCCACACTGTGAGTTATTTAACTGCAATAGGAATACATGTACCAAAAATCATTCCCTAATTAGCTTAAACCTAAAACAGCAGTTGTTAAATGTGTGATTGGTGCTGTTGCGAGAGGGTGTGCTTTTGCAATTGTGTGGCAGAGGCTGTGACGGTGTTCAGGTTTTATTTTTAAAGTTTGGGTAATTATAACTTAAACTAACAGCAGGAGGGGAATGAATCATTTATTTATCTCTCTTATTACAGCTTCTCTCCCCAAAAGTGTTTCCTTTCTTGCAGCATTTACCTAGCTAGCAAGGTGTTACTCTGGGTCCTGAGGACGGAAGCATCTGGGATTTGATCACAAATTGTATAGTAAACATTCTGAGACAGGTGACTGCCACCCAAATTTATTATAAAGTGGAAAAAATGCACTCAATTAATTCAGTACATTTGCTGGATATAAAACTTGAACAATCAACAAGAAACAGTCTGGCATAGGAGGTAAAGTTCTGGACTGGATATCAGAAAACCTGGATTTGAGCCCACCTCTGCCAGTGACTAGTGGGGCACGTCTGGTGCCCCCTAGCTCCCTGGGTCTTGGTTCTCTTTTATGCTCGCTTAGGTTGCTTGCAGCTCTGAGATGTAGAATTCCACATCAATAAAGAAGAGTGGAATGGTGTGAATATCATGAATATACAGCTACTTGTATAATCTACTGCTTTTCTCCAATTAGTACGAGCCATGTGTCAGCCTTAGACTTGGCTGGGATTTTGGCTGATGAGGAAAGAGTTCTAGATAGGAGAAGTGACTGGTTAACAGTCACACTGTTGGTAAATGTGGGAGAGAGAGTACAAACCAGGGATTTCTATGATAGGTGGGCTCAAATCCAGGTTTTCTGACATCTAGTCCAGAACTTTTCCTCCTATGCCAAACTGCTTCTTGTTGATTGTTCAAGTTTTATATCAAGCAAATGTACTGAATTAATTGATGCTAAGGCATCAATTACCTAAGGCATCAGTTACCTAAGGCAATCTCTCCTTAGATTATGGACAGACCAAGTGACATCTGAATTAAAGGCTTTACCATTATATTTTCCAATGGCTACTCATTATTCTTAGACTAGGGGACAGCATCTGGAATCCAGCAGTCTTAGTTCTGGTTCAGCATGATTTTGCCACACAATACAGCATCTATATGTCCTAGGTTTTTCTTTGTTCAGAAAAGCTGTATTATGTAATAATTAAGAGTATGGGCTTGATACCAAGATTTGTATATGACTGTTCATGGCAGCTTAATTTGTAATAGTCAAAAACTGGAAACTTCCCCACTGTTCATTAACAGGTAAATGGACAAATTATGGTATATCCATACAATAAAACACTACTCAGTGATTAAAAACACATGAACTGTTGAGATCTGCAACAACATGAATAAATCAGAAAATAATTATGCCAAGTGAAAGAAGCCAAAGAGAAAAAAAAGTTCATCCTTTAGTGTTCCATTTACATAAAATTGTAGAAGATGTAGGCTAGTCAATAGCAACAGAATGCAGATCCTTGTTGCTTGGAGATGGGAGTCTGGGGAGGGATGAAAAAGAAGCAGGAGTAAGCTTTTGGGAGTGAGGGATATGTTCATTATCTTGATTGTGATGGTTTCATGGGTGTATATACATGTTAAAAGCTTTCAAATTATATGCCTGAAATATGTGCAGTTCATTATATACCAAATTATACCTTATTTTAGCTGTTCCAAAAAATAAAAACTAGAAACACCAGATAGGGCTTGGTGTTGAAAAACCAGATGGGGCCATGCTGTGTTATTGTCATTGTTATTACTGTCATCATGTGGTGCTATTGCTGATGGTGTGCATGGGTTTATGCTCCCCTATGATTCCATGCAGCTAGCCTAACATAGAGAAGTGGCTGGGCAGAAAGAAGAGCTGGAATCAGTTAGCCCGGTGAAGGAAAATCTCATTTTCTCCTGGCTCTGTAGGTTTCACTATGCACTATCTGTGTAACCTTTGGTGAGTTATAAACATCATCTGAAAAACAGTAGGATGGGAAATAACAATTCTTACCTCTTGAAGTTGCCTTGAGGATGAAATAAGTTAATGTTTGTTAGGTGCTTAATAAAAGTTAACTTATTATTTTCCCAGAACACCAAGAAAGAATTCTGTTTTTGTTTGTTTGTTTGTTTTTTAGACGGAGTCTCACTCTGTTTCCCAGGCTGGAGTGCAGTGGCGTGACCTCGGCCCACTGCAACCTCCACCTCCTAGGTTCGAGCAATTCTCATGCATCAGCCTCCCGAGTAGCTGGGATTCCAGGCGTGTGCTACCACGCCTGGCTACTTTTTGTATTTTTAGTGGGGATGGGATTTCACATGTTGGCCATGCTGGTCTTGAACTCCTGACCTCAAGTGATCAGCATGCCTCAGCCTCCCAAAGTGCTGGGATTATAGGCATGAGCCACGGAGCCCAGACAGGATTCTGTTTTATCTTTTGCATTGCATTGTGTTTTCATAAAATTTAAGTTCATCAGTCTATTTAAAGAATATTAACGTAAAGTAATTCATACAGGTTTCCAGATTGCTACTCAGCACCCTCTCTGGGAACTTTTGTTCTGCCCACACTGTCTAAACTAGTAGCCCTTTCCCAGTCACTCTTTAGACCTTGCCCCTGTTTTATCTTTCTTCATAACACTTACCACCACCTGACATATTATATATTTGCTTGTTGATTTTTTTGATCTCTATATCCCTCCACCGGAACATAAGCCCTCTGAGGCTAGGGACTGTGTCTTTTTGGCTCACTGAAATATAAAATTCACTCAGTTAGAGGCAGGAGAATCACTTGAACCCAGGAGGTGGAGGTTGCAGTGAGCTGAGATTGCATCATCGCACTCCAGCCTGGGCAACAAAAGTGAAACTCCATCAAAAAAAAAAAATTCACTCAATTAGTATGTGTTGGGTGTTGAATAAATGAATGACTGCATTATCTTCAAGGGCCTTCCTTTGAGATGGTGGCAGTGTGGTTGTGGCCATTTTTATTATTGTCTTTGTGTGGTGCTGTTGCTGAAGGTGTCCACGTGTTTATGCACCCCTATGATTCCATGCAGCTAGCCTAACACAGAAAGGTGGCTGGGCAGAAAAAGAGACCTGAAATCGGTTAGATCAGTGAAGTCCTAATCTCATTTTATTCCTGGCTCTGTGGGAGTAAGAGACTGCATAGGCTGAATAAGATATTTGAGAAAATAAGATCGGGGCCTGAAACTGTTCCTTAAATGATAAACAAAGAACAGAAATCTTAAGTTTTGGAAACTTGGAAACATGTTGGCTCTGATGTGACTCATCCTCAGACCCTTTAAAAAATAGTCAATGAGAAAAAAGACTGAAAGGAAGTTAAGTCCAGGGCAAAAAGTCATCCCAGGCCTCCAGTGGCCCTCGAAACTGCAGCCAATTTGTTCTGTTTTGGGTTACTCAAGACTTACCACAGCTGTCTTTTTTCCTTCTTTTTAATTTTGTGAATGCAAACTACATGCCTAAATCTCAAAGGAGCTAATTCTTGACCTGCTTCCAGTTGCCTGCCTTGTCCTCCTGCTGGTGCGTTTCCTATAGATGCTATTTCTTGAAGTTTGTTGCTTTAGGAAAAATGTGAAAAGTGCATTAATGCATCAAACAATATTCTATGGAACATGTGCTTGGATCTAAAATTGTACTGCCATCAATCCTCATGTGAGTGTAACACACTCAGATGTAAACAGTCACTTAAATTATTCTACCTTGAACCTTCTCCTTAGCAATCTGCAAACAACGCCATATAAATGAGTGGCAAATGTTTCAGTGCATACAAAAGACTTCCTGAGTTAGCATTTGTCATCTTTTATGTTTTAATTATCTCATTTGATTTCTTTATTGTTGCAATTACATTCTAATTTTGTGTGCAGACACTTCAGTGCCTCAGGCTAGATTAATCAATTAATATTAAAATTATTGTTATACTGGTATAGATAAGTGAAAAGGTGGCTAGCACAGCTCCAGATCCATGTTTGATTCTGAATAAAGAAATTCTAGTTGTGGAAAATTACTTTAGATTACTTTGAAGTGAAAAATGAGACTCTTCCTAAAATCCTAAAGTAACATAAGGGATTTGGACGGATTTTGTTTGTTTTGGTGCTATATCAACACTCTTTGTTTGTTGCAAATATGTATATATCTCCAACAGGGCAACAAGATTATCCGTTTTTTTTAAATGACACTTTTGAAATCATTAGGCAGTAGCCTTGATCAAAAGCTCTAAGTGAGCAGGGAGTTTTAGTAGGTTGTGAGAACATTAGGTTTCAGACAAAATGAGAAAACATACCTCCCAGCCATGAGATGACTTCCCGGTTCAATGCACAGGACTAACAGATTTTTCAGGAGTCTACGCATGCAATGCACACAGGCTCACAGCTCCCATGAGT
The DNA here is from genome assembly GCF_028878055.3 of Symphalangus syndactylus. Lineage (NCBI taxonomy): Eukaryota > Metazoa > Chordata > Mammalia > Primates > Hylobatidae > Symphalangus > Symphalangus syndactylus. The sequence goes on from NC_072445.2 coordinate 58,025,050, forward strand.
GAAGGGCCAAACACAGAACCGAGCTAGTCCTTGGGGCTTTGCAAAAACCATGTGGTTAGATGGAAATACAATAAGAAAGAAAGGGCCCTAGGTTCTTTATCAGTCTCAGGAAAGAATCCCTTCCTCCAGGTTACTGCTCCCCTACCACACTACCCCAAAACGCCAAAACATACATTTACACACACACACACACATACACACACACACACACACACACGTGGGCATACCATAAATAACATACTATGTCACTGTCTGAGATGCTACTTTCTTTGTCTGAGCTTCTTTGTTATAGCATCAGTGTAGGCCAGGTACAGTAGCTCATGCCTATAATCCCAGCACTTTGGGAGGCCAAGGCGGGCAGATCACTTGAGGTCAAAAGTTTGAGATCAGCCTGGTCAATATGGTGAAACCCCGTTTCTACTAAAAATACAAAAATTAGCTGGGTGTGGTGGTGGGCGCCTGTAATCCTAGCTACTCGGGAGGCTGAGGCAGGAGAATTGCTTGAACCGGGGAGGGAGAGGTTGCAGTGAGCCGAGATTGTACTACTGCACTCCAGTCTGGGCGACGGAGCGAGACTCAATCTTAAAAAAATAAAAATAAAAATAAAATAACATCAGTGTATAAGTTACATCATACTTTTGGTCATTGTTTGTTCTTCAAAACATGGAGGTGTTTGGTTCACATATTAAATTATAGGCTCTTAGAATATAGTAATAGCAACTGGTAATATTTATTGAGCTTTGCTATGGCCCCCCACAGTGTCTATTATCTCATTTAATCCTCACAGCAACCATATGAGGAAAGTGCCACAGCTATCACCATTTTAAAGATAGAGAAAGTGAGGCACAGAGAGTTGATGGTACATGACCTGGTAAGGGATAGAGCTGGGATTGAAAATAGAGACAGGGTCTTGTACATCTTGAGCAATCTCTTATAGTACAGTACAAACAGCTACCAGGTTATCAGCTGGTAAGTAATCATTGAAGTTTTTTTTTTTTTTGAGACAGGGTCTCATTCTGTCACCCAGACTGGAGTGCAATGGCATGATCTTGGCTCACTGCAACCTCTGCTTCCCAAGCTCAAGTGATTCTCCTGCCTCAGTCTCCTGAATAGCTGGGATTACAGGTGCATGCTACCATACCTGACTAATTTTTATATTTTTAGTAGAGACGGGGTTTCACCATGGTGGCCAGGCTAGTCTCGAACTCCTGACTTCAAATGATCCACCTGCCTTGGCCTCCCAAAGTGCTGGGATTACAGGTGTGAGCCACCACACCTGGCCCTACTAATTGGAGTTTTAACACATCTGGTGAGTAAATGCATGCTCTGTTACGGTCCTGGGAGAGTTGATGCAGATCTGATAGCTCCTCAAAACCATCACTCCAGAGCCATGGAGTAAATTTTACACACTGACATGGGTGGAATTGTGTTCTCCTAAAAGGTATGTTGACATACTAACATCCGGTACTTGCGAATGTGACTTTATTTGGAAATAGCGTCTTTACAGATACAGTCAAGTTAAAACAAGGTCATTAGGTTAGGTTCTTATAATTCTATAAGAGAAGAGCCCCAGAGACTGACCTGGACAAAGGAAAGACAATGTAAACACATAGAGAGAGACAGCCATGGGATGACGGGGTCAGAGATTGGAGTGATGCATTTTTGAGCCCAGTTAACACCAAGGATTGCCAACTGCTGCCAGAATCTGGAAGACACAAGAAGGTTCTTCCCTAGAGCCTGCAAAAGGAGCGTGGCCCCATCAACACCTTGATTTGGGACTTCAAGACTCCAGAACCATCAGAGAACAAATTGATGTTGTTTTATGTCATGTAGTTTGTGGTACTTTGTTAAAGCAACTCTAGGAAATGAATACACACGCCAACCCTCATTTTCCCTTCCCGTATGGACCAAAGAGTAAATGTCCTCTCAGCCAAACTCTTCCCCCTCTAAAGGCAGCCAAACCACCCTCCTTCTCTTAGCTCCTTGAACAGGGCTCATACCCTGAGTAGAGAATTGTCCACCTGTACTGAGGCCTGAGCAGATGTGGGCTGAGGTAGTGTATGTAGGGGCTGTCTTCAGGAGGCTGTGGTTTTCCAGGGAACACAGCTCAAGCCCAAGAGGATGCCCAAGAGCTGGCACTGCTGGTCCCATTCTTGCTTCATCCATATCCCCAAAGAGGGAAACGCCTGGACATTGTGGGAACATGAAGACATTAAGGTGTGAGCCCAGGTCAGATAACAAAGAGATAACAAGAAGAATCACCCTGCTGAGATGCACTATATTAAATAGTCATCAGTCCTAACTGATCTGTTTGCTACCTTTGTGTCCATCTTCTAGTTTCTCCTCGTTTTGGTGTCACTTGGATCCTTATGTTATGATTATATGGAGATTGTTTTTAAAATTATCCCTTTAAACATCTAGTTTCTTAAATATGTCATTTTCCATGAACATTTTAATTTACATAATTATTATTCTGTATGCAGTTATTTGTAGGATATTTAAAGCATATAACTTACCATTGAATTTCCTACACTAACTAAAATATGAAACCATTACTTCACCAAGATTTGGAATAAGGCTGGGTGCAGTGGCTCATGCCTGTAATCCCAGCACTTTGGGAGAAGGCAAGGCAGGGGGATAACCTGAGGTCCAGGGTTCAAGACCAGCCTGGCCAACATGACTAAACCCCATATCTACTAAAAATAAAAAAATTAGCCGGGCTTGGTGGCACATGCCTGTAATCCCAGCTACTTGGGAGGCTGAAGCAGTAGAATCACTTGAACTCAGGAGGCGGCCATTGCAGTAAGCCAAAATGGTGCCACTGCACTCCAGCTTACATGACAGAGTGAGACTCAACCTCAAAAAAAAAAAAAGATTTGGAATAAATTAAATGCTGGCTGTATAGTTAGATACATAATAGCAAAGGTAGAGACTCTCTGCTTGTGAATTTTGGCCCAGTCATTTCTAAGCTCCATAACCAAGGTCAGTTGTTTAACTTACTGAACCTCAGTTTCCTCATGTATAAAATGGGGTAAAGTAGCAGCTTCTACTTCTTAGGGTTACTCTATGGATTAATGAGATAATGCAGATAAAAGCTTAGGAAACCACTGGGATCATTCGGAATTAAAAGAAAGATATTGTTTAAGGGGTCAGAATTGTTTAGCTTAAGAGAGAAGAATAGACATTGATTTAATGTGTCTTTGTGTATATGACAATGATTTAATGCATCTTTGTGTATACAAACAATAACCAGAATGATCTAAGATTGAGGATTTCTTGACAAAATTATTCAAGAATAAGTAGACTTATATTACAAGTAGAAGGAGTTTGGTTATTTTTTAAAAAGGCCTATATATTGACTAGACATTGGAAGTAGATAACAAGGAACACTTGATTTTTATCCTTGGAGATATTTGGGAATAGCATTGGCCATACTTGCTATCTTGGAGGGCTTACATATTTACTGGCATAGAGACAGACTGATGAATGAGAAATTTTTTTTCCAAATTCCTTCCTAGACTAGGATTCTAGGACTGGATCTGTCAGTCTCTTCTTGTGAGATCCAGGCGAAACCAAGCTACATTCATGGAAACCAAGAAACCAAGAAACATTCACTGTTTCTCTCTGAAGATATAAAGTGGCAATGGCCTCAGTAGCAGGCAGGAGAAACAGGTTATTGAAGCAAAGTCACTGTCCAGAGTTGTGGTCCTCAGAACTGAATGTGCATCAGAATAATCTGGAAGACTTATTTAACACAGATTTTGGGTCCTACCTCCAGAGTTTCTGATTCAGTAGGTCTTGGGTGGGCCTGAGAATCTGCTTTTCTAATACATTACTAGATAATGCTGATACAGCTGGTCTGGGACCATACTCTTGGAACCACCGGTCTATAGAGGTAGAGATGCTGAGAGCGGAAGATTCTTACTATTTGAGTGAAATCTGAATGCCAAGGTATTGGCCTGGGTCTCAGCTGGCTGAGCCTCCCAGCTGTGAGATGTTGAGACCACAACTGAAATGCCTGTTAAGCCCTTTCCTCAGCACACATTTGCCATCCTCTGCTTGCCTGCACTAACAGAAAGAATATGAGGGCAATTCAGGGCGTACACTCCCCTCCTTTTTTACTTATGTGAATGTTCGTGTGATTCTGCTTTGTGACTATCACCACTGTTTAATTCAAGTCCCCGGATGCTGACGTGAGCAGTCATCCCATTTATCATCTACTCATTCACCCATCAATCCAGACTTAAAAAATGTATTTGCCGTTTACATATGCAATGCCCCATGGTATGAGCTTACTTAGACTGCACTTCCAGTTTTCTCCTGGATTTATTTTGGGTCTCTGGACATTTATATTAACTTGTCAGGGTAGCGACTGCTGACCTCTTTCTTTGCATAACAGAGCCCCCTGAATTTAGCTGGACACACAGCTATTGCGCTTATAACTACAGTTGCCAACCTTCCCTGCAGGTAGGTATGACCGTGAGACTAAATTTAGGCTAAAAGATGAACCAAAATAATGTATGTAACTTTTGGGTTATCTTCTTGAAGGAGAAAGCTACTTCCTCAAACTTCCTTTACCTCCTTCTCACTCTCTGAAAAGTCACAATAGTTGGAGAAATACCAGAAGCCACTTGTTAAGGATGGCACTGGACCACTCTCTTCCAGGCTATTATGTGACAGAAAAGCAAATTTCTATCTTAAGCCACTATATTTTAAAGCCTCTTTGTTATAGAAGCTTAGCCTTTACGTTGACCACTAAAATTGCCTACATGGCTGTCCTGTGCATTTGTCACCATCTTTTCTTTTTTTTTTTTTTTTTTTGAGACAGAGTTTTGCTCTTGTTGCCCCAGGTTCAAGTGATTCTCCTGCCTCAGCTTCCCTGAGTAGCTGGGATTACAGGCATGTGCCACCATGCCCAGCTAATTTTTGTATTTGTAATAGAGATGGGGTTTCACCATGTTGGTCAGGCTGGTCTCGAACTCCTAACCTCAGGTGATCTGCCCACCTTGGCCTCCCAAAGTGTTGAGATTACAGGTGTGAGCCACTGCACCCGGCCCATTTGTCACCTTTCTGGACTCAATATCCAGCTGAAACTTCTAGATTCGTGGTATTCATACACCCTTTTAGATTCATGGTACCCATACACCCTTTCTCCTACTGAATTACTTGCCAACTGGCCTTGAATTGATGTTTATTTCCACCCCTTCCAATCAGTTAGAGTCTTGTATTCAGGCTCCTGTGCTCTTTTCTGCAGTGACTCATCACCTAGGATAAGATGGGATAAATTTCTGGGGAACAAGTTAACACTGGAGGGCAGATGTGGCTGGCAACGCTGTACACAATTCTGTTATAACAGTACAAAGATAATGATTACCCAAGTACTGGTGTAATTGTTTGAGGACCTAGCCTCAGCTCTTCGGAACTTCTCTTTCTTTCCATATATCCCCAAAGAGGTTCTCCACACACCCAAAAAAGTTCTCTTGGCCAGCAGAGTGGCTCACGCCTCTAATCTCAGCATTTCAGGAGGCCAAGGCAGGAGGGATGCTTGAGCCCAGGAGTTGGAGACCAGCCTGGGTAATAGAGCAAGACCCCATCTCCATAATAATCCCCCTAAATCAGCCAGTTGTTGGGGCACACACCTATAGTCCCAGCTACTCAGAAGGCCTGGGTGGGAGGATTGCTTGAGCCAAGGAGGTCAAGGCTGCAGTGTGCCATGATTGTACCAGGTTTACTCCAGCCTGGGTGACAGAGCAAGATCCCCATCTAAAAAAAAAAAAAAAGTTCTTTCTGTTTACAGGCAGTGTTTGGAGATTAACTAAGATATTGCAGTATTTAGGGGATAAAATATTTTCTTTTTTAAAAAAGTGGTGCAAAAAATTGTGTAGACAATAGCCATGCTGGTGTCTCAAAAGACTGTCATTTGCAATAACATCTTAAAACAATGGTTACGCAGGCAGGAAGTGCCATGAAGGCATTCACAGAAAATTAAAATAATTATTTCTGACAAGCTTGAATGAAGGAGCAATCTCAGTAGAGGCTGATCAGTTAGAAACTATTCCAAAATATTATCTGGGGATGCTGGGTGTATTTTTCTAAACCAAGATAACACAGTGAAGAAGTTCCAGGCTTTGGCTGTGAATAAATAGTCCTCAAAAGAGGTGAGATTGGCAGCTATTGAAGTGGTGTGACTGAGGAACAATGAGTCATTTGTTCTTTGCATTTGTCTGTTTCAAGCCTGAGAGTCACCTTGTTGTTGTGTCTTCCTTGGATTAAACCATGGTCCTTCAAGTGGACCAATGCATCATCTGAGGATAACATTTGAGAGCTTATAGTTCCTCCCTCTGGGAAATTTAACCATCACTGCCAATAAATCCACATCAGATTTCTGTAATGAACAGTTTGAAGGACTGCGGTCTCTGGAGTCAGGTGCTCCAAAGCAGAGGACAGAACAGAGATTCGGGTGAATGTGACTTACTAGATAAATGCTCTCGAAGCAAGGGAGTAGGTAGGAGGCGTAGGTTAGGGCAGGAGAAGGGGCTACACCAAGGATGAGATCTTAGCTGGATTCTAGCTGCAGCCTAACCACGTGGGGAAGCTCTGAAGCACCAATTGCCTCTCAGAGTTGGTCCCAGCTTTAGGCAAGGGGTCCCTCCTTTTGTTCCTCTGTGCCAGTTGATCATGCATTGGCTGTGAGCCATCCCGGGTGAGGGGGATTGGAGGTAAAGGGTGGACCATGAACTCCCAAATGGAGCTGATACTGCTTTGCTTGGCATAGTTCTTTAAAGCAGTATTTCTCCAACTTTGCTGCACATTGGAATTGCCTGGAGATCTTTGAAAAAACACCAATCCCTTGCTCTGACACTCAGACATTCTGGTTTAAGGAGCTTTTGCCTGAACCACCTCACTTTCCTCTCTTCTCCTTCGAGACTCATGTATCCTTCCTCAGTGTAACCTTTCTTTAGTCCTGCCTTGGGGGATGAACATAGCACCTTTGCCTGTCTTTGTTATAGAATCAAACACCCTCTATTGAATTTTCCTGTCCACCCATCTGCCTTGCCCAGGGGGCTGGGCTCTCCCTTTTAGAATATGAGTAGAGCTTTAATTTTCTCTCTGTCCTGCCCCCTACCACACTGCCTGCCACATAGGACAACTTCAGGACTCATCACATGAGTGGATGGATGGATGGATGGATGGATGGATGGGTGGGTGGATGGATGGAAGGACGGATGGAATGAATTGTGATTTTCAAGTAAGTTGCACAGATGCAAATACTCTGTGAACTCGGAAGAGGAAGCAATCCTTCAGGGCTGGAGCAGGCTTTGAGGAAAAGGTAGAAACCAGGATTCTGAAGATAAAAGAAAGACAAATCCCTGTCTTGCCCTATTTCTAGGACTACCTAGAACCCTAGGGGTTAATTTCAAGCCAGTCCTGTTCATAGGTAGTAGGATGAATGTTGAATGCGCTGGGCATTTTGAGGGGTTTCGTTCAGCAGCCTGCCATAAGGACCAACCATGGTTTCTAACACACGTAGTGAAAACAGCTTTGGAAAGAGATCTTGCCCTTCTCCCACGGTTGTTTGAAGCTGATTGCTCATCCTTCAGCAGGCCTTTCTCTCAGAAGGTGTGTGCCGCATCTCCTGTTCTATGTGTTAATGAGCCCTGGGTGAAATCAGGGGGCATGCTGGGACTGGCATGATCACCCTGGGATGATGGATAGCTGTGCTGCCCCTCCTATTCGGAGTCTGACAGAGGGGCTCCATGGCTTATTCAGAGTGGCTACGTCAGAAATTGAATGGGAGCCAAAAACCTGGCTGCCGTTCAAAACAGGTGAGAGAGAAACAATGCTGGTGGCAGAGCAAGAGACACCCACGGTCAGCAGTCGGAGGTGCAGCCTTCTTAACTCTGTGCAGTGCTAACCTGCCAGGAGGATAATTCCTCTTAGACTCTCATGAGACAGCAGGGGCTGAGCTCATCCTCTTCCTATGCAGAAAGGTTATGTCTCTCTTTTTATAGGTGGACATTAGGATGCCTCTGGGTTTGCTCTTCAGCAAACTGCATTCTATAAAAACACTTTAGATTCTCAAATGGTCCTGAGCCCCAGGCATTGTCATCACGGGCATGTGAATTCTTTTTTGATGTATGCATGCATGGTACCTACGCTGTTTGCTATAGTGTTTAAGGGCCCAGATTCTGGAATTAGGCTTGGATTCAAATCCTGGCTGTGTGACTTTAAGCAAATAACTGAGTTTCCCCAAGCACCAGTTTTATAATCCACAAAATGGGAATACTAATAGCATCTTCTTGATAGGCTTCATGTGGCAACTGAGATGATCCATGCAAAGCACTTAGAGTTGTTCCTACAATATGAGATTTTTTAATGCTTATACAGTATTATTATTGTTGTTAATCTTCCAAAATTGATCATCTTTGTAAGCGTATGCAAGAAAGTGTGCTAGACATTGAATATATAAAGACAAAGAAGACCTAGCCCCGAAGAGTTTATGGTCTAGAGAGGCAGATGTCCTCAGGGAGCACTAAACTGAAGTCCCTTTTGAAGTACTGGGTCACCATACTCTATATTGCACCTTTATGTGAATTAGAAAAATAGATGCCCCCTTCTGCCACTCGCCTGGATTTTAGACCCTTGCCCTCTAGGCTAGGTGTCCTTGTTCAGCAAACAATCTGAATAACTGTACATGATGACCCGGTGTGATATGTGCTAGGCCAGCAGCATTAGCAAAGTTGTGATTACTGTATTGCTTGTGGAAAAGTGAAATAAATCTTTACAGAGAAGGTGACATCTGAGCTGGATCTTAAGCAATTGACTAGATTTAACAAGGCTTGCAGGAGCTGGCCGAAATGAGAGCTAAACAAAGGCACAGAGGCATGAAAAGACTTCGTGACTTCAAAGATGAGAAGGCCAGGCAGGACCAGCGCATGTAGGGACTTAAATGCTGCACAAAAGAGATTGGTCTTTTGTCTGTAAGTACTGTGAGCTCATGAGCAGCTCTGCTGGAGCACAGCATCTGCTAGGTATTTGTAAGACGGATTTGTAAACAGAGAATCAGAAGAGAAAGTCACTCTATAAATCCTGTTGGGAGAAATGAGGGTCCATACCAGATTGTGAAGGAGAAGCTGCCAAAGCCAGAAATGCTACAAAGGCAGAATCTTCAGGACTTGATGGGCAGCTTTCTATGGGGACAAGGATATGAGTCAGGAGGCTTGGTGAATGTTGATGTTGTGAGACAGGGTGGAGCAGGTGGAGCCTGGACTGTGGACAAGTAACACAAGTTGGGAGAATAAGGAATTCAAAGTACCTGTAGGGTATCCAAACATAGATATGGATCTAGAATTCATGTGGGGAATCAAGTTATAGGTTTGGAAGTCATTGGTTAACAGGGTAGAACTGAAGCCATGGGAATTGACAAGATTCCCCAGAGAGGGTATGTAACCAGAGGAGAAGAGGATCTAAGACAAAATCTTAGGAAACATAAACAAAGGGCTGAAAGAAAAGACGAGAGTCAAAGGGAAAAAATGTAAAACCCAAATGGTGGAGAAGATCCAAGAGAGAGTCTGGAAAGAATGAAGGCATCAATGGTAGCCATAATTCTAGAAGAAGAAGAAGTCAGGGCATTGGGTCATTAGCTGCACAGAGTTCTATCGAGTAGTAAGAGGTCTGAGAGGCAGCATTTAGGAGTTCAGAGGGGACATAACCAAAGAAGTTTCAGTAGCGAGGTAAAGGCAAAAGCCACACTGCAGAGGGGATGGCATGTGAATTTAAAGGAAGAACGTGGAAGAAGGAATATAGACTATTTTCAAAGATATTAGTGAAGAAAGGAAAAGAGATAGGTGATAATGGCTTGAGGGCCAGGCAGGGCTCATGTTAGGATGGACAGTGGAGTGGCGGAGTTTGAAGATACATGAGAGAGAGGCCCCTGAAATTTTTTTTTTCCTATTTCTGCTTTGGGTTGCAGGGAAATGGGAGGCTGTTTTTGGGGGAGCAGAGAAATGGAAGCTCCCAGGCCATTTTGTTCTCTGATACTTCATGTTATTCACCTTTGGAGTTGAATTCTGGGCTTTCTGTAGTATCAATGTAAATTGCAAGATAGGAAACTATTTTTAAGTTTTACTAGTGGAATTGCATTCAGTCACCAGCCAAATCCGGGACCTTTGAAATAAAATATGAATTCTGAATAACAAGAGGAATGGGGAAAATGTACCAATATTTATTGCAAATCTGCTAAATCCCACTCTATGGGCTAGAAGTTTTACGCACATCATCTAATATAATCTTCACAATTGCTATATGATATAGAAAGTATTCTCTTAGAACAGTTTCTTACATGAGAAAGACATTAAATTATTAAAGTTTTATCCAACTTTGTGTGTGTGTGTGTCATATGAAAGAGTGTTCATAGGTTTAACGAGATGATGAACAGGGTCCAAAATATTAAGACTTGTTGACCTAGATGACCAATATATTCATAACCTAGAGGAAAAAGATGGCAGAAAAAACTTTACTTTGAACCTATAGGTAATATCACAACATAACCATGTTGAATCAACAAGTCAGTTGAGCCCTCAACAGAAAGGTGATAAAGTTGTTGGAGTTGTTGGGAGACGTTTGTTCTTGCAGTTTGTATTGCACATTTCCTATGAGACATTTGATTGTATATAAAATACAAATGACATCTGCTGTGTGTGCATTTTAGCAGCTACTGCTAGGAAAGCATATGCCAGGATAAATAAGAAACTTAGGTGATGGATGTGAATGTGAATCAAAACCAGAAAAACAATCCATGCTGGCATAATGAGCTTCTCACAGACGATTTCTGTCATAAATGGTATGTATTGAGGGGTAATGCTAATGAAATGACTTGAAAATATGTCTATTTGCATTATGATCATCAATTTGCAATACAAATACATAAGAAAAACCACTTTTTCATTTTAAAGATGGGTCCAAATGAGTGTAAGCAACTGCTAAAAATGATTACTGACTATAGTTAAAAAATTTTTTTGTTTGTTTGTTTTTTGAGACAGTCTCGCTCTATCGCCCAGGCTGGAGTGCAGTGGTGCGATCTCGGCTCACTGCAAGCTCTGCCTCCCGGGTTCACACCATTCTCCTACCTCAGCCTCCTGAGTAGCTGCGACTACAGGTGCCTGCCACCCATGCCCAGCTAATTTTTTGTATTTTTAGTAGAGACAGGGTTTCATCATGTTAGCCAGGATGGTCTCAATCTCCCGACCTTGTGATCCGCCCACCTCGGCCTCCCAAAGTGCTGGTATCACAGGCATGAGCCACCGCGCCCGGCCTATAGTTTAAAATTTTAAATCTCATTGTATATCTCATTAAGAGTTCATGGAAATTAGTGCATTGCCAAAAGATTGACAAATCAGTGTCAATAGAAAATTTAACCAGTTTGGGATGGTTGCTTGTAGAAACACACATAAGACCAACAATAAAGCTTGAATTGTTGTTTGCATTTACTTTAAATAACCTAAATATAATTACAAATTAACACATGCTGGCATATGTGTGGACACACACGTTTATCTGTACCTATATGTAATTTTTTTTAACATACATACACATGTATTATCTAGAAACACATAGTCTCAGCAGTCTATAAAGTACGTCAATTTAGCTTTAGGGGCAAATATTTTATATCATCTAAACTACTGCCTCCAAAACTTACCCCAATACAACAGCAACAAAAAGCACAGTTTGTATTTGGAGATTATGTCTTTCAAGATTGAATTAGTAAATTAAAGTGTTTGATGTTCAGTTTAATTTAGAATATTACCTTATTACCACGAACAGAAGCTCTTCATTATCCAAACCTCCACCTTTATGGTGGTGTTTAGAGAGGCAAACAATCATTGTAATATCAACATGTGACACATGAACCTACTGCTTATAAAATTAGTCATCATCTCTCTCCCTTCCTTACACTACTGCCTCTTTAGGCCTATCCTGTCTTTGAAGATCAGTTTCTCATTCGTGTCTAATGTTACCTGACAACACAATTAAAATCAATTGCAAAGGGAAGGAGTAAATCTCGTAAAGGATGCACGGTTTCTGGAAGTTAGTGAAAATGATGGGGGAGAACTGCAAAACTAGTGAATCATGAGCTTCTGAAAGAGATTCATTTGTAACTGAGAAGGAAAAAAAAAAGAATTGGCAAGGATAATGATAAGATAGATGTTTCCATGGAAATAATTTCACTATCAAAGTATTGGTATTGGCCGGGCACGGTGGCTCACGCTTGTAATCCCAGCACTTTGGGAGGCCGAGGCGGGTGGATCACGAGGTCAGGAGATCGAGACCACGGTGAAACCCCATCTCTACTAAAAATACAAAAAAATTAGCTGGGCGTGGTGGCGGGCGCCTGTAGTCTCAGCTACTCGGAGAGGCTGAGGCAGGAGAATGGCGTGAACCCGGGAGCCGGAGCTTGCAGTGAGCCGAGATCGCGCCACTGCACTCCAGCCTGGGCGACACAGCGAGACTCCGTCTCAAAAAAAAAAAAAAAAAAGAGAGAACAAAGTATTGGTATTAAGAAAATGGAGGGGGTTCTCAAAAAATTTAGCCAATGCGATTCTCTTTTGGATCATGCTGCAGAAGTCATACATGATGTCAAGGATATTGCATTGTGCTATCATAATATTTGTTGCAAAATTATTTTTAGTGAATATTATTTTGTGTTCTATAAATTATAGCATAGTAATATTTTATCCTAAATTTCATTAGAGGATGAGATTAACTTACATAGATTCATTTTTCAAAGCAAATTCTCAATCATACATCTTTTTTACTATTTATTATTAAAGCATAGGTCCTTTGGAGTAGATTCATTTCCATGACCTTTGATAAGGACTTGTCTGTCATATCTAGACCCCTGTCTCCTCTCATCTTTTCTAGTTTGGGCACATCCTTAGTCTCCTTTGCATTAACTTTTGAGTTACTGGAAGTCTCTGTAACTATTCGTAGCTGCACAGGCAATAGATTTATGAAGGAAGGCTCTGTTTCTGATTCTATTTTTGTAATCAAAATTGCATGGGGGATTTTTGCAATCAGAATTATGGCAGATTACATAGCTCCTGACACAGTGTCTTGTAGAAAACATTAAGTAAGTATTTACTAAAGGAATATAGTTCTTTCAATTTACTCCAGGGTCCGATGCAGAGTTCCAGGAATAGGGTGGGTTGTGGGAGGAGGTGCTATTCCTTTTAATTCCTGTACCCTGACTCCAAAGGCAATGCCAATCTTAATAGACAATGGTCTCAGTGGATAATGTATGCCCCATCAGAGCTGCAGATAATTTCTTCAAAGAATGAGTGAATTAGTAAGCAACTAGTAAGTCCATCAGATCTACTTAGAAGGTATTTACTTCCATACTCCTTTTTACCACCCACTGACTAGGAATGCACGTTATTGAAAATGAATGGGTAAAGGATAGTAGGAGGAGTGAAACGGAAAGTTGAAATCAATGCATGGAGAATCAGCTAGGAGATATATGTTTTTGTTTCCATCTCCATGTTTATGGATGTGACTTCTAAACACCATCTAGCTGCTCCATGCATATTCAGACTCTCATTTTAGGTTAGGATGAGAACTTTGCTTTATTCCTTTATGGATGCTGATGGCTTTGCACAAGCTAACTCACATGGCCTTGCTTTATTCTCCCTGGGCTCCAGCACCATACACTGCATGCAGTTCTCTAAAGCCAATATTATTAATGTGTACTGATCTATGTAAAATAAGACAGAGCTATGAATAATTTTACATGCTTTTACTAAACATTGTCCTCAATACTTCAGTCACAATTATGAAGGCTTAGAGTCATTTTTTATTCCAATTTTCCCATTTAATGAATGAGGAAGCAAGATCTTGCAAGGGAGAAGAGTCCTTTGTGAGGTCATACTGCCAATAAAAGGCAACCCAGAAATTAGAACCCAGGGATCCCAACTCCCCATTCAATGTTCTGCAAATGACATGGGGTATTCCTTATAAAAGTAGCTCACAGATGTTCTCTGCTTTATAGTGCCACAAAACAAAGTGTATCACCTCTTTTTGATACTTGTTTTTACTGTGACTTTGTGATGTGGATAGCACAGGCGCCATCATTCTTATTTGCAGATAGAGCCAGACAACACTGAGATGCAATACACAGCAACGCATGGACCAGCCTGCTTGCCTGCCTCCCTCCGTCCCTCCCTCCATCTCTCCCTCCCTTCCTTCCTTCCTTCTCCCTTGCTCCCTCCCTCCCTCCCTCCCTTCTTTCCTTCCTTCCTTCCTCCCTCCCTTCCTTCTTTCCTTCCTTCTCCCTTGCTCCCTCCCTCCCTTCCTTCTTCCCTCCCTCCTTCTCTCCCTTCCTTCCTCCTTCCTTCCTTCCTCCTTCCTTCCTTCCCCTCCCTTCTTTCCTTCCTTCCTTCCTTCTTTCCTTCCTTCCTTCCTTCTCCCTCCCTTCCTTCCTTTCTTCCCTCCTTCCTTCCTTCTTTCCTTCCTTCCTTCCTTCCTCCTTTCCTTCCTTCCTCCTTTCCTTCCTTCCTCCTTTCCCTCCTCCCTCCCTCCCTCCTTCCCTCCCTCCCTCCCTTTCCTTCCTTCCTCCCTCCCTTCCTTCTTCTCCTTCCTTCCTTCCCCCTCCCTTCCTTCCTTCCTTCCCCGCTTCCTTCTTTCCCCTTTCCCCCTTCCTCCTTCCTTCCTTCCTTCCTTCCTTCCTTCCTTCCTTCCTTCCTTCCCTCCCTCCCTCCCTCCAGCACGGGTAGGATGTCAGTGACTCACAGTGCACTAGCATTTTAGTCTTGAAGACAAGGACTGTCTTTTTCATTTCTGTGTGCCCTGCACACCCAGCCCTGTGCCCAGCATTGGTAGATACTCATTAGTTATCGAATTTATTCTCCAGAAAGCTGAGTGTGAATGCTTGTGCTGGTTCCTAACAAAGTGGTCAAGACCATGAACTTTGGACCTGATCTAAAAAATTACTTGGCCATTTTCTTTCTAGTTGTGTGATCATGGCAGGGCAGGGATAGAGTGAAGCAAGTGACAAGCTTAGGGTGCTTGGTTTAAGGAGGTGCCCATTACCAGGTGCACTGCACCAACCTGAGAACGGGCACATCCTGAAAGTCTGCACCCTAAGTGCCTCATTTGTCTCATCCTAGTCCTGGCTCTGAACTGGGGACAAGTGCCTTAATTTGTCTAAATTTCATGTATCAAGCAAGGATAGTATTATCAAACTCAAATGCCAAACCCAGTATCCAACTCAAAAGGCTGACTTATAGTTAAATGAGATGTTTTGTACAGTGTTCGAAACATGATTAATCACTCAAAAGTGGTAGCAGTTATTATTAGGGGTTCTATTTTCCAGTCTCTTGAATTTTACAGCATAATCCCCACCCATCCTCCAAAGCTGCTTGACATAGAAATGCACACCTTCTTACAGCTACTTTCTTTCTTTTGTTTATTTTACTCCTACTTCACCTTGGCCTGGCTTTAGCCTTGTTTAAGGGGCACTTTGATAATGACAGTACTTTTACATTCACCATAATTCTACAATTTTTTAATTATAATGTAGATACAAATTTATTTCAATATTGCATTCTGCCTCACTCCTTATAGTGCCTGACAGGGAAAATAGGAACAGGAAGAGAAGCAAAAACTTAATAATGAATGGATTACCATTAATGAAGAGATAATGAAAAACATTCATTAACATCACTGCAAAGTCAGACTCCTTGACAGTTTATTTCAGATGACAGATTTTTAAAAGTTCTTAATCTGCTCTGTTAAACTGATGAGTGATTCACATTGGGGAAGAAAGAAGTAGCTTAAGTTTCACAATGCTAAAGGTATGAAATGTTCCATCCATGTGGATTTTGAGCCTTCTACAATTTATTGGAAATTTTCACAGGTTTATGAGTATAAAACACTTTATGCTTCACTGTACTCATTGTCAGGTAAATTGGAGGCAGGACAAAAACAAGTTTAGTTATTCTCTTAATGTCTCCTCTCTTTGTTCACCATCCATTAAGTTTATTTGGAAACTTTCAGCAAATTTGAGCAGATATTTATCTGTTAACAATAACAACAGCATAATAATACCAATATTTCTTGAGCAAAGAAATATTGTGTTTCAGGCAAAATATTTACATATTAGTTTCTTTGTCTCTTTTTGATAATTATCCTCCAAGGTAGATATTACAATGTTTTGAAGATGGAAAAACTAATATAGACTGAGGTCAAAAAGTGATTTTGTCAATGTTACACAGGCAGTGATGTGTGTGAATTGAGTTTAGGCCCCTACGACAATAAAACCATTGCTCTTTCCATTGTACTCCAGGGCTCCTAGAGTCCCAGGCACAGTGCGGGACTCCGGGAATAAAAACAAAAGATGCAAAAGATGTAGGGCTCTCTCCTTAAGATCAGGGTCCAGCAGGGATAAAAACACTGACTACAGGCATAATACATATTTAACTCTCTACACATAAAATGATGGATTAACTTGACTTTGGAATTAGATTGCAGTGAGGAATGCCAAGTGCACCAGAGACCAAAGTCATGGGAAGCATCACAGTGGAAAAACTCTCCAGAACCTTTTGCATGAGAAAGTTAATTCTAAGTTTTGGAGGCACTTGGGTAAAACATTGATCATATTTCCTTGATTCTGAAACATGACTTCTAGATTGTAGGGATCCTTTAGGATCTTAGTACCAGTGTGCACATCCGATGTGATTGTGTTTCTTTTTTTCCTTTAAAGTCTTTACAGGCCGGGCACGGTGGCTCATGCCTGTAATCCCAGCACTTTGGGAGGCCAAGGCAGGCAGATCACAAGATCAGGAGTTTGAGACCAGCCTGGCCAACATGGTGAAACCCCGTCTCTACTAAAACTACAAAAATTAACTGGACGTGGTGGTGCGTGCCTGTAGTCCCAGCTACTCGGGAGGCTGAGGCAGGAGAATCACTTGAACCTGGAAGGCAGAGGTTGCAGTGAGCCAAGATTGCACCATTGCACTCCAGACTGGGCAATAGAGTGAGACTCCATCTCAAAAAATAAAAATAAAAAAATGTCTTTACAGGCTGGGTGCATGCAGTAGCTCATGCCTGTAATCCCAGCACTTTGGGAGGCTGAGGCAAGTGGATCACTTGAGCTCAGGAGTTCAAGACCAGCCTGGGCAACATGGCAAAACTCCGTCTCCGTCTCTATTTCAAAAAAATTAAAAATAAAAAGTCTTTACAAAGCCAGTGGTGAGCCCTATAAAACAACGGCATTTTAAAAATCAAAGAAATTTCGCAACTTTTTCTTGTTCCTGGACTACCACTAAAAGGTCAAAGTTAAAGCTCAGGTGATCTGAACGAATGGTTGTTTCCATCTGAGTGCAAATTATATTCAAATGGTTTCTTTCACCAATAGACACCTGGTCTACTTCTAGGGGTCTTGCTGGGATTGTGCTTTTTGATTCTATCTTTGGATTTATAATGTGTTGCAATGGTTTTAGGCATTGGCTAGTGATTTTATACGGTAAGGCAAGATTTAGGGAGCTTAGTCACCTATGACATATAACACATTGTTTTATGCTCAGAATGACATCACATCAAATTAATGAATGTTTAAAAGTACAACCAGACAACCTCTATATGCTAATGAAACAATGATAACGATGGCATCTCTCACAACACATGGCTAATTTTATGTACGACAACAGAAGTAATGTCAACAAACACGATTATAAATGCACTGCCAAAATTTGTTCTCAAGTCCTTTCACTAGGTAGAGATGCAATTAAGTATAAAACAAAATCGCATTTGCAATTTGAAGTACAGATATGTGTGCGTGATTACAATGGCTACAGCACAAAAATTAACTCTAGGCTGTTCAAAAAGAGTAATGAACATTTTAAAATGTCAGCCTAGTGTTTCCCTGGAACTCTCTGATGATTCCTAGATGAGGAGGAAAGTGTCAAGGAGATTTGCAAATGGGCCAGATAGCCATCCCTCAACCTAAGCAAGTCCTGTCTGGTGGAAATATATTTGTGGCTCTTTATAGGGATGGTTACCTGGAATGACTTATAAAGGTGATCCATGGTGCAATGCTTTTGTTTGCCCGGGAATAACACAGCATGGGAGAGCGCAGGAGGAAAGCTAAGAGTGACACGCCATTCCTGTTGTCATTGTATCTGTTTCATATCACTGTGAATGGTGCCAAAGCTCCACACCATAGAAGGCGGGATAGCGTTTTTGTGGTTCTTTTTAGTTACCATTGAACACAAATTGCATTCTATGTTTAGTGCATCATCAGAATAGTGGTGCCTGAATTGCCAGTCACCCTAAATTCCTGAGTTCTGAGTTCCTGAATACAACTCAGTGAGGGTCAGTATTGACATGAGGGGCGATATCCACCTCTTGGTTTGAGCTGCTTTTCCTTTGTTTTTTCATTTGTTCATTTTTATTTAGTTATGGATGGGGTCTTGCTGTTGCCCAGGCTGGAGTGCAGTGGCACAGTCGTAATTCACTGTAATCTCAAAACTCCTGGGCTCAAGCAAACCTCCTACCTCTGTCTCCGGAATAGCTGGGACAATAGGCTCATGATGCCACCTGGCTAATTTTTATTTTTAATTTGTTTACAGACAGGGCCTCACTCTGTCGCCTAGGCTTGTCTCAAACTCCTGGCTTCAGGTAATCCTCCCACCTCAGACTCCCAAAGCACTAGGATTATAGGTATGAGCCACTGAGCCTGGCCTGCTTGTCATTTATGACTCTACTTGGGGTTGACCAAAGGGAGCAAGCACAACATGAACATGAATGCTGCCGGGATGGCATGATCCCTCTTGAGGGTCAACCTAAACTGAAGGTCTGGAGCTAGGCTCCAACCCATCCCAAGCAAGGCCATCCTGAGATGTTGACTGGCTAGAGAAAAATTCAGGCTATGCTACAAGTCTTGTGACAACTTCACTCAACAACACTTATTAGCACCCTCGCTAATAGAGTCTGATCTGAAAAACATAAACTGGTGTACAACTTGAAAAACTGTCCCCAGCCATGGAAAACATAATTGATTAAGCCAACATGAAGACTAAGTGAAGAATCCAAGTGCAGCATTGAACTTGGAGCCTAGCACACTTGTTTTCGAAGCCACAATTATAATCACAGCTCACCTCTGCTACAACCAACCTTAAAAAGGTAATAGTATCCTTCAACTAGAAGTCGTTTGGATTTCTGAGTGAGCATGAGTGAAGCACTACAATATCCTTGAATGCTGATATGTTCAAAGTAAAAAACATTAGTCATTCATCACTTTTGACAATTTATTCAACTCAAGAGCCCAGGCCCAGGAATATCCAATTCTCCTGAGATTTATTAGTTATTAATCATTTTGAGTTAGCAAATGAAAATTTAGTAAGTGTCAACATTATGCTTTATATTAAGGGTGCATATATTGGAAGATCTAGCATTTTAATTTTGATCTATTTTTGTCTCCTACAAGATAGGTATCCTGACCATCTAAATGATATTGCTCTCCCAACTGCAGAGACATGGCAATAAATTTGTCATATGGGCTGCTGGTGCTCTTTTCATCATTCATCCATTCATCATTCAACAAACATATACAGAGTGCCTACTCTGTACCAGGTGCTGGGGATAAATTGTCAAAAAAGAAACAGTCCGTGCCCTCTAGTGTATAAACACGTGACAAAGTCTGACATGTAAACAAGTCATTTAAAATATTCCATGTTAAGACATAAAATGAGAGCAGAGAGAGAAAAATAACCAGCTGGCTGGGAAGATTTTAATAAGAATTGACATCTGAGCTGGAAATTGAAGGATGAATAGAAGTTTTCCACTGGAGAAAAGCGAGGAAGGGTATTCCACACAAGGGGGTGACTTGGTTTGAAGTAGAGCTGTGGAAATTCAGGGTTTTATATGAGAAATTCAGTCTGATGGGAACTGGAAGATGAGGCTGCACAGACATGAAGATTGTGAGTAACCTGTTGCCAAGATGAGGAGTCTAGAAAAGGGAAGTCATAGAGGGAGGGTGGTTTTGTTTTGTTTTAAGTTAATAAACTAGTTTTTGGAGCAGTTTTAGGCTTATAGAAAACTGAGCAGGCAGAGATAGCGATGTATTACCTTTTCCCCACACATTACAGAGACACCCATGCATTACCCTTTTCTCCATGCACACTTTTTCCTGGTATTAACATCTCGCACTAGCCGATCAGGTACCAGAGGTTTTCAATCAAGGGCATAATAAAGATAATTTTGTTATTTTAGGAAGCTACCTGGTAGTCATGCAGGTATGGGGCTGGAGTAAGAATGTACTGGTGGCAGGACAACCAGTTATGAGGCTGTGGTCAAAGTCCATGTGACAGCAAAGAAGAGGATGAACTAACTTAGAGGTGGTAGAGGTGATGAAGCAGATGGGTTCAATTCTAGAGACATTTATCTGCTAAGTTCTTAGCAAGATTTGGGAACTAACTGTGAGGAGTGAGTAGGAAGGAGTTTAGTTTGGGCAACTGTGCTGGTCAGATTTATTATAGCTCAGCTCCAGATTCACCTTTTAGTACCTGCTCTGTGATAATAAACTGGACTCTAGGCATTTCTCTTCTACTATGTCCATGGAAGGTACTGGAGGGACATTGCAGGAAGAAGGGCACTTCTCCTCCTGGATTTTTTTTTTTTTTTTTTTTTTGAGAGAGAGTTTTACTCTATAGCCCAGGCTGGAGTGTAGTGGAGTGATCTCAGCCCGATGCAACCTCTACCTCCTGGGTTCAAGCGATTCTCCTGCCTCAGCCTCTCAAGTATCTGAGATTACAGGTGTGCATCACCTCGCCCTACTAATTTTTGTATTTTTAGTAGAGACAGGGTTTTGCCATGTTGCCCAGGCTAATCTCGAACTCCTGAGCTCAAAGTGATCCACCTGCCTCGGCCTCCCAAAGTGCTGGGATTACAGGCGTGAGCCACTGCCCCTGGCTCCTCCTGGTTTTGATGCTGAGTTTTGCATTTTCTGGCTCTTGCTCTGGTGGTACAGACGTGTGTGTGTGGACCCCCAAAGGCTCCCTACCCCAGCTGCACACCCAGAATTTGCAGTCCCTTAGTCACCTCGCTGCTCTGGCTTGGCCTGGCATCATGTTGCTGAAGCCGTCTTTATGCAGACAAGACATACTCCAGGAGTTGTGCTCCAACTCCCTTGTGAACTGCCCATCAACCTAGGCTCACCTTCATCACAGAGGGCCAGTTCCTGCTGCCGAGTGACTGTTGATCAGCTCTGGTGTGGACAACACAGCCAAATTCCCCATCATCCAGTGGACTGCAAGTACACTTTCTCCAGTGGACCTGAACCTCGGTCCTTAGGAGGGGACTCAGTTCCAAATTCGTCCTGACTTGCGTACTTTTCCTTAGCTCTAGACTGCCCTTGAGAGTCCTCTTTATAGTTATTCCATTGTCATAGTTTAATGATTTTTTTTATATTGTTCCTTTTTTTCAATTGACTGTGTGATTTCTGTCTCCGAATTGCTCCCCCTGAGAGAGCAACTGAGTGGATGGTGGTCATTACTGAGACAGAGAAGGAGGAAAACCTTCTGGTGGTAAAGATAATGAATTCATATTTGCAATTGCTACATTTAAGGTTTGTGTGGGACCTCCAGGCGGAGAAATCAAGTAAGTGATTAGGGCAAGAATGTAGAACTCAGGTTAGTGATACATATGTCGTGAGCACATCTGTAGTAGTTGAAGTGAAGTGCCCTGGGGAAGACATACAGAGTTTCAGAGCTAAGCAAGGTCAAGAATCGAATCCTTAGGATTCCTCAAGTTTAAGGACGAGGCAGGGTGAAGGAGCGAGCAAAAGAGGTGAGGAAGAGCAGTCTCAGAGGTAGGAGGAGACCTAGCAGAAGCTGGAAGAAGAAGTTGTCTCTGTCAGGCACAGTGGCTCGTACCTGTAATCCCAGCACTTTGGGAGGCTGAGGCAGGCAGATCACAAGGTCAAGAGATTGAGACCATCCCGGCCAACACGGTGAAACCCCGTCTCTACTACAAATACAAAAATTAGCTGGACGTGGTGGCATGTGCTTGTAATCCCAGCCACCTGGGAGGCCTGTGCCTGTAATCCCAGCTACCTGGGAGGCTGAGGTAGGAGAATTGCTGGAATCTGGGCAGCGGAGCTAGCAGTAAGCTGAAATTGCGCCACTGCACTCCAGCCTGGTGACACAGCAAGACTCCTTATCCAAAAAAAAAAAAAAAAAAAAAAAGAAAAGAAGTTGTCTCAGACCACTCAGTGGAACTGAGTGTCTTCAGAGTCTGCTTCAAGATGTTCCCAGAAACATCTTCAAAATTGTCAAAAATGAGTAGGGTGTAACCAGGTCACCTCTGTGACCACCTCCTGTTTGTGAACAGTGACATGTTATTCAGGAACACCTGGGATATCGCTTCCTCTTCTTCATCATGAAACATGCCCAAAGGTTTGCAGCTCAGCTGCTGATGATTCTGGGCCACAAAAATCATCAGACCCCTCAGGATTTGAGGCCCTGAGATCCTGTCTGATTTTGAGAGGGGCTGAGATAAATGTGCGATGCATTATGCTACTCCAGAGCTGGAGTTTGATAAGGATACCAGAAAAATCATCCCACTTCTAAGGAGTTCTCTCGTACTAGAGGGCATGAGGGTGGGCCTCTGGAGTCAGCTGGGAGCCCCTGATATGACTTGAGAACAGTTTTATCCATTCAGACATTTCCTGGGGAGACATGGTCTCAGATGGAAGCTGTTAGCATTTAATCAGTCCTACCAAGTTCAAGGTTGCCCAGTGCTTAACTGCTGTATGGCTCTTTGGATTTGCAGCAACAGGGTCGTGGGACTTTGTGTGCTAAAATCTGAGTGAAGGTTTTGACATTTTAAGTGCTCTTGGGACACAGTGAGAGCTCAGGGCCAATTTGCCCCGACAGCCCAGCCTCACAGGCTAGTCACCTGATGACCTCTGGAGCCAGTGCTGTTCCATATTCTGCATGATCTCTTTCCAAGGAGACATCATCCTTTGTGCTTTTATCAGATGGGAACAATTTAAAATGTTTTGGCTGTATGTCTACCTTGGGTTTTTCTGCAGGAAACTTGGTTTCTGATGTGATATTGCTAAAGTATGTGTGCTGGGAAATAGGGGAACAGGTATGAGGCTTTTCCAGGCATGACAAATCCCTCCTACAAAACATATTTATGACGGCTTTAAAAGCCAGGTTTTTGTTGTTTTTTTGTTTGTTTGTTTTGAGACAGGGTCTCATTCCAGTTGCCCAGGCTGGAGTGTAGTGGCGCAATCTTGGCTCACTGCAAGCTCCGCCTCCCGGGTTCACGCCATTCTCCTGCCTCAGCCTCTCCGAGTAGCTGGGACTACAGGCGCCCGCCACCACGCCCGGCTAATTTTTTGTATTTTTAGTAGAGACAGGGTTTCACCGTGGTCTCGATATCCTGACCTCGTGATCCACCCGCCTCGGCCTCCCAAAGTGCTGGGATTACAAGCGTGAGCCACCACGCCTGGCCAGAGATGGGGTTTTGCCATATTGCTCTGGCTAATTTCGAACTCCTGGGCTCAAGCAGTCTGCCTGCCTCAGCCTCCCAAAGTAATAGGATTACAGGCATGAGCCATCGCGCCCGGCCTACAAGCCAATTTTTTAGAACCTTCATTTCTTAGATAAATGAGGATGAAACAAACCTATGCCTTAGCAAAGGTATGCTATCAGGGTGGGGGGTGGAAGGCGTGGGGGAGACAGGCCCAACGCGAGGAACATCTACATCCCTTGCATGTTTACCTTTATACCAGGCACAGCCTCGCTTTAGAGGTATGCACTAAAATTAGCAACCAGAAAAACCTTTTCAAAACTGGACAATGGAGTCTCTCGTTGCATAACACGATGTGGGCACCACAGATAATCGAAAAAATTACCAACATAGGCCCTCTGATTAGTGTTACAAATGGGGTCCCCTGGAAGCCTACCCTTGTCTGCTCTTGAGATTAAATGCTGTTTGGGGCCAAGCACAGTGGCTCATGCCTGTAATCCCAGCACTTTGGGAGGCCAAGGTGGGTGGATCACCTGAGGTCAGGAGTTCAAGACCAGCCTGGCCAACATGGCGAAATCCTATCTCTATTAAAAATACAAAAAAATTAGCCAGGCGTGGTGGTGCATGCCTGTAATTCCATCTACTCGAGAGGCTGAGGCTGGAGAATCACTTGAACCCGGGAGGCGGAAGTTGAGGTGAGCCAAGATCTCGCCACTGCACTCCAGCCTGGGCAACAGAGTGAGATTCTGTCTCTAAATAAATAAATAAATAAAATGCTGTTTTGAGGTACAACACTCATCACATGTCTCTCTGTCCTAGATGATGTATTTTCCTTTCACCTTCCTCTTTGATTGGTGATAAAGTTAATAGAGCTTTCTGGAGAGGATTTCTCAGTTGGTGGTGGAGAAGACTTAGCTACTTTAAATGACAATGAGATTATTTTGTAAAGGTGTTTGGAAAGGGTACAAAGGCACTTATAAAGGTATCCATTATAAACCCCTTGAAAGGTAGCAAAACTGCAAAGGCCGCTGGTTTTCAGCTGAGACGCCAGTGGTCACCCTGGATTCTTTTTTTTTTTTTAAACAAAAAATCATTTGAGTATCATAGGCTCTGGACTTTGCTTTTGAACTAGATAAACTGTGCCATCCTGCAGAAAAACAGCCACATTATTATTTAACATATGTTGCCCTCTAGCAGACACCTCAGTATTGCAAGCATTTTATTCAGAAATTTTTTTTACTTCCCAGCTCTCTGGCAAGTTCATGGAAAGGCTAGACTTTCTCACCAACTAAGAGTAAGGATATGCAATATTTTTAGAAGTGTATTTTCCTCTGGGGAGTCTTTTCCAAAGTAAGATACGGTGTGATATATATTCTAATTCTCTTTCTTTGTTTCTTTTTTTTTGGAAGACACAAAGCTCCAGTGTTGATTTCTGAGACACAAAGCCCCCAGTGTCGATTTCTGCAGAGACTAGAAGACATACAGAAAATTGAAATGAACCTACAAAGAGTTTGGTAATCACATATGGCCAAGAGATCTATGGCTAGGCAGAATCCACAACATGGGAAGTTAGGAAATGAAAGGTAGTGAGCCTTCTAAGTCAGCAGGGATTTCCTGAGCACCAGTTTTGCACAGCTTTGTTAAGTGTTGTGGGGGACTGGCTTGCAAACTGTGAGGTTGTGATTGGACACCTTGGGGACTGTTCCTCACCATCTCTATGCAGCCCCTTTGCCAGCCAAACTGAGCTTTCATGCCAGTCAGAAATGGTGTTTCCCTTTGAGCTCCTGTGCCACTTTGCCACCCTTGGGATGCCTGCCACATGACACCATGCGCCACAGTTTCATGTGTACACGTCCCATCTTCCCATCTCTAACGTTCCCAGAGACTCACTTGCTCAACTGCCATAGTGCAGCACAGCCAGCCAGATCTGATTCAGATCCAGGCCTTGCCACTTAACCTGTCTTTGCACCTTAGTTTTCTCATCTGCAAAATGGGAAAATGCCCATCTTCATGACTATGTGGAAGATTAGAGAACGGCCTGCTCATAGTGGGCATCCAGTAGACGGCGGGTATTACTGACAAAAGGGGACTTCTGTCAATAATAATATGTACGTGCTCGTGGTGCTGATGAACAAAGCTGAAACTGGATCCTTGGTTACTGTTTCCCAATTTACTTAAAGAGGAAAAAGTTGAAGGTATTTATTTTCACGTGGTAAAGCCTGTTTGTTTTTCTTAGCAATACATTTTCCTAGAGAAAGAATTTGATCAAGCAGATTTTCTTTTCCTATTTTTCAAAACAAGTACTATATACATTTTGTTAGTGCGTGAGTCTGCCAATTCTCATTGGCCTGGTATCCTCCTATGATTATGCTTAGGCACCTATCACTAGACACCTAAGGTTTTATAAGACATGAACTGGCAAGTGGGAGACAAATGCATCCTGGGGGGCCATTATTAGAGTTTCAGTGGTTATGGCATGTTGCTGCTGATGGATACACTAAAGGGCCTGTTATAATCCTTGGTCTATCAGCTTACACAGTAGAGCTCGTCTAGGAAGATGTGCAGCAGAAAACCTGCCTACTCCTCCCTCTTGGCTGGTCTAGGGCCCCAGGTGTTTTACACAAAGCCTGGACTTGGCTCTGATCTACACAGAATTGAAGAGCAGATGGGCTCATATAAAGGAGCTGAGCCAAGGGAGATTAAGCAGCTCTGTTCACTAGAACTCACTGCCACCACCAGGCGAAGGCTGCAGAGTTTGCCAGGGCAGGGCTGGACAGATACTGAAGGCAACTGGGATCTTAGGATGTGGGGCTTGGAGAGATCACCAATGGTTGTTTGTTACAAGTTGAAGCATAGTGGGAATTGTAAGCCCTGGGTATGCAAGAGTGATGAGCTTAGACGCTACTGGGCATGTCTTCTAGGGAAATTTCAAATATTCATGGGGGAGGTCCAAGGGAATGCTGCCGGTCTTAAGTCACAGCAGCAGCCAGGATGCTCTCCCCTGGATCTGGGCATTGGTCCAGTTTCAAATGAACTCTCATGAAGACTCCACATGGCAACCGTACTACACTGGCATTCAGCCTGGAGGGGATACATGGGTCATTGTATTTACACTGCACTTTTACAAATGAGCGAGGTTCATTTTCACCTACTCATAACAATCTTTTCTTTCATCTACCTCTTATGAAGACATTGCATCAGGCTCAATGCCATGCCCTTCATATTTTTAAATTCACATCCATGTTCAATTAGTATAGTTACAAAAATAAATGTAAAACTAATTACTGCCGCATATAATTATATATCTCACAACTCAGCATTTGCAGATAAAGGAAGCCATAGCTGTTATGACAATAGTTCCTAATAGCCTGGAACTGTGAATTAATTGCAGTTTAAGATGTCCCCACAATGTAAATAGTGACATCGTTATTATTGCAAGATCACTGCACCATGAGGAAGAATAGGTTGCAGTGAAATTGTGGGAGAAGGGTCACTAGTTTCCATCAATATATAACCAAATGGTGAGGAGATGGGCAAGAGTATGACATGAAATGACTGAAAAAGTTGGAGTCTTTAAGAAAAAAAAATTTTTTTTTAAATCTTCCTGACCATTTGTTTCACTCACATCCACTCAAGTACTGAGGAGTCCTGGAGACTTTACCTGTGTGACAGTGTGGGTCCTCACCTTGCCTCTCCACCTCCATTGCCCAAGTACTGCTATGCACTGATCATTTTTGTCTTTCCCCATGTCTCCTCATGCCATCTTCTTCTCTCTATGCAGCCACCTGATGCATTTTACTAAATTGAAATTTGACGGTGTCATTTCTAGGCTTAAAATCATCCGATGGGTCTTTATGGCTAGCAGGATAGCGGTTCTCATGTTGTCAAGCAAACCTACAAGGACCTACAAGATGTGTGGCTTCCTGCCTGCCATGGGTCATCTCCTTCCTCCTGTTCCCCTACCACTTGGGCATCCAGCACCTGGCTGACCTTCAGTTCCGTGAGCATACTGTTCTTAAACTTTGCATATGCCTGTGCTGCCTCTTTGTGGAGGACCACACAGAGGCTGGCCCCACTTCCCCGCCCAGCTCCATGCCATAGTCACCTGCCCCATTCTTATCTGCCTTTCAAGATTCAGCTCACACTTCACCTCCTTTGCCAGACATTCCTTGACTGCTGCAGGCAGAATTGTCTCCTCCATCATATTTGCACAGCATCCTTTTTTTTAATCTCTGCAACTGCACTTAGCACATTTTATTATTCTTTCCACTTATGCACTGGCTTCTTCACTAGACTGTGAATGCGTTAAAGACAGCCACCAAGCTTTCTGTCCTATTTATCCCTGGAACTGAGCTCACTGCTTCATCTATAATAGGCAGTCTCCATATTATTGTCCAATTCTATTTTTAATTTCAGTTTATTTTCTTTACATAAACTCATAAAGTAAAACAGGAAAAGTTTGGTCTGGAGAAGGAAAGATGAAAGGGAATGCGATAACAATCTTGAAGAATTTGAAGGGTTGTCCTATAAGAAAGGATTTGGGCTTGTTCTGCCAGGCCCAGGTGCGATTCTTGGTTGACGGATGGAAGGCATAGTGAGATAGATATTAGATCAATATAAAGAAGAACATGCTGAATGTCAACTGTTCAGAAAAAGAATCATCTGTCTCTTGAGCTAGTTAGTGAATGTCTCATAGCTACATAGGCTAAGCTGGAGATTTTGTGGGAATTATTTAAGAATCACTTAGACACATAGGTTGTCCTTTTATATTGTGAAATAATAATTAAAACACGACATTGATGTTCCATTGTACTACCTCTCTGCATCATAAGAAAAGGCCTCAAGGAGCCTCTAACAAGGTAGAACGAAACTCATAGAAGGAACCTGGACATCTTTCTTGAAAGCTCACAAACTTTAATAGTGACCAAGCCCTCCCAATTCTATCTTCTTAACACCTTCCATTCTCATCCTCTCTTATTTAACCCCTTTGCCTCTGGTGTATAGAGGCCCTCACAATCTCCAACCTAGACTATGGTTCTACTCTTCTAATATCCTGAATGAGTACCCACTCCTTCTTCTTCAAGAAAGATGTCCAGGTTCCTTCTGTGAGCTTGGTACCAGGCCGATTTGGAGATAGTGATCATGTTTGAATGTACTGGGGAAAAAATCCATGAAATTTCTAGATCTTCAAAACTGAGGACCAACCTTAGATCAAAATGACCTCCACAAGTAGTTCTACCTTGTTAGAGGCCCCTTGAGTGGAAATGAATGCTTTCAAATTGCAATAACTACACAGAAATAAAAGACACTAGCAACTATTCATAGAAGTCTTATATAGTGGAGAGCACGTAAGTGAAATTGCTCATAATTTTCAAACTTCTCTACTTCACCTATCTGGTTTTCTGGAGAAATAAAAAACTCAAACTGATTAGGTTTGGTTAACTTACTTCCACTTTAAACTATAATTATTTTTCTGATGTACTAGTAATATGAGCTTCTAAGAGTTGCCTCAGACAGTTGAGTAACCAAAGAGAATTTTGTAATGTAATAGAAAAAGCCAATTGTTCATTGAAGGGAAATACGTCAGTAGTTGAAAGGACTTTAAAAAGAGGAAAAGCCAACTATAGAATCTAGTTCATATTTTAAATTAGATCTTCATTTTTATCTAGTGGAAATATTAAAATTTTGAAGGAGGAAATAGAGAAACCTTATAATAACATGATTACCAGTATTGGCCAACTCTTAGTTTATCTGACCCAATTCTTTTCTCAGGGAACTATTCTGTGCCTTTTCATGTGGTTCTGATGAGCCCATCCTTCAAGTGTGCTGTCCAATCACGGTGGTCGAGCCAAGTGTCAATCAGAAAGCCTAATTTCTCTAAACGTAATGATTGATCCAGAGTGGGCACGTGACCCAACCAGAGCCAACTGGAGTTCTTCTGGGGGACTGGAAAGCTTCACTGAGAGTGGGCTTCCCATTCAAAGGTCATTAAATGTATTCAGTTTCCTCTGTGTAGAAAGATCCTGCTAGAAAACGAAGACAACAGAACCAAGAGATGGAGATACACAGAAAGGGTCATGATGACATTTGAGGGTCTGTGTTCATCCTTGCCTGAGCTAGTACTATCCCTAAAGCCAAAAAATTCTCCTTTTATGTATTTATT
This sequence comes from Symphalangus syndactylus, assembly GCF_028878055.3. NCBI lineage: Eukaryota > Metazoa > Chordata > Mammalia > Primates > Hylobatidae > Symphalangus > Symphalangus syndactylus. The sequence goes on from NC_072445.2 coordinate 58,054,745, forward strand.
TATTTTTAGTTAATTTTGGATTTTAAAGGAGAGAATACTGACTGATTTCATACCCTGCATTGAATAGTGCTTTTTAGTTCTCAAAGCTAAAAACATACAGATGATCTGAGAGAAGGAAATATTTTAGTTTATTATCAAGAGTGCTTTTCATTGAAAGCTCTGAAAGCATCTTTAAACATGAGGTTTTTGGAGGGAGAAAAGGCTGACCCCTTGAGCACTCTAGCTCTATGATCATAGGAAATGAGAAAATAGAAACACATGATTTATGTGTATTGTAAGCCAAGTATCAATTCTGAAATGTTTTGATATCCCTCCCAAATCCCTAGATTGCAATAATTCTATAGTCGAATGCCACTGAGCATAAGAAGTAATATATTTTTAAGTCATTCTGTCTAACTGGTTAAAACCAGAGCTGTCAATAGGTCAACTACCAGAGATTTAATTTTACACTCAGACCACAAGTGACATTTCCATGGATCTGACTATCTCATATATAGACAATGAGAGACACACAAAATGTGCCTTAATTAGTCTATTATACAAATAGAAAAGCAGAAATAAAGTGAGAGAAAGGCAACTTGCAAAACCATTCCACTTCTGTTCTAGAACTTTAAAATAGTTAGAAGCAATTCTAAAAGTTATTCATTCAACCCCTTTAATATGCTGTGTTGGGACATTGTCACACATGCATCCCAGGAAATTTAATTAATGAGATGTTGCCATGTAGGAATATTCTAAGCCCCTATTATCCTAATACCATCTTAAATGTACCAAAGGTGCCCACTGACTTAAACTGATAAGTTAAATATAAAGCAATATTAATTTATGGTTGTTATATGAAACTGGCAAACACTCCTCACTCAAGCCACCAAAATCCTGTCTTTAGACCTCTCTTCTTTGCCTGGTTAATTCCTTGTCATCACCTTCTCTGGATGTGCTGTCATGCCCTCTCCCTCCTGAGCCTGTTTTAGTTACCCCTCTCCTGCTGTCTGTCACATAGAACTGTCACTCTATCTCCTTCACTAGACCGGAAATGACGGCAAAGACCGTGTTACCCTCAGTTCTGGACCCCATAAGAATAGCACAGTTCCTAGCATATAGGATGTGTTCGACAAATTTTGTACTTAAATGAATATATGGCTGCTGATTAGACACATAGTATGGGAACAGGCAGCTCTAGAACCAGCGCTGAAGGTCTTATTAAAAGATACCCATCATTTTAAACTAGATTGAGTTTAAGGACAGGAATATACATTCCAATGGGTCTTGCCTTGAAAATGTGCTTCAGTGGTTGTTTACCACCAAACCTTTGACTACCTACGAGGACACTCATCCTGCACCCCGTTAGCTCCATGCTTTTCCACGCTGGGTGGTCATTAGAATCCCCTGGAGAAACTTTAAAAATCTCTAGCTGTCTTGTCCTCATTTAAACCAGGCTCCATGGGGTTGGGACCAGGCATCATAATTTTTCAGGTGATTTTGACATTCAGTGCAGGGTTGAGAAACATGGAATTAGTTGGTGGGTAGAAGCCTCCCCTACCATCAAGTCGGCTTTCTATTTGACTTTCTTGCTATTTTTATGAAAGTAGTTGGAACCCTGGCCCAATAAATAGCACTTATTGCTGCGTGCTCACTGCATGCCAGGGACTTTGCATACCTCATCTCAACAAAATCACTATTGTTCCTCTTTTATACAAAAAGAAATTGAGGCTCAAAGGGGTTAAGAAGCAGCAGCGATGAGAATGAGATCCATCTCTCTCAGAAGCCAGACCGTGCCCTTTACACGACATATTAGGCTGGTTGGATGGGGTTCTGATGATGCTAGACTGAGTCCGGATCAGTGCCTCGGGGTATGTAGCTGGTTCATCCTGCAGGTAAAGAGTCATTTATCCTTCTCCAAGTCAAAGAGGTGTTAGGAAAATGAAGGCGGAAAGGTTTAATGTTCGATGTGATTCTTACGGCAGGTAAACTACTGTAATGAGTAGTTTCTTTTCTTTCTTTACTCTTTATTATTATTATTTTTTTTTTGAGATGGAGTTTGGCTCTTGCTGCCCGGGCTGGAGTGCAGTGGCAAGATCTCAGCTCACCGCAACCTCCGCCTCCCAGGTTCAAGCGATTCTCCTGACTCAGGCTCCCAAGTAGCTGGGATTACAGGCACCCGCCACCACGCCTGGCTAATTTTTTTGTATTTTTAGTAGAGACGGGGTTTCACCGTGTTGGGCAGGCTGGTGTCGAACTCCTGACCTCAGGTGAGCCACCAGCCTGGGCCTCCCAAATTGCTGGGATTACAGGCGTGAGCCACTGCACCCGGCCGTAATGAGTAGTTTCTATAAAAGAAACTAGTTTAAAGACAGAAGGAAATGCTAAAAGAAAGCCCTAACTATTGCCTTTATATATAGTTTATTTGTTAATTCATATGTATGTTTTGGTTATTTAATAAACATAAATGAAAATGTCTTCTCTGTTCCAGATGCTGCATGACATGCTGCAGATATGTAAAAGAATAGCTCAATAATCCCCTAAATCTTAAAATGAATGTAGGTATTCTGTCAAAATAATAATAAGAAAACTCTCTACTAAAAATTATTTTCAATAGTTAAAAACAGGAATTTACTTTAAAAATTTTAAGGCTCTTACCTCCTTAATAAGATGCTAAATTATAAAACATATGGCATTATCAGGAAATAAGAAGAAACAAAAAAACCATAGATATTCCAGTTGAATTCCTGACCCACTTAGAATGGTTTAGGAATTGTTAGTAGGCTGAAATCTCTCTTAATTTACCACAGACTTTATACATATTTTAAAACTCAGCTCGTGGAAAATATAACTATGGCCAATGATTTTTAAACTATTTTTATATGATCTCAAGGGCACAGACATATTTATTACCTTTAATAAAGTCATTAAAATCCCATTTTACTCATGCTTCTTAATGATTATGTACTGACTTATTAGGGAGAAGGCTATAAACCCTTCTAAGGGCAAAGGCCAGGAGGGCAGAATAAACCAGTGGGGAGCCTTGGAGAACTGCACCCAATGTGCTCATTCTTAAATAGGAAAGAGGAAACAACCCACGTCAAGAAGGATGGAGTCCAGTCCTGTTGCCCTTGTAAGGAAGTGAAATTTGTTTAGCTTCTTCTTTAACCTTGCAGTGAGGCAACCTTTGGCTATGCTGACCACGTGCGTGACACATTTGGACTAATGCTATTTTAGGTTGGTATTAGTGATGGGAACATTCGCTTCTTGGCTCCTACTTGAAGACATGTCTCCCTTTAATAATATCCAGCGCTTACCACACAGTTGCTTTATGCCTTATACTGTTCTAAGTGCTTTCCTTATCCTTATTCATTTGATCCTCTCAGGAACCCTTGATGGCATTCCCACCTTATAAATAAGGAAACTGAGGCACATAGTGGTTAAGGAAGGTGGCCAAGTCTCCCAGGTAATGCATGGCAGAGCTGGGAGCCGAATGCAGGTGTCTGGCTGCAGCACCCTCACTCTTCACCACCACACTTTGTCACCTCCCATGAAGACGTTTGCTTTTCCCTTCACCTCAAATTCGTAAGTTGAAAGAGCCACCAGGCATGTTTGGAACTCATGGAGGGAGGCAGTCACAAGGGGTCTGTTGGGTCTGGACAAATGGTGTCACTGCCCTAAGGAAGCTGAGTGTCATCTGGGGATCGGGCTGCTGGGGGCTTAAGTGACCTGTTGAGATGGACCGTGTGGGTTTGTTCAGCTCTATCAAAATATGGATAGTTCATCCTGCTTTGAGAGAGTAGTGAGTGAATTTGCACATTCTCCAGGCCAGTTATATGTTCTTCATGACAGTTGATTGATGGAGCGATCAAACATTCAAGAGGAAGAAAATGAATGCTGGGAAAAGAAAATCCAGGTCTATGCCCCTCAGCCTAGGAAAGATGTGGAGAAAAGTGATACCACAGAGATGAACTGGGACAGTGTTGGTTGATGGAGCTGACACTATGTTTACCCGAGATGTTGTATGTTCATCCAACGGAAGAACCTAGAAGTACTGGAAGGTAAGGGGAAGATAGTTGGGAAAACTCATTATAGTAGGTTCTTTATTTTTGGAGACAGGATCTTGCTCTGTCGCCCAGGCTGGAGTGCAGTGGTGTGCTCTCAGGTCACTGCAACTTCTGCCTCCCGAGTTCAAGTGACTCTCCTGCCTCAGCCTCTTGAGTAGCTGGGATTACAGGTACGTGCCACCATATCCAGCTAATTTTTGTATTTTTAATAGAGACAGGGTTTCGCCATTTTGGCCAGGCTGGTCTCGAATGCCTGACCTCAGTTGATCCACCCCGCTCCGTCCCAAAAAGTGCTGGGATTATAGGCATGAGCCACCACGCCTGGCCTATAGCAGGTTCTTAATCTCAGCTCTACTGACCTTGAGGGCTGGATCATTTGCATTGTCTGTGAGGGGCTGTCCTGTGCATGTAGGGGGCTTAGCAACTCCCCGGCTACACCATTAGATGCTAGTAGCATTCTCCAGCCCCTCCCAAGTTATGACAACCAAAAATGTTCCATACATTCCCAAATGTCCCTTGGAGAGCAAAATTCCCCCCACTTCCCTTGTTGAGAAACCACTGTCAAGCATAGACACTGGAGTTTATTTTTCAGGGATTCCAGGCTGTCCAAGGTGGTTGATTCTTTTTTTTGTCTTAGTCTGTACAATAAGAAAACTTATATTAAAACGCTTGGGCCAGGTGCGGTGGCTCACCCCTGTAATCTCAGCACTTTGAGAGGCTAAGGGGGGTGGATCACCTGAGGTCAGGAGTTCGACACCAGCCTGACCAACATGGTGAAACCCCGTTTCTACTAAAAAATACAAAAATTAGCCAGGCATGGTGGTGGGCGCCGGTAATCCCAGCTACTCAGGAGGCTGAGGCAGGAGAATCGCTTGAACCCAGGAGGTGGAGGCTGCAGTGAGCCAAGACCGTGCCATTGCACTCCAGCCTGGGCAACATAGCAGGACTCCATCTCAAAACAAACAAACCAAAAAATGTGTGAAATCCATTTTATTTTCTCTGCCCTCTCTCCCTTCCTCTTTCCTCCTTTCCTCCAACCTTTCTTTCCTTCCTTTCTCTCTCTGCTTTCTTCCTTTGCATTAGCTTTTTGGATCACATTACCACCTTTGGGGAGGATTACAAGAGGAGCCTCTTGTTCTTAGGTCTCCTCTACTTTCTTCACTTACAATGAAGGCCAAGAAGCAGCTGTCTATGCAGAAATAGGCTGTAGTAATGTTTTTGGTACTGGTATGTAGATACTGTTGCAAAATCACTGTTATAAGCAGAAAATAGAATCCTCATTCTCCAGTAGCCCCACAGGGCCTCCATCAGCCCATGGTTTGCCTCACTTCCTGACTCAGTGCTCCTTATTTCTTTACTTACAAAGAAACAAAGTGAAGGAACGTGCCTGGAATGGGCTCCTGATCATTTTACCCTCTCCCCTAGGAGGTACCCTCAGCAAGAAAACACACATTCCTCCCGAGAGCAGGGCCGCCTTCAGATTGTCCCTTTATCAACATGCTTCCTCAACTGCCCTTCGTAAAAAAAGAAAAAGATAACATTTAAACATAAAAATGGAAGGTAACACTTGCCTGAGCAATAAAAGAAAAAACAAGCAAAAGAGGTTTAAACACCAAGCAAAACGTCGAGTTAAAATGAAAACACACACACAAGGGTTAAGAATGATTAGTGAAAAGTAGATAAAGTAAAAATGAGGCAAAGAATAATTCACATACAAGACACTGAACATGGACTTTAATATAAAAATTGATATATACGTATTTTGAGACAGGGTCTCACTGTGTTGCCCAGGCTGGAGTACAACGGCACAATCTCTGCTCACTGCAGCCTCTACCTCCTGGGCTCAGGTAATCCTCCCCTGTCAGCCGCCCATGTAGCTGGGACTACAGGCGCACACCACTACGCCTGGCTAATTTTTGTATTTTTTGTAGAGACAGGGTTTTGCCATGTTACCCAGGCTGGTCTCAAACTCCTGGACTTAAGCAATCCACTCACCTCAGCTTCCCATGATAAAATATTAAAATAAGCCAAGACAATGCAAAAGAACAAACAATTTTAGAGACCAGAAACTATAAAGCTTGAAAGCCTCTCAGCACAAGATGAGTGAGAGTTAAAGTAAGACAAAAGTAATAATAAATCACAAGATAAAGGTATCCGCTTAGAAAAAAAATGATGAGCTAAATGGAAGTTGTTTAAAAACAACAGAAAGAGGAGGAGGGAGGTATTCAGACAAGTTAAAAATAATAAAGAAAAAAAAATCTTAAGTTCAAGCAATTTAAGAGGCTAATCTTGAAAAGGAAGAACAAGTGGTTTGAAGAAGTGAAGCAAGGAGACCAGAAGGCGATACAGTGGGGTGAGGTATGTCAGAGATAGGGTTGCCAGATAAAGTATTTGTTAAATATTTGCAAAATCTGGCCAATGTGCTTTAGGGTGGGTCCACTGGACAGAGGAGGTCCCCTAGCTTGGTTTTCTGGCTGCCAGGGCAGGGGCCACTGGTGGTGTAAGGGGCAAGCTGTGTCCCCAGTGATGATGGCCCTCTTGTGACCACCATGGAGTCCATCCCTCTCAGTGGGATGGACACAGGGAGGCACCACACAGCACAGACGCGGGTGTGCAGTCTCCTGTGCAGTGAGGTCATGCCATGCTGGAAAAAGGCAGTTTCCTGATCAATCATAATGTCATACACTTTCCTCAATGATTCCTTCTCATTTAGAAAGACAGAGTTGATCTGAATGTGAAACCACACTGCTGGGTTTATCCTAAGCATAAAGACATCCTTCGGGAGTCGTTTCAAAGCTGAAGCTATTCTCAGTCAACCCAGAAGAGGGTGCAGGCAAACACACAGTGACCCCAGTACCTGGAAACTGCAGCTTGCCTCTCTTGTCGCTGGCTGCTTTATTACTTTAGCGTCTGATTTTTATGAATATTTGCAAGTAACTACAAGGCACACCCTTTTAATTATAGTTTTATTCGTTCACTCAGACAAATTAAAGGAACCATATTAGCTGGGCTATTTTAACAGTTTATGGCATACAGATATGTCTAAAAATTATATTAACAGATAAAAGGCTGATCTGTCATCTTTCTCTGGGGGTGTTTTTATTACTTTAATGCCTTTAAAATGATTATTTCCATCACTATTCCCCATAACAACTCTGCATTAGGAAAGTAAAACCTTGGTGCAGTGAATATTTCTTGATCCCTTACTGCATGTCAGGCATGTGATAGGTGTGGGCAGATCATGAAGAAGATTTGGCCCCTACTGTAAGGAAGGTACAGCCCTATTAAAGTGGGGAAACCGCAGACAAGCAGCAATTTCAGTCCAATGTAAGAAGCGATGTGAGGGAAGCATGCACAGGTGCTCTGGGAGAATGCTGGGAGGCCACTGTCACAGATATTGGGGACCAAAGGAGGCTTTAACAGGGAAGCTGCGTATGAGGAGGCATAGGCCAGAAGTGGAGTGGGGTAGCTGGTGGAAGCACATTTCAGACAGGCCCGGGGGTACAGCATGTGCAAAGGGCAAGGGGTAGGATACAGCGAGGCAAGTTGAAGGAACTGCAAGTACTGGGAACAGGGCTGCAGTGCGGTGCAGGGGAGCTGATCAACATATAGAAGGGTGGAAGGCAAGCGAGTAGATTACAGATAACCTCACAGAGCATAAGCTAAGGAATTTGCATTCTGACATCGATGGGGAAGTCCTGACAACAAGGACAGATTGCAGCCGAGAGAGAGAGAGAAAGAGTGTTCTGGCTGCAGCACGAGACTGGATCCGAAAGAATGGAAGCAATGAGTCCTGCCAGGAGCTGGCCAAGGTGGTCCCAGTGCGAGTCAATGTCAGTAGCCTGGATTAAAAGTAGCAGCGGCCAAGATAAAAGGAGGCAGATATGTCTGAGACATTTAGGAAGTTGACTTGACAGGAGTTGGCCATTTGGTCATGAAGGAGGATTGCCAGGTTTCTGGTTTGGCAAATAGGCTCTTGGCATTGCTGCTGATGGAGACAGGAGCTATAGAAGTGGGCTGAAGGCGAGTGGAGGCTGAGTCGGGTACATGTTGGGGTTGTGGGTTCTGTTGGACACATGGTTTTAGGATTGACGAGGGCAATCTCGAATGAAGTGGAGCTTTTAGAGTCATCAGCTCCCAGTTGGTATTTGGAGATGAAGGAGTGGATGGATCCCTTGGGCAGGGAAGCTTTCTGGAGAAGAGAAAATGATAGAGGGCAGGACAGTGTGTAAACATAAGGTTTAGGAGAACAAAAGGAAGGAGAAGTGGCAAAAATGGACAGAGAGGTAGGAAAAAGAGAAACCCTAAGAAAATGAGGTGGCCTGAGGTCAAATAAAATGAGTGATTCAAGGAGACAGTGGTCCATAGTGCTCAATGCTGCCCCAGAAGTTCAGTAGAATAAAGATTTCAGTTCATGTCCTTTGCAGGCACATGGATGAAGCTGGAAACCATTATCCTCAGCAAACTAACACAAGAACAGAAAACCAAACACCACATGTTCTCACTTATAAATGGGAGTTGAACAATGAGAACACATGGACACAAGGAGGGGAACATCACGTACCAGGGCCTGTCGGAGGGTGGGGGGCTAGAGGAGGGAGCACATTAGGAGAAATACCTAATGTAGGTGATGGGTTGATGAGTGCAGCAAACCACCAAGGCACGTGTATACCTATGTAACAAAACTGCATGTTCTGCACATGTACCCCAGAACTTAAAGTATAATAATAATAATAATAATAAAAGATTACAAAGTGCCTGTTGCATGTTAGAACAAAGACACAATAAGTCATTTTGGCTGGAGAAGGCTTAGTGGAATGAGAGAGGCTACAGCCAAATTCAGGATATAAATAAAAGAGAGGAAGTGGATGCTATAAATTAGGCGAAGTCTGTGTGTGCCAGAGTAGGGGGAGTTAGGGTGATAGCCTATGGCAATAATGAAAGGATGCAGGATTGGTGGAGGCTTTATTTTGTAGCATGGGAGAGAATGGGCATGTTTAATGTCAATGGAAAACACTAGTAGAAGCAGAGGGATGATAGAGGAGGTCCCCAAAAGAGGCAGGATGGGTGGAGTCTGTGGCCAGAGGGGTGGGATTGGCTTAAAGCGGGAGGATGAACCTCTTGCGCTGCAAGAATGAGTATTTTCTATGGGATTATTTGACTTAATGACATAGATACCACTAAATCTCCTCCTCACATGGAGATGAAGTGAAAATAAGAGACAAGGTTATGACACATTTTCCATGTCCACTATGCAACAGAGGGACACCGAAGCCAAGGGTGGTGAGGATTCTCATTATTATCCGGTTTAATTACATGTTGTTTTCAGAAATGGCCCCTTTAAAAAGGATGTGTGTGATCATCCCTGCTAGGGAACTTTTATTTTGGTCCAACATTTCCATGTCTGCTCTTGATCCAAGTGATGGATTTAGGTGGAACTCTTTGTGACAGTGAACTGCTCAAGAAGGCATACTGGGAGCTTAAACTTCACTATCAAGAAGGGATCAATAGCATTTCCAGCTACCTTACTTTGAATTCTACCCTTAGTACATTGGAGATAACTGACCTTTCCAGTTCTCTAGAGAGACCCATCGACCCTCCAAAAAAATATGAGAAGGACACTTAAAAGGCAACAAAGAACCACATGGATCAAAACCAATTGTGTGGGAAGAAAAACATATAACAAACCGTCAATTCACTGTAGTTTTCTAAAGGAGACACTTTATTCCCTAAAGAAATATGTTTAGAATGGCTTTTCAGCACTGGAGAATGTTTCTCTGCTGTTTACTTTTATTATTAACTAGAATCTCCCAGGGAACAGGGATCCCATCCAATGCCCTATGGTGTTTTCTGTCCCATGAGACTGTCTGGCATTTCAATCCCCTGTGAAGCACTTAATTGTACCTTAGGGTTGGGTTGGTGCTTCGTGATCCGGGCATGCTCAGTTCAGAGGGGATAGCTCAGAAGTCTGATAAACATAAAATGAGAGCTGAGAGTAAGCAGGCAAAGGGAATTGTCAAGGGTCTATGTTTCTGAAGAATCTGTGAGAAGAAACACCCTAACAAATCTATCAAATGGTGCTAAATCAATTACAGCACGTGTATGCAGTTTCCAAGTTAATTTCTCCTACCCTACAATTGAAGCCTATTCTGATACTCATGTTGAGTGACAAGGGTAATGCCTGCTAATGGGTTTACCGTATTACCATAGCAATGTGTAGTTTATGTCTTTACATACACAAGGGCTATGCCTGATGTACATAAAGTCATTGTGGTATTGGCATGTTATCTACTAGGCATTTGCTCCATTTGCATTAATTCTGTTGTTAATTCCCTAAAGTAGGTTTGAAGGGTTCCAGTCAGCATTAGCATGCAGAACTTGCAGCACTGGATCTGAGAAGCTACAATACACATGGCACCGTGTGTTTATCTTGAGCTGCACATACTCAGAGGGCTTCTTCACTAGGAAACGAGTACTTTAATGAGGTCCCCTGACATGATCCCTGTGGATCATTCTATTTAAAGCAGAGTTTCTCAGTCCTGCCTGCACATTAGAGTTACCCAGGAGTTCTGGAAAAATCCTTGTGGGTAAGACCCACCCAGACCAATGAAGGCAGAATCTCTGGGGCATCCCCAGTTCTGAAATTCCCGCAGGCAATGCTAATTTGCAGCTAGGCTCGAGAATCAATATGTAGAGTTCTGATGAAGATGATGTCACTTTGGTTTCATTTTGTTGGATAAAAGTTGTGGAGTATGCAATCCTCCGTAGCAGAGCTTGTTATTTTGTTTAGAAAGCAGTTACCACCATTGCTGTACCTGGTCTCATAATCACAAGGTTGACTGAGTGACCCCTTTACCATGCTACTATCTAGTAAAACTCATCAAATTCTACTACCTTTGCTTATTATAGTTTTGTTAACAGTAAAAATAGAAAGAATTGGCTGGGCACGGTGGCTCATGCCTATAATCCCAGCACTTTGGGAGGCTGAGGTGGGTGGATCACCTGAGGTCAGGAGTTCGAGACCAGCCTGGCCAACATGGCAAAACCCCCATCTCTACTAAAAATACAAAAAATTAGCCAGGTGTGGTGGCAGGCACCTGTAATCCCAGCTACTTGGGAGGTTGAGGCAGGAGAATCGCTTGAACCTGGGAGGCGGAGGTTGCAGTACGCCGAGATCATGCCATTGCACCCCAGCCTGGGCAACAAGAGGGAAACTTCATCTCAAAAACAAACAAACAAAAAAAAGAAAAAAAAGAAGGTCATAATATCAGACAAGAGTAGATTAGTTAAATATATATAGAATATCCTAAGAGTAGAATATTATACAGATATTAAAAGCAATTCTGCAGGTTGGTTTGTTTACATTCATTCATTCATTTAACAGCATTTATAGAGAAACCCTGGCGTGCCAAACAGTTTCTAGGCTCTAGGGATATAGCGATATAGTAGTGAACAAGAAAGAGACATTCACATTTTTTAAAGAGAAGGTTTAAAAACGGCATGCATATTATTTTATAACATAAGCATAAAAATATGGAATGATCTACATTAAAATATTAATCAAGATCTCTGTGTGATGAAATTAACATGATTTTAATTGTTTCCTTTTTGGATATTTTTTTCTATGCTGGGCATTTACTCCTCATATAATTCTAGGTATATAAAATAGACATTCGATTCCATTTCTCAGATGTCTTATAGCTCTAATGGAAACATGTTAAGTGACTTATCATGTAGCAGGACCTGTCTAACTCTAGTATGTGGTTAGGGGTGACAGCATGGCTGGGCAGAAAAGTAAATGAAAAATTTTTTTCTTTCTTTTTTCAGGAGTCTCGCTCTGTTACCCAGGCTGGAGTGCAGTGGCATGACCTCGGCTCACTGCAACATTCGCCTCACAAGTTCAAATGATTCTCATGCCTCAGCCTCCCAAGTAGGTGGGATTATAGACGTGTGCCACCACACCCGGCTAATTTTTGTGTTTTTAGTAGAGATGGGGTATCGCCATGTTGGTCAGGTTGGTCTCAAACTCCTGACCTAAAGTGATCTGCCTGCGTTGGCCTCCCAGAGTGCTGGGATTATATGCGTGAGCCACTGTGCCCCACCCAAATGAAAAGTTTTGATGGCCTCTAGAAACCTGGCAGCGACAAGCCTGGCTACTGAGGTTTAAAGTGTAGTGAAAAATAATTACATTAATTCTCCTAGGCTTTTCTTATTATTTGCTTTTATCCGCTTGCTTTTCTGTGTAAGTACTTGAGATATTAGAGTCTCAAAAAGTACTTAAATAGATGAGTTAATAATTTGCAAGGTGGTTGAATCTGTGCCCAATCATTCAACTGCAATATTGAAAGTAGCCACAAGATGGCGAGAACGCTTAAAAAGTAAAGAGACCAATAAAAATCCCACAGTCAGCCAGCGGGTGATGTGTTCCCTTGCAAATTGCCATTAATGTGAGCTCACTGACAGACATGTAATCGTCAGCCTAAGGTGTCTTGTCTCCTTTACCCCTGCTCAGCAGACAGTGCAGCTGACATCAGTTAAATAGAGGGGTTCCAGAATCTTCTCTCCCTGCAGCAACAGGGCTGCCTTGCTAAACATGGAAGCCCATGTGACACTTGACTTGGCAAAAGGCTTTAGCCTTGCGTGAGCTGCCTGTATGGAGAGCTGCTTGCCCCTGAGGGAGCAGTAGCATCTGCAGTCATGCTGGAAGAAGAGAAAAGGAAACCAAACTGTATATATATACATATTTTTTTTCTTGCCTTTGGTCAGTCTGAGGGCTGGAAAAGAGGGGCTGACAGATTGATTGAAAGATAATAATAGTGTGATCAGCCTGCAGGCTTCAGAGGCTGGAGGTACAGCAGGTCACAAGGGAGGAGGAAGAAGGGGCCCCCAAAAATACAAGTTGTGAAAAAATCATATAGTATGTAATAATGAAGGATTCACAGGGTCATCTTGCATATATCTACAACCTGTCCAGGGATTCGCTTTCCAGTTGATGAATGAAAGCAAGTGAACCTTAAAGCAGCATTTTAAAAAATCGTTGATGGATGAAGACTTATTAGAAGATATAAATATAAAAATCTTGCTCTTGTTAACTTTCTTTTTTGGATTTCTGTGCCCCAGCCTACCTAGCATGTGTGTGCCTGATGTGAAGTGCTTAGGCTCTGGAGCTGCACAGCTGTGTTTGGCTTCAGCTTTGCACGCGTCTGTCTATGTGACCCTTTTGACCTCTCAGAGCCCTGGTTTTCGTGCCTGTAAGATATGGCTTACAGGAAGAATCAGAGAATCATGTTTGTAAAGTGCCTGGCATGGCCCAGCACATAGTAGGGCTTCAAATAAAATGATTTTTCTTTCTTTCCAATCTCACTTTCAGCCACTTTACTTTCAAGCGTTGCCTGGACACTCTATATTGTCAAGACTGTGTACTTTCTCTCTCTCTCTCTTCCTTCTCTGGAGGTCTCTATCTTCCTCTTTGTCCTGGAAATCCTACCATTACTTCAAGGTCTGGTTCAAGTAAAGGTGTTCCTCAGAGCCCCACTGCCCCAATGCCAAAGAGCATTCTGATGAAGTCTATTCTCCCTATCAACGATGATATCTCTTGTGGAGCTTATGCTGCTGAATCAGAGATGAAAGTTTCCATGTCTGCCATCCTCCTTTACTCCACATTGTGTGTTCCTGGAGCATGAGCTATGACAATGTCTTACATGTCTTCATATCTCAGAATAAATGGAAGAATGAACTTCAGTTACACTGTCCTGTTCCTTTTTTTCCATGGGGGAGAAAAAGACGTCTATAAACGTGTCTGAAACAGTAACTGCCATTGTTTCTGCTCTGCTTGACCATTAACTCAAGTTATAGTCAAAGAAAACCAAGTTATAGTCAAAGAAAACCAAACATAATAAGACCATATTATTATGTCAACAACCAAACTGGGTCCTTCACTTGAAGATTTTGCAGTTGAGTCTGCAAAAACTCTAGCTATAAATCCATATGGGAGTGTATGTTTCATGACTTCCCTCTGACAGACCCAGATGCAGCTCTGTATTAATTAAATCCAGGTCTGAAGAGCCACTATCCAAGCAAAAGAAGTTATGCATGTGTAGCTTATTACTTACAGAAAGTGAAAATCTTCCTCACTAAATGCATTGTATGATAAATGAGCTGGACACTGTCCCAGGCCTTTCAGTTTTTACAAAGAGGATAATTTTCTTTAATGTCCTCTTTTGGCAAAGACTACTAATTTTGACAAGAAAATTCAAACTGAGTGAAACTGCTTGCTGTCTCATATCATTGGGTCTCCCAAGACAAGAGGAGCTCAAAGCTTTTAGTAACATATTTGGAAAGGTTGAGAGTTCATGAGGAGCACAATATCACTAATGTATTAAATATGGATTTTAGCATAAGTTAGTGGCTTCCTAGGGAAAGCATGTCTCTTTAATGTAGAACCTTTACATTTTACTTGGGAATGATCGATGGGATTGCAAATAGCAGCCTTATAAGTATTATCTCATTCAATCATCCTGAGCACCCTTTTTGGTGGCCCCATTATTATCCCCATTTTACAGATAAGGAAACTGGAGCTTGCGAGTTTAAAAAACTTGCTGAGAGTTACACAGCATGTAGGTGAAATGAATTCAAGGCTGGTTTGATCTAAGAGTAAACTGTTACTATGTACAAAACCTTGTAAAGCTGTTAGTAAAACTGAGTTATTCCGGTTTGCTGTTCATAATGTAAACAAGGATAGATTACATGTTCATAAAATACAGACTCTGAAAAATGCTGCCACAGGGCACAAATACTGTAATGGGAGCACCAAGCATTGTGGAACTTGGTCAGAGGAGGAGTGGGATCATAAAGGCTTTTTGACAGGAGCATAAGTGAGGTCATGAAAACCAGGAGTAATCTGGAGTAGCCATTGGTAAGGTTTATCCATCTTGAGGCTTTGATTCATGTAGCATCTTCAAACTTCATTTCTTTGTTTCCTCACGATAAAAATGCAAACATGTCTCAATCTAAGTAATGACAGCACCATATTTATAAGAAAGTCAGAACATTTAGGGAGGTCTCCTTTGTATGTTTGACTTTCAACTCACATTTGAATAACTCACGGAAAGGAGGCAGTCAGGGATAAGATATGGATTAAACTACAACGTCATGTTACCCACTTTAGCACATTAACATAATTTGTAAAAAAAAAATGGTAGGAGTACTGACTAGCTTTTCACACTGATCACCCAAATGTTACATGATCATATTTAAAATGGTGATATTTTCCCCCCAAGAAAAATTGATACTACTTTGCAAATTACTACCTCCTCAAACATGATGAATTAGCAAAAAAAAAAAAAAAAAATTAACTTTCATTTGAAATACAAGTAAAATGATAAAGGAAGTAGCCTAGTGACCTACAAAATTTTTTTTTTTACAAGTTTGTATTTCAAGGAATGAAGATCAGGGCTCAACTGGTCATTTAAGGAATGATTATTGAGCATTACTTTGTCCCAAGCATTATTATCAGCAATTAGGATACATCAGTGAACAAAATAGACAAAGATATCTGGTCTCATCAAACTTACATCAGTGAGGGGAAAATAGATATTACATAGTAAATATAATAGGCAAATTATTAGGAAGGTTAAAAGGTAATACACAGCCAGTGAAAAAAGAACAAGTAAAACAGAGTTGGAAGGACCAGAAGTGTGGTGGGGCAGTGTTCATTTTTAAAAATGGTGATCCACATGTATATCCCCGAGAAGGGGAGATCTGAGTAAATACTCAAATGAAGTGAGGGATTTAACCAAGCAGATATCTGAACAAAGATCACTCCAGGCAAAGGGAAACCCAATGCTTAGAGCAAAGGCCCTAAGAAGGGAATGTGTTTGATGTGTTTGTGTTCAGGAACAAGGTGGCCCATGAGTCTGGGTCAAGCGAGTCAGGGGTGGACGAAGGACAGAAATATGGGGAATCAGGACCCAGAACAGGTACGACCTGCATATAATGGGGGCGGGTTGGCTTTTCTCTGAGTGAAATGGAAGCCATTTCAGGATTTTGAAGAGAGGAGGCTCATAGTCCGCCTTGCAACTGAAAAGGCTCCCTCTGGCGGCAGTACTGGGGACTGCAGGGAATGAAAGCATAGCAGCAGGCCTGTTAGCACAGCGGGCCCCAACCTTTTTGGCACCAGGGACCGGTTTCCTGGAAGACAATTTTTCCATGGACTTGGGGGCGGGGATGTTTTCGGCATGAAACTGCTCCACCTCAGATCATCAGGCATTAGTCAAATTCTCATAAGGAGAGTGCAACTTAGATCCCTCACATGCACAGTTCACAATAGGGTTCACATTCGTATGAGAATCTAATGCTGCTGCTGATGTGACAGGAGGTCGAGCTCAGGTGGGAATGCTCACTTGCCCTTGCTCACCTCCTGCTGCCCCACCCACTTCCTAACAGGCCATGGCCCAGTACAGGTCCACGACTGGTGTTTGGGGACCCCTGTGTTAGGGGACCATGGAAGAACACCGGTGATTTGATGGTGCCCTGGACCAGGTAGTAGCAGTGAAGGTAAACTGGCAGGATGTGGTTTCCCAGGTGGGATTACATGTTTACAAGCCCCCAGATAGCTTGTCTCCAATCTTTCTCTGCCAGTTTGGGAATAGTTAAAAAAAAAAAAAAAGGAAGAAGAAGAAGAAGGAGAAGGAGGAGGAGGAGGAGGAGAAAGAAGAAAGAAGAAGGAGAAGAAGAAGAAGAAGAAGAAGAAGAAGAAGAAGAAGAAGAAGAAGAAGAAGAAGAAGAAGAAAGAAAGAAGAAGAGGAAGAAGAAGAAGGAGAAGGAGAAGGAGAAGGAGAAGGAGAAGGAAGAAGAAAGAAGAAGGAGAAGGAGAGGAAGAGGAAGAAGAAGAAGAAGAAGAAGAAGAAGAAGAAGAAGAAGAAGAAGAAGAAGAAGAAGAAGAAGAAGAAGAAGAAGAAGAAAGAAAGAGAAGAAGAAGAAAATTGAACCTTGGAAGATTTTTGCTCTAATCAAATTTCAAGTCCATCTTTCAGTTACATCATTTGTTAAATGACTGAATCTATGAACATAAAAACTTGAAATGCATCAAAATGGCAAAAAACAAACAAACATTGAAACACTAGCTAAAGAAAGATTGGTTAGCTCATTGGTAGATCTTTCTTGCTGCCAAACTACTCCCAAATGTCACTGAAATTTGAGAGAAGGCCGACAAAATCATTTTAAATCCTTTCCAAGCCTATACATTACCAAATAACATATTTTCTTTACATTTGTAATTCTCCCAGCACGCATTGTTTAGGACATGTTGAATCATTCTATGTCTTTGAGACAGGCAGAGATAGAGGCTCATTCATCTTACTGAAGTAAACATTCGCTTTCCTCTCTCACCCCTTGTCTGTGGGAAGAGTGTACTCCATCCCACTGATTTTATTTGTTTGTTTTAGGGATTGGGTCTCACTCTGTAGCCCCAGCTGGAGTACAGTGGCATAAACACAGCTAATTGCAGCTTTGATCTCCTGGCTGAAACCATCCTCCTGCCTCAGCCTCCCACCTCATCCTCCCAAGGCTCAAGCCACCATGCCTGGCTCATTATTTTGTTTTTTGTAGAGACAGGGTCTCATTATGTTGCCCAGACTGGTCTTGAACTCCTCAGTTCAAGTTATCCTTCCACCTTGGCCTCCCAAAGTGCTGGGATTACAGGTGTGAGCCACCGCGCCCGGCCTTACCCCATTGACTTTGACCTTGATCTTGTAACCTGCTTTTGACAATGAAACATAACTGGGTCTGACATACATCTCATCAAAGAAGAAACTTCAAGAAGCATTATACATTGCCATCAGTTTTCTTATTCTTTCCCTCTCAGATACCTTTGGCAGCCGTTCTGAAATCAGAAGACCCATGGGACTGAGCCACAGGTGACCACCAAGCCCACATATACCATGAGAGAGAAATACATATTGCAAGTTACTGAGATTTTGGAGTTGTTTGTACTACAGCAAATCTGACGAATATGAAGTCATTTTGGATGGGTGCATTCTCTAGATAGCTGAATGGCTTCTTTCTTAGAGTGCAAAACATTTAAAAACACATATTTTATTTAGAAAATCCAAAAGTTGTTCCATTAATGGGCATTTAAAAGAGTTAAATATAACTGATCTTCATGACTTGACGTTTTAAAAAATTATGATTAGTTATAAATGCTAACATAGGCATAGTTTATTAAAATTTGGATTTCCATTCAAAACTTTTCTGTTAAATGATACATGTCTTAGTCTATTTGTGCTGCTATAACAAAATACCTGAAACTAGGTAATTTATAAAGAATGTAAATATATTTCTCAGTGTTCTGGAGGCTGGGAAGTCCAAAATCAAGGCACCCACAGGTTTGGTGTCTGGTGAGGGCCCATTCCTAATAGATGGCGCCAGCTAGGCATGCTCATGTCGTAGAAGGAGCAAAAGGGCAAAAGGGGATGAATGAATGTTGTATCCCCATATGGCAGAAGAGCAAAAATGGCCTCGGCTGCTTCCCTCCAGCCCCATTCTAAGAGATTAATCCATTTATGAAGCAGAGCCCTCATGACTTAATCACTTCCCCAAAGACCCCACCCAGCCACTTTTTTTTTTTTTTTTTTTTTTTTTTTTTTTTTTTTTTTTTTTTTTTTGAGACAGAATGTCACTCTGTTGCTCAGGCTGGAGTGCAGTAGCTCAATCATGGCTCACTGCAACTTCTGCTTCCTGGGTTCAAGCAATTCTCCTGCTTCAGCCTCCCAAGTAGCTGGGACTACAGGTGCCCATCACCATGCCCGGCTAATTTTTTTTTGTATTTTAGTAGAGACAGGGTTTCATCATGTTGCCCAGGCTGGTCTTGAACTCCTGAGCTCAGGCAATCCGCCCACCTTGGCCTCCCAAAGTGCTGGGATTATAGGTGTGAGCCACCATGCCTGGACAAGATATCACCTCTTAATACTACTATGATAGAGATTAAGTTTCAACCCATAACTTTGGGGGACATTCAGACCATAACAATATGCTTCTTGAGATTAGAGATGGTGTTGTACCCATCTGAGCATCCTGAGCACCTAGAGTAATGCCTGGCACATAGTGGACTCTATAAATGTTTGTTGAAAGCATTTGGCAAATGAGGGCATGAGTAAGAAAACAATAAAGAGCGAATATCATGCTCTGTTTTGGGGGTTTCCAACTTTTCTGACTGAGAAGGTGATGTTCCGTGGCTAGATGCTGCTAGATGACAAGGGTCAGTGATAGGATGGAGGAAGGAGGCTATGAGTGCTTAGCTTAGCCGGCAGGTTTTCCGTTTGCCAGGAAGATTTGGAGAATCGAAGAACAGGGGCATGTGAGCTGCATTCCATGCTTATAAGGACTCAGCAGAAAGCTGCAACATATTAAGCCTGTTATAAGGTTAAGCCTCCCTTTACTGTCTTCAGGTGCCTGGCATTTTACCATGAAAGTCCCTCCATTCTTCCTTTTGGTGCATGTTCAAAGGAGCAGAAGATTCCCCGAGGAGAAGAACAATTGGAGTGGAACCTGAGGAGCACAGGAAGGGGCCTTGATTCTCCCAAACTTGGGAAGGACTGGCTGAAGTAAAGTAAAAGGAGGCCCCTCGGTGCTGGCCAACTGAGTGGAACAGCACATGGCTGGCTGGGAAAGTCTCCAGCTCATTAAAAAGAAAAGGAGGAGGAGGGGGCGGAGGACAAGGGGAAGAGGAGGAAGAGGGGGAGAAGGAGCCATTTTATCACATTGGAGCTGCACGCTGCTGCTCTGAAACCGACCACCACCTTCTGTTGGGATCCCATGCTTGGAATCAAACTTTTTTGCTTCATGATTCACACCTCCCATCCCTCTTGCTACTGTTTTTTGAAGTGACAGCTAAGGCATTTTTTTTTTTTTGGATCTGCATTCCTAATCATGCCGCCTAATCATGAGAGTCCCTGCAGAAAGGAAGTACCAGACACAAAAAAAGAAAGAGCACTTCTCCCCAGTCTTCTCTCCTTTTAGCATCAGGTGTCTCCATGAGCTGTGAATGGGTTTCCTTCGGAAGGTTCTCTGTTGGGTCCTGTGTTGTTGGGTTGTGGTGTTTCCTTTTCTTCCCCAACCATGCACCGATGTGGGAATAGCAGATGTGACATTTGAGAGTTCACGTTCAGCTAATCTTTTGGGTGCATGTCCTTGGGGAACTTATCTAATCTCTCTACTTGTCTCAAGTAAGTCTTCTGTAAAATGGGCATAAAATATGACTCCAAAGAGTTGTTTCAAGCATTTAATATGAAAAAATATTAAAAGCGGTAAGTAGAAACAAGTAAGAATGTGTATAATAATAAAAAGTATGATGGAAATGCTTTTCTCTGATACGGGAATTGCTCTCATTGAGAGTGACCTTTTAACTTTTAAAAGTTTTCCTTCATTTTCAGGAAAGTGTAAGTCTGTGACCTTTGGATGTTTTTTCTTAAGTTGCTTTTTTTTTTTTAACAATCAGACAACAACATTAACATGAGGATTATATGCACTTGTGGTTTGCTTCATAACAAGGCAACAATGAGCCAATATATTGAGGTAAAGGTAGAGTCGGTTATGAAGCTTCCTTGGACACGTTTTTTTTGTTTGGTTTTGTTTTTTTGTTTGTTTGTTTTCTTGAGATGGAGTCTCGCCCTGTCGCCCATGCTGGAGTGCAATGGTGTGATCTCAGCTCACTGAAACCTCTGCCTCCCGGTTTCAAGCCATTCTCCTGCCTCAGCCTCCCCAGTAGCTGGGATTACAAGTGCCATCCACCAGGCCTGGCTAATTTTTGTATTTTTAGTAGAGACAAGGTTTCACCATGTTGGCCAGGCTGGTCTTGAACTCCAGACCTCAGGTGATACGCCCGCCTCGGCCTCCCAAAGTGCCAGGATTACCAGCGTGGGCCACTGTGTCCAGCCTCTTGGACAGGGTTTTAAACGGCCAATTGTGTTCCCAGATCTTATTCCCTGTGCCTGCCATTGCTAGCATCAGATGAGAACTGCCCCCTTGATTTCCACGTTTGTAAGGGTGTAAATAAAGAACGGTATTTTTTCTAGGAATAAAGCTACATGCAAGTGGCTGTGTCATTGTGAGGATACTTTCAAACTATAATCCTTCTGGTGAAATGGTTCATTAAACAGACCCTGTAAGGGGAAGGCCAGAGAGACAGAAAGAAAATGCATCTTTGCTATTTCTAAAGCCAGACTACAATTTCCAACTTCAAAGGGGGAAAAAATAGCCAAAGCCTCAAACATCCATTATCCCTACTTACTAGAAAACCAATTTTCCAGATAATAGGAATTCTTTGATCAAAGGCATGCAGGCATTTCCCTTTAAATGAGTCAAATGATAATTGCCTATAGCAACACCGACATTAATAAATTCATCAGTATTCTGACAGCCTGCAAGGGATGTGGACCGATGCTTGAGGACAGCCTTCCCCCAGAAGTTTTCTCGAACAGTACCAGATGCACATGGGAAGGCCACTCTGGAGCTGGATGAAAGCATTTCTTTATCACGGGGCTGTCTGGGTCCGATGCAACGCAGTTCCACGGGACCTTCCCTGCATTCCGCAGGGATGTGTGGCAACCTTACTCTAGGCTGTAGGCAGAAGCAAGCATCAGTGGTGCCCTCAGCTCTGCACTGTCTCTGAGTGGGTTGAAGAAGGATGGTGTTAGCATTACTAGGCACAAAGAAGGCTTTCCACAAGGTAGATGGTCCTGTTCATCCTCTAGGACTCGAATCCAATAATTTAGCAGATTGCTAAATTATCGAGACAACCCCAATGGTTCCTTTATCCAGCTCTCCTATTAAAGTAAGCCATCTTGTAATTGTTTATTTATGATTAGTCTTTTTCAAAACTGAGTTACTAGAGAGCAAGGATTTGTGTGTGTGTGTTTGTGTGTGTGTATAGTGTACACAGTGCCCGGTATTCAGTGGTGTTTAATGAGTGAATGAATGAATGAATGAATGATGCATTGATGCCTGTGATGATTTTGACGTATACAAAATTCCAAAGGCTGGGCGCGGTGGCTCACGCCTGTAACCCCAGCACTTTGGGAGGCTGAGGTGGGTGGATCATGAGGTCAGGAGATCGAGACCATCCTGGCTAACATGGTGAAACCCTGTCTCTACTGAAAATACAAAAAAAATTAGCCAGCTGTGTTGGCAGGCGCCTGTAGTCCCAGCTACTTAGGAGGCTGAGGCAAGGGAGTGGCATGAACCCGGGAGGCGGAGCTTGCAGTAAGCCGAGATTGCACCACTGCACTCCAGCCTCCAGCCTGGGCGACAGAGCGAGACTCCGTCTAAAAAAAAAAAAAAAAAAATTCAAAAAATTCAGTAAACCAATTATGTACTTGTCTGGACTGAACCACGATGCCCATCTCTGCGTGTATATGATCCCTTTAACCAAAGTTGTGCTAAGTTACAAATGTACAGAGAGACATGAAAAATGAAATAAAAACCATAAATATTGACTGAGCATAGTAGTGAGACAGATATTGGGAAATAAAAATGTATGGGTCAGGTCCCTGCCCTTAAGTTCTTATGGTACGCTGGAGAACATGTATGTATGTATGTATATGTGTTTGCATAGGTATGTGTGTGCATGTGTGTATGTGGTTACATGTGTGTGGTTATGTGTGTCTATCTGTGTATGTGTATGTGGTTATATGTGACTGTGTATATATGTATGCATGTGCGTATGTGGGTACACGTGTGTGGTTATGTGCGTATATTTGTGTATGTGTGTGTATGTGGGTACATGTGTGACTGTGTGTATATGTATGTGTATGTATGTGCATGCACGTGTGTGTGCATGTGAGTGGGCAGATGAAGAAATACATATACTGGAATCTTATAAGACAATACCTAATAAGGCCAAAAGACTGGTACTAGAGAAAAGAGAATTATGGTATGTATGCAGGAGGAAAGGAAAAAGAGTAGGAGAAGATAAAGAATGGGATGTGAGCACTATCAAGATGCCAGTATCCTTCAGTCCCAGAGCCAGATCTTATCAGCTTGTTCCAGCTCTCAGACCCGCAGGGAGAAGGAGAAAACAGGACCTGAGCCATCCCCAGACAGCACAGGACTCAGGACTCCTGGGGCCTGGAGTTGGGGTATTTCTTTTTCTCTTCTGTGTGGTTTTATTTTTTCAGACTTTCTACCTTATTTAAAAAAAAAAAAAAAAAAAAAAAAAAAAAAAGCTTGGCCGGGCGCAGTGGCTCACACCTGTAATCCTAGCACTGTGGGAGCCTGAAGAGGACAGATCACCCGAGGTCAGGAGTTCGAGACCTGCCTGGCATATATGGCAAAACTCTCTCTCTCTGCTACAAATACAAAAATCAGCTAGGCGTGGTGGCGGGCGCCTA
The DNA here is from genome assembly GCF_028878055.3 of Symphalangus syndactylus. Lineage (NCBI taxonomy): Eukaryota > Metazoa > Chordata > Mammalia > Primates > Hylobatidae > Symphalangus > Symphalangus syndactylus. The sequence continues at coordinate 58,078,176 of NC_072445.2, forward strand.
TAATCCTAGGTACTTGGGAGGCTGAGGCAGGCAGAATTGCTTGAATCCAGGAGGCAGAGGTTGCAGTGAGCCGAGATGGCACCACTGCACTCCAGCCTGGGTGATAGAACGAGACTCTGTCTCAAAAAAAAAAAAAAAAGCCTGACATTCTTGTTTTGATATACCTGAGAATGCTACAGTCCAGCTGGCTCTCCCTCAGGCAGGGGCTGGGGTGGGGTGGGGGGTTCTCCTGTCAAGCTCCCAACTCCGTAACTCTGACTTATCTCAGCCTACCTGTGGGGACCATGCTGCTGGCAGCCTCTGATTACTTCCCCCAGGGCAGCAGCATCACTAGAATCATTAAACTTCCTGCTGGCCTAACACCTCCTCCAAACAGGTGCTTTTAAAGACCTTTGCATGAGGGTGCTGGGGCCCCATTAATCACTTCTCCATGGGTGCACATAAAGCTGTCGTGTTATATCTGAGATAATAAAATCACTTTCAAGCATTACTACACCAGCTCACACTCATTTATAACATACTTCTAAGTGCTTTACAGAATATTATTTTTTCTACTGAATCCACACAACTACCTCACAAAGAGGGTAAGAAGCCAGGAAACCATCCAATTTTCCAGAGTAGACAGCCACCCTTCCAGAAGGGCGATACGGTTTGCTCCAACCTGGGGGCTAGTCTCTATGGTGACGACAGTACTCATACATTGCTTTTCTTTCTTTGTTTTTATTTTATTTTTTAAAATTTTAACCATTTTCATCTCTCTGATTATTTTCACATTCTGCCTCAGATGCTCTTATTTTGCCCCTAAATTGGTTTTAAACAGATGAAAACATTTATTTCCATACTGCCAAGGCATTAGTTAGCATTCTTCTTTTTTTTTTTTTTTGTATTTTTATATTTCTTTTCATAGGTTTGAAGTTGTGACTGTATGGTAATGAGATAAATTGTCACAAGTCATAAAAAGTCACTATGTGGATCTGGGAGTCAATTTCATGGATCTGCTCAATCTGCCTTCCCTCTTCTTGGGGACAAAGTCCTCTTATTATCATCGTCCCTATTTCTTAATCATCTCCAATCTCTCCCTTCTCAGGCCAAGTTCTCTCCAATCGAGGAGCCACTTTCACCTTCATTCTTCCCTCCTTAAGCTACTATCCTATTTTTCACCCTGTTTCCCATGCGAAGACTCCTAACGATGGGAGATAGGTGGGTAGTAGCACCTGCTTCCCTCCATCCCCGCCCCTCTCAGCCTCGGGTATGTCCTCACAGTCAACGAAGCCCCGGTCCCTAGTCAAATGCCCTGTTCTTATCATTCATTCTCTTTAATTCTCCTGCAGCATTTGACCGTATTGAATTTGTCTTAACATACCTTCTGCCGTTGGTCTTCAGGACACTTCTGTACCCTGGTTCATTCCCCACCTCTCTGACTTCATTTTTACTCTTCCTTTATCCCACTCCTGCCTCCTGCATCATGGAGATTTCCAAGGGGTTGGGTCCCGACCTTTTGCCCTGCTTTCTCACTCTCTGCCTACATGTGACATCATAGCTTTATTTATTCACGTATTCAAGAGTATGTCTATTTACTGAGTTTAATAGTGCTTAGTACCATTTACTTAGGACATCGTGAGTCCTACTGTGTTCCAGACACTTTTCTGGGCCCTAGAGATTCCGTGGCAAACAGGACCAAGCTCCTGCCTGCTTGCAGCTCACACTGTCCTGGGGGAAGAAGAGTGATGACATTATGATGTAAACAAATTGGGGTGATGAAATGGAGAGGGAAGAGGGTCGTTCCCTCTTAAGAGGTGACATCAGAGCTAATCCCTGAATGATAAGAAGAGCCAATCATGGGCATGTCTGGGGGAAGAGTATTCCAGGGAGTGGAGCAAGGAGGTATGTGACATCTGTATAGATGACTCCAAACTCAGGACCACACGTAGTGACATTTTAAAGAGCCCTTCTTCACTATTCACAATAGCAAAGAGTTGGAACCAACTCAAATGTCCAACAACGATAGACTGGATTAAGAAAATGTGGCACATATACACCGTGGAATACTATGCAGCCATAAAAAATGATGAGTTCATGTCCTTTGTAGGGACATGGATGAAACTGGAAAACATCATTCTCAGTAAACTATCACAAGGACAAAAAACCAAACACTGCATGTTCTCACTCATAGGTGGGAATTGAACAATGAGAACTCATGGACACAGGAAGGGGAACATCACACTCCGGGGACTGTTGTGGGGTGGGGGGAGGGGGGAGGGACAGCATTAGGAGATACACCTAATGCTAAATGACGAGTTGATGGGTGCAGGAAATCAACATGGCACATAGATACATATGTAACAAACCTGCACATTGTGCACATGTACCCTAAAACCCTAAAGTATAATAAAAAAATAAATAAAAAAAATAAATAAATAAAGAGCCCTTCTTATCTCCACTCGCCTCCTAGCTATCACCATTGTCCCTGCAGGTTCAGCGCCAAATGCAACCCTTCCACAAAAATCGGCTTACTCTATCTTAAATTCTCCACCTCTTCCATGAGTGCCAGTTAGGCTGGAAACTTAAGAGTCACTCAGCATATAGCATCTCCCTCTTCCTTAATATTCACCATGGCAACAAGAGCCCCCACTGTCCTTCCTTTTTTACATCTGTCGCCTTTCACGCAGCTCCCTGTTGTCAAGTTCTTCCCTACACAATTCAGCTCTTAGTCCACAGTCAAATAACTACCATTTATTGCAAACTTACACTATTCCTGGCACTGTGCTTGGTACTTTACACACCTTCGCCCAGACTACCTGTCAGGTACTCTTAATAGCTCCATTTTACAGATGAAGAAACTGAGGCTCAATATCCCCCTTAGATAATGACCTTCACTACGCCATTTCATTTCTTTTTTAAAAATCTACCTGAAAAAAGATCACATTTCATAGCCTGATAATCAAAAGCTCCAAATTTCCTTTTGAGCCACAGCTTGCCTGTTCCGCCAACATGAAACCTCTGACCCTGCCAATCAATGAATCAATTTGCTTTTACTCATTGTCTTTTCTCATGCTGACCTCCATACCTGGAGTGCTTTTCTTTTTTTTTCTTTTCCTTTGTTCAAATCTTGCCTAATCTTTGCACTTCAACTCCACATTTGCTTAGGTCATAAAAACCCATATTACATATTTTGGGATCCATTCTGGGGCTCTTATTTATGCATAAATTTCCTTTATACGACTATGAACTCTTTGTGGGCACACCTGTATTACAGCAGAGAATGGTGGTTAAAAGTATGAATTCTAGGCCTGTAATCCCAGCATTTTGGGATGCCAATGTGGACAGATCACTTGAGCTGAGAAGTTCCAGATGAGCCCGGGCAACATGGCGAAACCCCTTCTCTACAAAAAAATACAAGAATTAGCCAGGTAGTGTGTGCCTGTATCAAGTCTCTGACAGGGACACAAAGGTCCTGTAGTTCTAGCTACTCAGGAGGCTGAAGTGGGAGGATCGTTTGACCCAGGAAGGTCAAGGCTGCAGTAAGCTGAGATCATATCTCTGCACTCTAGCCTAAGTGACAGAGTGAGATCCTGTCAAAAAACAAAGAAAAAAAAGAAAGAAAAAAAAAGTATGAGTTCTAGAGACAATCTGAGAGTATGAATCCCCAAATCTGTCCCTGAATTGGCATGCGATCTCTGGAGTTCCATTTCCTCATTTACGAAATAGAGTTGGTGATCACAGTACCTACCTCAAAGGGTTGCTGTGAAGTTTAGGTGAATGCATGCACATAAGCACGTGGTGATCCTGGAGCATAAAAAACACTCAATAGATGTTAGCTCTTTGCACCTCATATTCTGGGAATAACGTGGCCTTAATGAGTATCTTTTTACTAGTGAGCTATTCAAATTATTAGATATGTGTATAACAGTGTCCTAGCTACTACAAGGATAGAGGAAAGTGCCCATATGAGAGTAGAATAATGGACATTGTGGATCTGAGTCATCCCTTGTTGTTTGTGGAAGAGGTGAGGTAGAGAAGTAAAGGTTATGAAGTCAAACTGTCTAGGTTCAAATCTTGACACTTCATTTCTGTGTTGCTGATTTTACCATCTGAAAAAAATGGGAATAATAACATTATCTGTTTCAGAGAGTTCTTGTTAAGGACCAAATAGGAAAACACTTAATATTCAATATGTGTTGGCTATTGATATCATCACGAGTTAGTGTTGACCTAGCCCTGCATCAAGTCTCTGACAGGGACACAAAGCTCCTGAGAAAAAGGTCACAAATCAGGTCTAAGAAAGCCAGAGAAAAAAAAGAATAAGACAAGACCTGCTACTTCTGGTGGCTCCCAGCAAATACTGGGTACCTGGGGAAGGTGAGTGTAAATGCAGAAAAAAAGCCAAGGGGTCTCCGGGGGTCCCCCAGTTGCCTGACCCACAAGGCTTCCCTACTTAAGGTGACATTTAAATGGGTTGAGTGGTCTTGGGCAATGGTATTATTTTTTGTTCCACCCTCGTTCTCAATTTCCACACTCAACTGGGCAAGACAGACCCACGTTCTTTCTTCAAAGAGATTAATCTTCTCTCAGGTCTATGCTTTCCCCGTCTGCACCACTGTCTCTCCCTTGGTTCACACTCAAGGTTCAAATTTCTTGCTCAGATGACTGTCATAGCCTCCTAACATTTTCATCGCCTCCAGCAGTAGCCTCTGTAATACACTCCACAGGAGCAAAACCAACCTGCTTGAGAAACATGACTGTAAGCAAGAACTGTATTAAAATATTGAAAGCCATCACACTACATCTCCAAACTATTAACAACCCCCTGCTGCTCCACGTGCCATTTCAATGCTGTTGATAGAAGCAGAGGCAGAGGTGAAATTTTAAACGGGTGATGATTGCATGGAGCCATAAATTCCAAATGAGTCCACTGAAAAGAGTGCATCTAAATCTGTCTCACGCCTCTTTATCTACCTCCTCCTGTTTTAGACAACAGTTTCAAAGTATAATATAAACACTTTCAGGACCCAAGGAAATTTAAAGGGAGACAAGGCAACTTAGTGACACTGAGCTGCTCACTGGTGCTCTAAATATTTCAAAAGTGAAATATTCACTTTTCAGTATGTCAGAAGCCCACTAAAAAATCCCCAAAGCAACCACTCTATTACCAGCCTGAGCTGCAACTTCATTTGTCGATTTTTGGCTCACCACTCAGCTCTTGGTAATAGAGAGCTTTATGTTTCTTCCAAAGTATCTGATATGTGAGCTAGCTGGGGTTCCCTTGTAAGATGATAAGCTCCCTGAAAGCAAGGGCGAGGGCTTCAAGAGACTTACTTTCTTGTTATGACTCTACAGTCACTTGGTTCTGTGACCTAAGAAATACTCAATTTCAATGTTGATGTTTTTCTACCTTTAAAGTACAGGAGTTGAATTAGATGTGTGGCCCCAAGCTGGGGATTGTAAGTCCCTGGTGGGTAGCAGAGATTTTTTTCAAAAGTTCATCAAATCCACAGCAGCTTATTATATTCTCAGTCCACAGATATTAAAAATAGCTACGATTTTGTGGGGACCATCAAATTATATGTTTGAAATGGGTCCTTGTACTCATGGCAAAACATCAGCTAAGAGCCCCTGTAAGGTTCTTGGCTGCTCTAATGTTTATTCATTCCTTTGTTTAATACATATTCACTGAAGGCTTCTCCTAATCAGGTACTTTGCTAAGTGTGCTGGAATCTGAGATGGAAAAAGTATGATTTTGGCCTCAAAGAGCAACGAACACTTAGCTGACAACTGCAACCCAGCATGATATGAGTGGGAAACGCATACCGGAACCTTTCTGAGCTTTTAAGTGAGTGTATCATTTGATCTTCCCCACTGTGAGAGGGGGACTCTGATCATCTTCATCTGAGGAAGAGTCAGCTGATGCCAGAGAGTCAAGAAGCCCAGGAGGGAGAAAATTCCATTAAACTCCAAAGCCTGAATTGTGGACACTGAGCCTAAATTGCTGTTATGACGGTGAGCACACAGTGCAGTTGAGAACTTGTGTTGGAAGGAAGATCTTGGGGGAATTAGAGAAAGCGTCACAGCGTGGGGACATGAGTCCTCTGATAAAGGAGGAGTAGCTTGCCAGATGGACAATCAAGAAGATCATTCCAAGAAGAGGTGGGAGCAAACGCAGAGCCACACAAATGGGGAACCCCGGGGCACACCTAGGGACCCTTCAGAGTTCTGTAGGCAAGGGCAGGATGATGAGGGTGGAACAGGCTCAGGAGTAAATGGAAGGCTGTGATTGGACACATTCCAGTTCTGTATGCTCGATGCTCTGGTACACAGTAGGCGGTCTCTATTCTCAGTTGATTAGGGCTGGATGGTGTGCATCCAGTTCACTGACATAGTGTTTACCAGTATTTTCTTCCAAGAGACGCATTATCTCAAAAACTACTCTACTGTCACCCTAGATGGCCATCAAAGCCTTTGTTGATCATATACTGACCTTCAGAAGGCAATGGCTTCATATGCCCTGAAGCACCCACATTACAGGTGTGATAATCACACAACAAGCATACATACAAGTCATTCTACTGCAACCCTTTCAGCGGTCACCCCGATGGCTTTGCTTTGTTGTGAACCTTATCATGATGGTTAATTCTATGTGTCAACTTGACTGGGCCACAGGGTGCCCAGATTAAACACTGTTTCTACATGTGTGTGTGAGGGTGCATTGGGATGAGATTAGCATTTGAGTGGATTCTGTAAAGTAGATTTCTTTCCTCAACATGGAAGAGCATCATCCAATCTGTTTGGGGCCTGAGAAGAACAAAAGGTGAAGGAAAGAGGAATTTGCATCCCCTCTTTATTCCCTGCACAACTGCTAGAAACATCTCTTCTCATCTTCTCTTGACTTCGTACTGGGATTTATGCCATCAGCACCCCTGGTTCTCAGGCCTTTGGACTCAGACTGAATTACACCACCAACTTTCCTATGTCTCCAGCTTACAGATGCAAATTATGGGACTTCTCAGCCTCCATATCCTATGAGCCAATTCCTCATAATAAACCTACCTATATCTAATCTATATCTATATCTATCCTATTGGTTCTGTTTCTCTGGAGAACCTTGACTAATATACTTACCTAAGGATGATGCAAGTTTAGGAAATTTTTTGTTGTTGATGTGTATTTTGGAATCAATGCTTCTTAGTCTGCGTACAGTCTTTTAAGTCAGACAATACAGATTAAATATCTGCATGCTTGGCCTTGCAGGAGAAGTCCTCCCTGAGAAGACAGTGATGTGTTTTTATGCTCCAAAGGCAGGAGTAAGCTGAAGTTCAGAAGATCATTTTCTCATTAGAGCAGATTTCTAACTCTGCAGTTTACTACCTGTGTGACCTTGGATAAGTCTCCTAACTGCTTCTTGTCTCAGCTTCTTTATCTGTAAACTGGGAATGATAATGATATTGATATTAACCTGAGTATCGTTACTTTTGTACATAATAATCAGGTCATTGGATCATTATGAAGATTACATAATTAATATATATGCTTACATTTAGAACAGTCTCAGGCACATCGTAAGCAGGGTATAAATATTTGTTCCTTGTATCAGGGGGCTCTGCAGAAGGTGTCACTGAAATCCAGCCTATGCTTTGCTCACTAAGCCCTGTGTCCTGCAGAGAGGCACCTTTTCCTAAGTGGTACAAAGGTGTTTGATGGGCTACAGTAGCCCTTCTTCTAGAGGAGATGAATCTGCCCTTACCTGCTCACAGCCTTTTGTTCTCTTTATTTTGAGTTAATTGAGAAATATTTGTAAAAGCTTCAATAGATTGATTATAGTGTCCCCATCTTCCCGTTCATGTTCCTAACCTCCCTAGCTTTATTATAACATTGAGCCAAGAATGCTGGAGCAGACCTTCTTGGTTTTTCCACACAGTGCCCCTGGTCCTCCTCTTTACATACTTGTAAAGAGCATGATGGAGATTCATAAGCAACACAGAAGGCATGTGTTGTCACATGGTCACATTTAGTTTCTGCAGTCCCTCTCAGAAAAGCTCGAAAAATATTGACAACACAAGCCAGTTTATCTAGCAAATTCTCCATTAACTTGAAGGAACTACAAATCTTCAGCGCTGCCTGGGAGCTCACACAAATCTCTACAATAGTGATTTCCAAATGTTACGGCAGAAAACAGCATAGCAACTGAACAATGTTTGGGGTTATAGGTTTAGGTCAAATTGGACTGGGTACCTTTTTTTACTAGTCTTTCAAGAACAAGATAATAAAGAAATGGTTTTTACTTATAGGGGCAGCTCAAAAAATTGCAAAAAGCCTTTCACTTGGGATCAAAAGGCCAAGGCTGACTCTTGGTTCTGCTCGGCTCTGGGTGGTCTTGGGCAAATACACCTTATTCTGCTTTTCAGAGCTAGCATGGGCCTTACTGGGCATGACGCAAATATTGAGGTGATGAGTTTAAGTGACTTGAGAAACGTCGCTGAGTTAGCAGAGCAGGGACTTTCAGTCTTGATTCCTGGTCCAGTGCTCTTGGAGCACTGAGAACCCTGTGGAGTCACGATGAGTAATAAATGATTTTTCCAGATAAATTGTAACATGTACGCCATTGAATACATTAAGTACAATGTCCATGTGTAAAGTTTCTGTGGGAATTCAATCCTTATGTTTCTGAGTCACTTGGCGTTAATTCATGTAAATGTTACTCTTTTGAGAGCTATTTGATGTCCAATGTGCCCTGTAAGCTTGGTTCTTTTTACATAAGCCTCATTTATTTATTTGTTCATTTATTTATTTAGTGCAAAATCAGGAAATTCTTCTTTGCCAAGGATAAACACATTTGCATACCAGATGATTCATTTTCTCTCAAACTCAAAGTCTGCCAGATGAATTAGTTCTAATCCTCTAAATAATAAATAAAAGGAGGGGTGGGGACATTCCCAACTCCAACCTTCAAAATGACAAGCTGACATAAGCAAAGCATACCTTAAGTCACTCAAGTGAGTTTTCTTATTTTCCAGCAATGTTATAAGGATTTGGGAAGGGGGAGGAGGAAATTGGCATTATTATTATAATTGTTGGTTCAAGGCAGAGACCCCCTGAATTTGCTCTTCTTGTGTTTTGCAAGAGGTTCTTTCAGTTTGATACCACATTTGGAAATGTGTTTGATCACATTTAATTGCAGATAGGAGGAGGATGTCGATGGTGGTGGCTTGATGGGCATTAGGAACTTGTGGGAGCCTTATGTAGCCTACCAATTAGATCTTTAGCTAAAAGGAACAGAAATGGAGATGTAAAGAATAGAGGCAAGTCCTAGGGTGTCTAAGGTATAACCCTTGTTTTGAGGAAGAAGAAAGATATGACGAATAGCCATTTGGTATTTATATAGCTGTTCTAAAAAACTAAACTGTAATTACTGAAATGAAGCTTTTCATCTCTCAATTTTAGTAAGCCAAGTTATGTCTAGCCATGAGTTCAGCTCTCCCCTTATTCTCAACTCTCAGATGCCCCTTACTGGATTGCTATTCTGGAGGAACAAGCCCTGAGGATCCAGAGTTTCTCTAGATCCTTGCTACTGAAAGTGTGTCAAGCCATCTAGCAACACTGACATTACCTGGATCATCACAAAAGGTGAAGGAAGGAGGAATCTTAGAACTTCACAACTCTTAGAACTTCAGACCTTTAGGCCCACCCAGTCCTACTGAATCACAATCTGCATTTAAACAAGATTCCTAAGTGATTTATATGCACACTAAAGTTTGAGAACTATTGCTTTAGAGAGAGAGAGAGAGTTGGCAAACATTTTCTGTAAAGTGCTAGATAGTACATATACCAGCCTTGTAAGACCAAAAGGTCTCTGTTGCAACTACACAACTCTGCCTTTTAGTGCAAAAGTAGCCATGACCAATCTGCACACCCACAGGCATGGCAGTGTTCCAGTAAATGTTATTTACAAAAACCAAGTAGAGGCTGCATTTGGCCTACAGGGCCCAGAGTTACAGGCATATGTTGTCACTGTACAAAGCAGAAAACCAAATCCTCTCCCTTACATCCTTCTCTGCCCATTCACACTCTTTGGCCTTTGTATAACTACTTTTTCCTGTCCCTAAATATCTCCTCCCTCTCTTCCTTTGACTCCAGGCCCCTTCATTGTCTGGGGAATTCACATGCTACCTCTTCTCTCTAGGCTTCCTCTTCTGGGTTTCCCCAGAATTGACTGATCCTTTTTTGTGTCTTGATATCCCTGAACATGAACATCTGATGTAAAACGTATACTTACATGTACTGAAACTTTTTTTCTCTTCCACTAACTTCTGAGGGACTTAAAGGCTCGGTAATGCACTTATGTGTTTATATCGTTCTCTCCCACTATAATATCCTTGAGAGCAGGCATTGAGTTTTATTTATGTTTGCATATCTAGTGGCCAGCACAGTGACACAGCATATATTGATAAATGTTTATTGCTTTTTTCATCTCTGATCCAGACTGGTCTTATCTTAAGAAAGATATTACGCCAGGCAAGTTGGCTTATGACTGTATTCCCAGCATTTTGGGAGGCTAATGTGGGAAGATCACTTGAGCCCAGGAGTTCGAGACCCGCCTGGGCAACATGGCAAGATCCTATCTCTACAAAAGAATTTTTAAAAAAGTGGGCCGGGCGCGGTGGCTCACGCTTGTAATCCCAGCACTTTGGGAGGCCGAGGCGGGCGGATCACGAGGTCAGGAGATCGAGACCACGGTGAAACCCCGTCTCTACTAAAAATACAAAAAAATTAGCCGGGCGTAGTGGCGGGCGCCTGTAGTCCCAGCTACTCGGAGAGGCTGAGGCAGGAGAATGGCGTGAACCCGGGAGGCGGAGCTTGCAGTGAGCCGAGAGGGCGCCACTGCACTCCAGCCTGGGCGACAGAGCGAGACTCCGTCTCAAAAAAAAAAAAAAAAAAAAAGTTAGCTGGGTGTGGTGGTGTGCAGCTATAGTCCCAGCTACTCAGGAGGCTGAGGTGAGAGGATCACTTGAGCCCAGGAGTTGAGGCTGCAGTGAGACATGACTGTGCCACACTGCACTCCAGTCTAGGTGACAAAACAAGACCGTTGAAAGTAAAGAAAGACGAAGGAAGGAAGGAAGGAGAAAGAGAAAGAAAGAAAAGAAAGAAAGAAGGGAGTAAGGAAAGAAAGAATGGATGTAAGGAAGGAACTAAGAAATATATTTAGAATTACAGAGAAAAATGGACCTGGAAGAGCTGTACAACCACAGGAGTGCCGGGGGTTGATGGCACAAGGATTTGGGCCCTGCCCCCTTGAGGAGGATGTACCTGGATGTAGCGTGTCTAAAGGACTGTGGTGATGAACACGAATGATGAGAAACTTCGGGGTGCATTTGATGTCATAGGGGGAAGAAGTTGAACTACAAACTACAGGACTGAATGGAACCAGGCTCACAATTGATTAACGTAATAGGGATTTCTCCTTTTTGAAATTTAAATAGTCACATCCTATATCCTCTATATTCTTTCTTGTATTAACATACATGGAGAGTTGAGTCATTAAGTGGTTATGTACATAAAATCAAAGAGCAAAGAAGTGAAAAGGCAGGTGTATATTTGCATGTATATGTGTGTGTGTCTGTATGTGTGTGTGTGTCTGTGTGTTTGTGAGATATTAACCCTTTCTTAAGCTTTTTATCATGGAGATTTTCAAACATCCAGTAAGAGTAGAGTTAATAGTATAATAAACTTCCATGAATCCATCATCCATCTTTAACATTTTCCAAGTTTATTTTTTTTTCATTCTTCTACTTCTAGTTTTTAGTTAGGATATTTTAAAAACAAATCCATGCTCTTGTTCCGTATATCACTAATAGTTACTGCAGTATGTACCACTAACAGATAAAAGTCTTCTTTTAACATAGCCACAATACACTTATGTATTTCTAGCTTGGACCTAACTGATAAAGCTTAGACGCAGTGGAAATCCAGTAGCAATTAGAACCCTTAGCATCTACATTATGGGCAACAGAGTGAGATTCTGTCTCAAAATAAATAACTAAACAAATAAATAAAACTCATGTTCATAATGGTAAAAAACTCATTGGTCACTAACTCATTCTGAAAATTTGGTAGATAAAAGGAAAAAAAAATCAATCACATGTCCTCTCTTTCACATACAAACTATTTCAGGGTAACCAAATGTTTGATGAGGGAATGTTTTTCTTTGTAGAATAATACCAGCTAATCAATGCAGAGGAAATGGGAGAATTATTAAATAACCATTTCTAACTGCTTATAAAATAGTGAATCTAGGTGACAGTCATCAACAGCTGTGAAAATGTTTAGGTGAAAGATTGGTGAGGAACTTCAGAATGGATGGAACAGGCTGACACTACCTAACTAAGCCCATTAATCAACCTTCACATCACCAAACAGGGGGCAATCAGACCTTAGATGACTACCCATGAAGTATTCTCGGCAAAGAACTGAACCTGAATCTTATCAGGCCAGTTTTCAGAAAATATCGGGTATAGAGAAGCATGGTAAATGACACTGTGGGGATGAAACAAGCTAAATCTAGAATGCAGGAAATGCTGCAGATTAAAGGATCCAATTTTTCCATAATAAACCACATAATCAAAGGGGGAACTCTCATACATTGAGACTTAAAAAGCTTGTAAGTCAAACGGAATGTGAGCATCTCTTTTAGGATCATGATTATGAGAAACCAATTGTAAAAAGCCATTTGTAAGATTATTAGAACACTTGGACACAGGGAAGGGTTTTGAGGCATTTTTAGGGTGGGGCTGGGACATGTAAATGTCTAGTGAATCAGGTGTGTGATCCATACTTATGTCCCAAAGTCCAATAGCACATAGTGGTGAGCAAATACCAACACATTCTTTTCATCTGGCCCCCTTTCCTTGAATCTATGAAGTCCATTTTCTGTTAGGAAGTCTTTCTTCTTCGTCAGTTTTCCACTTTCTTAGTTGCTGTCATATGCCTTTCATCCCTTCCTAGATAAATTAGATTTGGGTCTTTCCATAGAGTTGCAGCCACACATTTGCTAAGAGTCTCTTAGATTACTTCTACACAAGCCTAAACTCATTGATTACAGATAATTACTCGAGTCTTAGTCCCAAGACAGTCATTTTATTTCCTGAGTATGAGGATTAACTACTTTCCTCATGTACTGATATTAGCTCTTGTTTTTGTAGAGTTAGTTTATAAAAAACAAAAACAAAGCTGCTTTGGTGAAACCTTTTAGAAGCTGATAAAATCAGCCTCCCAACTCACCAGTCCAAGGCAATCCTGTCACTGAGTGTATGTGGCTGTTGACTCTTAGCTGGAAATGGAAGTGTGAGGATGGGCTTAGGAGGTTTTGATGTACCCAGATGGAGAGGCTTAATGTACTTCAGCACGCAAAGGTGGAGAAAGAGAAAAACGCGCATGGTTGTGTGTACCTGTGTATCTGTATATGTGCAATTATAGATGTGCAATTATATGTATATGTGCAATTATAGATGTGCCTGATGTAGAGACACAGACCCTTCAAATAAAATTCCCAAGGAATCAGGCTCCAGCGTGTTTTCTAGATGATTGTAATATTAAATGTTTCACAGGCTGACATTTTCTAGTAAAAATCATTCTATCAAATCCCTTTCCAAATGGGGAGTTGATAAAATCTCCTTGATGAAACATGTAATCATACATTAATGAATCTTCCATTTAAAAGAATTGAATTAGATTACATAGCAATAGTCTAAAAAAAAAGAAAGAAAAAGAAAAGCATTCTAAGCAAGATACACATTTCTTTGCCTGAAATGAGAGTGTCAAAGAATGTCTTTGAATGACAGAGCACTGTGTTATTACACCTACATGTACTGTTGCATTCTCTGACATCTTATTGAAGAAAATGTGCATGTTTGCCTTGAGCCAATTAGAGATGTTGTTGATACAGGGGAAGCATTGGGGTTTTTTTTTTTTTTTTTTTTTTTTTTTCCATGCCGTTATTCAGCCACAGTGATCATTCAGCCAGCTAATTTGCTTCTCCTCTTTCACTCGATCCAACAAAATGTATGAGGGCTTGTTACAGGCACTTAGCCAGGTGCTGCAGGGGAATATAAATAGTCAGACTATCACAGAAGGTCATCTAAGGTCATGGTTTAGTTACCTTATAACCCTAGCACCAGGGACGATGCCTGACACAGAGGAAGAGCTCAGGAACTATTGCTAAAAAGATCTGTGGCACTGTACTCAAGTTAATTGACTTTACACTCTCGTATGTGTGAAAGATACACTCAAATGTATAGAACTACAAAATAGAATGTGCTAAGTACTCAAAGAGAGGTGGCTAAAAAGAGCCACAGACAGAGAAGATAGAGAAATTCTGATCCCAAAGAATCTCATGTAGGTGGGGAGATTTCAAGAATAGAGACTGTGAAGGACATTCAGGCAGAGTGAACGTGATTACCAAAAGCACTATGGTCAGCAGGAAGGAGGAGGACTAGTTTGCAATGCGGTAAAGAACCCAGTTTAGTTGGATTGTCAAGCATAGGGCTGGATCATCAGGGGAAGGTGCAAGGGTGGTAGATAGGGCTGGTCCATCAGCGGAAGGTGCAGGGGCTGGTAGATAGGGCTGGACCATCAGGGAAAGCTGCAGGAGGACCAGTATTGTGGTACAAAGTGGGGGCTAGGGCTAGACAGGAAGGTGGAGGTGCAGAAGATGGACTATTAGGAAGAGGCACAGGTGGTTGAGGCTAGGACTGGATCGCCAGGAGGAGGTGCAAGGGATTGGGATAGGGCTGGACTCTTAGGTAGAGGTGCATGGAGTGTGAGACAGGACTGGATTAGTAGGCAGGTGGTGCTAGGGGTGGGAAATAAGGTTGGACTATGAAGTGGAGGTGGGTGATAGAGGAATCTACATGTTCTACTAAATTTGTCCCTCATTCTGTATATCTTGGGGAACCACTGTCAGCCACAGGCTGGGAATATATCAATGCCCTGTGAGTCTCTCGTGGCCCAGGGTTGTTCTACCTGAAGCACAGTCAGCTCTGAGGGGCATGCAGATTAGGAGAAGGATGTGGGTGGCAGTAGAAAGGGGCTTGGGTGAAGAGAAAAGTATGTTGAACTTTGCTACTGATTGTAAAGCAGAATTCATAAGGACCTGCTACTAAAGACCTGGAACCGACTACGGGGCAAGTTTTAAGATATTCTTACCTAAAAGGGGTTCTCCAAAGTGGAGACTCCAAGCAGAATTGAGGTTCTTATATTTTCCTGGCTTTTGGTGAAAAGACAATATGAAGCTATTATTTTCTTTTTGTTCTAAATGAATAGAATGCCTGCCTGGGGTCTAGGTCGTGGCCATGTTTTAAACTGTCCTTAAGTTTTCACAAACTGTTGCTACACTCTCTCTATGATCCTCTGGGAAAAGGCCAGGACATATGCCTCTTGCTATTTTCAGAGTAGTAAGAAAGAATTTGACATCTTTCTTCTCTTTCCCCTCTCCTCACCCTTTCCCATTGCTCCTTTCTTTCTCTGTCTGCCATTATGTGTTTCTCTGCAATATCTCCATCTTCTTCCCCAAGTGCTATTTTGGTGAAATCGATGAAAGAGTCTTGATTCACTCATCTTGATAGACTGTGGACTGTCTCCCACCCAATCCTGGCTTCACGTGTCCTCTCCCCTTTCCCTGCTGGAGTTGACATCTCCAGAATATGTATTTTCATGCCAAATGCATTTTTAGAAATGCATATCATCTCATCATGAACAACAAGAAAAAAAAGATGGTTATCATTCCTTAAGAAACTTCAGAAATATGGAAGGGTTAGAAGGGTTGACATGTGCACTGGTCAGCACCTGAACTTCTTTTTTTTTTTCTTTTTGAGATGGAGTCTCACCCTGTCGCCAGGCTGGAGTGCAGTGGCGCGATCTTGGTTCACTGCAACCTCTGACTCCCTGGTTCAAGCGATTCTCCTGCTTCAGCCTCCTGAGTAGCTAGGATTATAGGTATGTGCCATCATGCCTAGCTAATTTTTGTATTTTTAGTAGAGACGGGGTTTCACCATTTGGCCAGGATGGTCTCCATTTCCTGACCTCATGATCTGCCCGCCTTGGCCTCCCAAAGTGCTGGGATTACAGGCGTGAGCCACCGCACCTGGCCTTAGCACCTGAACTTCTTATTCCCAGCAAATATATCTATGGATTGGTGTGGAACTGTGGCAATGTTAGTCTAAAAATAGAGGGGTCTAGGCATACAGACTGTCTTATATGTCTACCTACATACAGGCAATAGGCCAGTTCCTCCCTTCTGCTTGCTTCATTCCTCTGGTAATCTAGTTAAATCATGCAACGAACAAAAGGAGGAAAAAAACTCAACAAATACCTCTTGATGTTTCACCATCTTGCAATGTAGTCACCTGACTTTAAAATTCTTAATACTGATAATGACAGCGATTTTGTATTTTGTGAAGTGCTGCTATGTGTTAGGCATTGGGAGAGGGCTCTGATAATGAACTGGGTTTCTCCAGCAAGAGGGCTAATGTTAAAATTCTAATTCCTCCATTCATTAGTGCCTTGTCAAAAATCGAATTAATTAACCTCTGGGGCAAGTCAGTTGCCGTCTCTGTACCCCACTCTCCCTTTCAATGAAGTGGGGATAACAACTGAGCTGGAATTCATTATGGTTACTAATAAAGGAATTGGTGCATGTTAAGAATTTAGAAAAGAGAATAACAAATAGGAATAACTTGTATGTTATGTAATTCAATTATTGGAAGAACTTGATCATTTAGGTATTGTTATTTCCAGTTTGCAATGAGCTTAGCGAGGTTCAACTCTCCCTTGCCTCCTAGACGCAGCCACCACAGCAGATGCAGAAGACAGTCAAGTGCCTAGTGTGAAGGCTAGAGTGCTAGGGTGGGGATCAAGTGACCTGGGTTTTGGTCTTGACCTCTGAAGAGACCAGTACAAATACTCAGGCTGGAGGTCCAAAACTGAGCCTTTGCCTAAGTATGCTGCAAACCCCCCTTTGCTAGAGGCCTGAATTTTTTTCCTTTCACCAGTGCCTGATGCAGCTGGTAGCCTGGCGAACTCCTCTCTCAATTAGCTGTGTGACCTCAGACAAACCATGAAATCTCTCCAAGATCTCTTCTCATTTGTGCTTTAAAAGCCATTGTTAAACTGGATTACTGACCTTTAAATTCTGTGGTTCTTTGTTGCCCAGGCTGGAGTGCAGTGGCATAATCTTGGCTTATTGCAACCTCTGCCTCCCGGGTTCAAGTGATTCTCCTGCCTCAGCCTCCTGAGTAGCTGCGACTACAGGTGCGTGCCACCACGCCTGGCTAATTTTTTGTATTTTTAGTAGAGACGGGGTTTTACTGTGGTAGCCCGGATGGTCTCAATCTCCTGACCTCGTGATCCACCCGCCTTGGCCTCCCAAAGTGCTGGGACTACAGGCTTGAGCCACCGCGCCCCACCAGTTCTGTGCTTCTTTAGTCTAGTAATTACGTAAGTCAGATTCAGTGCTTCCTGGTTGACTTCCCACCTACTCTCCCTAGAGGACTGTTCCCATAGAGGTTAGCCCTCATCCCCAGGACAGAAGAAACTCATGTCCAGTTCTCCCCCACCTCCCTATCTCCACCTCTACCTCTGCCTCTATGTCTCTATCTCTCTATCTTATCTCTATCTCTCTCTCATCTCTACTTCTATCTTTCTATATCTTTATCTCCTATCTCACTTTCCCTCTATTCTTTCTGTTTCCCTAGTTCTCTTTCTCTCTACTCTCTCCCTGTATCTATCTCTATGTCTTCCTCTCTTCTTTATATCTATATCTCTGTCTCTCCACAACTCTCTCTGTATCTCTATTTCTTCTCTCTCTCTCTCTCTTCACTACAGGTTCCAAACTATTAACTAAGCTTAAAACTTAGCAAACACAACAGGCAACTGAGGGGAGGGAGAGAGGAGGATGAAAAAGCATTTTGCAAAATGGCATGATAGCCCTGTCATCCATAAGGTACCATGTATTTCCTTTGAAAGCTTTGTTTCAGTTCAACAGCAGTGACAAACAGAAAGCTAGTTTAGCACCTACGGACCACTTGGTTTCCTAGCATACAAGCCTGCTGAAAACACCTCCCATGTATTGTTCATGTTTCTTTTCTGTCACCAAAGCACAGAGTCTCTTCTCAGCAAGGCAACTTGCATAACATTTTATTTGCAGAGGCAAGTTGGGCACCCTGCAGAGCCTCCTTAACCATTGTGAATATAAATGGTATGTTGTGAATATGACTTCTCAATTACCCCAAATCAGCCTACAAAGACATGGCATGTGTGTGGGAGGAAAGAAGATTGAGTGGGCGGGGTCTTGTAGGTACCAATTCTTTCTGACATAAAAAAAAAATAGCAGTCCTGGGGTGCAGGGGGAAAATGCTTGAAACTTTTCCATTCTTCTACAGGGAGAGAGAAACGAATGAGAGAATTTCAGAGTTGCCTGGAATCAGTCCTCTACCAGGGATGTGGGTGGAAGGGTGGGGAGAGAGGAAGAGGTTAAATAGCCCATAGGTTAAGTTTAAAATGCAACCCCAATATTTTTCTCTCTTTTTCTTTACCAGGAAAAGCTCAGGTCCTATAATATGTGCAATCTGCTTGCTTGATATACCATTTGTTCTGGATGAGAGTAAGCGAAAAGCTTTCAGTCTGTAATCACAAACACCACCATCAGCTTGAATTACTTAGGCACAGGGAAAGAATAAATTCTGGCATTATTATCATTATGGTTCTTCCCCAAAACTGTTGCTTGGGCTGAAATTTGCTGAGTACCATGCCTATCCCCATACAATATAAAACATAATTGAAAGAGCCGTAAATCTCCGTCCGGAATCACTCTCTCAGGCAGAAAGTGGGTAACTCTGAGCCTCCCTCAGCTGTTCCTGTTGGAGGCGGTGCCTTTCTTAGGGTGGGGAGGGAGGAGGGAAAAGACAAAAAACAAAGGATGGAACCTGGGGCCAAGCAGTGCTCTCCCACTGAACTTCATCACTGAGCCATCTGCATTCCCTAGGGGAAGAGAATCATTAGGTTTTATAGCTGGAAGAAAACATACCAAACTCCTCATGCAAGAAATGAATCCCCCACATCTAACAAGATCAAGGACATTTGTGGGAACAACATAGCAGGCTGTCTAGAAGTGGGACTGTCCCAGAACATCAAGAAGTTTAAACCCGTCATTTTACAGCTTTGCAAACTATTATATTTGAATGGTTCTAATAAGCAGAGGATGACAGAGCTTTCACATAAGAAAGTGAAAAGACCAGAGAATTGAAGATTAAAAGAGCCTGGGGATGAAGGATTGTCTACACACATGCTCACACACACACACACACACACACACACACATGTTAAACAATTATATGGTATCTCAGCAATAACCTCATATTGGAATCTAGACAGAAGGCAGCAGGTATGACCTTGCTGGTATTTGTCAAATTAGTGCATCAGTATTGAAGGATATTTTTCTGCTCCCATGGTACCATCATTGTCAAGGCATTTCGCTAGTCTGAAGCAGAGATGTCAAGACGTCAGTATAAATAACATCAGTGGCCTTTATCCTTCCGCCCTCTGCCTAGTCCTCCCAGTGCCCACAGTGTCCCCCCAGTGCCACAGAAGCTGTGCCTCTGCTACGGTGGCTATCCATCATATTCGTCCGGGACTGGGGGTTTTCCTGGGATGAGGAACTTCCCATTTTAAAAATTGGGGTAGTCCCAGGAAAACTGGGACGGGTTGGTCACCCTGTCTCTTGCCTTTTCTTCCCTACCCTCCACTTTTTGCCCTTCACTAGCGCTAACCAGCACTAACACAGTGGCGCTAACACACCACACTTAGTTGTGTAGATAGAGATGAAGAACAGTCGATTTGGGCCACAAACAAGAAAATCAGGAAGAGAATGAAGTGGATTATAAATGCTGGGCTGTATAAGTCAACCATGAAATCCTTTAAGCTACTGAAGAAATCCACTCTGGAAACTAAGTCCTATGCTCCAGTCCATGGAGGTCTCCGTGTTTATCTCATGGATTTTCATCGAATCTGTTCAAAAGGACAAATAAACTGAAGGAATTATTTCTTAGAATTTAAGACAGTGTGGGGGTGTGATTTCCTTCTTTTTTTTTTTTTTTTTTTGAGACGGAGTCTCACTCTGTCGTCCAGGCTGGAGTGCAATGGCACGATCTCAGCTCACTGCAAGCTTCGCCTCCTGGGTTCATGCCATTCTCCTGCCTCAGCCTCCCGAGTAGCTGAGACTACAGGTGCCCACCACCATACCTGGCTAGTTTTTTTGTATTTTTAGTAGAGACGGGGTTTCACCGTGTTAGCCAGGATGGTCTCGATCTCCTAACCTCGTGATCCGCCCACCTTGGCCTCCCAAAGTGTTGGGATTACAGGCGTGAGCCACCACGCCCAGTCTGATTTCCCTCTTAATTACATGGAGTTCGCAAACAGCAACACCCTTTTGAATCAGCAGCATCAATATCACCTGGGAACATGTTAAAAATGGAAATTCCCAGGCCCCATATCTATCAACTGAATCCGACACTGTGGGGATGGGGCCCAGCAATCTGTTTGTACAACCCCTTCAGGCAATTCACATACATGCAGTAAAACTTTGAGAACCACTGAATTTGTGTACCCACATCCTCGCTTCCTTATTTGTGATTGACACTCGGTGGATTAGTAAGACAGTCCAATAAATCAAGTGTTGAGTCTAGCTCTTCTATTACCACTCTATGCCAGATCAGGAAAGTAAAGGTATTGAATACCACCAGCAATGGTAATTATTTCACATGGTACCAGATTCACAACACCTTCGTGTCAGTGCATGAAACTCGAACAACAGTATCCTCTCTACTACCCATTTACAATTCCTACGTCTGCTATAAGTTAATCTCATGAATCATGAATTGGTACAGAATTTACCTTCACTGAACTGACCCTCAGCAATTGTTGCTCCTGTGGCTCTACAAAAAAAAAAAAAAAAAAAAAAAAAAAAAAAAAAAAAAAAAAAATTCACCTGGGCCTTTTTATTTTATTTTCAAAGATGTTTTATTACTTGAAATGCTGGGCAAACATAACAAATACATTTTATGAAGAAGGTAGGCATCAAATCAATTATCATCCTATTTTGTAGCATGAAATTGTGATTACTCAAACCTGACTTTCTTAACTTTTAAAAAACACATTTATTTCCTAAGAATGTCCTCCCAGGACTGCACTTCTGTGATCAGATCCTGGCCTATGAATGGGAAAAGCTCATTCAGGGCATCTCATAATCTCACCTCCTTATCTGTTTTCCGCTGGCTTAATACAAACAATGGTCATCTCGATATTACAGTATTATGGACTGAATGTTTGTGTCTCCCTCAAAAGTCCTAACCCCAATATGACAGTATTTAGAGGCGGGGTCTTTGGGAAGTAATCAGGTTTATAGGAGGTCATGAAAGTGGAATCCCCCTGATGGTATTGGTGCCTTATAGAAAGAGAAAGAACAGAGCTTACTCAGTCTCCATCACATGAGGATACAAT
This sequence comes from Symphalangus syndactylus, assembly GCF_028878055.3. Taxonomy (NCBI): domain Eukaryota; kingdom Metazoa; phylum Chordata; class Mammalia; order Primates; family Hylobatidae; genus Symphalangus; species Symphalangus syndactylus. Next base: position 58,099,716 of record NC_072445.2, read on the forward strand.
GAAAAGGCAGCAGTCTGCAAGCCAGGAAGAGGGTCCTCAACGGGTTTGGCACCTTGATCTTAGACATCTAGCCTTCAGAACTGTGAGAAATAAATATCTGTTCTTTGAGTTACCCAGTCTGTGGTACTTTGTTGCAGCAGCCTGAGCAGACTAATCCATACAGTAAAGACTCCAACTTCATAACTTCTCTGCATACTGTATATTTCATAAAGCCCTTTAATGGATTATTGTGATGTATTTATCAGAGTCCTCATTTAAAGGTGAAAAACTATGGTTCTGAGAGTTTCAATGACTTGCTCAAGGACACAGGTGGTAAGGAGTAGCTCTGGGGTGGAACCCATGTCTTCCAAAGCAGAGGTCAATGTTCTGTCCATGCAACACAGTTGCTTCAATTGCACAGGGGTCTTCCTGGACACTTCTAGACTCTTACATATAGAATCTGGTACAAGGTTATTTATATATTGTAGGTTGCTCTAATTAATTAGTAGTAGAAAGTGCATGGAGATATATTTTTGGTTCCAAAAGTTTCTCAGTTGTGCACACACATCAGAGAAGATGTGTTTTTTTTTTTCAGTTTCCTTTCTTCCTTGTCCTAGGCCCTGCTGACCACGAAAAGCATGGTGCATCATGATCCCTGTGGTGTATGAAAAAGCGGAAGTATTCGCTGAAACTCTGTTGGACTTTTTAATGGCTGCATGAGTAGTAACTTACCACTGATCATTCTCCTCTTGTCTGGGGCTTGTAAGGGAGGGGGATGTAGCCCTAAGCAGTAAGCATCTCTGTGATAAGAGCCATCCCTCAGTGTATGCCGGTGACCCTGAGATGGACAGTAGAGATGTGTTTCCTCCTTCCTCATAGTCCCCCAGATCTAGTGCTTTCCAATTGACCTAGACTGTGACTCCAGGGGCATTATTTCTTCCTGATGTCTCAGTAGGATCCCCTGTACTCAAGGTCAGGCCATTCTGGCTCCAGATCTCCACAGGACTCACCAACATTGGCCAACCATGCAACCTGTGCTGAATTTACAAGTGCTTTTGCTGCCTATACCCCAATACTGGTGTTTTCATACGGAATATTGAGGTTGGCTGCTTTATAGTCAGTTCACACACAAGTCTTTCTCCTTCCATCTGCTCTCTCCTTTTACACTTCCATATTATATTAGAATTCATGTTGGGTCTCTCTTCCTAGAATATAAGCTTCTTTGAAAGCACAGACAATATTTATCTGTAGATCCCTCACCTTTACTTCCACTAACATAAATTATTGGCATAGTACCTTACATATAGTAATCATAGTTTTATGATACACACACACACACACACACATACACACACATTTTGTAATACATACATGGTACTTTACATATCCTAATATATATGCCCACATCCATTCATACATATTTACATATATGTGTGTTTTTGTGTACATATATGTATTTATTTCCAATGTTATTTTTTTTTAAAAAAACGAACTGATTAAAATGAGCTATTCTGGTATAGAGCCAAGTTTTTGGCTCTGGTCAAAATGTGTACTTCTTGCCAGAAATGATAACGTTAGATGTCCTACATATTATTTATACATTGGAGAGTATGGTTAATTGCAGTCTAAAGACAAGAATTGAAAAGACAAACTTTTGTAAATTACATGTTCATAACTGACTTACTTAAAACAAAGAAGACAACTGCTCCTCCTTTACTTACAGCACAGAGCCCCTATCCTGTTTCAATGAGCTATTATTCTTCTAACAGCAGAAGAGCAATACATTGATGGGAAATCATTGGTAAAGGAGTTTAGCTTCTCTGTTTCCTCTTTTCAATTCAGTGTATATTTCATTACAACACATGGCTAAAATGCCTGTTTTAACTTGAGGTTTATGCATGGGATGTCCTAGTCTAAGGAAGACTACGGAGTTAGCATTTTTTTGTTGTTGTTGTTTGGTTAACAGGAACTGTGTATAGTCTAAAGAATATCCAGATTGGCAAACCACAGCGCAAACTCTCTTTTGTCTTCTGAATATAATAGTAGTGTTGGGTGACTTGCTAAGCTTTTTTATGGAACCTTCCTTTTAAGAAATTAGAACCATCACAATTGCCTAACAGGCAAGTCCCTGCAGCTCAAGAGAAGTCCCTGAACAAACAAAGTGTGTTCTCTATTAAATGTCAACACAACCAAAAATGTTTACATTTTGGTAGTTCATTACTAATTTATTTAGGAAACACTGATCAGTCAATAACACATCAAAAATTGTGTGTGAGTGTTTTGGGAAGAAAGGCGTGGCCACTATGATGGCGCTGTCTATGGACCACATGTCCAGGGCAATGACATTTTGAGGATGGTCTGAAATTATAAAACCAATTTATAATGTTGCCTTACTTGCCCATAAAAATTAGTAGAGTTTGTATAACACATCAGCAAAGAATTTTGTAATTATCAAGCAATCCTTATATCATAACCTTGGAAGAACAGTACACTTAAGAGATCCTTGTTATGTGAACAGACACCTTTCAAAAGAAGACATTTAAGTGGCCAATCAACATATGAAAAAAAAGCTCATCATCACTGGTCATTAGAGAAATGCAAGTCAAAACCACAATGAGATACCATCTCATACCAGTTAGAATGGTGATCATTAAAAAATCAGGAAACAACAGACGCTGGAAAGGATGTGGAGAAACAGGAACGCTTTTACACTGTTCGTGGGAGTGTAAATTAGTTCAACCGTTGTGGAAGACAGTGTGGCAATTCCTCAAGGATCTAGCACCAGAAATACCATTTGACCCAGCAATTCCCTTACTGGGTATATACCCAAAGGATTATAAATCATTCTACTATAAAGACACATGCACACGTATGTTTATTGCAGCACTATTCACAATAGCAAAGACTTGGAACCAACCCGAACGCCCATCAATGATAGACTGGATAAAGAAAATGTGGCACATACACCATGGAATACTATGCAACCATAAAAAAGAATGAGTTCATGTCCTTTGCAGCGTCATGGATGAAGCTGGAAACCATAATTCTCAGCAAACTAACATAGGAACAAAAAACGAAACACCGCATAAATGTTCATAAGTGGCAGTTGAACAATGGGAACATATGGGCACAGAGGGGAATATCACACACGGGGGTTTGTCAGGGAGTGGGGGGTAAGGGGAGGGATAGCAATAGGAGAAATACCTAATGTAGATGACAGGTTGATGGGTACAGCAAACCACCATGGCACATGTATACCTATGTAACAAACCTGCACATTCTGCACATGTATCCCAGAACTTAATAATAATAATGAAGATGTCCTTCTTAAGCCATTAGTTTACAATTTTTACAGGAAGCGCAATGGTACCTTAGTGGGGTTGGTGCCGCCTAGCTCTAAAAACCCTCTGCAGAATATCAGCGCCATTTTACAGGTTTTCTCTGGAGAATTTCTCGTGCATTTGGAATTAACATCTGTTGTTCTCATGTATTAGAGCCCATGTTAATTAATGATGTTGAACACACTGGTTTTTGGCAGGGGTACAAAGATGAGGTATCATCCCTAAACAAGAAGAGAGCTCAGTGAGCATTTGAGGGACAGGCAGGCTACTTGGTGATGGCCCAGTTCATAGCCCTGCTCTCAAAGACTCAACCTTGCACACATGGTTCTTGAGATGTGTTTGCTGCTGCTACTTAAAAAACTCTTCAAATCCTCGACTGCTGTCTTTTCTCATTGCCTCTGGACTTTTACCTGCATAAAACCCATCATAAGTGTCAAATTTAGATATCACTTAGCATAGCATCATTGGTACAATATTCAGTTCATGAACTATGCTTGAAACATTCAAGCCACGGTGAAAACTACCAATATGTATAGGAAAGAAAAACTATACATTGCTACATAGACATAGTGTACATATGCTACATTTATAACACACACGTTAGCTGTAAGTATCATTTGCTGATGTGGAGCACGTTGGCCAGCTCTTTTATGGTTATATCCCAAGTGCTGTACATTTCATTAGGAAAAAAAGTATGTGTAGGGTATTAAAAAGAACGGCCAGTAACTTGTGATAGTAGGGTTTAAAACCAGCCATTATTTTCATTGGCTTACCCTTGTTTCTTGCCACGTCCTATTAAGTCATGTTTGTAAAGGTCTTTGCAGCTCCTTTCAGATTTATTTTTATCATTTCATGAGAAATTGTATATTTAGGGTCCAACACCACAGGTTTTGGAATAAGGCAGCCAGGTTCAAATCTTGGATGTGAATCTTAATTGTCTGGTCTCAATGAAGCTATTTAAATTCTCCAAGCTTTAGTTTTTTCCCTTATGAAACTGACATCATAATATCCACATCTTAACATTGAAGAACACTGAACATCTTAACAATAGAAAAAATTCAAATTAAACACTCAATGAATAGTTGATGTTTTGATAGCTGCACTTTGTGTGTGTGTGTGTGTGTGGTGTGTGTGTGTGTGTGTATGTATGTGTTAGCTTTTTTAAAGAAAAATAAAAGCAGTTGAGTACAGTGGCATGATCATAACTCACTGCATACTGAAACTCTTAGGCAAAAGGGATCCTCCCACCTCAGCCTACCAAGTAGCTGGGACTATAGGCACACACCACCATGTCCTGCAATTTTTAATTTTTTTTTTGTAGAGATGGGGGTCCCACTATGTTACCCAGGCTGGTCTTGAACTCCTGGCCTCAAGTAATCCTCCCACCTAGGCCTTCCAACGTGCAGGGATTACAGGTGTGAACCACTGCACCCCAGCCTATAGCTAGACTTTATCTCCAAACTTAGCCACATTCTTATGAAATATACAGCAAATGTGCCATTATTATCATTATTGCTATGTTGACAGATGAGAAATTAAAGCTGGAAGTGTAAATAACTAGGGCACTGGACAGTTATATATTTACCTCTAAATTAACAAATTGGTTTTATGATTTGTATATTTCACCTTTTGAGATTATAATCAGCAAGTGTCAGCCTCCGCAAGCCTGATGTGCACTGGGACCCTGACCAGAAAGAATTTCTGTGCCTCTAACAATAAGGGTCAGATATGGACTGCTGGAGACTTTGTCAATATAAATGTCACCTTGCGAGGTCCCTTAAAGGCCTTCCCAGCCTTCTGCCAAACTCATTGTGTGCCTTGCACTCCAACTTCTGCAATTTACATTATTTTAACTTTCATATTGCAGGGAGATTGCATATCTGTTTCTCTGCTCTACTGTAAACTTACTGAGAACAGGCTATATCTGTTAATCTTTACCTCTCAAATGCCTGAAACAGTATCTGGCATGGATGAAGCATTCAATACATGTTTGCTGAATGACTGAAATGACCTCACTAAGATGACTGTGAATAAGTGGTAAATTCCTGACTCTAAACCCAGATCTTGTGACTACAAATCCCTTGTTTGGTTTCTGTAGACTTTGGTTGAAGCAAGGCGATTGTGTCTCATTTCTTTACCTAAGGCTAGGAGAATCATTACTAGTCCTGGGAGACATCAATCCTGATGAAGTGCTGAAAAGTACAGTCCAAGGCTTTGGTGACAGAAAACAACAACAACAGCAGCAACAACAAAAGAACCCAAATTCATATTGTTAGTTCATTCAGTAAGATCGTCTTCATCACCAATGAGTGCTATTTTTGCCTGGGAGAATTTTTTTTTTTTTTTGAGATGGAGTCTCACTTTGTCGCCAGGCTGGAGTGCAGTGGCATGATCTCAGCTCACTGCAACCTCCGCCTCTGGGGTTCAAGCAATTCTCTTGCCTCAGCCTCCCTAGTAGCTGGGAATACAGGCACACGCCACCACACACAGATAATTTTTGTATTTTTAGTAGAGACGGCCATGTTGGCCAGGATGGTCTCCATCTCCTGACCTGGTGATCCTCCAGCCTCGGCCTCCCAAAGTGCCAGGTCTACAGGCATGAACCACCGTGCCGGGAGAGAATGTTGATTTTTTTCTAATGAGCATGCAAGTATATTAATCTCACTTTAAGTGTAAATTTTAGATCCTTCTTGCAGAATAACATTTGACCTAATTTTTGTCTAAGGAATGAATTGCCATCGCATTGTGGCCCGCAGGCAGAAAACAGCTCATAGGAAAAATAAAGACAAACAACCCTGTGAAGAAAATGAGCATTTGATCTACCACATACACAGAGGTCCTTATTAAGAAGAGGAAATGTTTTTTCCAGGTTCTGTGTTCAGGAGTCATACTTTTTTTAGTTGGTTGTTTGAATCTATCTGAAACACAGTATTCCTCAAACAGAACAACCCTCCGTTTCGAAAGACAATGGAAATGACTGAGGCCTCAATTTTCTTTTTCTTTTTTTTTTCTTTCTTTGAGACGGAGTCTTGCTCTGTCGCCCAGGCTGCAGTGCAGTGGCGTGATCTCAGCTCACTGCAAGCTCCACCTCCCGGGTTCACGCCATTCTCCTGCCTCAGCCTCCCAAGTAGCTGGGACTACAGGCGCCCGCTACCAAGCCCAGCTAATTTTTTGTATTTTTAGTAGAGACGGGGGTTTCACTGTGTTAGCCAGGATGGTCTCGATCTCCTGACCTCGTGATCCGCCCGCCTCGGCCTCCCAAAGTGCTGGGATTACAGGCGTGAGCCACCGCGCCCGGCCCCGAGGCCTCAATTTTCAAAGGTTGACGATTCTGAGATTTTCCTTGCCGCTGCAGGGTCCTTTTCTGCAGGCAAATTGTTCAGGAAAACAAGGTCTCTGTCTCTGGTCATTAGTGAAGATGACAATCCTCTGGGTACTTCTGGCTTACTTCTCAAATAAATACCAGCATTTTGTTTAGATTGGCCAAAGGCATATCACTGTTCTTTCACCACAGCTGCTGAGAGTTGGTTGAAGTGAACAGCCAGTCGTGGAACGTAGGATCTTGAAAGCCTTAGTGCTGGCGATGGTTACAGTAAAAACCCAGCAGGAAGTGGGATTCGCTGTCATCACAGGACTCCTGTATATTTGGTTGATCATAGATTTGCATTTGGTCCTGCAATTATTTTTCAGATAATTTAAGAAAGGATGACTTTGGGCCGGGCACAGTGGCTCATGCCTGTAATCCCAGCACTTTGGGAGGCCGAGGCGAGTGGATCACGAGGTCAGGAGATCGAGAAGACCATCCTGGCTAACACGGTGAAACACCACGTCTACTAAAAATACAAAAAATTAGCGTGGCGTGGTGGCAGGCGCCTGCAGTCCCAGCTACTCGGGAGGCTGAGGCAGGAGAATCGCTTGAACCCGGGAGGTAGAGCTTGCAGTGAGCCGAGATCGCGCCACTGCACTCCAGCCTGGGCGACAGAGCGAGACCCATGTCTCAGAGAAAAAAAAAAAAAAAAAAAAAGGGTGAATTTTAGATTTAAGCTTAAGTAGACAGTGACTTAATGAGTCGAATGGACCAAACAATTCTACTCCCCTAGGGTCCCAAGAAGATAGGGCTGTAATTGAATTTAGATTCACCGAGCTTTTCCACTGCTTGCCTCTCTTAAAACCATCATTATTAAAGATATATGTTACCTTTAGTCACAGTCTTCTTCCAATTTAGCAGCTTTTGTTTGTGACTATCAATTTTAAAGTTTACATGCCCTGGGCTCTAAGGCTCTGGAATTAAAAGAACCAGGAATCACTCTAAGCCATTTTGCCAGGAAGTAACCAAAGTAAGAAATCTTTAATTAATGTTTTTATTCTCAGATAATACTGTTCTTATGACATTTTCAGATTCTGAGCCAATTTTTTTATTTTAATTTTTTTAAACTTTTCATTTTATTTTAGATTCAGGGGGTATATGTCCAGGCTTGTTACAAGGGTACATTGTATTATGCCGAGGTTTGGGCTTCTATTAATCCCATTCCCCAGATAGTGAACATAGTACCCAATAGGAAGCTTCTCAGCCGCTACCTCCCTTCCTCCCTCCCTTCTTCTGGAGTTCCCAGTGTCTGCTGTTCCCATCTTTATGACCCCGTGAACCCAAAATTTAGCTCCCACTTATAAATGAGAACATGCGATATTTTATTTTCTGTTTCTGTGTTAATTCGCTTAGGATAATGGCCTCCAACGGCATCAATATTGCTGCAAAAGACATAATTTTAGGGTTTGTTTTTTGTCTCATAGAGACAGGGACTTTTCCCGTCTCCCAGGCTAGCGTGCATTGATATAATCATAACTCACTGCAGCCTCAAACTTCTGGGCTGAAGAGATCCTCTGGCCTCAGCCTCCTGAAAAGCTGGAACTACAGACATGCACCACCACACCCAGCTAGTCTCAAACTCCTGGAGTCAAGCCATCCTCCTGCCTAGGCCTCCCAGCATGCCGGAATTACAGGCATGGGCTATGGCACCCGGCCAATTTTGTTTTTTATGGCTGTGTAGTATTTCATGGTGTATGTATACCACATTTTCTTTATCCAGTTCACCATTGATAGGCACCTAGGTTGATTACATGTCTTTACTATTGTGAATAATGTTGCGATAAACATAAGTACATGTGTCCTTTTGGTAGAATGATTAATTTCCTTTGAGTGTATACGCAGTAACGGGATTGCTGGGTCGAATGGTAGTTCTATGTATTTTCAGTTCTTTGAGAAATCTGCAAACTGCTTTCCACAGGGGCTGTACTAATTTGCATTCCCACCACAATGTATATTCCCTTTTCTCTACAACCTTGCCAACAGCTGATATTTTTTGACTTTTTAATAACAGCGATTCTGACTGGTGTGAGATACTATCCCATTGTAGTTTTGGCTTGCATCTCTCTGATGCAAGTCAAAATGTTGAGCATTGTTTCATACGTTTCTTGCCTCTTGTATGTCTTTTGAGAAGTGTTTGTTCCCATCCTTTGCCCACTTTTTAATGGGCCTGTTTTATTTTTTCTTGTTAATTAGTTTAAGTTCCTTACAGATTCTGGATATTAGACCCTTGTTGGATGCATAGTTTGCAAATATTTTCTTCCATTCTGTAGGTTGTCTGTTTACTCAGTTGAGTTTCTTTTGCTGTGTAGAAACTGAGCACAATTTTTAAAAGTTAGGTATTCGGGAAGTCCCTGGACAAAAATTCATGCATCTAACAGTGATATTTCCTTAGGTACACAACAAAGCATTCTATCCTGATTTGATAGAAATAAGGGAAAATGCTAACAAGGTACAAACATCCTCTGAGACAAGTTGTTCAACCAAAAATACATCCTATTAGCCTGGCCTACTACCCTACATCTGAGGGAATGAAATAAAAAAGAAACATACACATTTCCATGACAAAGCTTTAAGCAGATTTTGGAGAAATGGGTACTTTGGGCATTTATTCTTCCATTTTAAATGAATCGATCAAAGTAGTACATTGCTACTTTCCCTCAAAAGGATTTCCGTCGTCTCAGAATAAAAAGTTAAATTTCCTAAGACATTGAAGGTTTTTCACGGCATAACTCTAGGTTACGTTTTGCTTCCCACTATAGCCTTATATACAACCATAACCCAGTCACCTGGGGTTGTCAATACATGTAGTTCCACCTATACATATTGACAACTCCTGTATGTCTTTTTTTTTTTTTTTTGAGACAGAGTCTTGCTCTGTCTCCCAGGCTGGAGTACAGGGGCACAATCTCGGCTCACTGCAAGTTCCGCCTCCCAGGTTCATGCCATTCTCCTGCCTCAGCCTCCTGAGTAGCTGGGATTACAGGTGCCCGCCACCACGCCCGGCTAAATTTTTTGTATTTTTTTAGTAGAGACAGGATTTCACCGTGTTAGCCAGGATGGTCCTATATGTCTTCGTTCCTGCTGTTACCCCAGTCAGGAATATTCATGCCCTAAACATCTACCTATTGACATCATATTAATTTTGTAAAGTCTCTTGTAAGTACCTTCTCATCCACGAAGCCCTCTGATATGGTTTGGCTGTGTCCCCACCCAAATCTTATCTTGAATTGTATACAGCTCCCATAATCCCCGCATGTCGTGGGAGGGACCAGGTAGAGAGAACTGAATCATGGGGGCAGTTTTCCCCATCCTACTCTCATGATAGTGAGTTAGTTCTCACAAGAGCTGATGGCTTTATAAGGGGCTTCCCCCTTCACTGGGCACTCATTCTCCCTCCTGCCACCCTGTGAAGAGGAGCCTTCTACCACGATTGTAAGTTTCCTGAGGCTTCCCCAGAAATGAGGAACCATGAGTCAATCAAACCTCTTTCCTTTATAAATTACCCAGTCTTGGGTATATCTTTATTAGCAGTGTGAGAACGGACTAATACACCCTCTCTGTTCCTTTCATTCGGAATAAATTGTCCTTATTTTCACTCTCTCAGCACATTATTTGAATCCCTACTTAGCATTTAAAAAAATTGTCTTGTCTCATGACATGACATGCCAACCAGAGTTAACAAATAGATCTTATCTCCTGTGCCAAATCCAGCTTCTTTTGCCTGTCTAGGTGTTTTGTTGGAGATTCTGAAGCTGCATCCATGAATAGGAAAGAAAAAAAAGTCTGCAAGGGACCCTGGAGCAGGGCAGTGGCAGCACATGTGACGTAGGTTTACCATTTCTGCAAGAGACTACACTTTTTGAGCCCAGGATTGTTTTTTATTCAATTTTATACATTTTACAATGTTTGTTTCTTGACAGTAGGTACTTAATATGTGCCTTTTGAATAAATTGAATTGAAATAGGCAGTGCTGGAGACTTAGGTTAGAAGTAAGGCTGGACTACTGATGCTTCAGGTTGCAATAAGATAGCAAAGGTTCTCATAGGAGCGAAGGCACCTAGAGATTTTAGGACCTAGGTTACAATTTCTTCACATAGGATGCATTATGCCCAGTGCTGACAAAGGAAGGTGATGAATTTGGGTATTCAACAGATCCGGAGTCAATGACTTCCAGAGATTGCCATGATTTCAGCATGCTTGGAGAAGGAGTTTGTATCCTAAAAGCAAGTTCTATAAGCTTTGCTGTCATAAACGATCAGATTGAGGAATGATATTTTTGTAACATCAGTGCCCTCTTTGAATACTTTCTGAGCAACGTTTACTTTTTTCATTTCCTACCAGCAATGATTGTATGCTTTTGTGATCCACTGAGAAGCATATATCACAGAAAGCTTTCCAGGATATTGGAAGGCTTTAGGCCACAGACCTAGGGGGCTTTTCAGGGTTTTTGTATGCTGCCTAGAAATATATCAGTAAATATAAATATAAAGAGATATCAGAGATCATCTGGTCTGACTCTGTTTTGACAGGTGAAAGAAACAGAGTCCAGGAAAGCGAGCTGTCGTGCTCAATTCTGCCACTTTGAGTAATGGCAGATTCAGAATCTGGTTCCTGACTTCTGCTGTACCATCCCATTCTGCCTTCCTCCATATTTCTATGTCTGGTATTATTATTTCTTAAGTTGGGTTCTTCTGATTGAGACTATGACTTTCTTTGGTAAGATTTTTGTTGTTTTATGTTGTTAGATGTGTTTGTTTTTACAGGATAGGGAGGAAGAAAAGGAGAAAGGCATGGGTCAGCCCCAGCTCTGGGCCATTGCTTGGCCCTCGTCAATTTACTGGTACTTTAAATTGGCTTCACAATTATTTCTCTTAGGGCCTCAATACCTCTTACCACATAGTAGAACATGATAAAAATGTTTTTCGGCCTAGCATGGTGGCTCACGCCTGTAATCCTAGCACTGTGGGAGGCCGAGGAGGCGGAATCACCTGAGGTCAGGAGTTTGAGACCAGCCTGGCCAACATGGCAAAACCCCGTCTCTACTAAAAATACAAAAGTTAGCTGGGCGTGTTGGCGCGTACCTGTAATCTCAGCTAGTCAGGAAGCTGAGGTAGGAGAATCGCTTGAACCCAGGAGGTGGAGGTTGCAGTGAGCCGAAATCACACCACTGCACTCCAGTCTGGGTAACAGAGAGAGACTCTGCCTTAAATAATAATAATAAATAAAATAAAATAATAAAATAATAAAATAAAAATGTTGTTTTTCAGTGGTGGTACCAAAGATCTGGAATACATGACAAAAGAAAACATTCGGCAGAGCAATGCCTGATTATGTAAGATTTTTATTTTTTAAAGGAAAATTCAGAGTTTAAAATTCCAACCGCTTTAGAATATGTAGAATCTATTAGATTATTAAGGATTTTGGAAATCAAAGTAGAAGCACGTGAAGTCTGTGTAATTACATATATGCCGGACTCTATTCCAACCCAGCTTTCCCATTGCTGTGCATGATGAGTTACTGGGTGCTTGTGTAATTAAGGATAAAATGGAACCTTTTATTGCATTAGACTGTTATTTCTCATGTCTGTTTCTCTCAGGAAATTTGTAGGCTGTTGGCTGAATGAAAGGCAAAATCTGAGTATTGTTGGATACCCTTGTGGTAACATTTTCTAATGCCATCAAAACCCACTGCTATTCTCAACAGCACTGCATTTCCTTGCATTCCCTTATTAATGTCCTAGATTGTTATTTAAATGTTCACCTGTGTATTGTTTCCCAAGCATCCCTTGAACTAGGCTATTTAAAGTTCAAAGCCTCACTTTATACTTGTTGCATCCATTGCTCAGCACCCACTTCCCTGGTACAATTTTTGTTGATCGGTCTGGCCAAGGACATGTCCGATTTTCTAAATCTATTGCCTTTTTATGAGTTTGCAATAATTATGTCCAGTTTATGGAATCAGGGTGAGGCAGAATTTTTCAGATGTGTGAACACATGAACTCTCTTAAAATTGGGAAGACTTAGATATACTACATAGGTGTATGAAAACGTTGGAATATAGTTATGGGTTTAATTATGTCCCCCACTCTAAGAAGACATATCGAAGTCCTGAATTCCAGTACCTTGGAATGTGATCTTATTTGGAAACAGGGTCTTGGCAGACTTAAGGGAGTTAAGTTGAGGTCATGAAGGTGGGACCTAATCCAATACAATTGGAGTTCTTATAAGGAGAGAAGAAGAGACACAGAGGCATGTGCAGGAAGAGGGTGTGAAGACACACAGGGAAAAGACAGCCATGTAACTGGGATGATGCATTTATAAGCCCAGAAATGCCAAGGACTGCCAAACATCAGAAGCTGGAAGAGGCAAGGGAGGCTCCTCCCCTAGAGCCATTAGATAGAGCATGGCCCTTCTGACACCTTGGTTTCAGACTGAGACAATACATTTCTATGATTTTAAGCCACTCAGATTTTGGTACTTTGTTACAGCAGTCCTGGGAAACAAATACCAAGACTGAATGAGGCCAAAGGCCACTGGAGACCCAACTGGGAAAGAGTGATTTTCTGCTAAAGTCAGAACAAATGATGAAGAAGTAAAGTTTCCCTTCCCCAGGCAATGCCATACAGAAGGGATGGCAAAAAATTTCATCTTGTGTGCAAAGTTGATTAACTAGCAGCGGCTCCCTGGAGCAAGACAGAAGGAGGACTTTGCATCTGCAGGTGGGCCTGATGGGCAAGAGTGCAGGCATTGATCAGCAGTATCTGTGGTGAATGTAGATGAGGTAGGAGTTAGACTGTAGGCTAAGGCAGCAGTAACCATTGTTATTCTGGTGACTTCTTGGAAGTTGTGACGGAAGAAGGAGAGCCAATATCTGGCATAGGCTTTGGGATAAGAATAGGGAGTAGACATGAAGAGGTAAAATTTGAATGAGGAAAGAGGGAAAAAAGAATTCATGACGATTCCAAGTTTCAGTCCATGCAGTCAAATACCATGACATGACAGGAGAAAGGACATAGAAGACAAGAAATCCTATCAGATCTCAAAGCCAGAGCAGGAAAAAGAAGCAGGCATTAATTTTTGTAGCATGGAGTCACCCAGGAAATCTCAGTGACGAAGCAATGTATGGCTCACCTAATTTTGAATAAATATGGCTTTATTTATTTTCTGGAAATTAAAACCTCCTACCGTAAGGTTTAATAAATAATTAATTAATGGTTTAATTAATATAATTCTTGGGGCTATGAATTGTGCACTTTTGTTTTATATTTCAAATATTCCTAGGAATTCCGGAGGGAAAAGAAGAAAGACATTTCCCTCATTATTATTCATTATCTGGAGGATGGGAAAACTACTAAATGTTGCACAGATGATGGTTTATGACATCATAGTTCATGGGACCTGAACTATGCCAGGCCTCATCGGTTCTGCAAAGCAATGAAATCATAACATCAGCAAAATCTCAAAATTCCCTAGCTCTTGCACTTCCTGCCCATATGGACTCTGTGCCAGCCCCAGGCTGTCTGACCTACATGCTCACAGTCTGTCCACTACCATTACTGTGTGCTATCTAGACTATTTTTTCTCTTCCAATCAGACCCATCATCCATGTCTCCAAAGAGTTCGGCCTGAAGCTCCTTTCCACAGGGGGTTGCAGACCTCTCAGCATCCTCTCATTCCCCGACATAGGATACCTTCTCTTCCTGGCAAGTACATGTGTTCATACAAGGAAATGAAGGTCTGGCTGACCGAATCACCAACGTGGGACCTCACCACACTGAAGCCTAAGCGCTTTATTGTTAATTGTGAGGGCTCTGTTGTTAAGTCTTCCAGAACTACTGGCAATGTGCCAAGGCCTTCCTAATTGGCTCATTCTTTCACACGCTCCTAGGGAGCTTCTGTCCTTGCTCTTATGTTGGGAAAACTGCAGCGTGTAACTCAGAGCAGTCTCCTCATGCCACACTGGAGACTTCCTGCTGGGGAGAGGGGGCATCCATGTCACCTTTAGAGAACTTGCACTGTGAAATGAATCAGGTGACACCTGCAAAGTCATTTGACTTCTGTTTAAGAAGAATAGTGCCTGTCTTTGAAATTCAAGAAAGAACAATCATTGATACTGGGAGGCAATAAGATTAAATGTGCTTTGAGAAATGAAAAAAAAAAAAGACTGATTTCCTTGGCATTTTAGTAGTTCTAACGAATGTCCTTTGATTGTCAGCCATCGATCCAAGAATTTACAACCCTTTCTTAAAAAAAGAAAAAAAAAATTGCTTCCTTTAAATTGAGGTAGATTTCTTTCTCAGGGGAGTTCATTTAGTGTTCTCTGACAGCAGAAAGCCATTTGAAAAAACATTCAGAACCAGAAACCTAGCTATTTTCCTCATTTTTGTTCAAGTTCCCAAGTCTTATTTTCAAAGTGATCAGTAACACTGAAATGTTTATCAGGATGTGGAAGAAAAACCTATTAAATGTCATTTAAAGTGAGATAATCTTCAGGCATGTTGCAAACCAATTGTCTTGAGAAACCTTTTATCAAATGCCCCTCCCCCCCTTTCTAAATGAAATGCTATTAAATCTCCAAATAAAAATCTCTACGAGTTACATTAGATTTTTAATAGAAATGAGATTGGCGCCTTGATTCAGTCTAATGGAGCCTAAAGAAGCTTGGGAAAAAATGATAGTAGGAGAAAAGAAAAATGAGCAAGTACTCTTATGTGTATTTGTGTTTATAGAAAATCTTGTAGTTTAACATATGTATATGCACATATGTGTATATTGGTAAGAGTATGTCAGAGAAAATGGACAAATCTTGATCTTCCATTAGCGAGTGATCATTTCTGATGGTTAAGATAAAAATGTTAGCCCACAGGCTTGATTTCTTGTGTGGGTTGGTTAGTTACTCTGTTTATAACCAATATGTGCTATTGGTCTAGCCTAGTTATGGATGGATTAATGAAAATCTTGGTGCACTGCATCGAGGATAATATTTGGTTATCATGGATCATTTATTATCCTTTTCTTCTTCATCATGTTCAATTCTAGCACTGCCCAATGATCACCTGTTGTCTCAGGAAAGGTTGTTCTTCTAACCACATCGAGTTGGTGAGATATATCAAAGTTCAAATAAAAGATAATATACAGGAAATAGTGAATATTTTCAAAACCTCAGTTAACTGGTATCAGTGAGATAGAAATTGTTTCAAAGGGGCAAATTTTGAGGAGTTTTGTTCCTTTAAGCCTTAGCTTTAATTTCTTAAAATTAATTTTGGATGGAAACATCTCAAAATATATTAGCTGTTTTCCTGCCTTTGGAAACACAGCATCTTGAATGTAAAGCAGCACTTTTTAAATAGTTTATTACCATGAATCTTAATTAGGATACTGTGCCACTGAAACATCTTGGGATGTATTCAGCAATTTTTTTCTTATACTAGATGGCTGCAAGCTGCTGTTCTCATTGAGGTAGTATGATTGTTTTCATTGATTTTCTGTTTTCTTTGGGCTAACAGTTTCTAGCCACTGCAAATATTAATACTAATACTAAAATCAATACTAATAACGAAATGTGTTGGATTTACATGTAAATTAACATTCATAGATTCTCAGTAAGTATTGAGAAGTACTGTGCTTATGATTAATGAGCTTTGTGTCATATAATTTGACTACTCAAAGACCTTTGGGGTTTGTTTCTTGGTTTTTTGACTCTTTTGTCATAGATGAGATTGCTGAATCTTTAGTTTACAAATAGTGAGTGGCTATTATTTATCCGTATCCATCTACCTACCTACCTATCTATATCTGTATATTTATACATATATGTATATAATGCTGGTGTTAAAAATGACATCTATGAATGTGATTATGCCAGGTGTGGTCGAATTACCTACAACTATGAAGACCATGCAGCAACATAAAATGCTTGTAAGAGAACATTATCTTTAACAAAAGAAAAAAAAGCAAGTTGCTGCTGGGAGCAGTGGCTCACGCCTATAATCCCAGCTCTTTGGGAGGCCAACGCGGGCAGATCCCTTGAGTTCAGGAGTTTGAGACCAGCCTGGGCTACATGGCGAAACACCATCTCTACAAAAAAAAACAAAGAAAAAAATTAGCATGGTGTGTGGCGTGTGTCCTAGCTGTGGTCCTAGCTACTCAGGAAGCTGAGGTGGGAAGATTGCTTGAGCATGGGAGGCGGAAGCTGCAGTGAGCTGAGATTGGGCCACTGCACTCCAGCCTGGGTGGCAGAGTGAGACCCTGTCTCAATAAAAACAAAAATAAAAATAAAAAGCAAGTTGTTCAGTGGTATACAAACTGTAGTTGCAATTATCACAAATCTCCTAAGGCTACAAAAAAAAAAAGGACGAAATAAGCATTATTAAGGTGATGATGTTATACATTCCTATATTTCCAAAATTCCTGTAAGATTAAGATTACTTCAAAAGTTAACAAGCAAATATATGACTAAAAAGCTCAGTAAGAGCCAAATGTTCCTACCACACCTTACACCTAAGAAATCTGGTTTGGTTTGTAAGTAACATCAGTGCATGCCTTGCAGCTCTGAATCTTAGACTCAAGGTCTACTCAGTTTTGTTAGGAAACATCTGCCCATAAAGTTTATTACCTAACAGTAAGGATCCTTAAGATGCTGAAAGAAAATTGGGTTTATTAGAACACAGAGACCTTAAAACTGTCACTATTTTGAAGGAAATTTGCAGTATTATCTCAAGAAAAGTATCTGACATGTGTTGGTACCAACTTAAAATTTTCCATTTACAGAATAGTTAAGATTATATTCTCTATATCAGCCATCAACATTTATCAATCCATTCATTGATAACTATTGATAAATGCACATGCTTACTAAGCTCTCATTATGTGCCAAGCAGTCCACTGGGCACACTGACCAACAATTAAATATCAACATGTGGCTAAAGCCATCCTTCCAAGTGGAGAGTGAAAGTCTTCATGTTATGTGTCTGGAACTCTGTTTGTTTGTTTTTAAAGAAATGGCTTCAGTATCATTATCAGTTCCCTCCTCTCCAGTTTTGCTAACTGCAAACAAATTACATTTAAACTATTCACCTTGCCAGTTTGGTTTAGGAATTGGCAGGGAAGAGAGAGATGCATACTTTCAGCAGGTGCATGAAATCTGCACCCAATTAAATTGCTTACTTTGTCAGACGAAATGTTAAGGACAGTAAGGGAGCTATTTTAAACAAAGAAGTCAAAGTTACTCCTGCCGAACCTAAGAGAATATTGCCTTCTGGTGAGACAAATCACCTTTTAAAAGGAATAAGATAACGTACATTGCAGGGACACATGTGCACAATTCCGTATCAGAGCCCACAAAAGGAACTTAATAAAGCACAGAATTCTGGCACTCAGATGTGCAGGGAGCACACTAAAGAGATGCATTAACGTCAGTCTATCTTCCTTTCGGAGGTATTTTTTTGGTAAACAGTACACAAATGCCTTATATATGATAATAATCTCAGCACATTAGACTGTCTCGGTGCTGAACAGAAATAGTAATCCCTGAGGGGAAATACCTGCTGTGCTATGGATGATAATGCTGCCATCTGATGCTGCAAAGCAGCAGAAAGAATGCCCAGCACGGAGGTTGGAGGGGGGGTTCACAATGACATCTTGGCACTCTTCTCCTTTCTCTCTGCAAAAGAATGAGCAAGCACCTGGCAGTGGAGACTGAAATGCAAAGGAGAGAGTGGGGAAGGATTTACAAAAGATCTGCTGGCCTGTGTGATGGGTAACACTTATGCATCAAACGATCTGATGAGGAAGAAAAGAGACCGAAATAACTGAGGGCACTTCTCCACTTTCCCTCTTATAAATCATGCATTGATATATAAGCAGCCCAAACACATAATCACGCTGTAAGTTTTTTAAAAACCCACAATTTTGAAAAATGTCGATCCAACACTCAGATGCAGATGTGCATAAATGTACACACAAACACACACATGTTACATGTATACCATTATGGTTTTATTTAACTTTTTTTCTTCAAAATCTTATACCAGAGGAGAATGGAAACATAATAGGTGGCCTTTCTGTAACCAGTTAATTTGTGGTTATCTGTTGCTGCTCAAGTATTTATGTTGTTATTTGTTCCCACCACTAGAGGGCTAAGCAGAGGTGACAGGTTTTTCTTCTAGGTCCGGGGATTGCTTTTAACAGTAGCCCAATTTCCTCCCCAAGCCACTTTCCCATCGTTTCTTTAGTGGTACTTTCTGCTGCTGGCTTGCTTGCTTTTCTTTTTTCCTTTCACCTTTAATTCTTTCCTCCTACTTCAAATACTTCTGGAAACATTGCAGGCTCGAAGGCAGATGTTCCATCTCGTATTTCTCCATGCTTTATAATGCAGTGTTTGCGGAGAGTAATAAACTCTAACAGTTATTGAACACTTGCCTACCAAAATATAAACTCCCTAGAGCAAGGAACTGGTTTGTGTGCTTTACCTCAGTGTCCCGTATGCATAGAACTTTGCCCAGTACATCATAAAAGGCATCAGGACCTGGGTGCCTTAACCTACATTTTCTCTGAGCCTCACAGTGCGGTAGTTGCTTCTCGTTAATGTTTTATTTTTTTTTATTTATTTGTGTTTTTTTTGTGGGGGGGATAGGGTCTTGCTCTGTCACTCAGGCTGGAGTGCGGCGGTGTGATCACAGCTCATTGCAGTCTCAACTTCCTGGGCTCAAGGGGTTCTCCTGCTTCAGCCTCCTAAGTAGCTGGGAGGACAGGTGTGTACTGCTACATCTGGCTAACGTTTTAAAATTTTTTGTAGAGATGGAACCTTGCTATGTTGCCCAGGCTGATCTCAAACTCCTGGCCTCAAGTGATTATCCTGCCTCAGCTACTCAATGTGCTGGGATTACAGGTATGAGCCACTGTGCTTGGCCCGATTCTTGTTAAATTTTAAATCTCATTTAATGTAAGAGGAACCTGGGGTTCAGAGACACCAACTAAGAAATAACTTTTATTTTCATGTCTTCAAAGATTGACTCAAAGTGATTATTGCTCAAGGTCACGTAGCAAGTAAGGATAGAACTGAAATTTATACCTATGTCTGTTTGACTTTAAAACTTATTTTGTTTCTACTGCACTGCATCGATGCAAAGAAACGAACGACTTTTATGACCAGCTAAAACACTGTATACAAATATTAATACAGACTTAACCTGTTTTCAGTGAAGAGCAAAGGGAACTTTATTGATTGATAGTCTACCACATGTCATACCTACAGATATGAAGTCTGTTACTCATGCCATCTCCTTCATTTAATGTCAGTTTACCATCTTTGAATACTCAAAGTTAACCATCTTTGAATATCTGCAAAGGCCGGGCGCGGTGGCTCAAGCCTGTAATCCCAGCACTTTGGGAGGCCGAGGTGGGCGGATCACAAGGTCAGGAGATTGAGACCATCCTGGCTAACACGGTGAAACCCCGTCTCTACTAAAAATACAAAAAATTAGCCAGGCGTGGTGGCGGGCGCCTGTAGTCCCAGCTACTCGGGAGGCTGAGGCAGGAGAATGGCGTGAACCCGGGAGGCGGAGCTTGCAGTGAGCCGAGATCGCGCCACTGCACTCCAGCCTGGGGGACAGAGCAAGACTCCGTCTCAAAAAAAAAAAAAAAAAAGAAATGAATATCTGCAAAGCTCAAGTTGCCCATGTGGGTCTGAAATCCTTCACTTTATTCTCATTGGCATTGAGAAGAAGTTGTCAATTTGTGATGCATAGTTTAACACATTATTTATGAGGAATCAATGGTTTCCAAGCAACTGGTTTGCTCATCAGCTTCAAAAGAAATAGGTATTTCTAGGTAAAGCAATCTTTCTATCTGTTTATTTGTTTATCTGTCTAGATACACACACACACGTGCATAACTGCTATTTTCTACTCTCTGGGCTCTGCTCTCCCGACCTGCCACCCCCAACCTTCAAGCTTCTACACCAGATTCTAGACCTCCTCATTTGTGTCTCCTTTTTTCCTTCTAGGCTGTCATAAAATTGTCACTGACATGGGAAGCAATGAAAAGAAAGTGAACCAAAAGACTAGACAGTTCAGGCACCTGCTGTCCAAACATCCGGAGCTAAAGTCCTTATTGGAGCTACAGAAATAACTTTTATTTTCATGTCTTCAAAGATCGACTCAAAGTGATTATTGCTCTTAAGTAATAATAGAAAAGTTTTGAATATTTTCCTTGCTGTAGGGAATTTTAACAAGAGAAAAGAGTCCTAGCTCCCACATTAAGATACTTGTACCATCAAAACATCAACTCAAAGTCTTCCTACATTCCAATGACAAAAAGAAACTGCTAAGAAAATGTTTAATTTAGCTAGCATATAAAGGGGAGATAAGTCAAATTGCGACCTCCAAAACAATTATAATTATGTGCTTGATGTCCACCTAATGGTTACATTGACATTCTTTAAATAATCAATAGGTACATTACATTAATGTTGATTTTGCAAGATTTAGAAAAAAACACCTTTAGGCCAGGTGTGGTAGCTCACACCTATAATCTCAGCACTTGGAAGGCCAAGGCGTGGGATTGCTTGAGGCCAAGAGTTTGAGACCAGCCTTGGCAACAGAGTGAGACCCTGTCTCTAACAACAGCAACAAAAAATCAGCTGGGCATGATGGTATTTGCCTACAGTCCCAGCTACTCAGGGGGCTGAGGTGGGAGGATCACCTAGGCCCAGGAGGTGGAGGCTGCAGTGAGCCTTGATCACACCACTGCACTCCAGCCTGAGTGAGAGTGAGACCGTGTCTCAAAATAAAAAAAAAACAAAAAACCTTTACTGTTTAAATGCATTGATTAAAATGTGTTTTACTATTTGAAATAATTTCAATATTATAAATTACATCATTTCAACAGTTCATCAGTAATTTATGACATTGACCCATTGGGCAAAATTACACAGCCTCCGACTTACAACATTGTCCTTACAGGAAAATACGACACCCTTACTATCATATGTTTTCCCCAGTAACATTGGCAAAGTTGAAGACTGTCTATGTAGTGTGTCAAACTGAGAGAAGTGACACTCACGAGTCATGAAATTATGCTTTAAATAATCAAGTTAACTGTATCTGAATAATGCAAATTACTCATTGGGATGTTTTCAGAAATTTTTCAATAGAAGTTTTAAGGGTAGAACATAAAACAGGCATCATTTGTTCTCATTAAATATAGATTTTTTTCCAATGTTATTTTGCAGTTATTTTTATTTTATTTATATATGCCTTATATTAAAAGGTAGAAAAACAGTTGTCTTAGAATGAATCTCCTTATTACTAGTGGCATAAAAATAACATGATTATTTTCAGTGATGCCACAAACTTGTACAGATTCAAGATGAGATCAAAAATTCTAAAGGGCATTCTTTAATTTTTTTTTAAATAAAGGTATAAGAAGCCCTTGGACAACTGAAATAAGCTGCTTAATTAAATGATAATATCATAGAAAAGAACATTGTCAGAGGTTAAGATTCCCACAACAGATACTCCAGATAAAGCAGGATAATTATCAGAATGATTTTTGGTATAAACTTGAAATGTTTACTGTACAGGTTCTTGGCCAACTCTTTTAATTCTTTAAATAGAACACTGATTTTTGAAACTATCATTTCTAGTCTCCCTTTTTGATAGCTAGATAGCTACAGTAAACATTGAAATGCTGAATTATCCCGTTTGACTAATATTTCTTCCTGAGCATGCTGGAAATTTGATTTTCCATTTAGTCATCAGCATTTAAAAAATAATTCTTATCTTCCTAGTGATGTAACAAAAAAGAAAATCTTGATATCTAATGCTCAATTCATTTGTATAATGCTCTTCTCCCCTGCATTACAAGTACATGGAGCTGAGATATTATGAAGCCCCACTCATTTTAATCTTAATGAGTTTCCTAGAATTTAACAGGTTCAAGCTGGTGGCCTCTCAAATCATCCTAGTGCAACTATCGTAGGGGCACACTCTTTAAGTAGAATGATGTGATTCTGCAAAGCAAACAACAAAAAGGAGGAAGCAACACATTGGTCTAATGGAAAGAACAGGGTCTTAGGGTCAGGGCTCCATCTGACAACTTATTAAATGTGTGACCTTGGATGTATCATTTAACTTCTCCAAATCTCAGTTTTCTTATCTCATACCATAAGGAATTGCTGTGAGGATTAAGTAAAGTAACTCTATCCAAAGAGCTTAACGCAGTGCCTACTATGCAACAGACAGTAAAAAAACAAAGTTAGTTCTTATATTTCTCACTGCTTTAATGCAGCCAGGAGACCCTGTTTTAACGCAGCCAGGAGACCCTGTCCTGCGGAGTGCCACTTTTGTGAGTTCCATGTTCCCACTTAGACTCCTATTTAAGGTTGTGCCTCAGCATGGCTGAGAGAGTAACCATGCCATCCACAAAATCAACGCAACTGCTGAGGCTGTAGCAGTATGTCCTTATCAGCTCAATGCAACAAGCATCGCTTAAATACTTCCTTCATGCATAGTACTCTCCTTTAAAGAAGTGACAATATCCCTGGAAATTTGAAGAAAAAGAGCAAGAGAAAATGGTCACTGCCTTTGAATAGACATAAATTTGGGGGTGGACCTATGCACTTTCCTTTTGGTAGAGATAGTGAGAATTGTGCTGATGTATGGGTATAGGAAACCTATGTCTAAATTACCCATTTCTATCTAGGATTTTACTGAGAGCTGCATCATAAGGTCCCAGAAAGTTCCACTGCTGTGATACATTGCTGTTGCTTTTCCTGGATGAGAGAGTGGGTCCAGGCAGCAATACACAAAAGAGCTTCTGGCAGGCTCTCCTGTCTGGACTCTTTTTCTACAAGTTAATCCCTGGACACAGGCTCCACTAGCCCCTTTCTCATGGACACAAGCTGCATTTCTGTTATGTTTAGGTTGTGAGCATGATGGAGCAAGTTAACAGAACAAACGGGCAGTATTTATGTATCTATTTATTTATTTATTTTTATTTTATTTTATTTTTTTAAAGATGTATATTCTTTTATTTTCTTTTTTTTTATTTTTTTATTATACTTTCGGTTTTAGGGTACATGTGCACAATGTGCAGGTTTGTTACATATGTATCCATGTGCCATGTTGTTTTGCTGCACCCATTAACTTGTCATTTAGCATTAGGTATATCTCCTAATGCTGTCCCTCCCCCCTCCCCCCACCCCACAACAGTCCCCGGAGTGTGATGTTCCCCTTCCTGTGTCCATGAGTTCTCATTGTTCAATTCCCATCTATGAGTGAGAACATGCGGTGTTTGGTTTTTCGTCCTTGCGATAGTTTACTGAGAATGATGTTTTCCAGTTTCATCCATGTCCCTACAAAGGACATGAACTCATCATTTTTATGGCTGCATAGTATTCCATGGTGTATATGTGCCACATTTTCTTAATCCAGTCTATTGTTGTTGGACATTTGGGTTGGTTCCAACTCTTTGCTATTGTGAATAGTGCCGCAATAAACATACGTGTGCATGTGTCTTTATAGCAGCATGATTTATAGTCCTTTGGGTATATACCCAGTAATGGGATGGCTGGGTCAAATGGTATTTCCAGTTCTAGATCCCTGAGGAATTGCCACACTGACTTCCACAATGGTTGAACTAGTTTACAGTCCTACCAACAGTGTAAAAGTGTTCCTATTTCTCCACATCCTCTCCAGCACATGTTGTTTCCTGACTTTTTAATGATGGCTGTTCTAACTGGTGTGAGATGGTATCTCACTGTGGTTTTGATTTGCATTTCTCTGATGGCCAGTGATGATGAGCATTTTTTCATGTGTTTTTTGGCTGTATAAATGTCTTCTTTTGAGAAGTGTCTGTTCACCACCGATCCCACAGAAATACAATCTACCATCAGAGAATACTACAAACACCTCTACGCAAATAAACTAGAAAATCTAGAAGAAATGGATAAATTCCTCGACAAATACACCCTCCCAAGACTAAACCAGGAAGAAGTTGAATCTCTGAATAGACCAATAACAGGTTCTGAAATTGTGGCAATAATCAATAGCTTACCAACCAAAAAGAGTCCAGGACCTGATGGATTCACAGCTGAATTCTACCAGAGGTACAAGGAGGAACTGGTACCATTCCTTCTGAAACTATTCCAATCGATAGAAAAAGAGGGAATTTTCCCTAACACATTTTATGAAGCCAGCATTGTCCTGATACCAAAGCCTGGCAGAGACATAACCAAAAAAGAGAATATCAGACCAATATCCTTGATGAACATTGATGCAAAAATCCTCAATAAAATACTGGCAAACCGAATCCAGCAGCACATCAAAAAGCTTATCCACCATGATCAAGTGGGCTTCATCCCTGGGATGCAAGGCTGGTTCAACATATGCAAATCAATAAATGTAATCCAGCATATAAACAGAACCAAAGACAAAAACCACACGATTATCTCAATAGATGCAGAAAAGGCCTTTGACAAAATTCAACAACCCTTCATGCTAAAAACTCTCAATAAATTAGGTATTGATGGGACGTATCTCGAAATAATAAGAGCTATCTATGACAAACCCACAGCCAATATCATACTGAATGGGCAAAAACTGGAAGCATTCCCTTTGAAAACTGGCACAAGACAGGGACGCTTGCTTTCTTAGAACAATTCTTTCCTCTTTGTTACTAAAAGACAGTAATTTTAAAAGTATATAATTTATATCTCTAGCAATATTACACACATAGTATTTCAACTATCATTTCTAGAAATGAATCTTTAAGCTAAATGAGTCCAACTCTGGTATTTGTAATTTTTTTTTTTTTTTTTGAGACGGAGTCTCGCTCTGTCGCCCAGGCTGGAGTACAGTGGCGCGATCTCGGCTCACTGCAAGCTCCGCCTCCCGGGTTCATGCCATTCTCCTGCCTCAGCCTCTCCGAGTAGCTGGGACTACAGGCGCCCGCCACCACGCTCGGCTAATTTTTTTGTATTTTTAGTAGAGACGGGGTTTCACCGTGGTCTCGATCTCCTGACCTCATGATCCGCCCGCCTCGGCCTCCCAAAGTGCTGGGATTAAAGCATGAGCCACCGCGCCTGGCCCGGTATTTGTAATTTTTTATTATCATTCTTTACTGCATTGGTTCTGGAAAATCTGCAAAGATGCTATTATAGGACCAACAGGTTTGTGTGCCTGCTACACTGTAACAGACCAATTACACTGAGACAGCAGGGTTTGTAGCAGAGAAAGACTTTAATGATTGCAGGACACTCAGCAAAGAGATGGGAGCTCTCAAATCCATCTCCTCAAGGAGTTCTGGGCTGGTGTTTTAAAGAGGAACATAGAGGGGGAGGGGCTGGAAAATTGAGGTCATTGATTGGTTGGGGTAAGAGGGATGCAATCATCAGAATGTGGAAACTGCATTCCTTGATGAGCCAGCTTCTGGTGGGGTCCTTTAAACCAGCTGATGTCAGTAGTTTTACTCGCATGTAGGACCTAAAAGAACATCTCAAAGGGAAAACTTAACATTTCATGATGTTCAGGTTGTCATCTAGGGAGCAGTTAAAGGAAACTATAATTTTGTAGCTGGGTCTACATGATGCTAGGACAACGGGCACCAAACAACTGTGAGGAAGCAGGTCAGGGAGCAGCTGACCTAGCGATTAATGCTGAATGTGCTGCAGGCTTGGATTATGTTTATTTTTTCTTTCTCTCTTCTTCTCTGATTAATTTAATAAAGTTTACAGGGACAGTTTCAATGACAGTCTGATTAACACTTGAAGATGCCTCTTCACTTTCCAGTTCTCTAAATATTGCTGGAGGTGTTCCATTCTTCTATTTAGCCTAGTATCCTTTGTGCTATTGACATCAATAAAAGGATACAACAAGGGAATAATCCTGATAACAAATACTCAAAAGAATCCAAGTTTTTGACTTTGATTTCTTTAGGTTTACCAAACGGTGCCACCAAAAGAATTCAGGTAAATTGCTTGTCCAATGGAAAAAGAAAATCTTGTTCCATCATTTGTCCTGAAATTGAAACTGAAAAAAGAAACAGAGTTGGCAGGAGAGAGAAGAGGGAGACAGCAGTTGAGACTCAGTACCAGGCTGATACTTCACATTTTAAGGCTCTGTGGGTGCACTTTCTGATGCCTTTAGAAGTCAGGTGAGGCTGATGGCTTCCTTACAGGTTTCAGAAAGTAATTCAAGCTGAAACAAAGGCCTCGGTACTTAATTCAGAAGCATTGCAACCATTATTATTGTTGCTTTTGTGGTTTTAAATAAAAGGCCATTATGTTTTACAGGATTTTATAAAGAAACAATGTGGGAACACTGAGGATTTAAATTTTTTTTATTTTTGTTTCAAAAAGAATTTAAAACTTTGTGCTTTGTAGCTATTCAAAAACTGAGGATGAAATTAGTATATGTGAAATTTCATTTGCAGTTATCTTTAAGTATTTTCTTTTGTGTGTGTCCCAAAAGCCTGAATCTTAATTTAGATATTTCCACTAAAAAGTTACTAACTTTTTATGTTACTTAACTTTTCTGATCCTCTGTCCTTGTCAGCAAAATAGAACATCCCTCCTATCTACCCTAAAGGGTGTTGATAACATAAAACTATGGTGAAGAATAAACTATTGTATAAAACATAGCAAATTATTAATATTTAGTCAGTCCCTATTCACACTTTCTTCTCTAAAATATGTCTTAAAATGGGTATCCAAAAAAATGTGTGACATTAGTTGGTGGGAGGGAGATTTATTTCTCCTGAATACCGTTTTAAAACTACTGAATTTTGAACGATAATGTACAGTCTAAAAAGTAAGGAAAGAAAATTAAAGCCAATAAATAAGTGTTTACAAGTATTTCCTCAACTGGCCTTTCTTCTCAAGGTCAAATCCTTCAGGCCTGTCACACTGCAATAGTTGTCTCCTTGATTAAGGGTTAGGCCAGGGAGCAGTCCAACCCTCCTCTGTCCTATCCACACCTGCTCCCCAAGCCTCACACTCTGACACAGATGTCCCCAGAAATACCTCATTTTCCTCTGCCCACATTTTTCTCTCTGCTGGAAAGGAAGAAATGTCTTTATAATGTGACCCCACCCAAGGTTCCCCACCTGACTTCTCACCTCTTACTCCAGGCTTGTCCATACTCAGTTCTACGTTCCACAAGAGGTCTGCACTCTCCTCAGGTTCTCTCCATTTGGGATGCCTGCCTTTGCTCTGCTAGCTCTTCGCATCCCATCCAGGTCAACTCTCACCTCTTCTCTACCTTTCATCCTAAGCTCATTGCTCCCTTTTTCTGAATTCTCTTCACTGCTAATTGGTTGTGGGCACAAATAAATCATTTTGCCTTTCAAGCATACATTTTTACGAAGGGGGTATTTGAAGAGGTACAGATGCTTCCACCACTGATAGTAATCATTCTGTTCTAGGAGGTTCTAGAATGTTCTACGTTGTTCTAGCAACCTATCAAAAACAAGTCACTTGAATCAATCCATATGCCTATTTAAGCAGAATATATTGTATGGTGTTCTGAAGACAATATTGAGAGAAATATTTATTTGGATGTATACACTCTGAGTTTTGTTTTTATCTCATTACCTTATGACTCTGACTACTACATCTCTAAAATAGGGTAAACTATTTTTGGTATTAGGTTTTGCTTGTATTACTCAAGCTTTTGTTTCCACCCACTGCTATAGTTATCTGGACTTGTGTGTACCTGGACATAGCTACATCTATATAAATTTTATTCATGGATGCACATTTTACATATACCTTTGTGTAATTTAAAAATGTAAGTTATGTACTGACACCCTTCATTCTCTATTTTAACTTCTTGGATAACACTGCCACTTCACTTTATCAAGTTAAACCTACTTACCTCTACCCAATCTGCAGAAATGTCAACCTAGAGAATCAGACTTCACAAGCTCAAACTCCCCAGGGAAGAAGGTTGAGACATTTCTACTAATATCTATAGAGGTATTATGCCAATCAGGCCCCAAGGTTGACAAAATCCAATCACTTCAGCCAAAGGGAACATATTTTTATTATCTTCCAGAATCTTTTGAAAAATGGTTATTGAGTACCTACGTGCCAGACATCGTTGTAGTGATACACATCAATGGAAAGAATAAGCAAAGTCTTGTCAAATATTTTAGGGGAACGGGTGGGAATAAAAGCAGTGGACAAGTATAAAATTATGATTTCAGAGAACAATAAGTGCTATTGCAGAACTATAGCTGGTTGGTCAGAGCCAAGAGTGACCACAGCCTACTGTCAGGATGGGGTTCAGGAAGGTCTCTCTAAGGGGGGCAGCTCAAAACTGAGACACTGAGTGACAAAAACGACCCAGCTACAGCATAAACAGGGAAGATCATTCCAGCTGGAGGGAGTTATTGGAGCAAACGTCAGAGTGCCCAAGCATGGTAAGTACGGGCAGGAGTAGAAGGAGAGGGAGGCTGGGCCAGCCCAGGCACTGTCCATGGCAGGCTAAGGGATGGGATTTTACTCCAATGTATTAGGAGGCCATTAGAGGAGGTGGAGGTTGCAGTGAGCCGAGATTGCACCACTGAACTCCAGCCTGGGCAACAAGAGTGAAACTCTGTCTCAAAAAAAATATTTTTTTTTTTTGAAAATTAAAAATATGTATTACTCAGAAGAAATGAGTCTTCAGTTAGCATATTCTGCCCCTAGGTGATAATAGACTGGTGGGAAGGCTCTTCAGTTTCCCTCCCCTTCTCTCCCTCTAGTCATCATTTCTATTAACATGTTCAATATAGCATTCATCAAGGTGAGCTTAAATATGTGGATTCCATAAAGCAGAAATTGAAAGAAACAAGTACCTTACCATCAATGCCTTTTTCACAGATTTTTTTTTTTTTTTAAAGCCCTTGAATCTTATCTTAAGGGCAATCCACTAAGGGAGTAGAGAAAGAGTCTGGGAACCCAGGTCCACTGTGTATCAAACTTGACTGGAGTTTTTAGTTCATTTTCAATTTTCAGCCTTCACTTAGTTGTGAATTAAATACATGGAGTGTCTTAAGTAAAGTGAAGATGGCTTTCTTTCTTTTTTTTTAGATGGAGTCTTGCTCTGTTTCCCAGACTGGAGTGCAGTGGCACAATCTTGGCTCACTGCAACCTTCGCCTCCTGGGTTCAAGCGATTCTCCTGTCTCTGCCTCCCCAGTAGCTGGGATTACAGGTGCCAGTCACCACACCTGGCTTTTGTTTTGTTTTGTTTTGTTTTGTATTTTTAGTAGAGACGGGGTTTCACCAGGTTGGCCAGCCTGATCTTGAACTCCAGGCCTCAAGTGATCCTCCCATTTCGGCCTCCCAAAGTGCTGGGATTACATGCATGAGCCACCGCGCCTGGCCTCATTTTCTTATCTTTTTTTCATCTTACCCACTCCACTCAGAAAATTGGAGCCTAATTTAAGATCTCTTCTGGGCTATTTTAAAGAGTTTCAACTACTAACCTCTTTCTACTGTTATTCCATACTCCAAGCCACTAATCCAGGTTGCCAGTCAACGTTTCTAAAGCATAGTAGTAATCTGATCACTCACCTACTCAAATACTTTCAAACGAGTTTTCATCATCTCCTAAGTCAAGCACAAAACTCCTTTGTCTTGTACTTGAGGCAACAATTTGGTCCCAAACTGCTCCTCTATGAAACCTAAGAGTTCCTCAAGGCTACACTAGGCTGAGATACAACTTCATGTAAATAGCTGTTTCTGCTACTAGAAAGAGCATTTTCCCTAGCCTCTATGCTGTTGTTTTTCTCTTTTTCCTTTACAGAAATCCCACTCATGTGCACTGTGATCAGGCATTGCCTTGCTATGATAATAACTCCCCTGGGCCAAGAGCTACAATGTATGTCTTGCTTCTATTCCAAATTGCTTTTTTGTTGTTGTTTTGGTTTGGTTTGGTTTCATTATTTTCCTTTTATTTTTAGTTGACACATAATAATGGCACACATTTATGGAGTACGGAGTGATATTTCAATACCTGTGTATAATGTGTAATGAACAGATCAGGGTAACTAGGATATCCATCACCTCAAACATTCACGATTTCTTTCAAAATCCTCTCTTCTAGATTTTTGAACACATACAATAAATTATTGTTTGCTATATTCACTCTACAGTGCTATACAACCCCAAAACTTATTCCTCCTATCCAGCTGTAATTTTGTATTCATTAACCAATCTCTCTGTACCCACCCCACCCCACTTCCTAGCCTCTAAAAACCATACAAATTGCTTTCTAAAAAAGCTTGTGTTTTTTTTTTTTTTTACAACGAAGCATTGTTTTTCCCCCAAAATAATTTTTTGGTTGGTTTTTATTACAAAAGCAATACATTTTCATTCCAGAAAAAGAAAACAAAGATAAAGAAACAGAAGGAAACAGAAATCATCTATAATCCTACTCCTTCAAAGACAGCTACAGTCAAATTCTCATGTAACTCCTTCTCTTTTTGGAGAATATTATACCCTACAAAGTTCTCTAGTGTGGATTTAAAATACTACAAGTCACCCAATATTACAAATAAAAGAAACAAAAAGAATAGAAATTCCGCCATAGAGTATACTTGATATCTACTTCTGATGATTATTTTCTTATAAAAAGAACATATCCACATAATTTTACATCCTGCTATACAATCGAAATTTACTTTAATCTCTGCGTTTTCATGTGTAGTTTTTTATATTGAATACATATAAACATGCTATAGGAAATGTACTGTATAAGAATCAATGCTATTTAAGTAGGTAACTGCAAAAGTCAGTGACAATTCCTAATTAGCGAGAAGAATAGAGAAGCAAAATGTCCCACTTTAAGCTGAGAATTTTATGATCTTCTATAAATAAATCCTTTTGACGCACTGGCATCATACGCAGCAAAATCACAGAGTGACAACTCTATTGCCTACCCACTCAGCCAACTGGGATTGGTTAAGGTTAGGTAGGTAATCAAAGCCCACAGCTACTTCTTTGTATAGATAATTCTAGCTCTGAGAAACCTGACAATCACATTCCAAAATTAAGTTTTTTACTGAAAAAGAAGGATGTTAAACAATTGCTGAAAACCAAAGTGACTAATGAGTATCAAAAAAGCCCAACTAACAAGCCATAATTTATCCAAATATTCTATTTATTGCAAGCCCCACCCCCCTCACCCTCACATAAGACAGAAAAGAAAGCTCTTTTTGTTATTTTCATATTATCATGTAATGTGGTTGAAGGAAGTTACATTAAAATTCACTTCCGCTTTCTTTATATAATCAGTATGCTTGCCAAGGGCCAGTCTTTTCAGGAAAAGTGGACAATTTGAAGCTGCTATGTGTTTCCACAAAAATACTAGATTTTGTCAGCTCCAAGAATACCTGTTGTAAACATCAGGTTCTGCCAATCCTAGTAAATCGGATTTGCATCTGTGTGAGGATTTATGTTGCCTTTTTCATGAATGAAATACCTCTCTTGACTCTGTCTATTGACACTGCCAGAGGTAGATTCTCCATACACAGGCTTTCATTCACATGGATATATCTTAAAATAAGCAGAGCTGTATTACTTGTTAGAATGAATGGCATCTTTGGGTTAGAAGGCCTTTGTGTAAGCTCTAAGAGGTCTACAAAATCCTTGAAATGGTACATAAAATGTAATGTTATGAATCAGTGCATTTTTCTAGGGATGGAGTCTATAGTTTTCAACATTTTCTCAATGGATTTGTGACCCCAAAATGCCCAAGAATACTTGCCCTACATTAAATACAATTGAGCGAATTTGCTTTCTTATCTATGTAGTGAAGTTACAGCGGCTATTTGGGAAGTCCTTATCTCTAAAGTAATTAAGTAAAAGATAGAAAAAGTCCTTTCAAGAAAACTCTGGGAATGTTAGCCAACAACATTATCTCAAGATGGGTTGTTTTCTTAAATAATCAATAGCATAATGACTATCAGCTTTATGCATAGAAACAACCAAGAAGGATGATAACGAGTGAGGGAAAGTGGGTATCCCACCGAATAAATAAAATTTAGGTGGTTATTAGGATGTTCTTAGCATTCAATTCTTAAGACTGTTAAAATTAGTCCAGTGGAACTTGTTGGTCCTCCTACAGTCAGTCAGGGTGTCGTGGAGAAAGTGATTCATTGAATAAAGCGTGCCCATAATGAGTCCCAGGAGAAATCCCTGCTTGATCTTCATTTCAAGATTAATTGTCCTTAACCTGAGTTATTATTTCCTTTATATTGATTTATGGACATTGTGAATTGTGCAAACCTGCAAGTTCTCTAGCACAGTATATTTCAGATGCACTGCAAGGGATTTTTATTATTACTATTAAAGTAATGAAGTTTGTAAATTACATACTTAAGACATAAATTAGAAAAGATTCAAGGACACCCTATAACAATGTCACAGTAATTTGAACTCCTGTATGCTTTCTAACTGAGAGGCAGAAAAATAGAATAACAAAAGGCAAACTGGCTACAGCTATTTACCCATGGAGATGATAATCTCACAGGCAAAAGTCATCTGTTCTACAAGTTGAAGTAGGGAAAACATTGAGAATTGTTGCTAAATTTGATCAAGTTTTTAAATTTTCCTAGCCAATTATGTAACCACATCTAAAAAAGACATGTGGGTCATCATGATATAAATGTTTAGTCTCCCTGGCTCTACTTTGCCCAGTACTTTATTTTTACTTTTTTGTGTAGGGGGAGACACACTTTAAATTCACATTATCTTATTGGGGAGTATATATCCTTGTAAGCTCTCAATTCCTTTCCAGAAAAAAAGTGGTAAGTACGTGAATGGAAATACTGCATTAAATACACCCTCTATTGGCTTTCTTGGTTCTAAGTCACTCAGCAAAATGTCTGCACTTTTGGAGTTAGCCATGGGGAAAAATTACTTTCAGTCTCTACGTTAGAGAACCTTGTCATCTATGTGCACGCACAAAATCATACTGAGAAACACTCCCAACCTATTAAAATGATTAATTAAAATACAAACAAAACTGTAATCTAGGAAAAACACATGGAGTTGTGAAAAGTCTCCTCCTAAATGTTTCTTTTCTTTTCTTTTCTTTTCTTTTCTTTTCGTGTGTTATTTGTAATGTTTATCTCCTCGTGAGTGGAGAGTTTACCAAGAGTAAAGGTGAGTTTGGGAAACCTGAATTTCATGAGATGAAGATAGGAAAGGCAGTACCCTAGCAGATGAGAATGACACAACCAGACCTGCAGAGGAACTGATGGTGAAGGAAAAAGCGAAAATGGAGACAGAAGGACACTCTAGAAAGAAATTGCATAGGAGAATGTGGTAGAGGCAAATGACTGGGAAAGGAAAAAGGCAGGAAACAGGCCTTTGAGATTCACTGCTTCTTTGGGTACAACTTCCACAATCCGAACATAAAAACAAGAATGATGAGATTGATTATCACAATCAGCACTTGACCTTCAAAATACAAATTGGCTGTATTAACACAAACTTAGGTTTTTAAATTAACTTATTCTGTTCATTTGTAATATGCTGGTATGTCTCCACATAACATGGAGAAACCACACTAAACAAGAAGCTGTCCTTTCATTCAGAAATGAGCAGAAAAATAAATAGTAAGAGCTAAGATTTATTAAGTGTCACCATGTGCCCCTCACTCTTCTAAACACTTTTTTTTTTTTTTTGAGACAGGGTTTTGTTCTGTTGCTCAGGCTGGAGTACAGAGGCACACTCTTAGCCCTCTGCAGCCTTGAACTCTGGGGCTCAAGCAATCCTCCTGATTCAGCCTCTTGAGTAGCTAGGACTACAGGTGCACACCACCACACTCAGCTAACTTTTAAATTAAATTAATGTGTGTGTGTGTGTGTGTGTGTGTGTGTGTGTGTGTGGAGATGGGAGTCTTGCTATGTTGCCCAGGCTGGTCTCGAACTTCTGACCTCAAGTTATCCTCCCGCCTTGGCCCCTCAAATTGCTGGGATTACAGGTGTGAGCTACTGCTCCTTGCCCTTTTCTAAGCACTTTAAATATATGAACTTAATACCTTTTCCATTCATTTTACAGATGTGGAAACCCCAGCACAAAGAGCACAAGTCACCTGCCCAAGGTCACTGTGGTGGTGAGCCAGGATACAGCCTCTTTCAGACCCAAGTACTTTGGTTGTGCAGAATCCTTGCTGTTCACCAGTACACTCTGCGTTAGACTGAAACATACATGGACAGAACTACAGATACTAAAGTTAATTTCCTGAAATATCAGGACCCAAGAACTAATATATTAATAGATCCCATTATGACATGGTTGAGAAGAAATGAAGTGTGCAATGAAAATAGTGCTAGGAAAAGAACAACATTATCTATTTCTAGCCTCCATGCCTTTTTTCACTACCCCCTCTAAACTTTCTGAATTCCATTCTTAAATCATCTTCTTTCAGAAAGGTAAACTAAAAAGTCTTTATATGGCTTTTCTTTTCTTTAATAGTATGCAGATTTATAACGTCATTAGGGACATTAGGTAGGCCAGCAGTCCCCAACCTTTTTGGCACCAGGGACCAGTTTCGTGGATGACAATTTTTCCACGGACCAGGGTAGGGGGATGATTTTGGGATGATTCAAGTGCATTACATTTATGGAGCATTTTATTTCTATATTATTATGTTGTAATATATAATGAAATAATGGTACAGCTCATCATAATGCAGAATCAGTGAGGGCACTGAGCTTGCTTTCTTGAAACAAGATGGTCCCATCTGGGGGTGATGGGAGACAGTGACAGCTCATCACACATTAGATTCCCATTAGGAGCATGCAACCTAGATCCCTTGCATGTGCCATTTATGATAGGATTCTCGCTTCTATGAAAATCTAATGCCGCCACTGATCTGACAGGAGGCGGAGCTCAGGCAGTAATGCAAGCGATGGGGAGCGGCTGTGAACACAGATGAAGTTCCGCCTGCTTGCCCACTGCTCACCTCCTGCTATGCAGCTCACTTCCTAACACATCACAGACCAGTACCAGTCCCTGGCCCGGGGGTTGGGGACCTCTGAGGTAGGCAATAGGATTTTCCTTCTAAAGGAAGGAAAACTATAATTCAGGAATGTATGAAATCAATATGTGGTCACACCCCAATGAAGCAGTGAATAATCCCAGTAGCTAATGAACTTGAGTTTGTATTTGTTTGCAGAATAAAGGAAATGAATATGATGAATTAACACTAAGTAGAAGCTTCTAAAATGGCAGCAAATGACTTCTGCCCCATTATAAAAACAGACCAACCGACAGAATCAAAATGTAGAGTGAACCTGAAGCTCCAACTGATAAAGGGATTTTATAAAAATCAATTAGCATAATTCAATACAAAACTGTGTTCTGAAACTGTAACAGGGCCATTTGGTTCCAGGACTTTCACATTCCTTATGGATCTCCAATTGCTATGAAAATCTACAAGACAGATCTGTCCAAGTCCAGAGATGGGCTTGCTATGTTTGTAATAACCAAGAAAATACAGTTAACCTTTAATTTTTTTTCACTTCACTCAAAAAATTCCACGAGTCTTATTAGTTTTTGAACTATTGGAATATTTCTTATATTTTATTGTTTTAAAACTCACTATTCACTTAATGAATGGGTGCTTTCAAATTAACTGCTTGAATTCACTGTGTGTTGATTTTAATAAAGCTCATTTAAAATATCAAATTAAGCACTCACTATGTGCCATTTCTTCTTCTAAACACTTTAAATATATTGACTTTTTTACTTCCTTCCCAAAATCTTAGGTCAAAGTGACTTATTCTTCCCATTTTGCAGATGTAGAAATCCAAGCATGTAGAATGTAAGTAATTTGCCCCTGGTTACATGGGTGGTAGGTGACAGAGGCCCCATAATTAGGTGATGTCTGCAGATAATTAGGTTTTGCAATTTTGCCTCAATATATAATCCTTTTCTAATCAGAAGCCAAGGTACCCATTACCACAATATTGTTCAGTAAATCTATTAACGAGGCACCATGGGGTTTATTTGTTGTCACTGCTAAGCCCATTCATATCCCTGACCCAGATGTCATTGTTAGAGGAGAGCTTGAAGAGTAAAATCGAAAGGCGTTGTCTGCTGCCCTCTCTCTTGCAAACTTTCTCTGTGGCCTTATGGCTCATCTACCTTCTCAGAGGTAACAAAACAAAACAAAAATCCTTCTCTCACTTTTGACCTCAATCTCCATGCATGTTAAATGACGTTAAAGCTGTGGTTTTGGGCTGCTGCTGGCTAGAAGCCTATTCTGGGAAAGAAAGCAGGTCTAGTTCTGTTCTTTCCTGATGGGCTTCTGTCCCTCTGTCCTGCCCTTGCCCTCAACCTCCAGCCATACCCTTGCTAGATGCCCCGGCTCCTCTAACACTTGAAAGAGCAGAGAAGGGAGAGGAGGCCTGGGGCGAGGAACGTATTAGTTGCTTAGAACTTTTAGGAGCCGGCTGTGGTTTCTTCTGACCATGGCAGACATTTATAGTCAACTCTGTCTCATGGAGGGCCTGGTGGATTGTCAGGCGTCCCCTAGCACCTGGCTGGCTCCCAGCCCTCATTCACATGGTATCGCTCCCTTGTGCTTCCCTGACTAGAAAGTCTGGCTGGCTCCTTGTGGCCTCCCCTTAGGTCTCTGGTTCTTAGAAGTCCATCGTCACACAGGTTCTCCCTGTTGGGGACTCTGCCCTTCCAGGTGGCTCTCTCTAGCACAGACCATGTAGAACAGCTCCAGGCCAGTTTCTATTTCTGCCAACATCTCCTCCTCTCAAAACACACACCTCTGACCTTTAGTCAACAGGAGTCCAGTGACTCCAAAACCTCTGTCGTGCTACCAAAGCCAGATTCTTGTCCCTTATATTTCCAGACCTGTGTCCTCCAGCAGCCCAGAGTGTTCTACCAACACTACAGGCCACATGATAAACTCCCCTGGGGGTTTCTTAAAGCTCCTCTTACTTGGTACCAGGCTGAGGGGATGTGTTTGAACTACGGTCTCCTCATGGGGCTTACAATTAAAATGATTTTCCCCAAAGTTTCCTTTCGAGGAGTTTTCAGAATACTGAACAATATTTACAAAGACACAGTCAAGCCTGTGACCCAAAGTCATTTGCTCACAGATCTGGGCTGGAATCTGGACCAGTTTGTGTGACCTTTGTCAACTTATTTAGCCTCCCTTCTTATTTCTAAATCCAATGTGCTAATAATATCTAGAGATGTTTTAGAAGTTGACAAAATCATTTATAAAGACTTTAACCCAATATCCTGGCCCAGAGTAGGCAGTCAACAGATAACATATATTATCGTTTTAAGAAACCTTAATTTTTTCCCCACAAAATATCCTGTGAGGCCCTTCCATTCATACAGAGACACTGAAAGACTAAATGACTGACTACACATTGGAGAGTAGGATGATAGAGGTATGAAGCTTCCCAGGGTTTCAGCCTGTGGTTTAGGAGCTAAGCCACATTCATTGATGCTTAACTTCTCTCTCTCTCTCTCTCTCTTTTATTATTATTATTATTTTTTGACATGGAGTCTCACTCTGTCCCCCAGGCTGGAGTGCAGTGGCGCAATCTCAGCTCACTGCAACCTCCGCCTCCTGGGTTCAAGCAATTCTCCTGCCTCAGCCTCCTGAATAGCTAGGATTACAGATGTGTGCCACTATGCCCGGCTAATTTTTGTATTTTTCAGTAGAGACAGGGTTTCACCATGATGGCCAGGATGGTCTCCAACTCCTGACCTCAGGTGATCAACTGCCTCGGCCTCACAAAGTGCTAGGATTACAGGTGTGAGCCACTGCGCCTGGCCCATGGTCAACTTCTCATGCACTTCTCCTTTATATTTGAGTATCGAAGACACAAATACATTCAATAACCACATTGGTAGACCTCAGAAAGATTTTGCGTCTAGCCTACACAAATACAAATAAACTAAAGGTCCTTCTTGAAAATCTCAGATCTCCATACCAGGTTTTTCAGTAAGAAAATATTTGGAAGTAGTTTGAAAAGGTGAAAGTGACAAACAAAAATAAAGGCATTGTTCTCATTTCTCAACAGCACATAGGGCAGGTTTCTTTCTGTCTACTTTTTCCTTTCCTGGGGGCTCGGTTTTGGTGATGGTAATGATGATTTTTTTTATAAAGAGTTTATGTAAACAGTTCTTATATCTTAGCATCTCAGCTTCTTTTCTCAATCAGAAGAGGTACACTTGAATATGTTAAGTTTGAAACAATAACAAATTCAAGTTTTAAATTAAATGTCTCATGCTTTGATTTCCAATTAATTTCTGTTTTCTTTTCCCAAAGTAGAACCTGTGCATTTGTAAATCTCCTGGTTGAGTAACCCTTATGTAAAGACACTCAAAGTATACAAGGCACTCCAAGATATGAGAGGAGAAAGCCGAGAAGGGAATGGAGGAGAAGGATGTTATATAA
Organism: Symphalangus syndactylus; assembly: GCF_028878055.3. Taxonomy (NCBI): domain Eukaryota; kingdom Metazoa; phylum Chordata; class Mammalia; order Primates; family Hylobatidae; genus Symphalangus; species Symphalangus syndactylus. Next base: position 58,138,832 of record NC_072445.2, read on the forward strand.
AGCATCTCTTTGCTGTGAAACAAGTTTTCATTGTACTTAGACCATTAGAAATACTAGTTGGCTAGGTGCGGTGGCTCACACCTGTAATCCCAGCATTTTGGGAGGCCGAGGCGGGCGGATCATGAGGTCAGGAGATTGAGACCATCCTGGCTAACACGGTGAAACCCCGTCTCTACTAAAAATGCAAAAAATTAGCCAGACGTGGTGGCACACGCCTGTAGTCCCAGCTCCTTGGGAGGCTGAGGCAGGAGAATCTCTTGAACCTGGAGGCAGAGGTTGCAGTTAATCGAGATCCCACCACTGCACTCCAGCCTGGGCAACAGAGCAAGACTCCATCTCAAAAAATAAAAAAAGGAAGAAAGAAAGAAAAAAGAAAAAAATTGTTTATTGATGAGTGAACACTCAATATTTATGCTGAAGAAGTTAGGGAGGTAATAAATGATTTACACTTGCATGCAATAATCACCCCCATCCCATTCCTCCAAATAGTTAAGTTCTCAGTTTTTACTTTCTCTCCCATGCTTGAATCAAGTGCTGCTAGGGTGTAGAGTTGTTTCCTAGGAAATGAGTTGCTACATATTTAGGCAGCAGCAGAAAGGAAGTAATCCATGCTTGGGGTGATTAGTCTCTAAATAACTGTAAATTCTGGTACCTTGATAATCCCAAGAATAAGCTAGAATGAGGATGGTTACTGAACTGGAATTGAGGATACCTGACCTATAGAAGTGGCTTTCTGCTCGCATTTGATGTTAGAGTAATTACTTATCCTAAACTCAAATCGGTGAAATAGAACTGCATCCCTCACTACTTTGAATGATTATGGACGTGGCCTTTTTGAGGCTAAAAATAGTATCATCTCTATACAGATTTTTTTAAATTACAAATCACTTTCGCAAACATGATTTTATTTGGTCATCAGAACAACACTTCTTGGGATAGACAAGAATTCATATTTCCATTTTATAGAAGAAAAAATTGAGACACAGTGAAGTTGTTTTTATTGCCCAAATTCACAACTAATAAGGGGTGCATTGAGAAGAAGAACCCACAGCTTTTCCTAACTCCTGCCTTACTGTATTAAGCGTGATGTTATCATCTATATCAAATAAACATCCTGTGTGGTTGAAATACATGAGAGACTCAGACCAGCTGTTTGAGCTGTTGTAGTGTTCACCACAAGAGCTACTGTAGAACAAAAGAGCAAACTGAGTAACTCCATGAAATATTTTGGTTGCAGAAAATAAAGCAACACATTGTAATTGCAGAGAATTTTCCTTTCGAAATTACGTAATGCCCATTATCTCATTGTCACTCTAGGATATTAAATGAGGAGCCCAAAAAGACCTATAAAAATCCATAAAATTCAACAAAAGAAAAGCACTATGGTATGGAAATAGAGTGGCAGATGAGACACACTGATCAGTTGGAAGATGCTGAGGTTTTGGCAGTGGAATGCCCAGTGTTCACGGTCTTCAAGTCACCGTGAGCCAATGCTTAGACTGAGAAGTTGCAAAAGGTGCAGTTATAGTGTTGTTTTGTTTGCTTCAAATGTTTTCCAAACTCTGTGCTTTATTTCCAGCTCATATCTTCTGCAAAGACACTTCTGGCATTTCCTATGCCTGTATTTTCTTGAATAAACATGGAAATACAGAACTGCTCTACTTCCAAAAGATTTCCAAATAGGAAAAAGGAAGCTGACTTGTATGGAGAGTTCTGGACCAATCTGTTTTGGCTACAATCACCTTGGAAATTTTACACCTATGTTGGTATGGGTGAGAGGCCAAGAATCAGATGCAGATAATGACTCTATTCTAAGAAGTGATGAACTTTTTCCTAAAGGTTTTGATTTTTTTATTGGAACTAAGCTGCCATCTCATTAGAAAATATTGTACAGAATTTTTTTCATAGCTGTCTATGAACATGAAGAGGACTGGCCGATGTAAACTCCTCATATTGTAGAATCTGAGTGACCACAAATTCTTTGCAGCAACTCCCATCACGTGGAATCTACTTCCCACTCCTTGTATCTGGGTTGGTCATGTGACTGACTTCGGCTGATTAGAAAACCAAGACTTGAAATGTACTTACCTACTGGAGTTTGCCCTCTGTAGCTGCTAGAACTCTTTTGCCATCATATGAACAACCTGGGTTGGCCTCCTGGAAGATGAAATACTACCTGGATACAAGCCCAAGCTAGCCCAGACATCTCAGCTGACCCAGCAGAGTCCCCAGACATGTGAGTGAGGCCATCTTTGACCATTAAGCCCCAAAACTGGAAGAACCACCCAGCCAAGTCATAGATGCCTGAGAAATAATAAACATTGTTTTAGGCTAACTTCTGGATAGGTTTGTTACACAGCAAACACTAACTGATACACACCTGGCTCCCCTAAAAAAACACAATTTAAGGCCAGGTGCGGTGGCTCACACCTGTAATCCCAGCACTTTGGGAGGCTGAGGCAGGCGGATCACGAGGTCAGGAGATCAAGACCATCCTGGCTAACATGGTGAAACCCTGTCTCTATTAAAAATACAAAAAATTAGCTGGGCACGGTGGTGGGCACCTGTAGTACCAGCTACTCAGGAGGCTGAGGCAGGAGAATGACATGAACCCGGGAGGCAGAGCTTGCAGTGAGCTGAGATCATGCCACTGCACTCCAGGCTGGGTGACACTGCAAGACGCCGTCTCAAAAAAAAAAAAGAAAATTTAAAGTAAACATGCGCTTACTTTTAATTGGTGGTGATCTTCCACAATATATAGTTTACCTTACTGATAGAGGGTAAAATTATTTCAGTACTCACCTTTCCTGAAAAATATAACCCACATCTTCCACCTTACTGTTAGAAAAAGTCCAAAGATTTGAGCTCTTTTCTCTCACTTCAGGAAGATATGTCAGTAATAGACACTATCATTTACATAAGAAGTTACTCCATCCCAGCTACTGTGCTCAGTGTTTTAGATGCATTAACTCACTCAACTGTAGCAATAGCACTAAGATGATTTCATTATTCCCATTTTCCAGTTTAAAAAACTGAAGATCAGAAAGATAAACTTGTCCAAGGTCCCACAGTATATGGCAGAGTCCGGTTTCAATCTCAGATCTTTCTGACTGTCAACCACTTTAACTTATGGGTTTCCCAAGCCACTTATTATTGCTAAGAATATGTTTATAACTTTCCTTGGTTTTGATGGGTATGGGTAGAAAGGTCTGGAAAAGGTACAGAGAGGAGTAAAAGTTACCAGAAAAGGGATACATGGGGGATGTGATGATAAATTTCACCTGCTTCGTAATTTTACCTTTTATCACTTTCCTTGGTTAAAGTCCCCTTTGAAAAAAAGTCCACTCTCCCAAAATTCACTAAACATAAGAAAAGGCAGCCAAGGTTTACAAACAATCATCATCTTTAGGCAACTTCACAAGTATGATCCTAATCCTATCTTCACGACAATCAAAGAAGCCATATTACCATCATAAAAATCCTGTCGTTACAGGCATGCACATATATTTCATAGATTCACACAGAGGCAGGCACACACACACACACAACCCTGTGTCTTCTTCCTCTCCCTTCTGTAGTAAAAATTATGAGTGTCCTTCCAGGTTGGCAAAGTGTTTGTTTTCCTTTCTTTGTGGCTAGACCCAGTGTGGATGCCCACTGCAAAGACAAGCCATAATTCTACTGCACATCCTTCTGTAACCTTAATATTGTCCTGATAATTTGGTCATCTTCCTCAAAATGGGACTCCTAAATTCTTTTGACACTTGTCAACACATCTTTCTGACGCCCTCTAGCTTGTTACTGGGATAGGGAAGATTTTTAAAACAAAGGAAACAAAAATCAAAGCCTGTCTTCCAGGCTGTGTCTATTGCCATTTTTATAGACAAAAACAAGATTTATTGCTTCTGAAAAACTGTATGATATCCTAAAGTTGTGAGAATAGAAGAAAGGTATAAGCTGTGATTTCACTGGACAATGACACACTGACAAATGTCTCCCAACCATGATGCAGTGTAATGCAGGGCCCTCAAGAACAAAGAGTAACATGTCTCAGAGTAATGATTCTTCCCCCTAGAGAGCAAACCTAATAAGACTTTATCTCTCCCTGACATGAAACCCTAGATACACACCCACAGAGTTTAATTACATAAGACTAAAAGGCTAAGGGGAATAACTGAATTTACCTTAGAGAGAACTTCAGATTAAGAGAGGGATAAAATGTTTAAGAGCTGACATCATTCTTTGAAACTCAAAAAGCATGGGGCTTCCCATAAGAGGGTAAATGGTTCACATCTCTTTTGCATATATCAGGTATCATCAAGTACATTAAGGAGATACATTAATAGCTCCTTTACGTTAATGCCAATGTTCATGAATCTCTACATTAAGAGCCTTTTATGCAGTTCCACTTCAGAGTTAGCCATTTAAGGTAGCATTGGTGGAAAGTTCCAGAATCTGGTAATATTGTGCAACTGTTGTTTGCTTCTCCAATATGATCCACCCGCAGGAGTGAAGAGGTGTGCTGAGTTAACTTTCTCTTGCCTTGCCCATATTGGAGGGATCCTTCTCTTTGGAAGCTGAGTATATGCCCAGGAAATATTGAGTCTTTCACTTGGAAATGGAGCATAAGCCCACGGCAACCTGCCCTGCTGCCCTAGAAGATGGACATACACCAGGAGAAGAAAAAGGACTTTTTTTCATGAAAACCTTTAGTTTCTTGTGGAAAGGCACTACCTACTATTTGGTGTTCAGTTAAGTAATAAAAGTAAGCTAGACTGGGGAAAAGGACAAAGGGTTTACATAGAGAGAAGAAGAAAATAACTGAAGACAAGGAAACAGATCAACACTTTACCACTTTTTCCAGAGAACTGTATTTTCCCCATTTTGGATGTGAGCTGTAGTTTCACAAATATGACTTAATTTGAGAGAAGGTGAAGGAGTTAAGTGGCATCATGCCCTGCCAACCCACATTCAGTAAAAAGGGGAGGATGATTATTTTCTTCCTTTCCAATTTCTAAAGGACAAAGAAAGAGTAAGCTTCATCAGCAATCACTGAGTACACGGAAACAGATTAATTTGTCACATTTGCCGTTTAGTAGCAGTGATCTGGCTTCAGAGGGAATGATCAAAACAGGTAAGTTTGGTGTAGGGAGATGCAAGTAGAGAAATTTCCAGAATATGAGGTTCTCAACAGAGATAGGAATCTTGGGAAGCAAATTTGGTACTGGGGAGGGGCAGTTCTAGGGTCTAGAAATAGAGGGAAAAGAAATAGAGGCACTATCAAAACAAAACAATCATTTGCATTGCTTCAGTTTCAAGAGGCCTTTTGAGATGTTTTAGAGTGAAAAAGCAGTATCTACAGGTTGTTAAATTTTTTTCCAAAACTGCAAACAGTGTGGTGGCCCTCCTTATGGCATGGGGGTGTTTCTATATTGAACTGTAACTCAAAGCAAAGCAGTTAGAACAGATTCTTGAGCATGATTCTTAATTGTCTGCATGAGAGACTGTATCATTACAATGACAGTTGGCACCATGATGGATAAACACAAAGTACTGAAGCTCAAAATTAATCTTCATTTCGTCACAGAGGAATTTGCAACTGTGCTCAATTCACTTGAAGCATGTTGTGTTTTGAGACAGACTTAATGGAGGATCTCTCAAAAAGGACCAAGGATTTGGGCTCTTGCTTGCATAAAGCAGCCTCAGCAACTCAGAATCACTAATGGTGGGGGATTAATGTCCACAGAAGCGGAACAATTAAAACATATTGTCTCAAGGGATACCCTTCAAGTGTTAGACTAACTGTATCAAGTATAGCTTTTTTTTTCTTCCATTTGTAGAACATCTGGTGGGTGATGGCTTTCTCTAGGAGGCAATATATAATATGGCAGAGGTATAATACAGAATCTTAGCAAGTCCTGTGGTCAAAGCCTTATTTTACAGGTTGGGAAACTGAGGGGCAAGGGACTTACTCAAGTTCACACAAAACTAGGCAAAGCCTGATCAGGTGCAAGAAGAGCAGATTGGCTAGCTCCCAATTCAGTGTGCTTTCCAGAGAGTATCTGCGGCCTTTGCCAAATGACTAAAACAGCAAAGAGACATTTTTGGAGCCTCTATTCTGTGCCAGGCACACAGCACTTTTCATAAATATCTTTGTTTAATTCTTGCCACAAGCTAATGAAGATCGGGACATTGAGGCACAGGAGGCGGTAACTTGCTCATGACTGTATGGCTCGTGAGGAAGGTGACTGGAAAACCCTGATCTTTGGATTCCTTCTACTTTCATCACAACTCCATCAACATAGTGCATCAAGAGGAGTTTGTACTCCAGAAATGGGCTGGAGCTCAGATCATGGGGCCACAACAGGAAACATGCACTAGAAATTGCCGCTTCCTTAGGGGACACGAGAGAACAGAAATTCCACCTGACACCCAGGAGCTAAAACCAGGGTAACGTTAAAGGAGGGATGTGTCTTCACAGGGAATATGGAACAGAAGGAGCTGGACTGAGAATGAACAGCAGTGCTCAGAACTGGGCATCCACTGATGCTTCTTAAACTAAGGTGTTTATGAATCCCCTGGGCAGCTTGTCAAAATGCAGATTCTGATTCAGTAGGTCTGGGGTGAGGTCCTGAGATCCTGTGTTCCTAGCAAGCTCCCCAAGGATGCTGATGCTGCTGGCCTGTGGGCCACACTCGGAGTGGCAAGGCTCTGATAATTTTCTTCTTCTGAACCTCTAGAGCACTAGTTCCAGTGGTGACTTGCGCCTAGTGTTGGCCTTCATCTAGCTGCTCTTAGTTTTTGATGCAGTCTCTGGCCTGATTGTACAGTTTAGTTTACTAGTAAGAGAGGGACAGGCGGAAACTACAGAATGACTTTTCCAAGGCTATTATCACAGGAAGGGCTCTGAGCCTCTGCTAAGGGGCTGGTTGGTCATTAGCAGTTTGGGATGGCAGGAGCACACTCACACACTCTGGATGCAACCTTGTCTAATGGGAGAGGGACTTGGTGTCTCTAAACTGTTACACTGTGGTCTGCTGATGACTCAGATAATTGGAAAGAATGCAGTAGAGTAGTGGTTCCTAAACCATGAGAATCTGGCAAAAGCTCTGCCCGCTCAGCCCAGAAAACTGCACACATATGTAAAGTTTTCCAGATAATTTCAAGGCGTTCATAGACCCCCCCTAAAGCTGGTTCATGAAGCTAAGGTTAAGTATAAGGCCCTTCAACTCTAAAAGAGCTCTCAGAACTTGTGTGTGAAACCAATATCCTAGCACACATTTAGACAACATACGTTTATAAAAACAAAAATGAGTTTCAGTAAAGTGCAATTTGTAAATATTTAAACACTTGTTGAAGACATGATTGGGGCTTGCTGTCTGTTTTTTTCTCTCTCTGTGCATCCTTAATACCTAAGATTCACCAAGTTGTAAAAAATAATTTGAATTTTTAATTGTTTTTACTATCTCCTAGTTGACAAAGCTTCACAACCAATTAGAGAAATAAATTGGCCTAATGAATTAATTATTAAAATCCACCTCTGCTGTTGCTGCCTCGGTCACGCTCATGCATATTCAAGGTGCTCCCTCTCCGCAATGGTTTAAACACAGCTGAAGAGGCCTTCTTCTCTGAGGATTGCCAGGCCATAAAAGAAAATCGCTTATGGGCTTCGATTTGATGAAAGTCCAATTACACACCGCTGAAGTGCGAAGGGAATTTCTGTCATAAGTCTCTCTTTTGAGTCCTAACAAACATGCAATTTCAAACACAGGAAACCACGAGCAAGGGTCTGTTTGGCCTACTCTGAAATGCTGTGCTCGAATCACTAACATATCAGCAGAGAATGGAGAAAGGCATGAGGATGGCAAGTAAGGAGCCTGCAGACAGCAGGGCTGAATAAGCTAGGGGCATTCACGAGCTTTCCGAGAGACAACTCAGTGTAGTGCAGAAACAGTGGGCTTGGGGTCAGGAATTTGGATCCTAGACCTTGTTGGTTGGTTTATTTGCTTTATAAACTTAGGCTAGACACTTCGCTTCTTTTAACCTTAATTTTCAGATCAGTAGCATAGGGTTAATAATTCCTTCATCTTAGCGCTGTTACAAGGACTCCATGCAATCACACACTTAAAACATCAAACCTGGTGCTCTGTTCCTGTTTGAAAAATGTTAGCACTTTAGCCACAAAAAGAAACGGAGCACTGAGAACATGCTACAATGTGGATGAACCTAGGAAACATTATGGTAAGTGAGAGAAGTCAGACACAAAAGTCACATACTGTATGATTCCATTTATATAAAATATCCAGAATAGGTAATCTGCAGAGACAGAAAGGGGAGTGGTGGTTGCTAGGACTGGGGTGAGGGACAACAGGCACTGACTGCTAAGTGGATACATGGTTTTCTTTTGGGGTAACGAAAACATTTTGGGACTAGATAGAGCTGGTGTCTGCACAGCACTGTGAACGGACAAAATGCTATTGAATTGCACAGTTTAAAATGGTTAATTTTATGTTATGTGCGTTTGCCTCATTAAAAAAAAAAAAAAGTAGCTCTTGCTTGTCTCTTCCCCAGGCACTCTGTAGATCAACTTCCTCTTTCAGAGAAAACAAAGGACCATGAATCTCTTTGACATCCTTAATGAAATCTTACCATGAGCTAAGCCCTGTGTCGGCTGCCACGGAGACATAAAGGAAACGGAGTATGGTGCCTGCCTTCAGAAAGTCTACTACTAAGTAGGCAGTCAGAGGCAGAACACCGAGTCATTTAAACAACGGTACCTGATGAAGACAGGCCCAGACCACAGCTGCTTCAGAAAGGGTGATTCGTGTGGGGTAGAATAAAAAGGCAAAAAACAACACAGCGTGGGATGTATTTGGGCTAACAGCCTCAAACTGGAGAAGATTTGGTCAAGATAAGAATAGAAAGTAAGAAATAAATCAAACCATATCTTTCTAAATTGAAAGATAGCAAACATAAAATAAAATACATCACGTACACTAATCTGAAGTGCACAGTTCAATGGTTTTACATTTTTATATACCCTAGTAACCACCACCATGTCAAGATATATAGCATTTCCAGTAAGAAAAACGTGTATACTTTAAACAAGTCAAATTACTAAAACCCACAAGTTATTTTCAGCAATGAAACTATATTCTCCAGTGTAGCCTTATATAATCAAGGATTCATTTTATGTAATGGTTTTAAATAAACCCAGTGCTACATCTTGCCCATTTTCAATTGCATTTATTTAGGAGGTTTACGTGACCAGGAAAATTGTAATCTACTACATTTTTCAGTGTTGTCTTCAAACTATCACACTTCCTTCCTCCTGTGATTTCTGAAACTTCCTCATGTAATCTATGACCGATAATAAAGCAAGCTAACGGAGTATCTTCCTCTATCATGCTAAATCCCATGTCACTTTAAAGCCCACGAAATAACCTAAGAAATCAATCTTGTATTGGACAGGCTATGGAAGAAGTCCTCAGAGCACCCACTGAATATACACATGAGGAAAAGAAACATCTAAGAGGAGTGAAGACAGGCAACTGACACAAAGCCCACCCATGAAGAAATGGACTGCTCCCCAAGTGTGCCCTGCCTGATACTCATGGGCAACTGGGTGACCAAGCAGGCTCTTTCTTGAGGAGTTAGAATGTGAGAGACATAGGGAGAAGACATACAATAGCACAGTGCAGGGGCAAAGAAGCACAGAGAAAAGGAAGTGAGCAGAAAGGAGCCGAAGCAGAAAGGAGATAGATACATGGAGGTAGTTGGTGGGAGAGGAGGAAGAAGACGCATGAGTGGTGAGAAGAGCAGAGTCAACCACCCCAGCTATGAGCAGGGCATACCTCGGCAGTCACTACCTGGTCACTATGGGGAGGATGCCGGAACAGAAGCCTTTGTTGTCACTTTCCGGCACATAGAGCAGCCTCCCTGTCCTGCAGCTGCTGAGACCTCCCAGGTATGAAGTCTCAGGATGGGGTCTCATGTTGGAGTCCCAGGATGGGGTACCAGAAACCCCATCCACTGACAGAACACAGTGCATCTCTGCATCTGGAAACCTGAAGAGCTTCACACAATTCTGCCTTATATACAATTCAAAGAGAGCGTTTTTCTAGATGCCAGGGGATGTGGAGGGATGGAAGAGCAGCATAAATTATCTTAGGCAAAAACAAACAAACAAACAAACAAACAAGCAAACAACAAGCCAACCAACCACAATGCAGAAACAAGAATACTTTGGCATGAAGCCAGGAGCAATTTTGGCCCCTTTGTCTCTTATTATCAGTGAGAAAAAAATGAGTTTAAAAATACCTAACTTTCAAATGTGTATATTATATGAAGAGAAAAATAATCCAAAGGTGACATTTCATTTTCAACCTACATAGATTTCATTTGATTAATTTCGTTCTGTAACCACCAAAACTGAATGTGAATAAGACCTAAAAGACTTGTTGGGAAGCAAATGTAACTATCCAGGCAATGGATCTATCTACACACAGATTTTAAGAAAATTTGGTTCATTTATTCCATAGTTTCATCTCCTAGTATTAGAGTCCTGGATACCTTCCTTTTGAGTATGAGGCCTTAAACTTTAATGTCAAGATGATAAGAATTATTTTAAAATGTATTTATTGTTTTAGCCATTAGTTAGAATAACAGAATCATACATTTTGCTGTCCAAAAAAGATAATTTTTGATACAATTTATTTTTTATTGTTTTGGATGGAGGGAAAGTTCCAATCCATAGGCCTTCCGTATGTATCTGATCTTTTAAGGACAATTGAACTATAGAGCTTGCTTAAAGCATCATTTTTTTTCTCTAAGTAAGACACCTGTGCTCACATCTACCATTTTATTAGTGGGCATAATATTCCCTAGAAGTAAATAGAGTTTTTATAAATGGAGAAACTGAAATGCTTGTTAGAGGAAAAGCTGAATGAAAGAAGATCCTTAAATCTAAATTCCTGGGAACAGAGTTGTGTTTTGTTTTATCTGATAGAGTAGGGTTGATAAACAGGTTTCATCTCTCATGCCAGTTTGGATAAACGGATAGTGGCTGCCAAGAGCAATGCTGTGAATAACTGAGGTTTCACTGGGGTCTCTCGGGGCAGAGTACTAGGATTGATGAGTGATATCTGTTGTGGGCACAGGAGTGGGGCTGGGTGTGGAATATCTATATTCCTGCACTAGGGTGAATGATTTTTTCAATGTCATAATAAAAGTACCTATGTAAATATCAACAATAGCTTTTATTTTCCATATTACCAAAGCAATAACTTTCACTGTAGAAAGTTAGAAAACACAGATAGCTTAAAAATAGGACAGTACATGGCTGGGCATGGTGGCTCACTCCTGTAACATCAGCACTTTGGGATGCTGAGGCAAGAGGATGGCTTCACCCCGGGAGTTTGAGACAGCCTGGGCAACACGGTGTAACTCCACGTCTACAAAAAAATACACACAAAAAAAAACTTAGCTGGGAGTGGCGGCACATGCCTATAGTCCCAGCTACTCAGGAGGCTGAAGTGGGAGGATCACTTGAGCCCGGGAAGTGAAGGTTGCAGTGAGTCAAGATTGCACCACTGCACTCCAGCCTGGGCAACAGAGTGAGAGAGAGACCCTGTCACCCCCCCGCCCCCAAAGAAAGAAGAAAAGAAGAAGAAGGAGGAGGAGGAGGGGGAGTGGGAAGGGGGAGGAGAAAGAAGAGAAGAAGGAGGAGAAGGAGAAGGAGAAGGAGAAGGGGAAGGAGGAGAAGGAGAAGAAGAAGAAGAAGAAGAAGAAGAAGGAGAAGGAGAAGGAGAAGGAGAAGGAGAAGGAGAAGGAGAAGGAGAAGGAGAAGGAGAAGGAGAAGGAGAAGGAGAAGAAGGAGAAGGAGAAGGAGAAGGAGAAGGAGAAGGAGAAGAGGAAGAAGAGGAAGAAGAAGAAGAGGAGGAGGAGGAGGAGGAGGAAGAGGAGGACGAGGAGGAGGAGGAGGAGGAGGAAGAAGAAACTAAAAATCACTACCATTTTATCAGCTAGAGATGTGGCAACAACACTGATAGGTATTCTCTTTTCTCACTGAATTATTATTTTCTAGAAGTGTGATACTCATGTAGTTTTATAACCTGATTTTTTAAATCTTCATCTCATCTCATGAAAACCTTTCTATGTCACTTACAATATATTGCTTGTATTCCTTTGTATAAGTTTTATGTAGTTTTACCACTATTCTCGTACATTATGATGGGTTCTAATTTTTACTCTTTTAATTACCCCAATTCCATAAAACATCTGTAGCCAAATCTTCTGGCAACATTATTAAATTGGGATAAATTTTTATGGGTGGATTTGTTGGAACAAAGTGAATGCAAATTACTTTCAATATGTACTGATGAATAGCCCTCCTGAAATGTTTCAAAAATTTATTCTCCACTAACTTTTTAAAAGTTAAAATATATACTTTTAAATCTATCCAAGACTGAAAAATAGTGCCCAAAGACTGAATAAGATTTAAGAGACTGATAAAGAATCCCGTTATATAGATTAGTAATCAGTGCTCCAAAAACTGGTTTCTGTTCATCTGCTTACAATGAATCATATTAATGTCATATTAAGAACTATATAGGCGACAAAATACTTTTTTAAACATGAAGATATAATGGAAAAGTTACCTGCTTGTCATGAGTATACTGACTCATTAGGTGGACTCATTAGGTCCATTAGACTAAGTGGAAAATTCAATCTCTAGATTACACTTGTTGACTGTGAATCTGCCTAAAATAACCAAAGCTGAGGTGTGAGTATCTAAATCTTTACTCTCCTCAAAGCAAATTCAACACAATTTATTGGGCAATGACATTATATGAGACACAGTGATGCAAAGAATATTGAAATGTTATTTCAGCCTTTTAAAGCCATGACAATGCTATTGGGTGTTCAGGGTAACAGATACTAGAATAGATGTAAGGAAGCTCAAGATCTAGGGAGTAGAGGAAGCAACAAGTTATGCCTGTGATGCTCAGTGAAGGTTTATAAAGGAAGGACAATTTAAGACGGGTTCATTGGGCAGACTGGGTGGTACGAGAGTTTCGATCAGAGTTCTTATCTGCTCTTTGTAAGAATTTCACATGCTTCTGTTCTAAACAAAACAGTCTGCTGACAAACTAAACTATCTGAAGTAAGCACTGATCAGCAGGATCCTTCTATCTACTCTCTGCCTTATCTTTCTCAGGTCCTTATATTTCCTGGGGTTGGCACAATAATTAACATGGAGAATCAACTCCTCAATGTACACTAGCATCCCTCTTGGTGTAAAATTCTCGAAAGTAGCACTATCTACCTCTTCAATGCCATCAGCCTGCTGGAGAATAAAGGGAAATGGAGTAATTAAATATTTTATTTTTTTCTCTTCCAGTTGCTATCAACATACACAAAAAAATCCATTTTAGAAAGATATGATTAAATAATCCAAATAATATTCATTCCCACATCCATTTATGAACTACTCATCGGGTACCCACTCTGTACTAAGTACTGTGTGAGATTTTTTTTAAAAGCCCGTCTCTATGAGATAATTAAGCACTGAAAAATCTATGAAAGCACACATGTGTTGCAACATCATCTTTCAGAATCAGGCTCTTTATGTTTTGGGAAACAGAGATTTGTTTGCCAAAATACTGTAGCATGGAAGGAAAAAATAAGAATCTTTGTGTTTTTAACCACAACAGCTGCTTTGAAAAAAATGTCATCATAAAAATAGTTATGCATGAAATGATAATTGCTCAACTTGTCATCTGATTGCTAGATTAAAAACTCCAGATTTGTAATTGCAGCTATCATGCAAACAAATTCACAATTCTGAAAATATATGTCCTGCTGGCTGTGTTTTTTAAGGACAGCCATTTTGCCCACGGATTTTGATGTAAAGTATTTTAATCACCCTAAAGATTGAAATTTATAGCTATTACTGGTGAAAATGTATAATGCAGATCTGTTTTATAAAAAAATTATTGCTTCACTAAATAATATTGTATAAAAGATAATTTTCTAGCATTAAAACATGCTAGGAATGGCAGAAGTTATACTCTCTAAAAAAGGCTTTAAAACATTTGATCATAGCTGGGCGATGTGGCTGAGCCTGTAATCCCAGCTAGGAGGGAGGCTGAGGCAGGAGGTCATTTGATCCCAGGATTTTGAGGCCAGCCTGGGCAACATAACAAGACTCCCTCTCTAACAGATTATAAAAGAGAAAATTAGGGAGGTGCTTAGTCCATAAGAGAGGGAATAGGGCCTGAATTAGGATTATGTGACCGAAAAGGAAGGGAAGTGAAATTAGAGTCTTTACAAAAGTGCCTCATACATGATTGGAAACTGATACAATGTACAGTAGGAGAGAAAAAGAGAAATGAAAGTTTTCTTCCAGATTGAAAGTCCATGTGATGACAAAGACGGTGCTGATGTAACGGGACCAGAATAGAGGGAAAATAAATATATTTAAATGAGAGGATGGTAGACTGGCAGACATTGCGGTTGAAAATGGAGTCCCATCTAGGTTATGAAATGCAGATGAGGATCGCAGAAGGTGTCGATTTTGGAGGCAGGTATTAAAGCCTTGAGACTGGAGAGGATTTCTACAAAAGACAGTGTAGAGAGAGAACTGAATCAAATACAGAATACTGAGCTATATTTGGGAAAAAGGGGTAGGAGAGTGTAAAACTGGGATTTGGGAAGTGGGAGAATAACAAGAATGCAGCATTATGATACCAAGGAATGAAAGCTTCATGATAGAAGTTGTAGTCAACATTGTCAAATGCTGTTAGAAATTTGAAGATAAGAAAATAGGCCAGGTGTGGTGGCTCACGCCTGTAGTCCCAGCACTTTGGGAACCTGAGGCAGGTAGATCACCTGAAGTCAGGAGTTCGAGACCATCTTGGCCAACATGGTGAAACCCCGTCCCTACTAAAAATACAAAAATTAGCTAGGAGTGGTGGTGGGTGCCTGTAATCCCAGCTACTCAGGAAACTGAGGCAGGAGAATTGCTTGAGCCTAGGAGGTGGAAGTTGCAGTGAGCCGAGATCCTGCCATTGCACTCCAGCCTGGGCAACAGAGCAAGTCTCCATCAAAAAAAAAAAAAAAGACAGAAAGAAAGAAAGAGAGAGAGAAAGAAAAAGAAGAAAGAAAGAAAAGAAAGAAAGAAAGAAAGAAAGAAAGAAAGAAAGAAAGAAAGAAAGAAAGAAAGGGAAGGAGGCAATTCAAGTTGACAATTAGTAGGTCATCGTTATCTTTCAGAGAATAGCCATTCCAGGAGTATTGTGGGGCAGACGTCAGAGATGGAAGTACAATGAAAGGGAGGTGACTAAGTGGAGGCTGCTGAGTGGTGACGAGGATTGTTTGAGACTGGGAGAAGTGAGACAGAATTTAAAGCTACACAAATGTGTCGCACTCCTAGAAAAGTGAGATAGGGAACTGACAATTATTTGAAGAATTATGACCTCAAGTAAACCAGATTATTTTAGAAGACATTTATTTTAAGGAGAAGTTAAAGAGTTTGGCACCTAAAAATGTATTGTTAAATGAATTCCATACAATGTGTTAATTGATGAATTTCAAGTGTGATATTTTCAACGCACAGATGAGTCATTTCCTTCGTGGTAAGAATTTCTAACTCAGCTAACAAGATAACTTGATAGATTTTAGCCCCAAACTTCACCAAAAAATGTTAAAAAGCCAAATCCCAGCAACCCACGTATAACCCAAAAGGCAATTCCTTTGCAACGCATACATTGAGGATAAAAGAGGGGTAAAATTCTGAATAGTATACAATTTTTTGAATATATGTCTATAGATTAATTCTTGTCCATTTTTGGAGTATTTATTTTCACATATGTAAGTTACTAGTATGCTCAATTGAGGTCTATTCAAAGTTTGACAAAATGATTTAATAAAATATTGATTTATTTATTTTGAAACAGGGTGCCACTCTGTCACCCAGGCTGGACTGCAGTGGTATGATTTCAGCTCACTGCAACCTCACCCTCCCAGGCTCAAGCAGTTGCTGGGACTACAGACACATGCCACCACATCTGGCTAATTTTTATACTTTTTGTAGAGACGGGGTTTCACCATGTTTCCCAGGCTCATCTCGAACTCCTGGGCTCAAGGGATCCACCTGCCTCCCAAAGTGCTGGGGTTACAGGTGTGAGCCACTGGGCCCAGCCTGATAAAATAATATTTAATAAAATTCCTATAAGAAAATGTTTTATATTTCAAATAATCATTCTGTAATGGGACCAGCCATCTTCTTTCAGTGAATTGTTCCCTTTCAGGTGGTTAAGCCCAAACACTCTGTTTTAATACATCTCTGAGGTTATCACCCGCTGGGCCATTCCAAGTAAGAAAGAACATATGAGAAGAAATTAGAAAAATTTATGGGACAAAAGCCATCTAACATAAGTGAACAATGAAAAGAGCCTCCCACAAGTCACTGAATAAGAGGCAGAGTTGTTGTCTTCGATCCAAATATAAGGATGATTAGATGATTCAATGAGCAGATAATTCCATGGGCATTTGGTTTTAAACTAAAAAGGCAAAAGAAGTCTAATAGCCACAAGATGGTACCAGATAATGTTTTGTAGGTGGTGTTGATCTTCTCTGAAATAGAGTGAATTTAGTCATGCTAAGGTCAGAGGAATGGTATAAAACACCTCTAAGCCGAATTTTTCTCTCTATGTATGGTCTTGGAGAATTCTAGAAAAATGAATCCTATTTAGCCCTTTGCTGAGGACCAATTGATAATTTGTTACTATTTGGAATTTTGTTCTTTTCCCTGGAGATTTTCTTTCTGAAGAGATTAGAGCACAGGTTTTCAAATGGAGTGGGGTTGAGGGGCAACTTTGTCTCCCAGGGACACTTGTCAATGTCTGAAGAAATTTTTTTGTTTGTCACAACTGGGAAAGCCCTGCTACTGGCATCTGGTCTGTAGAGGCCAGAGATGCTGCTAAATAACCTGCAAGGCACGAGGCAGCTCCACTCCTTCACCAAATAATTATCCCGCCCAAACTGTCAATAGTGCCAAAGTTGAGAAACTCTAGATTACAGCACAGTTCAGAGGAATTTAGAAAAAAGAAATAGTTGCATTCCTGATATGCGTGGCTTTGTTTGGTAAGAATAAACAGGAATATTTCTTTGTCCTATTTATTCAAGCACATTTTACACTCTAAGAGTGCAAGAAGTATAGTGTAAGGTGAGGCTGCTTGTGAGGCTGCTTGAGAATAGCATGGTTTTGGCACGTTTTTGTGACCCTTAATTTCCTCTTCTTCCTTTTGGGAGGCCCAACCTGCTCTAGAGTGTAGTTTAGTCTTCCTCACCTTCCCTACTGTGTCTCCTCCTTCTCTGTGAGGGGCTGTGGACTCAGTCAGAGGAACGGAGCAGGTGCAAGGATGAGAGGGGAAGAAGTGAAAAAGAGAGACCACCAGTCTCAGTCCTGCCACAGCCTCCTCTCAGCTTTTGGCTCAAGGGTGCCAGAGATCTGTAAATTATTGAATGCAGCGGGGTTGACACATAGAACTTTCAAACAAGAGAACCTGTCGAGAAGCGACACAATAATAGGACCAAGTAGAAGCAGTGTGCAGTGCTTGAGCAGTGCACAGATAAGACAGTGTGGCTTGTCAGCAGATCACAGTTTAACACACAAGCTTTGAAAGGGGAAAAGTTATGGCAGCCTGGAATTTTAACACACGTGTTCACCTTCATCACATCATGGAAGGTGGCTCCTCTACAAAGCCACATACATTAGCTATCTTCACATAGAGTTTTTATCTTGCCACTTTTGTCATTCAAGAGTAAGGAATACACTGAATTGATTTTCTTTTAAAATGGGAAACCAAACTCAAAACTTGCAGTCACTTTTAAAACGTCTTCTCTCGGAATAAAATGATAGAGATGAGAATCTTGGGTGCCAAGGGGCTTTCCATCAAGATTGTAAACACTGAGCTTAGAGAGGTAATCCATTCCTACGGAGTTAAGCTTAAAATTTTATATTTTATAGATTCCAAATTCACAGTTGTAAAAACATTTTAGCATTTAAGAAATCAGAATGTATCCTGTACCTGATGGGATAAAAAAGCATTGCGTCATAGTTTAATTGGTTTTCTCTTTTTTGGTGGCAGAGAAAATAATGGTACATCCTACAGTTGATGGCATTTTAGATTCAGTGCAATAAAGAAAATGCATTCCACATTTCTTAGAATCCCTCTGATCTGGCAGGTCATCTCTAATTGCTCCTCTTCTGATACTTGTATATACATCATTTTTCTTGTTTTAATTTGTTACTGTTCTGCTTTTATTTTAGCCTAATTATATATTCCATTTGCCTGCACACAAAAATGACTAATTTTGTGTGTAGCTTTTTGTTCCTAAGACTGTTCCTTTTCCTTTTACGTTATGGTAAATTGCTAATGAGGAGTATGAACTTATAAGACCTAAGAAATAATTGTTTTATTCAATAAGTTATTATGTTGGAAAAAGAAAAGCATAGGTGGAAGTCAGATCTACTCATCACCTTTGGCATTAACTGGCTATTAATGCCAGTTATATTTATATGCCCTTTAAGTCATAGGAAAATTGAGCTACATATTTTTTATATAATAAAGTACATTTACTATATAAAATAAAATTATTTTATATAATATGTAGCTCAATTTTCCTATGACTTAAAGGGCATATAAATTCAAAAGGTTCTGTAAGGTTTAATTATCACACCAAACCTATGCAATTTTCTAAATTTGAATCAGATGAGGCTACCAATATAAGTAGTGGTAAACAAGGTCATCAGAAGACAATGTCTGACAATTTATTTAGTCACTCCTCAGAAACCTAATTCCTGATTCCTATGAGTAAAGGCATTAGCTGAAATGTTGCAAGAGGACCTCAAATTCTAGGAATCTAACATATTGGAGAAGAACTGAGGCAGAGTTTCTTCTTTGCTCAATAAAGCTATATTAAATAATTCTCATTTGCAGACAGTTTTTCTTGCTTTTTATGTCAAGCTTTCTCAGCTTAATTTAGCCTCATTAATTCCAACCAAATCTCCAGATGATCTCTAAGATGCCTTACAGCTTTAAAATCCCAAGATTCTACTAAACGCTTCCTTCCTAAACTTCTACAGATTTCTTAGCTCCTTCTCTGCAATTAATTCCTCCCCCTTCTGCCATCCATACCCCGTCATAGTCTATCAGCCAAGCAGTGAGAATATTCTGTTCTTTTTTATTTTTATTCTTATGCGTGAACCCTTATAATCACTTTCATGGCGCCTTCTGAACTTGCTCTAGTTTGCCTACATTCTTTTGATAATGAGATGGTCAAGCCATACATGGTCGGGTAGTGAAGTACTGACAACATTTTGCTCAAGAGAGTATGTGGCAACAATGCTGCTGGGCAGACTACGAGGCATGTGGCCACTGTTGACCATCTCACTAACTTAACATGCACAATGAGGCTTTATCAGCAAGTTAGACTGTGTTCTTCTATGATTCATTTGCAATGACCTTTTCAGCCTTTTTATAATACATTCCCCCTTCTACATTATTATCAAAATATATTAACATGCTCTAAATCTTTGTCCAAGTTACTTCACCAATACAAATGATTAATTTAAGGCACATATCATTACATCTATTTTCAGCGTTAGTATCTTGAGAACAAAAATCAAAGGCCCTAAAGAATCCCAGTAAATAATTACCATATACTGTACTGTTTTCCCAATAACTTCATGTTATTTAAAAAATTATTAAACTCAAAAATGTATTGGCATAATTCACCATTTAGAAAATGAACTAATCAAATTGGCTTTTTACCTTCTTTCCTTTTTTTTTTTCTTTTGAGACAGGGTCTCACTCCGACACCCAGGCTGGAGTACAGTGGCATGATCAGGGCTCACTGTAGCCTTGGATCTCCAGGGCTCAGGTGATCCTCCGACCTCAGCCTCCCAAAGAGCTGGGACTACAGGCACATGCTACCAGGCTGTGCTAAATTTTATTTTACTTTTGTAGAGCTGGGGTTTCACTATGTTGCCCAGGCTGGTCTTGAACTCCTGGCCTCAAGCAATCTGTCCTCCTTGGCCTCCCAAAGTACTGGGATTACAGGTATGAGGCACGGCACCTGGCTTCAACTTCCAACCTTTCTTAACTCAATATTTTCTAGATCGAATAGCTCACTCTCTTCATTATGACTTCCCTAATGAACTCTACACATATTAAAATTAGGAGTCACTCTGCTAACTTTAAGAGAAAAAACAATGGCATGCAATGAGACATAAAATCAATTCGTTTAACTGGAGTCTAGGAAAAAGTTTGTAATAGGGAGAAAATGCTGAAAAAATAAAGTTAGTCTCCCTGCATGTGTTGCCCACTCACTCTTCATCTTCTTGGGTTGTAGCCTTTTGGTGAAGTGCCCAGACTTTGAGATTTTTCTCTTGCACATATGGAATGATAATCGTTATATTTTAAAAACGAACTCTAGAGATTTACATTCTTTGAAACTCATTCTAACCAAAGAAAAGACTAAACATCTAGCCTAGAAAATGGCTGGATTTGAGATTTTTCTTTGCCATTGCTTCTTGCTTATATGACTGTTCTATTTCATTTTTCTATGGGGTAATGAAATACACATGGAGTTTGAGATAAGAAGACCTGGGTTTGCTGTGCCTGTCATTTATTTATTTGGGTTTCAATGTTTTTAGCAATATAATGGAAATAATGAGAATAATGAAAAGCTATCACACAGTGTTGATGGAAAAATTAAAGTAAATAATGTCTGTCAAAATTTTTTGTAATTGCAAAAGACTGTAACATGCTATAGCGTTAGTGCAAAATTAGTTGTGGGTTATACCAGCGTCATCTTTCACCACATTTTTTCTATGTCTATTCATAGTTGTGAATATATCTGTAACAGTTTGCCCAGCAAAAATTCTATAAGAATCCACCTTTATTTCATTATATTCACGGTCATACTTGAATATATGTCAGGTTAAAACATCACTGACGCTAGATTATCATAAAGTCTAACCACATGGCTGTACAGCTTGGCCAGACTACCAAGGTTATTGACACATCAGAAATTTGTAATATGTCAGTTTCTAGCAATGGTGTCTGGGTTAGGTGAGGCAGGTGCCCTTCTCACTGGTCTCTTGTCCAACCCAAAAGAAATGTAATTTGTTTTTTCGTTTCCTGTGAAATTACTTTGAATGTTGGTAAGTATCAGAGCACCTGGTATTGTGAATGCCTTTTTTTTTTCATTTTAGCAGGAAGACAATATAGTTCTTTTTCATGAAGAAAAGTAATTTGAAAAAAATCTTGTATTTTGAAAACCTAGTAACCGGCTCTAGCTTTGAAAGCTAACGATGTCTCATTGACATATTCATCTTGATTCTGGTGGCATTACACACCAGACCCCAGCTGGTTCCTGACCACCTATTGTGACCCAGCTTGATGTGTGACCTCGCCTTGCATCCATCCTATCCGTAGATCATGATGACATATCCGATGGGTAAAGATCCTTTTATAAATCTTATGACTTGAGCAAAACTGATTTGAATCACATGTACCAAACATGCTCAGCAGAAAGGTCAAATTAAAAAATAGATATTCCTTTTCCCAAAAGTGACTAAGGTAGAATATGACATTTAGAAGTTGTCACTTAGCCTTTTCACTATTTGACATAATCTTAACTCAGTGAAATGCTTTCGTTTGCTACCTAGAGATCTTCACAAAGGAAAGAAAAGAGAAAAACTTCAGAGAAGAAAGAATCTGAATATACTTTTGGGTGCAACTAGTGGAATTTGGTTCTTGGAGAAAAACAATCAACTATAATGAAAGAATAGAGAGAATGTTCCCTTCCACTATATAGATTCAGGCAAGGGCCATAAGCTGTTTGCATTTTGAAACCATATGAATTTATTCTAAACACTAAGTCATGGTATGCATCTTGATTATGCATCAAAAATTAAAAGCCAATTGAAAGCTATACTCCGAAAGATAATCCAGCATGAAAAACAGCTTCCTTTGTGATACCCTGACCTCTTCAGTGACCATCCAAAGCATACAGGACAAGTCACCACACCCCCACTTAGAAAGCAGGATGTGCGCTCTTTCCGACAAACCTTCAGAAGTAAAATGCCAGTGGCATCACCCAGGCACTGACTTTAAATTGGTCATTCGTTACTCAGTCCGTTGTTCTATCATGCTTTATTTACTTAAGACTTAAGTAGTGCTGTCTAGGCTGTTCCTTGAGTCTGGAATGCCTTTCCAATATCCACTACCTTTTTGAGTCATTAATCCCTTCAAATCTTAAATCACTTCTTACCTCTTTCCCTAGGTTTCTCCTACCATCTCATGCAGTTGTAATCTCCACCCCCCAAGTTCAATTTCACCTACACTATTCTATCACTGCCATCCATTATATTGGACGGCTATCCCCCTGTGCTCATGTAATTAAACAAATATCCACTCAAACATCCAGATATCTGAAGTGAAAGCTTCCTTTCTTTTTCTTTCTTCCTTCCCTCCTTTCCTTTCTCCTTTCCTTTCTCCTTCCCTCATTCATTTAGTGAATATTTATTGACGGGTGACTCTGTGCTAACCACAGTATGGTACCAGAAGATACAGTAATTAACCAAAGTCCCTCCTCTTATAGAGCTTATGTAGGGGTGTGTGTGTGTGTGTGTGTGTGTGTGTGTGTGTGTGTGTGTGTGTGTGTCTAGGAAATGGTGAGACATTGACAGTCCAAGAAAATAACCATGGAAATATAAAGAAATGATACTGTGTTAAATAGCGGTAGATATCATAAATATGTAATGCAAACTGAGAAGAGAGGGGGGCTACTTTCAATATGGTGGTTTGAAATGGCCTCTTTGATGAAGTGACATTTGAGATGAGACCTAAATCATAGAAAGAAGCCATTCCAACTCCTGTGATCATCCAAGAAACAAGTGTTCTATGTAGAGGGAACAGGTGGCACAAAACCCCCAAGGAAGAATGAGCTTGATGCGTTGACAGACAAAAAGGACAGTGTGGCTGGAGTGTGACGAGTGAGAAAGAGAGGCGTCCAGGAATAGGTTGGTGTGGCAGGTGGGTGAGGCAGTCCAGAGTCTCCACCGGCCATGGGAGGGTGCAACTTACACATGCTTTCCCCTATGCTCCCACTGTACTGGCTACCTCCTCCAGCAAAGCAGCTATCCTCCTGCATTATTGTTTATTTCCTTTTCCTCCTAGTCTGTAGGCTCCAAAATACTATGGAGAAGGTGCACAGGAATTACTGCTGGAAAGAAGTAATGGATGAGTTACCTTCCACTTGCATGTCCCATAGGTAGAGCCACTGCAATTATCAAACTCTGCAGGGTCAGTCAGTGACAAATGTACGGATGACCAGATTGAAAACTCAGTGGAAGTACTTGCCTTTGAATCACTGCACAATACGCAGCCCATGAATGTATGCCTTTTGGTTGTTGATCTTTGTTATACAGTCTTTTCCCTGGAGCCACTGGAAGCACTTGGCTGCCCTTTAGCTGCTTGCAAGTGGACTGCTACAGAATTTGCAGTGGGTTTTTCATGTTATCAATCTGTCCTGCTTCATCTATTGTGCACACCTAGACTAGGCATCTCCATTACTCCTGGAAGGCCTCAGGTTTTGCAGGATAAGTTCTCTTCTCTCCAACTGGAGTCCTACATTATTCACATCTCTCTCTCTCTCTCTCACACACACACACACACACATACACACACACACACACACACACACTCCTAGGCTTTGGAGTTGGACACCCTGGGCCTAATGTCTGGCTCTTCCACTGACAAACTTTGTGTCCTTGAGCAAGTTTGTTAGCACATTTCTGAGTCTCAATTTTCTCTTCTGTAAAATGGAGGCGATAATAACTGCTCTTCAGTGTCTGCACACAGAGTAAGTGAGAATTTTACAAAAGTGGCCAGCACTTCCTCTGGAAATTAATGGGAAAAGATAGATATTAGTTGCCACTTTGTGTTTCTGCTTATCCGTTGCTATGGACTCTAGCTTTGGGGTTCTCCATCGTTCATCTGCTGCGTGGTCCAACAAAAGCTCTTTTCTGTGTGATGCTACCTTCATTTAGTGCAAACCACATCTCCCACCTTACTTCTCTCCTTAAGTGTCTGCAGAGACACTGCACACCAATGCCTAGTAGATATGTGGGGAATCTGACCTTAAAATCAAAGATTAGAAATCAAATTGGTTATCAATTAAAGACCGTAAGTCAAAAAATCAAAACATCCAAACTCAAGCATTCATTTTGCAGAGGCATCTTAAAGATCCATCTTGCTGTGCATAGCATTACTATGCTGATACTCAGTTAACAGTCAGGATAAATACCGCTGCTGGTTCAGAGTCTGAACTGGGAACAAGGTCTCATGAAATACATAGCAACATAGCAGACAGTCTGAGGCATCAAGCGGTCTTCCAAGTGGCACGCCCTGGGAGAAATATTATGTTTTATTTCTCAAATTGTTTTCATTCAAATTGGGCATTATACATAATTGCTATAAAACAAACAGCATGCCCATGCTTACGTAAGTCAAAGGGCACTCAAATATTGTAAAGGCAAATGCATATTTAGAAATGACAGCAATTAAATCTTCCTACCCTATATACCCCCAAATGTTATTCTTTTTCCTTCTTTCCCAAGTCCTTTCAACTTAACCTAGAAAAAAATAAATCAACTTCGTTGGTTTTGGCAAAGTTTCAGTATGCTACAGAGTTAAAATCTTTGGGTTCTAAAGGAACACAGATGTATACGTTGAAAATTTTCTAACTTAGAATATTAATTCTTTATTTACTTAAATTTACTGAATGGCCAAGAGTCTAATAAATTTTAAGAAAAGGAATTGATTCTTTTCTTAAAATGTAAGGTCTGGCTAAGAGGAGACAGTATTCTATCAAGACTTCGCCTGAAGAAAACTTTCACTCTGTTCCAAAAAAAGGTTAATACATTTGGCTAAGTTACCTAAGTATTTAAAAAGGGGAAGAATTAAAAAAAAAAACACCTCAAAAACCACGATGTTGTTCCTTATATAGATCAACTGACCTCTCTCAAATTGTTTAATATGTATGGGCACAACGAAAAATTCACTGATTCTGTTTCCATACCCTTCTCGCCCTCTCCTCTTCCCACATTGCTTGGTTGGATGTTACCTGACTCAAACAGTAGCACCTATTAATCATACATCCAACCTTCAGATGGCCAATTTTGTTACAGTCCTGTGGTTCCCAACTCATTTCTGAATCAAAATGTTCTTCCCTGGAGCATTAAATCACACGCACTTTGTGCTCAAAATGTCTTTATCCTTTTAACATAAATTAATGAGTTTCCTGGAAAGGTTAAAAAAATTAAAATGCAAGATAATGGTTGTCATTCACACCCTTAATTGACACAGCTAGTTACCTGAGAAGGGCAACTTCAATGTGGGGCTCCTTGCCAAGAGTAGTTTACCTCTAGACTGCAAAGTACGCATGTCATTTGTTTTCAGTGGGATTATTAACTAGAATTTCTCTCTTCTCTCTCTAGGAAATATCATCTTGTAAATTACTTCTTGGTTTTTATTCTAGATCCTTGCTACTCTAAGTGTGTGGTCCACGGATCAGTGGCATGAGCATCACCCAGGAGCTTGTTAGAAACATAGAACCCCTGACTCCACCCCAGGCCTAGAAAATCAGAATCTGCATTTTAACAAGATCCTCAGATGAGTGATGTACACAGTAAAGTTTAAGAAGAAGCAAGAGTCTGTCTAGGTCATTTGTGACAACCTCCTGAGTGATGGCCCCCTTCTCTCTTCACAGCCCCCTAGAGTGATCTCTGTCAAAAGCAGATCTGGTCATCCATAACTCTTCCTACAATGCCCTCTGTCATCTGGCCCCTGCCTCCCCTGTACGTTCCCCACTCTCTCTAATCCCTATGCTGCTCACACTCATGCCACTTACTCTACCTGTGCTGAGCAATATGGCAGCCACCAGACAAACAGTAGACACCACATGTGTCTGCTGAGCACTTGAAAGGGGGCTAGCACGAATTGAGACATGCTGGAGGTGGAAGACACACATCGGATTTCAAAGACTTAGTATGGGGAAAAGAATGTAAAATACCTCTTGAAGTTTTTATGCCGATGACATGTTGAAATGATACTATTTTAGATATATATCAGGCTAAGTAAAATGTAGTATCAAAATTAATTCCAACTGTTCTCTTTTACTTTTTCTAATGTGGCTAGTCGAAAAGGTAAAGTTTCATGAATTTCGATTGCATAGGGCTGCTCTATGCCCAGCATATTCAGGCTCGTGATCTGCTTGGGCAGTTCCCTTGGTTTGGAATTATCCTCCTTACCCTGTCTGCCTGACAAATTTCTTCCCCATCCAAGTACTTCCTCTGCTTTCCCTGGCACCTCCTTTCAGGAGAAAGCAAGGATGCACTTAACACTTCAGCAGTAACTCCACTGTATTTTTATAAAATGGTATCATAGTCACCTGTTCATAGTTTGATCTCTCTTCCCAGATTAATTAATCTATGACTTAAAGGAAGAAGAAGGGGGTCTCATATTTGAGGGTCTACTATGTGTGCAAAGTGCTAAGAATTTTACAATGGATTATGTTCCATTTTGTTCTCATAAGTAGGCCAAGTGGGTTGAGGCTCAGAAAGATTAACTTATTTTTCTAAGATCACCCAGCTGCTAAGTGATTGAACCAGGATTTCAACTGAAAGCTCTCTGACTTTAAACTCTGCACCCATTGCATTTTATTTCTCTTTATAGTTCCAGGACTTAGCAGAGTGCCTGGCATTTTGTTGGTGCATAATAAATGCTTTTTGGATTAAATTTCTTTCTAGTTCACATGAATTCACACTATACTCTCACTCAGATTACTAGCTGCCATTGGGTAGTTTGAGAGGATGCTTTTGGAAAGTGATATTGATTACATTGGAAATCTGATGACTCATTAAAGAAAACAGAAACATGAGTCTGTTTCAAAAGGCTGATTCAGAACATATATTTATCTGTAGCCTTTGGAAAACAGAGTGTTATGGTTAAAACACCACTAATTTGAGAAACATAAATCCTGGATTCTGATGTGCATCTCACCACTAAATTCTACCACTAACTTTTAAAAGTCATTCTTCTTTTCTGAGTTTGGTTTCTTAATACAATCAGAGCTTACAGCACTAGGTATCTTCCAATTCAGAATTTCACAAAAAATTTATTTTCTCTGTGATTTTGCATTTCCTTTCAAATCCTGAAGCATAAAGAACAACATCATTTATTAAATTTTCCTTTTGTTCACTTGATATACAAAATGATGGAGAAAAAGGCACTAGGACAGAAATCTTGCAATATCCCATTCAGTTAAGACTTGTTCCTTGCCAAATAGTGTTCTTCAAAAAATGCCAGTTGGGAAAAAAATAACAAATCTGAATAAAGAAAAAATATGCAAAGCTTTGCAGTTACAAGATTTTATAACCCAATAAAACTCAAGAATCGCTACTAGCGGGAGTGGTTGCCAACTCTCACATAAGGGAAACACTCGACATTTGCTCAATTTTAATTCTGAAACACTCATAAAATACTGACTTAATAACTTCCCATTCAGAGCACTTGAGAAATACCACAGCAAAGAATAAAAACATTAATGTGAATGCTACTAATAATTTTCCTTTTATTTAATTCTAACAGGTGGTGAAGGTTGATCATGTCTTTAGGGGGAAAATATAACTTTGAAGATAAAATTAAAATGGCAAATCTCACGAACTTGACTGGGAGCAAGCAAAATGTAAAATCTAAGCAATGTCTCTGACTAGGAGGGAGCTTGCTGAAAATAGCAAGCCTGTAGGTGTAGTCAAGACAGAAATGCTTCAGAATTCCTTTGATGATTATTCCAAAAATAAAAAAGCTTCTCTTTAAAGCACAAACATAGTGGGAAACATCAAGCTTGAAGAATCTACAGCTCTATTTAATATCACTTAATCTTGAATTCCATTTTAAGGAAATCTAAAAAGCCTCAGAGTCCAAAAGACATACTAGGCCAAGTTAAATTTTCAGGATTTGGAACAAAAATTGGAAGATCATGATCACAGTGGAGTAGTTTCTAAGACACAAATAGCACTGAAATTTTCGCAACCCTGGACAGCTTGAAATGCATGGGCATGATTGTGAGGTCTGTAGCATTGCATTTGAGTTTTTAGCAATAAAACCACTCTATATATTTTTATTTTTTCAGGATTATGTCAGAAATCTTCTTTTTTTTTTTTTTTGACATGGAGTTTTGCTCGTTGCCCAGGCTGGAGTGCAATGGCGCGATCTCCGCTCACTGCAACTTCCGCCTCCTGGGTTAAAGTGATTCTCCTGTCTCAGCCTCCCAAGTAGCTGGGATTACAGGCATGCATCACCACGCCCGGCTAATTTTGTATTTTTAGTAGAGACGGGGTTTCTCCATGTTGGTCAGGCTGGTCTCGAACTCCCGACCTCAGGTGATCCGCCCTCCTCGGCCTCCCAAAGTGGTGGGATTACAGGCGTGAGCCACCGCGCCTGGCCCATTTTCTTGTTTCTAACCACAAACTGTGGTGCAATTGCATTGATATATAATCACATACATATGAAAATACACACACACATATGCTTATGTCTACTTTCATATCCATACATATGTACCTGCATGTATACTAACATCTTCTTTGGGACGCTGTTCAAATGTCACATTGTCGGGGCTGCCTTCCTTGACACCCTTTATTAGATATCACCCATTACTTCATATCCCTCTTGCTTTGCTTTATTTTCCTCCATGACTCTTAACACCAACTGCATATTATGAAACACATTATGTATTTACTGTCTGCTTTCCCCACTACGGTGCAACCCTCAGGCAAGCAGAGATTTTTTTCTGTCTTATTCATTGCTACACCTAGAACAAGATCCGGACGCAGAGGTGATCAGCAAGCATTCACTGAAAGAACAAACACTTAAAGGCTGTTTATTTTGTGGTGGAACTGTGCTATTAATTCTACACACAGTCATTCATGGTCTCATATAATCTTCTGAATAAAAGTTGGTGCATTACTATATCCTTTTTAGAGGTGAGTCGTAGAGCAGTGAAGAAACTCTCTCAAGCATGAGGCTTCAAAGCCAGCCTGCCAGTGCATTTCACCACGCATCACTTCTGCCTCATTTCTCTGTCCTTTGCTAGGGTTACTGAGTGTGCATCTCCTTTTGCTGAAGGACTGGCTTCTTCACTCTGAGGACACCACGCTCGTACTTCACTGTAAGGCTTTGTTCCGGTCGCTTCATTGTGGAGTGGGATCAGTGACAAGTTCCTGGGGTATTATTTCTCTCTCAACAATTGGGCTGATCTATTTCCTCCAGTATATTCCTCCATCCCAGGGCAGGAAATAGGAGCAAGGACCTCAGATGGGCTCCTTAGCAACTATAGATGAGAAGGCTGAAGGTTGAGACTGCTAAGATCCTCATTCAAAAAAACATCTCCATGTCCTCTAAAAACTTCTACCTGCTTCCTTCTCCTTCTGCAGACGGAAGCAGTCACACACTTTTCTGTGTCCCCATAGCATTTTGTGTAAATCTCTGGGACATTTGTCTTTTCTATTATACAAAATTGCTTACATGACTGTCCTCATCCTGCCACCTCCTCTGTGTATCCCAATGTATGACATATAATTAGTGCTCAATGAATGTGGGTTGCTTGATGACTGAATAGGATGCCTATTGTGTTTGCCTTCTCATTATTCATTCTGCCTTCTTTTAATAACAGCACACCAATTTTAAAGGGAGGAATTAGTCTTTCCCCATTTGATCCAATCTCTACAGAACTGTCAATCAAGCTGTCCCACCCACCCATGGCCAAGGATCAGGCAGGTGACCAAGCTAGACCAGCAAGGCTCTCTTCCTGGAATTTCAACATTGAGCTGGATAAACCTCCTGATTTAGCCTGATGGCAGGGACCTACAGAGATGGATTCTAATCCTTTCCCAAACCTAGTTCTTCACTTTCCTTAAGATTCTCTGATCCATCCTATGTACTTCCAATAATATCCTCTTTTCCATAAATTGGCCATGATCAGTCTCTCTCCATTCACCAGCAAATATTTACTGAGCACACACTATGTCATCTTGGTTACTGAACAAAACAGACAAGGATCATTGGTCTAAAAGAGCTTACATTTTATTAGGGAGATAGACAATGAACAATGCAAAAGCAAGAGGGGTGGGAATGGGTCAGTCTGCAATTTTAAATAGGGTGATCAGAGGAGGCCTTACTTCAGCAAGAACTTGAGGGAGGAGAAGGAGTGAGCTACATGATACCTGGAAAAGAGCATTCCAGGCAGAAGGAACAAAAGTGAAAAGCCTCTAAGGCACCAGTGTCCCTGATGTGCTGGAGAAAAGGAAACAGGTCATTGTGGCCCATTAGGGTGAGCGAGCAGGGCAATTCTAGGGAATGCCATCAGAGAGGTTAATAAGCTCCTAGATTATGAAGGGCCTTGAGATCATGTCAGGATTTTGGCTTTTACTCTAAGTGAAAGTAGGAATTGACCAAGGGGTTTTGCACAGAGAAGTGATATGACCTGCCTTTCATTTAAAAAGGATAGCTCTGGTTTCTGTTTTGAGAATAGATGTTGAGAAAAAAAAACGGAATGGAAAAAAGTAGAAACAGGGACTTATTCAGAGGTTATCAGAGTAAACCAGGTTAGTCGCAATGGAGGTGGTAAGATGAGGTCAGATACCGGAAATATTCTTAAGGAATAGCCAACAGAATTTCCAGATGTAGGCAGTGAAAGAAAAAGAATAGTAGGGAAAGATTCCAAGTTTGTAGTCCATGTACGCAGAAAGATGGAGTAGCCATCGACTGCGATGGGAAACCTAAGGATGGGACAAATTTTGGTGGGAATGAAGAGTCCAGGTTAGGATGAATGTTGGCCATTTGAGTGAGGATGTCAAAAAGGAGTCAGATGTGTGAGTATAGAGTCTGGAAGAGTGTTATGGGCTCAGAATATATATTTTGGAGTTGTCTCTTCATATATAGTATTCAAAAATCATAATAGCAATTGAGATCATCAAAGGAGTTGGTGTGGATGGAGGAGATGAGAGAACCACAGACCTGGCCTTGAGATAATCCAATGCTAAAAAAAAAAAATCAGGGATAGGAATGAGGACTGTAGAGAGGACTTGGAATAAGTAATTGACGGCTTGAGAGAATCTAACAGAGGGGGCTGTCCTGGAAACCAGGCACATGAGGAAGGTTTACTAATGGGGTAGAGGGAGGGTCTGTAGTACAAAATGTTGCTGACCTGTCAAGTAAGACGAGGTGTGAAAATTTCACTTTAGATTTAATAGCATGGAAGTAAGTCATCAGTGATCTCGGCAAAATCATTGTCAGGGAAGTGGGAAGACAAAAACCTAAACCTGGGTGATTTAAGAGGAAATGAGAGCAGAGGCATTGTGCGCAAAACTGACATACAAAAGAAGAACAAAGAAATGGTGGTTATATCATCCAAATGACCTCAGCTGATGCAAATGCCATACATTCATTTCTCCTTGAATGATTTCTTCCTTTCTTCTCCAAATACTCTCTCTACTTCAGCTCCTACCTTCCTTTCAAAGTCTAACTCACATTATTCCTCTCATCTTGCAATGTTTGCATTGGCATTTATTTCCTATGCCTTCAAGTCTTCAATGCAGAATTTAATCAAATCTTCCTCCTCCTGTTACTCTACTGTTCTCTTACGTGTCTCATCTCCCTCCAGAATTATTAGCTCCTAGAAGGCAGAGGCAATGATTTAGATTTCTTTTGTGTTCTTAGAAATGATCACTAGAATATTATGGGCACAATGGGCACCCAGACAAGGCCTTGGCCACTTTTCTCTGTCAGATTTATTGATATCCTTAAATAAATTAACTAATTTCTCACTTTACTAATATTTTGATAGGTAAGGATAATAACAACTATTGCAACATTAATGTTGGAATCTTTTTCCATGTAAAAATCAAAACAGTGAATCAAGGTGAAATAAAATTTTACAGCCCAATATATTCTCAGTGTCCTGATGAATTTATTCTCATTTATTATATGTCTTTCCTCTCCATCACCTATGAGGTCCTCATTAAAAATGGGTGATTTTGTATATCATCACTAAGTCATTCAAAATCCTTAGAAATAACTCTGATAAGATAATATTTCTCTCCTGACCATGGCCTCTAGATTTTCATTTCTGCAAAGCAAAGCCCTCATCTCCCTAAGTGGTACAAATTGGAAATATCACCATTAGTTACATCAGCTGATGAGGTAGGGAACTTGGGAAGGGAAGCGTGGGTCTGTGGTGCTCAGTTTCCTTTGTCGAGGTGTTTTTGTTTTTGTTTTTTTAAATTTGAGATGGAGTATCATTCTGCCACCCAGGCTGGAGTGCAGTGGCGTGATCTTGGCTCACTGCAACCTCCACTGCCCAGGCTCACGCTATCCTCCTGCCTCAGCCTACCGAGGGGCTGGGACTACAGGCAAGTGCTCCAACGCCTGGTGGATTTTTCTATTTTTCACTAGAGACAGGGTTTCACCATGTTGGCCAGGCTGGTCTTGAACTCCTGACCTCAGGTGATCTGCCCGCCTCATCCTCCCAAAGTGCTGGGATTATAGGCATGAGCCAAAGTGCCTGGCCTCCTTTGTTGAGTTTGCCTAAGGCTGTTGGGCATGGCCCCAAGTGCCCTCTTGAATACCAGAGCTTGGGTTGGGGCAGAAGCTGCTGCCATGGTCTCTACAATTTGCCACCGTACTCATCCTGAGAGGCTGGTTCAGAATCTAGGAGGGTCACTCTGGACAGGTAGCACAATTAAGAAAGGTCCCGGGAACCCATTGGGTCAGCGCACCAGCTCTGGTCTTCCAGAATCCCTCCAAGAGCAGGAGCCGAACTGCAAATTAGAGCCACGCTGAGCTTTCCCTCACAGTCTCCCTAAGTTTTGTCAAAAGGCAAGTTGGAATAAACTCCCAGAATCTATCTCTGACTGTTCTTTTGATCAGCATCCTGGGAAACCATTTGCTCAGCACACATCAGAACTTTTCCAATCTTAGCCTCGAAGATACAAGATTGGCCACACAAAAGAGCCTTCTGCCTTTCACACTCAAGTCATGGAAAGATATTGTTTTTTTCTAAGGAAGTATTTTTCTATGGATAAAGTTTAACTGTGTAGCACTGAAGTAAATATTCAAAATGCCTATGCTTTATACTTGCTTTTAATCTCATACCTACTTGGCTCTAACCTGAAATAACAGTAATAAGTTCTAACTCTAAAACGGCAACCTTATTAGTGGAAAGAAACCGGCATTAAAGGTTAGCAGCAAACCCTGATTCAGCCTCACACATTGTCCCAATTTCACCAGCTGTTTAAGGATGGGGTGCTCTCTAAACTTCCTTCGATTCTAATATTTTATAAGAACTTTCCATTCAAATCATCTCTTTTTCAGTCGGTTGGAAAATGGTCCTGACTTTCCATTGCTTCAGTGATTGAAATATTTTCCTTGGCAGTATTTTGCTCTGGCTTTAACAGTGTATTTCCTAGCTGCTCTGAATTTATACAAAACTTATAATTTTCCCACAGTAATAGAAGGTAGGGAATAGTGTCCTTGCTGCTCTCTGTTTCCCAATATTCACTACTATCAGTGATTTAACCAGGAGTTATGAAATATGTAATTTTATAGATGGAATATTTTTATACATGACTATGGTTTCAAGCATGCCTTGTTCTGCCACAAGGGGTCAGTTAAGTGGTTTTGAAGTAGAAGAAACAAAATGACTGCTTTTACCAAGCCTGATGATGACGGACCATGAAGAGCTTTGCTCTTGTACGTCTGAACCAGCTGTCATTTTGAACTCAACTTTAGAACAACAATTTCCAGGTCTCTAGCTTCTGTGATACTTAAATTCTTCAAACAGTGTGGGAAGAACCTGTCAGTTAATTCTGATTACAAGCAAACCTGAAGCACATACGCACAACCATTAACAATTCGCACTTTCCAGAAACTCAGAGAGTTCAATTTTTCCTCTTCTGCTTCCTCTTACTTGAGTACTGATTTCTGAATCTCAGGCAGACATTCCACTCTGGACTGTATTAATCTGCATATTTGATGCTTTGAAATTGATTGTTAACAAAAGATCAGAATTTGTATTAAGAATTATTTTCCTATTCAAGAGTCATCTTAGAAAGCTATGAATTTGTAATGCCAGATGTATACATGCACATGCATGAATGTGCAAGAAACAGGAGATAAAAGAGAAGCTCCTGGTGTGGGGTTGCCATTAGTTCATGAGTAGCACGAGAAACCCAATTACATTCCTTTATAATTGAACGTTGTATTATGTTTAAAGCCACAAAAAGCTATCTAGCCAGGCCATTACTACAAAGTTCCCATTCACTGGGGAAGAATATGCAGTCTTTCTACTCACTATGTTGATATTTTTGAGTATCCAAGGGCAGAGGGAGAAAACGCATTGGGAAGAAGTTTTTATTTTCCCTTTGACTAATGGGTTTAACATCTCAAAATGATGTTATTAGCACAATATAACCCTTGAAATTTGACAGGTCGGCTTTTCAAGAAAGAATTCCCTTGAGGAATGTCAGACTAAATCTCAGCAATAGAGTGAGTACATTCAGTGGACACACCCCACTAAATAAATAAATAAAGCTATGATGAATGAATAATATAACAAATATAATGTGAGTAATGTAATACATATTGCATATGGTACATATAACATAAACAAATGAATAAGCCATATTAGCAAAGCAAAAACACTTTATTCTAACAAAATGTGTTAGAGGGCACCTTTTACCTGGGAGATCAGGCCTGCTTTAATGATCTATTTTCTACCATGTCCAGTTTCTAAGAAACCTCTAACTAGTTTTGGAATGCCAGAGAGCCTTGACCCAACACATTGCAAAACTACTTTTGCTTCAATGCAAGAGAAGAAATCTGAATTTTCCTTCTGGTTTTCTTCTCCCTTCAGCAACTGGCCTGGCAGGTTTGTGGTGATTAGTCAACCTTTGCACTACTTCAGTATGTTGCTTTAAGACATCCAGGCATAAGACTGTCTCTACTAAAAATACAAAAAAAATCAGCCGGGCGTGGTGGCGGGCGCCTGTAGTCCCAGCTATTCGGAGAGGCTGAGGCAGGAGAATGGCGTGAACCCGGGAGGCGGAGCTTGCAGTGAGCCGAGATCGTGCCACTGCACTCCAGCCTGGGTGACAGAGTGAGACGCCATCTCAACAAAAAAAAAAAAAAAAAAAAAAAAGACTTAACTACGTCTAAGGTTTCCTTCCTGGGCAAAACAGGAAAAAGCTCTGCCTATCCATATGTGTCAACCTAATACATGTACCTCCATTTATTATCTTCCATCACAGCTCTGCCATGGAGTGGAAATCGGACCGGTGGTAGATACAGCCAACTTTTCTATGACAATACAAAATAAAAACTACAATGACAGTTATTGTTGGTGAGGTTCAGTATTTGTCTATATGGCAGCTCTGATGAATTGCATTTTTCGCATAGGTATGTTCTACATTTCTTCTTAGACTATACACTCCTAGGAGGAGTTCAATCTTCCTTTTCTCTTTCTTTTGCTGTAGTATATGTGTGTATGTGTATAAATATACAAGCATAATATATGTATATGTGTGTATGTATATAGATATATATGTATAATATAAAATATGGCCCAGCGCCGTGGCTGACGCCTGTAATACCAGCACTTTGGGAGGCTGAGGTGGGCGGATCATCTGAGGTTGGGAGTTCGAGACCAGCCTGACCAACATGGAGAAACCCTGTCTCTACTAAAAAAATTAGCTGGGCATGGTGGTGCATGCCTGTAATCCCAGCTACTTAGGAGGCTGAGGCAGGAGAATCGCTTGAATCCAGGAGGTGGACGTTGTGGTGAGCCAAGATCATGCCATCGCACTCCCACCTGGGCAACAAGAGTGAAACTCAAAAAATAAAATAAAAATAAAATATGTATAAATACATATATACGTGTGGATGTGTATGTATATATCATTACATATATGTATATATGTATATATGCATATTTATCATCATATATGTGTATAGCTATACATGTAAGTGTGTGTATGTATATATCATCATGTATATGTGTATAGATATATATGTGTGTATATGTACATATCATGTATATGTGTGTCTAGATACATATGCATATATGTGTGTACATGTATATGTGTATGTGTGTAGGTATGTGTGTATATGTATAGATATATATGTATGCATATATGTATATATCATCATGCATATGTGTGTATATATATGTATATCTGTGTGTGCATGTATATATTATGTATCTGTGAGTGTGTAAAGATATATATGTATGTGTATATGTATATATCATCATGTATATGTGTGTACAGATATATATGTATATCTGTGTGTATATGTATATTCATCAAGTATATGTGTATAGATACATATGTATATGTGTATATGTATATATCATCATGTATGTATGTGTAGAGATATGTATGTGTATGCATATATCATGTATATGTGCATATGTGTATAGATATGTGTGTGCATATGTACATATCATCACGTGTATGTGTGTATGTGTATAGATATGTGTGTGCATATGTATATATCATCATGTATACGTGTGAGTGCATGTGTCTACTAAGCAAGCATAAAACTAATTGGTCTCTTGTGTTGATCTTCCCTTTCTCTGAATTTCTACAGCAATTACCTATAGTGCTGATATTTATTATTTCACTATTTTATTTATTTAACATGATACAGTAGAAAAATGTGGATTTGAAGTCAGTTACCTAAATTTGAGTGCTATGTCTAGTTACTTGCACTTAAGCCTGCTAACCTTTAATTTCCTCTTTTGTGAAAAGGAGTTAATAATTTCCAAGATTTTTGTATAATGTTTGAAATATGTGTAAAAGATCTACCATGCAATAAATGTTAACTGTTACAGAAGCTGCTGTGGTTTTATCATTGTCTTTCTTCACAATTTGATCAAAAGCTCCCTGAGGCTGAAAACTGCTAATTTGGAGTCCACCATGAATTTGCTCATCAGAGCGGCAAGCGTCTGATGGCACTCTAGAAATATATGTTTACTTGCCTTGAAAAATCCATATTGTTTGGACTGGAACTAAGTAAGTTTAAAGTTGAGGTAAACAGTTATCTCATAAGGACATAGGTGAAACCCATTCATGTTCCTTGTGCCCTCGTCACCTAAACATTGCACCTCAGCTGTCATTGAGCCTCATGTATTGCTATGCACAAAAGAGCAAAGAAATGTGTCTTTAAAAGAGCAAATTAATAAATGAATGTTATTAAGTGTCGTTATTATACTTTGAACCAACATTAATCCAATTTTTTTTTAATGAAAGGCATTTGACCCTCATATAGATTCTGATCAGTGTATTCCTATACATCTGCCAGGATGCACAGCAAAAACAGTATGTGCCTTTGCACAACAAAAAGAGTTATGTGCCTTTCATGCAATCTACCTGGGCAATGGATGCAGGGAGATGACAATATAACATGATGACTTGTGACTTGAAAACAGGGTTCTGACATTAGGCAAGTCATATACAAGCAAAGCAACAGGCTGTTGACAGCCTTTCACTTTCTGTCAACAGCTCAGATATTCTCCTAACTCATGTAAACTGAAAGCGTTTCATTTGTCTTACTTAAATCACGATTAAACTAAACATACGAGGCCATAGTTCACAAGGAAGATTCATAACTGAACATGGTAAATGTTTGAGTCCAGGAATAATATAGGCTGAACACAAATATTTATCTTTTTTTCGCCCCTCTAAATTTCCCAACTGAGTTTCCAGGGGCTATATATTTCATAACAGGATAGGCAATAAGGTAATTACTATGTCTACTTGAATAATTCTTTTTGATAGCTACATGGCCCCTCATTTCCCATAATCAGGTTGCCATCCAGAACCTATATTTTCTGTTTCTCTGTTACTTTGCCTGTCTAATTAATAGTAGTCTTCTTTTTTAATTCTATGGCTGGCCATTATCCAGCTTTATCTAACATTCCCTAAAGCCTAAACACATCTCGTTTTATTTCTTGTAAGTTGTTATTAGTTCTTTTCCTATAATTATGCCATGTGCCACCACAATCCAAGCTTATAAAATGTAAAATAATAGATTTAAAGGCTTAGGTGGGAAAATTTACATTTTCAAGCCAATATTTCTATGGAAAACATTAATCATATCCCAAGTATTTACAGATCTATATGCAAACATGAGAAACGCAAGCTGATTACAGCTTGTCCCTGTGAATACAGCCTCCTTATGGCCTGACATTATACTGGAAGAGTCAGTTAAGGTAACTGACACGTCGAATGTGTCCTCTCTAGACACTGGCCCAACCTGCTTGTCCTGCTGAAGAAAGTAGTCAGAGCTAGTATGCTATGTAAGGTGTCACGTTCCGTGTCACGTTTTAAACCTGCAGATTTAATGAATTTGATCCAGAAGCGGCACCTGACTGCCAACCTTTGGGTTGACCAGAAACCCATGAGATGCCTTGATACAAAAGCTCGGCCTCCATTTTTTTTAAGTTTGTCCCTGATGGACTGGGAAATGTTCTTTGTTGAAAACATTGAGCCAGACCAAGAAGCATCTAGGCCCCTCAGAAACATGGCAGACAGAGCAAGGGGGAGCACAGAGCAGAGGCCAGAGCCCAGGCAGGAGACAGCACAATTCCACTGCCATGGGCATTCAGGAATGAGTGTCAAATGGGTGACTTGGCCAGACAGGCCATCGTTTGAGTGACAGAGATCCTTGCCACACCGTGTTCCCAGCTTCTTCTCCGTCACCGTGTCATGGTGTGGCTAAATGCATTCTTTTACTTGAGATTTTTAGAGGAAAATTTTAAAATAAGCAGTCGGTTGGTAGTGAGAGAAGAGTACACATTTACCGCCCTCCCTCCCTCCAGGAGAAGGTCAAGACAGTCAGAAGCGGAACACCAAAGAAAAGATTCGGGAACACTCTTGCCTCTAACATGGTGATGTGATGGGTCCTGGAGCCCATGTTAAAGGTGTGTAGACAGTGGCTGATCTCTGCCATGTGACATCTCCCTCCCCATGGCTAGGCTTTTCATTAAGCCCCCGTGGATTAGGATGACAATATTGAGCCTCTGTTCCTTCCCCGTGGAAAGCCTATCTAACAGTGGACATGCTTAATGAAAATATTCTTTCAAAGTGGAAAACCCTAGAGCCCGCGTAGGCCCATTTGGAAAATAGTTTGCTAAGCATTTGAGGGCAGCAAACACTTCCTTATGACCATAGGCATTGATTTGAAAACGGCTCCAGTGCTAGAGATTCAGGTCCTGGGTGGAATGAGTATTTAGTAGTGAAGGAGCAATCACAGACCTTATCACTGACAGCAGGTGCACAAGTGGTCTGGACTCTGTACTGCAAAGTTATCGCAGAACAGGGGACTTACAGTGAAGCCAGAATCATCCCAGATCCAGCATGTGGGCGAAAGGAGAAGCTCAGCAGGGGATGCCTTTAGGTCTGTGCACAGAACACAGTAGGGACTCAAAACTACTTAAAGAATTTATTGATTTTTCATTCTTCAAGTTCCATAGGACCAGAGTGGGGAGTGACAAGGAATGGGCAGGCTCTGCTTCCTGAGTTGAAAAGAAGAATTTCAGTTTTTCACAAATGACTACTAGTAATTTGCCTGAGAATAGTATGACTGCCAAATTGTGCAAAAGGTCCTTCAGCAGCCTCTTCTGGTAGCTGAAGGGAAAAGAGAGAGGAAAGGAGAGCTGAGGGGGAAGCACTAATATGTCTCTCCCCATTCCTTCCCCCACTTCATCTGTCCTCCAAAGCCATCCAGCACAGAGGGGCTGACAGAGATGAAACATGAGTGGGGTCAGTTTGCACTCTAGTATTTCAGAAATTGTCCATTTAAGCTTTGTGTATGTTTTTAGAGTTTTGGGATCACATTCCAAAACAGTACCTGGATGCCTTTTTCAGGTGACCATCGGGCAGCTTGAATGCATGCCCTCAAATACAGGGCAGGCAGCTTAAAAAAGCACCTGGTTTGAGCATGTCGCTGTTTACGCTCAGAGTTGGTCATTATGCATGCAAATTGAGAGAGGTATTAGGGATGTGTACTAGGCTTTGATTCTTTAGGTAGACGGCAGCCCCTAGTGCTCTATTCCTTTCACAAGGATCTGGCAAAGATTTACTCTGTGATAAATGGCTTTAATCCACCAAGTAAAATTGCCTCTGCATAATTTTGCTGGATATGAAGTTTAGAGGAGAGTGGATTTACAATTTAAGCTCATAATTGCATAACAGTAATTACTTGTTTCTGTATGTCAGGCCCTGATTCTTTTATATGAAGGTGTGTCTGTGGAATACTTAGGCATGTACATGCACAAACACACACACACAATGGAATGGCTTCTCTCTCTCTCTCTGTCACACACACACACACACACACACACAGAGAGAGAGAGAGGAGAGAGAGAGAGAGATATGTTTCCACTACTCTTCCAGATATTGGGCTTTTATTAAGCACATACCTGCCAAATATTTGAAATTTTAAACAACAATAACAATAATACTAAAATATAATCAGGTTCTTGAGTCCCTAAATTCTCCTAAACTTCTTGGTTTCCACCTCCAGCATCATCCAGTTTCCT
The DNA here is from genome assembly GCF_028878055.3 of Symphalangus syndactylus. Lineage (NCBI taxonomy): Eukaryota > Metazoa > Chordata > Mammalia > Primates > Hylobatidae > Symphalangus > Symphalangus syndactylus. The sequence goes on from NC_072445.2 coordinate 58,179,572, forward strand.
GCCACAGGTTCTTAATACATTTCTCTCCTCTTTCCTTTTCTCTAGGCTAGAGCAGGGTGAGCACACACATGGACCTCATCAAGGACTTGCATATTCAGAAATAAACTCTAACTAGCATTTAAAGCTCAGTGAGTAATATTCATGAAAACAGCATTATATAATTCACCATCACGTATTCCTACTTGAGATGCTCTATCTATATGGAAAGGGCTTTGCTTAAATTAAACTACATATATATATATATATATATAGAGTAAGCAAATGCGAATGTGAGTATATATAGCTGCATTGCTGCTAGGCAGCCCTGCCATAGAAGATGCCAAAAATATTTCTTTCTAGACCCTATGGCATAACAAGAAAATAGCCTTTTTGATAAACAGAAACTGATCAAGAAGGGGTCAGGAAACTTGAAATTAGGGTTTGATTACTTGGTCAATTACACCAAATGGGTTAGAATGAGAAGTTTGCCATGAAATTAGGGAAATAAGTGGAAATGGAACTAATGGGTTAGAAGGTGTTATTTATTTATTTATTTATTTATTTATTTATTTATTTATTTAAGAAGAGGTCATTGGGAATATTTTCCCAAGGGAAATATCTCCCAAAGCTTTTGCCTTAATTAATAGAAGTAAATAGGACATTACAAAAAAGTTTAACTTAGCTAATGAGTCAATTTGAGAGTCTGGATTTCTTTTTTTGAAAAATTAAATGACTGGTGACTTTGCTAGTGCTGGAAGCCACTGGGTATGCTGTCCCGTGGTGCTTTTGGCATGTCTGTGAACTCCTTAGCCACCCCGCTTTTGACCTTTGCTTCTCCGACTTTTTTATTTTTTTTTATTTTTTTATTATTATTTTTTTGAGACGGAGTCTCGCTCTGTCGCCCAGGCTGGAGTGCTGTGGCGCAATCTCGGCTCACTGCAAGCTCCGCCTCCCGGGTTCACGCCATTCTCCTGCCTCAGACTCTCCGAGTAGCTGGGACTACAGGCGCCCGCCACTGCGCCCGGCTAATTTTTTGTATTTTTTTAGTAGAGACAGGGTTTCACCGTGGTCTCGATCTCCTGATCTCGTGATCCGCCCGCCTCGGCCTCCCAAAGTGCTGGGATTACAAGCGTGAGCCACCGCGCCCGGCCCGACTTTTTTATTTTTGAGACAGAGTTTTGCTCTTGTTGCCCAGGCTGGAGTGCAATGGCGTGATGTCAGCTCACCGCAACCTCTGCCTCCCAGGTTCAAGCAATTCTCCTGCCTCAGCCTCGCAAGTAGCTGGGATTACAGGCATGTGCTACCACACCCAGCTAATTTTGTATTTTTAGTAGAGACGGGGTTTCTCCATGTTGGTCAGGCTAGTCTCGAACTCCTGACCTCAGGTGACCCGCCAGCCTCAGCCTCTCAAAGTGCTGGGATTACAGGCATGAGCCACCGCTCCCGGCCGCTTCTCTGACTTTTTAATATAAAGTGTCTTCCACGTACAGTTATGCAGGATGTCATACCTGACACTGAGCCAAGGGCAAGTAGGGCTGAAATCCTGCCTGGCCCCTGTGGCTTAAGCCATGAGCCCTGGCTTGGGGCTGTGTCTGCAGGGGATGGGGGACCCTTTTCTAATTTGCACAAAGGCACAATGAAGGTTAGTAGTGACCCTGTAATATACTATATAGAAAAATCAAACTGCATTTAAGTGTTTTATGGCATTGAATTTCAAAAATTTGTGCTATTATGTAGAGACTACTCTTTCATACAGTACAGGTTCATAATAAGTTTTACTATCTTCCAAGGTACTCTTTTCAAACTGGTGTCCATGGTCATCAGAAATGGGAGAGAGGAAGTGCTTGGACATGTTTTTAAGATTCTGCACATTTTCTAAGGGATTTAATTTATAATACCTTTATGACTTTATGTTGATGATAAAATAAACAATCCTTTTGTGTGTAGTAGCAACAAGTAGTACAGGCAAGAATTAAAAAGTGGACTTAATAAATGATTTATATGCACCAAGTAAATCTAAAGAATAAATGAAGACTTCATCGTGTTCTTCCAGAAAACTATCCCTCCAAACTTGAAATATATAGGCACGCTGAGCTCAAAAGCACCGTTGCCACAGCAGTCAGTACCATATTCACATTTTAAGCAGTAATTTAATTTCAGCCAAACAACATCTTCTGCCACATTAAATTAGTTTTGTTAACTTGATTTTAAGTGATTTTGTAGCCTATATTTGATTCTAATTTGTTTGGATTTTACGGTTTCATAAGGGCTCTCAGAATCAGTTTATAACCAGGTTTGTATATGTACATGCTTAACATGTTTGTTACGTCACATATGTGTATAACAAAAATAATTAAGTCAATGCCAGAGATACAATAATTCATTTTTTTTTCTTTTAAAAGGATCCACACCTGACTCAACCTTGAGACTTCCCCTTGTACCTCCCACACCACACCTGCAGCTTGTGAGCTTCTGTGGGGCCAACACAGTCACTGAGAGAAGTCATCCCATTCATATGCTCATACCAGTCAATAACTGTAGTCTAGATAAAGAAAAGGTGGGGCTGGGCGCGGTGGCTCATGCCTGTGATCCCAGAACTTTGGGAGGTCAAGGCAGGTGGATCACCTGAGGTCAGGAGTTTGAGACCAGCCTGACCAACATGGTGAAACCCTGTCTCTACTAAAAATAGAAAAATTAGCCGGGCACGGTGGCAGGCACCTGTAATCCCAGCTACTTGGGAGGCTGAGGCAGGAGAATCGCTTGAACCTGGGAGGCAGAGGTTGCAGTGAGCTGAGATCACACCACTGTACTCCAGCCTGGGTGACAGAGCGAGATTCTGTCTCAAAAAAAAAAAAAAAGGAAGAAGAAGAAGAAGAAAAGGTGGTATATATACACCATGGAATATTATGCAGCCACAAAAAAGAATAAGGTCATGTCCTTTGCAGCAACATGGATAAAGATGAAGGCCATCATCCTCAGCAAACTAACTCAGGAACAGAAAACCAAATACACATGTTCTCACTTGTAAGTAAGAGCTAAACACTGAGTACACATGCACACAAAGAAAGACACCTGGGCCTACTTGAGAGCTGAGGTTGAGGAGGCTGAGGGTTTTAAAACTACCTATTGGGTACTATAACTATTACCTGGGCGATGAAATAATCTGTACACCAAACCCCTGTGACACACAATGTACCTACATAACAAACCTGCACATATACCCCTGAACCTAAAATAAAAATTAAAAAAATATATATATATAACTGTAGTCTGAATAAACCTCAAATGTGTCTACACTGTAATTCTTCAGAAGTATGCAAGTGCTGATGTATTGAATAAAGTGCAAAATGTTTGCGTATTACCCAATTCTTCATCATTTCCAGCAATCAATGGATATTAAACATAGATGCTATGAGCACACCACACACATTTTTGTGGGACAATTGAAAATTTCTAACCTTGAACATGAGTGTATTTTAAAATGAATGAAAATTACTGCTGTTGGAGCCTTCTATACACCACTATTATTTTGACTCAACGGAAAAAGGATTGTATTAAAGGTGGTATTTTGTAACGAGCTATATCATGTAAAGAGTCCTAACTAGTTTTCTATGTTTACTAATGAATTGAAGACTCGTCCATGTTATTCTATCATTGAACGTCTTATTTCCTCAATCTATAAGTGAGCAGTAAGAAGAACGTAAGGATCCATTTGGTTACATAACTAGTACTTGAGGTTTCTTATATTCTTAAGTTAGGGAAGATACATATAAATGATTAATGAAGATAAAAACAAACTTTAAAATAATACATCCATTCTGCTTAATCGTTAAGTGGGATTTTACTTAGGATATGTGAAATTCCAAATATTAAAATGGAGTACTAGGACTAATTCTAAACAACACAAGGCATTTCTGAGTTCCACTTAGAAGCTGAGCTCACATCTGCCCAATGACAATGGCCGTGGAACGCTCTGCAAAGCCGAGTGGAAGTCTTTGCAGGATGGTGGCATTCAGATCACCAGGGACAGGAGTGTCAGCTGCTGCTGGTTTACCAGAGGCTGCTGAAAGTACTGATTCCAACTCTCCAGAGTAAGCTTTTTCAGCGGAAGTAAAAAGATTATTTTCTTATTTTGGACCAAATTAAATTTGTAAATGGTAATGAGGAGTGTGTTAAGACAACAGAAAAAAATTCTCACGTTTTTCTTCTATCGACAAGGAAAAGGAAAATAAAGACAGTGTTGGCTACATAATCAGCACTTTCTAGGCTGATGTGGATTTGTATATTTTTAAAAATATCCCATTTAAAGCCGAAAGACACAGAAATAAACTCAGGTTTGCTTAAATATTCTATGCATTTTAAAGAGAAAACATCTTTAGACAGTAGTTTGTTTATTTCTTTAAATTTTCAAACATCACTTAAGCGTTCAGACTGAGGGGACTCTTAAGACTGGAAGATCTCTTAGAACAAAGAACATGACTACATCGTTCACCATTATCTTTACATTTCCTGGCAGAATGCCTGGTATAAAGTAAGCATTTAATAAATCATTATTAAATAAAGTATTTTTATTAATTTATGTATATAATTAATGAATGGTTTCTCATCCACAGAATCAATGAAAATGGTTGGTAATTTATCTTCTGTCTGGAGGTAGGTAAGCCTGGTTGTACAGTACGTTCCAGGCAAAACTATTGGCAGGAGAGAATCTTGGAATGTGAGATCCTCAAATACCAAGCTTCTAAAAAATATACTAGAGTTAGAGCAAAAGAAGACCACCTGCTCCGAGATTCCCATATGTACCAATTGCATTTCATCCCATTTTGTATCTCATAGAAATTTGCATATTTTCTCCACCACAATGGGTTTTTTATAAAGCACAATATTCAATTTTATTTTCATTTGTTGCTTGGCAATCAAAAATAAATGAAATATCCCAGGATTAGCCTTTGCCACCATGGTACAAATTTAAAATGTGAGTGGCACTGTGCAGTCACATTAGGCCACATGATTAATGAGTTCAGTGAGTGGAAACAGATGTATATTCTCATACTGTATCTACTACATTACTAGTTAACTATGTGGCAACAGATGGCCAGATCCAACTTTGTCTAAATAAATATTTTTAAAAACAATTAAGATATGTATTTTAACTTTAAAAAATAAGAAGTGTTATTCATCGGGGTATTTTTTGAGAGTAGAACATTGATTTATCATAGAGTTACAAGTATTAAGGACCTTTTTACTTGAAAAAGTGAATAAAATGTGGTACAGCGTGTATGTCTCTGAGTGATAATGTGTCAAAAAGATGAAGGAAGACTAGGTTCATCCTGGAAGGATGACACAGTGAGGGCACTGAAACTTTCCCTGCTCACCCTCTTCACAGGCCACTCCAGCTAGTGAGGCCCTGAGAGGCTCCTGCCCGACATCCTCATCCCCTGGACACTTCACAAGTTGGACACCTCCTTGGAAAGAAAATAAAATGTTTCTGGTCCCTCAGTTCTAGCCATGTTCTAGAAGTGACTCAGGAACTTCATAGGAACATCTTACTTCATTTTATTTGGAAATGGCTTTGCCTTTTAAAAACTTAACTGGATCTGACACCAAGGCCTGCACCTCTTGCTTCTACACCCTTTCCTGAAAACTGACTATCAGAAGTAATGTGACTGTGTCTATGGATGTGATACTGCATTTAAACATCCTACAGATACTTAGAGCCTTGACGAGGTATTGCTTTGAATGAATTCAAATATGTTGAATATATTCAAATATTGGTCAGGCATGGTGGCTCACATCTGTAACCCCAGCACTTTGGGTGGACGAGACAGGTGGGTCAGGAAGTCAGGAGTTCGAGACCAGCCTGGCCAACATGGTGAAACCCCGCCTCTACTAAAAATACAAAAGAATTATCCAGGTGTGGTGGTGGGCGCCTATAATCCCAGCTACTTGGGAGGCTGAAACAGAATTGCTTGAACCCTGGAGGCAGGGGGTGCAGTGAGCCAAGATTGTGGCTTTGCACTCCAGCCTGGGCAACAAGGGCAAAATGCCATCTCAAAAAAAAAAAAAAAAAACCAACAACAACAAAACCAAATGTGTTCAAATTATTGATTTGAACATATTTCCTTTGAAGTATTGGGGAAATGAAATACATGCCTCTAGGTTTCAAGGAGTTTACCCTGCTGTTGAGAAGACAAGATCTGAGAGCACTTTACAAACTGTAGAGTGTTAAGCAAACACTAATCATGAATATTATATACAAAGATAGCTACTAATACCAAAAATATATGAAAGGCTAAAATAAAGAATATTTCCAATACAAACTATGTATCTGTCTCATCTGGACAAAACACTACTACCAATATTTTAAATTTGATTAACTCTTTGACCTTCCAGTTGAACACCTTTATTTTTACCCATCTTACTCTCTCTTGTTCTTTTTCCTTCCAGATGTACTCTTTAGATTCCCAGAGTGAAACCCTTAAGAACAAATCCTAAGAGGAAACTGTTGTTGGAGTTTCGAATATACTTTCTGGGCAGTAATTTTAATTACCAAATCAATTAACCAATCAATCCAAAGTGAGTGACAAGTATGTTCTAGCCTAGAAACGAAAAAAAGATGAGCTCACCAAACAAGAAGTGATTTCTGACTTGTAGAATGGGAAAAAAATCAGGTATTTTTGTCAAAGTTTGGTATTTTTAAGCACAATATGAGAAGTAGATATTCTGGCAAAGTGAAATATCCATGTGGTTTTAAATATTTTTTTTAAATGCCAAGTTGATGCCTGAAGCAAATATTCACAGCTCAGATATTATGAGATCTTTGAAATCTTAGGTTTTATATTAGAATTGGGCCATGTGATTAACTGACAGCCTTCTGGTTCTATTACACGTGATTATTGGGGATAGTTTAAAGTGTGTTTTTCAAGTATGACTTAAAACTAATTAACAGAATAAGTAAAATTGCATTTCTTATACCTTCAGGAAAGCAATAAATTGTTTAAACTCTGAAAAACACACTAGTGAATCAGGTGAGGCTAGATGGTATAAGTTACAGTAACTGGAAGTTAATTGGGGAAAATATACCATTTGTCACATTATTGTTAAAATATTGAGTTGATGCAGGGTGTGAACATCCCTTGGTTCACACAAGGGGCAACTCCCAAATGTGAAACTTCAGTTGTTGCATGTCCATTAAGAAATCCTGGCATCAAATAAAATTGAGCTGAAATTACCAGTCTTTTTATCTGGAGATACAAACATTTTTTTTTAAAACTCTGTGCAAAATTTTATTTCAGAAAAATGCGAACAGAAATCATTGAACACCAATGACTGGCTACCACTTCTACAAAAGAGATACTTCTGCTGTGTGCTCAATCAATTCACCAGAATTATTTTATTCCTTTCATTATTTTAAAGGGCATATTTTCTTATTTAAAGGTCTCGTTATTATCACATCCATATTGTATCTTCATATAAATGTCTGGAAATCCTTCTGGATTTGCTAGAAGTTTAAATTAAAAATGGGAGTTGAAAATAGAGTCCATTTGTTATGATCTGTAATCACTTCTAACACTTTTCTGCGATTCAACGACACATCCTAGTGCAAACAGAAACTTTAAACATGGACTATCATGTTTTATTTGGCATGCTTTATGCAATATAAATTAACACAGACCTTTCCATTTAAGTGCAATGGTAAGGGTGGTATTTTTGATCAATAAATTGTCGGAAGAGCTGATCTTACACTTAAGCTCAATTAGTATATTTGCTCAGTATTTGAGAACGATGAGACCCACCCCCAAGTACCATTTACCTCACAAAAAAAGTCAAAAACACTGCAGAAGGGGACCATATGGTCTGAGTACTATGAGAGAGAAAATGTTACTTAACAGATGAATGCAGGAGAAAGGCCATTGTGCAGAGTAAAGTAGGCACAAAACATCTTTAAAATAAATCTAGGCAAAAGAAAATCTCCACAGAAAGAGGATAATTGTCCATTGAATCTAGATATTTTTAATAGATTCCTTATTGCTATCTAAAATCATCAAATCTGTTCTCTCCCCTTATGAAAAGTGTATATGTAACATATGTATAAACATATCAAGAAATTACATTTGGAATTGGTGCACACATAATTAATGCTGTTTGAATAATTCTGTGACAAAAATCAATATGTGAACCTGCATATCCTGATTTAGCATCTGAATATGCCCAGAACCTTAGAAAACAGGATCTCATTTGGAGAGCAGGTAACCTAAGTGGGGAAATCAGATTAGCCACACCTCTGTGAAAACAGAAAAACAAAATCAAACCTCTCTTGACATCTGTCTCCCTCTAACTAGGGCACTTGTTCTCACCTTTCACTCACAGCCAATGTCCTGGAATAGGAAATCAACTTTTACTGCCTCTACTTTCTCACCTCTCTTGATTCTTCCACCCACGGAAACTGGGCGTCTATGGCTTGGCTGAAAGAACATCTGATAGAGTCACTAGCCATTTTTTCTCTGCCAAGGGACAGGAACATGGTCTCCCTGGTCTTTCTGCTGCATTTGAACCTGCTGTTTCTTCCATTTCCCCAGAACATCCCATCCCCCAGCCTTGCCCTTGTCCACCTTCTATCCCTCCCCAGCAGTTGTGCTAGCTCCTATTTTTCTGCACTCCTTTAAAATTGATGTTCCGTGGGAGTCTGATCCCAATTCCCTTCCATCTCTCCCCGTGGTTTCCCTAGCATAGAGCTTCCTTAACTTTTTGCCATGTCATGGCAAATATAGGAAAGGGTGGTATTTTTAAGGTACACTAGGGTAAAGCAATAGCCTGATTGTATATGGCAGACCCTGGTGTGGGAACTTGAGCTCGTCCTACTGGAGCATCCCGGATCCATACTTTGAAGGGATGCACACTTTGACACAATTCAATCCACTGAGCAAGAATCTTTGACCCAGATCTTACCTGCTTATGATTTTAGTGAGGATGAATATTTCTCCTGAGTTCCCAATCCATGTATTCACTGCCTGCTTGAATCCTTCACAACGATGTCACCCCAAGACTCCCCTGTGTAAGTGTGAGCTCATTAACCAGTCCTGTGAGCATCTGCCCCCTTCTCGGATTTCGGAACTGGTAAGTAGAACCACTAGTCTACCTAAGGTGGAAACTTAGAGGTCATCTACCCCACTCCTTAATCCTTCATGGTCATTGTTTACTAGGTCCTGGGTATCTCACCTCTTAAAAATGTCTTAACCCTAAATTAATTTTCCATTCCTATTACTGCTCTAACTCAAGCCTTTATCATGTCTTGCCAAATGTTTAAGATCAACCCAGTACCTCCCTGCTTCTAGTTTCGGGCTGCTCTGATCCATCTTCCTCATGTTGCTATCATGAGCTTTTTGGAGCAAAAGCCTCTGGGGCCCTGCCTTGTCCAGCTCCCTCTCCAGTCTCATCCTCTGCATGTCCTTGCTCCCACGACAGGTTCCAGTCCTACCACCTTTCTTGTTCTTTGCAACGTTGGCATGCAATTTGCACTCATGCCTTTACACACACTCTCTCCTCTTCCTTTCTGGGGTTAAATGTTCTTTCCTGAAGCCCTGCTCAAGCATAGCCTTCACCAAGAAGCCACACTGGGTCCCCAGGCTCTGCTGGAGAGGCTCCCCGTTTTCTGTCGCTCCCTCTAACCCCCAAGTACAGAGGCTGCTCAAGCTCCTATGCTACATCACATTCACCTTCCACACCTGTCTTTCCTCTCACGTGTGCTCCTCGATGGCAGAGATGTCTTTGTCTTGCCACGGCCAGTTCAGTGCACTGCAGATGATCTATGAACGTTTTTCAAGGAATACATATACAATCTTGTGAACCAGGGGGCCTTAAATGCCTAATGAGTTTTGTGCAGACTGTCTTCTCTGATTAGAATGCCCCTCAACTCTTGAAGCTCCTCCTCCATGTGCCTCCACACATGGCTTCATCCCTGGGAAATATCCTCTCATCCTTTGAGGACCAACCTCAGTGCCTTTGTCTCTGAAGATCCCTTGCTCTCCCAGACAGGGCCAGCCTCTTCACTTCCTGTGTCCAGTGATGCTTTGTCTGTGTCTCAACTATGTCACCATCTGTTTACAATCCCTCTACCCAGCCAGACTCATGTTCCCAAAAACGAGGGTCATGCTTACCTATCTTTGTACCCATAGTGTCTACGCAGGGTCTGGGCATAGGAGATGCTAAATAGATGACTGTTGTAAAAACAGATGTATTAATACCTGGAGTGCTAGTCCTGCTATCCCCACTCTGGAATAATTGTAAAATCAGTTTAAGAGTCCCCATAATGGGAGGGCACAGCAAGGAGGCTTTCCAAAGGAAAGGGCAAGAGGACCTGAAGTCTTCACTGACTCATACCCTGCTTCCCACATCCTGTGACATTTCAAATCGCATCAGCATCCCAAAAAGAATTATAAGTGACTATACACTGGTATAGCACATCTTTATGTGCCTCCTGAGTTAAATGATTTACCCCCAAAGTTGAGTTACCTAAAAGAGACTCGAGTCTTCCCAAACACAGCCTGAACTATGGCGTGGGACAAGTTGCTTCAGCCAAGGCTCGACTTGGGGAGTTAAAGAGATTTTCCTCTGAGCCTGTACACAGATCTGTACAGAAGGAGACGCAACGCAAAAACATCGCCTCACAGAGGGATCTCACAGCTGAGCCAGCTGGCTCTGCTCAGCCTGAGTCTGTCTGTGACTCTTCTCCCAGCAGGTGCTGAGTCTCTAAAGCTTATTAGCATCCTGGGCTGACTGGGCCAGTGAACATTTCCTCAGTGCTCTCTATGTACCCACGACCATTCTAAGACCTTTATTCATATTGCCTTATCTTAATCCTCACAACTGTGAAATAGATGCTATTAAAATATTATCCCCAGTTTATCCCAGAAGAAGTAAAACACAGAGGGTTCATCAATTAACTCAAGGTCCCATACATAGTGAGGCTGTAGGTGGGATTCAAACCCAGTGGGCTAGACTCTGTAAAACCCACAGACCCCAACTCAAATCAAGACTGGAATTCATTCCTTTCTCAAAAAGATAAAGAAGGTGAAAATGTTTTAACATTTAAATTTATACTTGACACATAATAATTGTGCATATTTATGAGATGTGATGTTTCAATGCATGTATACATAGCATGAATGACCAAATCAGGGCAACTACCATATCCACCACTTTAAACACTTATTTTTTTGTGGTGACAACATTCAAAATCTTCTCTTTCAGCTGTCTTAAAATACACAATACATTGTAATTTGCTATAGTCACCCTACTGTGCATATCCTCCTGTTTAACTGTAACTGTACTGATTGACCAACCTCTCCCAGTCCTCACCAATGACAATCCTTGTCTCCTCTATGCTCCTCAGCCTCTGGTAACCACCATTTCACTCTCTGCTAATATGAAATCAACTTTTTAAGATTCTATATATGAGTGAGATCATGTTGATACTTGTCTTCTGCGCCTGGTATATTTCACTTAATATAATGTCCTCTGAGTTTGCCCATCTTGCTGCAAATGGCAGGATTTCATTCTGTTTTATGCTCAGTAGTATTCCATTGTGTGTGTGTGTGTGTTTGTGTGTGTGGATAGCACATTTTCTTTATCCATTCGTCTGTAGATGGGCCATTATGGAAAACAGTATGGAGGTTCCTTTAAAAATTAAAAATATAACTACCATATGATCCAGCATTCCCCTTCTGGGTATATGCCAAATAAATGAAATCAATATGTGAAATAAATATCTGTACCCCACGTTTACTGCAGTGGTAACCACAATAGCTGAGATATGGAGTCAACCTAAATGCCAGCTACAGATGAAAAAAAATGTTGCCCCTTCATACTAATTCACCCACCCAAACCCCTAAGGAAAGTAAAATCCAATCTCCATTCTAAAGGTATCTCTTCGCAGGATCTGTTACACCACAGGGGTTTGATGGTGATAACTGTTTCTTCCAGGATCTGTTTCTTAAAAAGGATTTGGGCCGGGCGCGGTGGCTCACGCCTGTAATCCCAACACTTGGGGAGGCCGAGGAGGGCGGATCACGACGTCAGGAGATCGAGAGCATCCTGGCTAACACGGTGAAACCCCATCTCTACTAAAAATACAAAAAATTAGCTGGGCGTGGTGGCAGGCACCTGTAGCCCCAGCTACTTGGGAGGCTGAGGCAGGAGAATGGTGTGAACCCGGGAGGCGGAGCTTGCAGTGAACCAAGATTGCACCACTGCACTCCAGCCTGGGCAACGGAGCGAGACTCCATTTCAAAAAAAAAAAAAAAAAAAAAAAAAAAAGGATTTGATAGCGTTCTAAGAGATTGTCCCCACAGAGAGAGATGCTATTGTACCTAGTCATATCAAACTTGTCAAAATCAGGTAATTCTAGTTCCCAGTTGACAAACCTAATTATCCTAATGCGCTAGGTCTCACTTTCTACATCAAAGAAAAATGCCAAGCCCATTATGCAATAATATTTAAGCCAAGTACCACTAAAAATTTCTGCTTGATTCATTTGTTCAGGTAGAATATGCTACAGTAACTTAAACAAGATTTATCAATGTCTTTTAATTGAGTTTGGCTTGTCATTTTTCCTGGAATTCTCCATCCTTTGGCTATTTTCTTCATCAGTGATCTCCCACTCTGAATCATTTTCCTCTGTATGTCAGAATGCCCGAAAATGTCCCGGAGAGCTTTAAAACACACCAAGAGGGCAAATAGTCTCATGTATTACCCTACGCCATGTTTGGGCATAAATGTAAAATTCTAATCTGGTTTCTTGGTGTATGCACAGGTAGTCCTTTATGGTCATCATCAAGTCACATTTTTTAAAAAAGAAAGTGTAAAGGAGATTTCTCATGTCTCCCTGCAGCAAGTCAGGTGCTCACCTGGAACCCCCATTTCATCTACAGCTGCATTTACTCTAAGTTAGCAACGATTTGGAAAGCAAATCAATGAAGGAAACCTTTCTCTCCATTGCTTAAAAAACACATGTGTCTTGCAGAAACTGAAACATGATTTATAGAGGCTTCCTTTGGAAGGCCTACATATAATGACTTTCTTAAAGTTCTGATCTAGTCAAGAAATGGTGCTGAGGAGAGTGAGGCTGGGGGAATTCTGAACAGTTGTTGACTTCTTGCTTCCAGATGCACCTTGCCAGCTGGCAAGCCTTGTGTGGGGGCGCTGCAAATGACTCACCATTTGTTTGATTGAAACTGGATTGCAAACAGAGTTAACGTATTACAGTGACATTAGCTGGGAAATGTGGAAATTCTGCATAATATGTTGGGATGCTGACCCACCTGACTTATTATTGAATGGACTGCAAAAGGCAATCCATTTTCATCTTCATACATGACCAAAATACAATGTGAGGGGATAAAATATCTCCTATGAAAAATTGTTTGAATATGCCTATATCATATAGATTTATATGTATTCTAAAGATGGAAGCCTATTTTCAATAGACATGCTTACAGTCTTTCACCTTAGCCATACTGATTTTTCCATATTAAAATAGCAGTAAAGCAATAATAAAGTTACCTATCAACATGCTTCTAGATCCTTTGAAATAAACATTTGAACATTAAGTTGCCACATTAAATTGGTTGAGCAAAACCATTCTGATACTTTTCTTTCAATATTTTTAGCAGCAAATAAAACATGCCTAAACTATTTGTATGTGTACTTAGATAGTGCTGACAGTATGTCTATTAAATATCATACTCAACTCTGTGAACTGAGCACTGGTGTGCTGGTAAATGTTTAACAACCAACTCTCTAATTTATAGTTGTTTTTGCTGACTTCCACGGTGTATGTGTTGCCTCCGTGACCAATTTCAAGCTACCAATATGACATCACTAACCTTGAAATTGGGAAGAGATGTGCACAGTCAGCTCTCATGAACCTAAAGAGTCAGCTCAACATACCCCTGGAACTAAGTTACTACGAAATTTCTAGATTCCAGGGGTTTTTCCTTTTCACTTTGTTTTTCTCCTCTTATGGACCTCAGAGTTCTGTAGGCCACAATTTCCTCACCTGCAAGACATGTTCACTGGAATAGGTAATCTCTCAGCTTTCTTTCTGCTCAATTCTTCAAATATCTTAATAATAATTTTCCTTCTATTCATTGTAAGGCAGCCTGAGCATGACAACAGAATGAAAGAAAAATTCCGTTTCATCCAAGTTTATATTCTCAGGACATGGAGATGAAGGACAGCCTCTGAGGTGGAGCACATCATTTCCATTTCAGTAAGGTTTGTTTTTAAAAGTTCAGGTATCGTTTTCAGAAATATATAAAATGGGAGGCACCCATGATTTTTGTCACAGTGATGATAGTTCCTAGGGTCCAGGTCAAAAAGAAAAAAATTTCTGAGTCAATGAGGAGAAACACACTATGGTCAGGCTGTACCTGCTTCATTTCCACTCTGCATTTTCAAAATTGGCAAAATCAAAGGCATCCTTATTTTTGAAGTGTAGGGGAAGTAACATCTGGTGTTCTTTGCAAGAATTGCATGTTAAATCTTGCTTCTTGTCTAGGAAGTCACTTGGGAGGAGGCCATGAGTTGAATATTGATGAGGAAAAGCTAATGGTATGTATCATTGCAAGTCATATTGCAACCATAATATAACATGAGTAAAAATCAAAATAACCCTTTCTTTCCATATGACCTAAACACAAACTCTGTAGAGAACATCAGGTCTCTACATTATTCCAGGGGCTGAAGGAGTGGAAACAGAAATGCTAAGAGGCCTGATGGGCTTGCAGGCAGCTCTGAGCGGACAAGTTTTTCTCTTTGCTCTAGAGCTTCCGCATACAGAAATTGCCAGAATAAATCAAGGACCAGATATATGAAGATGTTTGTAGATATTACTAGATAATGAAGAAGAAATCCTATAAGTTTGGTCTAAAGATGGACTCGTGGGGAAGTGGTCATTACCCTCATGCATTCTTTCATTCAATGAATACTCTTTGAGCACCTATTACAGGCTATGCCCTCTGCTAGCCACTGAGGATTTACAGGTGAATTAGGCGGATGTTGTCCCTTGCCTCGGAAAGGAAATCTCTCTTACGGATGTTGATATTTCTACTGATAGATTTAGTTGTTGATGAAATTGTTAACTTGTATTGTGCACATAGCAAGCTTCTGATGAATGTTTGTTAGATTAATATTTCATGCAATAAATCAAAATAAAAGATAGCAAGTCATCTTTCCTTATCATGGTGATACAACATCAAGGTTTTATGTTGATAAACAAAACTGAGCCTCCTTCTTGCCTGAGTTGTTTGAAAGGTGCTTATAGAGCATTGACTATGCCAGGTACTTCATTTCCTATCCCCCTTTAACTAAATTCTCATAACTCTGAAATATGAATATTTCCATTGTATAAGTAAGCAAGCTACCATTCGGAAAGATAATAAACTTGCTCTACAATTGCCCAACAGTGTCAGAATTCAAACCCACGTCTGTGCCTCAAATCCACACTTATCTTCTTCTGCTACTGAATGCTTCCCAGCACCACCAAGAGCACTCAGACCATCATTTCATCTTTACCTGACCAGAGCACCTCCCATATGTATCCATGAACTCTAGACATTTTCTCCTTCTATGCATGATGATAGATTGCAAATCAGTGGGAGCTGCACTTCCCAAGGAAGGTTAGAGCTCTACCTTTTACTTTCAATGCCACTATTTTCATCTGGTCCTGACAGTAGAGCCCTAAACCTTCACCACCATAAGGAATTTTATCCATATCCTAGGCAGGGCCAGGAAAGTAATGAAAGAAGTTTATGAGAACCCAAGCCTTGAAACCGTGTTCTCCCACTCAGGGGAGAAAAATAATTGAACTTCAGCAAGAGGTTTACAGAAATGAAGGACTTCAGGGAAAAAATAATAATGTTTTTACGAACCCACATAAATAACATGATTATTTTCTCTTAAGTCACCAAGAAAAACCACAAGATAAATGAAACTAGCTATAATTTAGAAAAGACACTAGACTGTGCTCAAGATTCATTGTGACTATTGGGTTCTATTTGAGCTTTTCAGAGGTTGACAGAGAATAAAGACCTGTGGCAACCAGCAACTAGAAAGAAAATTGCACTAGCCTTAATACACAGTAATACTAGCTTTAATACACATTTGCTCCACAATACTTTGTGTGCAGCAAATGCATTAAAAACTTGAATCAATGCACTAGTATTCATAGCAAGATTCTCATTTCCTTCTAGTTCTGAAGGATGAATCTTGGCAGCAGAAAAGTTTTCATTTGTACATTAACATCTACTTCTCTACTTAGTCCCCTTCTGTGCCTTTTTATTATAACGTGATTTTTTTTTCAAATTAGTGTTACCATTTCAACTCTGTGTGGAACAACAAATTTGGTATGAATGCCTTCTGCTTTGAGCTTTGGTATAAGGTTAAAAGAAATCACATATTTCTCGGGCTTTTTTTCCAAACAATATATTTTTATTAATTATTAATTAATAATATGTTTTATTAATCACTATTCTTATTTTCCTTCTGCCCCTTGCCACCAAAGGTCTTAGTTAACAAAGTACTGTGATGGTTAAATTTAAACTAAATAACCAGTTGATTTTTTAATGAATCATGCATAATTTTGTGCAAATAAATTGGTGAGATATTGACATTACATTCATATTTGTGTATAAAGGGGCTGCTTATAGCTTTTACTTAGGATGAAACATCTATAATACATGAATCTGGCAACACAGCAATAGGAGGGAACTAAAGTTATGCCTGACTGAGTAATTATGCCGGCCTTGTCTGTGTTGGCTAAATTCAGTCACTGTTTCTTTCCCACCTCAATATTTTCACTTCACTGTCTTTAATAAGCAGAACCACAGAGGAGACAGAACACAGATCCCAGTAGCTATAACTCTGCTGAATTGTTCCTATAATTGGGTTTATGAAAGGACTCCATAGATGATATATTTCTTTATGAGGTAGCTTTACAACAGAAATTGTTCATACAGATCATATTATATGAGCTGTAACCCAGAGGCCAATGAAGTGAGTGTAAGGCTGATTTGAGCTTACTTTGTGTTAACCTGGTATTATTTTTGTGGATGGTTTCAGTTGGTCTTAGACTTAATACATGTTGCCATTTATTTGGCTGCTGGTTTTTCTGGTTTTTTTTTTTTTTTTTTTTTTTTGAGATGGAGTTTCACCTTGTTGCCCAGGCTGGAGTGCAATGGCACGACCTTAGCTCACTGCAACCTCTGCTTCCCAGGTTCAAGCGATTCTCCTGCCTCAGTCTCCCAAGTAGCTGGGATTACAGGCATGCACCACCACGTCCAGCTAATTTTGTATTTTTAGTAGAGATGGGGTTTCTCCATGTTGGTCAGGCTGGTCTCGAACTCCTGACCTCAGGTGATCCACCCACCTCAGCCTCCCAAAGTGCTGGGATTACAGGCGTGAGTCATCGCGCCTTGCCTGACTGCTGTTCTATGAAACAAGTGGTGACATGGTTTGACTCAGATTTTGGCAGTCAAGAAAAACAAGCGCAAATCTTTTATTTCTAGAAATTTAAATGTTCTTAAGATACCTGAAAGGACCTGACCTATAGATGCAAACATATATATCAACTTTTAAAAACGAAGAATTTTCTAATTCACTAGACAGCAAACCAAGTGTCATTTACAGTAATTGTTGTCAAGGCTGCCTGGTTGCTTCATGGCACAGGGAGGGGTTCTGAGGTGAGGATAGAGTGGTATCTGGAGTGTAGGGACCATCTTTGGCTAAGATTTCAGAAACCACACTAATGATTTATTCCTGCATATTTAAAATGAACTTCTTACATGATAGGTTAAAAGAAAACTACTTCAGGCATTTTACAGCTTGAAAAAAGATTTAGCCATTGTGAAATTTTGCACAATTGTAATAATGTATCAAGCATCTAATTTGCTCAAAGCCTATTAACCAAGTGTTATTTATGTCAAATGCAGTAAAATACAGCCATGAAAATCATGTGGAATCACAAATCATGGATAACAGAGAAGCAGTGACTAACCGAAATTTGGTGTGGTCTGCATTATCCGTCACAGCTCCAGCCCCAGACAATTGGCTGAAACATTTTACTTTTTTTAATGAATAAAATTCATAGCTTAGGAGGGTCTTCTAAACTGTAAAACTCAAAGACCAAATAAATAAATACATAAATAAATATGTAAAAACCCAGTCAGTCATAAATTTGCTTCTGCCTGTTCTATTCCAATTGAATAACTTTAACCTGGACCAACTGTTTCTAGAACTAAGTCTCCTTACACCCGGAAGGCATTTATAGGTCCCGCACCAAAACTGTTGGGAGAAATCACTTTTGTTATTGAAAGAGTTGCTTCTTCTCTGATTACAGCCAGGGTCATGAGCAGCTAGAGCAAGGATGTTGCTGGAAGGCAGCGTGGCGTGAGGTCTGGAAGAAATGCAGGGCAGCTGGCTTCACAGCTGTGCGAACTGTGTCATTCTATGGTTTGAGTGGGAGGTAGTGAACAGCCCTAGACTTCTGCAGATTCACAGGGGATCTTTAAGTCTCCCCACTTCAGAAAGGAAGGTTTGCCTTGAACCTTGGGTTGTGTTTTTGTAATATCAAAACAAGTAATTAGGGCATTCAGCTGGGGAAAGAGGGAGAGGGTGAAGAAAAGGGGAGAGGTGACTGAAAAAGAATACTCCCTGGTTACTTGGCTGAGCGTCTGCCTTGGGCTAAGTTGGACTAGCAGCCTACGTGGCAAATCACATGGTCCTAGCAGGAAGTACAGTTGCTTCATGTCAAGTGCCTTTTTGATGACTGTTATCAAGTGAAAAGATGAAGTGAGGTCAGGACCACACTAAGAAGTTAAAAACGTCTGTGACTCAAAAACACTTGTAAAATTCAAGCACTTTGTCTCTTACTAATGGAACATAATATCCTGAGACCATATTTCATATAATGATGAGAGTTGACAGTGGAAGCATGGAAATGGCTTAAATGTACAAATTGTTAAATGCTGGAGTCAGTGTTTCTGGTCTATTAGGCTGTATTTAGTTTTTGGCCATGGCAAAGGCAATGCTTTAGGGGAAATCAGTCTATGTTTCACATTTTTATTTTAGTGCCTTAGTTTTGCCAGAGCTAGACATTTAAAGCTGTCCCATTCACCCAGACCACATCTGTTTCTTGCCTTTGTATGGCACTTGGCTGTTGGCAAAGCA
Organism: Symphalangus syndactylus; assembly: GCF_028878055.3. Lineage (NCBI taxonomy): Eukaryota > Metazoa > Chordata > Mammalia > Primates > Hylobatidae > Symphalangus > Symphalangus syndactylus. The sequence continues at coordinate 58,198,775 of NC_072445.2, forward strand.
TTTTCACATTTGGTTTTCAAAGTAGCAATGAAAATTAGGCAGAAAGTGTTATCCATACGTTACAAGTTTTAGAGGTTCAGAGAGATGATTCAGCTCACAAGTAGCAGACCTGGGTTTTGGAACCAGTAGGTCTCCAAACCCATTCACAGAATGCTTGTGTCCATTATTCAGACAGGAGAAGATGCTCCACTGGACTTTAGAAAGCTAAGATTCTGTTGTTTGTTTGTTTGTTTTGAGATGGAGTTTCACTCTTGTTGCCCATGCTGGAGTGCAATGGCATGATCTCAGCTCACTGCAACTTCTGCCTCCCGGATTCAAGCGATTCTCCTGCCTCAGCCTCCCGAGTAGCTGGGATTACAGGTGTGCACCCTCACGCCCAGCTAATTTTTGTATTTTTAGTAGAGACGGGGTTTCACCATGTTGGCCAGGCTGGTCTCGAACTGCTGACCTCAGGTGATCCACCCGCCTCGACCTCCCAAAGTGCTGGGATTATAGGTGTGAGCCACTGCCCCTGGCCTCTGTGGTTTTTGATGTGATCTTCTGACCAATATGTATGGCCTCCCAAACTGGAAGGTTGTGTTCTATTTCTCCTCCCCTTTTTCTTTGCCTCCCTCTTTTCTTCTCCCTGTATCTCTTTCTCTGCTCTTCTTTTGTTTCCCTCCCCACACGACACTTCCTCTAAGTTCAGAGGATTATTGAATTTCCAGTAGGTCTTTCTCATTTCCACGTGGCCATTTGTAAGAGGTATTTCAAGGTTGATTCATTCAACTTTACTCAGAGGATGACCTATTCTTAATGTAAATTTTCCTAACTTTCTAAGTCTGGGGGTGACTTCCTTTCTCATTTGGGGCTACTCATATTCATTCTGTTGTCTAAGTAAGAAGGATTGAATAGGGGTAAAATATAACGGCAGGAAAATTTTTCTCCCTCTGTGAGTGTTTCTGAATTTGTAACTCATTTGGTCTGCTCTGAAGAGTAACATGTGGTCATCAGAAAAGAATCATTTTTTAAAGTTTTGGTAGAATCCTGGAGGAACAGAACAAGCATGAGGCAGAAGGAGAAACATAATGGACCTCATTCTCCACTTTGTGCTAACAAACGCTCACTATGTGTCAGGCATTATTCTAAGTGCTTTACACTTATTTATTTGCTCTTTAGAACAACTCTCTAAGATGATTACTATCACTAGTCCTATTTTACAAGTGAGAGAACTGAGGAAGGGAGAGGTTAAATGCCTTGCTCAAGGTCATACAGCCAGTAAGCGGCAGAGTGAGGATCAGAACCCAGGAAGTCTGGCTCTAGGGTATATCCTCATAACCACTGTGCTACCTCTGAAAAGAATGGTCTTTGTCACTGCTCCTCTTTCCCTCTTTGCAGGGCCCATGATGACTTCCATGGTCCTAGGTCCTTTTGCCTTTATGGGTCCCTTTCACTACACAAAGTACCAAAAACTATATTTTATCACTGTGTGGGTAAAAAGACAAATATAATCCATGTGTTGGATTATATTCATTTTTTCCTTCTGACTGTAAAAGAAATTAAAACGTTTTTCTTAGCCCCTAAACTTATCATCAGTGTGGCCCCGTGCCCACTGTGCCCAAGGGCTAGGTCAGTACTTACTCTTTGGGAGTTTTCTTTTTCACCTTGACTCATCTCCAGGTAAGAGAATAAATTTACCACACTCTCAGCCATTCAGTACCAAAGTAGGATTTTTTTTTTTTTTTGCAAATGCCTTTTCTGAGTTTAGAATTAGCCTCGAGAAATCCACCAATTAAATAAATGTTTTTCAAATTGTAGGTTGTAAAGTTATTTAGGTAGGTCATAATTAGCATTTTTATAATAAAAATATATTAAAGTGGAGTGGAGTGGCAAGGGATGGGATAGGATAACATAGAAAACATCAGAGTAATTTGCACCTTAAGGGTATTTTGGAGAATATTTTATTTCAATTATAATAAATATGTATGTGTGTTATGTGGGGTGCCATAAAGTGCATTTCTCACAGTGAATTCCAGTCATTTTTTTTTTTTTTTTTTTTTTTTGAGGTGGAGTCTCGCTTCTTCACCCAGGCTGGAGTACAATGGTGTGATCTTGGCTCACTGCAACCTCTGCCTCCCAGGTTCAAAAAATTCTCCTGCCTCAGCCTCCCCAGTAGCTAGGATTACAGGCACGTGCCACCACGCCTGGCTAATTTTTTGTATTTTTAGTAGAGACAGGGTTTCACCATGTTGGCCATGCTGGTCTCGAACTCCTGACCTCAAGTGACCCAGCCGCCTCAGCCTCCCAAAATGCAGGGATCACAGGCGTGAGCCACTGCGCCCGGCCCCAATTTTCTCTTTTCAATACTGGGTTAGGATACATTCCTAGTTCCATCTCTTCTTTCCTTTAGCAATGTCCAGCTTTAAATGTGACCCCATAGAAAAGCTGGTAATATAAGCTCGCTGTCTTGTGGTAAATCATGTCTATTAAGTATACAGGTTGTGAAGTCATATGAAACAGAATCCAAATTCCAGTTCTTTTAGCTGTAGTACCTTCACTACGTCATGTAACTTCTCTGTGATTTATTTCCACATGGATAAAATTAGGATAATAACAATAATATCAATCTCAGGGGGTCATTGTGAGAAATAAATGAGAAAATGCTTATAATGTCAACTTAAATATTTATTTCTGGGCCTTTTTTTTATTTTTTATTTTTTTGGAGAGGGTCTCGCTCTTTCACCCAGGTTGGAGTGCAATGGCGTGGTCTCTGCTCACTGCAACCTCCGCCTCCTGGGTTCAAGCAATTCTCCTGCCTCAGCCTCCCGAGTAGCTGCGACTACAGGTGCATGCCACCACACCGGCTAACTTTTGGATTTTTAGTACAGACTGGGTTTCACTATGTTGATCAGGCTGGTCTCGAACTCCTGACCTTGTGATCTGCCTGCCTCAGCCTCCCAAAGTGCTTGGATTACAGGCGTGAGCCACTGCCCCTTGCCCAGATCTCATTTTTAACCTGAGACTTGCATAACTGCTTTTTAATTTTTTTTTTTTTTTTTTTTTTTGAGACACAGTTTCGCTTTGTCTCCCAGGCTGGAGTGCAGTGGCTTGACCTCGGCTCACTGCAACCTCCGCCTCTCGGGTTCAAGCAATTATCCTGCCTCAGCCTCCAGAGGAGCTGGGACTACAGGTACACGCCACCACACCAGACTGATTTTTTGTATTTTAGTAGAGACAGGGTTTCACCATGTTGGCCAGGCTGGTCTCGAACTCCTGACCTCAGGTGATCCGCCCACCTCGGCCTCCCAAAGTGCTAGAATTAGAGGTGTGAGCCACTGCACCTGGCCATAACTGCTTTTTAAATGTAGCCACTTGGATGTCTGATAGAGGTCTTACACTTGACACGTCTGTCTCTGAGCTCCTGACCAATCCTCCGTGCCCCCAAATGATCGTTCCATCCTTCCTATTGCTCAGGTGAAACCTGTGAATTACTGCTTGCTCTTCTCCTTCTCTCACAACCTACATTCAATCCATCATGAATGCATACTGGCTATATCTTCAAACACACAAAGACCCTTACCATTTTTCACTGTTTCTGCTGTACCACGCTGATGAGCCGCCACTGTTTCTCTGGCTTGCCATCACAGCCTCCAAACTGGCTTCTCTGCTTCTTCGGTGCCCCTCTCTAGTCTGTTCTGAACTCAACAGCCCCAATGATCCTTTAAAAAATCTGTCAGACGGTGTTACTCCTATGCGCAAATCCCTGCAGTGCTCCACACTTCACTGAGGGTAAAGTCAAAGTCTTCGCAAGGTCCACCAAATTTTGTCTGGTCCCCATTCCTTCTTAATCCCCCTCTTCGTCTCCCTTCCTTACTCCTCTCCAGCCACACTGGTCTCCTTGCCATGCCAGGAACACTCTGGTGTAGGTCCTTTTCACTTGCTTGTCCTCAGCTGTCTCTCAGTCTGCTCCCCACCCCATATTGGCATTGTTCATTCTTTTACCTGCACTGAAGAACTGTGTTCAAAGCCCTTCTCCTCCATGTTGCCTATCTTGAAATCCTCTCCTCTTCCTGCTCCCATATGCCATACCCTCTTAGCCTGCCTGGTTCATTTTTGTCTTAACACATCGACTTATAACATACAATACAATTTACTGATATATTCTAATGTTTTTTGCTCATAACCCACTTTTGGTAGTAAAAATATATGAAAGTAAGATGCTATTTGATCACTGATGTATCCCAAGTGTCTAAAAAATGGTCTAAAAGAGGGCCCAGGTGGAATAAGAGAGAAACTCATGAATAATACAGGTTTTTCTGTACCTTTGATTAAACCATGATTTAATATTCGACCACCTAGTGGTTTGGTTGATAGAGATCTGACAATAATGGCCTTTCCATGTCTACAAATGGCAAATGAACATATTGATAAAGTTCAGAATTATCTCAAAACCAAAATGTATATTAAACTCTCATCTACAGTTACAGCCCAAATATTTGCTATCAAAGATTCTGCTGCTGAATTGCTAGTTTAATGTATACAAATGTGGCAAAAAGGATCAATAGACAGCCTACAGGCTTTTACATCGCACTTAGATTCACGAATGTTAAACATCTACTAGCGTGATATTATTCCTGTTGTCCTTCAGTAACTGTGAAGAAAGTTATGCTAATCTGTCATCATTCAACAAGGTCATAAAATTGATTTTGTCTTTTATTTAACTACCCTTCATTATATAGAAGACTTGTAAATTAAAGCAATTAAAATGTCAACACTGCCCACTCCCCCACCCCGAAATCACATCCACTTTAGCACCTACCAAAGTGGGTAAGGAAAGTGAGGAACAAAATATGAAATATTAGAGTTTCTCTTGTACCATACAATGAAGAAAATGTTATATCAACTGTTCTTTCAGGCCCTTACAAGACATTGGCTGTAATGTATGTCCCCTTTTTCACCCCATGAACTTAAGGAGAAAAAAGGCTCTACAAATTGTCTTCTGTTCCCACCTGAATTTTAATTCTTATACACTAAATAATGATCATGAATTCAAGTTGCATATGTCAAAAAGCGACTCCATAAATAACTTTACATTTTTTTTTTTTGCTTTAGTGTTAGAATCTATGTATGAAAATGTATCAATGTGCCTCTGCTGCATTTATTATGACTGGTAGGTGATGAACCTGTCAGTTTATATGCCTGTGAAGAAAAAGGGAAGGAAGTTTCTTTGTAGTTCATGGCTAGGTCGGTGCTTAGAGGTTAGGATCCTTCTTTCTGTGAATTCCAAAGACATACTTTGTTGCTTTGTAGGATTCTGCCATTTAGCTGGTCTGCCCACATGTTTACCTTCCCTGGTAACCTAAAAGGGTAAAGGGGAAATATAGATCTTACATACCCATTTAAATTAGTTATAAAGGAGAACGGGTTATAAGACTTGAAATGCCAATTAGGAGCCGAATTAGTATTTAGTGTCCTCACTCTCCATTTATTGCTAAAATTTCTTTAATATCTTATTCTATTATACAACAAATATCTAGAGATCATCAACTGTATTAAGACTCTAATCCCTGAATATTCAAATTAAAAATATTTTAACTACTATTTTGTATATAAATGTGCCTATATAATAGAGATTCATTCCTCTTTTAACTCAAAAATTTCCATAACTTTGCTGTGATCAAATATTTTCATTCTTATTGTAATGAGGCTATTTTATATGTTTTATACAACAAATAAGACTATCTATAAAATCAGGTATAGGACGTATCCAGTAATACAGCTAGAGTTAGAAGTATCAGTTATTTTTAGATTGAATGGGACTTCAGAGACTTTAAATCTAAAACCCTCATCTTAGAGCTGAGTGAATCAAACCCCAAAAGGTTAAATGGCTTGCCCATGGTCTTAGGAAAGTGATGCATTAGAATCAAATTCTTCTGACTCTTGCCTCACATATTTCCTATAAAACACGCCTCTGTGGGATTTTATAGAATTAAATTATATAGACATATATAGACAAACCAAAAAAGTAATTTACCATGTAGCCATAAGATAATTGTAAATACCAACATGTTTAAAAATAATAATGATGCTCAGACCAAAGATTCTAAGAAAATTTGATTACCCAACATAGATTCTGTGTTCAAGTTGTTTCACAAATTAAATATTTATGGGAAAGGGCTTCCCATTTACTCATAGTGTTAATTACAGCCATCCCTTGGTAACCATGAGATTGGTTCCAAGATCCCCTGCGAATAACAAAATGCGTGGATACTCAAATCCCTTACATAAAATGGTGTAGTATTTGCATATAACCTACACACATCCTCCTGTATGCTTTAAATTATCTCTAGATTACTTATAATACCTAATACAGTGTAAATGTTAGGTAAATAGTTGTTATATTGTATCAGTTAGGAAATAATGAAATAACACTTTACATGTTCAGTACAATGCAGCCATTCATTTTTTAAAAATATGTCCCATCCCTGGTTAGTTGAATCCACAGATGTGGAACCCATGAATGCTGAAGGCCAACTGTACTTACTTTCTTGTACCTTTTAAATATTCATTACACTATCTGGGATGATCTTCACTGGTACCATCTTAATGCATGACACAATGAGATTATCAGGTTAGCTTGCTCTAACTATATACAGCACAGAAGGAAGGAAGGCTTCCACACTAGAGGCTCCTGGTGAGCTGTGAGATCCACCATTTGAATTCTGCCTACCAAATACAGGAAGCAATACTTAAAAGAAGAGTTTGGGCCACCAAATAAAAGCCAGACCTAAATGGTCTGCCTTCAATTTACAATCAGTAACAAAAAATACAGTGAGGAACACATTGGCATTCTTCAGTAAAAGAGTGAAGGAGGATGCCTATCAAAACCTTTAGGTTGGTGAAGCAATCTCAGATCAGGATGGCAATAATATTTACAACTTGCCAGGCCAGGCGCAGTGGCTCACGCCTGTAATCCCAGCACTTTGGGAGGCCAAGGCAGGTGGATCATGAGGTCAGGAGATCGAGACCATCTTGGCTAATACAGTGAAACCCCGTCTCCATTAAAAATACAAAAAAAAAAAAAAAAAAATAGCCAGGCGTGGTGGCGGGCACCTGTAGTCCCAGCTACTCGGGAGGCTGAGGCAGGAGAATGGCGTGAACCTGGGAGGTGGAACTTGCAGTGAGCCAAGATGGCACCACTGCACTCCAGCCTGGGTGACAGAGTGAGACCCTGTCTCAAAAAAAAAATATATATATATATATTTACAATTTGCTTAGGGACAGTTCTCATTGCTAAGTGATGATGGCACATTCTGAGCTGCCACTTCTCTATATCATGGGCCTCCATTATTTAGCTAAGCGATAAGGGTGGAAGAGAGGTACCCCGGGACCTAGTTTATAACTTCTTTTTGTAGACCCATCCATCCTTATAGGAAACCATAGCAAGCCAGTTCCGACTGCCATTGTCCTCTGGGCCTGAAAGGGGGAAAGAGACCAGTGAAGGCCAGATACAGCTGTCCTTGGTAGACATCCAGAACCAAAACAGATCTCAGCTTTCCAAAGAGAATAATTATGCTGGTGTTGACCATACTGTTAACTTAAAATCTCCCCCATACAAAGCAATTCTGATATATCAACAGAAGTTAATCCTCCTTACGATTAGAAAAGGACACATTTTTCTCAATAGTGCCTAATATTGGTTTTGTGTTTTAAACTATCCTAAGTCATCACGATGACTTGCTTTCCTTCTTTTGATACCCCTTTAAGAAATATAAGATGTGCTTAATTTTTCTACTTACTTTCATTCACTTTAGTGTGTAATTATAGAGTTTTTCAGTTTCAGCAACTTCTATGTATCAGGTAATCCTCCATATACTGTCAATATAAAGATAAATAGAGTACACTAGCCCATGGGAAAGCACCTGCCAGATGAGCTGCAACTCTTCATTGCACTGACTGCAGTGCAGTGAATGAATGACCTCATAAGGCAGGCTACACTCTTACAAGATAAATGTCAGTGATGGGTTCATTCTAAGTGAGAATACAATTAGAAACACTTGCTACTAATAGTATGAACAGACTCTTCTGCTCCAGGATATCCTTTTAACACATTTGAATTCCTTAAGGGAAAAATCCCTTTTTGAATGTTTTAATCTTTGATGTGTCTGGGTAACCTTTAACAGATATATTGACTTAATTTTCTTTTGCACTCATACCATCTTCAATCATCTATCAATGTTTGTGTCTACTAAATGCTGAACAGAAGTTTAAAAACTAGAAAAAGGACTCTTAGAAAAATAAAAGTCATGGTTCAGAAAATTTCTGTTATCTATGCTCTCATTTTAGCTGAAACTTGAAATTAACATCTTCATACATTGATGAAAGACCCACATTTTGGTGCTATTCTTTGACTGACTTGCCACTGTAGGTGAAGAAGTATATCCTTCACTCAAGCTGCAGAGTTATTTCTGAAATGATATTATTAAGTAGTGTTGGAGATAGGGTGTAGTTGAAAAATCCCTAAGTGTTTAATTAGTATTCAAAATGCCCAGTCCACTTTATTTGGCAACTGGACGATTAGTTTAATGATTTAGTGATAGCCAAGTAAAAGGAATATATGTATAGGTATTCCTTGAAGCATTGCTAAACCTCTAAAATATCAAACATGGGTTTATGTATAATTAGTGGTGTGGGAAAGCCAATATTAAACATAAATAGTTTAAGCCAATAAAAAATTTCTCTGGAAAGAGTAAACAATAAGTAATTGGGGGCAGGAGTGGAAAGAAAGGGCACAGGACTGCTTCCGTGCTTCAGTGTTCATAAATTGTGGTTAAGACGTAAACAAAATTATCTCTATGCCCAGATTATGTAATTTATTGGGAGTGTGCATGCTTCTCTGTTCAGCAATGCTAATAACAACACTAATAGTTTAATTACAACTTGCTGCTTAAGGAGATAAACAAGGCTGTTTGCTTTTAAAACCAGGGGTTACAATTACTCTTAAATGCGGGGGAAAGGCACATCTGTGAGTGGATCTTACTTTGTTAGGGAAGCAACCAGAAACCAGCTGGAAATAAACAAGCCCCAGGAGTGAGCAGTTGGTGCAAAATTAGAGCATAAACGCCTGATTTGAGCAGCGGAGCAGTAGGCGTGATGCGTAGTAAATAGGCAGCAAATGTAGGTGGAGAGGGATGAAAAAGTTTTTGGTAGCCTGATCTTATGCATTTTCTTTGAGATTCCATCACAGGAGGGAAAGAATACCCATCCCTCCACTGTCCACCTTAGTCACTTCTCTGTCTCGCTTCAGCACCACCAAGGGAGGACAGCTCCCCTGACTGCAGTACAGAGCAGGCTGCTAATGCCCTTCCTCCTTTAACAATATCCTCTGCATTTCTCTCTTACTGGTGTCTTTCTTGACACTTTACATTAGGAGTATTTTAAGGGACATATAGAAGGGACTGAGTGCTTGTCTGGTTTATTTATTTCCAGATGAAACAGAGATAAGTCCTGTCTGAGCCAATCTTTAAACTGGACTCCAGAGCAATTTAACAGAATAAAAGATTGCAAGTCACTAGGTTTAATCTGGTGACAAAGTGGCTCAATGTAATTAAGTAGTAGCTGAAACTTGAAACTCTTGTTTAGCACTTTATTTTATTGTTTTGTTCGAAAAGTACTAGTAGAAGGTAAACAACATTTACTAACTGCTGCTTTGGCTCTGTTCCTCCTGGGCTAAGCAAAGGGGTCAATAGACTAATTTCCAATATCACTTGGTTGGGAAAACAATCTTGCTCCTAAAAGAAACTATCGGTCCTTTGTGAGACCCCTCACAACCATATGCTGAATCTGGAACACCGAAGTAGGGGATTAACAATTCCCAAGTGGGAACCATGGACTACTACAGCATGCCATAGAAAATGCCAAATCTTCCTAAATAAACTTGTCTTCAGCTCCAAAGTCAGAGGCAAACATTTAAGAAGTGACAAGATATACATGATTAAAACAACAAATCATCAAGACAGGAAAATTATATTCCAAGGCAGTTGGCCACTCTGGCACATTCAGTTACCATTCTTCCAGCCATAAGGGTATGGTTGCTTAGTCAGTGCATCTTGTTTTTCTATGCAGAGTTTTCTCTTTTGTCGAAACTTCTCAACAGGGCATAAATACCCATCATCTGAAGGTTCTCTTTGCTCCAACACATGAACCATGCACGCGCACACACACTCACACACATTTTGTTGTAGTCCCATTTCCAAGAGTTTAGTTTCCTAAAGCAAAAGGTAACATCTGCTTTTTAAACTTATTTTGAAAGGCAGTCTTCAGGAAAATGCCCTCACTTTTATTGTAGTTGCTAGAATAATAAGGGACCTTAGACAGGAAGAGAAAACAAACTAGGATGGAAGCTTAGGAGTCATTCAGAAAAGGCAGAGCTATGAAGTTAGTGGTGAACAACTTCTTCCCAGTAATAGTGACCACACACGAGTAAGGCACTCTAGAGGCGAGTTGGGAGCAGCAGCAGCAGCAGCAGAGGGAACAGTAGGTGCTGGGCTTTTCTCATTGAGTAACCTTCAGTGGACTCAACTGAGGCATTTTTTTACTCTGAATCCCTCAGTCCTCCTTCTGTTGCTTTCCTTCCCCCTCCCTCCTCCCCCCTCCCCCCTTCCTCCTTCCCTTCCTTCCTTCCTTCCCTCCTTCCTTCCTTCCTTCCCTGGCACCCCATTGCCTTCCCTCCTTGTTTCCTTCCTTTCCTCTCTATCTTCCTTTCTCATTTCTTCTCTCCTTCATGTACCTCAGTTACCCTTTTCACTTAATTCGATCTGGGCCACTTTGGGCACCAGTTCCAGGGACAGCATCAAGTCACCTAACGTGTATTCTCCAGACCATGCTATTATGACCAGCACGGTAGCTTCCCAGCTGCTTGGTGCAAGGAAAAGGTTCCGTTCCTGGCGGCCAGCCCCGCCCCCTCTCTCCACTCCAACACCGCAGCGGCGGCGTCAACCCGTCAAAGCCAACAGAGTCTGAATGTCACCAACAAGTTCCACCCCGTAGTAGCCGCGCCAGCCAACCTCGCCCGGGGAGCCTCGCCAGACCCCGCGCCCGCAGCCTGCGCATGGGCGCGCGGCCCGGGCTCCGGGTTATTCCCGGGATCACTGTGGTCACTGACAGCACTTCCTCCTCCCCGTGCCGGGGAAGCCCGCGTGGGACTCGGGCGGATGCGGGGCTGCACGCGCCGCCCTCCCCCACCCCGTAGCTCGCACACACGCCCTCTGCGCACCGGAGACACAAAGAGCGCGAGTGCTGAGCGCCCGACTGCGGGGGGCAGCGGGGAGGGCGCCCGGGAGGGGCGGGAGGGAGCAGGGCGGGGGCGGGGGCGCGGCGCCAGGGGCGTTCTTACCTGCCCCCAGGTTAAAGGAGATCCTGGCCTCCGCGAGGTACGGCGTGTCGCTCTTGGAGCGCACTCTCCGGATGGGCCGCCGGTCTATATCATCCTCCGAGGATGCCGCCATTAATGTGGGAGGCAGGAGCAGGGTCGCCCGGCGAGCTGAGAGGGAGAAGGAGACGGAGGGAGAGGGAGAGAGGCGGAAGGGGGAGGAGGGGAGAGGAAGAGGCTCGCACACGGGGGAGGGGGAGGGGAGGGAGGAGGGGAAGGGGAGGGGAGAGGAAGGGAAGGGGTGGGGAGGGAGTGGGAAAGAGAGGGAAAAAGGAAAAAAAAGAGGGAGAGAGAAAGAAAGAGAGCAAAGGAGAGAAAGGGGTGAAGGGAGAGAAAGAAAATCCGTTAAGGATCTGTGGACTGGAGCAGAGATCAGGCTATCCCTGGCTGGCGCCCGGGGCTCCCCCAGACTCCTCTCCCAGCCACAAGGCCAAGGGGCCAGTGCTCTCGGCTGACACCCCGCCTCCCGCCTGCAGCCCCAGTTTCCAGCCCTTGGCACAGATAGGCTCATGCGAAAGGGACGACTCCAACGCAGAGATGCCCAGTCAGCACTGTGCCCTCTCCCGCCAAACGCGCTTACTCTGCCCAAGTGCACACTACGGTCTCCTTCACCCACAGGCTGCTCATTTGAGCGTGCCGCGCCAGCGGTCCCAGCTCCCTGCGTGGAGTTACCACTTCTGGGGTGCAAGCCCTGGTCCCGCTGGTCATAGAGGAGGGCATTGTACCCAGCCCAGCCCTCTCTACTCCCTTACTGCCAGCCAAGAGCTCAAATAGAGATAGAACTAGATCTGAAATCCTCAGAAGTTTTCGTATCTGCCCCCTTGCAACTTAGAGGTGGGGAGTGGAGGAAAAATGTCTACAAGTTTGGGAGCAGTTTGGCAGTAAGGTTTCTAGAGTTGGTATTTTGAATGTAAAGTAGGCATATGCATGCAGAATTGAGTGGCCTTTTCTAACCACTAACTTCTGGGATGTGTTTATCTCTACGTAAGTACTCATTCATTTTAACTGAATTCCTCTTTATTTGGTCACTTAGAGCACAAATAATAGTGTTTGGGTTGGACTTGTAGCCTCTACAACCTGGCACCATTGTTTCTGCAGGAGAGGTGATCAAGGGGACTTTACATTTCTTTGAACGCCTGCACTGCCCCCTGCAACCCTCCCCGTAACACAGCAGAAGAACCTAGAAAGGTTTCTAGGGTGTGAATAAGAATGGCTTGATGCTCCTGCTGAACCTATTGATGGGCTAAACCCTTTAATGTTTGTCTTTCTGCAGCTGTAGGTACTTAGTCTTTTTGTGGCCTGAGTTTACCACGCTTCTATCTAATAAGTGCCCACCTGGAGTACACAGATTAAATCTTACCTTGGTTCCCTCCCTGCTACAAAGGGCATCTCAGTGTGGACTCAGGGGAAGTGCTGATCTGACTGTGCAAGCCCTCCCTCTCCACTTCAGCGGTCAGTTCTAACTCTCCACTTGCCTTTTCTCATTCTAGAATCTTCTTCTCTCTTCATTGGTCTTTTACCTTCACACAGGCATAGTAACTACTCATTTTAGGAAAAATATACCTGCCTTTGGCCTTCTGCTTCCTCTATTTGTACCATAATGTTTCCTTCCCATTCCGTTTAACCTTCCCGTGGAACTCCTGGCCATCAGTCTCTGCTTTTACACTCCAATCTCGTCCTTTCATCCGCGTCCTCTCGTGGTTTCTGTCCTCACCACGCAACTAAAGTTATTTTAAAAGCCTTCTATCCATGTCCTTCTAATAGTCAAAACTAATTCTTTCTTGGCTTCTCTGAAATACTTAGTAATCCATCATTCTTGAAATAATCCCATCTTTTGCTAGGCTATCTCCCTAATCTGATTTCTAATTGTTGGCCAGTTCTCTGTGTTAATCTGAATCTGCTTCTCTGGCATTCAGAGCCCTCTGCAACCTGTCTTTCCCATCCTCATCTCCCATTATTTACCTCCAGTCTGCTTGGAGCCACCCCAACGTATCTGGCTCATTTTTGCTCTGCACCTTTGCTTAAGTGACGCACCACAAATTTCTTAACTATAAACATTTCCTGTTCTCTCTCAGAAATGTGAAGTGACTAGCTCATTAGTTTATGGCATGAACCCAGCATATAGTAATTAAATTTTCAGCAAGTTTTTTTGTGTTTGTTTTGACACAAGGTCTCTCTCTGTCTCCCAGGCTGGAGTGCAATGGCATGACCTTAACTTACTACAGCCCTGACCTCCTTAGGCTCAAGCAATCCTCCCAGCCAAGCCTCCTGAGTAGCTAGGATTACAGGCATGCACCACCATGCCTAACTACTTTTTTTTTCTTTTTTGTAGAGATGCCGTCTCAATATGTTGCCCAGGCTGATCTCACATCGTTGGCCTCAAAGGATCCTCCTGCCTGGGTCTCTCAAAGTGCTGGGAATACAAGCATGAGCCACCACAGCTGACCAACAGCTATTTTTGAATAAAGTAAACGAAGAGAGGGAGGGAGAGAAGAAGGAAGAAGAAAAAAAAGAAAAGAAGTGAAGGAGGGTTGTGAGTACTCATAACTAATGAGTGGCTGAACTGGGGACCAAATCCATGTATGCCTGATTTCAAATCCTGTGCCCTTAACTAGTATTTGGATTTGCTAAGTATATATATTTGACTGATGAGCCACCTTTCAGATTCACTTTTCTATGACATGTGTTTCATTATTATGTCCCATTTATCACTGTTAAACATAGTTTTAAAGTGAAGGCCTCCTCTTCCAAGAGGTGCAACGGAGTCCTATGGCTCATCAAATGAATTATGAAAGTTAATACTTTTAAAGGACTAACAGGCTGTAAACCAATCTATTGGTTACAGCTTTCGGGTTCAGGTTCTTAAGGAAGTGCAAAATGTAAGGAAATAAACAATTCTAAATACTGTATAAATGGTGCCTCCTGTGAATTAATGCAATCTATTTGATTGTTCAAAATTTGGAATTCCCCATTCCTTTGTATTCTCATTCATCAGCCATGTCTCTGGAAAAATGATGAAGTCATCTGGAGGAATATCTACACTTAGCTCTGCCATTTCAGAGAAGTACATCTTTGAATTTCTGTTTCTTATTCACTTAACATTCTAGAGGATTAGGAACTTAATATTGCTACCACTTTAGCTTTATCCTTCTTCAAAGGAGTTTAAATGCACTTTTGTATGATTTCATTATAGGCTATTTTATTATTGAAATAATTCCAGATAGCTAAACTTTTGACAAAAATTGGCATAGAAATACTACATTTATCTCTGTGTTATTGAATTCTTTTTGAGACAGGCTCTCACTCTGTCGCCCAGGTTGGAGTGCAGTGATGCAGTCTCAACTCGCTGCAGCCTCCACCTCCCCAGGCTCAAGCAGTCCTTCCACCTCAACCTCGTAAGTAGCTGGGACCACAGCTACATGCCTCCACCAAGTCTGGCTAATTTTTATATTTTTTGTAGAGATAGAGTTTCACTATGTTGACGTAGCTGGTCTCAAACTCCTGGTTTCAAGCAATCCGCCCAACTCAGCCTCCCAAAGTGTTGGCATTACAGGCCTGAGCCAGTGTGTCCAGCCTTGAATTCTTTTGTCACATTTTTATTTCTAACTGTTATCTTCCATTTCTTGACTTGCGTGATTTACTTTCTTTTTCTTTGTCTTTCATCTAATTTTTTCTATTCTCTTTTTACTTTCCCTTTCTTTTCTCACACCCTTCCTTAGTCTTCGTAACAGTTCCACACAAAATCAGTCAGTGCCTTTTTATGTATCCCCTGCTACCCTATACAAAGGACTCACTTTTATGGGCTTGTCCCAATATTTCCACATTCTTTAATCTCTGGGACTCCTTTTGTATTCATGACCTCTTTTCATAATACATCTGGCTGCATGACATCAGTGGAAGAGCCCTGGGGGTAGGCATTAAGATGATGGGTGCCACTGCCAGTAGTACTACTACCCCACCCAAGTGACACTGGGCAAGTCACTCTACCAGCATGGGTCCCATTCACCTCCATTATAAAAATGCAAGGGTCAGATATCATGATCTTAAAGGCACTGCCTAACTCCAATACTCTAGTGTTATTTGTAGCTATTCTTGTATCTCTGCTTTCCATAAATATCTGTGGTGTATTTTGTCTCTTAATCTAAGAAAATACTTTGGTCCTTTGAATGAATTATATTTAGAAAACCACATGGCATCCGTACTTCTACCCAGGTGATTTCCTATTTTTTAAGTCTATTTTATGTAACTGCATCCTTGAGAATCTATTTTTCTCCCTCATGCTGTTTCCATCGTGTGGCAACACCCTCATGATTGTTTATATGTGTGCATATGTGGATATAGGTGTCTGTACAGAAGCATTGAATTCAATTGTGACCTCAATGACTTCTAAATGTAGTTTTCACGTACCCTCCCCACCCCACTGCCACCCCACCCATGATTGCTTCTTTCTAAATATGACTCCTGACTTGGGAAGAAGGCATTTTCTCTTTTTCTTTTCCTAAAACCAGTCAACATTTTAACACTGTAGACTCTTAAATGTGTGTTATATCCAGAACTACAGCCAAAGAAAAAGAAGCAGCCCAACAGAGTGCTCAGGAAGATTACACTTCATACATACATCTGCTATGGAAGAGGATGGAGGTGAGAAGGGGAGGGAGAAAGAAGGATGTGATATTCCATCCCCATTAAGAAAATTTTTCAAGTGAGTAAACCTTACCCTTTAAAAATATTACTCAAAATGTGTTTCCAGGACACCCCTACATCAGAATCACTTGCAATACTTGTTAAAATGTCTATTTTGCAGGCCCCCAATCTGAACCTACTGAATCAGAATTTGAGGAGATGAGACCCGTATACCTAGATTTTCAAAAGACTCTCAACTCTATCCACTCTCATCACTTCTGTTTAACATTATACTGGAGGTCCTGGCCAGGGAAGTAAGGCAAGTAAAAAAAAAAAAAAAAAACTTCAGAGATATAATGATTGGAAGGCAAGAATAAAGTTATTAGTCATATATGTTATGATTTTATACCTATGGAATTCATAAGAATCCACAGACTGTTAGAAATAAGTAATTTTCACAATGTCACTGGATATAATGTCAGTATAAAACATCATTTTTTTGCTGCTTTGCCTATGGAGTAGCCATTCTTTTATTCCTTTGGATTCTTAACAAACTTGCTTTTACTTAACTCTGTGGATTTGCCTCAAATTCTTTCTTGGGTGAAATCCAAGAACTCTCTCTTGGGGTCTGGATCAGGACCTTTTCTGGTAACATATTCCTTATGAACCATGAAGGGATGATATTGAGGAGACTCCAGACCCAAAGGAAATAGATTGCAGCACTGATTGGCCGATTTTGGAGTCAAGGAAACTTTTCTTTTTATTGACAGCTTTTAACAATTGAGTAAAGTATACTCCTGTGAACAAAATTTGGAGCACATTTCTTTCTCTCTTCCTGATTTCTCCAAAATTTGGAAACTATTTGTGAATATTCTTAACTTATGGCAATATAGTTGTTAGCATAAGTGCAATAAGAATCTGCTTTCTTTTGCAACAGGACACAATTGGAGAAACTGGTTATTTTACCAAGGCTTTGATGGGAATGGCATGGTTCCTTTTAAGGAGGCAAATTTGACTTATAGAGCCAATAAAAGCCCCTTGGGAAAACTGGCCTCATACCTTGTCTACACAGTACCTGTACAGGGCTCCTGACCTATGGTAAGTAAAGAATAACTTTATTTCTGCCTTCATTTCGTTATGTACCCAGTAGTCATTCAGGAGCAGGTTGTTCAGTTTCCATGTAGTTGAGTGGTTTTGAGTGAGTTTCTTAATCCTGAGTTCTAGTTTGATTGCAGTATGGTCTGAGAGACAGTTTGTTGTCATTTCTATTCTTTTACATTTGCTGAGGAGTGCTTTACTTCCAACTATGTGGTCAATTTTGGAATAAGTGCGATGTGGTGCTGAGAAGAATGTATATTCTGTTGATTTGGGGTGGAGAGTTCTGTAGATGTCTATTAGGTCTGCTTGGTGCAGAGCTGAGTTCAATTCCTGGATATCCTTGTTAACTTTCTGTCTCATTGATATGTCTAATGTTGACAGTGGGGTGTTAAAGTCTCCCATTATTATTGTGTGGGAGTCTAAGTCTCTGTAGGTCTCTAAGGACTTGCTTTATGAATCTGGGTGCTCCTATATTGGGTGCTCCTATATTGGGTGCATATATATTTAGATAGTTAGCTCTTCTTGTTAAATTGATCCCAAAGAATAACACTTTCTGATAGGCCCAGGAGCCCAGGTTATCTAGGGACCTCAAGAGGAGAGGAATCATATAGATATTTAATGGTACAAAACCATGGCTGGCCTTGGCTTTAGAAAACTCTTATCTGAGTTTCTTTGTGGAATAAAGTTCTATCAAAGCTAATTTAAAAGTCTATTGAAAAGTAATTATTCTGCTGCACTTTATACAAATAATCAGGGCAAGTATAAGACTAAGGTTTACTTTTGTAAACAAATTGGTTCTATTATGATTTGTCTTTAGCAAAAGTGGGAGACTGGAGAGAGAAAAATTATGTTTCAAGAACTATGGTTCACCTGTTATTAGATTCTAGTCTCATCAGTTGTTTTTACTTTTTTTTTTTTTCCTGCAAATTAGACTAACCCTGCTTATTCTTGTGAACTAACAAGTGATCTCTGGGTGCTGCTCAGAAGAAACAAAAGGGATGGGTAATGCAATAATCTGGATCAATACTCTTAATTCTGGGCACATATTGGAATCAGCTAGTGACTCCATATCAGGTTGATTCCAACAATTGCCCAGTTCATGGAAAGCCTTCATATTTAGTTTACTTGGAATAATTTTCCTTTACTGTTATGGAATATATTTGCTGTTGTACTCTTTGTGTAGGAATGCAGGATAAGCTTACTGAATATTTTCTTAAATTGAACACTTATGATTCTTCCAGATATCATCTTTTGCCAGATCTGAGAGTTATGAATGGCCCTTGCCATATGTATGCTTTGTAACTGAGCCCCTCTCTACCCTGAGTACCAGAGACCCTAATAATTAGGAATATCATCACCCCTATTCAACCTGAAGAAGTTATGAAAGCTGGATCTTTGTCCTTCTACAACCCTTAGGATTAAGTGTTCCCTTGTAAAAAGGGAGAGGGGAATGTCAGAGGCATTGAACCAGAGCGAATCCATCTTGAATAAGGGCTAGGTAAAATAAGGCTGAGACCTACCAGGCTGCATTCCCAGAAAATTAGGCATTCTAAGTCGCAGGAAGAGATATGAGGCTGGCACAAGATACAAGTCACAAAGACCTTGCTGATAAAACAGGTTGTGGTAAAGAAGTCAGCCAGAACCCACTGAAACCAAGATGGCAACCAGATTGACCTCTGGTTGTCCTCACTCCTTATTATATGCTAATTATAATGAATTAGCATGCTAAAAGACACTCCCATCAGAGCCATGACAGTTTACAGATGCCGTACCAACATCCGGAAGTCACTCTATATGGTCTAAAAAGGGGAGGAACCCAAAGCTCTGGGAGCCGCCCACCCCTTTCCCCAAAAGCTTGTGAATAATCCACCCTTTATTTAGCATATAATCAGGAAGTAAGTATAAGCAGCTGAGTGGCCCATGCCTCTGCCGATATAGAGTAGCCATTCTTTCATTCCTTTGCTTTCTTAACAAACTTGCTTTCACTTTATAAAAACAGACAAAAAATCCCCCCTAAAATCATTTCTTTTCTATATATTAGCAAAATTAGAAAATGAAAAATTTAAAGTACCATTTACAATAGCATCAAAACCATCAAATATCTATCAATAAATTTTTAAAAAGATGAGCAAGTCCTCTGCATGAAAAACTATAAAACATTACTGAAAAAAATTAAGAAGACCTAAGTAAGTGAAAAGTGAGATAATATGCAATAATCGTGCTCATGGATTGAAAGACACAATATTATCAAGGCATCAATCTTGTCAAATTGACCTATGGGTTCAATGTAATTCCAATCGAAATCTCAGTGAGTTTTTTTTTTTTTTTTTTTTTTTTGGAATTTGACAAGCAGATTCTAACACGTATATGAAAATGCAGAGGGAGAAGACCAGCACAATCTTGACAAATAAGAGTAAGGTTGGAGGATTACAGTAGAAGATATCAAGACTTATTATAAAGACATAGAACACAAAAAGAAAGTAAGATAAATAGATCAACAGAAAAGCAAACAGAACCTACAAACAGACCTAGATATGAACAGTCACTTGACTATGACAAGGGTCCCACTACAAGATAGTGGGGAAAGGATGGACTTTTCAAGAATTAGTTTGTGGTTACACAAGTATATATATGGTGGAAGAAAATAAACCTTGATCCCTGCCTCACACAAAATTAAATTCCAAATGGATCATGGACTTAAATATGAAATGTTAATAAGAAAATTAAAGGTTAATAATAAAATATTATTAAAGATTAATAATAAAATAATATTACTAAAAGAAAAATTTTTCATAAAAGAATATTTTTATAACCTTCAAAAAATTTTTAAGCAGGGCATAAAAATCACTAATCACAAAAGAATAGATAGACATGTTGATGCCATTAAAATTAAGAACTTCTGTTCATCATAAGACACCACTAAAAATGTAACATATTAAAGTATCTGAGATAAACAGTGCTGGTTGGGACATTTATTGCACTAAATGTTTATTTAGATAAGAGAAAATATTTCAAATCAACAATGTAAGTTTCTATCTTAGAAACCTAAAAGAAGAAGAAAAAATAAATCTAAAGCAAATGGGAGGTAAGAGTTAATAAAGATAAAAGCAGGTCAAGGAAATTAAAAATTTTAGGAGTTGAAAAATAAATGAAATAAAAATATCATTTTACCAAAGAAAAAAATCGATGATTAAGCTCCAGCAAGACTTGTAAAATTAAAAAAAGATATGAATCATCAATATCAGGAATTAAATAGGGGTTATCACTATGGATCTTAAAACTATTAAAAGGACATAAGAGAATAAGAGAATATTACAAGCATCTTTCTGTTTATGTATTCAAGAACTTGGTAAAAATAAACTATATGCCTACTTAAAAAAAAGAAAAAAAAATAAGAAAGACACCATTAGGAGATTGGAAAAGCAAGCCACAGACTGGGAGAAGATATTTTCAATACATATTTAAGAAAGGACTTATAACCAGAATATGTAAAAGATCTCCTTAAACAGCAACAAAATGATAGCTCAACTCAATTTTTTTTAAATGGACCAAAAACTTGAACAGACACTTCATACAAAAAATGATTTTCAAATGTTCAAATAAGCATATGAAAAGATACTCAGCGACATTACTTAGAGGTAGATTCAAATTATAGCCTCAGTGAGGCTATAATCTGGCTAAAATTTTAAAATCACTTAATGCGAGTATTGGTGAGAATAAGAGGAACTGGAGCATCCATGCAATGCTGATGGGAACACCACTTGTAAAGATCACCTTGGAAGACTTTGTTTACATAAACATGGGTAAACATACTAGAACCATGACATGGACCAGCATGTCCACAGCAGATTTATTCATAATGACCCCACACTGGGAACAATCCATCAACAAGAAAATGTATAAACATAATTGTAATGTCTTCATACAGTGTCAGACATTAAAAAAAAAAAAAAAAAAAAACTACTGCTACAGGCAGCAACATGGACGGATCTCTTAGATATGATGTCAAACAAAAGATGCCAGACCTGAAAGACTACATGTCACATGATTCCATTTACATGAAGTTCAAGAATAAGCAAATCTCATATACCACAATAGAAGGTTGGTGAGAGAGATGTCTTGGAAGGAGCACAAAGAAATCTTTTGAAATGTAGGGAATTGTATGTTGATTTGGGTCGTGGTTGTACTTTTTAGAAAAGGTGATAACTTTTGTAAAAGTTCAAGTCACACATTTTATATTTGTGCATATTGCTCTACACATATCACTAAAAAATAAGGCCCGGTAAAGTGGCCCATGCCTGTAATCCCTTTGGATTTACTTTGGGAGGCTATGGCAGGATGATTGCTTGAGCCCAGGAGTTTGAGACCTGCTTGGGCAACATTGCAACACTCCATCTCTACAAAATTTAAACATTAGCTGGGCGTGGTGGTACGTGCCTGTGGTGAAGTTACTGGTGAGGCTGAGACAGGAGGATTGCTTGTACCAAGAGGTTAAGTCTGCAGTGAGCCATTTTTGTGCCACTGCACTCTAGCCTGGGCAACAGAGTGAGACCCTGTCTCAAAAATAAGTAAATTTATTTATTTATTTATAAAAAGCTTCTAGCTTATTAAGATGCAGAAATCAGTTTGAGAATTACTGCATTTAAGATAAGTACTAATACTTAGAAAACCACAGTATTAATAAATATGAAATTTAATTAATCAATTAAAATAATGTATTGATGACTTGGGCTATCTTTATACATATCAGCATTTCACTATTTCAAAATTCTGCCTTTTTTTGGTGTGTCTCACTCTTATGTTTAGGCTATCATCATATCTATTTCTGATAATGATGATCTTTTAAAGATTCAGGTCCCAGCATTTTGTGCTGCATTAAAAATAACAACAGAACAGCAGATAACTGAATTGGAAGTATATGTAAGGCATAAGAAAAGAATGATGACAGTGGGCTTCTTGCTGTGGACAGTTAAGCCTTACTATGTCTTGTTAAACAGCATTCCCCAAAATGCCAGAGGACGTGTCACAAGAACGCAGCAGTCAGCTTGAAGGGGCTTATATGGGCCAAATCTGGGACAATTTGAACACAAAAATAATGAAGTCCACTAGTGAATAATAAACCATTATATAAGGGTACTCATTAGTTTCGATAAAAAATGGGTAGATTAAAACTGGTTTAAAAAACATAAATAATATAATAAATTCAGGATGGGGGGAAGGCTCTTGGTTTTGTTTGTTTTTGTTTTTGAGACGGAGTTTCACTCTTGTCGCCCAGGCTGGAGTGCAGTGGCGTGATCTCGGCTCACTGAAACTTCCGCCTCCCGGGTTCAAGGGGATTCTCCTGCCTCAGCCCACTTGAGTAGCTGGGACTACAAGTGCACACCATGATATCTGGCTAATTTTTGTATTTTTGGTAGAGACAGGGTTTCACCATGTTGGCCAGGCTGGTCTCCAACTCCTGACCTCAAGTGATCAGCCTGCCTCGGCCTCCCAAAGTGCTAGGATTACAGGAGTGAGCCAACGCGCCCAGCCTGGCTCCTGCTTATACTAGAATACTGAGAGCTGGCTCGTCAACGTGGAGGAAGTGCCAGAAGTTGAAAAATCATCATTTTGCAGCCATCATAGTAAAGATCAAGCACGAACCGATAAGGGATGCTAACTCTAGGGGAATATTTTTAATGATGGGTGGGATATTTTCATGGCCTTAAAGTTTCCCCCCATACACTTATTAGTTTCAAACTAGAAACAGGACAGCACCTTCACTGAGCAATTAAAATTATCATCACCAATGAGGGAGAGATGGACGTTGGATTCCTCTAGAAGTGATGTCTCCCTAGACAATATATAACCTCCTTCGGAGCATCCCAGACTAGAATGCATAAACGTAAGTCTAATCAGGAGAAAATGTTAGACAAAATTAAAGGGAAAGGGAACTATATTTTTCACAATTGCCAATGTTTTTAAAGACAAATTAAGGGTGTGAAAGTATTCCAGGTTAAAGAAGGCAAAAGAAGACTGCCCCTAGAACAGTACTGGATTCTAACCTTAGACTGAATTGACCCTAGACTAGTTCCTGTCCTGGAGGAGGAAAGTGCTTTAAAGGACATTATTGGGTCAACTGACAACATTGAAATACAAGGAGCATGTTAAATTAAAGTATCAATGTGAAATTTATTTCAGGTGATAGATGTGCTGTGGTTATGGAAGACACTATTCCTATTTTTTTTTTGAGACGGAGTCTTGCTCTGTCTCCCGGGCTGTAGTGCAGTGGTGCAATCTTGGCTCACTGCAAGCTCCGCCTCCCGGGCTCACGCCATTCTCCTGCCTCAGCCTCTCCGAGTAGCTGGGACTACAGGCGCCCGCCACCACGCCTGGCTAATTTTTTGTATTTTTAGTAGAGACGGGGTTTCACCGTGGTCTCGATCTCCCGACCTCGTGATCCACCCGCCTCGGCCTCCCAAAGTGCTGGGATTACAAGCGTGAGCCACCATGCCCGGCCTATTCCTATTCTTAAGAAATGGGTCAGGCGTGGTGACTCATGCCGATAATCTCAGCATTTTGAGGGAGGATCACTTAAGGCCAGGAGTTTGAGACCAGCCTGTACAACATAATGAAACTTTGTTTCTATAAAAAAATTTAGGCCGGGTGCGGTGGCTCACGCCTGTAATCCCAGCACTTTGGGAGGCCGAGATGGGCGGATCACGAGGTCAGGAGATCGAGACCATCCTGGCTAACACGGTGAAGCCCCGTCTCTATTAAAAATACAAAAAATTAGCCAGCGCGGTATCGGGCGCATGTAGTCCCAGCTACTCAGGAGGCTGAGACAGGAGAATGGCGTGAACCCGGGAGGCGGAGCTTGCAGGGAGCGGAGCTCGGGCCACTGCACTCCAGCTGGGCAACAGAGCGAGACCCTGTCTCAAAAAAAAAAAAAAATTTAAAACATTAGCTGGGCTTGGTGGCACTTGCCTGTAGTCCCAGCTACTTAGGAAACTGAGGCAAGAGGATCACTTGAGCCCAGAACTTTGAGGCTGCAGTGAGCCATCATCATACCACTGCACTCCAGCCTGAGTGACAGAGAGAGACCCTGTCTCTTAAAAAGAAAAAAAAAAAAAGGAAAGAAAGAAAGAAATACACAGTAAAGTATTAGGAATAAAGGATTATGATGGTTCAGAAAAAATCAGATGTATATATATATATAAAATCGTATATAAAATCACATGTAAACATACACACAATCATACATATATATTTCCTCCCTCATCTCTCTCGACACATGTGTGCATGTGTGTGTGTGTGTGTGTATGTGTGTATAAAACAATATCTCCTCTGTATATATACAGTTATGTGCCACATAATGGCATTTTGGTCAATGATGCATCACATATACAATGGTGGTCCTATAAGATTATGATACCATAGTTTTACGGTAACTTTTCTATATTTAGATACACAAATATCATTGTGCTGCAGTTGTCTAAAATATTCAATACAAAAACGTGCTGTGCAAGTTAGTAGCCTAGAGCAATAGGCTGTACCATATAGCCTAGGTGTGTAGTAGTCTATATCATCTAGGTTTGTGTAAGTACGCTGTGATGTTCATACAATGACAAAATTGCCTAATGACACATTTTTCAGAATATATCCCCATTGTTAAACACGTGACTGTGTGTGTATATATGTGTATATGTATATACATATATGTATATACATATACACATATATACATATATGTATATACATATACACACATATACATATATGTATATACATATACACACATATACATATATGTATATATACACACATACACACATATGTACATGTGTATATGTATATATACATATATACACACACATACACACATATGTACATGTGTATATGTATATATACATATATACACACATGTACATGTACATATATATACACGGTATAAAAATATGTGTGTATGTGTGTATGTATTTTGTGTGTGTGTATGTACACATACATACGCACACACACACGTTTTTACACTCCTCTCTAGACAAATAGATCAATAGAGACAAGCAAGAGCAAATGGAGTAAAACGTTATTAATAGGTGAATCTACACTTGACCTTAACCAAAAGGCCAAGAAACAATTTTTAATAGGTAAATCTGAGAAAAGAGTACATATCTATTCTTTGTACTATGTCATTTTTGCAAATTTCTGTATTTTTAAATTATTATTTTTTAAAAGTGATTGTAAAAAAAAAAAGTTTATTCTTTTCTATTTAGGAGAGTTTCCAAAGGTTAGAGATGATGCCCCATCCTTACTTTTAAGTTTTTCTGAAATATTATCATATTGTCAGATAATCCCACAGGCTGTGGACAAATACAGTATTGATATTAAGGGTAAAATGTCCTAGACTTACTGGCAGTCTTTGAATTTTTATATTGATTCTGGTATATTATAGTCAGGCAGATTTAGAATCTGGGCTGTATAGATGAAGTATATTTCACCATTTTGCACATCTAACATGAGTTAGGAATATAAGAACTTTTACACCTCACAATTAAATCTAGTACAATATCACTAATTATAGTGGCAATATTGAAAATCATTCATGAAAAGCTACAAAATGTAAATGATGGGAATGAATATCATTAACTATAATAACCCGACTTTCGGTAATAACTTGCTAATCTTAAATAGGTTTCACAAAAATATACCAAAAAGCTTTTTGGACTTTTTATTACAACTAAATTTAGTACATAGATCCTGGAACATTTTTCTTTTTCTATGCATATGAATACTTTGCTAGAAAACAAAACATCTGAGGAAATGTTATTGGTACATCTCAGTTCTCTCTGCTTAAACTTGTCGTTAAAGGAGCTGTCCACTACACAAAGTTCTGATATTTGTTCCCTTTTGTATGTGGCTGATTCTGTGGGCTACGCAGGGAGAGGAGGTGGCTGCCTTGTTTCTACTATTGCAGCTCAGGGTTCCAGCTCTACTGTGTTCCTCTGGGCCCCAACTTAGGTCTTTAACGTTGCACAGCTTCAGGGATACATCATTCACTTCATAGGAAGAATCAAGTCCACAACTTGTGCAGCCATACCTTGAAGGACGTAGCTCCCAAAGAGATGGAAGCCAGCCCTGTTTCCTATAACAATATGGGTCTAAATATTGACTTTGCTGTTACTCTTCTTTAAAGTGTGAATACCTAGCTTTTCTTGTTGCCTGTATATAGATGAATGAAAGGCAATTCAATAGCTACCCTAACATTGGTATGGTGACTTCTCTCCCAGACAGCCTATATAATTATGCAATATTGTGCCTAGTTTTGAAACCATTTGATGATGTGAGACATATTAACAAAAACTGTTTAAGTGTATGAGCTGTATTCCCTCTTTCTTTTGAAATTGTCCTGCCCCTGTCAAAACATGTGTATTGCGGTAGCCAGCTTCCAAAATGGCCCTTGATGAACCCCGACTCTTGACACTCATGCCCTTGTGTAATCTCTTCCTACAGTGAATTAGGCTTGGTCTCTGTGACCACAAGAATATGCTATAAGTGATAGTATATCACTTCTGAGGTTAGGTCATAAAATGTCTTGTGGCTTTTGCCTTGCTTCCTCTTTGGGATCTTGCTTTGGGGAAGGTCAGCTGCAATGTGATGAGACACACCAGCAGCCTACGGAGAGGCTCATGTAGCAAGGCATCAAAGCCTCCTGCTAGATGTCATGGGCATGAGCCACCTTGAAAGCCTCAGTTAAATTTTCAGCTAACTACGGCCCCAGCCAACCTGGTGACTGTCACCTCAGACCCTAAACCCGAACAGCCCGGCTAAGACTCTCCTTAATTCTTGACCCACAGAAACTGTCAGATAGTGTGTTTGTTGTTTTAAGTCACTAAATTTTGGGGTAATTTGATACACAGCAATAGAAAAGTAATAACTGTGGGTTCACAATGGACTCAGAGCATCAATTGTTAATGCCTAATACTATCTATGTCTATCAGAAAACTGGAATCTTAACCAGTTTGATTGAACTATTAGCAAATTTTAAGACAGAAAACAAAAATTAAATGACGGCACAAATCTTTACAGTGGAAAACCTTTCTTTTCCTTCTCCCCATGTGAACACGTGTAAACTCTGCCCATCCTCTATGGCTGAAATGTTTTTATTCCTGTCTCCAGTACCACCATGAGACTACAGTAACTTTCTCTTCCTTTGTCTCTGCTCATCTTGTGGCACTTTATAATTTTCACTTGTATGAATATATTAACAAAATAATGTGGATATTATTTTTCTTCCAGACAATAGGAAGTAATGGTTAACAGTACAGTCTTTGAGGTTAGCCTTCCTGAGTTTGTATCCAAATGTCATGCTTAATAGTTGCATGACTTCATGCAGGTCACTTACCTCTTATACATCTATAAGATGGGACTAACATAGTACCCACAACTTGGGGCCATTACAAGGATTCAGACATATAATTCACATAGTCTCTGGCAAAGGAATTTCCTGATAAACATTTATTATGTTAAGACTATTATTACTAGCCAGCTCCAAGCAAGGCTGTGGCTGAGAAATTAAACCTTGGCATAATTCCCAAGCTTATTAGACCTTATAAAAAAGTTAGTGAGCTCTCCAAGCTTTGGTTTCCTTATATGTAAACTAGAAATAAAATAAACTCTCTCACTGGGCCTTGGGAGGATAAAACATTATATAATAAATGCAAAACACCTAACATAGAGCCTGACAAATGGTAGGCGGGAAACAAATGTTCATTGCTTCCTTTCCTCCCAGTTTCTTAAAGTAGACACTGTGCAGAGGGGCTGGGGGCTGGCTGCTAAATCATGCTAGATGCAGAAAAAGAAAATGTGCTTCAGGCTTTGTATGTTGAACTGACTTGGGCAGAGACCCAAGCAGATTTCTATTATTTAAATGTTGAGCATTCCTCATTTAGATATAGAAGTCACTTTTCCAATCTTATTTCATAGTACAGGTAACATTAAGACTCATATATTTTGATTTTATATCTTCCACGTGGCTGATTTTCAATATAGTTGCTGTAATTAATGACATCATTTGAAATCTAAAGGTTCTAGTATTTCTAATTCATATTCAGTGTACACACAAGTGATATATACTTGGACATATGTTTGTGTGGCAAACTCCTGGGCTTGGTTACTTGCAAAATAACTTCAGAGGCAAAGGCTGCAGGGGCTTTAATCCTATTTGAGCCCCATATACAAGAAGACTACAGGATGTAGAGATATGGGCATGGATGAGACATTGAGAAACTGGGTTCTGGCTCCTGCTGTGCTACCGTCTACCTCCATCTGGTTTAGCTAAGCTATTTCTCTCCAGAAAGGCAGGATGTTGTAGGGGAAAACTGTGAAGCCAGAAAGACTCATGTTTGAATCCTGGCTTCACCTCTTCATAGTTGTGTGGTATTAGGTCAATTTTTGATCATTCTGAGGTTTAATTTCTTATAAATTAGGGGCAATAATATCTAACTCATAGGTTTGCAGTTTCGAATGAAACAAATATGCATAGTTTCTGTTATATGTTAGGTATTTAATAAACAGTGTTTGCTTTTCCTATCTTCCCTAAGCCTCACTTTTACCACCTGTAAAATGAACTAATTAAATTAAGTCCCTTCCAGCTCTGATGTCCTATTATTGTAGTAATTATACTGTTAAATGAAACATTACAAATATCCTGTTAAATGAAACATTACAAATATCTGGCATTTGCTCATGATACATAATAAAATGCATCCGTCTATAATAAGGAGAAGACATTGTGTTTGTAGAGGGGAAAGAACATAAAAATTTCTAAATGTATGAATCTAAGAAGGAAGAACCACCCAATATAGATTACATAGATATTTTATTTGCATTCTGTTGTGTCTACAGATGGGCTGATGACAGTGATTAGATCACGAGGTATTAGTCAGAGACTCTGTCTAGTAAATAATGGCAGGACAGATCCAGGGACATCAACCCAGCTGGCAAAGTCACCCACTGGGAAAAAGCAAAGCATGGTTGACCTTTCCATCATAGCCCAAACTGTGTATGATTATTTCGTAATTCAGTTAGAATGAACTACTTCAAGGTAAAAAGAATTATTTTATTGCTTATTAAGATATAGAAAAATTAAAAGCAATAAATCTGAGGAGCTTGATTTAAGTTAGACAAATCTGTGTGTGCCATGGAATACTACACAGCCATAAAAAGGAATGATATCATGTCCTTTGCAGGGACGTGGATGAAGCTGGAAGCCATCATCCTCAGCAAACTAACACAGGAACAGAAAACCAAACACTGCATGTTCTTACTCATAAGTGAGAGTTGAACAATGAGAACACATGGACACAGGGAGGGGAACAAAACACACCAGGGCCTGTTTTGGGGTGAGGGGTGAGGGAAGGGAACTTAGAGGATGGGTCAATAGGTGCAGCAAACCACCACGACACACGTATACCTATGTAACAAACCTGCACGTTCTGCACATGTACCCCATTTTTTTAGAACTAAAGAAAAATAAATAAATAATAAAAATGTCTTAAAATGAACAACACCAAAAAAAAAAATCTGTCTGTGCCCATTTGTATAAAAAGAATATAAGAATATTCACCAGGTTGTAAAGTATACCTGTTTTTAGATGGTGGGGCTAGTTGAGTTTTGTTTTGTTGTTTGCCTATATATTTTAAAATTTTCTATAGTTACTATATGTTGCATTGGTAGTGAGAGGGAAAAACAAGTTATGCGTATCGTAAGAAACTCCCGTGGAGACTCGGGCAGGTTGCCCTTCTCCCCCACCTCCCAGGAACTGCAAGCAAATCACATATTCTGCAACTCAGTTTAAGGGTCAGAGGCCCCACTGTTCCATTTTGATAGTTTCCCAAATAAAAAAAAAAAAAAGGTAAAACTTTCCTTTAAGAAGTTGAATCTGAGTATACTGACATAAAATGGCTCCATTGCCACATTTGTATCACACAACATTGAGACATTCTACCTTTGAATGTGTGGCGACACATGAGCATCTGTCCGTCCCCACATGCCCGTACATGGATGTCTTTGCCAGTATTTCCATGGTCGCCAAAATAATGTAGAACCACCAGTTGCAGTGGAAAGAATCTAAAAGCTCAAGATTATAATTCTGGCTCCATTAGGAATAGCTGTGACCTTGGGAAGTCACTTGATTATTAGAAACATAGATTACTTCATCTGTAAAATGGGGTCAATATCATGTGTCCAATAAATTTCCTTTTTATAGATAAAATGAGATAATAAACACAAAGCCCTTGGCACATAGTATGAGTCTGCTTACTCTCATTTTCTTTTGCAGTTTCAGTGTACATATGCAGATAATTAAGCCAGCATCAGATATAAGGCTAATGTAAAAATATCTCTTGCAGTGTGATGTTTGGAATGTGGTCTTGCTTTTCAGAGACAAGAATTCAATTGGGCTAAGCCAAGCAGTTTCTTCTCTGCCTGTCACCTATCAAATTTAGTCACCAAACAGTGTATAATCAACTAAATGAAACAGAATATATTACTGCATGGGTTTTAAAAAGGTAATATGGCCGGGCATGGTGGCTCACACCTGTAATCCCAGCACTTTGGGAGGCCAAGGCGGGCAGGTCACGAGGTCAGGAGCTCAAGACCAGCCTGGCCAACATGGTGAAACCTCGTCTCTACGGAAAATACAAAAATTAGCCAGGCATGGTGGCAGGCACCTGTAATCCCAGCTACTCTGGAGGCTGAGGCAGGAGAATTGCTTGAACCCGGGAGGCAGAGGTTGCAGTGAGACAATATCATGCTACTGCACTCCAGCCTGGGCAACGGAGCAAGACTCCGTCTCAAATAAATAAATAAATGAATAAATAAATAGATAGATAGATAAATAAATAAATAAATAAAAGATAATATTCTGCATAGTATTCCATGGTGTATATGTACCACAGCCATAAGAAAGAAAAAGATCATGTCCTTTACAAGGACATAGATGGAACTAGAGGCCATTATCCTTACCAAACTAATGCAGCAACAAATACCACATGTTATCACTTATAAGTGGGAGCTAAATGATGAGAACACATGGACACATAAAGGGGAACAACACACACTGGGGCCTATTGGAGGCCGGAGGGTGGGAGGAGGGAGAGGGTCAGGAAAAATAACAAATGGGTACTAGACTTAATAATAATAATCTGTACAACAAACCCTCATGACACAAGTTTACCTATGTAACAAACCTGCACATGTATCCCTGAACTTAAAATAAATGTTTTTAAAAAGGAAGGTCTATTTTTAACCAGCTCTAGCTGAATTCCCTTTTTCCTCTTCCTTTGCAGCATTTTGGAACAAGCTATAGTTATATATAATGATTGAGCTGCATTGAGTTTTTTTTTTTTGAACAAAACACGTGTGTTTTTTTTAATGACCTTATTAAGTGTTAACTGAGAATTTTGCTTATTATAAAAATACAAACCAGAATTTGCAATATTCTTAATGACTTCAAACATTTGGCTCATGTAAATATTTCAAATAGAGTATTAATTATAAGTACTGGTGCTAGGCACAAAATTTTGTATTTATAGAAAAAACTTTTCATTTAGAAAATATGTTTTTTTAAACAATCTCGCAATCTTCTAAATAATGTGAAAGGAAAATTAAAGGCCCAGTAGAACCACATATTCAGAGGCCAATGTAAAACATGTTAGTGAAATTATTTTAGGAGTTACTGAGGAACATAGAATATTTTGGATGGTTTTCCAAGATCTCCATACCAAGCTTTAGATCCATGGAACTTACTCCATACTGGTAATCTAGGCTTGTCTATTCCATAGGATCTCCAAACTCAATATGCTTTAAATGCAATTTCTTTTTCCTACCTTCATCTTGGTCATCCTCCTGTATCTCCCTCTCAGGGAAGGGCTGCATCATTCATCGAGCAGGCCCAAATATAATATGTGGGGAGCATTCAAAGAACCTCTGTCTCACTTTCTGTCTACCTACTTTGTCACCACATAATCAGGAAAAAAACTTAATATTTCTAGAATCCTCTCCCCTTTTGAATTCTCTCAGTCAGTTCCCTCTTTACGCTTTCTTCTTGTTTGAGTCACTGCAATAGCCTCCTGATGCCTCTCCTTGCCTCTGGTCTTCCTCCCCACTGTGTCCTCTACATTAATGATCTCTATAAAAGCAGACCTGATAACATCTCCTCTGTATTCGCTGCTTTAGTGGATTCATTATCAGCTTTGGGATTCCTTGGTCTGGCATGGCACAGCCTCATGTGCCGTGACCCCTGCCTGCTGTTCTAGTCTTCTCTTACGCCATTCTCCATCTCCACAATATAACCTGTCAGCCTAGGCAGAGTCTAACACGTGCAGTTCTCCAGATGGATCACCCTCTTCCCATGCCTGTTCATGCCTTATCACAGGCCACTTCACACAGCCCAGAGTATTCTTTTTTGTCCTCCCTCAAATGCAAGCGAATTGTCTTCTCACCTTGAAGCCAACTTAGAAACAAAGCTGCATCGATGATAAACTATAGAGTTTGCTCTGATTTCAGAGGAAATCAATACAGTTTAGCTAATGTTACCCAGAGGCAGAATGATACAGAGGATACTTTTGGAATTTGTTAGTAATTTTATTTTAAAATCAAAGTTGCGCTGCTTGTTCTTGTTCTCGTGTTTTAAAGCTGTTTCGTGTCTCCAAAGGGCTTAGAAATTCGAATCGGAAAGAAATGGCGTCAGAGAAAAGAAGTGATGGGGTGGGTGGGGGTCTCTCTTGGGAAGCAGAAGCCCTGCCTATTTCCTCTGAGGCTTGACAAAATTAAAGCATAATTAACATAAGAGCTGACATTTATTAAACATGTATCGGGTGCTTGACGTCTTGCTTCATGCTTTATATTTGTCTGTTTCTAAACTTTAGTCATTCCTATATGACTTTTTATGTATTTTGCTGTAGCTGAGTGCCATCTAGCCTGTTATTTACTTAATATTACTCCTTAAATGGACTTAATCAGCCTATTTTTCTTGTACTGCTTGCTCTAAGCAGTGGTCTGTATGTGTGCAGTGCTGGCTATATATTCATATATTTTAATTAGTTTTTCTGTTTACGTTTTTCTAAAACACCATAAAATAAATACATGATTATTATGAAAGAGTTAGGTATTACCTGAAAATTATATATCGTACCACAGTTTGTGAAACTATGGTTCATTTAATCCTCAAAATAACCTGTTGGGTTAAGAATTCTTATTACTGTCATTTGCATTCAAAAGGGAAAGGTGAGGCAGAGAGAGATTAAATAACTTGCCTAAAGTCACAAGCTAGGAAGTGAAAATCATCCTTTGAACTCAGAGCTGTGCAATTCTAAAGCTCAAGTCCTAAACACTATGATATTCTTAAGCTAATATAGGAAACTATTTTATGCATACCCCCAGTTTTATAGGTGCCATAAATATAACCTTGTAAAATTCCAAAGGTATGTGAAAGAAATTAAAAGTAAATACAAAAAAATTAAATAGTCGTGTAGGGTTGATTTTATTCTTCTTGATTTTTTAAAGACAGAATCTCACTCCGTTGCCCAGGCTGGTGCAGTGGCGTGATCATAGCTCACTACAACCTGGAAGTCCAGGGTTCAAGCAATCTGCCCGCCTCAGCCTCCTGAGTAGCTGGGACTACAGGTGTCCACTACCATGCCTAGCTAATTAAAAAAAAAAAAAAAAAAAAAAATATATATATATATATATATATATATATATATATATATATTTTGTAGAGATGGCATCTTGTTATCTTGCCCAGGCTAGTCTCTAACTCCTGGCCTCAAGCCATCCACCAGCCTCGGCCTCCCAAAGTGCTGGAATTACAGGTGTGAGCCACTGTGCCTGGCCCTCTCCTTTTTTTTCCCCTTTTGGCCAAAGGCATTAACACTCCCCTTGCTTTGCTTTCATGATTGAAAAAGGATATGTGGATCTTGAAGATAACTTTATTGAGTCCTAGTACTTCAGAAGTCCAATTTAACACAAATATTCATTCCATGGTTTTGCATAAGTGTATGTCTAACTGCTTACTGAGAAATTCTTAAAAATATTACAAATGATGTTGGCATGGGCTGATTTTGAAGTGTTAGGCTCCCTATCCTTTCCTCTGCTAGCACAGGCACAAAGGGTGGTACCAACATTTTTGAGGAAACAGATTTGTTTGGGCAAATGAGGAGGGAGAATGATTTCCCCAGCACCTGGTGAATTGTTTATGCTAACTGGGTCATGGCTGGCTCTGGGTGAGTGTGGGCTGCCTCTCACGTGTGGTATGTGAGAGCAGGAAAGATTAATTGATTGAAATTAGTTCATTGTATTTTCACATCATTTTCTTCTTCTCTGGCTCTCATTCTCTCATTTTCTCTCCCTCTTCCTCTCATCCCCATGCCCTACTTTATGTATGAGTCCTAGATCACAGTACATGGCAAAGCAGATTCTTGCTGGGGGCAAAGGCACTAAGAGCATCAAAAGGCTGTGTACAGTTAAATTGTGAGCACCAAGAATGAGACTTTGCGTACAGAGAATCGTCCTGTTCCCAGGGCACACTCCAGAACAGGAGGGTTGGATTCAATGGTCATCTATGTATCTATTGGAGTTGACAGGCTGGCTAGCTCCACGATATTTTTTCTCTTGATCTACCTTCACTGTCTTTTTCACACATCATGTTCCCTGTATTAAACACAGGTTTGGAAAGCCTGGGTGTGAATAATTAGAGGTCTGAAATGGAATGAGTGGGCAGTTAGGAGGGTAGGCTTGGTAGTTAGTTTGTCAGCTGTGAGTGAAGTGCCATGTACTGCTTCCTGACTAGAGTGATGGAGAAAAACAACAACAACGAAAAACAAAAAATAAAACAAGTATTTGTTGAGGGTGATGGCTCAAACACCAAGACTGGAAACAATAAAAAATAAATTCTCATCTGAAGCACTTCTCAGAGACAAAGGTCTGGAAAACAGTATGATTACATATCAACTATTTGGATAGCAAACCAACAAAAATATAGGATATTGCCTAGCAGGACTCTGAGGGGAAGGTGGGAGGACATTAGAAGGGAGAATGGAAAAAGTTATAACCCGGTTGATTAATCGTGGCCAGATGAGGATTGGGTTGCAAGCACTGTTCCTGCCCCAGTCCTTCTGAAGCAAATCAGACCTGCAGGTCCACATATGAGCCATATGTAAGGTCAGGACATGAAGGGCTCAGGAGGAGACAGGCATGGAGGAAGAAGACAACCTGACTTCCACTATGCAAGACCCCTAAAACACCATGGCCAGGCTTCTAGTGAGTGGTTCTCAGCTTGTGTGTTTCCAATGTGTGGTTTTAGGTGGGTGTCTACACCCGCCTTCCTTCAAGTCTGGTTAGAAGCATGAGTGGGATGGTAACTAGTTTGAGGATTAATCAGCCAAAAAGTATAAAAACTAGACAGTAAACGTCTAACAAGGAAGGGAAAAGGGGATCTCAAGTTGCAGCTCAGAGCTGGCTTTCTGGACATGTTCAGAGCAGCTTTTAAACTCAACTCAATCAAGCTCACCGCAGTAAAAGTTGGGCGTTTGCCTATTCCATAATTCTGCTTTTAGGCAGAATGAAAACTCCATCATCCCAGACTATTCTGTATCAAAAAGCCCTTTTCAGAAGGATACTACTCAGGGATCCCTGGAAGTCTATTTTAAAAGATTGATTTTTTTCAGTAATAGACCTAAATTTCCCCACTGTATATTCTTACTTTTGTTTAATTTCTTCTGTCTTATACGAGATGCAGCAGAGTTGATGACTTGCTTCCATTACCTATATCTCTATGTATTTGAATGTTATTTTTGCATGTCCTTCCCTTCCATCTTATGCAGCCTCCTTTTTCAACTAAAGATTTTAATTATTTAAAAGACTTAGGAGGTTCTATTTTCTAAATCTTGAATAATCACACCCTTTCCTGGAGTCTAAAATGTATCTTTATACTACGTACCCATAAAAATGTTAAAAACATTATAATTTTTTTAAAAATTCTTTTTATAGTATAGATTTAAGCATTCTCACCCTATCAGTTCAACAGAGACATTTAATAAATGTTAATGCTTCTACTGTATAAGAAGGATGATATTAAGCACCAAGAAAATGCTATTTAAGGAGATCACTGTGATTGAGGTAAGTCACATACACTTAAGTAATCGTAAAACAAGAGTATCAATAACTAATCAATAACAATAGACAAGGTACTAGACACTTTATAGGCATGCTTCACTTAATTCCCAAAGTCTCCTACGGATTCAGAGCTAGCATTATATCTATTTTGATGAGGAATCTGAGGTTTAAAGAAGTAAAGCCATTTATATGAGCTCATGCATCTAGCAGGTGGTGGAGGCAGAATCATAGATGATGACAATGGCTGTAGTGTAGGCGTGAACAGCTGTAGTATAGGCAATGGGAGGAAGGCCTGGGAAAGTCAAGCAAAGCTTCACAGGGGAGGCGACAATGGGGCTGGGTCTCCCTGTAAGCACAGCAAAGGAAATAGTATGAGCACGTTCTGTGTTTGTTACTACTGTTCCTGATTTTGAACTAATGGAGTGCTACCAAATGTCTTTGTCTCTTGGGGCCATGTTTAGAAGTCCCAGAGGTTTAGAGTCAGGTTTAGAGTATATTTAACTCAAAGCTAAAGACTCAAAAGTCAGCTGTTCTGACCGATTTCCCAGAGTGGGCAAAGAGTGGAGGTGGGTGGAGGTGTGAGGGGAGAGGGGGGGTTTGGATGAATTCCTCTCTATTTCCAAAAACAACTCAAAGAGACTCTTAGCTGCTCACTGTGGCATTCATCAGTTGTCAAAACTGGCATTTCCCTTTGTTGAACAAGACAATGTAGACGACAGAAAAGGTGCATTATGACAAGTAACAGTGACGACTGCGCCTGGTTCTAATGCCGTGTTATTTTAAATGATAAAAGAGGGGAAATCATTAGCAGGAGTCACTAGGATTGCCTAGTGACTTTTGTCATTTGGCTGCCTTTTAATATATTTTCCCTTTAGAAGGTAATTTATATGTCCAAAGATATTGATGGTTTTTAGAAAAGAAACCTCACACAGTGGACAGGGAATGGATGTGGTAAAATGAGATCTGGTTCTGTCTCTGCTGTCTTCTTTTAAGCTGTGTGACTTGAGCTCCCAGCAGAATGACTCTGAGCCACAGCCTGACCATCCCTGGAAGTGTGGTTTGGTCAGGGAAGTTACCTTCGCTGATCTGCGGGGGTTGATTTGATCAGTCTAACTAGATGAGAGGTTGCCTCTGCCTGGCAAGCAGCATGAGATAGCTTAAACAAAATAGCTTGGGCTTTGGAGTCGGATATGTGTGAATGAAAACTCTGACTCTGCTGTTGTCTAAATGTACAGCCCTTTCAAGATACTTCACCTCATTAATCTTCAGTTTTCTAGTCTGCAACATGAGCATAGGATTCCCGCTTCCCAAAGTTCCTTTGAGGATTAACAGATACAATGAATATACAAGGGGAAGCCCTTGATACATAGTCCTTTGTATTTTTATTTATTTATTTATTTTTTGAGATGGAGTCTCGCTGTGTCACCCAGGCTGGAGTGTAATGGTGCGATCTCGGTTCACTGCAACCTCCGCCTCCTGGGTCCAAGTGATTCTCCTGCCTCACTCTCCTGAGTAGCTGGGATTACAGGTGCCCACCACCACGCCCAGCTAACTTTTGTATTTTTAGTAGGGACGGGTTTCACCATGTTGGCTAGACTGGTCTTGAACTCCTGACCTCAGGTCATCTGCCTGCCTCGGCCTCCCAAAGTGCTGGGATTACAGGCGTGAGCCACTGCGCCAGCCCGTAGTCCTTTTTAAAAGTCCATTTGCATCTTCCCCATGGTTCGAATTCATTTAAAGGGGAAGACCTAGATAGAGAAAGTTATTCAGGCAAGAATAGCTGCATGATGCTAAAACCTTTTACTATGAAACAAAGGTCAGCAGTTCTCAGTCCTGGCTCACATTTGAATCTCGTGGGGGCAATTTAAAAGATTCCCATGTGTGGGGGTTATCCCCAGAGATTCTGATTTAATTGGTCCACAGTGGACTCTAGCATTTAGGTTATGAAAGCTCCCAGGTGTGGCCTATAATCCCAGCATTTTGGGAGGCCGAGGTGGGAGGACTGCTTGAGGCCAGGAGTTTAAGACCAGCCTGGGAATCATAGCAAGATTCTGTCTGTAAAACTTAAGAAACTAGCCAGGCATGGTGGCATGTGCCTACAGGTACTTGGGAGAATGAGGCTGGAGGATTACTTGAGCCCTGGAGTTTGAGGCTGCAGTGAGCTATGATCCTGTCACTGTACTTTAGCCTGAGATAACAGAGCCAGCTCTCTCAAAAAAAAAAAAAAAAAAAAAAAAGACCAAAACAAGGATTCCAGGTGGTGTTTGTAATGTGCACTGAATTCAATTGTTTCTTCTCAAACTTTAATATAAATTACCTGGAGACTTTGTTAAAATGCAGATTCTGATTCTCTAGGTCTAGGGCGGGGCCTGAGATTCTACATTCCTAACAAGCCCCAGATGAATGAAGCTGGTGCTGTCAGTCTGGGATCACGCTCTGGGTGGCAAGTGACTGATGATCCATAACGGTGGTTCTCAAGCTCCAGTATTCATCATAAAAACCTATGGGCTAGTTGAAAAAATAGCACTACAGCCTGGGGCTGGCCCTCCCAGGGTCTGTTTCTCTTGGTTTAAGAAGAGACCTAAGACAGTCCCTGGCCTATAATGTCCATTTTAACCTAAAAATCTCACGATGTTAGTTTTGTGATTTTATAATATGTCTTCTCTTCAAGTTCAATTGTTCACTACAAAATTACAGAGTCTGAAGTTGAGTATGTGGGGTAGCATTGTCAGAAACCTGAAACATAGATGAGCTCAAATTATGTGATGCCAAGACATGTTGATATTTGAAGCCATGTGTATCTCTAACCTCTGGAGTTCTCCTTTTCAGTTAAAGGGGACTTTCGCAGAACTCTCTTCGTATTAGGATTTACCATTGGCAAACGACTCACTAGTTAATCAAAAGAGCCTCCTTCACTGACAGGAGGCAAGCAGGAGGACCTCTGCAACACATCATACCTTCTAATGCAGAATCATGAGAGAGGCAGCTGATCTCCCCCACCTTGAGGTCCAACCAGGGGAAAATGGAGGTGAGAGAAGATAACAGGTTCTTTATTCAAAAGAATAGATCAGGCACCTTTGAAAATCTCAAGGACTTCCAAAAGAATTTGTCTCATGATAAATTGCCTTTTTCCTTCTTTTTCTTCTCACCCTCCTGGATTCCTCTTGCTTTAACTAGCTAAAACATCCTCTATTCAAGGGAAGGCTATTGCCACTTTCCAAGAAAAATCTAAAAAAACAACTCTGTGGGGATTAAAAACATAATTCTGGCATTGTTGCTTTGGATAAATATTTTGCACATGACTAATACAAAAGGTGTTATCTTCCTGGAACTTTATGAGTTTGTAAATAAATTGATATGAGGCTGTCATGTGGGAAATGAGAGAGGGGAACTCAGATTTTCTTGCTTTCCTCTTTAAAAACATTTACATCTGTAAGAACATTTGAACAGTCTATAGAAATTTCTGCATGACAGTGAGAATAGACTACTCAAAAATGCAATAATCACACAACAGTTTAGCCAACCAAGCCTTAGGTCACCCAAGTTTTAGGTACTTAACTCCATACTGTACTTTCAAGTTGGCCTTCTTTTTAGAAGTTATCAAATTGGGGCTACTTGGCCTTACTAATATCCTCTGCACTGGCTGGACTGGCTGAATACAGAACTGCCATGTGGTGGAGTGATTCAGCAACAACATGAGACCCTAATTGTCTCAAATGTGTTTCTCAAGAGCTGGCCACCAACTTGCCGTCCTTCACTGGTCCTCGGAGCCTTGCCATTGGTTAGATACAAGCTTGAGTCAGGCCAATGTGTGCATCTGGTTTGGATGGGAAGGGTGCCGGCCATGGTACTCAGGCCTTCACCCATTCACTGTTCCTTTATTAGACCTAAGGGGTGCTGGTTGTCCAGAACAGACTGTGGAGTCTGTGCAAAGGGGAGGGAAGCTACAGTGGAGGAACCCATGCAATGCGGTGCCAAGCCCCAAGTAATGGTAAAAGCAGAACTTGAGAAAGGAGCCTCCCAAGGTGATAGGTCCTGTGTGCTGGGGATCTAGGGAAGGTGTTGGAGGGAGAGGGACTCTCATCTTTAAAATGAAATGAAGGACAACACAGATGGGGAGCAGCAAGATGAGCTATTTTTCAGTTTTGCCCTGAGTTGGGTTTTGACAGGACAAGAAATGAATCACTGCATTTTAAACTCTATTTAAAATTTCTATTTTTTGTTGTTGTTGCTAGAAATAGGTTTAACTTTTTAACTTTTATCAGGCCACATTTCTGGTTTGCAAGGCAGTGGCTTCATTGTGAAGTTTTTTTTTTGTTTTTTGTTTTTGACAGAATCTCACTCTGTCACCCAGGCTGGAATGCAGTGGTGCCACCCCCACTCACTGCAACCTCTGCCTCCCAGGTTCAAGCGATCCTCCTACCTTAGCCTCCCAAGTAGCTGGGATTACAGGCGTGCCACTGCACCTGGCTAATTTTTGTATTTTTAGTAGAGACAGCATTTCACCATGTTGGTCAGGCTGGTCTCGAACTCCTGACCTCCAGTGATCCACCCGCCTCGGCTTCCCAAAGTGTTGGGATTACAGGCGTGAGCTACTGTGCCTGGCCTATTATGAAGTTTTAAACAGAAGAGGATGGCCTTTTGCCTAGGATTTTTACTTTATTGATTTGCTCGTGTGTAGCATTTCTTATGTGGCAGACACTGTTTTAAGCACTTTAAAATCTTACCTCATTAATGCTCTTAACAACCTATGAATTAGGAACTATTACAGTTTTCATTTTGCAGAGGAGCCTGCAACCACTATGTCATCCTGCCTCTAGTGTTGAGGACAATGTTCCTGTTCTGAGGTGGAAGAGGAGAAAACGGGATTAGGTGGACTGGTTCGTAAATGCTGTCCCTAGACTGATGAACTGGTGAGGTAGCCATTCCTGGAGCTCTTGCTTAAAATGCAAATTCACAGGCCTTACCCCGGGATATCTGATTCAGGAAGACTGGGGGTTTTGAAACACTGACCTAGACAAGGTGTGCGGGAACCCCCGCCCCTCCTGCAAATCCAGGAATCCTTGATTGAAACATCATCTGATTACTCTAATATGAACATGACTCGAGGGAGCAACAGTAGCTTATGCTGCCACCTCCCATGCATTTGCTAGTCCTTCCAGCTCCGGTGTCTAAACCACAGTCACTGATGGTGACAATTCTGACCACTCCACCCCCAGCTCCATCTGCTGAAAACCAGAAGGCTGCCTTGAGTCCTCCGAGCCTCCCACGCCCTGCCTGCTTTCCTTCCGTAAGAGCTTGGAGCCCACGGTCTTCTTAAAGGCTTAAACCATCCCCACAGCAAGACAAAGTGGGAATCTTTATTCTCTATAATTAACTGCTGCCCCCCTTTCTGTTTTGCCAACAGCCATGCGGTTCAGCGGGATGACCCCGCCACAGAGCATAATTGTCTCATTCCAGTCGAATGGACCAATGATGTAGCAAAGTGTGACCTTGAGACTGGAGAAGGGATTGAGCCTAACTTCATCCCTCACCCCCTTCCAGCCTCCATTCTACATCTACTTCCAGCATTTTCTTACTTGCAGACCCAGAAGAGGTTGGAGGTCCTGGCCAGTCTCTCGCTCTTTTCCTTCTTCACTCACATTTTTATTTCTCTTTAAGTGGCTGAGAACAGCCATGTTGACTCCATACACCCAGAAGGTTGAGGAGAGTTTGCTATTTATCACTTTTGCTAATTTCAGCTCTGCTGATGAGCATACAGACCTCAGCAAATCAACCAGACCATTTCCAACCCCTCTTGACTTTAAGAAGTCATGCTGTGGGAAATGGAAGCAGAGAAGGAGAAGGTTTGCAAGCCCCGAGGTTACCACGATAAGTTGGCTTAAGAGGGAGGTAAAAAGCAATTCAGAGGACCACTTGGGAAAGCCCAGACGGGATATTATCAGTGGCCTGTGTGAAGTTCTCATCACCATGTAAAGTGAAAGATGCCAGAATTATAAAAACTGACTGCATTCTCTTCTCAGCTCTGCTTTGTGACTTCTAAGAATTCAACTGCTTTTCTATTTTAAAATAGTGATATTGTCCTCCTCAATGCTTCACCTGTATCATTTGGGACATGCCTATCATCAAGTTGCTTTGACTGAACACCTTAAACATTTCATGGAAAACAGAAATTATGTGAAAAAAAAAAATCTCCTCCTTGTCACGAGATCCAATGTAACACTCCAGCTTCTTCTTTAATGTGATGGAAAAATATTCTAAATACCCCAACAGAAGGGCAAGAAAACTGGAACCTAATTGACCATCTTGAAACATGTAATAAAAACAGACACATCAGCCACACTTCCCAACAGGCTTGCTCCCTGAATGTACACTAGTAATTATCTGAGGCAGTAACTGAATTCAGCTAAAATAGAGAAGGCAGCTATAGAGAAGCTCAGTGCTTCTCTCAGGAACCCCTAATTCTGCTGGATTCCAGTCCACTGGGTCATGATGCCGTAAGATTTCAAGTGCAGTGGCTGCAAACTGGAAATTCTCCAAGAGGAAGAGCATTCTTGATTCTTTTTGGACATAAGTGTTGGACACAAGGTGGTAGGAAATCACTTCTAACATAGCTTTCTGAGGGGCACTTGCACCACAAGTTGGGTATTTTTTTAACCACATCCAAGAAGTGTGGATTTATTTATTCTATTATATACCTGCCTCAATTCCAGCAGAAATTTGGTAGAGGTTATCAACTTAGAAATACCAGTTATTAAACTTTCAGAGCAAAGCTTTAACAGCTACAGCCTACATGGCTGTTCATATAAAACCGACGTGCAAATAAGAGGAGTTTCTTTTTCTTATTTTATTACCTTGAGCTCCTTGACTGTAGAAGAATCTTTGAGCTGACTCAACATCCAAGAGTCTATGAGCAGACTCCACATCCAGAAAATAATCCATTTTGGGATAATCCATCCTTGATGTTCCAAAGAGAGTTTTGAGAGAAAATGTTCACTGGAACACCTATAAAGAGGAAAAAAATCCACAATATTTTAGATGTTAAGTATAAAGTGTACATATAGATGTACTTTAAAATGTTTGAATAAGAATATCCCATTATAATATTCTACTACTTGATTGACATTTCCAATTCTAAAGTCAACCCCCAGCATAGCTTTCCTACCGTATGAGAAAATGCCGCATTTAGCCAACATTCATTAAAAGTAATATATTCTACCCAGGAAAAACAGATGATCTGATCTAAAGAGAGATAACATACCAGCCTTTCCTTGCTTTATATTCTCTGGAACATATACTGTTAAATTCACATGCTGTCAGTTTTCAAAAGGTCTATTTGATAAATAGCATCATTAAGTGTCAGCCGTTGTGAGTGTTGATCCTCAGTGGATCCTGGGACTTTCGGATTTCCCTGGAGCAGGGAAAATTGCCTGGGAATCTGAGCCTCCACTCATAGATGCCTTGCGTTTATGACATACACTGACATATTTGCTGTACAAATGCTTTGAATTCCTTCCTTTCCGGCGATTCCCTTCAGCACATTTTATAAAGTGCTAGAGGATCGTCACCTGCCTGTGCCTGGCAGGGGCTGATTTTCAGAAACAATTGTGGTTGATAGAGCAGCGACAGTGATTGCAGCATTGCAATGATCCCTATGAGATTATCATACACTAGCCTGTCACAAAGCTAATATACTTCCCCGGAAAACATTCAGCCTGTTGGGTTCTTGTTTTCAAGCCTGTGTAGCCTTTGCCTGATACTTGCACAAATGAATTATCTCTATTTCTGCAGAATATTTTTTTGGAAAGAACAAGACAAAGTCATTAAAACCAAGCTTGGAAGTCTAATCCAATTGGTTTTTCTTTCTAACAGTATGTATTTTAATTTAAGAAATCAAGT
Source organism: Symphalangus syndactylus (assembly GCF_028878055.3). Taxonomy (NCBI): domain Eukaryota; kingdom Metazoa; phylum Chordata; class Mammalia; order Primates; family Hylobatidae; genus Symphalangus; species Symphalangus syndactylus. The sequence goes on from NC_072445.2 coordinate 58,242,960, forward strand.
CTGGTAAGACAAAACTTTTAAAAATACCCAAAGGTACCCCGATAGCAAATATACTTACTGCAAAAAATAAAAATCAAAGGCTATCTGTCAGCGGTAAAACAAGAGCCGTTCCAGCCAGAGTGTCTTTGATCTTGCTAAATATTCCCGGTGAAAGTAAACGATTTTGATTGTTTGATTAGAACAGCGATGAATAATGCATACAGTCCACTGGACTTCCTTTATCAGATAAAATGGCCAGAGCACGTTACCTTAGCAACGGAAGGTGACGCCAGCCTCAGCCTCTGCACCCTCCCCTGCGAAGGAAGAAAATTACCAGTTTCCCGTGTAAAACTTTGGCAGAAAATCATCAAATCCACATGCATACTTCATGCAGGGCTATTCCCCAGCCCCCTATCTCTTAGGCAGAGAAGTGTCATAGTCATTAAAAAAAAAAAAAAAAACAGATTTATGTCTTCATTGTTTATTTTTATAATCCCAAATCTTAGTTTGATTTGCAGCTACAAAAGAATAGAATATGAAATGATTAAAAATTTAATATATAGGAAAGTTGTCTAGAAATTTTTGTGGGGGCACCGGTTATTACCCTAATGCTGGCGTAAGAGTGGCAGGCAATGGGGGAGTTTAGGGAAAGGCCATTTTAGCTTAGCATATGTTAGACATTCCCCTGTTATAATTAATACACAGAAAAGCCACCGGCATCTAGGCTGAAAATAACTCTTCCCTTCTGCAAATCAGTCACTGGAAGAAGCTTAAAAAGCTGTCTGAAATTTCCCAGATTCTGAAAGATGCGTTATAGCAGAGATTTTGTGGGAGATCCCCCCCTACAACCCCCATCCCCGGCAAAGGAAAATTAGCCAAAAAGATATTTGAAAGCAAGAGTCTGGAAGCTAGCAGATACTCACCGGCACTTGTTGACCCCTTTCAACAGGACACGGTTGAGTACAAAACAAAGCGGTGCGACGCTTCTGAGCCCGCAAGCCCAAATGAACAGCTTCTAATTTTCCCTTCAATCTCGCTTCAAGAGCACTGAGCAGAGGGAAGTGATGGATTTGCCCATTTATACTGTGATGAAATGCAACCCTTAAGAAGAGATCTGAGTGGAGCTGCTCTTTAGAACACATTAGACTGCTAATTTAAGAAAATTGAAAGGTTTTGTTTTACTGTCTTTTATGTGTTCTTCTCTGCTACCCCCTCAATTTAATTTGCATTTAAAATTATTCTCATGTCTCCTCAGCTCTCCAAGGTGTGGAGTACTTTCTAATCATGAAGGCTGCTCCAGTAGAGTTTGGTGCAACACCACTTTTATTCTGAGCTGCAACACAAGGCAGGTAGTCATAACTGTGAGCTGTTTTCTGGAGCGAAATACAGAGGGCACGTTTGATGCCACCCCTTCCCTCTTGCCTGGCTTTCTTCCTTTCCTTGCTTCTGATTGCCTGGTCAAATATCCAGTGCAGATCATGCCCGTCTGCCTAAATGCATTTCTCTCTGTCTGAATGTAACAAAATAATCCCAACAACAAAAATAAACCTTGGCTAGTATCTCAAGTTATTCTGGTTTAATATCCTTCCTACCAAACCTCAGTAATGACTTTTAGGCACAATACTTTGAGATCTTCATGCAGGGCATAGTGATAGCCAAATGCAAGCCCTACTGTGGGTTTTCCACAACCTCTTGCACCCTTTGTTGACCAAGCAGAATTGCTAATCAGTATGGTGTGGTGTGCAGTGGGTCAGCTTGTTAAGAAAAGAGCATTTACATTTGAGAAGCCTTGGAAGGAAGACCATCAACACCACCCCTGTCCCCCCACTCCCTATACACAGCTTGGCTGGCTGCCCTTGAAACAAACCTGAAAATCCTCTGCTGTTTGTCTTATGGGGTATCCCTCTCCCACCCGATCAGAACAAATCAGACACCAAGCTGGTGCTGCAGACAGTTAAGCCTCATGAAAAAGGAAGCTAAAACTACCAATCATGTGCCCTTGTAGGAAAGTCAACTATGGACTCTGAATTCCCAAAGCTTTGCTCCAACCCAGGGACTGACTTCTTGGAGGTTACTTTTCTATTCAGCACCCACTGGAGACATGCTGAACACTTGACATTTACAAGAGGAGAAAGCTGTCTTCTGGTTCCTTGTACTTACTGTGAGGTGTGGGCGACAGGTTCTGAACTCGTTATTGTAATTCTACTGAAATTGTAATGACTCATAGGTGAGAGAAAGAGAGAGAGAGAGAGAGTATAAGTCTATGCTGCTGACCAAACCTTTAGGTGAGTGCAGATGAATGTGTGATTGAGGAAAGAGATGCTAAACCGGAAATGTGAAAAATAGAGTTGATTCCCAGGGGGTAGGTGGTGGATTTGGAAGTCAGTCATTTCTGGAGAGTTGACCAAGAAAGGGAAATTTAAAATACTTTACAAAGTGAACAAATAATATGAAAGGGTCATAATTTAAGAAAACTCAGGAGGGAAAATTTCAACTTAAAGAAATGTATTTGGGGCCAGGCGCAGAGGCTCATGTCTGTAATCCCAGCACTATGGGAGGTCAAGGCGGGTGGATCACCTGAGGTTAGGAGTTCAAGACCAGCCTGGCCAACATGGTGAAACCCCATCTCTACTAAAAATACAAAAAAATTAGCCAGGCGTGGTGGTGGGCACCTGTAATTCCAGCTACTTGGGAGGCTGAGCAGGAGAATCGCTTGCACCTGGGAGGTGGAGGTTGCAGTGAGCTGAGATCATGCCACTGCACTCCAGCCTGGGTGACAGAGCAAGACTCTAGCTCAAAAAAAAAAAAAAAAAAAAAGAAATGTATTTGGGAAGGGGATGATTATTCATTTGCAAACAGGGACTTACTTTTACTAAATAGTTATCACTGTGTTCTGTAGCATCATATGACCAACTTCTGAAATAGATTTTCAAAAAATGATCTCACTCTCTGGGGAATATAGCTATAGATTACATATAGGTGTGTGTGTGTGTTCGAAAATTATTTTTAAAGATGGTAAAGCATAGTAATGTTCAAAAGCCAATGTCAAAATCTGATGAGCTCAATTCTGTTTTGTAACTTTAAACTGCTCCAAAACAACACTTATAATGGTCTTTTGTTCTGAGAAATAATCAGAGAGGAAGGCAAGGTTACATCAAGTATTCAAACTAACACGTATTCGGCACTGAACAATTCAGCCCAAAACATCCTCAAGATTTCAGCTCTGCAAAACTTAATTCAGTGTTAACATATCTCTATGACCTAGAAATAAAATATTGTTTTGAAGAATTCCAAAATCGAATCATATGTTTTACATTGATGGCATTAAAATATGAAAGTGTAGAACTGTAAGGTTGAAACAATCTAGAATTATTAAAAATACGTGAGATGGTAGAGAGATACATACTTTTCTGTTTTTAGTTTGGTTGGAAGAGGATACCTATGTGAGTATTCTATACACAAGAAGACGTATTCAATTAATTCAAAATAGAGGTATGCTTCATGATGGAATCTAGAGGCAAGTAAAGATATAAGCTTGTATTTATTTTGGGGGTGTGCTTATTTATTGTGTTAGATGGCAAAAGACCCAAACATTCTGGGAGACATGATTTGTAAGTAGATAACTTGCTCTTTTTATATTATGCTGTTGACTTCCGTTGGAACCAGCCTGGGTTTATCCTCTTTGCTAAGAGATAAAGCAGTTCTTATTTATAATTTTACAATGAATTTTCCTTGTTTAATTGCCTTATATTCCAGAGCTCCCTAGAAGACCATGTTTTATATTTGTGTTGGACTATTGAGGTCTGGCCCTCTACCTAAATGACATCCTAGAGAAGATTCTTTTTCTGCTAATAAACCCAACTAACTTTAACTTTAAAATATTAGAGACTTTCTTAAAGTGCAATGATATTTTGGATCTGTTGGTTTGGTACCTAGATTAATAATCTTTGTTGAAGTGCCAGCGTGCTAGACAACCACGGAAAACAATATTCATTCATTTTTGCAAAGACCTGACCCCAGAATGTTTCAATAGCAGTGGCTCCTTCTGCTTGATAAGTCACTTTACCTCCCAACCCCTCCCTCGAAAGAAATTTCTTTCCTTTTTTTTTCTTTCATTAAAAAAATTAATAGTGATGGGGTCTTGCTATATTGCCCAGGCCGGTCTAGAAGCCCTGACCTCAATTGATTCTCCTATCTCAGCCTCCCAAAGTGCTGGGATTACAGGTGTAGCCTCCTTTCCTTTCTTTTTAAAGCTTGTCATTAATTGATAGGGGTACTGCAAGTATTTTATCTAAGGCTTTATTCATATTGAAATCTTGATGGCAGAGAAAACATGTTAAGCCATCATCAGTTCTTTTTGCTTTAGAGTAATTGAACTTCCAGTTCTTTCTTGTGAATAAGTTTTGATGATACTTAGAAAGCTAAAGAAGGCTGGGAGGATTGGGAAAGTGTGTGGAGAAAGAAGTCTCAGGGAAGAGACCTTACTTCTATTCCTTATAAGCCTACAGTCATGTTTTGAGGGCTTCCTTAAGTTTAAGATACCTGGTACTCTGCTGTTAGAAAAGGGCATTGAATTTGTTAGCATCTTCATTTGAACCAGGGCCTAAGCTGCCTTATAGATTCAGAGGTGGGTTCATTAATTCTATTCAAGAACGTTATGCCAAAGGAGCTTCCCCTTGGGCCATCCTCAGTTAGCAGGAAAAGTCTTCACACCAAAACCACAAAGCCCTCTGCTCTTGAAACTGCCCTGGAGACAGCCCCACTGGATGAGGCGCACACTGGACAATATGGTGGGGCCAGGACCAGGCAGAGGACATCCATTGGCTTCACTCGCTGCCCACTTCTGAAGATATCCTTTCCCTTCTGTTAATACTTTTTAGAAAGGTCCGTTGAGAGAGGAAAGAACAAGAGTTCACATGTCATCTTACCCTTCTGCCAACTGGATTCTAGTAGGTTGATCTTACTTATAATATGAAAATCTTTTTGTTTCAAAGAAAAAATAGTCAGATTCAGTCCCCATCTCAGTGCCCAGGTCATTCATCTGGAAATAGGGGAAGGGGGAAATGCTGAGTAAGGAAACAAGAAGTTCTCTAGCAACTCTCTACTTACTGTAATTGTCAAATATCTAAATATGAAGATGTTAAAATGACCACCTAATGATGGAGAAGTACATTGACAATAGTAATTTTTTTACATGAATTTTAGGATACATAATAATGATATTTGACTTATTCCCTCTGGCAAGAAAATCACATTGCCCTCAATTCTTTCATTCTCTCTCTCTCTCTCTCTCTTACTCTCCCCCTCTCTGTGTGTGTGATTTATTTTCAACTCTCCTGGAGAAGGCTGACAAATTAGTCACAAGTTCCCTAGTGGGAGGACTAGCCCTTTCCTAGTCCCCCTAAAAATCCAGATAGCAACCTGAAAATATCCAAACACGTATTCAAGAAAGAAAGAACAATAATCTCTAAGAGCCACAAGTCTAATAGACCCTACGTTGATGATATGGCCTTTGAGCCTCCAAAGCACATTGAACAAATAGGACTGAACATAACAGTGAGAGCTCACAGGCAGGGAGGCAGTGTGGGTCGTATCTAAATAGTAATGGACATAGGTGACTCATTCCTTTTAGCTTTAAAATACACTGACACATTCTACAGCAAAGCTGTGTGCTTAAATATTAACACTTAATGTTTTTCTTATGTATATGTGCAAGGACATTTGATGCATATCTTTGTATAACAAACAATTATTATTATTCATGACATAGTCCCCAGTTTAATTTGTTGTTCAAAGGTAAATACTTTTAGGATCTGTCACCTGAAGGCATTGAAGGGTACCATATCACAGGAATTAAGTTTCCAAATAAGAATTCTCTGCTCCTCGTGGATTAAAGATAACAGAAGACTCAACTCCTCTCTCGTAAGAGGAATGCCTTTATTTGTCTTTTCTGAAACAAAGAGAACCTTGTTGGTATTCATTGCATTTTAATGTATCATAAACATTATCACTAAATGAAAGAAAAATAATCTGTCATATTTAGCCTCAAAACACTCATTGCTGTATAATGAGCACCAAAGAAATGTTAGCTAATCATTCAGGAGACAATGCAGTGAAGTAGTTAAAAATATCATCTAGAGGATCCTAGTTCTGTAGCAGAACCTTGCACGCTAATCTCCTTGGGTCTCAGTTTCCATCTCTAGCAGAGGAATAAAAATCAGGGCCAAATGAGACAACGCAGAGCCTGAACACAGGAAATATATAGGTTAGGTAGTATTTAACAATATTTTTTGAACAGCCTACATGTATGCAAGGAGTTGAGAGAATAGAGCACCCCTTCCCATCCACCCCAACTGTATCCATCTAATATGTTGAGACATTGCCTCCATCACTCCAATTGCAAATAAGCTCTTAGTCCTCTGAAATTCGGTAGTATTTTGTCTATATCTCTAACGTATGTTGTAGTTAACTATGTATGTATACATGAAGATTAAATGAGTTAATATGTGTGAAGCAGCTGGAGTGGTGCCTGGCTCCTCATACACACCCAAGGAGTGTTAGATATTATCATTATTTTTCTTCACAGAGAGTGCTTCAAGGCACATTTTTTTTTCCCTGGGGGCCATATAAAGTAGGAAAGCATTGAGGACCCATGCCAAGACATCTTCACCAAAAGGACATCTGTTATTCTTTTTACTACCCTGCTTTCGTGAGAGAAGTTTGCAACAGTGAATGACAAACTAGAGCAGAGTTTTCATGAGTTCATCTTCTCTTTCCTCAGCCAAATTAAATGACATGATATATGTAGATGCTTGGCACAGAGTGGGCACTTTATACACTGGGTAATTGCTCCACAACCGATGTTCCGGCAGGGTGCAGTGGCTCATGTCTGTAATCCCAGCACTATGGAGACTGAGGTGAGAGGTGAGAGGATCGATTGAGCGCAGGAGGTTGGGTCTGCAGTGAGCTGTGATCGCGCCACTGCACTCTAGCCTGGGCGTCAGAGCAAGACTGTGTCTCAAAACGAACAAACAAAACAACTGAAGTTTCTATTCTTCCAGGGATTGGTCCACAGATCTTGCCCATTGTAAATGTTCAGGTATTATTCATTTATTCATCATTGTTTCATTAGCAGATGATAGTTTATCACTCAGTATGTGCCAGACACTGTAAATAGTTGCTGGGAATACAACAATAAGCTAGTTTGATTCCTTCCCCAGGAGATTACAGTTTAGCCTGAACTTTGATTCTCCTTTTTTCCATGTGAAAGCATGCACTGAAAACAATCCTATCTGTAAATGAGCAGAGATGTCTAGAAGCAGTCAGCTCCAGGGTCTCAGCCACCAACGACCAAGAGAGAGGCATTTTGGTATGCTGGTTGGGAGCCTTTGTGTAGTGTTCAACCTTTAATGTGTTTAATTTCTCCTTAGCTTTTCAAATTAGATGGGAATACAGTACTTAGTTGGTGGTAGGGGAGGAAGGAGTAGACACTCAAACCTGGTACTGTGTTTAATGCTGAAATTGTAGGGTGGCACTCTCATGTCTGAACTTTGAATAGCAACAAAAAGGATTAGCGGGCTGACTGATGAAAAAAAAAAAACAACAAAACAAAAACATGTACCACCATGTTTTAAACGAATAATCTTTAAAAATGGTTTCAAGAGCTGTTGGTTTTAAACCAATTGATTTTTAAATGTGCTTTCACAGTACTACGATGATAATTGCCTTGAGTGAGTTACCATCCGTCACAGGCTCTTTTGTATATTTCACAGATCTCTCCTGGGAGGAAAAATAATAGAACTGCATTGTATTTCACTAGCCTGGGAATTGTGGGACCCAAGGTACTTGGGAGAAGTTCATGTTCTTTGGCCCTTAGAGCGTTGGGAGTAACATTTTTCAGGTTAGTATAACCTCCTCTGGCAGGGTAAACATTTGGGCTGCATTTTTTTAAAGAGCCCTCGATTTAAAAAGCTGGTAGCGGTAAATAGCAAGAGTCTACCGTCACATTTTTAACATAGCTCTGGAGGAACTATGATTTAAAATCAAAAGTCTTCTCATTCCTATGGCAACCAAAGAAGTATTCAACTAATGTAACATGCTGTGTCCATTAAGTGCTGTGTTCCTCCCCCACCTTCTGCTGCCTCCCTCTCTCTGGATCAACCTGAACCTCACTAAACTGTATACCTGGAAAAAGGCTCTTTTCCAGATGCAGAATTGGCTTGCAACATGCAAGCCATCAAACCCATGAATGTAAAAGGGAAGAGTCCTCCCAGAGGAAACCTTTACAAACCCAAAGGGAAAAAGCACCCCAAAATAGAGATGCCGTCTGCTTCCCTCATTTGACATGTTTGAGAGCTCCTTGTTTTAAAGCCAGACACAAATCTGTGAAGAGATTCCCTTGAGTTACAACCCTTTTTGGGAGCAGCTACCATGAAGATAACATATGTGGTGAGACAGAGCCAACAGCACCCACTGTGCTGCAGCACAGCCATGGGAACATTTATCACACATTCCCAGGAAGCTGGAGTGGTTACTCATGCTTATAGAGAAATACCCTCCCTGAGCCACTGTCTCATGGGTGGTGGGGGTTGGCTGCCACCATTACTGCCTACATTTCGAGGAGGACTCCAGTGGCTTTATGCTCTCCTAGAGGGCTCCTTTTTTTAGTCAGAAGCTGAAGCCTGAGATTCAAAGACCCCCAAATCAAGGACAAGCAGAGTCTGAATTCTGGCTGTTTTTGAAATTTACAAGAAAATAATTTTCAGGGTGGAGATGGCCAGGGATGCTTTACATAAAGTCTTGCATAGATTCCAATGTGGATGGACTAGTTGTTTGCTTCTGGTTCTTTGGAAAGGTTCAGAGGAACATTCTGAATCAGAGAAGCATCATACCCCCATTGGCTTCTCTTTGGACTCCAATCCCTGTCCTTCTGTCCCTGGGCTTCCTCAGTGAGGGTGTATGTTTGAGAGGAAATTGGGTGAAGACTGTCCTCAATCATTGTATTTGTGGCAAGTGTAAGGACTGAGAGGTCTGTTGCTCTGTGACTTTAGGCACAGTGCTTCCCAGCTCTGGGCTTTTCCCCCATCATTTGTACGACAGTGATGTTAAACTCTTTTAAGTTTAAAGTAAGTCCAAGTCTAAGGTATCTATTGCTCAAAAAGTTTAGAACTGAAGTTAATAGAATTGAGATCTGATTAAAACTTCTATTTCTTTGTTTTTATAAAACAAAACTGGGATATGTACAAGCAGACTCTACCGTGAGACCCACGGTGCGGGGTCTTGCTGCTCAAAATGTGTCCTGACATGGGCAGCATCAATGGGACCCGGGAGCTTGGGAACTGCAGAAGCTTGATCCCTAGGCCAGACCTCCTGTTTCAGAATCTGCATTTTAATAAGATCTTCAGGAAATTCATGGGCACATTAAAATGTGAAAACTACTAACAGAGAGTTCTTACAGAGGCTGTGTTTCTCTAAATTTGTTGGCACCAAGGCCAACTGTTTCAAGCACCCTGACTTACTTTCCCCCTATCCCTGGTGATGTTATTACTGATCATTTTTTCCCATCTAACAGGGTGAGAAAACCTAAACTCATAGAGATTAGGTAACTTGCCTATAGTCACACAATAGATTATTAGATGTTGGGCTGAGGTGGATTTAAGATAGACTTCCTTATATGACCAGTTAGCTAAGAGGGAGAAGAAACCAGGTCTTCTTCAGAATGTCCACCATAAACCTCCCTTGTTTATTAACAATAGCATCTCCTGGTATAAAACCCTTTATCTAGCCTTCCCCACCTCCCCGCCAACTTGACATTGTACTTTTCATGATCATTGGATTCTCAAGACAGCCTCACATGAAAATTGAGGGAGGCATTCTCCATTTTACTCAATTCTGCTTCATTCTACAGAAGAGGACAGAAAGTCTGGAGAACCTAATTGACTAGTTGGAGCTAGTACGTGCCAGAACAAAAGCTAAAGCCCAGATGTTTTGGAGTCAAGCCCATTGTGATAGCACCATCTCCACATTGTGTCTGATTCAGAGTGTTTATCCTGCTGGCTGCTCTGTGCCCACGCTTACCTTAAAGACCAGGACAACTGGTGATGCCTTCTTGGTGATTCTTTTTTATTTTTTTATTACAAAAATTTTATTGTGGTAAAACACACATAATACAAAACTTACCATCTTAACCATTTTTTAGTGTATGGATCAATGGTATTAAGTACTACACATGAGTATACAAATATCTCTTTGAAACTCTGCTTTCCATTCTTTTGAGTAGTCCAGAAGTGGAATTGCTGAACCATATGGCAACTGTGCTTTTAATTTTTTGAGAAACAGTCACACTGTTTTCCACAGAGGCTGCACCATTTTACATTTCCACCAAGAATGCAGAAGTGTTCCAGATTTTCTACATCTTTGCCAACACTTGTTATTTTCTCTTTTTAAAAAAAAATCCAAGTGGGTATGAAGTTCTTTGTGATTCTTGAAGGAGCATTGCTCTTTGAATGGCCCCACTTGCACACTGGGTAGGCCAATGAGTGTCTGACACAAAGGCCAAAGCACTTTGATTTGAGCTTGTTATAGGGTCAAGATCACAAGCATAGTGTTAAGAGAGTGAAAAGACAAGCCACATACTAGGAGAAAATATTTGCAAATCATATATTTGAGAAAGGGATTGTATCTGGTAAGAAAAACTCTCAAGCCTTAAAAATAAGAATACAAAAATGCAATAAAAATATGGGCAAGACATTTGAATAGACACATTGCCAAAGGAGACACGCGATGACAAATAAGCACATAAAAAGATGTCCAACATCATCACTCATTAGGGAAGTGCAAATTAAAATGTATTAGAATGTCTAAGGCAAAAAAGAGTGACCATACCGGTTGCTGGCAAGGATGTAGAGCAACTGGAACTCTTACATTGCTTGTGGAAAGGTAAAATTATTACAAGTATGTTGGAAACATTTTGACAGCTTCTTGAATAAATGTTCACCTACCATATGATCCAGCCACTCAACTCCTAGAGGTTACCTAAGAGAAATGAAGGCATATGTCTTGTAAAAAGATTGTTCATAGCAGCTTTATTTTTAACAGTCCCTAACTGGAAATAAGCCAAATGTCCCTCAACAGGTGAATGGATAAAATAATTGTGGTATATTCATACAATGAGATACTACTCAGCAATAATAGGGAATGGACCACTGATACCTGCAACAACATGGATGAATCTCAGAAACATTTTGCTGATTGAAAGAAGCCAGACAAAGAAAAAAGGAGTACATACTGTATGATTCAATTTATATAAAATTGTAGAAAATGCAAACTAATACATACTGACAGGAGATTAGTGGCTGCCTGAGAATGAAGTTGGGTAGAACAGGGGAGATGAGATTATAAAGGGCATAAGGAAATTTTGGGGGATAATGGATGTGTTCATTATCTTGATTGTGGTGATGGTCTCAACAGTGTATGTAGTTCAAGAGTGAATTAACCATATTACACACTTTAAGTATATAGCATTTGTTGTAAGTCAGTTATGCTTCCAGAAAAGCTATTTTTAAGAATTGAAGGAAACTGTAATACCATAATGGATGTTTTCTCTTTTGTTATTTCAATTTTTATTTTAGATTTAGGAGGTACATGTGCAGGTTTGTTACAAGGATATATTGCATGATGTTGAGGTTTGGGGTATGATTGACCCTGTCACCCAGGTACTAAGCATAGTACCCAATAGTTAGTTTTTCAGCCTCCTCCATCCATTTGTCCCCAGTGTCTATTGTTGTCTATGTGTTCTCAATGTTTAGCTGTCACTCATAAGTAAGAACATGTCATATTTTGTTTTGTTCCTGTATTAACTGTCTTAGGATAATGGCCTCCAGCAGCATCCATGTTGGATGCAGCCACAGTTTATGGCTGTGTAGTATTCCATGTAGTATTCCATATACCACATTTTCTTTATCCAGTCCACCATTGATGGTCACCTATGTTGATTCCATGTCTTTGCTATTGTGAATAGTGCTCCAATGAATATACGAGTGCATGTATCTTTTTGGTGGAACAATTTCTTTTGGATAAATACTCAGTAATGGGATTGCTGGATCAAATAATAGTTCTAAGTTCTTTGAGAAATCTCTAAACTGCATTCCACAGTGGCTAAATTAATTTACATTCACACCAATGGTGTATAAGCGTTCCCTATTCTCTGCAGCCTTAATAGTATCTCTTGTTTTTTGACTTTTAGTAGTAGCTATTCTGACTGGTGTGAAATGGTATCTCATTGTGATTTTGATTTGCATTTCTCTGATGATTAGGGATGTTGAACATTTTTTCATGTTTGTTGACTGCTTGTATGTCTTCATTTGAGAAGTGTCTATTAATGTCTTTTGCCCATTTTTTAACGGGGTTATTTGTTTTTCGTTTGTTCAGTTTTTAAGTTTCTTATAGATTCTGGATGTTAGACCTTAGTTGGAGGCATAGTTTGCAAATATTTTCTCACATTCTGTAGGTTGTCTGTTTATTCTGTTTCTCTGTTGATTGTTTATTTACTCCTTCCTTCCCCCCCTCCCTCCTTCCTTCCTTCCTTCCTTCCTTCCTTCCTTCCTGTTCTTCCCTTCCTCCCTCCCTCCCTCCCTTTTCTCCTCCTTTCCTTTCTTTCCTCCCTCCCTCCCTCTTTCCTTCCTTCCTTCCTTCCCTCCTTCCTTCCTTCCTCCTTCTTTCTTTTTCCTCTCTTCTTTCTTTCAACAGGATCTCACTCTGTGTCACCCAGGCTGGAATGCAGTGGTGCAAACATGGCTCACTGCAGCCTGGACCCTCCTGGGACCAAGCAATCCTCCTGCCTCAGCTTCCCAAGTAGCTGGGACTACAGATGCATCACCATATCCGGCTAATTTTTTTTTTATCTTTTGTAGAGATGGGGGATAGTTTCTTTTGCTGTGCAGAAGCTCTTTAGTTTAATTAGTTCCAATCTGTCAATTTTTATTTTTGTTACAATTGCTTTTGAGGACTTAGTCATCAATTTTTTCCCAAGGCTGATATTCAGAATGGTGTTTCCTAGGTTTTCCTCAAAGATTCCTATAGTTTGAAGTCTTACATTTAAATCTTTAACCCATCTTGAGTTAATTTTTGTATATGGTGAATGGTAGGGGTCCAGTTTCCTTCTTCTGCATATGACTAGCCATCTATTACAGCACCGTTTATTGAATATGGAGTACTTTCCCCATTGCTTATTTTTGTCAACTTTGTTTAAGATAAGATGGCTGTAGATGTGTGGGTTTATTTCTGGTTTCTCTATTCTGTTTCATTGGTCTATGTGTCTGTTTTTGTACTGGTACCGTGCTCTTTTGGTTATTACAGCCTTTTAGTATAGTTTTAAGTCTGGTAATTTGATGTCTCCAGCTTTGTGCTTTTTGCTTATGATTGCTTTGGCTATTTGGGCTCCTTTTTGATTCCTTATGAATTTTAGAATAGCTTTTTTAGTTCTGTGAAAAATGACATTGGTAGTTTGATAGGAATAGCATTGAAACTGTAAATTGCTTTGGGCAGTATGGCCATTTTAATGATATTGATTGTTTTAATCTATGTGTATGAAGTATTTTTCCATTTGTTTGTGTCATCTGTGATTTCTTTCAGCAGTGTTTTGTTGTTCTCCTTATAGAGATCTTTTACTGCCTTGGTTAAATGTATTCTCAAGTATTTATTTTATTTTTTGCAGCTATTGTAAATGGGATTGCATTATTGATTTGACTCTCAGCTTGAATATTATTAGTGTATAGAAATAGATACTTTGATATTGTATCCTGAAACTTCACTGAAGTCATTTATCAATTCCAGGAGCCTTTTGGCAGAGTCTTTAGAGTTCTCTATATATAGAATCATATTGCCCACAAAGAAAAATAGACTTCTTCTTTTCCTATTTGGATGCCTTTGATTTCTTTCTTTTGCCTGATTGCTTGACTAGGACTGCCCCATAATTGATCTTAATGTCCATTTTTCTATTTTATTTCTTTTAGTTAATGTTATGAGAAATTGGAAAGGTGATTTTTGAAGATTTAATTCAGCCTACAAGTATTTTCTCCATTCAGAAAGTAGTTATACCATATATTTCTTATTTTTAAACATGTACAAATGATTGTGAAGCTTCTGCATTAGACATGAAACAATTCTTGCTGTAATTATTATTTTTCATAACATCAAGCCATCTTGACCACTGATGCTAGAAGTAAACTGGCTTTAGTGCAGTAGTGGAAGTCAAATAGTACACCCACAAGTGGCTTAGCACTAAGCAAACTCAAATAAGGTATTTCTCAGAGAGAGGGAAATATAACAAGGAAAGCACATTTTTGAGATTTTAGATTAAAATATAGTGGTTTCAAAGCCAAATTTTATTGAAATGAGATAGAAGCATACATCAAAAAGGGAAAATGGGTCTTTGAAATGGTTATAGGGTTATTTTGTGTCACCAAATGAGGTATTGTTGAAACAAGTTGTTGAATGGTAGTAAGAATTTCTCATATGATCACTTGAGCAACACAATTAAAAAATATATCTCTATCCAGTTTGATTTTGACTCCAGTATCCTTTAGCTTACTGGCTGGTCTGAACTTCTCTGAAGTTGTCTTCAGAAGGAGGCGTCTTCTCCAAAGCTCACTTAAACATAGAAGAAAATCTCATATCTTTTAGAGATCGGCAGAATGACATGTTTTCCCATTTTAGTTTCTTGTTTATCTTTAAGAAAATTGAGAAAAGCCGAAAGCTACGTATATATATATAACATACAAGCATGAACACACAATGAAAAACTGTTCTTAGAACATTTTCATATTCAACAGAGATATAAAAATTTAATTTATCAGAAAAAATGAAGCACAGAGTTCTTATTTGATATCTATGAGAACTGAATTGTTTTTGCCAAAAAAACTGGGCCAATCGCTATAGTATCAAGCTGGCTAGATTTGATTAATTGACTAATTGACGTTTGTTATCGATTCATAAACATCATAAAACACGAAAGTCATGGAATAAATGCTGACTTTTTTCTTGAAAAGTTCAATTCTGATAAATGGAATGAAGTAACTGAGCATTGTTTATTAAATATTGAACAGTTATTAGATTAAACAATATGAAATCGCTGGTATTAAACCACTTTTGGCCTACAAAAGTGTCAGGCACTGGTGAGGTGCTAAACGTTAAAATATGATTAAAAATAAAATTATTACATTCAAATAACTCAGTCTACTGAAGAAAACAGACTCAAAATCTGATAAGCATGAGTGTTCTATAATACAGATGTGTGTGTAGAGGCAGGGAAGGTGGAAAAACTAACTTTGCTTCAGCAGACATTTTACTAACTGCTATTCACCAGTAGTGGTACTATATTTTAATAGAATAATCTACATGTTCTTTTCTGGACTCACAAATTCATTCTGAAGTTTATAACACCAACAACTGTATGCAGAATGATAGAGAATAATTGCCTGGGAATGTTTTCAGCTTTTGTGTTCAAAAACTTTAAATCAATCTGTTCTTCTGTCCTCTTAACAAATCCATTTGGAAAATTTTTGGATATCAGCAAGGAGACTGTCATCAAATGATTTATGCAGAACCGAGCAGTGATGCAGTTCCCTGCCAGTCCGTTTTGTTGACAGTCATGAAGAGATCAACACTCCAGGGGCCTCTTCTATATACTTGGGATTATTATAATAATCCCCAAATTATAAGATCTTTTGGGAGATAGCTACCATCTTTCTTGATATCCCTGTTTTTAGCCATAAACACATTTTAAATTCATTGGCACTCACGTGGCTTTTAATCCTTATAGAGAACTTCTTTCATGTTAAAAACATTATATTAAAAAAAAAACCAAGCTGAACCACTTTCTAAACATTTAAAAGTTTTAAAACACCCACTCACCTTAAAAAAAAAAAAAAAGTAATAGCACACCAAAACTTCTGATGTCACTTTCCATGGATGTTGACGCATTTAGGTTGTCAGTTCTATTTCTGTTCACTTAACTGTAGCCTCCAATTTCCACTTATAGCATTTAGCTTGGAAATTTGGCATTGTTCAAACTTCAATGGCTGCAAAGCCATGTAAAACACGGTACAATAAAAATACGCCTGAAACTGCCACACCTTTTTTGGACAAATCTCAGTTGGTTTTATAATGGTGAACACGATGCCTTTTTTCCGCCCCCCTCCGCCCCGCCCCCAGGGCTAAACTGTGGAATGAAGGATACAGAAACAGCTATCACATTGCTTAATAAAAACTATCATTTATACATTTGAATTCATCCTAATACGTGACTATTTGTTTTTTCTGTTGGCTAAATCGACATCTCTTAATTCTGTTGCTCTCTAGGGCAGCTAAGCAATCAATTTGAGGTTAAACAAATAAATGTTTATTGAGCAAGCTGAATTCTTATAGAGAGTCAAAGATGGCAACATTAGGGATCATTTAGTGCAAGCCATTCATTCTGCAATTCCTTTAGTGATGCTAACAATCAAAACAAAAAAGAAATAATAGAGTTCCTCTTCTAGGGGAGGGGTAGAGGGGGGGTTTTAGTTTTGTGGAAGGAGAGACTTGTAAGACAAATAATTGCAATTCAGTTTAAAGTGCTGTTTTTAACAGAGGCATGGAGGAGGGAATTTAACCCACTCATCTTGGACTTTAGAGAGTGTTTGACTTAAATTTTGAGGAACTGAGTTTAACAGGAAGATAAAGTGGGGAAGAGAATCTTTGATAGATGGGGCATCCTGAGTAAAGTTGTGGAAGCTAGGGAGAGTCCAGCTTGTCTCAGGAGGAATAAGAAGTTGGACAGATTCTTGTACAGGAGAGGTTCAGATATTGGCAGAAGAGGATAAAAAGGCAAGCAGGAATCATGCTGTGAAGGATATAGTCTGGCTTCCTTCTCTAGAGTCAAGACTGAGGCAGGTAATCTTGTTAAGAGGCAACTGACAGAGTCCAGGCATAATATGAGGAGGATTTGACTTAAGACGGTGAAATCCAACTTGAATCACTTTTAATTTCAAGTCCCTCAGAAACATTCTAGAGTAGATGTTTTAAAGACGGTAGGAAATTTGGGTGTAAAGGGAGAGGTCACACCCAAAGATATGGATTCTCAATCAGCATATTTGGAAGTCGAAGCACTGAGAATGAATGTGATCTCTTCTTTAATCGTTTACAGATGGACCCTTGAAGGAAGAAAACACTGAAGGAGGAAAGAGAAGGCTTTGACATAAATTGAGAGGAACAAGGAGAAAGAGGTTGGTTGCTCTGGAAACCAAGGAAGAATCGAAGAGGAGAATGGAAGATGTCACATATCTAAGAATTCTTTATTGGATTGGGCAATTGAGGATTCATAGATGATCAGAGGAGCCAGAGACAAATCAGCGTGGTCAGTCTCTGCCTACCAAATTCAGAATCTCTTGACAGGGTTCTGGTTTGGGTATGACTACATTAGTAGCTAGGGTTATCCTACCATGTAAAAATACTTTGATGATGATTTTTTTTTAATGCCAGTAGTCAGTGAAGCATTTTTCAATGTCTTCTTCCTGAATTCCTCCCACCTTTTGATCTGAAATGAAACCTTAGGGGAACTCACCCAATTAGCCTCAATACCACAGTCTAAGCCTCCAAATTCTAGCAATTGAGTATTTTATAGCAGCAAATACAATTCGTTTACCCAAGATAGGTTACATAAGGTAGGCTAGAACATTCTGGTTTCAGTCACTTGTTGTCCTTTGGACTTAGCTGAGGAGCTTCTTCAGCCTATGCCCTGCCCCAGAGATTCTGATTCTGACTAATCAGTCCAGTTAAATTTGCATAGGGGTTAGGCCCAGTCATCGTTATTTTTTAGGATCTCAGAATACAGAAGGAGTTAAGAAACAGTAAGTGGAATATTCGAATGCATTACATCCTTGGCAGTCAAAGTGATCCACACAGCATAATTTGTATCATTCACCTGCAGCTTGTTAGACATGCAGAATCCCAGTCACCACCCAGACCTACTGAATCTGAATCTGCATTTTAATGAAATTTTGAAAAATTTTATAATTGTTTTCTATTAAAACAATTTTTATGGAGAGGGTCTTGCTTTGTTGCCCAGGCTGGAGTGCAATGGTGCAATCACGGCTCACTGGAGCCTCAAACTCATGGGCTCAAGTGGTCCTCCTGCCTCACCCTCCTGAGGAGCTGGGACTACAGTCGTGTTAGTTCTCAGCTAATTTTTTAGAAACAGTTTTTGTAAAGATGAGATCTGGCTATGTTGCCTGGCTGGTCTGAGATTTAAAGAAAGTTTAAAATCCTGCATTATATGTTAGACTTAACCAAAGTCTTGCCTTTGTATTGCCCTGAAGATAATTGGGCAGACCTGGCTAGACTCAACTTAAGTACCCTCTAAATTGCTAAAACACTAGGTGAAACCCTTGCTGCACCTTTCAAGCACCTTCAGACCTTTAACAATATATTGAAGCTCAGACTTTCCCCCTAGAGATTCTGATTTATTTGTTCAGGGGTGCATTAGTATTTTAAAAGCTCCCCCAGATGGATTCTATTGTATAGCTAGGGAAAAAAATTCATTGTACTAAGAAGTCGTAAAGGGAAGCAGAAATCTAAATTCAATTTAAATATAATAGGCCGGGCGCGGTGGCTCACACTTGTAATCCCAGCACTTTGGGAGGCCTAGGCGGGCGGATCATGAGGTCAGGAGATAGAGACCACGGTGAAACCCCGTCTCTACTAAAAATACAAAAAAATTAGCCGGGCATGGTGGCGGGTGCCTGTGGTCCCAGCTACTCGGAGAGGCTGAGGCAAGAGAATGGCGTGAACCCGGGAGGCGGAGCTTGCAGTGAGCCGAGATTGCGCCACTGCACTCCAGCCTGGGCAAGAGAGCGAGACTCCGTCTCAAAAAAAGAAAAAAAAAAAAAATAGAATTTTTTAATATAATGAGAGCATAATGCTAGGAGTGTATTCGTAATTGGAGCCTCAGCTGCTGTGCAGCAGGATGGTGTGAGAGCAATTTCTGAAGGTCTCACTGATGAATGAATGATGGCATATTCTTTAAGAAACATTCGAGGCCGGGCGCAGAGGCTCACTCCTGTAATCCCAGCACTTTGGGAGGCCAAGGCATGCGGATCACGAGGTCAGGAGACTGAGACCATCCTGGCTGACACAGTGAAACTCCATCTCTACTAAAAATACAAAAAATTAGCCAGGCGTGGTGGCACACACCTGTAATTCCAGCTAATCAGGAGGCTGAGGCAGGAGAATCACTTGAACCTGGGAGGTGGAGGTTGCAGTGAGCCAAAATCGTGCCACTACACTCCAGCCTGGGTGACAGAGCAAGACTCCATCTCAAAAAAAAAATAAAAGAAACATTCAAGTTTTTAGTGAGCTCTTGCGAGAGTTTCAATCAATTAACTTAAAACACTTATAACAACAATTTTTAAAAGTTAGTAGAGACAGCACTAGGATAAAAACTTGTCTTATGTTGAAGTAGTTTGAGGGAGCAGGAAGGAGCAAGAAGTCGGGAGAGGTACTTTTCTCCTAGCAGGAAAGATCTGTAGGCCTACATTTGCTAAACCCTGAAACAGTGGCATTTTGCAAGACTGAAAGACTTTGTGTAGGTGTACACAGAATGTCAAGGATGAGTCAAAGATTAATACCTAAATTATAGAGTATGAAATGGGAATTTTATGCCTGTGACTTGGAAAGTTGGAAAGAAGGAAATATTGATGGATTCTAAAGTACAGTTGACCATTGAGCAACATGGGGGTTAGGGGCACCAACCCCCTGCGAAGTTGAAAATCTGTGTATAACTTTTGAATCCCCCAAAACGTAATTACTAATAGCCTACTGTTGACCAGAAGCCTTACCAATAACATAAAGTCAGTTAATACATATTTCCTATGCTATATGTATTATGTACTCTATTCTTACAATAAAGTAAGCTAGAGAAAGAAAATGTTATTTAAAAAATATTAAGGGAGAGAAAATATATTTACTATTCATTAAGTAGAAAAGGATCATCATGAAGTTCTTCATCCTTATCATCTTCACATTGAGTGGCTGAGGAGGAGGAGAAAAAGGAGGGATTGGTCTTGCTGTCTCAAGGGTGACAGAGGCAGAGGAAACCCCATACATAAAGGGACCCTGGCAGTTTAAACTGTTATTCAAGAATCAACATACTACGTATTATAGTTTAATCAAGTGGATTATAACCAACTTCAAGAACGGAGAAAGACTGAAGCCATGCATTTAAAAATAGTTTAAAATTTTAAACTATTTAAAAATATTTCTGCCAAATTTATCAAAGCTTATTCACTGGCAAGTTTTCCCAAATGCCCAAATCATGCTACAATTTAAGTACAGCAGTGATCCCAAAAGTGAACTTCTAGCAGAATGATTCTTTATGAAATGTGTATAGAATGTATTTTTGTATTCAATAACTACTTGTTAAGTTTTCCAAACTGTCCTGGGTACCTAAGGATGGTATTAAATAATTGCAAGACATTCTCTCTGTACTTGAGAGACTTAAGCCTTTGTTCAATAAAAATAAGTAGAGAGTTGTGTATTTAGGGAAAATATTCTATTTGCAAGATACAATAAAGCTGCACTTAAATTGAGAAAAACTGTAAAGTCATAAAGCTCAAGGTTTTAAAAATTAAATGACAGCAATAATACTCTTGATATGAGAACTCAAAATAGCTGCAGATGTTTTAATATACAACATTTTAAATAAATTACACTTAGCTCTCCATATCCAGGGGTTCTGAATCAGTAGATTCAACCGACTGCAGATCAAAAATATTTGAAAAGAAAACCAAAAAGTAATAATACAACAATAAAAAATAATACAAATAAAATATCAATATAGTATAACAGCTACTTCCACAGCATTTATATTGTATTAGGTATTATAAGTAATCTAAAGATGATTCAAAATATAAGGGAGAATGTATGTAGGTTATATACAAACACCATACTTTTTTTTTTTTTTTTTTTTGAGATGGAGTCTCGCTCTGTCCCCCAGGCTGGAGTGCAGTGGCGCCATCTGGGCTCACTGCAAGCTCCGCCTCCCAGGTTCACGCCATTCTTCTGCCTCAGCCTCTCCGAGTAGCTGGGACTACAGGCGCCCGCCACCACGCCCGGCTAATTTTTTTATATTTTTAGTAGAGATGGGGTTTCACCATGTTAGCCAGGATGGTCTCGATCTCCTGACCTCGTGATCCACCCGCCTCGGCCTCCCAAAGTGCTGGGATTACAAGCGTGAGCCACCGCGCCCGGCCATACCATACTATTTTATATTAAGGGGTTGAGCATCCTGGATTTTGGTGCCTGCAGGGGTCCTGGAAGCAATCCTGGTGGATACTGAGGGATGACTATATTATGTAGCTATAGTACACAGAGTCAGTACTGGCCTGAGAAGTTGTAACACTTCATAATTCTCCTTTCTCTAAGATAGAGACATAATCACCTACTCACTCCGATTCTTGAAATAGGGTGGATAAAAATATTCTTGCCTTACTTTCTTACCTGAACGTGTTAATTTTGAAAATGAAAAAAAAAAAAAAGACATAAAAGGAGAACAGTTTGCAATCCCATCTTTCCCCCACTTTCTGTTCTCTGTATTTTGTGACGGTGGTTACTTTCAGAAGTGAATAGGCTACTGGAGACTGAGGAGAGTTGAATTTATGATAGACTTTTAGAGAGTGCTCACTATGTGCTGCACTTTCAAATAAATTCATTTTATTTCATTCTTGAAAAGTTCTTTTGGGTGATATTATGCAACTTTGACAGATAAAGAGGAAAAATGGAAGCTCACAAAGATAAATTTACTTGTCTAAAATCACACAAAAGAAAATTTCAAACCCAGTTTTTAAAACTAAATTCCCTACAGCACATGACATTTGCTCCCTGGGTTGTAGAATATCAGTACACAATTGAAAATGCCATAGAGTGAATCTACTGTTAAAGGAGCCCTGGTGTGGTCTTTCTTTGGCTACTTTCTTTGAGTCTTCAACCTCAAGGTTGAGGAGTTAAGAATATGATCCCTGATTCAGATTCTGGCTCAGCTGTATACTAGCTCTGTGACCCTGGCAAGCCAGTTAACATTCATTATTGAACCTCTTTTTCCTATTTCATGAAAAAAAATTAATGATTCATAATGAATTCATTCCTACCTCCTATGGGTGTTGTGAGAATTAAACGGGTAAATTACATAAGTGCTTAGAACAGTGCCAGGCATGTGGTAAGCATTCAATACATGTTAGCTATTCTTATCGTCAGGACTCTAAAAGTTTGATTCCAAACCAACCAGCTCTTCTAAGCTGCAGGCTCATATATCCTATGTGCCGATGGTGAGGATGTTGACCTGGATAGTTGTGGGCCTCTCAAACTCATCATGCCCCAAATCGAACTCGATTTGGACATAAGATAATACAAAGCGTTTAGCAGAGTGAATGATCAAGAAGCATGCAATAAATTTAGCTGTTATCACTATAGATTTCAAAACTGTTCTTTCTCCTGTATTCTTTTTTTGTAGAATCCGCTTTATCACCCAGAGGATACAATGAAGGAAGCTTGGGGTCATCCTAAATTCCTGAGTTTTCTCTATTTTGCAAGATCCAGCCCATAATCAAGTCTAGTCACTTTTTCCTCCTCGTAAGTATCTTCTGTACCTTCAATTCCCACTGCCTCATCGTTCTTTGTTCTGGGTATTTGAATAGGCTTCTCGTGGTCTCCAGAATCCAAGGAATGCTCTCTTTAATCCATTCTCTTCAATAATACAGGAATGAATCCTTAAAATTCAAATTGAGCACGTCATTGACTTACCCTGAAGTCCTTCATTCACACCCATCTGCTTCCAGAAAGTGCCCCTCAGTCCCGTCTTTCTGTGGTGTATGAGACCACCTCCTGCTGGAGGCTTACCTCTCAGATGTACCAGTCGTTGTAGCCACAGTGGCCTTCTGGAATTTTCTGTACACTCTCATTCCTGAGAGTCATTGCTTATGCTCTTTTTCAGATCTGGAATGGTTTTTCCCATCTCTAAAGAAACATTTTCATCTGAAAAATTGGGAAACACCATGATTATTTGACACATTTAAAAAATGCCAAGTATATGAAATTAAATTAGATAGAATGATTTTTGGGGGGAGCTAAAGAATTGCCAATTAGTGAGTACACAGAATGCCCAGAAGAGAAGTTTTGCAAAAATTGTTAGAGTAGAAACTGTTATTATTAACAGTTTTCTGTGTAGAAACTAGTATAATCTTTTGGATGCTAAAGATGCTGTAATCTGGAATTACAAACCAAAGACAAAACCAAACTTCAGACATTGCTGGTGCTACCACCATGGAGAAGGAGAGAGATTCATACGTAATTGAAATGAATCAATCTCTTTCTATGGCTTAGGTGTCTTAATGGGGCGAGGTGTCAGTTTTTACACTGCTTACTGGCATTGTTTCAAACTACAAGAGCCTCTGTGCACCACCTGATCTGGGAACTTATCCCCTGGTACCTGGAGAGGGACAGATGACTTGGATTTGATCCTAAATGGGACCATTAGAGAAAAGTGGCAGTTAATACATCAACAGAAGAAAAGATCAATTGTTTAGTAATCTGGAAAGGGATAATTATGCCATCAATTTCAAGGAAGGGAAGAAGCTTTTCAGTAAGTGGTTAAGATAAATATTTTGCACACTAAAATTCTGCAAGTCATTTTCTTTGGGTCAAGCTGACTTTCACACACAGCTTGTCGATATAAAAACAGGTCATTTAAAATGTATTTCCTTTTAAAATCTTCTATCTCAAACAATCCTAAATTTAAAAATCAGCCTGAAACCTTCAAAACAGGCAGATGTCTGCTCTGCCTAGCAGCAGTGGTCTTTGGCGATTTCTTATTTCTCTGTGATGCAGTTCAGATTCCCTAGCATGACATTCAGAGGCCCCAGATTTTTCCCATTCTGCAATTGCCCTCCAGCATCCCATTTCCACAAGCATCACCCCTTCTAGTCAGACCACACTTGCTGGACTCTAATGACATTTTGCTTTCTGTCACCTCCTCATTGTGCATGCTCTTCTTTCTGCCTAGTAAGTTCTTCTTTTCCCTGTAGAAGTCTCTTTCATCCTTCAATATTCTCACACCAACTCCTAAAGACTGACTTCATAGCCTTGTTATATTTCTTTCCCTGACACTCCCATAATGCCAGGTCCACGCTTCCATTGTAATCATGATGATGATGATAACAAGTATTTCCTTCTAGGCTATGAGCTTCTTTTCCTTATCCCCAGTTTCTAACACAGGGCCTCAAACATAATACTGTCTATAGATAAAATGAATAAAGTGTCACAGTATTTGCGGGTTGACTTTTAGGCTGTTCATAGTAAGTGCTATCTATAGAATGAATGAGTAAAGCATCACAGTACTTGCTAGGTATTTGACATTTAGTTGAATGGCTCCTACTAAGAACTGTCTAAATGTATGGCTGGCTTTTAAGTTGGTCCAGTTATAATTGTCATAAATCTACAATATGTCTGACACATTGTTTTGTATCTGTTGTGTGCAATTTGTGCTCGATATCAGGATTTGAGTAAACCTCCTCTCCTCCACCTTTCATCTAGCCCATGCCCTGTGGATAAAATGAACTGTATGTGAACTCCAAATGTCACTTTTGCTTTGACATCTAAATTGGTGTAATATCCATTTATTCATCATCCATCATTCACTCATACATATTTATCGGGCACTTTCTTTTAGAATTCGGCACCAATTCTAAAATCAATTGTGTTCTGATTACGTGTTGTATTACATCTTCTTATGTGATATTACATTATAGTTATTTGTGAATGTTTTTGTTTTTGTCCTCCAGTACAGTTCCTGATATACAGGCATTCAATAAATGTTAGGTGAATAATTAAATTGAACAATTCATAATCCAATGGCTAAATTTGGTTATCTATTCACTAGTTTAAATTCCAGATTTAATTATCAAACTCAATAGGTAGCTTAGATTTATTTTCCAATTCAAATGCTCTCTGTTCACACATTATCTGAGATGATAAGGGGCCATATAATTAGGTTGGTGGCTTTCAAATATGTTTTTAAAGCAGCAGAACTTTATTTTCAGATGTAGTTAAAATACAGAAGATTGTATAGAAAAAGTTAAAAAAAAAAAGACACAGTTCTATCACCCAAAAGCAAAGTTTGAATTTCAGTGATGTGTATATTACCTGCAGATCTACAGTTTTGTAAAACACCAGGATGCACCATTTACATAGAATTCAATGTGAATTCACCATTTACATAGAATTCAACATCTAGAGTTGTCCAACCTGGTATCCCTCATTACCTTACTACCTTTTATATATGTACATCTATGTATATAGCTCAGTGAACATAGCATTCTGCTTTTCTAGGTTTTATTAGTATGTTCCATATTATTAAAGTCATTATACTAGTTAACCTTTTATTTAATTTATCATCGCTCTGATCAAAAAATTTATACATGTGGCATTTGTAGAGCTCCCAGAGAGATGAGTTCATGCTTTCTGTTAGTTTTGGGTAGCTCCCATTAGGAACCTGGCATATAGAAGTATTTCATGTGACATCATGACCCTATCAAAACAGTCTTGTTTCCCATGAATAAAATCATATCCATCTCTCATAGTGGATCTCAGAATAGGGAGTGAAAACGTATACAAAACAAAGCCTTACAAATCTACCTGCTAACAACATTCATTACAAGTTACATTTCAGTTAATATAATTCTTCTAGAAAATAGAGTTAAGAGCCAAAGACATCTTTGACTAGTGATACTAAGAATTCATCAGAAGGAACCTTTTCAGCAGTAGCAAAAATATGCTAATAGTCTTTATTACTTTATTATTTATAAGAGGCTGATGTACCCTTTCTCTACATCTATGTATCTATGTATCTATGTATCTATCTATCTATCTATCTATCTATCTATCTATCTATCATCTACCTATCTATCTATATAAAAAAAAAATCTGCATGGACTTAACAAACTTGCACATTCTGCACATGTATCCCAGAACTTAAAGTATAATAAAAAAATAAAATTGAAAATTAAAAAAAGAAAAATGAATGTAAAAAAATGAAACCACCAAAAACAACAGAAAATTTTATGAGACGATTTAATAAATCTGTAGGTGGTGAAAATTTTTATACGTCAAAACGACAGAAATAATAACTAATGACAATGCTAGAATATTTGGGGCTATATAAAAAACAAAAACTTCTATAAACAGGAAACATCTTAGAGTGGGACAGTAAGGATTAACATCCCTTCTGTATAAGAACGATTGTAACTCAATAGAAGAATTGGCAAAGGGCACGAAACAAGCAGAAATACAAATGACGTAGCCAATTAGTAAGTGGCTACTAAGTGACTAACAGAAGTGGGACTCAAGGACTGCCACCTAAGCC
This sequence comes from Symphalangus syndactylus, assembly GCF_028878055.3. Lineage (NCBI taxonomy): Eukaryota > Metazoa > Chordata > Mammalia > Primates > Hylobatidae > Symphalangus > Symphalangus syndactylus. Next base: position 58,269,388 of record NC_072445.2, read on the forward strand.
AGGATTCCTAGATTCCTCTGTCCTAATGTGACTTATCCAAGCAGAAAAAAATGGAATATTTTTTCATCATTGCATATAATGTTATTATAACCATATGAAGTTATAATATATGAATTTTTTTATATCAGTGCATATAATGTTATAACTGTATGAAAAATGTAAGTGGCTAATAGAAGTGACTTTAACAAATGGAAATCTCTACTCTATGCCTCTCTTTCTCTTTTTCCAGTGACTGTCTTAATAGTTTTGACAGTCATGCATAAACCCATTTGCCTTTAGCCCTACATCAAATGTAAATTCATTTGTCCCAGATCATGGTGCAGATTTTCCTGTGCTTTGTGAGTCCTTCCCCATCTCTCCACCAGCATTGTATACAAGAATGCATACATAACTTTCTCCCCTCAGCCTGCTGCCGGCGCCATCTTTGGGGAGCCCAAGGTCCAGCTATTTGGGGCCAGCAGTCCTTCTAGTAGTCAATGTCACTTGTCCAGCTTTCTGAGTAATCTCATCAGAGGACTGAAAGTAAGAAGGACTCGGCCGGGCGTGGTGGCTCACGCTTGTAATTCCAGCACGTTGGGAGGCCAAGGCGGGCGGATCATGAGGTCAGGAGATCGAGACCACGGTGAAACCCCGTCTCTACTAAAAATACAAAAAAAAAAAGTTAGCCGGGCGTGGTGGCGGGCGCCTGTAGTCCCAGGTACTCGGAGAGGCTGAGGCAGGAGAATGGCGTGAACCCGGGAGGCGGAGCTTGCAGTGAGCAGAGATCGGGCCACTGCACTCCAGCCTGGGTGACAGAGCGAGACTCCCTCTCAAAAAAAAAAAAAAAAAAAAGAAAGTAAGAAGGACTCATGGACTGCCTCCCAAGCCAGGATTCCTAGATTCCTCTATCCTAATATGACTGATACAAGCAGGAAAAAAATATTGAAAAATATGGTGCTTGTGATGTTATTATAACTGTATGAAAAATATATTTTCATGAAGAAGAATATATACCTAAAGGAAAACAGCCATGCCACAATGACAGAGTTGTAAGTTATTTATATACAGTTTACTGTAAGACAACATTTTTTTAAGTTAGTTGTTTTTAACTTTTAATAGAAAGTTAAGAAACGTATTCACAGGTGTAGCATCACATAATAAACTTGAACTTCCAAGGGGTGGATGTACCCTGCCCCTTTCTGAGGCTCACTAAACCCCCTCTCCTGTTCATCTCTTCATCCTGAGCTTTAAAAAAACTCTCCTTGAAGGGCAAGGTAATGAAAGAGTTAGCCATTCTGGTCCAGTACATCTTAAAATATTTTAAGCCATAAAATCAAGTTATTCAAAATCTTTAAAGGGTACTAAGAGACATCAGGAGGAAACTAATGAACTATTGGTGAGAAGTTTATTTTATTCTGCGTTTTACTTTAGATGTCAGCTAAACAGTAAAAAGTATTTTGGGTAACTTGTGAATAAATGATTTTTTTTGTTTGAAAAATTAACATTAGCTGCTGAGAGTTTTTTACTTGTTAATTCCATGAGTAACCTTACAAAACTGTGCATCACAAGTTGATGGCTTCTCTATATTTTCTGATTGTTCAGTTCAGACCGAGAGAGGACATATACGTAATTCTTCTCCACACATTTATTTCTCCCAAAAGGGTTATTTCAAAGACATATGTCATAGTAATTCTTTGAACAATATGGTTGATTATTTTGTTTCCCCTCAGAAAGACCCACCAAATATGAGATTTTGAAAATGTTAGTCTAGACCCTAGCCTGGGAAGAACTTGTACAAACCTCTTTCTCTTATGGAATCCGGGATGAATCTACCCATCTGTTTCAGTAAAATTTTTTGACAGGAACAGGATCTAGAAATATCCAGTTAATAAATTTTCAAACTTCTAAAATTAAAGGAACAGGTTTTCACTTCATTTAAACGGGTAGACACTCTCATTTATTAAAAAAAAAAAAACCCGATAGCATTATCTTTTCCCATATGTAAAGAACAGTATATTTAAACTGTGTATTTGAACAGTCTTACCATTATAAGGATAAAGATGTCTCTGGTGGTCATATTTTTATTTATTTTTAAGTCTTTGTAGTGCATCTTGCCATTGATCGAATCATTGCTATAACAAGCTGTAAAGAGGTAATGGTGAAAATTTTGAGCGATCAGAAGGAAGAAAAGCCCACTTTTCAGTGAAAGAGCAATGCATCTATCTTGGTTATTGGTCTCTTTGGGGCAGTGTGATAGAAAACCATGAAAGCAATGCTGTTCTGTACTTACAGAGACCAGGTTTATAACCTGAATATTTCACCATTTGTTGTAAGATTTCATCTTTCCACAAACAGGTTTTCAATTTGAGCAATGACTAAGCAAACAGTTTTACAAACAATTTGCAGGTGAAACACGTTTTATGCCTTAGTTTCGAAAGAGTCCAAAAGCTTATTCTATGCAAACTGACAAGGGAAACTCAGAAGCAGTACCAAAACTGGGCATGCTCGCTTGGGCATTAATGGACGTTAAGTGCCTTACTATGTTCTGAACCACTCTCTCCCCAATAGCAGCGAGTGGGGGGACCCTCCTGCATGATTGATGCTCTCCTTCTCCTCCCAGTCTCTCTCCCCACATACAAAGGAGGAGGCTTATGGGCTCACACAGTCCACTTAAACCTCTCCTTTACGTATCCTAAGACTCAGTGTTCCATCTGCTCCAAGCTCATGCTTACTCCTTTTTTCATTGATTTTCAGAAGTGGAAGTGACCAATATAGAGATTAATTTCCTTGCTGATAAAATGATAAAACCAACTCTTTCCTCCCCCAACTCAACCAATACAGAAAACGGACATCAGAACCCATCTACCCCCCTTTCCTCCTTTCACAATGGTCAAAGGAATTCTCCTCCAATCTCAGGTTTTTCCTTCTGCATGAACTCTAAATCCTATTATCTTTCATCTCCTCACTGACTGCAATCCATCAGTCATCCCTCTTCTCTCCCTTACCTTTCTATTTTGATGTTATTTCAAACCTATAAAACTGGTGCAGCCATAGTACAAGAAAATCTCATTTACCCAAATTCACCAATTATTTTCATTTTGCCTCATCTACTTTAGCACCCCCTCTCTCTCCATGAGGAATTATTTCAGATCCATTGGAGAGAGACAGCTTAGCTCTTAACTCCCAAATACTTCACGTGTCTTTTCTAAGAACAATGAAATTCTCCTCCATAACCATAGGGCAATGATCAAAATCACAAAGTTTAACATTGACATAATGCTATTATTTAATCTAGGGTTCATATTCAAATTCCATCAGTTTTCCTATTACTGTCCTTTACAGTTATTTTCTTTATTAAAGAAAACATTTATTTTAGGTTTAGGGATACATGTGAAGGTTTGTTATATAGGTAAAGTCATGCCACGGGGATTTGTTTTACAGATTATTTTATCACTCAGGCACTAAGCTGAATATTCAATAGTTATTTTTTTCTGCTCCTCTCTCTCCTCCTTCCCTCCACCCTCAAGTAGGCCAGAGTGACTGTTTATGTCTCACTTTGTGTCTCACTTTGTGTCTATGAGTTATCATCATTTAGTTCACATTTATCAGTGAGAACATTAGGTATTTGGTTTTATCTTTCTGTGATAGTTTGCTAAGGTTGATGGCCTCCAGCTCCATTCATGTCCCTGCAAAGGACATGATCTCATTCTTTTTTATGGCTGCATAGTATTCCATGGTGTTTATGTACCACGTTTTCTTTATCAAATCTGCCATTGATGAGCATTTAAGTTGATTCTATGTCTTTGCTATTGTGAATAGTGCTGCAATGCATATACATATGCATGTGTCTTTATGATAAAATGATTTATATTCCTTTGGGTATATACCCAGTAATGGGATGGCTGGGTTGAATGGTAGTTCTGCTTTTAGCTCTTCGAGGAATTACCACACCTTTATAGTTATTTCCTTTTCTTGCTGTAGGATCCAGTCTGGGAGGACTCTTGCATTTAATTGTCATATAGCTTTAGTTTCCTTTATCTGAAATAGTTCCTCAATAGTTCCTCACCCTTTCTTTTGTCTTTCTTGACTTTAACAATTTTACAGAGTAAATACCAATTAATTTTTAGAATGTCCTTTAATTTGGGTTTGTCTGGCTTCTTCATGATCTGAATTTAAGTTTTTCATTTTTGGCAGAGATATCACCAGTATGATTTTGTGTCTCTTTCAGTATATTTTACAGAAGGTACTTGATACTGGTTTGCTCCAGTCCAATATTGGTAATATTCACTTGGTTAAAGTGATGTCTGCCATATTACTATACTGTAAAGTTATTATTTTTTCCATTGTAATTAATAAGGTATTTGTTGGGGGATAATTTGAGACTGTATTAATATTCTGTTCTTCATAAATCTTTCACTCACTACCTTCCAACTCTACCATTCCTTTCACATTTATTAGTTGACATTTTACTGGAAGGAAGAGCTTTCCCTTCTCCTCCTCTATTGAGTGAATGAATGAATGACATTATTATAGACTTATGGGTTTTACTTTTTAAAAAAATGGGTTATCTAGTTCTATGATACTTAATTTTAGTTGTCAAATTTCTTAAGTTTTGGCCATTGAGTCTCTCCCCTATATCCTTTTACCTCTCTGCTGGCTGCTTCCCACAGCATTTAAACACTTCTCTCTTCTTTCTAGACGTAACTCTCTATGTATTGCCATATCTCTCAGTTTCCTTCACAGCTCTATTTCTTGAAAGAGTTATCTATACTTGTGCTTTCCTCTTTCTCCTTTCCCATTCACACTTCACCCTACTTATGTCTATTTTACAGCTATATTGCTCCACCAAAACTGACCAAAATCACCAAAACCAAAACTGATCAAAACCATGAAAAAAAATGACCACTCTGTCACTAGTTGAGTAGATATAGAAACATTCTTTTTGATAACAACTTCTCCCACCTCTCTCTGTTTCAGTCTTTACATTATCACATAAAAACAGGCTGGGCAGCATGACACAAACCTGTATTCCCAGCTACTAGGGAGGCTGAGGCTGGAGGATCCCTTGAGCCCAGGAGTTAGAGGGTGCAGTGAGCTATGGTCATGCCGCTGCCTTCTGGCCTGGGTGACAGAGCAAGACCTTGTCTCTACAAAAATAAAATAAAATAAAAGCAGATATAGAAAATCACAGAGAACAAGTGTATAACAGTGATGATTACAAATTAGACATCCTGGTAAACATCACTTAGGACAAGAAATAGAACTATGCCTGCCACCGCAGAAGACTTTTCTTCCACAAGTAGCCACTAACCTGACATTTCTTTGTTTTTGTCCCACATATTTCTAAGCATCCATCCTGACGTTTCTGTAAGGTTTTGTCACACATGAATATACCCCTAGATACTATAGCTTAGTCTTGCCCACTAAAAAAAAATCAATGTATCATTTAGGTCTCTTTTCATCTTCAGACTATTCATCACTTTCATCTCTTCCACACCTTTCTGTCCTTAACAATTTCACTGTGGAAGAACTGGGGCCCCTTTATTGTAGAGTTTTCTCACAATCTGAATTTTGTTAATTGCATATTCCTGGTGCAGTTTAGCATGTTACTCTGTCCTCCTTATTTCCTCCAAATTGCCAGCTGGGCCTAAAACACTTGGTCAGACTTGGGTATGATTTCTTTGGCAAGACCATAGGTGGTGGTGTGTTCTTTCATCAGGAGGCATATTATGTCTGGTTGTTTATCTTTTTGTACTGTTAACAGCCATTGATTCTTAACACCTATATCCATTAGATCACTGGGGTCTGCAAAATGGTTATATTCTAATCTGTCATTTCTTTTTTATTTATGCATTTGAAAGGTTTTTAAAAGAGACACTTTCACCCATCTACCATTTGGTTAGTAGAGGAAAAGCTGGATAAATTCTTGATTCATTTCTTTATGTTTTCAAGGTAATGACTTAGTTCCCTATCATCCTCTGAAGAGAATCAACTGTTTGAAAAAATATTTTTATGAACTCATGAATTTAAACATATTTAGTTCGTTTCAATATGTTATAAATCTTATATTTATTGAATATCAGGTTGCTCCACCTCTGACTAGTTTGAGCCTTCTTAGGTTAGATCCTAGGTCTTTTTAACATGGCTAGTGGTCTTTAATTTCTTTCTTGCTATCTGGTAGACCAAGATATTCCAGGAACATCTTTATAGTTCCTGCTCCATACCTGAAGCCCAGCATTTTCCCAACAAGCTCTGGATTTTTATTTCTTACTTTTTTTAGAGAAAGGGTCTCCCTCTGTTGCCCAGGCTGGAGTGCAATTATGTGAGCATAGCTCACTGCAGCCTCAACTTCTTGGGTTCAATTAATCCTCCCACCTCAGCCTCCCAAGTAGCTGGTATTACAAGTCTGTGCTACCATGCCTGGCTAATTTATTTTTTTAATTTTAGTAGAGATGGGGGTCTCGCTATGCTGCCCAAAATGGTCTTGAACTCCTGAGCTCAAGTCATCTTCCCATCTCAGCCTTCCAAAGTGCTGGGATTACAAGCATGAGCCACTGTGCCTGGGCTGATTTCTTTCTTTCTCTTTCTTTCTTTCTTTCTTTCTTTCTTCTTTCTTTCCTTCCTTTCTTTCTCTTTCTTTCTTTCTTTCTTTCTTTCTTCTTTCTTTCTTTCTTTCTTTCTTTCTTTCTTTCTTTCTTTCTCTCTCTCTCTTTCCCTTCCTTCCTTCCGTCCTTCCTTCCTTCTTTCTTTCTTTCTCTCTCTCTCTTTTCTTTCTTTCTTTCTTTCTTTCTTTCTTTCTTTCTTTCTTTCTTCTCTTTCTTTCTTTCTTCCTTTCTTTCTTTCCTTCCTTTCTTTCTCTTTCTTTCTTTCTTTCTTTCTTTCTTTCTTTCTTTCTTTCTTTCTTTCTTTCATTCTTTCTCTTTCTTTCTTTCTTCTTTTGGCAGAGTCTAGCTCTGTCGCCCAGGCTGGAGTGCAGTGGCCCCATCTCAGCTCACTGCAACCTCCACCTCCCGGGTTCAAGCAATTCTCCTGTCTCAGCCTCCCGAGTAGCTGTGACTACAGGCACATGCCACAATGCCAGAATAATTTTTTTGTATTTTTAGTAGAGACGGGGTTTCACCGTATTGTTCAGGCTGGTCTCAAACTCCTGACCTCAGGTGATCTGCCCATCTTGGCCTCTCAACGTGCTGGGATTACAGGCGTGAGCCACTGCGCTGAGCCAGTCTGGTTTCTCTTTAATGGGAACTAATATTTTGAGTACTAATATAACCTAGTACTATAGATGCTCTGTGTTACTGGGTTGGTCACTGTTTTCAGGCCTTTTTTTTTGAGATGGAGTCTCGCTCTGTTGCCCAGGCTGGAGTGCAATGGTGCAATCTCGGCTCACTGCAAACTCTGCCTTCTGGTTTCAAGTGATTCTCCTGCCTCAGCCTCCCAAGTAGCTGAGATTACAGACATGCACCACCACACCCCGCTAATTTTTGTATTTTTAGTAGAGATGGGGTTTCACCATGTTAGCCAGGCTGGTCTCAAACTCCTGACCTAAAGTGACGCGCCTGCCTCAGCCTCCCAAAGTGCTGGGATTACAGGCATCAGGCCTATACTGATGAGGGGAATTTTTTATATATATATATATATAATACTTTATATATATATGTATATACTTAATACTATATATAAATATATGTGTATATATAGGTGAGTGTAAATATGTATATATATGGGTGCATGTATATATATGTGAGTTCATATAGGTGAGTATATACTCACCTATATATGTATGTACACCTATATATATGCAATACAATATATAGGTATGTATATTACATATATCTTCTAGTGTATATACTAGATATTGAGATGATATTGAGAGATATATAGGTATATATGTATGTGTGTGTGTGTATATATATATATACACACACCTCAATGCTTTATCCAAGTGATTCTTAATTAGGACTGAGTTTCCTCCCAAGGGGATGTTTAGCAATTTTTAGATACTCTATTAATCCCTTTATATATATATATCCTTTTAGTCCTATATATATATATATATATATATATGCCTTATATATATATAAAGATATATATGCCTTATATATATAAAGATATATATATGCCTTATATATATAAAGATAGATATATATATGCCTTATATATATAAAGATAGATATATATATGCCTTATATATATAAAGATATATATATGCCTTATATATATAAAGGTATGTATATGCCTTATATATATAAAGATATACATATATAAAGCTGATTTTATTAAGTACTAACTTACATGATCATAAGGTCTCAGAATAGGCTGTCTGCAAGCTGAGGAGCAACAAGAGCCAGTCTGAGTCCCAAAACTTGGAGTCCAATGTTCGAGGGCAGGAAGCATCCAGCACGGGAGAAAGATGTAGGCTGGGAGCCTGGGCCCGTCTCATCATTTCACATTTTTCTGCCTGCTTTATATTCACTGTTGGCTGATTAGATGGTGCCTAGCTGATTAACTCAAATGTTGATCTCCTTTGGCAACACCCTCACAGACACACCCAGGATCAATACTGCATTCTTCAATCCAATCAAGTTGACACTCAGTGTTAACCATCACAGATACATTTGAGGTTGTCATAACTGTGTGGAGGAGATGTTACTGGTGTCTAGGAGGCAGGGGCCAGGGTTGCCGCTGGACATCCTAAATGCACAGGACAACCTCCCATCACAAAATGTTAATCATGGTTGGTCTGATGTGTGCCTATAATCCTAGCTACTCGGGAAGCTGAAGTGGGAGGATTGCTTGAGCTCAGGAGGTCTAGGCTTCAGTGAACTATGTCCGTCGCACCCCTGCATTCCAGCCTGGGTGACAGAGGGGGACCCTGTCTCTGAAAAAAAAAATAGTCATGCCAAGATAGAGAACCCCTACTATCCCATAGTATTCACATATAATAGTCTCAGAGTAATAATATTGATGCTACAACCATTAGTGAGTGATGTTTACCAGAATGTCTCATTTATAATTATAATTACCAGGATGTCTAATTTATAATTATCACCAAAGCAGTTTAAAGATGTGTTTTCATATGCCAATCTGCCCATCCCCATCCCATAATGACTGTATCATGTCTACATTGTCAAATCATACTGCTATTACATACTATACACCCTCTCTCTTTTAACTCCATTTTGGTTCTACAAGTTGCTGTATATTTCATGCTGTATATTTCACTTGTCCTTATGTCAGTGTCTCTGTGGTCATCTTTGTTGTTCAAAGCTTGCTTTCTATTCTTTTGGAAGAAATCATAAGAGCACTGTTTCCTTAGTCCTTTGCTAGTGATCACAGTTTTTCTGTGCCCTTTGCCCTTGATGGTCTGTTTTGCTAGATATAAAATATCTTGTTCACAATCATTTTATCTGAAAATCTAAAGTATTTTATTCCATATTTATCTGGTAAAATGCATTGCTGCCAACAAATCTTATAATGACCTGATTTCATTTCTTTTATAAATTCCTTTAAAGTTTAACAATTTTACTAGATTACATCTTAACATTGGTTGTTTTGGGTTAATATCCTCAGGTGGATTTGTGCTCTTTTAATATGTAACCTCAAATCTTCCTAAAAAAAATTTTAGAACCATCCTCTGAAATTGTAGTTTTGAGTATTTGTTTGGCTTTTTTGCTTTTGGTTTTATTTCTCTTCTTTGGAACTGTCTGTCTGTTGGATCATCTTTGGCTATCTCCAATATTTGTCACTTTCTCCTGAGTCCTTTTGAATGTCTTTGTTTCCTTTTGAATTTAAAAAATATTTTAATATTTTATTCTATTAAGGCATTATTTGGTGTGTTATTCCTCTTGTGTTCCTTCTAGTTTGGTCCTCATTTCTAAAATGACTTTCTTCTTTTGTTTCTAACTCTTCTTGAGTTCTATTATCCCATGTAAGTTTTTCTAATTCTGATATATGTTGATCTTTTATGTCTTGTGTCATTTTCTTAATGTCTTTTAGCTCATTTCACGTATGTAACCATTTTCATTTATTTATTTTTTAATCATTTTGAGATGAAGGCTCACTCTGTTGCCCAGGCTGGAGTGCAGTGGCTTGATCTCGTCTCACTGTAGCCTCTGCCTCCCAGGTTCAAGTGATCCTCCCACTTCAGCCTCCTAAGTAGGTGGGATTACAAGCGTGTGTCACTGTGCCTGGCTAACTTTTGTATTTTTAGTAGAGACGGGGTTTCACCATGTTGGCCTGGCTGGTCTTGAACTCCTGACCTCAAGTGATCCATCTTCCTCGGCTCCCAAAGTGGTGGGATTGCAGACGTGAGCCACCGCACCTGGCCCCATTTTGATTTATTTTTGGGACATATGTTTTGGCATGTTTTTACTCTCTACAGGATACTATTCTGCTTATTATTCTCTTTTGTCTTATAGGAACATTGTAAGAAATTTGAACTTGATCATTCTCTGTTGCTTGTTTTTGTGAAAAATTTACTTTTTCTGAACTTTTAGAAAGAGTCATTGTTCTGGTAACTTTTCTAATGTTATAAAGCACCTTTGGTTATTCTCATACAATGTTAAACGTTTTTGGTGGCATGATTTAAAATATTTCTTGTCTCTATTCCTTTCTCCTAATTTGAGCTAGACCTTTCTTTCCTATGCTCAATTTTGATTTCATTTGTCCAGTGTGGAGGCCTTTCCTATGAGGAGCTCTGAAGCTTCAGCTTCAGGAGTTCCGATGGGTTAAGCCACTCCAGCCTCTTGAGACCTTCCTACTGTGGGCTTCGCTCTTTTAGAAATGAAGAGCATTAGAGTGAGGAAACCCCTGTTAGTTTCAGCTGCTGTTCTCCAATTGCCCCACAGTACCTTCCAGTGAATTCCTTGGGCTAAATTGGGGTTCTGTTCTCAGGTGTGTCGAGGACCTTGTTGCTCCCATCTGCCTTCTCCCACACAGAAGCTGAAACCATGTGGCGTTTGTGACCATTGATGGCTTGTCGTCACCACCCTTGGGTTTTGGGGGGTCTTCAGGGTATCTTGTGATTGAATCTCATTCTCCATACATTTTGTTTTGTGGTTTCATTTCTCTCTCTCCCTTTATGTGGGAAATTTGGGAAGATCGAAATACTGTTCCACTGTGTGCCCTGCCACCATCTGCTAGGTATTCTTGAAACATTCTATTACCTTAATTTTTATTCCAGCAATTTCTTCTAGTCTTTCTTCTTCTTCTCTTACCACCCCCTTTCAGGTTTCTTTCCAGGCTCTTCCTTCTATCAGTCTCCTAAATGTTGGGGTTCTCTGTAGCCCTTTTGTTTTTCTAACTCTGCAATTTCTCTGTGGTCTCTCTGGGAGTTTGGATATAATCCACAGATTTCATTGCCACCTAAATTCTGATAACTCCAAAAACCTGTATTTACAGGGATGACTTGTAAATACAGATCATTCTGCCTTCTGAGCCTCAGATATATATACATATATGTGTGCATGTGTATACATATATGTGTGTGTATATATGTATACACACACATATATATATACATATACACACAGATATAGATATATAATCTGTGTATATATATCTGTATACATGTGCATATATATACATATTTATGTATTGTATATATGTATCTGTATGTGTGTGTGTGTGTGTATATATATATATATCACAATTGCCTATGGGATTGTCTTATTTGGACTTCTTTTAGGCCCCTCAAACTCGACATATTCAGAACTGAATTAATCATCTCACCCCAAAATCTCCTTCTCGTTTTTCCCCTATGTCGGTAACAAGCACCATATGCATCCATTTACTGAAGCCATACATCGCTTGCTTTTTCTTTCTCATCCTAACCCAATTAATTCTTATCCTTACCTTCTAAGTAGTTTCCACATTTGTCACTTTGTCTCTGTTCCATCCTGGAATACCACAATATTTTCCCAGTTGACATCCTGGGTTCCAAAACTGCCTCTAGCAACATGCATTGGAGTTGCGATGGGTGATACGGAAGTGTTTCCTCCTGTTTCCCTGCCTTCTCCCACTTACTCTTGCCCTCTGGAACCCAGGACAAGACAGGTTGAAAGAAGTGCAACAAGCAGGTGGAGCTGGGGTCCTGTGGGATGGTGTCACCCACACGCCACATCTAGGCTGAGTTAGGCAAATCAGCCTAACTCAAAAAATCTCAGTCCGGATGTGGTGCCTCATGCCTGTCATCCCAGCACTTTGGGAGGCTGAGGTGAGAGGATCACTTGAAGCCAGAAGTTGAGACCAGCCTGGGCAATGGAGCAAGACACCATCTCTACAAAAATAAATAAACAAATATATATATATATATATATATATATATATATATATGAATGAATAAATAAAGAAATTAGCTGGACATGACCATGTGCACCTGTAGTCCTAGCAACTTGGGAGGCTGAAGCAGGAAGATTGCCAGAGCCTGGTAAGTTGAGGCTGCAGTGAGCTGTGATGTGTCACTGCACTCTAGCTTGGGTAACAGAGGAGACCCTCTCTCAAAAAAAGAAAAAAAAGGAAAAGAAAAGAAAGGAAAGGAAAAAAGAAAAACATTCTGTGCTCAGAAGCTGTGGAGGAGAAAATAACATAAATCATCTCTGTTATATAATGGCCTAGTTGCTTCTTATGACATAGAATTAAATCTGTTCAAGTCTTAAACTGATGACTAATAGAAATAAAGCAGTAGCAGTTTACTTGAGGAGCTGGTTGACATTTGGGAGACAAGAGCTTGAAGCAAGATAAGATAGTAGTATATTTACCATTACTGACTTGTATCTGATCACTTTCAGTGATTGGAATTTACCTTTTTTTCTGCTAGTAATCTCTGCCTTTAAATTTTTTCTTAAGGATAGTATTACAATGAGTTAATATCCATCACTAATTTATTAACCAGGTTTATGTGATTTGACTATCATTTGTCTCATGTGTTTCTTTCCAACTCCTTTTTATGGAGACTGGGTCTCACAATGTTGCCCGAGCTATTCTTAAACTCCTGGGCTCAAGCGATCCGATCCCCGCCTCAGCCTCCCAAATAGCTGGGATTACAGGCAAGCAGAACCGAAACTGACTGTTTCCTTCCAACTCTTGCACTTCCTCCATGCCTGCCCTTCCATGCACAACTTTCTTGTCTTTTGCTGTTTCTTCCTGTCCTTGTTTTCATCCCACCTGGCTGTCCCTTTTTTCTTGTCATCTCCAATCCCTTCCCAATCCCAGTTTTTATTCTCTCCTTCCCTGGTGTTCCGTTAAAGCCATCCTTATCGGCTTCTCTGTGGAAGTTGTATTTGTCACTTGACCACTGTCTGGTCGGTTTTCACTCTCATGTCTTCACTCCATTTCTGGGTGCATTTTCTTTAATTAATTAATTAATTATTTATTTTTGAGCTGGAGTCTCGTTCTGTCGCCCAGGCTGGAGTGCAGTGGCCCCATCTTGGCTCACTGCAACCTCCACCTCCCAGGTTCAAGCAATTCTCCTGCCTCAGCCTCCTGAGTAGCTCAGATTACAGGTATACACCACTAGGGCTGGCTAATTTTTACATTTTTGGTAATTACAGGGTCTCACCATATTGGCCAGACTGGTCTCGAACTACTGGCCTCAGGTGATCTGCCCGCCTTGGCCTCCCAAAATGCTGGGATTACAGGCGTGAGCCACTGTGCCCATCCTCTGGGTGCATTTTCTATGGTGGCTGCATTGTTCTGACTATGGTGGCTGCAGTACTTCCTCAATGGATACTCACATGAAGGCCTCATTATGTCAGACCCTCACTCTTTAGCATATTCTTTCTGCCCTCTCATGCTTGTGTGCCAGGTAAGGAAAATGGTCTTCAAAGTAGGGCTGCATTTGCAATTTTGCAAAGGAAGAAAAAATTATACTCATCCTCTTAAATGTGTGTAGAATTATATTCCATTAGAATTTCCTTATTGGACTTTCTTTTCAACAGTGCATTTCTAGCCTTTCTTAAGCCAGTTCTGGTCCCTCGGAGCTATACCAGAATTCACTGTTGAGCAGGAGACCTTCCCCCTTTCCTAAACTGGACTCTGGGGGCCAGGAATCTGTGACTGCTGGTACCGTGGGTGGAAACTAACTCTGTACACATAGCAATCCAACCTGGGCTGCCGGTTGTTGGAAGACAGCTGGGGTTTGGCGTGTAATGGGTGTTTGTGTGTTGGAGGAAAACAATCACAGTTTAGTCTCTGCCTTGAACACATCTGTCAGGTGGCAGGATTGGCTCTGTTGATCGCCTGGTGAGGAGTCTCTCCACAGCATGAGCTTGTTGTGCCAGGACCTCCTGCTGGGCACCTTGCTGCTCTTTGCTGCTCCAGCAAAGAATACCAGAGGGATTGACATTTCTTCTTAAACACGCAAGGACCTGAGCCAAGTGAAGGAAAAAAGACATCAACAAATTTCAAAGTGTCCTCTCTTGATGCACAAGGTCTGTTAGTTTTATAGGCAACATTTTCAGTTTTTCTTAATCAGTATTTCTTAATCAGGTAACACATCATGGCCATCCACAGTTACCACTCGCCCAGTCTGAGATCTCAGCAGTGATGGGATGTGGGCTACTGAGAAGTCAATGAATCCCCGTCAATTCCTGACAGATGAGAAGGGTGAGCCTACAAACCAAATGGAGATGTGGAGACTGCATTCCTGAAATAGGAGGGTGTGCTGAGCATGGAGAAGGTAACTTTAGAGATGGAAGTAAAGGACTTTGAGAAACTGTCCAGGCTTCCAGTAGAGAACAGCCTTCCCCCTCACATTGTGCCTCATACTGGTTCATTTCCAGCCTCCAGGGAGCAAACAAGCAAGGTCTATGATAGACAGTACAATGGAGTCCCCAGAATTCACATCCAGGTGGCCCAGCACTCACAGTAGTGAAAGAGAAGAAACTGTTCTGCTTAAGTCAGAGTGGACTTTTAATCCCACCTAGATCTTCATGTAGGCTCTCAACCTAGGCTGAGTACAGAGGCTCATACCTGTAATCCCAGCAAAAGTGAGGTTGAGGCAGGAGGATCACTTGATGCTAGGAGTTCAAGGCCAGGACCAGCCTGGGCAACATAGTGAGACCTCATCTCTACAAAATTAAAAAATAAAATATAGCTATGGATGGTGGTACACACCTATAGTCCTAGCTACTCAGGAGGTTGAGGAGGGAGGACCACTTGAGTCCAGGATGTTAAGGCTGCAGTGAGCCGTGATTATGCCACTGCACTCCAGCCTGGGTGACAGAGTGAGACCCTGTATCAAGGAAGGAAGGAAGGAAGGAAGGAAGGGAGGGAGGGAGGGAGGGAGGAAGGAAGGAAAAGGAGGAAAGAAATAAACAACTTTTCAGGGCTTTAAAGTCTTGCATTTCAAAGTGTATTAGTCTGTTTTCATGCTGCTGATGAAGACATACCTGAGACTGGGCAATTTACAAAAGAAAGAGGTTTAATTGGATTTACACTTCCACATGGCTGGGGAAGCCTCATGATGGTGGTGGAAGGTGAGGAGGAGCCAGTCACGTCTTATGCGGACGGCAGCAGGCAAAAAAAGAGAGCTTGTGCAGGGAAACTCCCGTTTTTAAAACCATCAGATCTCGTGAGACTTATTCACTATCATGAGAACAGCACGGGAATGACCTGCCCCCATGATTCAATCACCTCCCACCAGGTTTCTCCCATGGCACGTGGGAATTGTGGGAGTTAAAATTCAAGGTGAGATTTGGCTGGGGACACAGCCAAACCATATCACAAGGTCAATGAAATATAGTCCTAGTGACCCAAAAGTATTTCAAATCTGGCAATGGAAAACAAAAAAGTATCAGTCCCCTAGGACTGGTTTCTTCAGGCTAATATCTAAAATTCCAATCTGTCTTTTTCAATATTGAAAGAGATCTCAATGTTCATTATAAATGCGTATCAGAGAAAGCATTATCTGGAAGAAAACAGAGAAAACGACTTTTACTGTTGGACATCGGTTGGTGTGAGAGCACCTGTAAATATGTCTCAAAATAGGACCATGAGACAATGACAGCAATGTGAGGCCAGGACGGGGCAAAGTTAGTCTGAGGACATGAGAAGGCAGCAAAAACGGCACAGGCTAGGATATGAATCAAAAAGCCTTTTTGTATGGCTGGTCTTTTCTTTAATTGCCTCTTTGCCTGGTTTTCATGGCAAAGTGTGTCTGCGGGAAATACCTGAGCAGAGAACCAAGGCCTAATGATTCAGCTTGACAGCAATGCTGACTGGAGAAAACTGCAAATGCACACACGGCCTGTCTATCTATTTTAATCGTCTGTGCTAGACAGTTGCCTAACCATCCACATCTATTTGCCAGTTTGATCCATCTTAAGAGCACCTGCTACGGGCCGTGTCCCATTATCTGAGTGATGGCCAGAGGTCTAGGGTTAATGGATGGCTCTGAGCATTGTGGTCAGGTGCTGCTACAGGTGATTTGCACACATGGCAGTTTAAACTTTGCAGAGCTGATTCGTATGAACTCCCGGTCATCTTTCACCATCCATTTGCCCTCCATCCCTCACCAACTAAGCTTCTTGAAAGAATTGACTTCACATGGCTTCTCACTTCCTCACTTCACATAGACTGCTCAGCACCTTAGGGTTTGGCTTTAGCCCCCACCACATGGACTTGTTGCCATATTTAGCAGATGCTCCTCAGTTCTTATCAGATCTGACATGACAGTTCACTTCCTCACTTGATATCTTAGCTTTTTTGTTTCTCCTCATACATCTCTGAGCATTTTAGCTCCATGTCCTGTGTGGCCCCTTTATTTGCCCCATTGCGATTGGTATCCCTGTGTTAGCTTCAGCCCAGCGGTTTTTCTCTCATCGGATAATCTCTGTACCCATATGCCCATTCTCATGTGCTCAACCACATCCTAGATAATGATGAGTCCCACATCTGCCCAGCACAGAATACTCTCCTGAAATTCAGATTGTTTACCTAATTCCTGATAAACCTAATGACTCAGTCTCCATCTAGGCACTAGCTCCACTTCAGGTAAACTCAACTGATCCATGCTGATGGCATCATCTTTGGCTCTGTATTTACTCTAGCTTGATTCTATATCCCAGTCAACAAACTGCGAAAGCATCTGTGAATGCTTACTGCCATCCTTCTTACTCTCTCACAAAAACATATCCCCAAAAGCCATCAATTTTTACTTTATAATTATCTCTATAATTATTTCTTCAAGCCCTCACTGCCTCTTTCATCTTACGCTATCCTAGAACAGATACTCTCTGGTGGGGAATATTGTACCAGCCCCTGATTATTTTACCATTCTTTGATCGTTTTCCCATCACATTCATTTTTCACAAAGCAAATTGTGAAAAATGCCTTAAAATCCTTCACTGGCTTTCCAGGACCGGCAGAATAAACCCCAAGCTCTTTGACATGGTGTATATATATCTGACTCTGACCTGGCCTCTGCCTTCCCTCAAATTTCATCTTTTGTATTTTATACTCTAACAACAGTAAACACTGAACATAGACCATTGTTCACTTCCCTGCCTTTGCTCATGCCATTCCTCTATTGGGAAGGTCTCTTCCACCATTTTTATTTTTTATTTTTTTGATTTTAATTTTTTTTTTTATTTTTTTCTATGCATTTTGATTATTTTTTATGCATTTTTTTTTTTTTTTGAGACGAAGTGTTGCTCTGCCACCCAGGCTGGAGTGCAGTGACACGATCTCAGCTCAGTGCAACCTCCACCTCCCCAGTGCAAGTGATTCTTCTGCCTCAGCCTCCCAAGTAGCTGGGACTACAGGTGCATGCCACCGTGCCCGGCTAATTTTTCTATTTTTAGTAGAGACGGGGTTTCGCCATGTTGGCCAGGCTGGTCTCGAACTCCTGACTTTGTGATCTGCTCCCCTCAGCCTCTCAAAGTGCTGGGATTACAGGCTTGAGCCACCATGCCCAGCCTTTTCTATGCATCTTCTAAAAATGACTTCAAGTTCGACCTCCTTAGGAAGTCTTTGCAGTTCCATCCTCCCCACTCCCCAAAGCCACTCTGGTGGATTATGGGATCTCCTGTAATCCCATAACTTGCACATTTCTCCTTGCTTGAACTTACAATAACGCGTTGCAATGTTAATGCCTCTCTCTCCCACTAGGCTTCGAATTCCTCGAAGTCAAAGTCTGATCCCTTCGTCATTGTGTGTTCAAATCCAAGCACAATTCTTGACCAACTGAGTACTCAACTAGTGGTTGTTGAATGACTGACTGAGTCTGTGAAGAGCTCTGGGTCTTAGTTTCCTTTGGTAAATTAAAGTATAGGAAGGGGTAAAGAATGGGATCACTATAAAAGGAGTACACATCATTCGTAATTGTTACACCTAATTTTAAATGCAATTACTTTAAGAGAAACACTAATGGATGTGGAATTAAAAAGAAAAGAAGAGATTGCATGCAGTAGGGGATGAGAAATGAGCAGGAGAGGGGTCAGAAAATACACTGAGGAGGGCCTGGAATTTAAATGGGAGGTCGAGGAGCACAGCAAGAGGTCTGGCTAGTAAAAATGGGCTCTGGAGCCCCATCTAATTAGGGCCCTTTTTGATGTGTAACAAAAGAAACAGCAGTAACAAATATACTGGGGGAAAAAAGCTAACTCCTTTTCCCATTCCAGCAGGGCTGTTGCATCAGCTGATGAAGTACAGGGTTCTTATTTAGGGTGGCACTTGGGAGACAGAATCTCCATGAGGAGAAAGAGAAAAGTGGTAGGGAAGTACCTAGGAGGAGATTCACACGCTTGGATGGCAAGATGCCCTCTCCTTTTGATTGCTAGGAAGGGAGGAAGTTCACTTGGTTTAAGCCATGAGCCAGCCCACCTTGCTCTCTGGGGAGATGGTCAGTGCTCTGCTACCTAGGAATCAGCAGGGAGCTGCCACTCATCAAAAACACAAATTAGTTTCTCTCCCGACGCACCTGTGCAGCCCTTTTAGGGTCCAAGGACTCAGACGCAACCAGCGCCTTTGGCTTATTTGTCAAAGGAGGGTAAGTTTTCGAAAAGCAGAAGTCACTGGAGAGAAAAGGAGATTTCATCCCAGGCAAGAGGAGCAGGAATATTAGGAACCTGAAAGTGGAAAAGTGTAGGGTACAAGTTATCTGACCTGTAGAGTATAGTAAAATTGGGAGCTACAACTGAAAAGCTATATTAAGTGAAATGGTATATTTGAGTTCTAGAATTTTCCTTTTGTGCTATGTGAATACGTATATATGCATCTATTCTGCAGACTTGTCTGTGAATTTCCAGAGACCACAGTGGTAGGTAAATGGGTGGCTGGACAGGGAGCCAGCATGAGAATCACTGCTACAATCACACTGCAGTTGTCAGGAGAAGACACTGCAAATGTCACCACTAAACAATCGAGGCCACAAGTTGGGCCACCACTGCCCAGCACTGGCTTTCATGTGTGTCCGTGTGAAGAGACCACCAAACAGGCTTTGTGTGAGCAACATGGCTGTTTATTTCACCTGGGTGCAGGCGGGCTGAGTCCGAAAAGAGAGTCAGTGAAGGGAGATAAGAGTGGGGCCGTTTTATAGGATTTGGGTAGATAAAGGAAAATTACAGTCAAAGGGGGGTTGTTCTCTGGCGGGCAGAGTGGGGGTCACAAGGTGCTCAGTAGGGAAGCTTTTGAGCTGGGATGAGCTAGGAGAAGGAATTTCACAAGACAATGTCATCAGTTAAGGCAGAAACAGGCCATTTTCACTTCTTTCGTGGTGGAATGTCATGAGTTAAGGCAGGAACCGGCCATCTGGATGTGTACGTGCAGGTCACAGGGGATATGATGGCTTAGCTTGAGCTCAGAGGCCTGACATTCCTGTCTTCTTATATTAATAAGAAAAATAAAATGAAATAGTGGTAATGTGTTCAGACGGTGAAAATTTTTTGGCGTGGTATGGAGAGATAACGGGCGATGTTTCTCAGGGCTGCTTCGAGCAGGATTGGGGCGGCATGGGAACCTAAAGTGGGAGAGATTAAGCTGAAGGAAGATTTTGTGGTAAGGGATGATATTGTGGGGTTGTTAGAAGAAACATTTGTCATGTAGAATGATTGGTGATGGCCTGGATATGGTTTTATATGAATTGAAAAACTAAATGGAATAAGAGAAGGAGAAAAACAGGTATAAAAGGTCTAAGAATTGGGAGGACCTAGGACATCTGATTAGAGAGTGCCTAAGGAGATTCAGCATAGTCCTGCCAGCAAAGATTATTTATTTACTTCAAGAGTTTAGAGTGGCAGTTTGGGGATAGCACCAGGAGATATCAGCTGTGATGGCTTGGAGAAACGGTGTAAACCGCAGTGTAAACAAGAGCAGGGCATGTATGAGTAGTTGAGAATGCTGAATAGGAGTATGACTAGACAGAAGATAGTAGGGATGACAAGTTTTTTTGGGGCACAGACTAAGTTGGTCTGGTGTCTGGAATGAGACTGGGGCCTAATAAAAAGGAGCGTCTATACAGGAGCTCAAATGGGCTGTACCCTGTAGCATTCCGAGGACAGTCCTGAATTCTGAGAAGGGAAAGTGGTAAAAGTATTGTCCAGTCCTTTTTAAGTTGGTGGTTGAGCTTGGTGAGGTGTGTTTTTAAAAGACCATTTGTCTGTTCTACTTTTCCTGAAGATGGAGGACCGTGAGGGATATAAAGGTTTCACTGAATACTAAGAGCCTGGAAAACTGCTTGGCTGATTTGACTAATAAAGGCTGGTCTGTTATCAGACTGTATAGAGGTGGGAAGGCTAAACTGAGGAATGATGTCTGACAGAAGGGAAGAAATGACTGCGGTGGCCTTCTCAGACTCTATAGGAAAGGACTCTACTTATCCAGTGAAAGTGTCTAACTAGACTAAGAGGTATTTTAGTTGTCTGACTCGGGGCATGTTGAGTAAAGCTAATTTGCCAGTCCTGGGTGGGGGCAAATCCTCAAACTTGATGTGTAGGGAAGGGAGGGGGCCTGAATAATCCCTGAGGAGTAGTAGAATATCAGATGGAACACCGAGAAGTTATTTCCTTGAGGATAGATTTCCACGATGGAAAGGAAATGAGAGGTTCTAAGAGGCGGGCTAGTGGCTTGTACTATAGCATAGCCTGCCTTTGCTGGTGTGTGGCGATTAGGCCTGGTGGAACTGCCATCAATAAATCAAGCATGATCAGGGTGAGGAACAGGAAAGAAGGAGATATGGGGAAATGGGATGAATCTCAGGTGGATCAGAGAAATACAGTCATGGAGGTCAGGTGTGGTATCAGGAATAATGTGGGAGGCCGGATTGAAGTACGGGCCAGGAACAATGGTAATTGTGGGACTTAACAAAGAGTGAGTACAGCTGAAGGAGCTGGGGAGCAGAAAGTGTATGCGTTGGGTATGAGGAAGAAAATAGATTTTGGAAGTTATGAGAAATGTAGAGAGTGAATTGAGCATAGTTTGTGATTTTTACGGCCTCTGAAAGTATTAAAGCAGCGGCAGCTGCTGCACGCAGACATGAGGGCTAGGCTAAAACAGTAAGGTCATGTTGTTTGGACAGAAAGGCTACAGGGTGCAGTCCTGGCTCTTGTGTAAGAATTCTGACCACACTAACCATGCCTAGGAAGGAAAGGAGTTGTTGTTTTGTAAGGGATTGAGGTTTGGGAGATTAATCAGACACGCTCAGCAGGGAGAGCACGTGTGTTTTTATGAGAATTATGCCGAGATAGGTAACAGATGAGGATGAAATTTGGGCTTGACTGAAGTAATGGGGGCTGTCTGTGAAGCCTTGCAGCAGTACAGCCCAGGTAATTTGCTGAGCCTAATGGGCATCAGGGTCAGTCTAAGTGAAAGAGAAGAGAGGCTGGGATGAAGGGTGCAAAGGAATAGTAAAGAAAGCATGTTTAAGATCCAGAACAGAATAATGGGTTGTAGAGGGAGGTATTGAGGATAGGAGAGTATATGGGTTTGGCACCATGGGGTGGATAAGCAAAACAATTTGGTTGATAAGGTGCAGATTCTGAACTCACCTGTAAGCCTTGTCTGGTTTTAGGACAGGTAAAATGGGGGAATGGTAAGAAGAGTTTATAGGCTTTAAAAGGCCATGCTGTAGCAGGTGAGTGATAACAGGCTTTAATCCTTTCAAAGCATGCTGTGGGATGGGATATTGGCACTGAGTGGGGTAAGAGTGATTAGGTTCTAATGGGATGGTAAGGGGTGCATGATTGGTCGCTAAGGAGGGAGTAGAGGTGTCTTATACTTGTGGGTTAAGGTGGGGAGATACAAGGGGAGGATGTGAAGGAGGCTTTGAACTGGGGGAAAAGGTGGCAATGAGGTGTGGCTGTAGCCCAGGAATAGTCAGGCAAGCAGATAATTTAGTTAAAGTGTCTCGGCCTAATAAGGGAACTGGGCAGGTGGGGATAACTAAAAAGGAGTGCTTAAAAGAGTATTGTTTAAGTTGGCACCAGAGTTGGGGAGTTTTAAGAGGTTTAGAAGCCTGGCTGTCAATACCCACAACAGTTATGGAAGCAAGGGAAACAGGCCCTTGAAAAGAAGGTAATGTGGAGTGGGTAGCCTCCATATTGATTAAGAAGGGGACGAAGTTACCCTCCACTGTGAGAGTTACCTAGAGCATCTGTGATGGTCCTGTAGGCTTCTGAGGCAATCGGGCAGTGTCAGTCTTCAGCTGCTAAGCCGAGAAGATCTGGGAAGGAGTCAGAGAGCCTTGGGCCAGAGTTCCAGGGGCTCTGGAAGTGGCTGCCAGGTGAGTTGAAAAGTCCAATTTTCACTGAGGTCTCACACAGATGGGACACGGCTTAGGAGGAATCCTGGCTGTGAACGTTCCTTGGCCCAGTGGCCAGATTTCCAGCACTTGTAGCAAGCTCCTGGGGGAGGAGGGTCTGGAGGAATCCCTGGCAGCTGCGGTTCAGGCATTTGGAAGTTCTTGTGTGCTGGAGATGTGGCTGGGGTTTGTCTCACAGTGGAGGCAAAGAATTGCAACTTTTTTCTATTATTGTACACCTTGAAGGTGAGGTTAATTAAATCCTGTTGTGGGGCTTGAGGGCCGGAATGTAATTTTTGGAGTTTTATTTAATGTCGGGAGCAGATTGGGTAATAAAATGTATATTGAGAATAAGACGGCCTTTTGACCTTTTAGGGTCTAGGGCTATAAAGCGTCTCAGGGTTGCTGCCGAACGAGCCACAAACTGGGCTGGGTTTTTCATATTTTATGAAACAGCCTAAACGCTCACTGATTTGGGAGATGTCTGATAAAGAAAAATGAGCATTAACCTTGACTATGCCTTTAGCTTCAGCCACCTTTTTAAAAGGAAATTGCTGGGCAGGTAGGGGAGGGCTACTCACGGAATGAAACTGTAAACCGGACCTGGTGTGAGGAGGGGAGGTGATAGAAAGATTATAGGGTGGAGGAGCAGAGGCTGAGGAAGAATTGGGACCTAGCTCGGCCTGGCGAGGAGCAGCCTGGGGAGGAGGGGAGAGGTCAGATGGGTCTGTAGAAAAGGAAGATTAGAAAGACTCAGCGACACTTGGGGTTGGGACAGGTGGGAGGGAAAGAAGATTTGGGACGAGTTGCACTGGGCACAGACTAGGGAGGGACTCATGTGTAGAAGAGTGCCTGGACGTCAGGCACCTCAGACCATTTTCCTATTTTTCGACAAAAATTATTTAGGTCTTGTAGGATGGAGAAATCGAAAGTGCCGTTTTCTGGTCATTTAGAACCACTGTTGAGTTTGTATTGGGGTGAAGCGGCATTGCAGAAGAAAATAAGGCATTTAGGTTTTAGGTCAGGTGAGAGTTGAAGAGGTTTTATGTTTTTAAGAACACAGGCTAAGGGAGAAGGAGGAATGGAGGGTGGAATATTGCCCATAGTGAAGGAGGCAAGTTTAAAGAAAAGGGAGAGTAGAGACACAGAGGGAAGCGGTGTAAAAGGAACAGTGTAAAAGTGTTCCTGTTTCTCCACATCCTCTCTTGTTGTTTCCTGACTTTTTAATGATCGCCATTCTAACTGGTGTGAGATGGTATCTCATTGTGGTTTTGATTTGCATGTCGCTGATGGCCAGTGATGATGAGCATTTTTTCATGTGTTTTTTTGGCTGCATAAATGTCTTCTTTTGAGAAGTGTCTGTTCATATCCTTCGCCCACTTTCTGATGGGGTTGTTTGTTTTTTTCTTGTTAATTTGTTTGAGTTCATAATTTTCACTTCTTTTGTGGTGGAATGTCATCAGTTAAGGCAGGAACCAGCCATCTGGATGTGTATGTGCAGGTCACAGGGGATATGATGGCTTAGCTTGGGCTCAGAGACCTGACACTGGCCGTGAGACCTCCTCTGTACTTTTGCCACTGTGGTCCCTGGAAACTCAATGCAACTGCTGCTACTGAGGTTGCCCACAACCACCAAAGCTTCCCTGTAGATTTCCTCTTTTCATCATGAACTTCTAAGTCATTCTTGACTTGGTACAACTGATGGGCCAAACCTCAGTTAGGTGCCCAAGCTGTCTTCAAGGGAGCCTGGCAAACAAGCATTTGGGAAGTGACGGTCTCTCAGCAAAGCTCATCAGGTGGAGATTTTTCCAAACATAGAAGGCACAAGACAGTTACCATAAAAATAAAATAAAAAATTTTAAAAACGGCAAATTCCTACATATGGTCATTTAAGTCAGACTGTTAAAGTTGTAATCACTCATTCCTTCACTAACAGTAATGTTAGAAATTGAAGTAATGCACTGTATCAATCACGTGATAACTCAGTAATATTATAAGCTCTTTGTGTTTTTTACAGTAAAGGTAGTTTTCAACCTTTGAATAAATTTGTTTCACAAATTCTACTTAAACATTGGTTTGAGACTCATTTTATTGTCCAAAGGAATGAAATATTTCACATGTAGTTTGTTTTCTTGGCCATGACACTTCATTTAACTCCAGATGTTATCTGAAGTATAGGAGAAAAAGGAAGGGATATTTACATATGTGTTAATTGCTTTTCAAACACAGTTTTCTCTCTCTCCCCTCTTTTGCAATTGCTTCTTAATTCTTTTTTATGCAGTATAGCTGGCGTGTATAGTCACTGGGTCTTTTGCATCTTCCAAACTATTTGTCTGCTGTCATTATACGTGACAGACAGCTTGAATGGATGGTCCATTTGTAGGTCATGCTCTCTTTCTTTGAGGACTTGGGGGCAGAACTCCAACTGGTTCTCACATTATGCAGAGTCTGAGACCAGTCTGGATCTTTTTCTCTTGATATTTTTACTTGCAGGTTCAATGATTCTTTATCTTTGAAGTTCAGTTATATTAACTGATACATTATCTAATGTCTGCTGCTTCAACTTCTCAATCCTCAAATTAACTTCCCTGTTTTCTTCTCCTCTCCAAGAAGAAGAGTGAAGCCCAGCCTGGGACCAGTGCTCCCACCCTATCACTTGTGCCTGCTCTTGGGCTGCACTTTTCCATCCTCCTCTCTCCTACCTGACTTGTCTTGCCTTCTTGTGGGCATCTTTTCTCTGAATAATCATGCCTGCATCCTCTATCTCATTAAAAACAATAGATTTTTGTCTGCCCCTGCTAAACCTGAAAGCTACTACCTTTCCCCACTTGGCATCGCCAACTTTGCACACCTCCAATCTTGCTTTTCCCCTTTTTCCCCTATAGAATTGAAAGTTTATTCACTGAACTGGAGGTTCCTTCAAGCTCAGGTTCCCCATGTATTCCAGCTTCTAACACAATGCCTGGAATACTTTTGTGTGTGTGTGTGTGTGTGTGTGTGTGTGTGTGTGTGTGTGTGTGTGTGTATCTTCAAAAGATTTATTTAAATTCAGACCTACCCCAGAATTCTCTGTGGCCATCCACTTCAATGAGCTTGAAATGAGCTAAAGAATAAAAAACAGATGTATGGGGAGGGAGACGAAGGGCCTGTTTTGCTACAAAAGCATTCTTCAGAGACTAAATTTATGAAGTCTGTTGGAGTTTATGGAAGAGAGCTCAAAGAGGAACTAGTTATTAATAAATGAAGACTCCCAGCACCATCGCACCTTATCTTTGTTTTCTTTTCTATTTTTCCTTAAAGGCAAATAAATCCCCAGAGCTTCCATTGTCACCTCTGTCTGGCCCCATGACTCCTGACCCTGGGATTGCAGCTGCACTACACACCTTCTCCTCTACTTGTATGACATCTTCACCTGGGGTTCTTAAATCTCAGTATATTGAAATCCCAACCTCAAACTCCCACCTAAACAGTTTCTATTTTCCTCTTGAGGCCTCAATTTTCCCGGCTGATTTCATTGGCTTCTTGATTGCCCAAGCTCAAGACCTAACTGCCCTCTGACTTCTTCCAACTTGTCCCTCCATGCAATCCCATGCCAGGTTATTTTATCCTACTTTTGTAATATCCATGGATTCCTCCTTTCTATTCCCACATGCATTGTGTTGCTTTAGCTCCTTTTTTTTCTTGGCTCACATATTAAAACAGGCTTCGACTGCACCTCTTGTCTATTCATCTTCCCAGCCATTGTATGCACACTGCTGCCAGAATTAATATTCTGCTCAAACCCATTCGGTCCTCTCAATTGCCACCAAGTATAGAAGAAGGAAAAAGAAAACAAAAACATCAACAAAATAAACACTTCCTTCTGTGTCCAAAGGGATTCTGCAATATGATCTCATCTTAAAGCAAACTGTATTCAGTATTCCTGCCCTTCCCCTGGGCACAGTGTCTGTGCTGGGAATGCACCTTATAGAATGTTCATTTCTGATAAAACATAACTCAGTGCTTAATACAGACATCACCCCTTTAGCGAAACCTTTCATGCTCCCCACACCTGGTTATGACACCTTTTGCTATAAGCTGCTTTAGACCATTGTCAGAACTCTTCTTGGGACATTTCTCTTCAGAGAGTATTGTGGTAACTAATGAACCTGTGATATCTCCCATAGGCTGCTAGCATGTTAACACCACATCTGATGTATACCTGTGTCTGTCATGGTACTAATCCTAGAGATTCACACCAGGGGTCTACTTTTTTTAGATTGTATCCTTCCATTATATTTAAAAAACATGTTCTAGCAAATATCACTGTCGTGGGTTGAATGTGGTGAAATCCTGAACCCCATTACTTGTGACCATGACCTTCATTGGAAACAGGGTTTTTGCAAATACATTCAAGTTAAGAAGTCATGCTGGATGAGGGCAGGTTATAAATCCAATGACTATTGTCCTCATCATGAGGAGGAGATTTGGAGGCCCAGAGACACGCAAGGGAAGAGGCCTTATGAAGATGGAGGCAGGGATTGGAGTGATGCAGCTGCAATGCAAGCCAAGGACCACCATGAATTGCTGGCAAACACTAGAAGCTAGGAAGAGGAGAGGAAGTGTTCTTCTCTGGGGCCTTCTGAGGGTGTGTAGCCCAGCTGACACCTTTGGGTTTGAACTTCTAGCCCCTTCTGTTCTTCCCTGGGGAACCTTCTGTTCTTCTCTGAGGCCTTCTGAGGGTGTGTAGAACTTTCTGCTCTTCCCTGGGGAACCTTCTGTTCTTCCCTGGGGCCTTCTGAGGGTGTGTAGCCCAGCTGACACCTTTGGGTTTGAACTTCTAGCCCCTTGAATTGTGAGAATAAATTTCTGCTGTTTTAAGCCATCCAGTTTATGGCAATTTGTTGTGGCAGCCCTAGGAAATTAATATAACCACCTCTATGGAAATTAATATAACCACATACATATGTGTGTGTGTGTATAATTTACATATGTGTGTGTATATAATCATATATATGTGTATGTGTATAATTTTATGTATAAATTATATGCTTGAGATACTATACTAATATATACATTATAAAGCACATAAAAACACAGAGGTTTTTAAAGTACAAGATAAAAATAAATAAATTATGATTTTTTTGTGTTCGATGGGCATCACTGAGTACTCTGAGTGTATTCAAGGACAGCAGCTTAGTAGATGCCTAATAAATGTCTGTTGCATTTAATGAGCCTGTGAAAACTAGATATAACTATTTGGACCTTTCAGATCAAACTTCCTTTAGATTTTGCTTTCTAATTTTATGGCATTATAATCTGAAAATATAATCTGTATGATATTGATTTTGTAGAATTTTTTAAATTTTCGTTTTTGCCTAACTCATGTCAATTACTATGACTACTGACATGTGTTTGAAAGGAATGTGTATTTTCTGATATGTAAGTACCTGTCTATGTCTACATCTGTATCTGTATCTGTACCTCTATCTGCCTATCTGTATTTATAAGTTGTGTTGTTAAGTCTTTCTTGTGTGTGTGTGCATCATCTATCTAATCTATTTTGGAGCAGGGGCCATTAAAATCTTCAACTCCAAGCAGATGAATCTATATTAAGTTTTCCTTTATGTATTTAAGGCTATATTGTTGTATGCAATTACATTCCAGATCAGTTTGGGGCCTCACTGAATTTTTTTTTTTTTTTTTTTTTTTTTTTTTTTTTTTTTGAGATGGAGTCTCGCTCTGTCACCCAGGCTGGAGTGCAGTGGCATGATCTTGGCTCACTGCAACCTCCGCCTCCTGGGTTCAAGTGATACTCCTACCTCAGCCTCCTGAGTAGCTGGGACTACAGGTGCCCACCAGCACACCTGGTTAATTTTTGTATTTTTAGTAGAGATGGGGTTTCACCATGTTGGTCAGGCTGGCCTCGAACTCCTGACCTCGTGATTCTCCTGTCTCGACCTCCCAAAGTGCTGGGATTACAGGCATGAGCTACCACGCCTGGCCAAATTATCCTTCTTATAGTAAATGATGCATCTCTTTGATCCTTAATTTTTTGTCTTAAATTTTATTTTGACTAGTGATAAAATAGTTACAATATGTTATTTTAACTTGTATTTATCTGACATTCCCATATTTTAAATCTTAGATATCCTTTTGTGGCCGGAATTGGTGGGTTCTTGGTCTCACTGACTACAAGAATGAAGCTGCGGACCCTCACAGTGAGTGTTACAGCTCTTAAGGTGGCGCGTCTGGAGTTGTTCGTTCCTTCTGGTGTTGGGATGTGTTTGGAGTTTCTTCCTTCTCGTGGGTTCGTGGTCTCGCTGGCTCAGGAGTGAAGCTGCAGACCTTTGTGGTGAGTGTTACAGCTCTTAAGGTGGCGCGTCTGGAGTTGTTCGTTCCTCCTGCTGGGCTCGTGGTCTCCCTAGCTTCGGGACTGAAGCTGCAGACCTTGGCGGTGAGTGTTACAGCTCATAAAAGCAGTGTGGACCCAAAGAGTGAGCAGTAGCAAGATTTATTGCAAAGAGCGAAAGAACAAAGCTTCCACAGTGTGCAAGGGGACCTGAGCGGGTTGCCACTGCTGGCTCGGGCAGCCTGCTTTTATTCTCTTATTTGGCCCCACCTACGTCCTGCTGATTAGTAGAGCTGAATGGTCTGTTTTGACAGGGCGCTGATTGGTGCGTTTACAATCTCTGAGCTAGACACAAAGGTTCTCCAAGGCCCTACCAGAGTAGCTAGATACAGAGTGTGGATTGGTGCATTCACAAACCCTGAGCTAGACACAGGGTGCTGATTGGTGTGTTTACAAACCTTGAGCTAGATACAGAGTGACGATTGGTGTATTTACAATCCCTGAGCTAGACACAGAAGTTCTCCATGTCCCACCAGAGTAGCTAGATAGAGTGTCAATTGGTGCATTCACAAACCCTGAGCTAGACACAGGGTGCTGATTGGTGTGTTTACAAACCTGGAGCTAGATAGAGTGCCGACTGGTGTATTTACAATCCTTGAGCTAGACGTAAAGGTTCTCCAGATCCCCACCAGACTCAGGAGCCCAGCTGGCTTCACCCAGTGGATCCCAAACCAGGGCTGCAGGTGGAGCTGCCTACCAGTCCTGTGCCGTGCGTCTGCACTCCTCAGCCCTTGGGTGGTCGATGGGACTGAGTGCTGTGGAGCAGGGGGCGGCGCTCGTCAGGGAGGCTGGGGCCGCACAGGAGCCCATGGAGGGGATGGGAGGCTCAGGCATGGCGGGCTGCAGGTCCCGAGCCCTGCCCCGCGGGAAGGCAGCTAAGGCCCGGCGAGAAATCGAGCACAGCGCCAGTGGGCTGGCACTGCTAGGGGACCCAGTACACCCTTCGCAGCCGCTGGCCCGGGTGCTAAGCCCCTCGTTGCCCGGAGCCGGCAGTGCCGGCTGGCTGCTCCGAGTGCGGGGCCCGCCAAGCCCACGCCCACCCGGAACTCCAGCTGGCCCGCAAGCGCCACACGCAGCCCTGGTTCCCGCTCGCGCCTCTCCCTCCACACCTCCCTGCAAGCTGAGGGAGCCGGCTCCGGCCTTGGCCAGCCCAGAAAGGGGCTCCCACAGTGCAGCGGTGGGCTGAAGGGCTCCTCAAGTGCCGCCAAAGTGGGAGCCCAGGCAGAGGAGGCGCCGACAGCGAGCGAGGGCTGTGAGGACTGCCAGCAGGCTGTCACCTCTCACTTTTATTGTAAATATGTCTCACAGACTATATTGTTGGCTTATATTATTTTGTTTGTATTGTTTTTAATCCAGTCTAAGATGCTTTATTCTTTGATCTTCATTTACACCACTTACACTCATTGTGAATACTTCTTCCTGTCATTTTTTTATTTACTGTATTTATTTTTTAAAAATATTCTCATTTCTACTTTCCCTCCATTAAATTATATATATTTTTTCTTCTCCCTCTGGGACGTCTGTATTATACAGATGTTTACATTTGTCTACTTCTTGCATACGTTAAATTTTTCCTCCCTCTCTAGGACTCATATTAAATAGGCTTTTTTCACTTTGTCCTTTTCTCTATATCTCTTAAATTTTCTACTTTTTATCTCTTATTCATGTCTTCTTGAAGAGTTTCTGGACCTAATATTACAATTTAGTAATTGTTTTTCACTCTACCCGTTTTGCAAATTCACCACCTTTTAAAGTCTTTACATAGCTATAAAATTTTTCATGTCCGTTTCCACCAAATGCTGCTTAATTATAATTGCTGACCTCAGCTCTATGTTTGCGATATTCTCCCTTATGGAAAATCCAATGGAAAATTGTCATTACGCTTATTTTAAATTATTGTTCTCTGTGCTTGTTAATTCTGCTGACTTTAGCATAGGTTTTCCATATGCGATCTAAATTCTGTGCCGCTTGTGTTTGCCAGATACCTCCTTATTTTCCCTGGGAGCTCATATCCTTTTGGATCTATTAACCCATATTGGCTGGTGCTGTGTACACAGTGGGAGGGACAAATGCCTCAGCCCTAGCTTCTACCCCCTGGTTGGTTAGGAAAAGGAGCATATGCTCAGACTGGAGAGCCTCTGATGGCACAGTCCGAGTTACTCCACGCCCATCCCATACCAGGAAGCGACTTTGCCTCTTAAGAATTCCCCTCCCTGAGCACCTCTGTTCCAGAAATCACTTATTTTGGAAAGCCTTCAAATTCTCAGTTATATTTATCTAGCCAAGAGGGGAATTGGGGTGAGAGGGGGGCAGAGGGAATGTATAGAGGGCTGGCCAGTTTATCGCCCCTGTTTTTATACTCTTTCCTCCCAAAGCGTGTTTCAGAGATTCTCTGATGTTACCATTCCTCTCCCTGACAATGAGCTGGAACTGTAGTTTTTCCACTCCGTAGTGGCAGCAGATAAAATAATGGAGAAGAGGCCGGGGGCAGTGGCTCAAGCCTGTAATCCAAAACTTTGGGAGGCCGAGGCAGGTGGATCACCTAAGGCCAGGAGTTCAAGACCAGCCTGGCCAACATGGTGAAACCCCGTCTCCACTAAAAATACAAAAAGTAGCCGGGTGTGATGGCGGGCGCCTGTAATCCCAGCTACTCGGCAGGCTGTGGCAGGAGAATTGCTTGAACCCGGGAGGCGGAGGTTGCAGTGAGCGAGATCGTGCCCCGCTGCACTCCAGCCTGGGCGACAGAGCGAGACTCCGTCTGAAAAAAAAAAAAAAAAGGAGAGAAAAGGATACCACTAACATATGCTCCCCACCTGGCACCCATTCTCCCTCCTCTCCTGACTCCTCAGTGCCACTTCCGCCACATGCACCGCAACAAAGACGGGGCAACTTCTCTCTCCGCGGGGATTTCCTCTGCTTCTTTGTTAGGTTCTAGGATCTATCAGCCTCCCCTCTCCTGTGGCATCTACCTCTTTGGGCACGTGGGAAGGAGCCAGCAGCCTTTATTAGCTCTTGCCTTTAATATTTGTATGATTGAAAGATGCCAATATCCTGGACATCCCCCCAGAAAAATCAACTCTGTCACAATACATGCATCTTCCACAGTTGCTATTCAATAGTTGAGTAAAGGATCTCACAAATAAGCTTGGGTTGCTTAAAACTTCAATAAAACCATCTGAAGAGAATCTATATATAAAGGGGTCATTAAAACAGGGGTTAGATCTCACCGCAAGGTGACATTAAGGCAGATAGCCAGGTGAAGCATTTGAAAAATCAGAAAAATCCTCAAGTGGAAACTAAACATTAACAAAGTATCGCAGCCTGGCGCGGTGGCTCACGCCTGTAATCCCAGCACTTTGGGAGGCCGAGACGGGTGGATCACAAGGTCAGGAGATCGAGACCATCCTGGCTAACACGGTGAAAACCCGTCTCTACTAAAAATACAAAAAAAAATTAACCGGGTGTGGTGGCGGGCGCCTGTAGTCCCAGCTACTCTGGAGATTGAGGCAGGAGAATGGCGTGAACCCGGGAGGCAGAGCTTGCAGTGAGCCGAGATTGCGCCACTGTGGTACAGCCTGGGTGACAGAGCGAGACTCCGTCTCAAAACAAAAACAAAGTATTGCTAGTGAGCTTTAATATCTCCAACAAACAGGCAAGCCCGCCTCACATCATCTGTAGCAGGGAAAACACAGCAAAGGCAAATGTTCTGGGAGCCCAGTTTCAAGGAAGAATGAAGTACAGTGA
This sequence comes from Symphalangus syndactylus, assembly GCF_028878055.3. Classification (NCBI taxonomy): domain Eukaryota; kingdom Metazoa; phylum Chordata; class Mammalia; order Primates; family Hylobatidae; genus Symphalangus; species Symphalangus syndactylus. Next base: position 58,302,237 of record NC_072445.2, read on the forward strand.
AGACAGGCCTCAGTGAAGCTCGTACATGTGTGTGGGTGCCAGAGCCAAAGAGAGAAAACATATATCTTTCCTCAATCCCCTTTTCGAAAAATGAAACTGCTGCATTAGCAAGGTCATTTGAAAAAGATTATTTATTCTATTTTTTTTTTTTTTTTTGAGACCTAATCTCACTGTGTTGCCCAGGCTGTAGTGCAGTGGTGCGGTCTCAGCTCACTGCAACCTCCGCCACCTGGGTTCAAGTGATTTTCCTGCCTCAGCCTCCTGAGTAGTTGGGATTGCAGGAGTTTGCCACCACGCCCAGCTAATTTTTGTATTTTTAGTAGAGACGGGGTTACACTGTGTTGGCCAGGCTGGTCTCAAACTCCTGACCTCAAGTGATCTGCCCGCCTTGGCCTCCCAAAGTGCTGGCATTACAGGCCAGAGCCACCACGCCTGGCCTGTTACCTATTCTTTTAAGAAGGTTGTCCCAAATAGTTTTCTTTGAGAGTTACTCTGCTTATTTAAGGCTGGTTTGTTTGTTTTTACCTTCTTCTCCTTGAACTGTGAAACCAAAAGACGAGTGGAATGGAGAAAACCAACGCAAGGTAACTCAGCCAACACTGACAGCTGTCGGTCACTGGAGTTCTTGAAAGAGGAAGCACTTGTTTTCCATTGCAGCCAAAAAGAAAGTAATATAAGCAAGCTTGATGGCAAGGTTCTGCTACCTTACTAAAAACGGAAATGTTGCCTGGGCGTGGTGGCTCAGGCCTGTAATCCCGGCACTTTGGGAGGCTGAGTTGGGCAGATTGCCTGAGGTCAGGAGTTCCAGACCAGCCTGGGCAACATGGTGAAACCCTGTATCTACTAAAAATACAAAAAATTAGCCTGGCATGGTGGCGGGTGCCTGTAATCACAGCTACTCGGGAGGCTGAGGCAAGAGAATCGCTTGAGCCCAGGAGGCAGAGGTTGCAGTGAGCCGAGATGCACCACTGCACTCCAGCCTGGGTGACAGAGTAAGACTCTGTCTCAAAAAAAAAAAAGGGAAATGTTTTTTCTTTGCTTTATTTCAAGATTGTCTTAAGAATAGTGAGGTCATTTGAAAAGAAAATGAACAAAAAAGTCTTTAATTGTTTGAAAATAAAATAATTTAGAAATGTTTATTTAGTTACTGATATTAAGGATAGTAAGGGAATTCATCAACAATCAGTTGCCCTGAAAATAAATATGCTTCTCACATATCCAGAAAAGAACAAATACTCTCAGTTTTCATTTTGGTAAAACTAGAGTACCATTTGGATAAATAAAAAATTGTTCTAAGAAAAATACAGTGAGGTGCTAAGTGCTTCCCCTGAGTATAATTTTTATGCACATTCATTCACATTGTGTTTATTAAGCAGGCACAGGTGATTTATATGCATACTTAAGGGTTTTCTAATCTATATTGGGTAAAAACTCTAAACAAATGTATCTTTTTTTACAATATTTTATTTGTATAGTATATTTGATATTATAACATAACAGAGAATTTTACACATACAGAAAAATTAAAAGAATTTTAGAGCAAACACTGAATATACACCAAGATTCTACCATTACCATTTTGCTATACTCATTTTATCACCGAGGTATCCACCCCCCAACCATGTAGAAATTACCATCCTTGCAGAAGCCCTCTCATGCCTTTCTCCACCAATCCCCACCTCTTCCTCCCAAAGGCAAAGACTCTAGATTGTCATCCACCTTAGATTTAAAACTCAAATTTAAATGCCACTAATGACTTCCCAAATGCTTATATCATTTTGAAATAGTTGGAAATTTACATAATCCTTTTAATTTGTAAAGTAATCTATCTAATGGGTGTTGTCCTTTCTGGTCAAACAAATCGGAGCCCACAGTTCAGGAAGAATCATCAGTCCTTAAGTACAGCATCACTTTGGGTGACAGTTGATCTGTGGGACTCAGTTCTTCATTTGTAAAATGGAGATACCTATACTGGCCTCAGACTCACCTCCGGCATGTTGTAGGTAAGAAAAAGAAGGAGTTAAACCTTCTACGAAAATGCAAAATGTTTTCCTTAGATGTAGTGATTAGGCAAATTGAATTATTAATGGTACATTGCAGGTACAGCCTTGGCAATCACACGTTTTGCTAAATAAACATTGTGAGCTTTATTTCCTGGAAAATTTGGTAGAATTACGTAATTGGCTCAGTGTGCTATAGTTCCACTTTTCTCATTAAGGACATTTAAATACTTGCTCTAACAAAGCGTGTAAGAACACTCTTTGCAATAGTGGTATGTAATCATAATATGCTTATTTTCTGTCCACTCTAATAATTCAAATACATTTTATTTATTTCATCTTTGTTATTAAATAAGCATTTAAGTATAAAATAAAAGAACATTGAGGCCTTTTCTCTACATACTAATGGTAGATCATTTTTAAATTGTTGCCTAAATCACTGCAAAAAAAAAAAAAAAATTGACACCTGATCATTGTGAACCAAAGAAATTTCTAGCTAAATTACTCCAGGTCTCAAGCACATGAAACATTTCAGATATAAGTCAATTTGAAAATGAGGTTGAAAATCAGTACCCTGAAGAGGCAACGCAGAACATTTAAATCACATGGCCTTTGGTTTCCAAATTTGATGTGTAAATGTTACTGCCTTTAGATGTGGCTTTAGAGAAGTCAGTTTCCACCTCTGAATTGTGGCTTTGTAGGTTCTGGAACATTTATTTGTCCAGGGTATGGTTTGTGGTGAGGAGTGTGGGTGAGTTCTTCTGTGAATCTATTTACTTCTCAGCCCAGGGCACTCCTTTGTGGTATGTGGGGTCTTTTCCATTGAACGTGTGTGATTCTCTAACTTTGATACAGTTCTCATTTAACCCCAGCAGAGCACAGAGAGATAGGATCATGATGTTCTCAAGTCAGTGATTCTCATGCTTTAATGCACCGAAGGATCCCCTAGGATGTTGATAAAAGTAAGGCTGATGTGGGATTCAAGCTTCTGCATTTCTAATAAGCTTCCTGGTGAGACCTATGCTGCTGTTTCCCAAACCCACTTAGAGTAGCAAGGTCTTTAGAGAAGGATCGAGAATGACGTGTTCCCTAAGCAGACTAGTCCATGAAAACAATCTTGCCACAGCTGGTCAAATTCATCTAATTGAGCAGCAACAGGTCAACATATAATCAATTCCTTTCTTGTCGTTCAACTTGCCCTAGAGCATTATTTTTCCCTCTCAGGCAAAATGACTCAGTGCTGAAAGGCTTCTGCTGTCTTAAATCTCAAAGTGAGTAATCAAAGCCAGGTTTTAGGCAATCATCAGCAAAGAAAAAAATATAGTGGAAAAAACCCAAACACTCACACATCTGCCAATACCATGAGTGGAGTAATCAGGGTACCTCTCTGAGGGACAAGTAAAAATGCATCTTTCACCTTTACTATTCCCCAATTGAATATACAAATTCTAATTAAGTTAATAAAGTGCTTATGATTAATAATTGAATCAGCACTAAAAGCAATAAAGAATAGAGTGAAAATTATCTAAACTCCCAGCATTCAGATATAACCACTGCCAATAGTTATAGAAAGCATGCTTCTACGTCTGTCTCTAAATATACACACACATAAAACATATTTAATTTTACATAATTAAAATGTACTTTTAATGTTGTGTCAAAAAGTGGCTGTTTTTACAAAAATAAGGTTACCCATCAGTAAGTCTTACCAACAATGTTACTTTAAATAGCTGCTTAAAATTTCATGGCATAGGTGGAAGAGCACCACTTTTTTTTCCTAAAAATTTGAAGACATGCATTTAATATTTTATTAATTTTATATATTATACAATTATAAAAGTTAAAACAGCATAGATAATTACAGACCAGAGAGCAAAACGTCACCCCCAATTTTAACTCTCAGAAGTACATTGTAATGTTAGCTGAGCCGCATTCCTGACATTTTCCTATGCATATATATAGTTGGAAATATAACTAGACAAAAGAAATCATTTTTATAAAATTGAATTTTTGCCATATATATTATTTAAGTAAAATGTTTCAAATTTAATTATAATTGAACATAATAGAGAGGGAAATAAAGTCAGATTTTGTAGAATTGTTTCTGTACATGAAAAAGTACCACCTCCAGGATCCATCACTTAAACTTTCTATGGGAACTTGAGCAAATTACTTAACATTTCTGTGCTTTGGAATTCTGATCTGTAAAATGAGATTTAAAGTATCTAAATCATAGGGTGTTGTGAGGAGTAAAAAGATATAAGGTAGAGCATTGAGAATAGCACCTGGAATACAATGATTCATGCATGTTATTTCTTTTTATATTAGCTCAATTATATAGATTCATTTTAAAGAAAATGAATTATGAAAAACAACAGAGGTGGGAATCATGTTTTTGGGTTGAGTCTATTTTTGAAAAAAATTTGGACAGTTTTATTTGGTTTTCTGCTATGAAAGGTGGAGAAATTTATCATGGTTTCTCTCCCTCCCTCCTACTTCCTTCCCAATCACATCCTGACTTTTATTATTTTTATTTAGCTAAGAATATTAACATTTGCATTCTGCTCTCTACCTATCACTCTGATAGTTGTTTCATCATGATTTCACATTGAAATTAATGCAATACTCAATACTCATTGAGGTCAGTGTCCACTTTTCTGAGACCTTTCTTTGATCATCTTTTGATTGATTTCACATGGATTTCACTTTGGAGTCACTGCTTTCATCAAGGGCTCATGGGTACGCTCTCCTCTGATTGTTTCCTGACCAAGAATGTCTGTTAGTTTAGTACCTGAGCAATAATTTAAGCTGAATATTACACTCTTCAGTAATACTTTTCCGCAGATTTTTATATATGTTTTTGTATTACTTCCTGGAATTTAATGGCAGTTATTTTTCCTTTCTGTAAGTGAATTGCATTTCCCTTGGATAAGTAAAGATTTCTGTTCTCTCATTACACTTAATGTTCAGTAACCTCTTTATGACATGTCTTCATGCAGATCTATTAATAGAAATCTTCCACAGAACACAAAATGTCCTTGTGTTCTGTAGATTTAGTGCTACCTATATTTAGGTAAATTTTCTTCTGTGAGATCTTTTCAAAAATTAATTGTGAAAGATATATACAGCTGCAGTTTAGGGGTCTCTAAGGCCACCTTCAGGTTCAGTGATTCACCGGAAGTACTCACAGAAAGAACACAACAGAGCTGTTATACTCACAATTACAGTTTATTATGGCAAAAGGATACAGACTGAATTCAGCAAAGGGAAGGGGCATGTGAGGCAGCGTTCCAGACACCAGGGGTGGGCTTCCAGTTGTCTTCCTCTATGGGAGCGTGCAGACACGGCTCACCTGTCCCAACAATGACGTGTGTCAACATGCATGGGTACTGCTAAACAGGCAGTTCAACCCGGCTCTGCTGCCCAGGGTTTGTGCGCTTGTGTCCAGAGACATACACAGGCATGGTCGACCCCCACATGGCTGACCTTCAGCTCCAGCTCCTCCAGAGGTCAAGCTGCTATCTCCAGCCCTGGGCTACCACCATAAATCACATTTTTAGCATGGACTGTCTGGTCTGGGCCTAGGCCTGGGTAGAGAAACATATTCTTCCCAGGCAGGACATTTTAAGGATTAGAGGTTACCTACCTCTCGGGAGCTGCTCAAGGGCCAGGCCTTTTTAGGGGCAAGGTTAGTAAAGCACAACAGGAAACTGCATAAAAAACACACGTAGATTAGATCGGTAGATAGGTAGATAGATAGATGATAGGTAGGTAGGTACATAGATAAATAGATCATAGGTAGATAGATATATGATAGGTGTGTAGGTAGGTAGGTAGATAAATGATTGAGAGGTAGCTAGATGATAGGCGAGTGGATAGGTAGGTAGGTACATACATAGGTAGGTATATAGGTAGGTAGATGACAGATAGATTTCAGAACATTTGTAGAAAAAACAACCCTCCATTCATTCCCTACTACCAAGGTTAAGAAATAGACTCTATTACCAGAACTTTTCCCAGTTGTATCATTTCCCCTCTCCACCAGAGGCGACCACTGCTCTGACTTTTGTGTTGGCCTTTCTTTGCTTTTAAAAACAGTTTTTTAATCCATGTATGAATTTCCAGTCCCTCTCTCTCCCTTTTTCTTCTCTGTCTCCTATCTGCCCTTAGTTTAAAAAATCTAAGTAGCAAGTACAAGCCTAGTTATGTTAGGAAAGGCCCACACTGCATGAAGGAAACATAGCTGAATATTCTCTGGGTCATATTCTGGCTTCAGCTTCCCTTGGAATTAACAGCAGCCTCCTCTGAGGAAGTAAGTGGGCGAGATCATCACTGAGTCCTGGGAAACTCAGGGCTTGCCAAGGTAGGGCGTCTGGCAGAGATGAACTGTGGGCCACATTCTGGGTATCTGACAAAAATATGAGGAATTGGGCTGCTCGGTATTTTCTGCTTCTCAGCTTGTGCAGCAGAGATATAGATTGCTCACCATATGTTCATGTGGTCTGCCACATTTCCTAGAGCCCTTGCAGTTAGTTCGGGCCATGTTTCTGGTTCTTGCTGTTGTGCTGGGAGTGCAGGAGATGTATTGTCAATTCTGAGTAAAAGATCACAAGCTGATGCTAGGCTAACTCTCTTTCTCTCTTTTTCTTTGTTGGGGAACAAGATCTTGCTCTGTCTCCCAGGCCGGAGTGCAGTGGCGTGATCATGGCTCACTACAGCCTCAACCTCCTGGGCTCAAGCATTCCTCCCACCTCAACCCCCCAAGTAGCTAGGACTACAGGTACACCATCACGCCCAGCTACTGTTTGTATTTTTTTTTTTAATAGAGATGGTGTTTCACCATGTTGCTTTGCCATGTTGCCCAGGCTGGGCTCGAACTCCTGAGTTCAAGCAATCCACCTGCGTAAGCCTCCCAAAGTGCTGGGATTACAGGCCTGAGCCACTGTGCCCGGTCCACTGGCTAAGTCTTTTCTAAACTGCCACAGCAATCGTGGAAACAGCACATTAAGAATAAGCATGCTTGGCCTGGTACGGTGGCTCACTCCTCTATTCCCAGCACTTTGAGAGGCTGAGGCTGGCAGATCGCTTGAGCTCAGGAGTTTGAGACCAGCCTGGGCAACATGGCGAGACCCCATCTCTACAACAAGATACAAAAAATTAGCCAGCCATGCACCCTAGCCTGGGCGACAGAGCAAGAACCTGTTTCCAAAAAACAAAAAAGAAGAAGAATTAGCATGCTCATCAGCCTGGGTGCCTCAGAGACTTTGGATGTGCAGTGTGAGTGAAAGGTCGCTGAGGTTTCGAGTTAATTTGTCACACAGCATAACCGTGGATACTCTGGTGAAAACACCTCATCATGGCGTACTTTTAGCTCCCAGGTAAAGGTGAATGAAGCTCCCTTTCGTGGTTTGAAATGAGAGTCTTTAGATGTGTCAAAACATGACCCAGCATTGAGCTTGGAGGAGACAGCAGGAATTTATGTAGCATGTGGGGAAACAACCCAAGGCACAGAATCTGGCGCGGGCTCACCCAGGTGTTCTGGGTTGAAGGCCGTAGGGATCTTGGTGAAGAAAGATTTCTGTATATTTGTTTGGGACATACTACTTCAGACTGGACTGTTGCTTTCTAATCTAGAGCGTAACTATCATTCTGAGATTTTCCCTCTTCCTTGGAATTCCCTGGGAATTCTCTCTGTCTCTCTCCTGCATTGGATGATCTATTTTCCATGTCCCTATGTCTTCCTCTTTCTTGGTTTATGCACTCACTTCAAGGAGCACATCCTCCTGCAGCTTCTTGTCAAAGGGCGCACAAAGTTAATTTTTTAAGACTTTACATGCCTGAAATGTCTTCATCTTACTCTCTCATACTGGATTTACAGCTTGGCTAATAATTGAATTCTAGATTAGAGATACTTTTATTCGGGTTATTGATGGAATTGCTGTATTTTCTTCATGCTTATAATTGCTGTTGGAAAGTCTGATGCCATTCAGATTTCCGATTCAAAACAGATGTTGAACCTGTTTTTCTCCCTTTGGAAGTCTACAAAATCTAGTCTTTGTCTTTGGTATTTTGAAATGGGGACAACAATGAAGGTTGGTTGCATCTGTTTTCATCCATTATTCTGGAAAATCAACAAATCATTTTTTTTCTAATAGTTTTTTAAATTTTTTTAAAATTATGCTTTAAGTTCTGGGATGCATGCGCAGAACCTGCTGGTTTGTTACATAGGTATACATGTGCCATGGTGGTTTAAAAAAGAACAACTTAAATGAAATATAATTCACATGCTATACAATTCACTTAAAGTACAATGAGATGATTTTTAATACGTTCAAACGGTTGTGAAACTGTCACCACTATTAAATTTGGAATATTTTCATGGCCACAAAAAGAAAGCCCATACCTATTAGCACTAAGTTCTTATTTTCCCAACCCCTACCCCCACCACAACCTCCAGCCCTAAGAGCCCACTAGTCTACCTTCTGTTTCTATGGATTTGTCTATTCTGGCCATTTCATATAAATGGAAACGTACAATCTGTAACCTTTTGTGACTGGCTTCTTTTACAAGCATGACACTTTCTAGATTTATCCATGTTGTAGCATGTACCAGTACTTTATTCCTTTTTCTTGCCATTACCACATTTTGCTTATCCATTTATCAGTTGATGGACATTGGGTTTCCATATTTTGAGTATTGTGAATAATGTATTATTTGTGTACAAGTTTTGTGTGGACATATACTTTCAATTTTCTTGGATATATACCTAGGAGTGGAATTGCTGGGTCATAAAATAACTATGTTTAACTTTTGATGAACTGCCAGACTGTTTTCCAAAGCAGCTGTACTATTTTACATTCCCATCAACAATGTATAAGGGTTCCAATTTCTTTATATCCTCTTGGACGCCTGGTATTGTCTGTCTTTTCGACTATATACATCTAAGTGGTGTGAAGTGGTATCTAATTGTGGTTTTTGATTTGCATTTCCCTGACAGCTGCTAATGTTGAGTCTCTTTTCTTGTGATTGTTGACCATTTGTATATGTTCTTTGCAAACAACTCTGTCAGTCATCCTCTTGATTTTGGCATCTCTTCCATTTTGCCTCCAATTCTAGAGGGATGTGAGGCTGCCACTTCATGCACCTTGTGGGAATTTTGTGAAGTAAACTGTGTTGAACCTCACCTCTGCCAGTTGCAGCCTTAAGTTCTGTATTTCTGGTACTTGCCAAATTAGTTATCATTGATCCATTTGCTTTTCAGCTTCTGAAATTTTGTTTCATTTTTCTCATCTTTGTTCCCTCCGGCATAGCATTATTATTACTGAATAATAATAATAATAGTTGTTATTATTCTGTGATTATAGTGGGGCTTTAGGATGAAAAAAATTATTTGCATGTATTCAAAAAAATTATTTGCATGTATTTAAATATACCTTTAAACATATTTTTGTTGTATTTTGTTTGTTGTTTTCTACCTAGGGATAGGAACTATCTTGATGATAGATTGTGTTTGTCTGTCTTTTATATCTCTTATCATTTTTCTAGTTCTTGCCTTATCTGTTTGCCTGTTTCCTTAGCATTCATTATGTTCAAAGGCTTTCCCCTTCACCAGGAATTTAATTTGCAGTCAAACGTAATCTATTCCTTAACATTTTTAATTTATTTATTTATTTGGCAGGTAAGGGTAAACTTTTTGGCTCTCAATTTGTTTTATCGGGGAAAGAGCATTCATATTTCCTCTTACTATATGGTGTTATTATTTTAACTCTGAGTACTTAACATATTAAATGCATATTCTTCTAGAACTTTTCTATGGCATGAGGCACCCACTAGGAATTTTTGTCTGTTCTTTGGTTTGTGCTTTCTTTTCTTGTTGTTCTTTTCTTTCCTTTTCTTTTCTTTTCTTTACTTTTGTTCATGTTAAGGTGGGCCACTCTGTCTATGCTTGAATTTTTCTAATACAGTATGAATTAACACTTACTAATGATACTTCTAATTTATCTGATAGCAGTGTAAGAATGTGTCTTCCCCTTGACTCACACTTTGAAGCAGGGGGATTTTGGTTTGATTTCCTTTTCTGAGTTTGTGGACACTAGATGGGGGACAAACATTGGAAGTGATGGAGAGACTTCTACTGCAGACTTTATTAAATGGCAAAGACTCTCTTCTCACTTCTAAGATTGTCTCAAGTGTCCTGTTTCTGAGTTTACTCCTTCTATGTGGGGGATGTTCTCAGTTATCTTCATAGGTTCTCAGGGATACTTCATTAAGCATGTAGCGCCCACAGATAAGTGATGATGATTTTTCTTGTCTTTGTAGAGATCCTGTTATCTTAGATGGTTTCATTTATGATTGTTTTTCCTTGAATTTTTTTGAGTTGAAGATTAGTCAGAAGAAAATATCCAGACCAAAGCACAAAAAACTAAAAGGATAGAAAACACAGAAAAGAGTAAGACACATGGAACATGGTGAAAAAGTCTAAAATATGTGTAATCACTGTGACAGAGGAGAAAGAAAGAGACAGGGATGATAGTTGAAGAGGTAATGGTTGAGACTTTTCCAAAATTGATGAAAGACATCAAGCTACAGATTCAAGAACTGCTAAGATCTCTAAGCAGATGAAATACAAAACACATTATACCTAGGCCTGTCATACTAAAACTATTGAAAACAAAGAGGAAATGTAAAATCATGCCAGAAAAACAAAAAAGTAATTCTTGCTTGTTTAAAAAAGATGACAATATTGAAATGCAAAATCTCTTTTCCAAGTATGTTCCTCAGCTTTACTTTTCCTTAATTTTTAAAAGAAAAATAAGATGATGCTACATATACCATTAAGAAACTTGCATTTTCTTTTTGGAACAATATATCTTTTAATGTCAGCAAATGTAAACCTAGATTGTTCTTTTTGATTGCCGAAGGGTGTTCTGATATATCAATGTCCAAAATTGATTGAACAAATCTTCTATTGAAGGAGATAAAAAAAAGAACAAAATAAATTTCACCAATAACAAAGCACTACATATTAATTTAACACTTACTATAGTTGGCACTGTTCAGTTCAGCCAGTATCAATTGTTATTTAAGTTAAAGTTTATTTGTAATTTTTTATTAATAATGCTGATATGAATATATGTATTTCCAGAGAAGTGTGCAAAGATATACAAATGCACATATATATGCACACATAGAAATACTTCCATAAGTACTTACACAGACAGGAATATCTTTGCATAGTATTTCTAGAAGTATTTTATGGCCTAAATTCCTAGAGGAAATATTTACACTGTGTTAGACTTTTGCATTTAAGTTTTGGCAGATACTCATCATCATTGGTGAGGTGGATCTGCTTCTCATATACTTATGCTATTTTTGTTTGTGACTTAATGATTGATATTGTTATTTATTTTCTACCTGCTTGCCTTTAGGCTCTAGCAAACATTTGAGCTTTCAGGAATACCCAATCTCTGTTTCTTTTCTCTTTATGTATTTCTGAACTGCACTAAGCATATGGTCATTTCACTGTTCATTAACACCTCTACCAGACAGTAGGTTGAAGAAGGAAGAGAAGATGAACCCCTAGCCATCCATCTGTGGTTTTGACGCACGAATCTTACCTCCCTCGCATATATTGCTAGAGCATTGTTGAATTCATGGTGTAAAGTAGAATTGCTTTTCACTGAGAAATCATTCTTACACAACTCAAGAATCAAACTCATGGGAAGAGAATAGAGACCAGAAGTAAAATAACATTCCTCTGCAAAGTAAACAAAAAGAGTGTGCACAGTGTGTTTATCATAGCTACAGGCATGTTTAAAACCTATTCAGTGTTTTATCATGGTGTTTTCTAGTACCACTAGCTATTTGAAATAATTATATAAGATTTGTACAATCACAGAGACAAATTACTTTGCAATCAGTATAAATTGTAATGTTGATAACTGTTATATATTTACAGCTCTTTTTTGTTTTCTGTCAATTAGTTGATGATATGCATGATATATGGTGCATAGTACTAAGTTACAATTTAAAACCCAACTTTTTACTTAGTAGTGCTTGTTCTGTGCCCTGCCTAGATTCTACTAGTCTTCTCAGCACCAACCAACAGAAGACCAGCCCTCGGTCTGGGCACAGTGGCTCATGTCTATAATCCCAGCATTTGGGAGGTTAAAGCAGGGGGATTGCTTGAGCTCAGTAATTTGAGACCAGCCTGGGAAACAGTGAGATCTTATCTCTACTGAAAAAAAACAAAAAACAACAACAACAAAAAAACTAGCCAGGTGTGGTGGTGTGCACCTGTAGTCTCAGCTACTTGGGAGGCTAAGGTGGAAAGATCACTTGAGCCTGGGAGGTTGAGGCTGGAGTGAGCCGTGATAGCACCACTGCACCCCAGCATGGGAGACAGAGTGAGATCCTGTCTAAAATAAATAAAAATACAAATAAAAAAAACACTAGGCTTCAAGCAAGTCTTAATTTATCCCAAGGTTTTCTCCACACCTATTTTCAACATTCTCTCAACAGTGTTTCCTTATTATAAAAATTTATTTTAGTTGTTAAAGAAATCTATATTCACATCTATATTCATCTATCTGTCCATCTGAGAGTCATTTATTATTTGTTCTGATAAACAGACTATTTTTCCTATTACATGTATAAGAATATGGTTGTTTGAAGTTGCATACATATCTATAAGCTGGTATATATAAATATATAAAATAAATATGTTTTTATTATATGTATTACATATAGAATTTTATATATATTATATATCTCCAAATATTAAATAACAATTCTCCCAAATTATCACCCAATAAAAAGGGCATTGCCTTATATTCAAGTCCTTTCAAATTTATCTACTAAATATCATTTCTTCATATTTTGAATACCAAAGTGTTGGTTGGGTAAAGGTGTATTTTTTCCAGATGATTTCAATCAATTCCTAATTATATATATTGAAATGCTGTGCTGGATGTCTGATGTCAACTGATTTTCGTGTACGGTTTAATCAGTTACCTTATATAACTTTTTAAAACTTTGAATAATTTTATTGATATTCTTGAATACGTTACATTGAAAATTGTATTACTTTCAAATAGTGATAGACGTATTTTTTCTGATATCTTTCTTCTTTTGTTTGTTTTATCATATGATTTCTCACTTCTAGACGATTGATAAATAATGGTGCTATCATTATACATTTTGCTTATCTATTTCTGATCTAAGTGTGACAGAAGAAGTATTTCCTCATGAAGTATGATGTGGCTTCTGGTTTCAGACTAAAAGCTCTTCGTTTATGAAATATAGTGTTAAGCCTAGCTCACTAAGAGTTTTTGAGAATTATTTTCTGTTTGACATAATATTTTAAAAGTAATTTGATGCTTTTGGTTTAACCTTTTTATACATTTCTGGTGTTAATGTGTAAGATAGGAGAAAACAGCGTGTATAATTTAATTTCTTAAAATGTATTGATTCATTTTCTTTGCAGACTAGTGTATTATCCTTTTAAAAGTATTTCAAGGGCATATACACATACATATATACACATGCCTACACACATATTAATGAATCCAAGTTTATTGGATGAATGGATTTCACTTAGAAATTGATTTTAGAGACTGTAAAAATAAGCCTGACAGCATTTGAAGGTAGGCATGTCTGCTTTGTGTTTTATAGACTCACACCTGACAGACTGTGCAGTCTATTTGTAACAATGGTTGTGATCACACTTACAGAAGAAGTCTGTTTGCAAGCTAGGGCACCTAAGGTTCTAATGACATGCAAAGAAACAAAAGCAGTTCAGGGAGTATTTTCAATGTGTTTAAAAGTGTGATGGGTATATTACATCATCTGCAGGAAAGCTCACAAGAAAATTGTACCAGTTACTTATTGTCAAACAGCCACATCACAACAACCATCTAGCTCTGTTATTTCATAGAGATGTGTTTACCCTATGGAGTCAGCCTTAGGTTAACCAGGAGTCTTGCTCATCTTGTCCTAGCTCACTCATGCATTGGGAGTTGGCTGGTAAAGGCTTGCCGTGGCTGAGATAATGGGCAACTCAGGTGTGGTGGATAGGTCTCTTATCTTCCAGAGGACTAGCATGGGTGTATTAGTCCATTATTGTATTGCTATAAAGAACTGCCTGAGGCTGGGTAATTTATAAAGATAAGAGGTTTAATTGACTGGCAGCTCCATATGCTGTATTGGTAGCATGGCTGGGGAGGCCTCAGGAAACTTACAATCATGGTGGAAGGCAAAAGGGAAACAAGGACATTTTACGTGGCAGGAGGTGGAGAAAGAGAGAAAGCTAAGAGGGAGGTGCTACACACTTTCAAAAACCAGATCTCCTGAGAACTCTATTAGGAGACAGCTCTGGGGAATGCTGCTAAACCATCAGAAACTAACCCCATGATCCGATCACCTCCAACCAGGCCCCAACTCCAACACTAGGGATCACAATTCAACGTGAAATTTGACTGTGGACACAGAGCCAAACCGTATCAGTGGGCATGTTCTTATATTGATGGCAGGGATACAAGAGACAGCAAGCAAACACTTGCAAAGCCCCTGCAGTACCAGGCATAGAACTAGCCCACTGCCATGTCCACTTATTCCAGAGGTCAAAGCAGGGCACATGGGATGGAGAAATACTCCATCTTTACAGGAGGAGGTCCAAAGTCACTTGACAAAGTGTGTGGTTTCAAGGAGAGGTAAAGAATTGGGGTCATAGTGCAATTAATTGCATTGTTCTTAGTTATGAACTAAGATATGAGCTAGGAGGAATTCTATCAATTTAACCTCTGAAGCCAATCAGAAGCTCTGACCATCACTTATAAAGGTCCTCGTTGCATACAAAATGGTATAATAAATTATTATTTAATATTTTGTGTTGTATTGATATATTATTTCAAAATACAGTGAGAACACATGATAAAAGAGGAGCTTCACTGTGAAGAGCTTGTGTGCAATGGATGCATTTGATGCTAATTAATATGCATCAGGCTACAAAGTAATAAATACAGTGATGCTATAGTTTTTCTGTATTTTAAAGTTTCTATTTGTAATCTGATTTCCTATACCATGGCCTAATTTCCCTCCAGCCTTGGACCTGTGGGACCTAGTTAATTCTGTTTGCAGGGGAAAAAATGTACCTCTTTTCTTCAAGCTATTTTATCTCTTTCTTTGTATTATTCTGGAGCAAGGCACTTAGTGCCTCTGGAGTTGGAAGATTGTTTTTTTCACTTGCAGAGATGACAAAAAAAAGTAAACTTTGATTCTCCTTTTATTTTGGTATTTAAATTCATGATCTATTCATAGGCTATTTTGGCTTGAGAAGCTGTGAATTTTTTTGTGATGTAAGTTTTCAAGTGTTCTACTGAGTTCTTGCAAGCTTTCCACAGAATCACGAACCTGCAGAGCTAGAAGGGATTTTGCAGCCCCTCTAGACAAATTACCCATTGCAGGAATCTTTTATTATTATTGTTATTGCTATACTTTAAGTTCTGGGATACGTGTGCAGAACATGGAGGTTTGTTACATAGGTATGCATGTACCATGGTGGTTTGCTGCGCCCATCAACTTCTCATCTACATTAGATATTTCTCCTAACGCTGTCCCTCCCCTAGCCACCTACTCCCTGACAGGCCCTGATGTATGATGTTTCCGTCCCTGTGTCTGTGTGTTCTCTCTGTTCAACTCCCACTTATGAGTGAGAACATGCAGTGTTTGGTTTTCTGTTCCTATGTTAGTTTGCTGAGAATGATGGTTTCCAGCTTCATCCATGTCCCTGCAAAGGACATGAACTCATCCTTTTTATGACTGCATAGTATTCCACGGTGTTTATGCACCACATTTTCTTTATCCAGTCTATCATTGATGGGCATTTGGGTTGGTTCCAAGTCTTTGCTATTGTGAACAGCACTGCAGTAAACATACCTGTGCATGTGTCTTTATAGTAGAATGATTTATAATCCTTTGGGTATATACCCAGTAATGGGATTGCTTGGTCAAGTGGTATTTCTGGTGCTAGATCCTTGAGGAATTGCCACACTGTCTTTCACAATAGTTGAACTAATTTACACTCCCTCCAACAGTGTAAAAGTGTTCCTGTTTCTCTACATCCTCTCCAGCATCTGTTGTTTCTTGACTTTTTAATGATCACCATTCTAACTGGCATGAGATGGTATCTCATTGTGGCTATGATTTCCATTTTTCTAATGACCAGTGATGATGAGCATGTTTTCATATGTTTGTTGGCCATATAAATGTCTTCTTTTGAGAAGTGTCTGTTCATATCCTTTGCCCACTTTTTGATGGGGTTGTTTTTTATTTGCAGATTTGTTTAAGTTCTTTGTAGATTCTGGATATTAGCCCTTTGTCAGATGGATAGATTGCAAAAATTTCCTCCCATTCTGTTCACTCTGATGACAGTTTCTTTTGCTGTGTAGAAGCTCTTTAGTTTAATTGGATTCCATTTGTCAATTTTGGCTTTTGTTGCCATTGCTTTTGGTGTTTTAGTCATGAAGTCTTTGCCCATGCCTATGTCCTGAATGGTATTGCCTAGGTTTTCTTCTAGGGTTTTTATGGTTTGGGGTTTGACATTTAAGTCTTTAATCCATCTCAAGTTAATTTTTGTATAAGGTGTAAGGAAGGGGTCCAGTTTCAGTTTTCTGTATATGGATAGCTAGTTTTCCCAACACAATTTATTAAATAGGGAATCCTTTCCCTATTGCTTGTTTTTGTCAGGTTTCTTGAAGATCAGATGGTTGTAGATGTGCAGCTTTATTTCTGAGGTCTCTGTTCTGTTCCATTGGTCTATATATCTGTTATGATACCAGTACCATGCTGTTTTGGTTACTGTAGCCTTGTAGTATAGTTTGAAGTCAGGTAGCTTGATGCCTCCAGCTTTGTTCTTTTTGCTTAGGATTGTCTTGGCTATACGGGCTCTTTTTTCATTCCATATGAAATTTAAAGTAGTTTTTTGTAATTCTGTGAAGAGAGTCAATGGTAGCTTGATGGGCATAGCATTGAATCTATAAATTACTTTGGGCAATATGGTCATTTTCATGATATTGTTTCTTCCTATCCATGAACATGGAATGTTCTTCCATTTGTTTGTGTCCTCTTTTATTTCATTGAGCAGTGGTTTGTAGTTCTCTTTGAAGAGGTTCTTCACATCCCTTGTAAGTTGTATTCCCACATTTATTTTATTCTCTCTGTAGCAATTATGAATGGGAGTTCACTCATGATATGGCTCTCTGTTTGTCTATTATTGGTGTATAGGAATGCTTGTGATTTTTGCCCACTGATTTTGTATCCTGAGACTTCACTGAAGTTGCTTATCAGCTTAAGGAGATTTTGGGCTGAGATGATGGGGTTTTCTAAATATACAATCATGTCATCTGCAAATAGAGACATGTCATCTGCAAACAGAGACAAGGACTCTTTTACAGAACATTATTGCTAAATGATGATCTGACATTGGCTTGAACACTTCCAGTGATGGGAGCTCACTGCTGTAAAGAGAGGACTATTCCATAAATACAGTCAATAGATGAATGTGCATTACAACAATCTGTCCCTTCCCCCAATAATATTCTCTGCTTGATTCTAATAGTATCATCTGGAGCAAGTAATCTGTTCACTTTTCCAATGTGACAGCCAAAATTTGAAGCTCATTAGAGTTGATGATTCCTTCTGTAAGGATAGATATATAGGTCAATACAACAAAATAGCCAGTCAAGAAGTGGACTGTTCAGGAAACAACAGATGCTGGAGAGTATGTGGAGGAATAGGAATGCGTTTAAACTGTTGGTGGGAGTGTAAATTAGTTCAACTGTGGAAGACAGTGTGGTGATTCCTCAAGGATCTAGAACTAAAAATACCATTTCACCCAGCAATCCCATTACTGGGTATATACCAAAAGGATTATAAATCATTCTACTGTAAAGACACATGCATACGTATGTTTATTGCAGCACTGTTCACAATAGCAAAGACTTAGAACCAACCCAAATGCCCATCAATGATAGACTGGATAAAGAAAATGTGGTGCATAAACACCGTGGAATACTATGCAGTCATAAAAAGGATGAGTTCATGTCCTTTGCAGGGACATGGATGAAGCTGGAAACCATCATTCTCAGCAAACTAACACAGGAACAGAAAACCAAAAATGGCATGTTCTCACTCATAAGTGGGAGTTGAACAATGAGAACTCATGGACACAGGTAGGGGAACATCACACACCAGGGCTTGTCGGGGGGTGGGGGGTGGGGGGTGGAGGAATGGATAGCAATAGGAGAAATATCTGATGTAAATGACAGGTTGATGGGTGCAGCAAACCACCATGGCATATGTATACCTATGTAACAAACTGGCACAATCTGCACATGTGCCCCAGAACTTGAAGTATAATTTAAAAAAATGAAAAACTCTTGTTCAATAAAATGTAAAAATTCAAAAAAAAAAAAAAGAAAGAAAAAGAGAAAAAGAAGTGGACTGTTACATTTACAGGTGTTTTTTTTTTTTTTTTTTTTTTTTTTTTTTTTTTTTTTTAAACGGAATCTCACTCTGTCGCCAGGCTGGAGTGCAGTGGTGCAGTCTCGGGTCACTGCAACCTCCGACTCCCCGGTTCATGCCATTCTGCTGCCTCAGCCTCCCAAGTAGTTGGGATTACAGGCATGCGCCACCAGGCCCAGCTAATTTTTGTATTTTTTTAGTAGAGACGGAGTTTCACCACGTTGGCCAGAATGGTCTCGATCTCCTGACCTCGTGATCCACTCACCTTGGCCTCCCAAAATGCTGGGATTACAGGCATGAGCCACTGTGCCCTGCCAGGTGGTTGACTTTTAACAAACATTTCAAGATAATTAACTGATGAAAAACTTGTCTTTTCAACAAATGGTGCCAGAACAGTTAGATATCCACATAAAAAATTGAATCTTTAAGTCACCTCACAATATGTATATAAAAATGAACAGAAATAGACATTCACATAAACATAAAAGCTGAAAGTATGATACTTTAAAAAGAAAGCATAGAAGTATATTTTCTTCCCTTGTAGGAAGAAGATATTTCTTAAAATGATACCAAAAACATAAACTATAAAAGAAAAAATTAATAAATTACGTGACATTAAAGTTCAAAAATGCTCTTCAAAAAACGACTGTTAAGAAAATGAAAAGTCAAGTCATATACTAGGAAAAAATTCACAATACATATATCTGACAAAGGACTTTAGAACTTACAACGTACTCTTACAACTCAATAAAAAGTTTTTGAACATACTAGGTACAAATAGGGAAAAGATTTGAGCAGACTCTTCACCAAAAAAAGTGTATACAGATGGTCAATAAGCACATGAAAAGATGCTCAACATCATTAGTCATCAGGGAAATAAAAATTAAGAGATCCCATTCCTCACCACCAGGATAGCTAAAATTAAAAAGACTGACAATACCAGGTGTTGGTGAGAATGTGGAACATCTGAAACTCTCATGCATTGCTGTTGGGAAGGTAAATTGGTATAATTACATTGGAACACAATTTGATGCTTTGTTATAAATTTAAATATTGTCTTACAGTGCTAGCCAGAAATTTTATTCCACTGTATGTACTAAGACAAACTAAAGCATAAGTTTACAGGAAGGATTTTACACAAATGTAATTAGAAGCTTTATTTATAATTACTCCAAACAAACAACCCAAATGTCCATTATCAGTTGATTAGATAAACAAATTGTTACTTATGATAAAATCAACACTTCTCAACAATAAAAAGGAACAAACTATTAACCTATGCATCATCCTATTTAAATCTCAAAAACATTATGCTGAGGGAAAGAAAATAAGCAAAAAAGATTACATATTGTATAATTTCATTTACATTAAATTTTAGGAAAATCTAAACTGGTCTATAGTGACAGAATATTGCCCATGTGTTGACGGGGTTTGAAGTGCTGAAATTTGACTGCAAATATTCTATATCTCGATTGTGATGGGTGCTACATGATTGTTACATCAGGATATCATTTGTCAAAAGTCACTAAATTCTACACTTAGATTGTATAGATTTTGTTGTAAGATAATTATGACTCAAGTTGATTTTTGAAATGTTTTTTCTGATTGTAAAAGTAATACAATCTTTTTTACAAAGTATGAGAAACAAAATGTAAAATTAAAAACAAAAACTGTAACCCAATACCCAGAGAAAACAAATACAGAAGATGTATTTTCATTTCCTTTTCCTTCTGATATATATGTACATTAAAGATTATGTGGCATTATTGCATATTTGGTGGCATATAATTTATTGTTAGAATAAAGAATGCCAGAATAAACTTTTCGTATATATTCTTTGACTAAGAGTCCAATAATTTGCAGAGCCATATTGCTAGTCAAAGGGTATTAAATTTTTTTTATTATACTTTAAGTTCTGGGGTACATGTGCAGTACATGCAGGTTTGTTACCTAGGTATATACGTGCCATGATGGTTTGCTGCACCCATCAACCCGTCATTTACATTAGGTATTTCTCCTAATGCTATCCCTCCCCTAGACCCCCACCCCCCGACAGGCCCTGGTGTGCGATGTTCCCCTCCCTGTCTCCTTGCTGTGGTTTGTAAAAATTTTTTCCTAGAATGATGATCTATTTCTACTAACTATATGTAAAGCGCTACTTTGATCTTTGCCATATCCTAACCATAATTGCTAATTACTGAATTAGTCTGTGCTAATTAGAGCAAAGGTCTTTTTTAATTTGCATTTTTTTCTATAAGTAATTAGATTACATTTTTTTCTTAAAATATGTTTATAGTTACTTATGTTTCTGTAAATTCTGTTCAGGCACCATGTCCATTTTTTTTCTGTTATAATTTTATTTATTTTGAGACAGAATCTGGGTCTGTCACCCAAGGTGGAGTGCAGTGGCACAGTCAGGGTTCACTGTAGCCTTGACCTTCTGGGTTCAAGAGATCCTCCCATTTGTGCCTCCCAAAGTGGTGGGATTACAAGCATGAGCCACCATGCCTGACCCAGTATTTTATTTTTAATAGATATATGCGCTACCTTATCTCTACAAGCATGAGCCACCATGCCTGACCCAGTATTTTATTTTTAATAGATATATGCGCTACCTTATCTCTTAAGGACATCACTTTTTGTGGGTCATATTGGTTTTAAATATTGTTCTCAGATTTTTTTTCCTGGTATTTTGGTTGTTCAGACCAAATTTAACAATTAAAATACTGAAAATTTCTATTTTTGGATAGTCGATTTTTAATTTGAATTCTGTTTTCAAGATGTTAGCAACCAAACTATACGGGAATTTGAAAATTTTCTGTGTTAAGCACAAGACAGTATGATTATTCCATATATGAAACCATAAAAGAAAAATAGACTGGACTCTACTAGAAAGGAAAACATGGAGAAACTTTTACCTGCCTCAGCCTGGCAACAAATAACATCTATTATCTACCTTAAAATAAGAAATACATAATAGTTGAAGGAAGGTAAAATACAGAAAAGAGAGAGCATGAGGTCGTGTTTTGGCCTATGCCAATTGTTATAGGCAAGGAGTATAGATATGAAGTTGGTGGTTAAGGCTGTGATACATGTTTAAGATTGGATACTTAAAAACTTACCTGCCTGGGTCCTGGGGAGCTATTGGTAGTGTGTATACATGGACCTCACTCATAGTCAAGAATATTTGGACATTGCTCACATGACTCTTCCTAAGATATTGGTATAAGAATAAGAACCTGAATTTCAGAGCGTATTGACTAAACCATAATGTAAGGTTCGAGATCAGGCGGTTTTCACAGGCCACGTAGTGTTGTCCAAGGGTTTGAGGTGATGTGAATGAAGTTTTTTGCGTTAAGAGAATCAGTGACCACAGAGGTGTTTCTAATCTGTGTGTGAGCACCGCCTGCTGGCCACCATAGGGAAAATTGACCCTGGGAAGCTGTTTTGCAGAGAAGCATTGGTGCCTAGACAGGGTATCATAGTCTTTAAAGAAGTTTGGCTATATGGAAATTACAGTGATGACTCACTATGGAAAGAGATTTTTTGCTTTCAAAGTGTCTTGGAATGTGAGACTTTAAGAATTATCTTTCTAAAGGGAGCGAGTGTGGAAAAGTTATTCTAATGTACTATTTGTAGAGTAGGCTGGTTTAATCTTCAGGAAGTGTATTTTGGCAGTGTGTGTCAAAAAATTAAATTGAACTCCCAAATCCCACTTTTAGGAATTTATCCTAAACAAGTAGTAAAAAAATTAGCGAAGATAATTGCAAAGTTTCTTTGTTTTTTCCAAAGTAATATTAGAGTGGCAAAAAAAAATGTATTCCATTATGAAGAGACTGTTTATGTAAACTATAGTTTGGCCACCTAATGGAATACTATGTTGCCATAAAAAGGATGTATGTATTTTGATGTATATCACTATGGCAACATATCTATAGTATATCGTTAGGTGATAAATGCATGTCCATTAAACCGCATGTAGTGTATCATGAGCTCTGGAGTCAAATGGCCTTGTTTCAAATTCTGGCTTCTCCACTTGCTATCATATGAGTTTGGGCAATCTGACCTTTTCTGTCCTCAATTTTTTTTTATCTCTAAATAGGAAATTAATTGATAGTACATACTTTATAAGGTGGCTTTAAATATGAAAAAGGAATTCAAATAAAGGGCTAAAGCTCACTATACCTAAAAAAAGTCAGTTCTTTTGATTGTATCTTTGTGCTCATAAAATATATTCCCACTTATGTTTCTATCCAGGAACAGAAGTAAAGAATATATCAACATAATTGGGCTATTTTTCTCATAGTGTTGTAATTAAAGGTCATTTAAAAAATATTTTCTTTATATCATTTTATATATTTTAGTTTATACTTTTAATACGCATTGCATATGAAACTTAAAATAAAGCTATTTTCTATACAAAAAAGAAAAGCAGCAGGAACAGTAGGGCATCAGTAACAACATACCTTTTGAACTGAAAATGAATTGAATTTGAAATTTCAGATCATAATCAGTTTGGCCAGGTGGTGTTAGTAGTCACTGAAATTTACAGATGAAAGCATGAATCCTGAATACCCAGATAGAGTTCAAATTTTTCTCAGATGAAATATCTATAAAAGCTGGGAAACAAACTAAATTCTCCAAAGGAATGCTTTTCTCATAATCTCCATGATTTAAGCAAAAGTAGGGCATGTACTATTGATGTGCATATAATCATAATAATGAGTATGAAATCTCATTTAATGCTACAGAATGTTCCTCTGTTGTCATATATCATCCATGGAGAGGAAAAGATAAAGGGAGAGAAGGAAAGAGGCCATATATGATCGTTTTCGAAGTGCTACCTAAATTATCTGATTTTTATTCTTAATGGATTCTTATTTGAAGTTTGATGTCAGTGAATGTTGAAATAAGAAATTATCTTAAAGTGACATTTCCAAATTTCCATTTGTGTTTCTCTACAGGGTTCTATTTCATGATACTTGTTTGCAAATCTCAGTGTATGCACATTGCCCCATACTCAAAATAGATAGCAGGGGGCAATTTCTTTCAGGATTGCCCTTTCTAAAATCTTTGTGTTGTTACAACCAGAAGAACAACCCAGCCATAAAAATATTGACCAACTGATGTATAAGTTTCACAGTTAGGCTTATATGAGTATTAAAGTTCATGGTGGAACATGGACATTTAACCACGTGCAAGGATTTATTTTGTTTCAGATCAAGAAAATTATCTTGACTTTTCAGATTAGATGGCAAGATGACTACAACACTGACATCTAATACTCTTTTTCCCCAAATTCTTTCAAAATGAGGAAGAGAAAACCCTCATGGCCATTGGAAAGTAGGAAAGGCACTATCGAATTTGCACTAGCTTTGGAGAATTTATTGGAGAGGTGTTGAGATGAACCCAGATTGATGAAAGTTCTAGAGTGACTCACAGCACTCCTCCTATATAAGAGCTGTGCTCCTGGAAAGGAGGGGAGGAGATTCTGCCAGACCCAGGCTAACATCCAAAACTAATCAAGCAAGAGCTGGAGATAAGCAAGGCCTGTTTTGTAAGATTTGGACCCCACTAGTTAAGCTCCACTGTGGAATGTGAAATGTCAAAGAGACATCAACTCACATGTCAACAGCAGTTGATTTATACTGACTACATGCTTGTGTTGAGAAGAATTTAATGCTGTGACTGGGCTGAGCAGTGGGGTTGCCAGATAAAATACAAAATGCCCAGACAAATTTGAATTTCAAATAAACAACCATACTTGTTTAAGTATATGTTATGTCCCAAGTATTACACAGGACATGCTAAAATTAAAAACCTATTTGTTGTTTCTTCAACTTTAACTAGGTACCTTGTATTTTTATTTATCAAATTTGGCAATCATGTGTAGCAGTGAAGAATATGCTGACTATTGGTTTTGTCTGCCATGATTACTGAAAAGAGAAATGGCTCCACAGTCCCAAGGAGAAATGGAGTCAATTCTACTGTCCAGCATCCACAATCTCATGTGAAAATGACAGGTGCAATATTCACCACAGAGAATATTTATAGCTCTGCCTTCTTCCCCACTGCCCAGTATTCAGAGATGCTCAAATAACAATGTAAATTTATCTCAAGAAAAACACTCTCTCACACCTCCCTAACTCATTTTATGAAACCAGCATCATCCTGATACCAAAACTGGGAAGAGACACAACAAAAGAAGAAAACTTCAGGCTAATATCCCTGATGAACATTGATGTGAAAATCCTCAATAAAATACAGGCAAACCGAATCTAGTAGCATGTCAATAAACTTATCCACCACGATCAAGTTGGCTTTATCCCTGGGATGCAAGGCTGGTTCAACATACACAGATCAATAAATGTAATCCATCACAGAAACAGAACCACATGATTATCTCAATAGATACATAAAAAGCCTTTGATAAAATTCAACATCCCTTCATGTTAAAAACTCTCAATAGACTAGGTATTGATGGATCATATCACAAAATAATAAGAGCTATTTATGACAAACCCACAGCCAATATCATATTGAATGGGCAAAAGCTGGAAGCATTTCCTTTGAAAACCCATACAAGACAAGGGCGCCCTCTCTCACCACTCCTATTCAACATAGTATTGGAAGTTCTGCCCAGGACAATCAGGCAAGAGAAAGAAATAAAGGGTATTCAAACAGGAAGAGAGCAAGTCAAGTTGTCTGCAGATGACAGGATTTTATATTTAGAAAACCCCATCATCTAAGCCCCAAAACTCCATAAGCTGATAAGCAACTTCAGCAAAGTCTCAGGATACAAAATCAATGTGCAAAAATCACAAGCATTCCTTTACACCAACAATAGACAAGCAGAGAGCCATATCATGAATGAACTCCCACTCACAATCATTACAAAGAGAGTAGAATACCTAGGAATACAGCTAACAAGGAGTGTGAAGGACCTCATCAAGGAGAACTACAAACCACTGCTCCAGGAAATAAGAGAGGATGCAAACAAAGGGAAAAACATTCCATGCTCATGGATAGGAAGAATCAATATTGTGAAAATGGCCATACTGCCCAAAGCAATTTATAGATTCAATGCTATTCCCATCAAACTACCACTGACATTCTTCAGAGAATTAGAAAAATCTATTTTAAATTTCATGTGGAATCAACAAAGACCCCTCATAGCCAAGACAATCCTAAGCAAAAAGATAAAAGCCAGAGGCATCATGCTACTTGACTTCAAACTATACTACAAGGCTACAGTAACCAAAACAGCATGGCACTGGTACCAAAATAGATATACACACCAATGCAGCAGAACAGAAACCTCAGAAATAACACC
The DNA here is from genome assembly GCF_028878055.3 of Symphalangus syndactylus. Classification (NCBI taxonomy): domain Eukaryota; kingdom Metazoa; phylum Chordata; class Mammalia; order Primates; family Hylobatidae; genus Symphalangus; species Symphalangus syndactylus. Next base: position 58,328,091 of record NC_072445.2, read on the forward strand.
ACATCTACAACCGTCTGATCTTCAACAATCCTGACAAAAACAAGCAATGGGGAAAGGATCTCCTATTCAGTAAATGATGCTGGGAAAACTGGCTAGCCATATGTAGAAAACTAAAACTGGACCCCTTCCTTATACCTTATACAAAAATTAACTCGAAATGGATGGAAGACTTAGATGTCAAGCCCAAAATAAAAACGCTGGAAGAAAACCTAGGCAATACCATTCAGGACATAGACATGGGCAAAGAGTTCATGACAAAAACACCAAAAGGAAGTGCAACAAAAGCCAAAATTGAGAAGTGGGATCTAATTAAACCAAAGAGCTTCTGCACAGCAAAAAGAAACTATCATCAGAGTGAACAGGCAACCTACAGAATGGGAGAAAAATTTTGCAATCTACCCATTTGACAAAGGTCTAATATCCAGAATTTACGAGGAACTCAAATAAATTTACAAGAAAAAACAAACAACCCCATCAAAAAGTGGGCAAAGCATATGAACAGACACTTCTCAAAAGAAGATATTTATGTGGCCAGCAAACATATGAAAAAAAGCTCATCATCACTGGTCATTAGAGAAATGCAAATAAAACCACAATGAGATGCCATCTCATGCCAGTCAGAATGGCAATTATTAAAAAGTCAGGAAACAATAGATGCTGGCAAGGCTGTGGAGAAATAGGAATGCTTTTACACTGTTGGTGGGAATGTAAATTAGTTCAACCACTGTGTAAGACAGTATGGTGATTCCTCAAGGATCTAGAACCAGAAATACCATTTAACCGAGCAATCCCATTATTTGGGCATATACTCAAAGCAATATAATTCATTCTACTGTAAAGACACACATGCACATGTATGTTGATTGCAGCACTATTTACAATAGCAAAGACTTGGAACCTACACAAATTACCATCAATGGTAGACAGGATAAAGAAAAGATGGTACAAATACACTGTGGAATACCATGCAGCCACAAAAAAGTAGTGAGATTATGTCCTTTGCAGAGATATGGATGAAGCTGGAAGTAATCATCCTCAGCAAACTAACACAGGAACAGAAAACCAAATACTGTATGTTCTCACTCACAAGCAGGAGTTGAACAATGAAAACACATGGACACAGAGAGGGGAGCAACATACACACCAGGGCCTGTTGGGGGGTGGTGGGTGAGGGGAGGGAACTTAGAGGATGGGTCAATAGGTGCAGCAAACCACCATGGCACATGTATACCTGTGTGACAAATCTGCACGTTCTGCACATGGATCCTGTTTTTTTTTTTTTGTTTTTTTTTTTTAAAGAAGGAATTAAAACAAAAAGAAAGAAAAAGGAAAACATTCCCTCTCCCAATGCACCTGGACTTGAAGAATTAGCAACAAAACCACAAACAAATCCCACAAACTCATCTTAATTTCAACTTGCCTATAAGCCAATCTGGGCAGCAGAGACTTGCTTCTGAAAGGATGAGTAAGTTACACATTTTAGAAAAGATAAAGCATTTCTTTTAGATTAAATCTTGTAAAATTGCCACGTTTGTAAGAAAAACTTGTTGAAATACTGGCAACTTTGTATGCTTCAACCTAACGTAAGAACTGCTCTGAAGAATGAAAGCAAGAGCTTCCCTTTGAAACAGATTTACCTCAAGAAGCAGTAGGGAGAAAGTTTCATGGCTTTGACTATGTTATCAATATGCCTTAAAAGAATTTGCATACATGAATCCAAAATAAGGAGCCATGAAGTTCTAAAATCAGAGTTGTATATAAAGAGATTAAAGACACAAGTATTCGGATAAAAAACCATGATGTATGCAATGCATACTAGATATGATACTGAAAATATGAAATTTTTTAAGTAGAAAAAAACCCCTTAAAACTGTTCCTGAGATTAAGACAGAAAATATAGAGATAAAAATGAAAGAAGGAAGAAAAGAAATGCTGAGCCACACAGAACATAATGAGGAGCTCACATGTATGACTTCCAGAAGAAGAGTGTTTCTGATGGGCCCAAGGCGATAATGAAAGGAAGAAGAAAGTTTTCCTAAACACCAGATTCTAGATGAAAAGGGCTCATCAGGTGCTGAGGAAAAGAGTGTGATGTCACATACCTGTATGCCATGCACAGGGGTGACGGGACATAAACTTGGGTCTCCACCAGTTGGTCCATGTAACTGAGCAAGAAATCAAAATAGACAACTGAAAAATGTGTGGGTTATGGCAACAGAAGGAACAGCAATGAGCGGGAGCATTGAAACTAATTTAATATGAGACAGATACCCAATTTACATAAATATGCACCTACAACATGATAAAAATATCAGTAGGCCTTGACAGAGAAGCTTTCTATAATAAAACAAAATAATTAGTTAACACAAATAATTAGTAACACAAATAATTAGTAAAACACAAATAGTTAATTAAATAATAATGACATAATCATAATTGAGTTCTAAAATTCCAGATTAGATCAAGCTGAGGAAAGGATAGGAGGTAATGCTACCTTTTATCATCTTACACAAGAGGAATTGAAAGATAATTCTTTTCAGTTTTGACATTAAAAAGCAGAGAAAAAAATTAAGTATGAAGGAAAATGTGGGCCGGGTGTGGTGGCTCACGCCTGTAATCCAAGCAAGTTGTAATCCTTACAACTTAGTTGTAAGACATGATTTCTTTTTGTTTGTTTGTTTAGGCCAAGGTAGGAGGATTGCCTGAGTCCAGGAGTTTGAGACCAGTCTGAGCAACATAGTGAGACCCCTGTCTCTACAAAAAATAAAAATAGAAAATTAGCCAGGTATAGTGGCACAGGCCTGTAATCCCAGCTACTTGGGAGGCTGAGGTGGGAGGATGGCTTGAGTCCAAGAGGTTGAGGCTGCGGTGACCCGTGATTGCACTGCCACACTCCAGCTTGAGAGACAGAGTGAGATTTTGTCTCACAAGAAAAAAAAAGAAAGAAGAAAATGTGATTAATAATACAACAAAAAAGGCTGTATATCAAAATAAAATACAGAGAAAGAGAGGGAAAGATGAGAGGGAGAAACAAAGTCTTTTTGGCAAAAGACTGAAACAAAGAAATAGAAAGGGAGAAAACCCGTTAGAAGAGTAGGTGGATTTAACTGCCTGTTAAGTCTCTCAAATAGGAGGAAAAAAACCCAGAATTGAATTATGTGGAGATTTTAATTCGTAGACCCAAAGTAAAAGGGCATAGCTAAGGGCAAAATAAAAAAGAGTGCGCAACGATTCTCAAGTAACCATAGTCAAGAGAAATATGTGCACATGTAGGTGAAAGCATCAGGAAAGATGTATTTTCTAATTCTTAGTTGCTAGGTATTAATAGTGGTTATCTCTAGGTGCAGGTTAATGTGAACTTTTCTTTTTAAACGAGCTCTATTTGCTTACTGATATTTGCTATTTCTTTTTTGCAGTGATACCTTTTGCTTTTGCCATTCAAAAAAATTATAGTTACTTTTACTTTTTAAAAACCTAATAAATTAAAAGACCAAGAACAAACCAGACACAAAGTCACTACATCTATGATAAGATGTTACTATCCTTAATGGACAATTAGGGTTTGCAATTCAATCAGAAAAAGATGAATTCCTGCTTAAAAATTTGGGCAAAGGATTGTTGCTAGCATAAAAGCTAAATAAGTAAATAACGAAGCACAAATCCATTTGATATTCATGTGGACATTCAGCAACTGGATTTAGATTATTAACCCATTTAGTTATTCACATAGATTCCATTTGTGAATGTGATTGACTTTCTCTTAGATTGTATTTTCAAAGTAAAGATTGTTTTAAAAGTTAACGGGTCTAAATAGCAATCAGAAACTTTTCTAACAGTTCAGAAAACTGGAATATCACTATAAATCTTTTTGGAAAACTTGGTTGTAAGGCATGATTTCTTTTCGTTTATTTGTTTGTTTTGTTTTGTTCTGAGATGGAGTCTTGCTGTGTCACCCAGGCTGGAGTGCAGTAGTGCAATCTTGGCTCACTGCAACCTCTGCCTCCCAGGTTCAAGCGATTCTCCTGCCTCAGCCTCCTGAGTAGCTGGGACTACAGGAGAGTGCCACTACGCCTGGTTAATTTTTGTATTTTTAATAGAGATGAGGTATTACCATATTGGCCAGGCTGGTCTCGAACTCCTGACCTTGTGATCTGCCTGCTTTGGCCTCAAAGTGCTAGAATTACAGGCGTAAGCCACCAAGTCTGGCCTTCTTGGTGTTTTAATTAATACAATTTAGGGGCAGAGAATTTGTTGGTACTTTTATCAAACCTTGCTAGAAGCAGAACATTGTCATCAATATATTTGTCAAAATAGAAAATTAGAATAGTTTGTACAGGTGACTTAAGATAAAAAATAATGAATATAAAAATATCAAGTCCAGTTTAAAAGGCATTCAAAATTATTGTGAAGTACTATTAAGTCTTCTCTTGGCTTTCTCTTAAGTCATCTCAAGGCTGTCCTTTGGCTTTCCTGAAACAATGATATACGTCCATCCACCACAGGCTATAGCAGACATTCTTACAATATCAACCTAAAATTAAAAGACTCCAGAAAATGTACTTGTACTGAATTTATGATCAGTAAGTGTTATATCTCTATTGGTTTAGAACTGATCCATAAAATTTGCATTGTAAGTTCTTTTGAATTAATTAGAACATATTTAGCCAATAGTTTTTAAAATCAAGTACATTATGCCATCACTATAAGTAAATCAATTATTCAATAATTGCTTCATCAGGAAGAAGAATTAAGTCTTACGGTTAGGGTAAAAGTTTCTGACAAGAAGGATATCTTATCTCTGTAATTAGAAGCATGGTAATTTATGAATTCTGTAAAACTTGAAGTTATTAATCAGTATTTTGTGTACCCTTTTAATAAAGATTTAAAGTGTTCCCCCTGTCAAAAAATAAAATTGGTCAAAGGACATGAACAGTTTAGAGAAGACATGCCAATGTTCAATGACTCTGTGTTAGGATTTTGATTTTGATTTTTAAATTTTATATTTATTTATTTATTTTGAGATGGAGTCTTGCTCTGTCACCCAGGCTGGAGTGCAAGTGGCATGATCTCAGCTCACTGCAACCTCTGCCTCCCAGGTTCAAGTGATTCTCCTGCCTCAGCCTCCTGAGTGGCTGGGATTACAGGCGCCCACCACCACGCTCGGCTAATTTTTGTATTTTTAGCAGAAACGGGGTTTCGCCATGTTGGCCAGACTGGTCTCGAACTCCTGGCCTTAGGTGATCCACCCACCTCGGTTTCTCAAAGTGCTGGGATTACAGGCGTAAGCCACAATGACCGGCTAGAATTCTGATTTTTAAATACACACATATGCATAGCTAAAAGTCATGAAAGGTGACTTTTAAAATGTTCACAAAGGTTATTTTTATTATCCTCTTTGTATCTACCTTTGTTCTCTGGAAATGAGCATGTATTACCTGTGTAATTGTGAGATAATATGAAAATAATCATCTCTCTTAACAGAAAAGAAAGTGACGTGTCATGGCACACACCTGTAGTCTCTGCCACTTGGAGGCTAAGGCAGGAGGATCTCTTGCAACCAGTGTGTGCTATGATCATGCCCATGAATAGCCACTGCACTCCAGCCTGGCCAACATAGTGAGATCCCATGGATGGATGGATGGAAGGAAGAAAGGAAGGAAGGAAGGAAGGAAGGAAGGAAGGAGCAGGAAGGAAGGAGAAGGAAGGAGGGAGGGAGGAAGGAAGGAAGGAAGGAGCAGGAAGGAAGGAGAAGGAAGGAGGGAGGGAGGAAGGAAGGAAGGAAGGAAGGAGCAGGAAGGAAGGAGAAGGAAGGAGGGAGGGAGGGAGGGAGGAAGGAAGGAAGGAAGGAGCAGGAAGGAAGGAGAAGGAAGGAGGGAGGGAGGGAGGGAGGAAGGAAGGAAGGAAGGAAGGAAGGAAGGAAGGAAGGAAGGAAGGAAGGGGAATGTGCCCTAAAATTTGAAAGTGAGTTTGTGAAAGTGAACAAACTCGCTCAAAGCTAAAGGAAAGATTAGAACTGAGACTGTTCTCATCTCCTTAGAATATTTATCCATCTTTTCCATCTCTACCTAAGTTTCCTTGAATACCGCAGGGCAGGAGGCTGGTCTACCAGTTGTAAAGTCAATGGTAGGCCTGAGATCAGAGGCCACATGTGTGAACTCTCAAACTGGAGCAGAATATATTAGAACACATTATCTAGAATGATCTCTAGGAAAACACACTTTTAATGCCTGTTTGCCAACATACCCTTTCCTGAGAGGTACTATTCTTGGAGCCTTAGAGTGGTCATGCATTCTGTGTCTGCAACTTGACAATTCCTATGCCCAAGGTTGATTCAGGTTCCCCAGTTGTCCACACGACAAGGAGAATGCAGTAGCAATTTAAAGGAAAACTGTCTGTATCAAACAGTTGCAAGAAAAAAAAAAAACGAAAAAAGACAATTTTGGGTACATTTTAGGGGTGGAAGACTGCATGATTTATCTATATGCAGTGCATGGCTTACCTTTCTACAATGGAAGTGGCATTTCTACATCCAAACCTACGAGAGTTTCAAGTTCAGATGAAGGCATTATTTTCTATTTTTATAAATAGCCCATTGAGGACCTAAAATCTAGAGCTGAATGTTTGTCTCTCCCCAAAAGATTTACCAGCACAGATGGCAAACAAACCAAAGATAGAGGTAATCTTTGTCCCAAATGAAAGGAATGTAATTACTTGAGCTACTTCCAGCTCTCAAGTAGACATCACTAGAGCTAACCCTGCATTTCTTGCAAGCTTCTGCACATCCTCCAGGTGGAAGAGGGAAGTGAACCAGAACTGAGCACACAGATTCTCTAAAATGTACACGTTTTTGTATTTCTGTGTAAGATCTTACTATGCAAAATGGATAACTATTTTTGATCAAATTTTGACACTCCTCCATGGACAATTTGTAACTTGAGTTTAAAAGTCCAGAAGTATGTCCACAAGAAAATAGGAGACCAGTGGTCAAGTCAGTAGGCAGAGAATGGGGCTCCACTGTACCGTGAGATTCCAGGGTTCGGAGAAGGCCTTCAGACATTTCCACCAAACTAGTGATTGAGCAACAACAGAAACCAGAGAATATTACTTTTATATAGCATTTTATAGTATATAAAGTGTATTCACAATTGTTTTCCTTCAGCTTCAACAGTGTTTGTGAAGCCTTCATTCCCAATTCACAGATTTGCAAATTTACTCAGAGAGGTTAAGCAATTTGCCCAAGATCACACAGCCAGTCAATATTGGAACTTCAACTTCTTTTTGCTATATGAAAGTCATCATCCTCTTGCCAGTTTATGATACCTTACCAGCTGGAGGATACAGCAATTACACATTAGGGCTTCATCCCTTTAACTTGAGATAGTGCTCTTAAAATGTTTCTGCAGATGCCTGTCTGGTAGCAGAGGGTCATGACATCTGTGGTAGAGGAATGGGTGGCTTTGAGGGCCTTGGCTCAAATAGCCTATCACAAATATAAGCTTTCTTTTTGCAGTTTTGTGTTTTATCTTTAAAATTGTGGGGTACTTTGCCATCCCCACTTATAATGTAGCGATGTTTATTTCAGAATACAAATATTTAAAATGAGGTACCATTAATCTTTATATTCAAGAAGATGTACCGTGTTTATCTGGCAGCCAAATGTACCACAGGATTAAAGATACCCTGATGTGAGAAGCTCAAGCATTGCCTCTTATTAAAATTCAGTATGGGGAAAAACCACCAAAATAAAAAGACATGATGGTATGTTAATTTCAGTTGCTTCTTCTACGAAGTTTTGATGGGTTAAATCAGGTAGGTGGTGTAGACACAGTTTGCTCTGGAGGACAGGGAAGAAAGTGGAAGGTGGGGGTTGAGGAAGGTTAAGAAAACAGATTGGGTAAACTGGGGGCGTAAAACCAAATGCTGTCTTTTTACAGTTTTATCTAAAGCCAACCCTGAGTCTGTGTCCTTGGTAAGCATGACTCAAGAAAAAGCTACTTAAACACCTTGATTAAGGTAAAAATAGTTTGATTAATAAGTTTTTAGAAATGAAAAATTAAAATCATATCCTCAAGCATTAAACAAATTCTAATTCAAGATATATAGAAAATGTACTAGCTGTAGTAACAAGTATGAGAGGTAAGACTTGTAAGGATTTCATTATTTATACTGTAAATATTCCCCTGACTTGAACTGGTTATTGGTTACCTGTTTGAAATAGTCATCATAGCAAAAACAAACAAATAAAAGATCAGGCCATTTATAATTCTACCATATAAAAGCTACTTAATTTTTTACTGTTGAAATTTCAACTTTTAGATTCTGGGGTACGTGTGTAGGTTGGTTACATAAATTTTTGTGTGATGTTGAGGTTTGGGGCCTGCATAATCCCGTCGCCCAGGTAACAAGCAGTATACCCAACCAGAAGTTTTTCAGCCCTGTCCCCGTCCCTCCCTCCCTCACTCTTCCAGCGGTCCCCAGCATGTGTTATTCCCGTCTTGATGTCCATGTGTACTCAATTTTTAGCTCGTACTTATAAGTGAGAACATGTGGTGTTTGGTTTTCTGTTTCTGCATCAGTTCGCTTAGGATAATGGCCTCCAGCTGCGTCCATGTCACTGCAAAGGACATGATTTCATTCTTTTTTATGGCTCTGTATATGGTTTCCATAGTGTATATGTACCACATTTTCTTTATTCTGTCCACTGTTGATGGGCATCTAAGTTGATTCTATGTCTTTTCTACTGTGAATATTGCTGCAAGGAACATAGGAGTACATGTGTCTTTTCGGTAGAACAATTTATTTTCCCTTGGGTATACCCAGCAAGGGGATGGCTGGGTTGAATGGTGGTTAAGTTCTTTGAGAACTCTTTGGGATCCTTTCCACAGTAGCTGGACTAATTTACATTCCCACCAACAACATATAAGCATCCCCTTTTCTCCACAACCTCACCAACATCTCTTATTTTTGACTTTTGAATAACAGTAAAGCTGTTTTAAAAATTACAATTTCAGTATCACTTAGAAGCCTACAGAAAACTTTGTTACAATGAATTTGGAGGTTTTATTTCACTTGCTGGCACTCCGGGATTAGTATAACACAACATTATATTTTCTTCTTTTTTAAGCTTTATTGATGTATAATTGACAAGTAAGAATGGTATATATGGCTGGGTGCGGTGGCTCACACTTGTAATCCCAGTACTTTGGGAGGCCGAGGCGGGCAGATCATGAGGTCAGGAGATCGAGATCATCCTGGCCAACATGGTGAAACCTGTCTCTACTAAAAATACAAAAATTAGCTGGGTACGGTGGCACACGCCTGTTATCCCAGCTACTTGGGAGGCTGAGGCAGGAGAATCGCTTGAACCCGGGAGGTGGAGGTTGCAGTGAGCTGAGATCGCACCACTGCACTCCAGCCTGGTGACAGAGTGAGACTTCGTCTCAAACAAACAAACGAACAAAAAAGAAGGGTATATATTCGAGGTGTACAGCATGATTTTTAACTGACACATTATAATTGAACATATTTATGGGGTGTGCTTTGATGTTTTTATTCATATCTATGTTGTATAATGATCAAATCAGGGTTGTGTATCTGCCACTTTATCCATTTATCATTTCTTTGTGGTGAGAATATTCAAGTCTCTCTTTTAGCTATTTTGTAATATACAATACTTTACCATTAACTGTAGTCATCCTACTGTGCATTAGAACACCAGAACTTATTCCTCTGGGCTAATCTTAATTTTGTATCCTTTGACCAAACTCTGTCTTCTCTTCCTGCCCCCACACACCCCAGCCTTTGGTAACCACTGTTCTACTCTCTGCTTCTATGTAACATGATGTTTTGATATACATATTCATTGCAAAACGATTTCCATATGTTAATCAAGCTGATTAACATATCCATCGCCTCACATTGTTACTGATTTTGTGTGCGAATACTTCAAATCTACTCTCTTAGCAAATTTCAAGTATGCAATACCTTATTATTACTGTAGTCATCATGCTGTACAGTAAATCTCCAGAACTTATTCATCTTATAGCTGAGAGCTTGTGCCTTTGACTAACATCTCCCCTGTTCCCCCAACCCTCAGTTCCTGGTCATCACTTTTCCACTCTCTGATTTTGTGAGTTCAACGTTTTTCGATTTCACATATAAGTGAGATCATGCAGTATTTTCTTTCTGCGTCTGGCTTGTTTCACTGAGCATAATGTCCTCCAGGCGCATCCAATTTGTCACAAATGACAGGATTTCCTTCTTTTTTAAAAGTTGGATAATATCCCATTGTGTGTGTGTGTGTGTGTGTTATATATATATATACACCACATTTTCACTTCCATTCCTCTGATGATGAACACCTAGCAACAACCACAACAACAATAACAGAGGCAACCAGCACTTACAAAGCACATGCTATACTGGGCACTGGAATATGTGCTTTTGGTTATTAACTCATTTAATTCTTATATAACCCAATGAGGTAAATGATATTATTAGCCTCATTTTGCAGATGAGGAAACTGAGGCATACGGAGAGTCAATAACTTGGCCAAGTTCACATAGTTAGTGGGTTATTTACTAATTTTTTTTACCATTTTAATGAATAACTTAGTAAAAATGTTCAGTCACAGAGATCAGTTGATATAGAATTGTTTTAATTCAAACTCTAATAAGTCATTTGTACTTTTCTTTCATTATATATGTTTATTTCAGCATATATACACCTATACTATGTATATATGTGCTAGTTTACACACACACACACATGCACACACATGCACACGTGTGTATGTTAAAATACATACATAGATGTATATAACAGCTGTATATACATATCTCCCAAGTCCTGCTATGGGAGGATGCAATCTAAATTCATAGTAAGTGACTTCATGGGGTCTACATCTCCTTATTAAGGTCACAGTGGCAATTTTTGTAGACACTGTCTTATGTATCTTCTTGCTTATAGCAGTTATTCTATTTTTATGCCAAGAATCACTATCACATTTTCCAAAATCAATTTAACACTGCTTTATCAAGAGCCCACTAGGTTTAAGGCACTGTCAGGCAATTTCCTATGAGCAAAGGGCTATTTGCAATGCCTGAATCTGGGTGGATTGGATGGCTACCATTTAAGCAGAATACGCCCAGGCGCTGTGGGCTGTGTTAGCCATTGTCCATAGGCAGGAGGCAAATTCATCCTCAAATTATTTCTTGGACAGTTTGCCTCTAGTAATTAAGAGGTTAAAATTTTCTCACATTTCCGTTGGAAAGTTTCTTTTTATTTGATTCTCCCAGCTGTGAAATAATTTAATACTAGTCTCTATCTCCAAGCCTCTCTGCTGGGGTTCTGAGCTCAGTCAGATAATATTTGGAAAGCACTTTGTTCTCAGAAGAAAGGTCGCACTTAGAAGGGTTTGTATCATCCACCTGACTGCACCAGGGACAAATGTTGTCCCTAGCTAAGCTTCTGCCTTCAGATGCTGTATACCAAAAGCATACGTAATAAAGAGAAACTCACTTTTCAAGCTTGAATTCAAAAGAATAAAGCAACTCCTGTGCCTGAGGGAGTCTTGGAAGCCACGTGAAATAAAGCAGAAAGCAGTGGTTATCTTGCAAATCAGTGGAAAAACCATCAGACCACAATATCCATGATAGCCCAGAACCTTGCATTGGCCTTACTCAGGCTTACAAACGACACTCAGGACTCTCTATATGCTGCCTTTGCAAATCGCTTTCTTTTTCTGCTTTCTTCAGCTGGAGATTAAAAGAATCAATAAAACAACTATTTGGTGGCACTTTGGATTTTAATGAAAACTACACAGTCACAAGGCAATCGTAGTGCTAAATCATTAATTGCCTTTGAGAGTCCAACAAATGTTTATCACATCTACTATATTTTGATCATTGTTAGTGGAGGAGGTTCTTGAATTACAGTAATGAAGAAGAAGTGAATGAGTTTATATATGAAATACATGAAAGTTAACTGAACCATTTAATGATTTCAATTTCCTTGTAGCCAACTAATATTAACTGCAGTGTGATAAAAGGTTTTTCAATTGACTATTGTTACAACTTAAACCCCATGCACAATACCTGGCACAGTGTCTGGGACATAGAATATGTTCAACAAATATTATCTCGTTCATTTTTGATATTGTTTGACTCAGCATCCCCAGCCAAATCTCATCTCTTATAATCCCCATGTGTCAAAAGAGGGACCTGCAATCCCTATGTGTCTAGGGAGGGAGGTGATTGGGTCATGGGGGGTTTTCCCCCATGCTTTTCTCATGATAGTGAGTTCTCATGAGGTCTGATGGTTTTATAAGTGTTTGGAAGTTCCTCCTTTTCTCTTCTCTCTCCTGCTGCCTTGTGAAGAAGTTGATTGCTTCCCCCTTTGACTTCTTTTTTTTATTATTATACTTTAAGTTTTAGGGTATATGTGCACAACGTGCAGGTTAGTTACGTATGTATACATGTGCCATGTTGGTGTGCTGCACCCAGTAACTCGTCATTTAACATTAGGTATATCTCCAAATGCTATCCCTCCCCATTCTCCCCACCCCACAACAGGCCCCGGTGTGTGATGTTCCCCTTCCTGTGTCCATCATTCTCAGCAAACTATCGCAAGGACAAAAAACCAAACACCGCATGTTCTCACTCATAGGTGGGAATTGAGCAAGGGGAACACATGGACCCCCTTTGACTTCTGCCATGATTGTAAGTTTCCTGAGGCTTCCCCAGCCATCTGGAACTGTGAGTCAATTAAACTTCTTTCCCTTATAAATTACCCAGTGTCAGGTACTTCTTTATAGCAGTTTGAAAACGGATTAATACAATTGTCTTCTAAAAAACTGGGAATTTTTGCAATTAACTCCCTGGGTGAATTTTACATTTTGGTTTATCATTCTATCTCTAGTAGCCAGTGCAATTTTCATCATCAAGTAGGTGGTCCATAATGTTTGCAGATGTAGTGAGCCTATCACAGTGTTAAACTGACATTGAAATTATTTCCTAGCAGAGTCTACAACGATGATCTAGTAAATAATGTAAAGAGCAGGAAATAAAGATAGATTCAGTTTATTCTACTTCTGAGCCACCTTGCTATTTTTTTGGCCATTTATCTAGACTACTGATAGTTATTTCATCTCATCATAGTAATTGATGATGTAACTCTAAATTTTCTTTACAATGAGCACCAACAGAGGCATATTTTAACAGTTTTATTGAGATATAGGTAGTATGCCATAAAGTTCACACACAGTGTACAATTCAATGGCTTTTAGTATATTTATAGCATGTGAATCTATTGCCACAATCAGTTATAAAACATTTTCCTCAGCCCAAAAGGAAATCACACACCCTTTAGTCATCACTTCTCCAGTACCTCCTCCCTCCACCCTGCCCATTTCCGCCAGCCATAGGCATCTATGAATCTACTTTCTGCCTCTTAGAGTTACCTATTCTGGACGTCTCATGTAAATGAAATCATACAATCTATGGACTTGTGTGCCTGGCTTCTTTCACTTAGCACAATGTTTTCAACATTCATCCATGTGGTGGTATATATCAGTACTTTGTTCCTTTTTCCTGCTGAATAATATTCCATTGTATATGCATAGCACATGCTGTTTATCCATCCATCAATGGATGAACATTTGGGCTGTTTCCACTTTTTGGCTTTCATGAATGGTGCTGCTATAAACATTTGTGTAGAAGTTTGTTGTGGATTCATGTTTAATTTCTCACCTAGGACAAGAGGAGGCTATTTTTAAATATAAAAAATATATACTCCTCATATACATTTACTTACCAGAAGAAATGGTGGGAGAATCTTCAACATAGTGGAAAGAGCATTGAATAGGAGTCTGTAGGAAGACCAGGGCACAGGGTATCCTCTCAGTTCTGGTACTAACTGAACATGTGACCTTGAGCAAGGGACTTTACCTCTGCCTTCTTGTACATAAGTGAGTTGGGGCCCTCACTTGAAGGTCAGCCTGCAACGTGCATTCTGAGAATTTGATGTAATATAGTGACTCAGAGTTAGTTCTAGTGAAAATGTAAGCCTAAATCCAAAAGCAACATGTCAATTAGGCCAAGGAAACGGACATACATCCAGTTTAAAAAAAAAAAACCTGAAGATCCAGTAACAAATAAAAATAACCCTCAGTTGACTTTAGGAATAATTAAAGGTTGCACCAGAAAGAAAGAAAAAGTGTATTCTCATCATCCTTACATCAATGTCTATTCATAAAAAGAAAACATAGGCTTATTAGGTAGACTTTTTTATACTTTCTAAGAAATGCAAAGAGAAATTGGAGTTGCAAACCTACCTTTTTATAATCTAAGGAAAAGCTTTTACTAATTACCAACTGTTTTATGAAAACAGTTAAAGAGGTACTATTTCTAAAAGGGAACTCTATTCAAGAAAGTTCTTATACTTTCATGATAAAATGTTAAAAATTTTTAAATGTCCTTTGCAATTTATCTTTTGTATTTGTGAAAACACACACACACACACACACACACACACACACATAGAACTTAAGTGAAATCTGTTGTACCTACTGAAGAAAAAACTAGAAATAACAGTGAATATCTGGCAATTTTTTTTTACATGTTAGGAGGTAAAAATCAATGCAAATGACATAAAAAATCACAAAATGAATAGAGTAATAAAAGGCTTTAAAAAATTCTGAAATCCAATTAATGTGATCAACATTAAAGGTTTTCCTTTAGCAATCAAAATCCAGTCCATTTAGATTTATTTGAGAAATGTCAACTCTCTCCCTAGTTAATGTTATTTAGGAAAAAAAAACCATCCTGCCCTGGATTCCTGGTTTGGTATTAACTTATATTTCCTCATGATTTTATTAGCTAGTGGCCAAAGGAAAGTCACATATATATATATATATATTTGAGACAGAGTCTCACTATGCCACCCTGGCTGGAGGGCAGTGGTGTGATCTCGGCTCACTGCAACCTCCGCCTCCTAGGTTCAAGCGATTCCCCTCCCTCAGTTTCCAGAGTAGCTGAGATTACAGACACCTGCCACCATGCCCAGCTAGGAAAGTTGCGTATTTTATTACTGTTTTCTTAATCTAACGACTAGAAAGAACGATAATTTCATCTTTACTAGTTTCTTTTATTATTATTTATTAGATAATATAAACTAAAATAGTGCAAAGTAACAAAAAAAAAAAAAAAACAGTCATCTACCCTATCCTCTCCCCAGAGGTAATCATTGTCAATTCTTTTGAGATTTCCTTTGGCATTTACCTTCGTATTCCTAAATGCCATTTTTGTGCTATCATTTGTTTAAGTTGTTAGACACTATGGATTTCCTACATGCTAGATGAAAACTTTTTCTTGTTTCCTTTCTTCTCCCTCCATCCTCTCAATAGAATCTTATCTAATTTTTAGTTTAACCTGTAACATTGAATTCAACTCATAAAAATTGAAAAATTATTTTAACTGTGTATGTTAGGCAGCTTCTAAGATGGCCCCACTTATGTTCACCTCCTGGTTTTCATGGCCTTGTGTAATGTCATCTCCTGGAGTAACTTGCTTCTCATCAATAAAATAGGGCAATATCTCAAAGAATGCCGCATCTGTGATTATGTGACAGAAGATTGTATACCTTCTGGCTTTCTAGCAGACTGGCTTTGCTTTCTTGGCTTTGCTGAATCACACTGCCATATTGGAGAGGCCCACATGGCTAGGATTTGAAGGTGGCCTCTGGCCAACATCCAGTGAGGGCCTGGAGCTCTTTGTAACAGCCTGTGAGAATCCAAATGCTACCAACAACTATTGAGTGAGTGTGGAAGCGCTTCCTTCCCCAGTCAATTCTTTAGCTGAGATGATAGTATTTGAGCTGACACCTTGACTGTAGCCCGTGAGAAACTTACGAAGCTTAAGATCCAGTTAAATCATGCTCCAATTCCATTAGGAACCAAATTAGGATAACTAAAAGTCTACGTAAATATTGTTTACTCTATCTTGTTGTATACTGTGATTATATTTCTTCTTGTAGAACTTTTCTTTCTGTAATTAATAATTTTATTTTTCCATTTGCTTAGTTTTCTTTTTTAATTTCAATAATTTTTGGAGAACAGGTGGTTTTTAGTTATGTGGATGAGTTCTTTAGTAGTGAATTCTGTGATTTTAGTGCACCCATCACCCGAGAAGTGTACTCTTTAGCCGATATGTAGTCTTTTTTTTTTTTTTTTTTTTTTTTTTTGAGGTGGAGTCTCGCTCTGTTCCCCAGGCTGGAGTGCAGTGGCGTGATCTTGGCTCACCACAACCTCCGCCTCCTGGTTTCAAGTGATTCTCCTGCCTCAGCCTCCCAAGTAGCTGGGACTACAGGCATGTGCCACCATGCCCATCTAATTTTTGTATTTTTAGTAGAGATGGGGTTTCACTGTGTTAGGCTAGTCTCATACTCCTGACCTCGTGATCCGCCTGCCTCGGCCTCCCAAAGTGCTGGGATTACAGGGCAATATGTAGTCTGTTATCCTTCACCTCTCTGCTCGGTTTTATCTGACCTTGTAGTTTTGCCATATTACCCACTAATTATGTTAAACACTTCTCAATAAAAATTTTTCATATGGTAAAGTCTATTTTGATAATCAGCTCCACTTTCCTTTTCTCTGAAGACAATCACTCTTATTGACTTCTGTTCAGTTTTTCAATATGTATTTGTTTGTCTGTGGGCCTGCTACATAACTCCTATACTGAGACATCTCTTTGCCATCCTTCTAAGACTTTTCTGCACCTCCTTCTTCTGGTTTTGGGTGCCCTATTTGTTGAATCCTGTGTTTACCTCCTTCTCTTGTTTTGCTTGTTTTTGTTTCTTGTCTTTGTTACTGGCTTCCTAAGTAAGGACTGTCGGAAGATCAATGTTTTGAAGCTTTGCATGTCTGCCATTTTCTTTATTTTGTCCTCACACTTGGTTAATCATTTGGCTGGGTGGATACTTCTACTCAAAGTTTTGAGGATACTGATCTCTTGCTTCTAACTTCCAGTGCTGATGTTAAAATGGTCTTTACATCCCTTCATATAATTTTTTTCTTTCCTTTCTTTTTATTCTTCTCATCTCTGTTTATTCCCACTTCTGGGAGATTTCTTTAGTTTAATTTTTCAACATTTTAATTGAATGTTTTATTTTGGCTTTGATACTTTTAATTTCCAAAAATCCTTTCTAGTTATTCTATCTGTATTGTGTCCTACTCTTGTTTCACGGATGCTTGTTTATATTTGACCAGATGTGAGCACTAAAAGCCTCTCTGCAGAGACAGGGCTTACTGAGTGGAGGGCTGTGTCAAGTCATTAGTCACAGAACTAGCTGTTTGGTTGAGTGTGGCAAAAACTTCCAGCTGCTCACCAAAATCCATTCCCAGCCTCCTTGTAGTTAAGAATGCCTTTATGGGCCTGGCACAGTAGCTCACACCTGTAATCCCAGCACTCTGGGAGGCCAAGGTGGGTGGATCACTTGAGATCAGGAGTTCGAGACCAGCCTGGCCAACATGGCGAAATCCTGTCTCTACTAAAAATACAAAAAAAATTAGCCGAGCATGGTGGCACATGCATGTAATTCCAGCTACTCGGGAGGCTGAGGCAGGAGAATCACTTGAACCCGGGAGGCAGAGGTTGCAATGAGCCAAGATCATGCCACTGTACTCCGGGCAACAGAGTGAGACCTTGTCTCAAAAAAAAAAAAAAAAAAAAAAAAAAAAAGTGCCTTTATGACTGACTTCTGTGCAATGGAATATTAGCAGAAGTGATTTTTGCCACTTCGAGACCTGGCCCATTAAAATACCCTAATCTACTCCTTTATGGCTGGAATAAAAAAGAGCTTCAGAAAATGACCTTAGAAATCATATGTCGAAGATGGTAGAGATTCTATCAGCTCAGGTGCCTGCATGATGGCATGGCTCTTACACAGCAAGAATTAAACATAAATGTGTTTGCACCATCAGGCTTTTTTTGAGTCTATTTGTGATGGCAGTTAACCATCTCTGATATGTTGAGTGAGGCCCCAAAATGTCAGTATCTGGGTTTCTTTTCTGTCTTGATTCACTTTCTCCAGAGATGGATCCTCTCATCTCTCGTCTGGAAGGATGTATAAGCCTGACTACTGGCATTCTGTCAGTTGGGAATTGACAGAGGTAGGTATATAGTATACAGACTTTTCTTCTGATTGCAGTGTAGTGATTTACTACCGCCTTCCTCTGTGCTTGGTGTTTCAGAATATTGAGCCTCTTTAATTTTCTTTCCCTAAATAAATTACCTCTTATATTCAGTAGCAGAAGTGGAAGAAAAGTGGCCTGCTTGTTTGGAAGGGATGAAACACTGGTATCTAACTGCTTTTGAAACAGATTTCCAGTAAAACCGCTGTGTTTAGTCCCTCTCCCTGACCTTCACCTTTCAAAGTATCCAGTGCCTCCAATTCCTAAGCCTTTCCCTGGGTCTGTAAAGCAAATTGGCTTGTTGCTTGCTGGCATCACCTTCTGC
This sequence comes from Symphalangus syndactylus, assembly GCF_028878055.3. Taxonomy (NCBI): domain Eukaryota; kingdom Metazoa; phylum Chordata; class Mammalia; order Primates; family Hylobatidae; genus Symphalangus; species Symphalangus syndactylus. The sequence goes on from NC_072445.2 coordinate 58,346,603, forward strand.
AAAATTTAGATTTGACCTTTCACTCTCCTGTTAAGTTGTACTATCCCAGCAACTGTTTTCTCTCTTCCTACTTTGTGGATGGGGGTTGAAAATTTCATCAAAACAGGAGTTTGTCTTTCTTGTTCTGCTTTATACGAAGTGGTTGTCAAGAGGAAAGACATAAAGAAATGTCTCTGCTTGACCATCCTAAAGCCAGAAGTCTCTTATAATTTTAGTGAATCTAAATTAACTACCCAAAGAATTATTTTAAAAAGGCAAAGAGATCCAAATTGAGTTATTTCCAAATAAATTAACAGAATACTTTATTATTTATTTATTTATTTATTTATTTATGTATTTATTTATTTGAGACAGGGTCTTGCTCTGTTGCCCAGGCTGGAGAATGGTGTGTCTCGGCTCACTGCAGCCTCTACCTCCTGGGTTCAAGTGATTCTCCTGCCTCAGCCTCCCAAGTAGCTGGGATTACAGGTGCCCGCCACCACACCAGGCTAATTTTTGTATTTTTGGTAGAGATGGGGTTTCACCATGTTGGTCAGGCTGGTCTCGAACTCCTGAAGTCAAATAATCCACCCGCCTTGGCCTCCCAAAGTGCTGGAATTACAGGTGTGAGCCACCATGCCTAGCCTTTAAGTTCTTTTTGCTCATTTAACTGCTTAGTAGAACAATAAGTCAGATGTCACAGAAAAGGAATGGAAACTGCATTCCATCACAAACTCAGAGTTCTCATAATCTAACATGGACATTTGGCAATCTTGAGACTTGCTGTCTTGCAGTCTTGTGGTCTCAACGTCTCATCATTGCCTTGTCCCACTTTATCATGGTCTTTAGTCTCAGGCTCACGGTCTGTGGATGTGCCGAGTACTGTAGTCTCACAGTCTCACAGTGTTGTGGTATTGCAGAGTTGAGGGCTTATTGTTTAAACAAATTTTGATTATGTTTCAGATTTACTCTGGAAATAATTTTCTTAATATAAAGCACCCTGCATTAATGGATGAGCCTTTTGGAGTTACTTGTATGTTTTGATTAGCAATTGAACATATATCTCTTTTTATCAGTAGCTAGGTCTTTGTTTTAATTTTTTCCAATATTGCCTGACATTATCTCTTTGCCGTCAAAAAGAAATAGTCAAAGATTAGTGTAATATTTCTAATAATAATACTTGTTATATTTCTGTATTTGTGATTAATGGAAAGCAGCCCTCTTCTGGGCACATTGACAACAGTAATAATATCAAACGCCCAAGAAAGAAACTACCAAACACAATTTAATTGCCTCTAACACCACAGCTGAATTTGGGTGCCAATAATCTCTTTTGGAACTGTAGCTCTTTTTATAATAAAAAAGTACTTTAGCAATAACAAGTTTCAACAGAAGCAGTAGATACGTGGGAGGACGTTGAAAACAGGCACAGGCATAACATTTTATTGTAGGTGGTTTTTTTTTCCTTTCCCCCTACATGATGTCAGTTCTGTACGAACTGAATCCTAGCACAAGACTTTTTCTTTGGGGATTTTTGTATCTTTTAAAACCCACTTGATTGTTAACGTCAATTCCCTTTTTTGAAGAAAGAACAATTGTTAATAGTTTGGGATGCTTACTTGAAAATGTTCAAATCTGCTGGGTTCAAATGGGGTCAGCTGAAACTGTGTTCTTGACTTTGGCCAGAGATTGTCTCGAGCTAACTTGGTGTTCACCCTGCATCACAGATGATTCCCCAGAATTACAGAATTATTATTATCCTTTTCTGAAGAGTCCAGTGATGACCACAAATATTAGACATGAAAGGGGCTTGAGGGAACAATTCTTTTTTTCCTTTATGTACTGTAGAGAAGAAATGGGGTTCCCAGTCAATCTAGGAGTTTATTTATAGTCATGTAAGTAGTTAATGACAAAGGTAGGGCACTAACCTTCTCAACTGTATTCTTTGTCATCTTATACCTACATACAGGGTTGAAAGGGTGGGCTTTCCAACTGATTGTTTTTATGCACGCACAGGTGACCAACAGCCCAGTGGGAGGAAGCCATGCATGGCATTGTGTTGTCACTCATCCTTCTTTCCTTGGTCTTTCAAAACCTCTTGGTTAGATGTGTATAGTTATCCATGAGACAAATTCAAGAGCTTTTACTGAATGACATGAGAATTGTTGAGTGAGCAGAGGATTTGGGAACAAAGCCATCTCCAACAATGCCAATCACCCACCCCCTCTCCCATGGGCTACAATTTACCTACGTTAAGCAGGAATCAAAAAGGTGAGAAATATTGTACCTTCCAGTTAATGCCTGAAGCTTGAATATCCACCGAATACATTCTATAATTAGATTAGTTACTTAAAGAAATTGAGATATAATTAACATAAAAAATATGCACATCTTAGGTGTTTGTTTTGATGAGTTTTTATATTATTTGTAAACATTTGTATTATGAAAAATTTTAAACGGAGAAAAATGGAAAGATTTGTACGGTGAACATTCACATCTGATCACCTAGATTCAGGGTTGGCTGAGATTCTTGAGTCTACGAATTTTGTGTTTCACCAAATATGGAAACATTTCAGCCGTTATTCCTTCAAATATTTTTCTGGTTGTGGGGACGCTCATTCTCTCTTTCCTCTCGTTCTTGAACTGTAAAGATCCTGTGTATGTTACATCTTTTAATATTGCCCTGTAGGTCTCTAAGATTTTATTCATTATTTGCGATATTTTTTCCACTCTTTTTTCTTCAGATTAAATCATTACTGTTTTTCTGTTTTAAAAGTCAATAACTCTTTTCTTTTAAAATTTCCAATCTGCTATTAAGCCCATCCATTGAATTTGTGTTGCAGGTATTTTCAGATATAGAATTTCCACTTCATTCTTTTTATCTAGTGTTGAATTCTTGGCTGCATTTATTATCTTTTTCTTCATTCTGACCACTGTCCTTTACATCCTGTAGCATAGTTGTAATAGGTGCTTTAAATTCCTTGCCTGCTGGTTCCAATATTTGGAACACCTCAGGGTCAGTCTCCACTGATTGCCTTTTCTCTTGAGTGTGAGTAATGCTTTCCTCTTTCTTTATTGAATAATTTTGGATGATATTCTGGGCAAATGATATGTTGTAGAGACATGCTAGCAGGCAGATGTCTAGACTCAAACTGCAGACCGTGTGCCCTGCAGCTGAAGGCAGCTAAAAGTTCAGCTGTTTCTTTGGCCTCAGCTGGATGGCTGGAAGTCTGCAGGTGTGGTCTGGGGGCTAAGAGACAGTTTGAGCAGAGTGTACACATAGTATTTGAGGCTCCCTGTGTCTGTCTGTCTTTTCTGGGGGATGATTTCCTCATTTCTAGCTGTAGAAGTCAACCCAACTTCTGATATCATGTTCTCCAAGCCAGTAAGGCAGCACACGTCCAAGCTGTAGCTGCTCTGCATGGTATAGACTGTGGTGTGCCCTCAGGCTAAAGCCATACAAATACCAAATTGTCTCACTTGTGTTCTGTCTATCCAAACAATACTCGCCTTCCAGTGTTTGTCTGATTTCCTCACTCTCTAGGAGTTTCAGATAGTTTTTTTTTTTAACATTTTCTCCAGAGTTTATAGTTATTATTAGAGGGTAGAATAAGCCGGTAGGAGCTACTTGGCTATTAGCAGAAGTGGAGCCCTTTCAGTCATTGAGATTTAACATTTGTATACACCCTTGTAACCTCCCTCCAAAGCAAGATGAGAGCATCTCCATCCCCACTAAAAATGTCTCTGTGCATCTTTCCAGCCACGTTCTCCTCTCAACACTAGCTGATTTTTAGAACCATACATTTGTTTTGTCTGAATCTGGATTTCACAGAAGTGGAGTCATACCCTCTAGCTTTTTGTACCCAGCTTCTCCCATTCAGCGTGATGCTTCTGAGATGCATCCAGGTGGACATGTGTGTCGGCAGTGCTTTTCTTTTTATTACTAAAGAGTATTCCATTATGGGAAAATACCACAATGTGTCTACTATTTTCCTGTTAAGGGACACTGGAGCTATTTTTAGTTTGGGACTATTATAAATAAAACTGCTATGAATATGCTTGTACAAGTCAATTTTTTTTTGTGGACATGGATTATCATTCCTCTTTTGTAAATAGGTAGGAGAGGAATTGCTGGAAGTCAAATAGTTCTCCAAAGTGGTTTACTGTATGACATCACCACCAGCAAGGTCCGAGAGCTCCAGATGCTGCATGTCCTTGCTGACACTTGGTGTTGTCATTGCTTTCAATTTTTGCCATTCTAGTGAGTATAAATGGTATTTTATTTATTTTAAATTGCATTTTACTGGCCAGGCACGCTGGCTCACTCCTGTAATCCCAGCACTTTGGAAGGCTGTGGTGGGTGGATTGCTTGAGCCCAGGAGTTCGAGACCAGCCTGGGTAACATAGCAAAACCCAGTCTCTGCAAAAAATACAAAAATTAGCTGGGCATGGTGGTGTGCACCTGCAGTCCCAGCTACTCGGGAGGCTGAGGTGGGAGGATTGCTTGAGCCAGGGAGGTCAAGGCTTCAGTGAGCTGAGATTGCACCACTGTACTCCAGCCTAGGAGAGAGAGCAAAGCCCTGTCTCAATAAATAAAGAAATTGCATTTTGTGGATGACTAATGATGTTGAAAACTCTTTCATGTGGTTATTGGCTACTTGTATATCTTCTTGTGGAATGTGTCTATTCACAACTTTTGCTAATATTTATTGCACTTTTAAAATTGGAGACTTGTAGCAATTTTTAAATATGCTCTGGATATGTGTCTGTCTTCAAATATGTATTACGAACATTTTCTCTGATTCTGTGGTATGTCTATTTATTTTCTTAATGGAGTCTTTTGATAATCAGACATTTTTAGTTTTGATAAAGTCTAATTTATCAACTTTTTTCTTTTTGGGGGTGCTTTTACTGTGCAGTTGAAGAAATCTTTGCCTATCTAAGATTTACTTCTAATCAAACCATAGTAAATACTGGTAGGTTTCTGGAATTTTTTTCTTTCTTTGAAGCTTTGAAACTTTGTATGTATTCTCTTTATCCAGCAGAAAATGCTTTTTGGGGTAAAATAAAATATTTTCTGCAGCTTTTTTGGGCTCTGGGCAAGATAGCTGAAAAGTTAAGTAATATTTATACAGTGACTTACATGAAAAGATGCTTAATAGATGTTTGCAAAAGTAAATCAACTTACAGATCTGGTAGCAAACTTTGTTCAGTAGATTTGAAATTTCTGATTTATGGTTGCAAATCTGTGTGGTGATGTGCTTGGAACAAGCCCCGGAGCACTGATCTGTGCAGCTGCTATGCCAAGGCATGGAGGGCTTAGCGCTAAATCTTACAGATGCACCAATTCTGCCAAAACATATGGGAGGAACTCACTTCAGCTCTTGCTTAAAAGATAACAACACTTTTGGATCAATGGCAATAATGCCAAATTAACACAAAAGTCCTTAATTGTATACTTCTGATGAATGATTAGTCTCCTAATTCAAAAAGGCAGTGAAACAACCTCCAATTAAAAGTAATGTACTTTACTTAGATTGACTAATAGACAGCATTCTCAATATTCCAACTTGGCATGTAGCAAAGGGGTGATGGAAATTCGTATTCGCCAAGACTGCATGGCAGTTCAGAAAGTAGATTTTAAGCAGGATGATTTCAGAATAATACTTTCCCCATGAGCACTACTTTTTACAGAACCTCTTATGAAAGGGCCTTTCAAAAACATATCTGAGATGAGACAGACTGTGGTAGAGTGACTTCAATTTAGGACAGCTCCACCTTCACAAAGACTTAACAAAGCTCAACTCCCATAATGCCCTTTATAATGTTTAAAGATGTGCTCTAGGTACTTTTTTGCGTATTATCTCTAGTTCCTCACACAACACAATTAGGTATAGATTTTATACTCATTTTACAATGAAGAAGTTCAGACTCATTAAAAAATTGTAGAAACCCTCCACCTGGTAAGTGGATTTTGGAGGATTCAAACCTAGGTTTGTTTGTCAGCAAAGCCTATGTTCCCCCAACCACCCCCACCCCCCACACAGCACACTGCTTCCCTGGTTCAAGGGCACCATAAAACTTACTACAGTGGAAGGAAATTCCAGAGTTTAGGCTATTGTCAAGGTAAGTCATATATGTGGTCTTCCATTGGTCATCTTGACAAGCTGTGAACAGCTTCATAGATATTTCCTGTTGTTTCTCTATGGTAAAGCTTGACTGGCAGGTTTATAATTAGTCTTTCTGGCCAACCCCATTTCTCTTCTCCAGTGAAAGGTTTAGCTATGACACTAAGTCCCTTTTCAGTGAAACAAGGAATAAGGTCACTTCTAGTTTGATTTACGCAGGTCAATCGGAAAGATTGGGCAAAAGCTGGCTTTGGCTTTCTTTGTTTAGGCTATCTTTGGTTGAGAAAGTGGAAGGGAAGGTTCAAAGATCCAGAAATGGTAAGAAGAAACAAGAAAGCCATCAAGTTTGGTTTATTTTCTCAAGTTGATTATTTATGGCTAGTAGTCCACAGATGAAGAATTTTAATGATCAAAACCTAGAAATATGTGTTGTGCTATTTTGAGCCTGTTTCATTAAAATGTAAGACTGCTAGAGGTATGAAGAGAAACTTTGGTTGGTTAAAAATAGCATTCGATATTGACAATCTTTTCAAAGTTGCTCATAATCACCATTTAACTGAGTGGATTTTATTTCTGGATACCAAAAGATATGATGATGCTTTTGTTTCTTTTTTTGTTCCTCTTTATACAGATAAAGCACACCCTGTTTACATGCACTTTCATTATGCTCTGTTGCAGGAAATTAGCTAACATTTGTGGAATATGTCATCTTTTACTGCTCACGGGCTTTGTTTTTCATCCTTTTACAGAAAGGATTGTTTTTAGCACCTTACCAAGAGCACATCAATATAGTCACTGCCACAACTGATGGGTATTGTCTGTTATATTCATAAAACAGTGTGCAAAAGGATTCTCAGCCTTCTTTACATAATACAGGGAGTGTCAATAAACAGAGCTTTTTTTTTTTTTTCCAACAAGCATAGACATTTTATTGGCCAGGTGCGGTGATTCACGCCTGTAATCCAAGTGTTTTGGCAGGAGGATGGTTTGAGGCCAGGAGTTTGAGACCAGCCTGGGCAACATAATGAGACTCATCTCTATGGAAAAAAAAAAGTAAAAAGTAAAAAATTAGCTGGGTGTGTCTCATGTGCCTGTGATCCAAGCTACTCGGGAGGCTGAGGCAGAAGGCTTGAGCCCAGGAGTTTGAGGTTACAGTGAGCTATGATTGTGCCACTGTACTCCAGCCTGGGTGACAGAGTGAGACTCTGTCTCTAAAAAACACAAAATAGACATTTTATTGTCATCAGGCTTACTATGAAGACTAGCAATTGGTAACTCAAGTTCTGCACTGAAAATTTATATTTTAAGATGGTTTTTTTTTTTCACAAAAGGAGCTTTTCTTTGTCTAATATTTAAGTCAAGATTCTTGTTCCTGGCTTCAGTATCTCTGCAGTATGTTCATATATTTTTTTCCTCTGTGTGTGTGTGTGTGTGTGCGCGCGTGTGTGTGTATATATACATATGCATATACACATATATACTCATACCTGCATGCAGGTTGCATTGCTGTTTATCATGTAGGAATTTTTTTCTCATCAGTGACATAGGTTTAGTGACCCATCTTCATTAACGATATCATGAACATTCAGGGACACAACAAAACTAACATGATCAGAATAAATTATTCATCCAAAATCCGGTTTTCCTTCTGGTAACCAAGTACTTAATGATCAGAACAGAGAAAGAGTCTTGCCTTTGCTAGAGGCTAAACTTAATAAATGAAACTGTTTAAATGAAAATATTCAGGATTGTAAAGGTAAAGATAAATGTTATGTTTGCTGTATTTACGGCTCCTGTGTATGATGCTGTAGCATTTAAAGCCCGAAATCCATGTAGGAAATGATGAGGAAGATTGGCAATCAATTGGGAAATTGAATGGGGATGGGTAAACTTTACAGCTGTGGGTTTTAACCGAACTCAGTGGTTGTTTTACTACCAGAAGAGTGATTCTGTGGCATATATTTCTTGCAGGAAAGAAAGAGGAGGGATAAATATGTGAGTGCATGTGTCTGTGTATGACAGGGACAGAGAATAGGGAAGCATAAGAATTTTGAGATAATCAGTAGGGAGGGAAAGGGAGAGATGAGCAGGGAGGGAGATGTTACATTGGCTGTCACAGTGAGGCTGGTATTTTTAATTTCTCTTTTTTATTCCCTGTGCTCATTTTGGCTCCAAGCTGCTGAGGCCATTTCTTCATGAGTTCTAGTATTCTAGTCTAGTGAGACACACAGGGAGACGAGCAAACAAGACTTCAGTGTGAGCCCATCGATTGCTAAAGGGACCTCCGTCTGGCAACATCATTCCTGCATTTTGAGGTCAGCAGTTCTCAGGAAGCTAGGCTGGCTTAGTGCTTGGGGTCCACAGTGGAGGCTGATGCTCCCCACCAATCATCCAGTTAGCACAGGCAATTCTATCTTCCCACTGCTCTAATGATAATGCATTCCTTCCCTTTGAAACACTTAATTTTCAGATTTTGGTAACTTCTGCCCACCTTAACTCCCATCAATCAGACTTTATGTAACAGCACTGTGTTTGGTTCCTGAAATGAAATACATTCTTCAGAACAGCTATAAGTGGAACAGGCTCAGAAAGAAGAGTGGATGTCAAATACTGTTTGTCATATCTTAGTAACAAGTAGACTTTCATATGTAACATATGATCCCACTGTAGCTTGATATAAATGGAAGATTTAAGTGAAAGAGGTCTATAATTTTGTTGGCAAAATAAAGAGAAATTTCCCTTATGGTAAGACCAAGTAGCCAAAAGTATCTCTGAAAATGGTAGACCTAATTCAATGTAAATCCCTCTGAAATTCTACCAGAGCTTTCGTGATTGTGTTAGTGAAACTCATCAGATAAGGCTGGAGCTGTGAGGATTCTCATCATTAACTTAATGGGGTTTGAGACTCAGATGCTTGAAAATGTGTTTGCTGATTTAATGTGAAACTGGAACTGTTGCCACCAGCCCCTCCTACCCACCCCATGTCCTGCCATTCCCATTGTAAGACATGTGTTAATGAGAACTGAATATCATGTGATGGCATCATTGGATCAGTTTGGGAGCCATTATCATACCACCCATGTGTGCTTGCTTTTGTAGTTATGTATTTTCTGGTGAGCAGTTGGAGTTCTTCCTTCAGTTACCAAGTGTGGGTTAATAGATGACACTCTATCCTAGACACTAGGTGGCAGCAGACTGCTGAGATAAACCATTAGCCAAGGGACCGAGAGGCTCAAACCTGTTCCCCAATACTCAAAAGGCAGATGAAAATGGCAGGTGGATAAAACTGAATGGTATGAAACAACACACGCAAGATTGCAAATTTTCAAAGGCATGAATCACTATTGCATCCCCCAAAATCGTGTGAAGCTGCTTAAAGCTAACTTTACTTTCTTTAAAACGTCCTGGAGCAGTTATCGCCCAATGACCCTATCACCGTATCCAGTTTTGTTTCTTCTCTGGAGTCAAAGGTAGACACCCAGATATCATAGCTTCTCTCATTTATCATGAAGGGCTAACTCTAAATCTGTATTGTCAACCAATCTCTTTTTTTGTTTTAAACATGTTTATAGTTGTTTTAAGTGGTAATATTTAAGTTCAAATAATTAATAGCAATATTTATTAATACTGTCAGCCCAATGCTTGAGTAAAAATGCTGAAAAAAGTATAAGATGTTCTTGCGATAGTTTACTGAGAATGATGTTTTCCAGTTTCATCCATGTCCCTACAAAGGACACAAACTCATCATTTTTTATGGCTGCATAGTATTCCATGGTGTATATGTGCCACATTTTCTTAATCCAGTCTATCATTGTTGGACATTTGGGTTGGTTCCAACTCTTTGCTATTGTGAATAGTGCCGCAATAAACATACGTGTGCATGTGTCTTTATAGCAGCATGATTTATAGTCCTTTGGGTATATACCCAGTAATGGGATGGCTGGGTCAAATGGTATCTCTAGTTCGAGATCCCTGAGGAATCGCCACACTGACTTCCACAATGGTTGAACTAGTTTACAGTCCCACCAACAGTGTAAAAGTGTTCCTATTTCTCCACATCCTCTCCAGCACCTGTTGTTTCCTGCTTTTTTAATGATGGCCATTCTAACTGGTGTGAGATGGTATCTCACTGTGGTTTTGATTTGCATTTCTCTGATGGCCAGTGATGATGAGCATTTCTTCATGTGTTTTTTGGCTGCATAAATGTCTTCTTTTGAGAAGTGTCTGTTCATGTCCTCTGCCCACTTTTTGATGGGGTTGTTTGTTTTTTTCTTGTAAATTTGTTTGAGTTCATTGTAGATTCTGGATATTAGCCCTTTGTCAGATGAGTAGGTTGCAAAAATTTTCTCCCATTCTGTAGATTGCCTGTTCACTCTGATGGTAGTTTCTTTTGCTGTGCAGAGGTGGGAATTGAACAATGAGAACTCATGGACACAGGAAGGGGAACATCACACTCCGGGGACTGTTGTGGGGTGGGGGGAGGGGGGAGGGACAGCATTAGGAGATACACCTAATGCTAAATGACAAGTTAATGGGTGCAGGAAATCAACACGGCACATGGATACATATGTAACAAACCTGCACATTGTGCACATGTACCCTAAAACCCTAAAGTATAATAAAAAAAAAAAAAAAAGAAAAGAAAAAAAAAAGAGAACATCAATAGAAGACATCAACAAAAGTCTTCTGAGTATTTTCATGCAAAGTTATATACATTTAAGAAACAACTTAGATGTACAATAAATAAAAAATTTGTTGTGCAATAAAATTGCAGTGCAAGATGAAAAAAAAAAAAGTTGTTCAACTGTGTACAAAGCACCACTCAATGTTTGCTAAGAATATTAATTTCTTATGAAAGACTAATAGATTGTCAATATAGTTTTAAATATTAAATATAGAACCAAGTAAGATTTGACAATGAGAATTTAAAGACCATCATACTGTATTGATACACATGACATTCTAATTTTCATTTTTTTCCTATAAATGTTTCCTGTAATATGTCTTTGTGAATTGTTCTTTCCACTCAGTTTTAACTCCTAATCAGACCCAGCCCCACCTTGGAGAAGTCAACATCTTTAAGATGTGGAACATTTTAAGGTTTATTTCAACTGATGACCAGCTAAAGATAAATAAGATAAATCATAACTATAATAAAAATAAAGAAGAATAAGAAAGCAAATAAAGAAATAAGTAATTTTAAAAGAATAAAAACAAATTTAAAAATAAGTTTTAAAAACAGGACATTTTATATACTCTCAACTGGCTATTTCTGTACTCCCAGGGCATAAGCTGAACATAAATGACACTAAATAGAAACCCTAAAAAGAAATGGAACAGAATTCCCAATGATGAAACCTGGTGCTTCAGGAAAATTCCAGCGTTAGAAGACATTGTGTTTGGAATGAATCCCCCTACACACTATTACCAAATAAAGTTGTGCCAGGGCAGAATTTGAAGTTTTGTGAATTTGTTTTTAGGTTTATAAATTGATTTAGGCTTCAGGAATTTCTAAATTTCTGCCAAGTCTAAATAGCTCTTTGTGGTAAGGCTATTAGCCTGTCAACTAGATATCACCAAAGGTCTTCATGAAGTACAAGTGGAAAAATAAGAGACAATTGCACTTTGCATGGATAGCTAAAAATATTTTCCAGTCCCAAATACTCATCAAGTAAAAAAAAAAATCAGAGTATGGGCCTTATATCAGGACACTAGTATTTTCTTTGGGACTCTTACTTTTTTATATACAGGCCATATGTACTTTGCTAGTATTCTACAATATATAATAGAATTTGGCAATATAAATAACTTGTGGACTTATTTATATAAAAATTATATAAAGGTATAAAAAGTTTTCATTTTCACTTGCATATTTAATGCATTGCTTTTGTAAAAAGGAGTACATTTATTTGAAGATAGAATTACCTAGAACATAAACGATGTATGGTTGCAGAATAAACACATTTGAAATGACTTCTTTAATTAATTTTTGAATTTTGAATTTTGCTTTATTTAATGTTGATTTTTTTTTTTAAACCATAGCAGGGTACGTTTTTCTTTTGCTACCCGGCTCTACTCTTGGCCAAACCTCCCAGCCCATGGATGAGAATTCTGCTGTGTATCAATGGATATGCATGCTTTGTTTTGCTTTATTCTGAGGGGATCTGTTTCTTCCCATAGCAGAAAAAGCAAAGTTGCCTACAAAGCCATAAGGCATAAGATGGTGGTAATTCTTTGTGTCGACATCTATTTTAGGACGTTTTAAAAGTAGGTACTTTTTTAGTATTTTCAAAGGGGTCTGTCCATATTTCATCTTGATACGTTCTTTTCTGCCTAGCACAGTGTCTTGCCTATGGGAAGCATCATATACGTTTTAAATATATCTATACATTTTAATTGAATGCTAATAAATTACTCCCCCAACTCAGTAATAATGGACAGAAGGCCAAATGGAAGTGAGGGTGTGGTCATACTCGGAAGGGATTCTTGAAACTATCCGGTAGAAATAAGGCTTCTATTAATAAATCAGTCAATTCAGTTAAACACTAGACTAGTTTCCATTTAATCAGCTTCTGAATTTTGGGTGTACAAGAAAAATAGTGTACGGTTTGGGTGAGTCTGGTTTGTTTTGTGTTTTCCACTATGAAAAACATCAGAACCACTAGAGGTCACTCCAGTTATTAGCAAGAACTGGTTAGACTCGTCTTTGTCTTAAAGGACAAGGCAGCTCTTGCAAGCCTGCCTAAATTTTGCCATCAGCAGAAGCAGAATAAAAGTTAACTTAAATGCTCATAAATGGTCAGTACAAGTCTATGGTTTGCTCTGTCCCATTACGCCATCCTGATTTATCTTCCTCCGTACCACTTCTTTCTGCTGTACCATTTCAATAATAACCTCAGCAGCTGTGTCTACTGTGTGTTTATTATGCATCAGGCAACATTCCAAGGATTTTGCATCATTATCATCTTTACTTTGCACAGCAACCCTATGAGGGCTGTACCATTACTGCTACCATTTTACAGAAGATAAAATCAAGGCTCAGAAAATTCACAGAGCTGAGTGACAAGGCTGAGATTCAAACCCAGAGCCCACACTGGTAAACACAAATCGGATCCCGTTAACAACAGTGGGGTATGTTTGACTCTTGTTTTCTATTTAAACAACAGGTTTAAATGTTGTAACAGGGGAAAAGTTTAGGAATGCATGTATGTGGCAACAGGAAGCACTTTGGCATCCCTCAAATCATACTCTACAGGTCAGGCAAATGCAGAGGGGTGTGTGTGTGTGTGTGTGTGTGTGTGTGTGTGTGTGTGTGTGTGTATTTGGGAGGAGAGAGAGAATAGAGGGGAGTATGGAAAATGAATCTTAACAAGTTAAAGGTGGGATTGCTGTTTGACATAGTCAAATGGCCAGGCCAGCAGACCCATAAGTCTATCACTTCCAAGTGACCTATCCAAAAGAAAAATAAAACACACCTTCCCAACCCTGCCATTAAAAAGATAGTACTCAATCCGAGCAGCGGTTGTGTACTGTGTCTAAAGCCATGAAAGCACCTTTTCTACAGCATCTCAGAACATCTTCAACAATTTGGTGAAAGACCCAGGAACTCTTATTCACACCCTGCTTTAAGCATAGAGAGCTCTGCTGGCTCAACAAAGCATTTTTTGCCCCCAAGGAATGGTAGTATCTATGTATTTACCTAATATCCGTGCCTGTGGCAAGCCTGACTTAGATGAAGAAGTGGAGGCTGAGGGAATTTAAAGACACTTGCCTCATGTTACAAAGCAAGTCAACACAGATGGAGTTTAGCATCCCCAGCCCTGGGGTTTCCACTCAGTTCTTGGGCTGCTAGGGCCCTGCATTGTGCTCGTTGGTATTAAACCTGAAGATCTCCCTTGTAGAATGTTCTCACAGGATCCCGCTCACCAAAAGGTGACGGAGGATTACAGTTTACCCTAACAAGGCCAACATCTTAATCTCATAATGAAACCTTCTGAGGATCCCCTCTGCTTTCACTCTGAGCCCCCATAAAAACCAGTCACTCTGTATACCCCTCCACCAAATGGTCGCTGCGATTGGCACCTGTCCTGGCCTGTGCCTTTGGAATGGAAAGTCAGGATAGTTTCAAAGTTTCATATACAATAACAGGAAAAAAAAATGAAACAAAGGAACATTTTAAGCAGCAGTCCCCACCTCTGAGCTGTTTCTTTCCAATCTCAGCCAAAGCTTTGCATACCTCAAATCCCTTGAGAGCAGAGAAGACTATAAAACCAACAGTTAAGATTTGTTTTTGGTGGGGGCAGAGGGGGGCCACAACAGAGGAAATAAAAATTGTTATAAGCTTTATCTTCTAGCATAGCTTGCTGCCTTTCACAGTGTTCTAAATGACAGACAGAGTTGAGAAGAAGGAAAAATTGAACTCCAATTTATTTATCTCACACTCTCTATCATTAGTACAAGAAGTAGTATTTGCTGGAAAGATGTTAAAGTAGCATTTGCATTTCAAGTCAATCTTCACATTTTAGCTTATATATAAGGAACAATAAAAGTCATAGATTAAAGACTCTTTTCAACTTGAAAGGTGGGAAAACAGGATTTAAAGGAAGAGAAAGAGGAAAACTGGTAATAGATTGTGTCCTATATAACAATCAATATTCTCTAGTTGATGGGTTCATTAGCTGTTAAAACCAAGAGCCTTTCTGGAGAAAAATCATTATAAAAAGTACCATGCATGGGGCTCACTGTTGTCAGAGAGGTAATGGTTATGCTAGAAAGTTCTCTGAAGAAGAAATCTGAAGAACTGCATCTTAGTGCATGTCAATTTCTCAGAACCTCAGTTTCTTCACTTAGAAAACCTGAGTAATAATATTCTATCGTTTCTTTCTTGTTAATCTTTCTTGTAGACATGCTTTATATCATAGATATTTTATTAGAATCAAACAAGCCTTTCAATGTAATAGACGCAAGAAAAAATTTTATTAGATGGCATCTTTCAATTAAGGTCTCAAAAAATTCTCAGTTGAGTATTCCCATTTTTATGATTTAGAAAGATACATAACAAAGGCAGATAAAGAGATCATGTTAAATCATTTGCTTTAAGTTCCCCTTAAATTTAGCTAGTGTCACCAATGGAGTTGTAATGACCAGTACATTCTTCCACTTGCCAGGACAAACACCTTGCTGTCAATCTTAGCTTCTTTCTTTCTCTGACGCTCCCAATTCATTCCAATAGGAAGTCCTGTGTGGTCTCTATTTGTGACATATATCCAGCATCTGACTACTTCTCATTGCTTCCATTGTCACCTCCCTGGTCCGGGACACTAACTGCACTACTGCAACTGCCTCCTAACTGCTTCCACCTGGGCATCTCCCCACAAATCTATTCTCAAAACAGCAACCAGAGGGATACTTCAAGATGCAAGTTAGACCATTTTCCTCCTCTGCATCAAATGCTCCAATGGCTCTCATCTCCCTCAGAGAAGCAAATCCTTTCAATAGGCTCCAAGGCTGTCTACATCTCGCCCTCTGCTAACTCACTATTTTCCACCATGCACCCATGCCGGCCTTTGCACTGTTCCCTGAACACAGTTACATTTGCATCTCAAGACTCCCATGCCTTTGTTCTCTCTGCCTGGGTTGCTCTTTCTCCAGATATCCCCATGTTCTCACCTCATCTCACTCACCTTCTCATGTGCTTCTGAAAAGTCACTCTCTCCGTGAGGTCCTTTCTCAGCTTTATATTTAAAATCGAAATCCACCACAACCCGCAGGATTGCCCGGCCCCCTTCCCTTTTTATTGTTCTCCACACTATCTCCCATCTTCCCATCTTCTAATACCTACTTTACTTAGTTCTTTGTTGCTTGCTTTTCTCCTCCCCCATTAAATAACTCTTTTTAAAATTATAATTGCCACATTTATTTTAGATTCGGGGGGTACGTGTGCAGGGTTGTTACATGGGTACATTGCATGATGCTGAGGTTTGAGGTATGAATGATCTTGTCCCCCAGGTAGTGAGTATAGTATCCAGTAGGTAGTTTCTCAGCTTTTGCCTTCCTCCCCTTCTCCTCCCTCTAGGAGTCCCCAGAATTTTTGTCTCTTTAGTTGTCTGTTCATCCCCAGAGCTTAGAATAGTGCTTGGCATATAACAGGTGCTCAATGACTATTTGCTCAATGAGTAAATGATACAATAGAGACCCAGACACCTCAGCCTTAGAATGTTTGACTTCTCCTAAGAACCCAGGAAACTTCTATTTCACTTATCATACCTAATTCACAGTCTCTTTGTAAGGTAGGTGTTTTTAACCCATATTTTACTGGGGGAAAATGACATACCAGGTTGTTATCTTCCTTTAAGTCATATAAACAGTTAAAGAGGAACTTCATGAGAGGCCTAGGCTTTTGGACCCAAAATTTTCACATCCTTCACTCCCCCAGGTCCCCCAAAGAGCAGGGTAAATTTTCAAAGCTGAAGTGTTATCATGTTTTGTGGATCATATCTTTTGCACATGATGCCCAGAACTTCCATTCTATATTATAAAACTATTGCTTGAAGTAATTATTTATCCAAGGAACTTAAATTCTTTACAAACATTTCTATTTGCAGAGGTAAGTGTGTCTTTTTATAGTTTACTTACAATTGGGTTTTCCAGTATCTGCAATTAGATTAAAATACATAAGTTCACTAGATTTGTAACCACGTCTCCATCCCAATTTCCATTTTAGAAAAGAAAAAAGTTCTTTAGACTTTAGAAGGACTTTGATATTGGATTGATCTTCAGAAAGATCTTTGAACTAATAACTCAATTTAGCACAATTAATTCATTCAACTACCCCATAAGCCACAGTAAATCACCACTCAGAAAGCCCAACCACTTGGGCCACTGGGGCACTTTTCAAAATGATTCGGTTTATGGGGCAGTCCTAAAAATGTCATTCTGTTTATCCAGGCATCTAGGAATGATGGCAAGTCTGAACACTACCAAGATATCACCTTCACTAATGATGCCTATGATGTGGTGAGAGAGATGCTGTTTTTCTTGCTGCTGTTCCCAGGGTAGCCTTTAGAAAACAAAGGCCTCAGCTATGTAGATTCTGTGGTGAAGCAATGTTCAAAGAGGTTATTCCTAGAATCATGGCAGTAGCAGACAGAGACTTACAGAGGTTATCAGATCTATGTCTTTCCCTTCCAGCAGGATGATATCAACCACACAGCATGGCCTAAGAGATGGCTGACTGGCTTATGCACTCTAGATCATTGTTGTTCTGGTTGTGACATTAACTGTCCATGTCATGCTGGATTAAGTCTTTAATTTCCCAGGAGGAACACAGCGATCATAGAGCCATAAAACAATCTGGTATGAGTGATAAGTAGTGGAAGGAATTAAATATGATAGGGGTATAGAGGAAATAATAACTAACTTTGGTTGGGAGATGTGTATTTGCACAGTGGAAAGAGTAAGGAGGAATATCAAGAAATGCTTCAGAGAGGAAGTACTTTATTTGTATTTTGAAGAATAAACGCAATTTTTTCAAGTAAGTAAATTTAAGGTATTCCAGGCTCAACTTTAAGCAGAAGCAAAAGCATGAGGTTTGAAAATCAAGGCATGATTGAAAAATCATGATGAAAAATCTTTACAAGTGTATGTTTGGTGGGTAAGGAAGAGGAGGAGACATCAGAAAAGTACATTGTGAAAAGTCTTAAATAATTTGCTGCATCACAATGAGAATTTTGATTAAGGATATGGACTTTCTTAAAGCATTGAGGAGCCGCTCAAGTGTTTTAAGAAGGATAGCAGAGAGGTAAGATTTATCACTTAGAAACATCACTCTTGCACAGCTTTAAAGAATTGGAGGGTAGCCAGAAGAGGCAGAGAGATGCATTAGGAGGCTTTTATTCTAAAGCAGGTGGGAGATAAGGATGGCCAAAGCTGAGTAATGACAGTAGATGGGAAGTAGAGAGGAGGTTAGAATTGATTAATGTTAGGAAGGAAGATCTAACATAGATTGCTGTTGGTTTAGTGTGAGAAGTCAGAGAAAGAAAGCCCTACAAGTGAATAAAATTGCTTGGGAAAGGTAATGGAGTGAGAATTGGGTCAAGGTCTGAACCCTGGAGACTACGAACGTTTAAGGGATAAGAAATAATAAGTCAGGAGGAGATAGCTAAAAGGTAACTGGTAAAGAGTCAATATTTCAGAAAGGAGAGTATTCCATGAGTATATTACTTAGAAAGGAGAGCATTCTAAGGAGGAAGAAAAGATCAGCAATATACAATGGTGCAGAAAGATCAATTAGAATGAGAATTAAGATGAGTTCATTGAGTTTTCAATGAGGAGATTAATCAAACAATCTAAGTACTGGTAGGGGAAAAACAGATTGAGATTATTTTAATAAGAGTTTCTCTCTGTGTGTGTGTGCATGTGAGCACATGCATGTTTGCTTTTTGAAATGGAGAGGAGTTGAGCTTTTGTTCATGCTGAACCTAAGGAAGAGGATAAAGATGCAAAGATAATGGAGATGATGATTTCATAGCTTCCAGGTGAGATGTGAAAGGTCCAGGTCTCAGTGACTTGAAGAAAGGCTGGGTTTTATCAAGGAGGAAGAGGGAATACATTTTCCTATGAGACCAGGTGATGGGGTGGAGGGAGATATGGATGGATAGGTGACGGCAAAAAGAAATGGAAGATTTTCATGAACGGTGGTCTCTCTTTTTTCGAGAAACAGAAAATTAGTTTATTTCCTGACAGTAGATAGATATAGGGCAGTGTTGAAGGCTCAACACTACAAAGTATAGAGTTAGTGACTCTAAGGAAGAGTTGAAAAAAGTGCAAGCAATGTTTGAGTGTTCATTTGAGTTGGGAATCACAAATGGCCATGTCCTGCTCCATGCTACCGCCTCCTTTGTGAATGCTTATTCACTCTTTAAAGCTCACGTTAGATGCCATTTCCTCTAGCGTGTTATCTGTTATAGAAGCCATCCCTGTAACTTACTCACTTTTGAATTGCTAGGTTTGAGTAAAGTGCCTGGAACATTGCAGGTGGTCAATAAATGTCTGCCCCAGGAACACACATTGCAAGGAAGAGCATGAGCAAATTCCCAAAAGAATGGCCAGAATTAATTTAGATAAAATGTTTTAATCAGTGAAATTCATCTTCATCTTCTTCCCACTTCTCTTCTCTTCCATCATTTTCTGTCTCCTGATGTCTCTGCCGTCTCTCTTCAGCTCCACTTCCCGTACCCGTCAATAGCCTTCCCCTTCTGAAAGAGTCATCTTTGCCCTTAGCTGACTATATTCTAATTTGTCCCAAACACCACCTTAATAATTAATCCAAAAGTCAACAACACTTAAAAAAAGACTCTTCCCAAGTGTATTTGTTTTAAAAAGGAGAGACACTACTATTTGTCTGGAGAAGCAAATGAGCTCAAATATTAAAGAGAAAGAATCCATCCTGACACGTGGAAGCCTTCCTTCTGGGTTTCTTCCCTGCTAATAGGCTCAGCTAGTTTCTCAGGGAGGAAGCCACCGTCACCACATTTTTCATTCTGGGAAAGAGATGACCTTGCTCATTATTTGGAGGAGTGGGAAAAAAATAAACACTTGGTACACTGCCTTAATAAAAATTGAACAAGCATGTATGTGAGGGACAGCCATGCTCTAAAACACAAATTGTGTGTCTCTCTTCCCTGCTCCATGCTAATCTCTGTCAATACCTTGCACCTCTGTAAATGCTCCACTCTAGTATGACCTTTGCTGGAGTCTGTGTTGATAGGGAGAGATTTTTGTAGGTTTCCCTGCCATTCTCCTTTATGTGTATTATTAATGTCAATACTGGGTCAATATTCCTTTTGCCATGAAATGTCCGGTGAAAGTCTAACATATCAATTGATTACTCTTGTATGAAGCAACTAAAAGGGAGAAATGAAGTGCTTATATAGAAGAAAGACATCCTTAAAACCAAGAAAAATTAAGGCATCACTGATGGTATTTACTGAGCCATCAGAGTGGGCATTCATCAGTTTAAACCTCTGGTGTGAGTCTTTTTGCTGACAAATACCTCTTGGATATGATGCAACTTTTTACAATAATTCTAGGTGATCCTCCTGCACCCAGGAAATCGGTGTGCAGAGCTTAGCATGCCTGGGACCAGTAAATGAAGTTTTCCTCTGTGTAACTAAACCGATTGCTGTTATTTATCTTGACTACCATGAATAAATTTACAAATAGCAGGTTGTTTTTTTCTCCTAGGGTGTCTGATTTTCTACCCATTCTCTTGAGTCAAATTACATTGTTTACCTCCTAGTGACTCCATCATTTATGTTTTTCCTGGGATCTCCGAAGGCTGAGAAATGCTCAAGGCTGGGTTTGCCTGAAGGATACTGAAATCTGCTCATTTGAATCTCCTTCCTCCATGAGTTTCTTTTTTTTTTTATTTTATTTTTTTATATTTTTTTATTTTTATTTTTATTATTATACTTTAGGTTTTAGGGTACATGTGCACAATGTGCAGGTTTGTTACATATGTATCCCTGTGCCATGTTGATTTCCTGAACCCATTAACTCGTCATTTAACATTAGGTATATCTCCTAATGCTGTCCCTCCCCCCTCCCCCAACCCCACAACAGGCCCCGGAGTGTGATGTTCCCCTTCCTGTGTCCGTGAGTTCTCATTGTTCAATTCCCACCTATGAGTGAGAACATGCGGTGTTTGGTTTTTTGTCCTTGAGATAGTTTACTGAGAATGATGTTTTCCAATTTCATCCATGTCCCTACAAAGGACATGAACTCATCATTTTTTATGGCTGCATAGTATTCCATGGTGTATATGTGCCACATTTTCTTAATCCAGTCTATCGTTGTTGGACATTTGGGTTGGTTCCAACTCTTTGCTATTGTGAATAGTGCTGCAATAAACATGTGTGCATGTGTCTTTATAGCAGCATGATTTATAGTCCTTTGGGTATATACCCAGTAATGGGATGGCTGGGTCAAATGGTATTTCTAGTTCTAGATCCCTGAGGAATCGCCACACTGACTTCCACAATGGTTGAACTAGTTTACAGTCCCACCAACAGTGTAAAAGTGTTCCTATTTCTCCACATCCTCTCCAGCACCTGTTGTTTCCTGCTTTTTTAATGATGGCCGTTCTAACTGGTGTGGGATGGTATCTCACTGTGGTTTTGATTTGCATTTCTCTGATGGCCGGTGATGATCCTCCATGAGTTGCTTATCTGGTCCCATCCACAAATTCATAAAGATGTTGCATTTCGGGGGAATCCCAATTAGATCTTACCCATCCCAATTTAGCCCGTTTCGAAATCACAGACGCAGGAAGAAAACGGAACCATCACTATTATAACTTGTAGTTTCCTAGTTTCTGTGTGAGCTGTTATTTTTTCTGCTTACTCCTTCCTCTGTTTAACTCTCCATCACTTCCCCTTTTTCCTATAGACTGTTATTTACCGTATAGTTATAGGCAAATTGATATTTTAAAAGAAAGGAAAAGAGAAACAAAAGTTCTGCACCTTGTTCCTCCTTTAAGGACAACGTTTGCAAAAACAATGACTTCTGAGCTGAGACCACGTGTTGGAGCAACTACCTCATGGGACCACTTGCAGAACCGCAACATCTGCTTGGGATGGTCTGGATTCAGCCTTATGTGATCATCGTTCCTAAAAATAGTTTCTTTTGTTAATAAAATTAGAGAATGCTGATAAAGTTCTCTTAAAGGGTCGAAAGAGGAAAGCTCGTAAATTACAGCATTCCATTAATGAACAAAGCCACAAGAATGCAGATTGAGAAATAGCAAAAATTACAGGTCACAAGCTCTGTGATGTGAAAGAGTAGGAAGCTTACAGCCTTTCCTCCACAGGCAAGATTCAAGAGCTGGAAATGAACTCACCCTAATCTCTAAATCAACTTAGATAATGCCAGTTTCCATATATCTTTAACTCATCTCAGATGAAAATGAAATTGAGGTGAAAGAAAGCCCAGGCATGCTCTTCAGAAGCTCAAAGCAGAAGAAAAGTTGGTCAAAGAAATAACTACTTCCATTGTGTTTTTCTTTTTTTTGGTATAGATCGAAATAAACACAAAAATAATTATTCTCCTCCTTCTCTCCTTCTTTTCCTCTCTTTAATATATTTTAAAAAGTTTTACCACACTTCTTTGCCAATTAGAGCCACAGCATCTAAGCCCTAGATAGTCCCTTTTTAAGAGATCTTCCTAGATGAGCCCTTCTCCTCCCACAGCACATTACATTTCTTCCTTTATGTACAGGTTAACCACGTTATTTATGGTCAAATTGGGACACTTTTGAAAGTGACAGAAGTGTTACAGTAGGTAGTCAGGCAGAGATGAGCAGAGCAAGAGAGGCTTCCCCACTCCCCTGCATGGGAAAGTCAGACAACCGTCAGGTGATGGTCAGGTAGTTGTTAATTGTCTTTCTAAAACAATAATTGGTTGCAACCCACACAGGGAAAGGCAGTCTCTCAATGGAAACACCTGAAACTGCTGATCAGCAGCTTCCCAGTAAGATCTCAGGAGCTGGGCAAGTGGGCTCACACCTGTAAACTAAGAGGCAAAATGGCAGAGTTTAACTGGATATGACCTTATGGGAACGCTCGACTGATAAGGGAAGAATGCTTCAGGTGAGCATGAGCACAGCTCCAGTAAACGCACTGCACCTGTGGTTCCTCCCGCGCGCTGGCAGGTCACTGCTCATGCAGACAGCCTGCCCTAAGGAAAGGCTCAGGGGAGAAGAGGCACAACTCCTCAGAAACGTGCCAAGTCAGAAGTCAAATAGTGCACTTGATCTCTCGAGTTGCCCACTTGGCCCTCTCGCAAGGGTGCTTTATTTCCTTTTGTTCCTGTTCTGAAGCTGTTTAATAAACTTTCACTCGCTCTCAAACTTGCCTCGGTCTCTCACTCTGCTATAGGCCCCTCAGTCGAATGCTTTCTTCTGAGGAGGCGAGAGCTGAGGTTGCTGCAGACCCATACGAATTTGCTGCCACTAACAGGAGTGCTGTTAATAATTGCTCTGGGACAGGAATACATAGCGGGGGCAATTGCAGGCAAACTGGCACTTAACATTCTCCCCACTTCCAGGTACCCATTCAGCTGATTCAATGCTGTTTTCCACTTGCTGAGCTGCTGCTTTTGGAGTCCTTCTCAAGTTGCTTCTTATGCGTCAACTGGGTGGCAAACTCAGTGGCCTCTCCTCTAGGATTCCCCTCCCTTTCACTCAATAGGCAACATCTCAGCAAATGCTTTTCTTTCTCAAGGTCAAGGGAAAACATTCAAAACATCTCTTGTGAAAGTTATGTATTTGAAAGTCTGAAACCTGAAGAGTACTGGTGTACATGAAAAATCTCTCTCCGGATAAATGCTTGAGGAGACGGATACCCCATTCTCTGAGATTTGCTTGTGTCACATTGCATGCCTGTATTAAAACACCTCTTGGAACCTAGAAATATATACAGCTACTATATACCCACAAAAATTAGAAATTAAAAATTAAAAAAAAAAGAAAAATCTCTCTCCTACTGGTCTACTTGGTTCTGATCCTGGTTCTTTGGGAACACTTTTTTTTACTTCTGCTTTTTTTTTTTGGCAACTAGATAGAACTTCAGGCAAAATAAAACAAATAAAAATGTATTGTGAAATATACAATATATACAAAGGAGACTATAAAACGTTTATGTGCCATTTAAAGAATAACACTTAAAAACTAGAATATTGCCAGTATTTCAGAAGCACCTTCCTCGCCTGGTAAATCTCCATGATCATGTCCTCCTCCCTCCCCTTGCCAGAGGTGACAGCTCTCTTTAATTTTCTGTCCATTATTACCAGTTCTGCTTTTCAGTTGTCCACACTTGTGTGTATCCCTACAAAAGATCTCTGCTTTTTAGGGGGTCAGAGGGTGATTTCATGTAATAAGGGAAGAAAACTGTCATTCTTCTAAGAGCGAATTGTTCTTTTTAGAGAGAAAAAAATTACTAAAACCTGATGTGCTTTCCAAATACTTAACCAACACATCACACATCAACACATGTGGAAGGGAAGAGGCTTAGGAAAATCCTCAGCACTCACACTCCACTTCTAGGGCTCTGTTTTTGTGTTCCATTTCCGTATGGATTAAAAGCCAGCTTCCATTGTTCGGAATTTACATGAACAACTAATGTCCCCGAGGAAGTGGTGACTGATGTGGGATTTCCAACTTGTGGCAATTCTGCCGGCAGAGACCATGTTAGGCAAAACTGCCAACTATGTGAAGTATGTTGACAGTGGCGCTCACTAAATTCCTATCCTCTGAGCCTCTGTGCCCACCTGGGCAGCCAGTGTGCTCATTTTCTATCATCTTGTTCACTCAAACCTTAAAACTAATCCTTCACATTGATGAAGCTTAAGATAGGGCTTTGTAAACATTTCCCACCTAAATGGTCCAGCGGTAAAGGATAAGGGTATTTCGAGGGGTTTCTGGACATGAGAAGGCCATGGTAAGTATTTTATTTTCATTGTGGAGTATATCACACATACACAGAAGAATCTAAAATACAACTGCACTCTAAGGAATAGTGATAGGCCGGGCGCGGTGACTGACGCCTGTAATCCCAGCACTTTGGGAGGCTTAGGTGGGTGGATCACAAAGTCAGGAGATCGAGACCATCCTGGCTAACATGGTGAAACCCTGTCTCTACTAAAAAAAATACAAAAAAATTAGCCAGGTGTGGTGGCGGGCACCTGTAGTCCCAGCTACTTGGGAGGCTGAGGCAGGAGAATGGCGTGAACCCGGGAGGCGGAGCTTGCAGTGAGCCGATATCTTGCCATTGCACTCCAGCCTGGGCGAGAGAGTGAGACTCTGTCTCAAAAAAAAAAAAAAAAAAAAAAAAGAATATTGATAGAATATTGATAGAATGAACACCCACATGCCCACACCGAGCTTTAGAAATGGAATATATGCCACACCTTAAATCTTTCTGGGTAAACCTCAAAGACTGCTTCTCTCGCCCCTCATCAGAGGTAACCACTGTCCTGAATTTTGTGTTCATCATTTCCTGCTTTTCTTTATGGTTTTAACACACGTGTATATAACCCAAAACAAAATAAAGTTTAGTTTTTCCTTTGGGGGGAATTTATATAACTTGAAATTTTCTATTTATATTTTCCTGGGACTTGCTCCTCTTGCTCAAAATTATGTTTTGGGAAGTCGTCCTGTTGTTGCCTGTGCCTGTAGCTCACTAAATTTTCACTGTTGCACAATAATCCTTCCTATGAATTTATTTACTCTCCTTTTTTGTCTTTGAGACAGAGGCTGACTTGTCACTAGGCTGGAGTGCTGCGATGCTGCTATCACGGCTCACTGCAGCCTTGACTTCTTGGGCTCAAGCCATCCTCCCACCTCAGCCTCCCCAGTAGCTGGGATTACAGGTGCATGTTAACACGCCTGGCTATTTTTTTTTTTTTTTTTTTTGAGACGGAGTCTCACTCTGTCGCCCAGGCTGGAGTGCAGTGGCGCCATCTCTACTCACTGCAAGCTCCGCCTCCCGGATTCACGCCATTCTCCTGCCTCAGCCTCCCCAGTAGCTGGGACTACAGGTGCCCGCCACTACGCCCGGCTAATTTTTGTATTTTTAGTAGAGACGGGGTTTCACCGTGTTAGCCAGGATGGTCTCAATTTCCTGACCTCGTGATCTGCCCACCTCGGCCTCCCAAAGTGCTGGGATTACAGGCATGAGCCACTGCGCCCGCCCACGCCTGGCTAATTTTTGTATTTTTTGTAAATGTGGGGTTTTTTTTGCCATGTTGACCAGGCTGATCTTGAACTCTTGGCCTCAAATGATCCGCTGGCCTCGGCCTTCCAAAGTGCTAGGATTACAGGTATGAGCCACTGAACCCGGCCAGTTGTAGTACATATTTAAACTCCCACCAGATGTAGATGACAATTCTCATTGCTCAACATCCTCTTAACATGTGCTTCTGTCTCGTTTTACTCCCAATTCGGTGGGTGTGAATTGCAATATCACAAAACTTCACTGTGATTTGTATTTGTACTTCTGTGATTAATGATGAAGCTGAGTTTCTTTCCATGTGTTTATGGGCCATATATGTTTCCTTTTCTTTGGAATTCCTTTTTTGGGTCTTTTGCCCATTTTTCTATTGGGTCATTTCTCTTTTTCTTAATAATTGCTTAGAGCTCTTTAAATAGTCAAATTAGGAGTAGTGATAGATAAAAATATTAACTAAATTTTATTTACTTTTATATATGTGATTTGTTTATATTTGCTGCTCCATAGTTAATTATTTCACCCTTTTGACAAAGAAGACTTTTTAAAGTCATTGAATTCTTCGATTTTCTTCTACAGAGTTGTGCATTTTAAGTTTTGTTTATAGATACTATCCTACATTCTTTTTTGGGGATTATATGGTTTTGGCTTTTACATTTATGCCTTAATCCTCTTTGAATTTGGTGTTTGTGTATTGTGCATTAGTTGAATAGCTTATCATTTTCTCATTGATCTCAAATACTACCCCTGCCGTAAACCAAATTTTCATATATCTGTGAATTTGTTTCTAAATGTCCCATTCTGTTGCTTTGGCCTATTTCTTTATTAATGTGCAATATCCCATTGTTAATAATAACTATAGTTTTACAATGTTTCAATATGTAATGGGACAAACTCCTTGTTTTTCTTCCTTAGGAGCATGTTGGCCATCCATTACCCTTTACCCTTTATAGAAATTTCAAAATCAACCTGCCACATGTTCCATGAAAAAACCTGTTGGAGTTGTTATCATAATTACATTTACGTTTATGTCCATTAGAAGAGGATGGGCAACTTTATGATATGAATCGTTTTATCCAAGAACAGGGTATATTTTTCCATAAATGAGTTCTTTACTGAACTTGAAAAAGGTCTCTCCTTCTCTATAGGTGTCTTGCGTGCCTTTCTTAGATTTATTCCTGTGTGTTTATGTATTTTATATAATGTATTACTTTTGTAAAAGATATTTTAAATTACATTTTCTATCTGAATTTTTTGATATATATGTAAATTGCTTTTGTTTATTCATTAATTTGTCAATTTTCTTAATTTAAATAATTTATTTGCTGATATTTATCTGTTTAAACAATATCACCTGTTAATAATGAGAGGTTGAGCAGGGTGTGATGGCTCATGCTTGTAATCCCAGCACTCTGGGAGGCTGAGGTGGAAGGACTGCTTGAGTCCAGGAGTTTGAGACCAGCCTGAGTAACATATGGAGAGCCCTGTCCTTGCAAAAATAAAGAAACAGTAGCCAGGCATGGTGGCATTTGCCTGTGGTCCCAGCTACTTGGGAGGCTGAGATGAGAGAATTGCTTGAGCTTAGGAGCAAGGCTGCAGTAAGCTACGATGACACCACTCCACTCCAGCCTGGGCCACAGACCGAGATCTTGTCTCAAATAATAATAACAACAAGAAGTTGATTTCTTTCCTTGTAATTCTTAGAACTTCTCTTTTTCTTGTTTTGTCTTGATAGTTGAGACTTCAACTGCAGTGTGAAAAAGAAGTCGTAAGACTGATCATCCTTGTCCTGTTCATAATCTTAAAAATAATACTTGTAACTTTTACTATTATATATCATATTCGCCCTAGAGTTTTGTGGGTCTTCTTTATGAAGTTAAAGACAGTTCCTTTCTAAGTCTTTTTACTCATTTTCTTTCTACTTTTATGGAAGTGTTATCATTAATGTTTATTGATTTTATTGAACATCTTTTTTGCAACTATAGATGTAATTATATGGTTTAATCTCTTTTAACTTGTTAAAGTAGTGAATTAGAATTATCCTGATCTGTAGTTTTCCTATTTTGTTCTGTCCTTGGCTAGCGTTTATATCAAGGTTATGCAACTCTCATAAAATATGCTGGGAAGTGTTCTTTTTTTTCTGTTGTTGAATTTATGTAAGAGATATTTGGTAGCATGAGTAAACTCTTCTGGCACAGCATTTCCTGTGTGACAAGATTTTTAACTACAGATTGAATTAGATTTTACTATACAGGGGATTTCTAGTTTTTCTTAAGTTATTTTTATGTAATATTTTCTACAAATACATGTATTTCATCTGTGCACAACTTGTTGGCCTAAAGTTGTTCATAATATTCTTTTTTTTTCCTTTCTAATATCTATGGAAAGAATAAGTATCTTTTGTCTTTTATGCCTAATGCTTTTTGTTTTCATATTCTTTCCTTTTTGGGGGGTAAATATCACCAGACATTTATCGCTTTAAGGGACAATTTTTAGCTTTTTGAAATTTTACTTTCTGTGTTATTGGTTTTTGTGCTTATTTCCATTATCTTTTCTTTCCCTTTCTTTGGGTTGATTGTGCTGTTCTTTTTCAATTTTTTTAGGTTGAGTATTTAGTTCACTCAATTTTAAGACTTTCCTCTTTTCCAATGTAAGAACTATCAACAATTTTTTTTCTCTGATAACTGCTTTTGTTGCGTCATATAATTTTTAAATATAGCTTTTTGTCAAGTGAGAGAGATGGGGTCTTGCTATGTCACTCAAGCTGGACATGAACTTCTGGGCTCAGGCAAATCCTCCTGTCACAGCCACCTGAGTAGTTGGGACTACAGGCATGCGCCACCATGCCAAGCCTAAAGATAGCATTTTTCTTAACTCTACCTGCATAAACATTGAATAAATAAAGCAGTTTGCCCAGGTATTTATTTACATAATCTGAAAATGTATTGAGAGCATTAGGGCATAGAGTACAGTTTTCATAATTTCTAACGTACTTTTAAAAAAAGCTTAGATACACCTCAAATAAATAACTCCATAATTTCCTTTCCCTCTCATGTATACATACCTTAATAGGGTAAAAAATAAAATTAGCACGTTTAAAATCAGAAAATGTTCTTACGCAAGGCCCATGGCCTTTTGTATTTATGCTACCTAAAACATAGAGGAGACTGAACATTATATGTATAGCTAGAAAAACCAAGACTGAATGTGCTTTTAGTTCATCCTCTTTCCAATTAGACACTTCCTCCCTGCAGGTGGATCCTTTTAGGGGCCCTAGTTTTGGAGCCCAAGAGCTTGGTTTGTTTTAGACTCAATTTCTTAATCAAACGTATCTTTGGCATGTCATTTAAAGACTTTACAGGCCAGGCGCGGTGGCTCACATCTGTAATCCCAGCACTCTGGGAGGCCGAGGTGGGTGGATCACCTGAGGTCAGGAGTTCGAGACCAGTCTGACCAATATGGTGAAACCCCGTCTCTACTAAAAATACAAAAATTAGCTGGGTGTGGTGGTGGGTGCCTGTAATCCCAGCTACTCGGGAGGCTGAGGCAGGAGAATCACTTGAACCCGGGAGGTGGAGTTTGCAGTGAGCTGAGATCATGCCACTGCACTCCAGGCTGGGCAACGGAGCAAGACTCCGTCTCAAAAAAAAAAAAAAAAGACTTTACAAACTTCAGTTTCCTTATTTGTTCATTAAAAAATCATAATATCAAATTCCTAGAATTTTTCTAAGGATTTAATAAATGTGAAAAAATTATTAAAAATAATACTTTATATTTACAAAGTAAATAATTATTAATTATTTTTCTCCCTATAGCAGTATTTCTCCTCAAATTTTCATACCTTGTTGTTTTTTTTTTTTTTCCTCATTTGTTTCTCTACTTTCCTACTTCCTGTAGGAAGCTTTCACTTTCCCTCTCTAAATGTTACCGGAAAGGGGTAACAGACCACAAGACGGGTTCTTGGATCTTGCACAAGAAAGAATTTGAGGCAAATCCATAGAGTAAAGTGAAAGCAAGTTTATTAAACAAGTAAAGGAATAAAAGAATGGCGTACAGAAGCAGAGCAGCTCTGAGAGCTAGTGGTTGTCCATTTTTATGGTTGTATCTTGGTGATATGCTAAGCAGGGCATGGATTATTCATGCCTCCCCTTTTTAAACCCTATAGGGTAACTTCATGACTTTGCCATGGCATTTGTAAACTATCATGGTGCTGGTGGGAGTGTAGCAGTGAGGACAACCGGAAGTCACTCTTGCCTTGACTGGGTGGGTTTTGGCAGGCTTTTTTTTACTGCAACCTGTTTTATCAGCAATGTCTTTATGACCTGTATTTTGTGCGACCTCCTATCTCATCCTATGACTTAGAATGCCTAACTTACTAGGAATGCAGCCGAGCAAGTATCAGCCTTATTTTACCCAGCTCCTATTCAAGGTGGAGTTTCTCTGGTTCAAACACCTCTGAGTCTTCTGACTTAAAGGCCAAGTGTTAGAGATTCAATCTTCATAGATGGGAAATCCCCTAGACATCAATTACATATTTATAGCACCTCTTTTTGCAGAGGAAAAAACAAAGGGGCAGGGAATGATTATCCCAATGTCTGTAACTGGGGGAGGTAAAATTTCCTAGGAGTTAATGGGAGAGTCAAGACCAAAACAGAGGTTTCAGGACTCTTCTTACCTGATGAGTGGCACTTTTAATTTTTATTTAGTTAAGTGTTTTGGCCAGTAATTAGCAACCCTTTATGAGGTAGTTATGCCTATAAGACATCCAACAATGGTCCTCTATGAGTCTACTAGAAAAAAATAACAGTTTTATTAAAAGGCTTGATGATAACTATGTGATGTTAGTCCACAGAGTACCTATTAAGTGATGAACCTCAAGATGCCTATGAATTTAGAAATAAAATAAAATTCAGTCAATAAAATACAATGCTACATTGCAAAACCAGACCTCCAAAAGCCAGTATGGGGCACAGAACGTGGCAACTGGATAAAAAGTATTTCATTGTTGTTATTTATTTTGTTATCCTTGAGGAAACAGTTCCTAATGGCAAGTCACTTGACTTATAAACTAACAGACTTCATTAAATCTATATTGATTGATTTGACATCAGCAGTCACTCACTGAGGTTCATTCAGTCCGTGCATCTGAAAACATTGGAGATATCATGCTTGCCCCTAAGGTGCCATGACTTTGGTACACAACACCTAAATGTCTCCAGAAAGTTCACAGATGCCTGGCTAGCAGCCATCACTCCTAGTGGAAAGGATGCCCAGTGCCCAGCTGATTCCATCACGACAGCATCCTTAACAGTCCTTAACAATAACTATGGACTGTTGCTTGTTTAACCTAGCTTCAGGGACCAACATCATTCATGAAGAGGGAGCAAGCAGGGGTCTGGTCAGTCACGTCCAGCCTTGGCGCCTAAAATTAGGCAGGGCTATGGAGTAACGTGAGCAGTTTGGGCGTCCACTGTCCGGCTCCAGTATCCCCGAGTCCAGAGGCAACAGGAGTGTCTAGTCATTATGCACTGTAGAGAAATCAAAGAATTCGAGAGCAAGGCCCTGGAATGCCTGGCTGCCTCCCAGCTCTCTTACGAAGAAATAAATTCCATTGTTGTCTCACTCTCCTTTCCGTACTCTCAGAATCAGCAGTTACTGTACGCCAGCACCTTTCACTCTCCAAGGAGACTGCTCAGCCACAGCAGGAAGCACCGGGATCTTAAAACATAAACTCACAGTGCTCCCCACATTGATCTCCCACACAAACCCATCTCTCCTGTCAGGAACTGTGGGCTTCGTGACTTTCTCCATGTGCTGGACTGTCGCGTGGTCACTGTTGCCAGGGACTCTTTGAACTAATCCGAAGCCTGTGTCAGAAAAGCCTGTGATCAATTCCCAGTGCCATCCTGAACCACAAGATTGGAATATCGCACCTTTCAACTGCCTGGGCTGATAAACAATACAGCATGTACTCAGCTTCATAAACACTCTGCCTTGTTACAAAGGGCATTGCAAACTCGCCGTGATAGGACTTGACCTTAAAAGCTATAGACAATCTAGTGGAGCACAGACGGTTTCATAAAGTACAATCACTTCCTGGAATTCTTGGGCCAGTGCAGTCGGAGCCGTGCAAATCCTGTTTTCCTTGCATTGTTTCCTGCATGTGAATATCATCAGTCTAGCAGGTCTGTAACCATGGCACTTGTAAATAGCCGAGGGGCGACTTCTGATAAAGGCATACAGTTTTAAGAAGCTTTTTTTTTTTTTTAAGACAAGCCTAAGTCAAGCTCTACAAATGCCATATAGTAACAACCAAGTTGACGAATTGCAGTTTCTAAAGCACATGTATCCAGATCCAGATTTGTTTTTAAATGACCAAAGGAAGCAGAATCGATGCCCATTGTATTGAGGTTACCGTGAGTTGTTTTTCACTTGTTGTAATGTAAATTTCCACACCAAATCCGTAGAGATGGACACTGACTACAATTGCTAGCAATTCTTTCCACAGTGTGTTTCCTTTTCCACTGAATGGGGTTGGGAAATTTTAATTGCTCCATCCTTCAGTTTCTCCAATCAGCAAGAGGAAGAGAAAACATCAGTTATTTCTTGGAATGCTCAGTTTAAAACTTACTATTCAAAAGTTTGACATCACTCTTCCTACTCCAACTTTATTTGGGGCTTGACAGGCTCTTATTTAAGCTTTGAGATGATATGGTGAATGAAACGTGTGGTCTCAGCTACTCAGGAGGCTGAGGTAGGAGGATCACTTGAGCCCGGGAGGCGGAGGCTGTTGTGAGCTATGATTGCACCACTGCACTCCAGCCTGGGCAACAGAGCGAGACCCCACCTCAAAAACAAACAAACAACAACAACAAAAAACAAACAGGGAGACACAAACAAATAGACTGCTTTAAGTTTCTGGAAAATCCAAAGATGTTTACTAGATTTGCTGCAAATGCCTCAGTATGTAAAGTTTGAATTGGCCGAATCAATCCTGATTCTTCCACCTTGTATATTATTGAAATGTTGGTTGAACTGACGATATCAGTTAAAATTCTTAGCAGATGTAAAATGTGGTGGATATTGGGCGAAGTGTCGACAAAAGTGTTTTAGGCTGAGAAGGATATCCTTGGGAGAGAAAGAAAAGAAGAGACCACTCATACAATAGTATGAGACTATTGCTTATGTATTCATAGACTTATGTTTAATTTTTTAAGGTTCAGAAGTCTTTCTGAAACTTTAAATTATTTCTTTTCTCTCTCTCTATTTTTTTGAGATGGGTCTCTCTCTCTCTCTCTCATGAGTGCAGTCATGACTCACTTCAGCCTCAATCTTCCAGGCTCAAGTGATCTTCACGCCTTGCCTTCTAAAGTGCTGGGATTATAGGCATTAGCCAGAGTGCCTGGCATATTTCTGTTTCTGAATTTTAAATTAAAATCAGTAACATCTGACCGATATCTTCACTTGAGTATCAAGGACAAGTTTGATGCCTTTGGGAAAAATTATGTCTTCTATTATGCCAACACGTTACACGTGGTAAGCACTAAAAGTTTTAGGATAGTGATTAACAAAATATACCTCAGTTTAATGCTTTCTCTTAAAATAATGCTTTCTCTTAAAATATTTTTGATGAGTTGTTTTTCTCATGACATATCTTAGAATGATGACCTGCTTTCAAATCTTCACTTTCCATGAAACTACTCTGTGTTTCAGGTGTCATCTAACTTTTTTCTTTTTTTTTTTTTTTTGACAGAGTCTCTCTCTGTCACCAGGCTGGAGTGCAGTGGGGCAATCTCGGCTCACTGCAACCTCTGCCTCCTGGGTTCAAGCGATTCTCCTGCCTCAGCCTCCTGAGTAGCTGGGACTATAGGTGCACGCCACCATGAGCAGTTAATTTTTGTCTTTTTAGTAGCGATGAGGTTTCACCATGTTGGCCAGGCTGGTCTCAATCTCTTGACCTCATGATCTGCGGGCCTCGGCCTTCCAAAGTGCTGGGATTACAGGCGTGAGCCACCGTGCCAGGCCCATCTAACTTTTTAATATAGATTGTATGATGTTTTCATAAAACAAGCAGGGCTCAGAAAGGCTGTATAAAGCCACACAGCCAGCAAGCAGCAGAGTCTGCATTTTAATCCAGATGTTCATGGCTTCAAAGCAGTGTTATTTAACTCTAACAATGCAATTGAGCTAACAACTGACATCAGACACAAATATTCTGAAGAACCTGGAGAAATAGAAAAGAGTTGGATAGAACTGATGGCTCATGGGCAGAAGCTGTGCCTCAGAAAGAGGAAATAAATGGCATTGTTCAGCCATGAAGCCATATAATTTCAACCTGACTTTCCTTCTCTATTGTCCTGTCTCATTGTCTTGCTTGTAATGTGGCCGCAGTCATGTCAAGTGGCTAACTTCCTGCATATTTGGTTTCCTCATGGGAGCTTAGTAATTCCTGATTGATTTAGAGCAATAAAGTAAAATAAATTCTAGTTTTTCCAACTTCCATGCCATAGAAGTGAAAATGTATTTTCACATTGATGAATTTAACCACTTCCCCTGCACGAACTAGTGATATGATGCCAATTCTCAAAGGATCTGACTTCTCTTTACATTTATATAAGTTCTCCGAGCTCAAGGGTAAGGTAATGTACACTTTCCCTGGCAGCCAGCAGGCTCAGAGGCATTCTCTGTTGTTTAAAATCACTTCTCTGGGTCCCATTACCATATTGCCTGCAACCTAATAATGCCACGCCAAATTTGGCCTTCTGGATAAACAAGAGTAACTTCCTCTATAGCCAGAGGGAGGCACATAGCATGACTCTGGAGCCAGACGTGGCTTATATATTATATTTACTTTAGGGGGCAATTCATTTATGGGCACAGGCAGGGACATAAATATGTCCTTTTCATGAGGGTCCCA
Organism: Symphalangus syndactylus; assembly: GCF_028878055.3. Classification (NCBI taxonomy): domain Eukaryota; kingdom Metazoa; phylum Chordata; class Mammalia; order Primates; family Hylobatidae; genus Symphalangus; species Symphalangus syndactylus. Next base: position 58,381,408 of record NC_072445.2, read on the forward strand.
GAGGGACAGCAGGCATACAATGTCGCTTCATACCACACAAACAATACAACATAGAAGACTCCTCCTAGCATAATAAACAAGCCACAGTCACCGTGTTCTTGACATTGACAATGCTTTTTAAAGTTAGATCAAAAAGGTGCTTGGGCTTTTTAAAAATGTTTTTAAACTTGGTGTCTGTCTGGACAGGGCAAAAAGTCCTCTCCATCTGTTGGATGCAATAGACCTGGAAGTCGCGTGATTTAAATAAATTGTGCTTGCAGCATTTTGAAGGCATTTTTCCTTAGGAGCTGCGTGGTAAAAAGAAATTATTTGGGGTTTTCGTTCTGTCCACAATGTTTAATCAATTATAGTTTATATTCCTTTTCTTTTGATAATTAGACTAAGCCTGGTAGAATAGAGAGCAATCCAATAAAGAAGTGAAATTTCAGCTTACATTTTTCAGAGGATCACTGAATACATCTAAGATTTACAATTTTAATTATTGACTGTAATTAACTATTCACTTGTAATTAATTATACGAAGTATTTTGATAGGTTTCTTAGGAGTTTTATTTTTCTTTTTTAAGGGAGGCAGTAACTAACTTCTCTTTTAAAAGAAAATTAGCTTAAACATCAATTGGAAGTTAAGGCTAATATTAGAGAAACATCAAACTACTTCCAAAAATCAACCAGTCTGTCTCACTCTTTGTGTCTGTCCTGCGTTTTGAAAGTTTGGAAAACCAATAATAGAAATTTTTCTCCAAAATAAATTAAATATCATTTACCCAGGAACAGGAACAAAAAGTTTCTCAGTCCTAAGAATGTAGTCATCAACATATGTCTCTCTGTATAAATGTGTGCCTTTCTGTTTAGAAGAAACGAAATATTCTTCAGACAATGTCTACTTATACTCATTAACAATTTATTGACCAAGAGTAGGCACTCTTTCTTACTAGAGTAATACTGAGTAAGGAAAAGGAATTCAGACCTGTATCCAGCCAACATGGGTATTACTGTCTCCAACCAGTCATATCCATGTTAGAGACTGTCTGGTTAGAGTTAGAACAGGGACTCATATATGACTGGGACACAACTGAGATAGATAAATTCCAAAGACAGACATGGATAAATTGCTAAGGGAGGCCCTATTTGAATTTCAGTAGACTCAGATGTTAACTCCTGCCATCACAAGCAGAACAAAACATTGTATGCTCAGGTACCAGAGTGTTTAATTCATCAGCGGCTCTGTTGATCCATGTGTTGTATGGGATCTCCAAGATGTTCACTTTAGTAACCTACCTGCTCATGGAAACAACCAAACTTCAGTTTAAGTATGGCTTATCTCTTTGTTCATGATTGGCATTTGGGACTTTTTTTTTTTTTTTGAGACGGAATCTTGTTCTGTCACCCAAGATGAAGTGCAGTGGCACAATCTCTGCTCACTGCAGCCTCCACCTTCCTGGTTCAAGCGATTCTCCTGCTTCAGCCTCCCGAGTAGCTGGGATTACAGGCACGCACCAGCACGCCCAGCTAATTTCTGTATTTTTAGTAGGGATGGGGGTTTCACCGTGTTGGCCAAGCTGGTCTCCAACTCCTGACCTCAATTGATAACACCCGCCTCAGCCTCCCAAAGTGCTGGCATTGCAGGCATGAGCCACTGTGCCTGGCCTCATTTGGAGCTTCTTATAGACTTCTGAGAAATGATTTACCTCAGTTGAAGGAAGATGGATTGCATGTCACAGGCAAAGTGTGTTTGGACAAGCTGTGTGAGAGTTTTCATGGCTAGCAAATACATTGTCCCACAAAAGGTCATAAAAAAAAAAATCTCACTCTAACACTAAGAAATACCACAATTGATGTCATAGTTTTTAAATAACAATTTGTATAGCTGTGGTCTTGACCCACAACAGTCAGTTCTGTCCAAATACCTTGCAAGACTTGTTTCCAACCGTCTCTATAAACAGTGAGAGCATCATCCAGTGTCCTGAGGTAGTTGATATAAGCTCAGAGGCAGGCCTCGCCCTCTTGAAAGAAGCTAAGGGATATTTCTCCTAATACAGGCAGGGAAGAAGAATTATCAGGTTACTCCACAACATTGACCAGCTCAAATCACACAAAAACAGAAACTTTCCACGGTTTCCAAGCTGTGGCACTTTCTAACAGACTTTTCTGTCTGTCATTTATTCTTTCCAAGAGGTTGGAAAGATTCTTTTTAAACTTATCTTTAAAGCAAAGGTAGAGCACCCTTTGAATATCATAGGTTGTTTGTGGTGTCCTTGTTGTACTGTGAAATAGTCAGGGGCAGTAAGAGTTTCGGTTGTGGCTGGGGAAGAGTCTGTCTCCTCACCATCCCCCATACCCATCTGCCCTTCTTAGGGATTTTACTCCATCAGTGGTGAGAAGGATCATCTTCAAAGTCAGTGAGAAAAATGGCATTCACTAGAGATGTTAGAATTTGGAAAGAGTGGCCAGGCCCTGTGGCTCATGCCTATAATCCGAGCACTTTGGGAGGCCGAGGCGAGTGGATCACTTAAGGCCAGGAGTTTGAGACTAGCCTAGGTAACATAAGGAGACCCCTACCTTAACAAAAAAATTTTAAAAATTAGCCAAGCTTGGTGGCGCCTGTGATCTCAGCTACTCAGGAGGGTGAGGTGGGAAGATCTCTTGAGCCTGGGAGTTTGAGACTGCAGTGAGCAGTGTTTGCACAACTGTACTCCAGCGTGGGTGACACAGCGAGACCCTGTCTCAAAAAAAAATTGCAAAGAGTTACTGGTGGGACCCCAACACCCAATTTGCCAATGGGACCACTTCCAGAGTTTCAGGATTTACTACTTCCAGAATAGAGTTGCAGTTGAATGATACAATATGTGGTAATTTATCAATAATATGATTAGTACCATTTCAACCAAGGTCCAAAAAATTCAATGGAGATTTATATGAGACAGATGTTCCCTGAGATAATTCCTGCCAATAAACACAAATGGGGCTCCAAAGAGCGCCCATAAACAGAGTAGGAATTAAATAACAAAAACCTGGGACAATGGATTATGAATATTCTGATGTACCATCTTTTTTTTCTAAAGGCTTCGTATATTATTCATTTTTTTCTTTAAGAACAATAAATAATATTGATGACTTGTTTCTGACTCTCTTGGTCAAGTAAAAGAAGTCAAAAGAATTCTAGTAGTGGCAGGATGACCAAGTCTATTCTACATAGTGTCATTAAAATAATTGCTATTTGCAAGCTGACAAATTGTACCCAGATTCCCTAGGTTTTGTTTTTCTTTGAACCACATTTGGAACAAGAATAAACAAATCTCATTGCAAAGTGATGAATTGGATTTAGTCCTGGTTGATTCAGGCCTGGGCGATGGTTCTGAAATTCTTGTCTATGAGTCTGAACCTGTTGAGTCATTGAAAATCAGTAGTACTAGGGTGCGCTATGCTGGTGTAGTGCAAACCCAAAGCCATTAAAGGACCTAACACAGTAAAATATTATGCTCTGGGTTGCCCAGGGGATGAGCAAACCTCAAAATGCCCAGACATGCACCTAAAATTAGGAGGGGTCTTCACATTCTTTAACAATGCCAATTCTCCTATTGTTGAGTAATGCAAGGTGGTGAATATTTCTGGATGGGTTTTCTCAAGCTGACAAGTGATTTTCTGGCTCTTTGTTAGAGAGAGAGAGAAAAAGGAGAGAGAGAGAGAATTGCCCTAAGGATAAAGTATTGGGCTCAAAATCCAAAGTAGAGTTAAGATAATTAATGTAAATTTTCTTGACTTCATTTATTTATTTGCAATAATGTTGTAATCTTTGTTCAATGGAATTCTTAGAAGTTTGTGGTATATGGCTTAAGTTACACTTGAATAACCTGACCTATACCTTCAAAATCTTGCACATGCACATTTTGGAAATTTTAATGAGTCAAATGCCAATGATTTTTTTTTTAGCAGCCAGTCCTTAACATGAAACACATAAAACACAAAATTTACTTCCAAAAAGTCAATTTCATACTCATCTGCAGCTTGGGATTAAATCACTCATATGAGGCAAGTAAACTCAGAGAATGATTCACTTTACAAGGGTTCTGCAGGAGGAAGCCTAAGACATGTTTGCCTTGAAAAAATAATACATCTCAGTTGTTTATCAACCTAAAATTCTGGGCACATTTTACACTAAAACAGAGAGGAGTAGGATTTCATTTTTTCTCTAATCAGTTTCTTTCACAGAAGCAATAAAAATCAGATGCAAATATGCAAGGAGACTCAACAGTTGATGTCATTCAGTGCCTCTTTTCACTATGAAATAGATAATATTTTGTTACCTTAAGGAGATTACAGTGATATCTGCTTCTTCTCCTGTTCCTCTTTCTCCTCCTCTTTCCTTTTTCTGGGGATGGGGATGTGAGATTTGGGAGAAGGTTAACTGAATGGCATACGATGAGGGACAATTTTAAGACATTTCAAGCCTTTGTGTCTCTCAGGCAAATAAACAGCCCTATTTTTGTCTAAAGAGTGTGGGTTAGGGTCTGCAACCTACCCTTGGGCAGGAGTGAAGGGACAGGAGAATGGCAGTTTCAGGGAGCTCAGCTCACCTAGGAGGGGCAAAACGTTCTTTGTGAATTCCTTCAAATCACTGAAGCTGCCTGTCAGATTGCATCTGACACTTTAGAGTGTTCTAGCATATCCCTGGGAACCGCAGGCCATCCCTGGCTGCGAGGGTCCTGCGTCATTCTGAGCAGCAGTGCCTGGAATGCAGGCCCGCTGACTTTGAGGAGTGTCAGTAGGCTTCTTTCCCCAGAAGCCACACATGCCCTGGGGCAGACAGCCTCTGAAAGCTAAGACTGGGAGCTGCTGGACATAGAGGAAGAATAAGATAGAAAGGAAGGAGGGAGGGAAAAGAGAAAGGAGGAACATAGGGTAATAAGCAGAAGGAGATTAAGGAATAACAGAACATTTTGTCGTCAGGAATGAAACCTATTTCCATGCCAGCCCCCTAAGATTTGTTTACCCAGGTATTACTCCATACCTATAGCTATACACATACCCAGACACATGGCCATACCTGTACATTTATGCATAACTATAGCTATACATGTACACAGACACACACACACCCATACCCACACATATACATATACATATACATATACATATACATATACATATACCTGTAGCCATGCACATGCACGGACATATAGCCATAAACATGCCAATAAACATATACACAGCCATACACATACATACATGCATGTCCATACCCATGCATCTACACAAACACATACCTGTCCATGTACACACACACATATGCATAGCTGTAGATGTACACACGTACACACTCATACCCATACATATACACATACCAGTACACATCCCCATACCTGTACACATGCATAGCTATGTGCATATATGCATATTAACCAGAATCATGATATTGTTCTTCTTATTAAAATAGATGAATATCATTACTTTCCGATCATTATATATATATCATTACTTTCAGATCCTCATGCATCATAACTGGAAACGAATAACTCTGTAAACTATAAACTGTGTAACCAGACATGTTTTTCTCAGCACACATGCCTTCCATTCCCATTTAGTAGTAAAAGCAGATCAGGGCTAAGTCCTTGTTAGCAAATCATGCTGATTTCTTTTTATTTATGTGTTGCACGTACCAATTGGAAAGGTATTAAGCCTGTGGGACATTTAGTAGAATATTCTTCAAAATTCTTGAAATTGCTAATTCAGTTAGAGAATTCCACAGGCATGAGTTCTTACATGAACACTGCAGTACAAAGATTAATGACCTAAGCATTTCAGTTTTAGCTTCAAGTCTAAAGGTGGAAAGGGGCCCACTCATAATTAATAAAGTGATGTTGACTTATATAGGCTGGTAGGCTTTTTGCCACAAACAGAATAACTGTATCAGCTTTAAAAACAAAATTTAGGTCTTGTCTGTTCCAGTTAACTTGGTATACATGAGTTCCATCAATCTCTATTTACTGTGTTAGACATTACAACTCAGGCATTTAAAACTATTTATTTATTCATTCATTTTAAAATAACAATAAGCAATTCTATTATATGTTAACCTAAGTAACATATTTTTATAAAAAGCTATATTTTCCAAAACAAGAAACAAATTTAGTGAGAAGGGTGGCATCGCTTTATATTTTTGCAAGTCTCTTTAATGTCTGGCTTAACAGAAGACAGCTGGGTTCTCAAATCTGTTTCTGCATTCAATCTGCTGTGTTATATTGATTTCGTTGAAATGTCTGAAAAAATCCAGTCTCACAGAGATAAGTAGTTGAAAAAGTGAAGAATCTGTAGCCTACCTGAAAGAGCACTGCTGCTGGAGACAGTAGCCTACCAGAATCTCACACCAGTTTCTAGCAAGATTTATATTTTCGGTAGATTATTCTAACAGGCCAATGAATTAGAATAAGTGAGACCACCGTTCAGAGGCTATTCTGTACGGCAAGGTGATAGAACTGAAAGGGTTAAGTGACCCATTCATGTTGAAGGTGACAGAAAGAAAAGAGAAGAAGGTGACAGAGTGGAGGTGGAACACAGGTTTCTGTAGGGGATGACAAAGACTGTGATGTTGCCATCAACTGTGGTAAGGATTACCCTTTGGAAGAGTAAATCTTTGTGAGGTAGGAGGAAGGAATAAAGAATTCTATTTTGAATATATTGAGTGTGAGTTCCTGTGATGCATCCAGATTAAGGTGTTGGGGAGACATTTGATTCCAGGAGTCTGAGATACAGGGGAGATGCCCATGCTAAAGACTGGCAATTGCCAGTCACCAGCAAACAAAAGGAGGCTAAATATTTGAGAATGGAATAAGTTCTCTAGAAAGAACAAGTAGAGTGACGAGTGTGAACAAGAACAGACACCAGGAAACACCAAAGTTAAGGTTGGATGGACAGAGAGAATCTCATGAAGTGACCGAGAATGAGAATAACCAAGAAACTGTGGTATAACTAAAACCATGAGAGTATAGAATTCACGAAGACTCTGGCTAATGGATCTACAGCAGCAGGAAAATCAAGCAGGATGATGACAGAGATATGGTTATTGGTGTTCGTAGAACAATACCAGTAGAGTGGGTTGGAGAAGCATGTGATATAAACTAGATTGTAGGGGACTGAAGCATAAATTGGAGGTATAAGTAGAAAGAGTAAAAATAACCTCTTCCTAGAAATTTGGCCAAAAATAGAATGAGAAGAACAATGCTATAACCAAGCATAGTCAAGAGAGTCTGATTTAGCACAAAGGAGAGTTGAACATGTTTATGGGGTAAGGCAATGAAGGTAGTTGCAGGAAGAACTTGAAGACATGGGTTATTAATCATCACAAAATATTCTAAGGGATAAAGGGAAAAAACTATCAAGAGAGCAGATATTATGTCTCTTTCATTCTCTCTCAAATATCACAGAATATTGATCTTGCGGAGAGAACACAGACAAGTTGAAAGGATTAACAGATTCAACAATAGGCAACAATTCATTTCTGTGGTTATTAAAGGACATATTAATAATTTGTTGACATTTAGTAATATGGGATGAGAATCTGGAAATGAGTACTCCACTTCAAAAAAGGACAGGCAAGACTGGTAAGTGTGGGGGAGAAGGGGAAAAGATAAAAATTAGCCTAGAAACTACTCCCTTACCCTCCTGCTTACAGGTTGGTGTCTGCTTCTCAGGAAGGAGAGACAGTGTACCAATGACACAGGCAGAGTAAACTGCATGTAGTTCTCATTACAGAAAGCAGCTGTGGTTTTCCCCAACAAGCCCCTTTGTTGTCATCAAAAAGAATTGATATAAAGAATAAACTCCTTAGGGAAACTTTTCCAAATTGTGCTCCTTGGAACATGAGTGCCCTTTGAAAAATTCCTAAGTCATTAAAAATTAAAGCGGGGTGGCCTGCAAGAATACATGGAGTTAAACAAAGTTAAGCAGAATTCTTAACAGAAGGACTTGACAGAATCATTACTATAATTACACACATTGAGAAGTTTTCATATGAGTGATATAATAGGCACCATTTCCGAAACTCAGTCATTCAAACATTGTGTGCATTGAACACTTACTGATTTACTGATTTATGCTGTAACTGTTGTACCAAAGAGGGAAGTTTGGGAAACACTGCTCTAAGGTATTGTTAAACTCAATAATGCCTCCTTGATTATTACTGTCACGATTCTTGTGTCTTGTGAATAGTTAAATTAGTAGGTACCCCACTTAAATAACCCAATCTTAAGGCTTATTTCCAAATAAGTATAATACAAACCATATTCACAAGCCAGTTTTGGTGTTATGTTGTGACAGTCTGTTTTTTATTTTATAACAACTATCACCTCTGAAAAAATAGTCCATGGACATCAGAGACTCTTAGTAATAATGTTTTGGTTGAAAAGATGATAATAAGACGCTGTGGGGGATCACAAAAGAGTAAAAAGCACGATCGCTGCTCTTAACGAGCTTAACAGTTGGCTTAGGTAGATAAGAGAATTACATGAAAAATTAAATGATATAAAAGTTACATTGTATTATACAGTAAATAAGAAGCATCATAATTAATCATGATGCATGATTAACTGAGATTAAAAGGTAATAGACAAGGTGGTATTTGTCACATCTAAGTGCATATATTTGTATGAATTGAATCACTACCCACACTCCCAGAAATATATGCACTTCCAAAAATGTGCTGCATCAACTTGGAGCCCCACCAAGACACTAGGCAGGGCTGCTTCTATTGTTTCAGGATGCAGACAAGAGTGTTGAGACAAATCTGCTCCTTCCAAATTCAACCAACCGCTGAGAGCACAGCACCCTCCAACTCCCCTTGGAAGACCACAGTCTCCATCCCTAAATTGGACTGGATCTCAGCAAGTTTACACCAAGGTCTCTTCTGAAGGAGAGACACTATCCCCTCAACCTGGATCTCAAGAAGCTGGTCTGACACCCCAACCAGCCATCTGCTAACAGCCAGGCATTCCTGACATGATTGCTTGATGAGTCATTTTCAGAACTCTCAAATTTGTGAAGTGCATTGCTTTATTTCCATCCTCATTTTCTTTCCCCCAGCTAGAAAAGCTTCCTGATGTCGTTCTTCCTGTAAAAATATGATTAATTTTTAGCCCTTGATTAGATTCAAATTTCTGTAGAGGGCAGTGAACAGGTTGCTTTGTTCTGTCTCCAGCGAAGAACTCAAGGAAAGAAAGCCATTTAATGTCTTTTCTACCTTCGGGAGAATTCTGTGGACTTTGTCCACTGTACCATAGCATTGTAGTCACAGGGATGTGCCCTCGGCTTTCAACACAAACTTGCAACTCTTTGGAAATGGGCCAGTAAGAATGTGTACTAAAGAGATGGGCTAGGGAGCATTGAAAGATTGTAGACTTTGACTAGCAAGTCCGTTCTGATAGCTCTTTATCCACATTTTTAACATTTATAAAAATGTATAAAAATATAAAATGGCATTGTTTCTCATTGGGCTAGAAATTATAGATATCCTACAACTACCGTGGCATCAACATATATTTAAGACATGATAGGTCGAGACAAAAGTGATTAAACTAAAAGCCATTGGCATATGTAAGCATATGGTTCACTGATCATAATCCAAGAATCTAATTTTAATAAAATATTATCAGTTGTGGTTTCAGTAGTCTGTATCATCTCCTGAACATGGTAAAGCCTCCTAAACATATGCCATAAATATCTTTTCCACACTGTTTTTTGATTCATATTTTATTTATTAGATTTATTTGTCTCTCATTCTTTTCAAAAAGTATTTGTAGTTGACATTACAAATGACACTGTAGGTAGTACAATAAGGAAATGATAAGCAAATCAGTAAATGCATGCAATTATCAGCAAACAATAGTCATGGAAACCTCAAATGAAATGGACAGCTATGGGAAAATAGAGTGACATAGATCAATAATATTTTATATTTTTATAATTGGATAAAAACATATAATGATAATATACAGTGGCTGAAATATATATGTCTACATAGATGCATGGACAGAGCTTTTATAGTCTATTGTAAATATGTATATTAATACACAAAATAAACACACATGTGAGGAAAGAAGGATATAAAAATTATTAGAACTATAGGAAAATAGGAACTAATCGTTTAGCTTTAGTTCATGTTGAACACGGTAGCACAGAAAGCCAATAAGAATTTTGAGGGCATTTTATTTCCCTAATTAGCTTCTCCTGAAGATAGAAAATAAAGTGCTCTAATTTTAAAGAACAAGAAGTAAAGCAAAGAGTTAGCAATGACCCATGTAAATGTGGATAACAAAACCACTCTCTTCCATTCTTCTCAGGTTTCAATAATTATTATTATTATTTTGAAATTAGAAGACGTTTCAAAAGATACTGACAGGGGTAGGTCCTGAGTGAACAGGAGACAAAAATATGTGAGTTGCTATTATTGCTATTATGTTTCATGTATATGCCAGGTTATTGAGTTTTGAAAGGGAATCCATTATCAGGAATGGCAGATAATAGCTTAGCACTAAGCATATCCTCTGGAACATGGTACTGCTCATGGGGAGACATTTGGAGCATCTAGATATCATAATACTAAGAGAGTAGTAATAGCATTTACATAAAGCTGAAAATGCACATATCCAATAATGTACATTGGTTTTATACATCATGGGCAGAAAATTAATAATAGATCTTTGAGAGCCCCAGAATTAATTATTGCCTCCTTGAAAAACCAGATTCATTTTGCCATTATTAAGAGGCAGATGATATGGGACTGGAAGGTAGGAACTTTCAATCAGAACATTGGCTATCTTCTGACATTTAGTACCATGTTTGAAATATTTATGTGCTTATATGATAATTTCTTGAATTTTATTTATATTTAATTTTATTGTTATTTATTTTTATTTTATTTTGTATATTTTATTTTATTATAAGGATCTCCCTCTGTTGCCCAGGCTGAGGTGCAGTGGTGTAATCTCAGCTCACTGCAACCTTGACCTCCTGGGCTCAAGCGATCCTCCCACCTCAGCCACTCGAGTAGCTGGGATTACAGGCACATGCCACCACCCTAGGCTAATTTTGTTTAATTTTTTGTAGAGATAGTTCTCACTATGTTGCCCAGCCTAGTCTCTAACTCCTGGCCTTAAATGATTCTCCCACCTTGGCCTCCCAAAGTGCTGGAATTACAGGCATAAGCCTCCGCGCCCAGCATTTCTCAATTTTAAAGTTGTTAATTATTTATTGACATTTTGCTCAGAAATTGAGTGTTTAACATTCTTACATGCTTCTTCATTCCTAACCTAATTATTAATAGTTGAATCATGTAGGATACTATGATTTCGTTTCCCCCTTTTGTATAGCTGATCATTTTTCCTGGAGTCAATTATTGCCCTGATTTTTAGTTTGCTTGGTTTTCTATGCAGCTAACACAAATTCTTCCTCAAACTCACCAATAATCAGTAAAACTCCCTTTCATGTAGTTAAATACAGCAGTTAAACCTATCAGTTTCATCTTTTTCCTGAAGTCAATTATTCCAGAAGCTTCCTCCTCCTGCTCTCACACCAGTTGATTGCCTTCCAGCCCTGCTGCACGGTATCCTCCTAGAGCAAGCATTTCTTCTCTTCCACTAGGGAATTTCTTTCATTTCTCTCATGTGTTAGATTGCCTGTTACCTGGATCCCACATCCTCCTCTTTCCTGGTGTACTTACTCCTTTGAAAGCTCCTTTAATTAATTTCTGGGAATCCTTCCAGAATGTTCAGCCTAGAGCAGGACTTGGCAAACTGCAGCTTGCAGCACTGATTCATAGCATGTTTTTATATAACCCTTGAGTTAAAAATGGTTTTTATATTTTTAAGGGGTTGTTAAAAATCAAAAACAAAAATAAAAACAAACAAAAGCAGAATAGTATGTGACAGAGGTTGTAGATGACCCATAAAGCCTGAAAAATTTACGATTTTTTCCTTTACAGAAAATGTTTGCCAACTCCTGGCCTCGAGTCTGCTCTTCAGCCCTAGCAGAGATTTTATAAAGATGAATACCCTACACCAAATCCTTTTCTTTGCAAATTAGACTGATTTACATTAGCTACACTGATGTGCCTAGTGTTTTTTCTTTCTTTTTATAATTTTAAATTAATGATTTACTGTCATAAAAGGCTAGTTTTCTATTAAAAGTTTTCTGGAGCCAATTTTGATAATATAGTTTTTTAAAAATGTGTCTTTTTGTCTTGATCAGTTCTGCCGTGATGCTGTCAATTTTATTAGCATTTATACAGAATAATAATGGCTCTGATAATTTCTCTAATTCATTTTTGCCTTCTATTTTAGTAATTTCAAATTCAGCTTTATCATTTCATTCTTCTCCTTTCTTCCTTGCTGTTCTTTTTTAACTTCCTAACTTGGTTGCTATTTAAATTTTAGCTTTAAAAATTTTCTAATGTAAAGATTTCGGCTCTATCTCCTAAGCATTGATTTTTTTCAGTGTCTCATGTAATGACATGTTTTTGATGTTGAATCATTCTTTTGAGTACTCACATTCTATTTCTTTGTAGCCATTACCATTTTCTTAAATGCTATTATTAATCTTTTTATTTGTTTAGTTAATGTCTTTTGCCATTAAAATGTTAGCTTCTTAAGAGCAATTTTCTCACCTGCCTTGCTCACTGATACATGCATAGGCCGCAGAACCCAGTAGACCCTCTAAGATATACAAGAATGATGACCAATTGCTCTCTTTTCCTTCAAGAGCCAGTCACGATTACTTTCAGATGCTTTTTTTTTTTTTTTTTTCAGACGGAGTTTCGCTTTTGTCACCCAGGCTGGAGTGCAATGGCGGGATCTCTGCTCACTGCAACCTCCGTCTCCTGAGTTCAAGCGATTCTTCTGCCTCAGCCTCCTGAGTAGCTGGGATTACAGGCACACCATACCCAGCTAATTTTTGTAGTTTTAGTAGAGACAGGGTTTCACCATGTTGGCCACGCTGGTCTTGAACTCCTGACCTCAGGTGATCTGCCTGCCTCGGCCTCCCAAAGTGCTGGGATTACAGGCATACGCCACCGTGCCTGGCCTCTTTCAGATGCTTTATTCACGTTGAGACATTAATCTATAAATGAGGATAAATTATTACATCAAACTTCCTTTTATTGGGGAGGAGATTAAATACAGTAAAGTGTAGTTACTGCAACATATATTATAATATATAATAGAGGACATATTATTAACTATAGGGCAGCAAACAAACAATCAGCAATGTGATTTTTAAATTCTGCCATAACAATAGAATGTGTAGAAAGAAGCTTAGCGAGGCAATGTATATAGTGTACTAGAAATGTAGTTTGGATTTACTTATTCTGACTTTAGGTGAGTTACTTCATTGCTATGCTTCAGTTGGCAATGGTAATAATAATGATAACATGCACATTAGGAATTTTATTAAATTAAATAAGTCATTTTAATAGACACTTGATTCAAAATGTCAGTTCCAATTACCTTCCATTCCTTAACATGCTTCAGTCTTTGGGAACTGATGAATTCTGAGACTCAGAAGAATTCATTGCTTTAGCTATATTAATAGTTATAAATGGAGTCACAGTAGATACCTGGCTAATAATATCTTCATGTGTTATTGATTTCCAGAGGTATTTACAATCTATAAGAAAGTGCAATGTTAAGATGAATAATTGGATAATTTATTATAAGATTTAGGCTTTGATCATTGAAGAGAAGAAGGACTTAGAGGGGTCAAGACTTATTTCCCAAGGCCTTGGATTGGATTCAGTTTTCTTTGTACCAAAGTGGAAGTGCAAAATTGGGTACCAAACCCACAAACGTGCCGGAATGCAATTATAAATTCTTCAGGGAGACGTTTTCTCCCGTTTATCCAACGACAAATCCAAGACAGGCAAATTTCCTCAATGTCTTCTTCTACAGGGGAGTGTATTTCTAGTTCGTCTTGATATGTCAGTTTCCAGTACTTTTTAGCAGATTATTAGCTATTTCATTCATGTTTAAAAAGCAAGAAAGCTGGTCTGAGCCACATGTAGATGAGGAAAGTATTAGGTCTGCAGGACAACATTCAGTCACATCCTTCCCCATGGCAATGACCTTCCTTTTCTTCATCGGCTGCCTGACCAAGGAGATGTAAAATAACAGGATTGCATGGATGGTTTTTGAGAGCATTGTCATCAAGTTTGACTATCATTATTGAAACAGCTTCCAACTACTAACATCTTTGAGGTGAGACGTGTGAGGGAGAGTGGGTCAGGCTTTCCTTTTTTCCTGCTGGTATTTGTTTTTGCCTCAGATGGTATTCCCTGCTTGGTAATATATGCCTTGACTTTGTGACCTGTCTTCCTGCAATAATTCTTTGGTGGAAAAATCCAGCAATACAGCCAAGAGTTAGTTCTTCCTCTGGCTTCATGTGCCTGTCCCAGAGATAACAGCTTGTAGGGTTAGCAAACACATGTAGCCCAGGTTACGGTGTTAGCCGCTCAGGACTCCTTCTCCAGCACTAGGCCAATGGGGCATCATTCTGTTTCCAAGTTCAAGACTTCAGTTAATTTATGAATAGTGGAGAGGGACTGTAACTTGGCATGGATAACAATCAATGGGCTGGTGTACCTATCTTCTATATTTTTGGAATGTAAGACAGAGTGGTGGTGCTGGAAGTGAACAGTAGCAGAATTGAGAAAGAAGGGGAAGGATTTAAACTCTCAAAATGTAGACAAACCCATTCACTGAAATTCTCACAGAGACTCTGACAGAGATAATCACACTTAGTCATGACAGAAAATAACATTTGTATCATTTACACCACTGAGAATTTTGCTGCAGTAAATAGAATAATTCAAGGCACTAAATTGTGTTAAGACCTGGGGCATGTTTCAATTCCACCCTGTATTATCTGTAAGGCTGCAGCATATGTCTTGGTTTCTGCATCTATGATATTGCCAACTTCGTGGTATTTAAGAATCAAGTTTGACCCTTTGTGCAATGTGGATGCAAAGGTAAAATGGTGCAACTGCTATGGAAAATAGTATGGCAGGTCCTCAGAAAATGAAAGATAGAATTACTGTATGATCCAGCAATTCCACTTCTGAGTGTCCTGTAGCCAAAAGAATGAAAGCAGAGTAACAAAGTCACATTTACACGTCTACGTTCATAGCCTCATTATTAACAATAGCCAGGAAGAGGCAGAAGCAAGTCACATGTTCATAGACGAATGAATAAACAAAATATGGTACAAATGTAGAGTGGAGTACTATGCAGCCTTAAAAAGAAGGAAATCCTGTCACATGCTAAAATATAGATGAATCTTGAGGACATTATGCTAGGTGGAATAAGCCAGACACAAAAAGACAATTACTCTATGATCCCATTTATATGAGGCAAAGTAGTCAAATTCATAGAAATAGAAAATAGAAAGGTGGTTTCCAGAGGTTGCTAGGAGAAAGGGGAATTTGTTGTTTAACTGGTATAAAATTTCAGTTCTGCAAGAGGAAAAACTTCCAAAAATCTGTTTCATAATGATGGAAATATACTTTTTAAATAATTTCAGTAGTTTTGGGGGAAGAGGTGGTATTTGGTTACATTGATAAGTTCTTGAGAATTTGGTTCACCCATCACCCAAGCAGTGTACACTGTACCCAATGTGTAGTCTTTTATCTCTCACTACCATCCCATTCTTCCCTCTGAGTCTCCAAAGTCCATTGTATCATTCTTATGCCTTTGCATCCTCACAGTTTAGCTCCTACTTATAATTGAGAACATACAATGTTTGGTTTGCCATTTCTGAGTTACTTCACTCAGAATAATGGTCTCCAACTCCATCCAGGTTGCTGCAAATGCCATTATTTTATTTTTCATGGCTGCATAGTATTCCATGGTGTGTGTGTGTGTGTGTGTGTGTGTGTGTGTGTGTGTGTGTGTATCTCACATTTTTTAAATCTACTTGTTGATTAATGGGCGTTTTGGCTGGTTCCATATTTTTTCAATTGCAAATT
This sequence comes from Symphalangus syndactylus, assembly GCF_028878055.3. Taxonomy (NCBI): domain Eukaryota; kingdom Metazoa; phylum Chordata; class Mammalia; order Primates; family Hylobatidae; genus Symphalangus; species Symphalangus syndactylus. The sequence goes on from NC_072445.2 coordinate 58,397,411, forward strand.
GTGCTGCTATAAACATGCATGTGCAAGTGTCTTTTTTCATATAATGACTTCCTCTGGGGAGACACCCAGTAGTGGGATTGCTGGATCAAATGGTAGACGTACTTTCAGTTCTTTAAGGAATCTCTGTACTGTTTTTTCATTCCTACTAGCAGTGTAAAAGTGTTCCCGTTTCACCACATCCATGCCAACATCTATAATTTTTTGATTTTTAAGTTATGGCCATCTTGCAGAAGTAAGGTGGTATTGCATTATGGTTTTGATTTACATTTCCCTGATAGTTAGTCATGTTGAGCATTTTTTCATATGTTTGTTGGCCATTTGTATATCTTCTTTTGAGAATTTTCTATTTATGTCCTTAGCCCACATTTTGATGAGATTATTTGTTTTTTTCTTGCTGATTTGAGTTCCTTGTAGATTCTGGATATTAGTCCTTTGTCAGTTGCATAGTTTGAGAAAATTTTCTTCCTCTCTCTGTGTTGTCTGTTTACTCTGCTGATCATTTCTTCTGCTGTGCAGAAGCTTTTTGGTTTAATTAAGTCCCATCTATTTATCTTTGTTTCTGTTGCATTTGCTTGTGGGTGTCTTGGTCATGAACTCCTTGCCTAAGCCAATGTCTTAGAAGAGTTTTTCCAGTGTCATCTTCTAGAATGTTTATGGTTTCAGGTCTTAGATTTAAGTCTTTGATCCATCTTGACTTGATTTTTGTATAAGATGAGAGATGAGAATCCAATTTCATTCTTCTATATGTGGCTTGTCAATTATTTCAGCAGCATTTGTTGAAAAGGATGTCCTTTCCCCACTTTATGTTTTTGTTTGCTTTGTCAAAGATCAGTTGGCTGTAAGTATTTGGCTTTATTTGTAGGTTCTCAATTCTGTTACATTGGTCTATATGCCTATTTTTATACCAGTCCCATGCTGTTTTGGTGACTATAGCCTTGTATAATTTGAAGTCAGGTAATGTAATGTCTCCAGATTCGTTCTTTCTGCTTAGTCTTGCTTTGGCTATGCAGGCTCTTTTTTGGTTCCATATGAGTTTTAGGATGTTTTTTCCAGTTCTGTGAAGAATGATGATGGTATTTTGATGAAAATTTCATTGAATTCGTAGATTACTTTTGGCAGTGTGATCATTTTTATGGTATTGATTCTACCCATCCATGAACATGGGGTGTGTTTCCATTTGTTTGTGTCATCTATGATTTCTTTCAGCAGTGTTATGTAGTTTTCGTTGTAGAGTTCTTTCACCTCCTTGGTTAGGTATATTCCTAAGTTTTTTTGTTTTGTTTTGTTTTGTTTGTTGTTGTTGTTTTTGTTGTTTTTTGTTTGTATTCTTTTTTGTAGCTATTGAAAAAGGAATTGAGTTTTTTATTTGATTCCCAGTTTGGTTGCTGTTGGTGTATAGCAGTGCTACTGATTTGTGTACATCGATTTTGTATCCTGAAATTTTGCTGTATTCATTTATCAGATCTGGAAGCTCTTCAGATGAGTCTTGAAGGTTTTCTAGATATACAATTATATCATTGGCCAAAAAAGACAGTTTGACTTCCTCTTTTCTGATTTGGATGCCCTTTATTTCTTTCTCTTATTTGATTGCTCTGTCTAGGACTTCCAGTACCATGTTGAATAGGATTAGTGAAAGTGGGCATCCTTGTCTTGTTCCAGTTCTTAGGGGGAATGCTTTCAAATTTTCCCCATTTAGTATAGTGTTGTCTGTGGATTTGTCATAGATGGCTTTTATTACCTTAAGCTATGTCCCTTTTATGCCAATTTTGCTGAGGATTTTAATCATAAAGGAATGCTGGATTTTGTCAAATGCTATTTCTGCATCTATTGTGATGATCATATGATTTTTGTTTTTAATTCTGTGTATGTGGTGTATCACATTTATTGACTTGTGTATGTTAAACCATCCCTGCATCCCTGGTATGAAACCCTCTTAATCATGGCAGATTATCTTTTTGATAAGCTACTGGACACAGCTAGTATTTTGTTGAGGAATTTTGCATGTATGTTCATCAGGGATATTGGTCTGTAGTTTTCTTTTTCTGTTATGTCCTTTTCTGGTTTTGGTATTAGGGTGATACTGGCTTCATAGAATGATTTGGGGAGGATTCCCTCTTTTTCTATCTTTTGGAATAGTTTCAGTAGGATTAATACCAATTCTTCTTTGAGTGTCTGATAGAATTCTGCTGTGAGTTCATCTGGTCCTGGACTTTTTTTGTTGTTGGTAATTTTTTTTATCACCATTTCAATCTTGTTGTTTGTTATTGGTCTGTTCAGAGTTTGTATTTCTTCCTGGTTTAATCTAGAAAGGTTGTATATTTCTGGAAATTTATTCATTTCCTATAGGTTTTCTATTTTGTGGGCATAAAGGTATTCATAGCAGGCTTGAATGGTTTTTTGTATGTCTGTGGTATTGGTTGTAATATCTCCCGTTTCATTTCTAATTGAGCTTATTTAGCTCTTCTCTTTTCCTTTCTTTTCTTGTTTAATCTCATTAATGATCTATCAATTTCGTTTATCTTTTTGAAAAAACCAGCTTTTTCTTTCATTTATCTTTTGTATTTTTTTGTTTCAATTTTATTTAGTTCTGCTCTGATCTTTGTTATTTCCTTTCTTCTGCTAGGCTTGGGTTTGTTTTTTTCTTGTTTCTTTAGTTCCTTGAGGTGTGACCTTATATTATCTATTTGCACTTTTTCAGACATTTTGATGTAGGTATTTAATGCTATGAACTTTCCTCTTAGCACCACTTTTACTGTCTCAGAAGTTTTGATAGGTTGTGTTACTATTAGAGTTCAGTTCAAAGAATTTTTAAATTTCAATCTTGATTTCATTGTTGACATAATGATCATTCAGAAGTACGTTATTTAATTTCCATGTATTTGCATGGTTTTGCACGTTCCTTTTGAAATTGAGTTCCAATTTTATTCCTTTGTGGTCTGAGAGAGTACTTGACATAATTTCAATTTTCTTAAGTTTATTGAGACTTGTTTTGTGGCCTATCATATGGTCTATGTTGAAGAATATTTCAGATGCTGATAAACAGAATGTATATTCTGCAGTTATTGGGTAGAATGTTCTGTTCAGTAGATATTTATCTGTTAAGTCCATTTTTTCTAGGGTATCTAGTTTAAGTCTATTGTTTCTAGTTTAAGTCTATTGTTTCGTTGTTGACTTTCTGTCTTGATGATCTGTCTCGTGCTGTCAGTGGAGTAATGAAGTCCCCCACTATTATTGTGTTCTGTCTGTCTAATTTCTTAGTCTAGTAGTAATTGTTTTATAAACTTGGGACCTCCAGTGTTAGGTGAATGTATATTTAGGATTGTGATATTTTCCAGTTGGATTAGTCCTTTCATCATTATATAACGTCCCCCTTTGGCTTTTTTAACTGTTGTTGCTTTAAAGTCTGTTTTGTCTGATGTAAGAATAGCTATTTCTGCTTGCTTTTGTCATCCATTTTCATGGAATATCTTTTTCCATCCCTTTATATTAAGTTTACGTGAGTACTTATGTGAGTTTGTTGAAGATAGCAGATACTTGGTTGGTGGATTCTTATCCATTCTGCCATTCTGTATCTTTTAAGTGAAGAATTTAGGCCATTTATATTCAATGTTAGTATTGAAATGTTAAGTACTATTCTATTCATTGTGCTAGTCATTGCCTGAATAGTATCTTGCTTTTTTTCCCATTGTGGTTTTTGTTTGTTTGTTTGTTTGTTTGTTTCTTTTTACAGAGTCTCGCTCTGTTGCCCAGGCTGGAGTGCGGTGGTATGATCTTGGCTCACTGCAACCTCCATCTCCCAGGTTCAAGCAATTATCCTGCCTCAGCCTCCTGAGTAGCTGGGATTACAGGTGCGCACCACCACGCCTGGCTACTTTTTTGTATTTTTAGCAGAGGCGGGGTTTTGCCATGTTTGTCAGGCTGGTCTCAAACTCCTGACCTCATGATTCACCTGCCTCAGCCTACCAAAGTGCTGTGGTTACAGGCGTGAGCCACCGCTCCCAGCCTTTGTGTTATGTTTTACAAGATTTATACTTTAAGGAGATTCTATTTTGAGGTTTTGTTTCAAGATTTAGAACTCCATTTAGCAGTTTTTGTAGTGCTGAGTTGGTAGTGGTGAATTCCCTCAGCATTTGTTTGTCTGAAAAAGACTTTATCTTTCCTTCATTTATGAAGCTTAGTTTTGCTGGATTAAAAATTCTTGGCTGATAATTATTTTGTTTGAGGAAGCTAAGGATAGGACCCCATTCCCTTCTGGCTTGAAAGGTTTCTGCTGTAAAATCTGCTGTTAATCTGATAGGTTGCCCTTTATAGGTTATCTGATGCTTTTATCTCACAGCTCTTAAGATTCTTTTCTTCGTCTTGACTTTAGATAACCTGATGACTATATGCTTAGCTGATGATCTTTTTGTGACAAATTTCTTGGGTGCTACTTGAGCTTCTTGTATATAGATGTCTAGATCTCTAGCAAGGCCAGGGAAGTTTTCCTCAATTATTCCCTCAAATACATTTTCCAAACTTTTAGGTTTTTCTTCTTTCTCAGAAACAGCAATTGTTCTTAGGTTTGGTCATGTAACATAATTCCAAACTTCTTAAAGGCTTCAGTCTTTTTTAAAAATTCTTTTTTCTTTGTCTTCGTCAGATTAGGTTAATTCAAAAGCCTTGTGTTTGAGATTTCAAGTTTTGTTTTTCTACTTGTTCAATTCTATTGTTGAAACTTTCCAGTGTATTTCACATTTCTCCAAATATGCCTTTCATTTCCAGAAGTTGTGATTGTTTTTGATTTATGCTACCTATTTTTCTGAGTTTTTTTTGTCCATATCCTGTGTTATTTTATTAATTTCTTTAAGTTGGCTTTCATGTTTCTCTGGATCCTCCTTGAGTAGCTTAATAACAGACCTTCTGAATTCTTTTTCTGGCAGTTTAGAGATTTCTTCTTGGTTTGCATCCATTGCTGGTGAGCTAGTGTGATCTTTTGAGGTGTTATAGAACCTTGTTTTGGCATATTACCGGAATTGCTTTTCTGGTTCTTTCTCATTTGGGTAGATTATGTCCTAGGGAAGATCTGGGGCTCAAGAGTTGTTGTTTAGATTCTTTTGTCCTATGGGGCGATCCCTTGATGTGGTGCCCTTTCACTTACCCTAAGGATGGGGCTTCCTGAGAGCTGGACTGCAGTGACTGTTATTGCTCTTCTGGGTCTAGCTACCCAGTGGAGCTACTGGGCTTTGGGCTGGTACTGGGTAGTGTCTGCAAGAGTCTTGTGATATGATCCATCTTCAGATCTTCCAGCCCTGGATATCAGCACCTGCTCTGGTAGAGGTAGCAGGGGAATGAAATGGACTCTGTGAGAGTCCTTGGTTGTAGTTTTGTTTAGTGTGCTGATTTTCTTGAATGCTGGTTATGCTAGCAGTGAAGTTGTCATGTGGACTGGTTCAGGACCTCTGGTTAGCTAGGATGTTATAGGCGATGGAATTAGCTATTGTTTTCTTCCTACTTGGAGCAGGGTTGTTCTGTTATGAGTTGCTCTAAAGACGTGAGTTGGTTGCCCTCCAGCCAGGAGGTGGTGCTTTCAAGAGATCATCAGCTGCAGTAGTATAGGGGCAGATACAAGCTTGCCCTAAAGTCACTTGGATAAGCATTCAGGTTTCTCAGGTGATGCTTGGGGCCATAGAGCTCCCGTGAGGTTTTTTGTCTTTGGCTACCAGCACAGGTAGAGAAAGATCATCCAGTAAGGACAGGTTTAGGTGTGTCTGAGCTCAGACTTTCCCTGGGCGGGGCTTGCTGCAGTTAATATGGGGAATGGGGGAGTGGTTCTCAGACCAATGGAGTTATGTTCCTAGGGGGATTATGGCTGCCTCTGCTGCTTTTTACAGGTCACATGGACATAGGGGGAAGCTGAGAGTGATAGTCCTCACCCAGTTCCCATGCAGCCAGCAAGGCCAGTCTCACTTCCACCATGCTTCCCCAACAGCCAACAGAGCCAAATTTATATCCAGACCTCCAGTGGGCAGGGCTGAGATCTTGCCTCAGGCTACAAGCCTCCCTGCTGAGAAAGTAAGCAGGGCTTTCAGGCCCCACCCCCTCTTTCCCTGCCATGGTTTCTGGCTTGTATCTACACTTTCCATTTGCCACCCCTGGATTCTGCCCAGGAAAGTCACACTCAGTCAAAATTATTACAAAATTTAGCTGGAAATCTCCTTCCTGTGGCTCTTCCTCAATTCCACTGGCTGCTGTCTCCAAGGACTCCTGTGAGATAAAGTCAGAAATGGCTTCCCTGGGCTTACTTGGGGACTGGGAGTGCCTACAGGGCTCTTCCCACTGCTTCTTCTACTTTTACAGTTTGCTCGACTTTCTAAATTCATTTCAGCTCTAGGTAAGTTTAAAATCTTCTCCCATGATGTGGATTTTCAGGTTCCCCAGTGAGGATGTGTGTTCAGAGCTGAATTTTCCCCCCTCACACTTTGGGCAGGCACAGTTTTTTGGCTGTCTCACAGAGTTTGCAGCAGCAAGCTGCTTCTTTCAAAGGGTCTGTGAATTCTTTTGGTTTTCCTGATATGTTCCTGCAGTAGTTCTTGGAACAAAAGTTCACCTACACACTGTTCTGTCCATCTGAGTGAGAGCTGCAAGTTAGTGCTGCCTCCTATCTGCCACTTTCCCTGATATCACTCTGATGAAAGTATACTTAACACTACTGAATTGTACATGTAAAAATGATTAATATGGTGTATTTTGTATGTGTCTTTTTTTGACACACACAAATAAAATAATTACATTTGTAAAGGCAGGAATGATCCTTTTTCCTGCTTATCTCATAGGATTAATGTGATGTGAGGATTAGATAAAGATAGTGAGGCTGGGGATGGTGGCATATGCCAGTAATCTCAGTTATTCATGAGGCTAAGGGAAGAGGATCATTTGAGCCCAGGAATTTGAGGCTGCAGAAGTGAACCATGATCCTGCTACTGTGAGCCATGACTGTGCTACTGCACTCCAGCCTGAGTGACAAAGTGAAACCCTGTCTCTAAAAATAAAGAAATAAGTAAGTAAATAAATAAATAAATAGAGAGTGATTACACATATGATATGACACATGGCCAATGCTAATTACTGCAGCCTTGCTTGCAATAGTAAATGACTGGAAACAATACAAGGATAACATAATACCTTTTGTGTAAGAAATAAGAAAGCATGAATGTGTATTTGTATATTCTTATATTTTCATAAAGAAATTCTGAAAGGACGCTGAAGAAACTAAAATATTTATCTGTAATGGGGAGGGGAAGGTTGTAGCAAGGGTGGGAATGAGACCGTTCACTATTTCCCTTTTGGGATTGTTTTGATTTTTGAAATACGGGAATATATTGCCAATTTAAAAAGGCACTATGTGAAAAGGATTTTAAGAGCTACAAAACATTATATATGTATAAAGGATATTACTATTTTTATAATTATTAATAACATATCAAAGTAACTATGTGCTTTACAGATGATTAGTCAATCAATAAATCATGAATCAAGTCCCTTTCTACCTAAAGTAAAAAGATTTAATTTAGCCAATCTTCCTCAAGTTTGTGTAAAATTGGGTAGTTTTTATTTGAAATGCTCTTATTCACCTCCACTCCCCCTCCCAAATCTCTCCTGTGTTCAGATAGTTTGATTCCTAAATTTCAGTTGGATGTGGTGGTCACCTATCCATGACACATGTCACTTCATTGAGAGCCAGACCTAGTATAGCAGATAAGATTGGCTGGGAAATTGTCATCCTGATTCTTCAGTGCCATGTCACTCTTCCTTTAGCTGCATGGAGGGTAAGGGAGGGACTGTCTCTCTAGAGAGAGTTGAGCTATTCTTTGATCACGCAACAGAACCACAGCTGGCACCAATCTAAGGTATAATATCTCCTAGGAAAATGGTTGTCAGTAGGGGGCAATTTTGCCTCCCTGGAGACATTTTTAGTTGTCATGACTTGGGGGCGGGCTGCTACTGGCGTATAGTGGGTAGAGGCTAGGGATGCTGCTAAATCCTGTAACGCATGAGAGAGGTCCCACAACAACAAATTATCCAACCCAAAATGTCAGTCATGCCACCAAGGTTAAGAGACTCTGTTTTAGGAGAAATGGCATTTTACCTGAGGTCCTTTGAATACCAGAGAGCCTTTAAGATGTCTGGGAATGACTTATTAATGGTGAACTGTCAGGACCATGGGAATTGGTGGTGGGGTCTCCAGCCAGAAATCCTTTCGGGCTCTTTTCAAAACATATCACTGTGTGTGTCAGCTCAGTCCTCTGATTCTTCATGCCTCTGTTGCTCACAGTGGACTGATGATTAATGGATTAGTTTGCTTGTTTTCATCTGTTACGGTACAAGGCATACCAATTCCTAACATTATGAGACCTGTTTTTCAAACAGTGCCACCCTCAATATGTGTTGTGCACACCTTGAATAGATAAGCTTCTAAGCCCCTCTCTTGCCACCTCTAACCTGACCATCCTTTTCTGTTTTCCCAGCATGGCTTGCACGTATCTGTAGTCTTGCATGGGTCGCATTTATGGATTTATGTGTCTGTCCTCTCTATTGTGGTGTGATCTCCTTAAGAACGTACTCTTTGCTTTCAAATTACTTTACATATAGTAAATTCTCAGTAAATATTCATTGAATCAGGGAATGAATTCAGCTTTAAAATATGAGAAAAAATTGAATTCAAAGAGAATAACTATATAATATATTTGGTTAGATAGCTAATAAAATCACATTTTTTTGTATACACCATTTTTCTCAACAACACGTAGTTAAACTAAAACAGCCCAGCTTTATGGCAAAGCAGTTATTTTAAAACAGCCCATCTTTATGGGAAAGCAGATATTTTATGATGGTGATAAGGTATTTTCATCTGTTGATATTAGTTGCCATTTCATTAATTTTTTACAGCTTTTTTCTTAAGTGTTTGTTTAGCTCTCAAATAATTCAGTGTTCATTTTATTCAAAGCACTACATTGTGTGCTTTAGAGATATGAGGATGTATTGTACATGGCTCATAGACTTTGAACTGTGGTTGGTAATACAAGATATCCTACTTTTGAAGAGATAAATAATAGGTGAATAATAAAAGGAGAACATTTAAGTAACAAGTAATATAGGTGCAGAACTCTGTTGGCATTTAAAAGGCAGTCATCAATAAGAAAAGGTTGTTTTTTTGTGGTTGCTGATGGGGGATGGCTGGGTTTTACTAGGTGGAGTTCCCTGTGGACTGGGCTGCAGAGGAATTTGATGCATGAGGAAGCAATCTGTAATTGTGTTGGGAAACACAATGAATAAGCCAATGGGGATGGACTGCATTTAAGAACGATACAGTGAATATATTGAATGAGAAATGGTGGGACCATTACCTTTCCACATGAGTACCCCCTACTAGGGGCTGGACCTAATTCCATGGAACTGCTTGGTTGTAATTACTACATTGTCATCAGTCAGTCTGAAAGGATGCTTTAAGAAGAGGACCTGAGAAAGTGGGCCTTGTGTCTACAGCTGTGGTTGTTGAAGTGTGGTCCCTGGAGCGAAGCAGCAGCAGCATCATTTGGGAGCAAGTTAAAAATACAAATGCAAGGGCCCCACCCCAGACTTATTGCATCAGAAACTTTGGGGGTGGCATTGGCAATCTTTGCTTTAGTAAGATTCCAGTTGATTCCAATGCATGCTAAAGTTCGAGAAACACTGCTTGTATTAGGCCATTCTTGCATGGCTGTAAAGAAAAACTTGAGATTGGGTAATTTATAAAAAAAATCTATTTAATTGGCTCACAGTTCTGCAGGCTTTATAGGAAGCATGATGCGGGTATCTGCTCAGCTTCTAGGGAGGCCTCAGGAAGCCTACAATCATGGTGGAAGGTGAAGAGGGAGAAAGCACGTCACATGGTGAAGGGAGGAGCAAGAGAGAAGAATGCGGGAAGGTGCTATACACTTTTAAGCAACCAGATCTCATGAAAACTCACTAATAATCACAAAGACAGCACCGAGGGAATGGTGTTAAACCATTCATGAGAAATCGGCCCCCATGATCCAGTCACCTCCTACCAGGCCCCACCTCCAGCACTGGGTATTATAATTCAACATGAGATTTGGCAGGGACATACACTCAAACTAAATCACTGGTCCATAGTAAGGATATCCTTACCTTAGGGTCATTACTTACTACTTACCCAGTACCATCTTTATGAGGACTTACAAGACACATTTCTTTCTGGTACACTTTCTTGAGCATTAAAAAAATAAATAAAAAGCCTGAGGAAGACAGTGAATTATGCAATGGGTCAGTTTTTCCTTTTTCTCATTGACTGCCAGAAGGCTAGGGGTCACCTTAATGTCTCCTGTAACAGCATATATTATGGCATACATTGTTCTGTTAGTCTCTCTCTTTGGTTTTATATCCCTATATGTTTTCTCATATACTTTTAATTTCTCAATCTTTTTTTATGTATATTCTTATGTTATTCAATTAAAAAATATAAAGAATGTGAATATCTTAATATCAAAATGTTACTGTTTTGTTATGTGTCTGTCAAGTCTATCTAGGATAAGGGCATTTGACATTCCAGTGTGAAATAAAATGGTTTTTTTTTTTCCTATGCTTCCTTCATGAATTCCCAATTCATCCCCATCTCTGGATTTAACTGGCTGTGGAACATGAAGTAAATGAATTGTAAGCAGGGGTATTTTTTAGGTTTTTCCTGGCCTCCAGGGCTTGAAAGAGTCTACATGCTTGAGAAGGCTTTGGAAGTCAGACTCTGGACCCCGAGTCACTCCTAAAACATGCCTTACCAGTTGGATTTTTGCCTACTTCATGGTTGTCTCGGAAGTGTTACCCCAATTGCACAATAGTTATATTTCTAAGAAGTGGTAAACTGAACCACATGTGTATCCAAGACCAACACTTAAAGAAATCTTATGATGAATCTTTCAGTACTGCAAGGAATTGGCCTCACTTGCAACTTATGTCTTGCAATCATATTCCCTGATATGAGAATTTATACACAGTGAGATTTACCTACATATGGCCCACAGTATTCTCAGCCTACTTTTACTATCAACCAAGGTAAAAGAGTTCCCCTCCTGTGACAGGGGGAAATTTTTAAGAAAGATTAGAGGGAAAGCCTGGGAATAAAAATGCTCAAAATTAGAAATGCAAGATGATGCTTCTTCATTGGCAAAAGTTGAGTCAGGGGATCACAATAAGACTTTTGTGAAGGACTCATGCAGCCAAACTCATTTTGTGAAAACAGAATTAAGTCAAACCACACCACTGCATACTAGGAATTTTTGGAAACACAGTGGAACATTCCAAGATAAAATATTAGGTCATTTCAGGGCCTGAGGTTGGGCAAAATGAGCTAAATTGGTCCTCCAATTATTGCTGTTGTTTTTGGAGAGCTAAAACATGTACTGGAGCTGCGAGAGCAGTGGAAGGGGTGTGAAGAATCATGGATTATTTGTTAATTCAACAAATATTTACTGAGTGCCTACTATGTGCCTGGCATCGTGCTAAATCCTGGAGAAATGGCCGGAAAAAAAATGGGCACATCTTGCCCACCTGGTGCCAGTATACTTGATTGTAAACCTTGCTCTATAGCACTGGGGCAGAGTACTTTTGGTCTAGTCATTGATCTGCTCTGGCCCTCAGTTGCCCCCCCCTTTTTTTTTTTGAGATGGACTCTCACTTTGTCACCCAGGCTGGAGTGCAGTGGTGCAATCTCAGCTCACTGTAACCTCTGTCTCCTGGGTTCAAGCGATTCTCCTTCCTCAGCCTTCTGAGTAGCTGGGACTACAGGTGCACACCACCACGCCTGGCTAATTTTTGTATTTTTGGTAGAGACGGGGTTTCGCCATGTTGACCATGCTTGCCTCGGCCTACCAAAGTGCTGGGATTACAGGTGTGAGCCACTGTGCCCGGCCTCAGTTGCCCATTTGTAAAACAAAGTTGTTAGACTGAATGTGCTAACTCTAAGGTCTCTTCCAGCTCAGGGTGTCTTTGATTCTGTAAATAGGGAATGAGTACTAATTTGATGATGTGAAAGAACTGACAGGTCCAGAGTTTCTAGAGTTTTAGGGTAGCAAATTGATTGAAATGGGTCTGGGGTCTGGGGAATTTGTCTTAAAGCTACATTTCCACAGCCGAGATAGTGCTTAGTTGAGGTTGAGGGCCACTTAAGAGGATGTGGCAGTGGAGATGAGAATAAGGCTCAAGTCTCCAGCCACCTCCTCGGCACTGCCTCTGCTTTCACTTCTATCTTTCTCCTTTTCTTTGTGTCTTCATCTCAGTCTGGTAAATCAGAGTTAGTTCAGAGAATGAGAAAAATAAACTCACTGAGTTCCATTTTGGGGGATAGAAAAGAAAGAAACAGTAGCCTGCCCCAACTTCAGAGTCAGTCACCATAGAGAGATAAAAAGCCAGCACAACCTGAACCTGTGTCATCCTGATTGCTGTCTGTGTCCAGGAGGAGAGAAGAATGTCCAAGGAGCTTTCAAACAGGGCATGGACTCTCCTCTTCCAGAGTCCACAGAAACATTAGGCTACATGTGTCCTTAAGAATCATCTAAATCTTGGATGCCACAATAGCATCCAAGCTACTCTACGAAGACAAAACATTTCTGATTTTCAAAGAATTTCAGGAATGACCATTATATTCCTAACCATACATTTTTGATGTTCAACAATTCTTACTAACATCCTGTTGATTGACTCCAGTCTCTAGGTCTGTAGTTCCCTTCTGTCTTCTTCTTCCATTTGTTTTACCAACTAAAGAAAAGCCCACCATATGCTTCCTCTCCAGTTAAACATTGTACATCACGCGTGTACAATGTTTGGAAACAGTACCGTAGCTGAGCATCAGTGACCTAGGGGAGCATGAAGTTTGCTGTAAATCCCAAAGGATTTTCTCCTGCCGTGTTATTTTCTGTATGTATTGCCTGGAACATGTCCTTAAAATCTTCACTAAGTTTATCCCCACATTGAATAAAATCATTCTGAATTTTAATTTTCTCTGGGTCAACCTGGGGTGATCCATTAACATAATGAACGCATATATGTTCTTGGTGCCATCACTGACTTGTTGCTGAAAAAATGAAACCCCTACAGACCTAGGACCTACCCAGTAGATATCATTTCCCAATGTTATCACATTTCTTTCCTGGACTCATTTGCACATAGCTTTCTTGCCCAGGAATTGCACTGCTAGTCCCTTTGGCTATGGACATCTGTTTGCTCAACATTAATTTCATGTTCTTTTTCATATTCCCCAGCTCCCTCTTGCAAAGGACACGCCTTGACACCAGAGAGCATGGCTGAATGTGCTTATTTTTAATTCTTTCAAAGATTTGTGAAACCTCTTCAAATCTGTACAAATATCACTGATTTGCTGAGATTCACTGGGGACTTATTACATAGCACGCAAACAGCTTCTGCATAGGAAAAGCACACTGTGTTATGTTTGTGTCTCTTAAAACCAAGAGGATGATCAACTCCACAAAATACTTAATAAAAACAGCAACTCATTAAAGAGCTGGTTACTTGTAGGCAAGTGTCTAGAAGACGCTTTTGCCAGTTGAAACAGAATGCTCTGTTTTAGATGGTAGGTCCACTCTGCTGCTTTTGTCAGTGTTTAGCAAGTTGACAAGCATGAGACAGAGTCAAAAAGCGATAGTAGCTTATCAAACAGTTCCCAGTTAGGCAGATGGTGCTCTTGACTGTTTTAATGGGCTCCCTAACCTGTGAATGACTGCTGCCATTTGGACAGCAACTAAAAGATTTCTGAAATGTTCCTCTCATTTTCACACCAGATTTGGAACTCTAAATAGAGTCCTGTACTTACCTCAACTCATGTTATATTGGGGGCTGGTCAAAACCAGTTAATAGGCAGGTTGTCTGCAAACTGGAAGATATGACAACAAAGGCATGAAGGAATCTAAACACTGGTCTATACCACACAATGAGTCATCAGACAACCGAGGAAATGAATCAAGCTTCTTACTTCATGATCCATGGCTTGCCATCTCACTTACATAGTGTGTACTAGAAAGAGACACAGCTGGGGTTAAATTGCAGCTGTCACCTGTAGGCAATTGGACCTTAGATAAGCCACTTCTCTGAGTTTCTGTTTTCTTATCAATAAAACTGTAATAATAAAACCTATCACAGAGAGTTGTTGTGAACATCAATAAAGAAATAATACGTGGACAATGAGAGGTGCATAGCTGAATGCTCAATAAATGCTAGCTATTACATCAACACATTTCCTCCTACTACTTATTTTTTCTTAATGCTTTCCGCTTTTAAATAAATACGTAAAAACGAAGCCCCAAGCATTGCTAATTAGCTTCTAGAGATCTAATACTACGTACGTAAAAGAGACAGGGACTATCGAACAGGGCACTGTGATGAGAATGGGAGACCTTGATTTTGGGCATAAGCCCAAAACTCATTCAAAGCAGATACAAGAATGCAAGCAAAGTTTTCTGGGTCTTTCCTCTCTCTCTATTTCTCTTCACGTATGTTAAGTTTTCAGTCACCACTCATTGCTGACATTATATTGTCATATTTAACGGTCTTTATATTTTCTTCTACAACATATTATTCTTTACAGGTGCTTTTAACATCTTAGCTTTTCTCTAGTTTTGCTTGTTCACTTCTTGTAAATACATTAAGCCATAAAACTGGTATGTCTTCAGTTGATGAGGTCTTGATTTTAGAGTTCTATATCCCAGAGAAGTATTTCACACTATTTCCTGCTATAATCATTTTATTAATAACCCATATTTCTGGGTTCCAACTTGTATCTAATGAGTCAATCTCATTAGTGAAGGTAGGTGGGTGAGAATGCTAGGAAGTTGCTTTTCACTGATGCCCACAGTAATGCTCCTGATCTGACAGATTTAAGAAGAAACATTTCATCCCATGGCCAGGCAGCTTGGTTTCCTGGCACGACGCAGCCATACTGAAATCTTAAATCTCAGAGAGCTGGGTGAGAGAATGTGAATGAATCCATACCAGTTCACACCTTTCCCAGAAAGTATGTTCTCTAATGCATATACTACGGTTTTGGGGTTGGAGGAATCAATCTTTTTATTTATTGGACATTATGTTCTGAAAGCTTTAGAATTTATGCATGATAATTTTACAAAGAGTTTTATTTTTTGCATTCCATATGCATATAAATCATTCTTAAAGAAGATAAGTACATAACCCCACCTACTCAGGAGGCTGAGACAGGAGAATTGCTTGAACCCGGGAGATGGAGGTTGCAGTGAGCTGAGATTGCAACACTGTACTCCAGCCTGGGTGACAGAGTGAGACTCCATAAAAAAAAAAAAAAAGCAAATCAAAACAAAAAATCAATAAAATGTTTTCCTTAAAATTCATATTGGTCCCTTCTTTGTTGCTGTCGTCCAACTTTTGATGTTTTACCTTGTCCTTTCCAGTTGCTGACCTTTATGCTGGACACTATCTCTCAGGAAAGAAACTAGTCAAAAACTGTTGGACACAAGAAGAAAAATTTAATACCTCCATATTTTCCAGGATTGGGAGCATAAGAATCCACCTGGCTAGTGGTGCCAATCTGCAGCATGGCCTATCCACACACAATATCATGTAGGATAATATTTCCTTAGAGGTGGAGTCAAAGATCTCTTTCAAAGGAGTTCATCACAAATTTTTCAGGTACATAGAAAATTGTGAATATTCCATAAAGTTAGCCTTCTAGATTAGTGTCTAATCTAAACAGAACACTCAAGTTGGAGGGAAATGAATGTGTAACCACTGCTTAATTAGGTCAAAGTAGACTTTGAGAAATGTCTTATTTCATGTGAAAACATGCTCTCACTCTAAATAAGTTTACTTCTAGAGTTCACCAAAGCCCATTTTACCAATGAGTGACATTGGACCTCAAATGGTAAGCCCATTACCCAACTGCCTTTGATGATGGATAATTAAGAAGGGGTTTGTTAAAAGCCACTTTTGATAAATTGATAAGGGTCAATGCCAAGAAGAAGCAGCACATGAAATCAAGCCAGTCTGGTTAGCCAACACCAGCTATGCCAACCAAATCATTGTGTTCTGCTAGAAGGGTCAGAACAATAGCGGAACTCACCCCACGGAGCAGACCACACACACCTCTTCTGCTATGTGTGCCACTAAAGCATTCCATTCACGTGTCAACAAAAGGCGAGCTTTTATTTTCAAACATTTCTAGAAATCAGCTTATGCCATTTACTCCAGCAGGAATGGCAGTCAGCCATACTGGAGAATATTAACAGTTCTATCCAGTCTCAACAGAGACTCATTGTCTCAGGATAAAAACATTTGTTTAAATATTAAACAGTGAAATCTCACTGGGTCATTAAAACCTATAAAGAACAGGACGGAAATTCATTAATAATCTTAGACTTGGGCCAAGTAAGTGGCTCAGATGCCATTTGTCTTGGTGGCATGTCATGCACCCTCAGGAAGTGCTGCACATCACACTCCCAGCTTCGTTCTCACACAATGTTTACAGGCCTCTCATGGTACGTGCCTTTCTTCTCATAAAACGTGCAGATGCTGAGTAAGATCAATCACTTTCAGTTTTCTCCAGAATTGTCCTGAATAACCTTGTGAGTCTAGATTCTTAATTTCTACTTGCTATAGATAGTGTTTTGATTTGGGAAAGATATACCAAGTAAAATTGCTTCTTAAATCAAATGCAACTCAGTTAAAATTTACCAGGTCTTTTGTTTCTTTGTTGGTTCTCAATTCAACTTAATTCAATTCAATTCCAAAGTATTATTGGGTACCAGCAATGAGTATATTCTGTTTAATGGAGTGGGAAGTGGTTCAGAAGGATTATCTAACACAGATGCCACATCTTATCTGGCCAAAAGGAATGCCACTCTAGTTAACATGTCATTCTAATTCTTGACTTTCTTCTGAGTAGGATTTACTAATATGGCTATATTTATCAGCAACTCCATCACTGATATATTCTCCAGGTCTTCTTACAACTTCTATCTAATGTTAAGTAAAGAAGAAAAATGTCAGGCCATGCTTTCAAGTCAGTGACCTATCCAAATTTGTAACTTCCTCAAACATGGATGGATGGCATTTTCAGTAGAATACTGAGCCATATGCAGAAAACTGAAACTGGACCCCTTCCTTATGCCTTATACAAAAATTAATTCAAGATGGATTAAAGACTTAAATGTAAAACCATAAGCCATAAAAACTCTAGAAGAAAACATAGGCAATACCATTCAGGACATAGACATGGGCAAAGACTTCATGATAAAAATGCCAAAAGCAATTGCAACAAAAGCCAAAATTGACAAATGGGATCCAATTAAACGAAAAAGCTTCTGACAGAAAAAAAAAAAAAAAAAAAATGTCATCAGAGTAAACAGGCAACCTACAGAATGGGAGAAAATTTTTGCAATCTACCCCTCTGACAAAGGGCTAATATCCAGAATTTATAAGGAACTTAAACATATTTACAAGAAAAAGACAGACAACCCCATCAAAAAGTGGGCAAAGGATGTGAACAGACACTTCTCAAAAGAAGACAATGATGCAGCCAACAAACATGAAAAAAAGTCAACATCACTGACCATCAGAGAAATGCAAATCAAAATCACAATGAGATACCATCTCACACCAGTCAGATTGGCAATTATTAAAAAGTCAGGAAACAATAGATGCTGATGAGGCTGTGGAAAAATAGAACGCTTTTACACTGTTGGTGGGAATATAAATTAGTTCAACTATTGTGGAAGACAGTGTGGTGATTCCTCAAGGATCTAGAACCAGAAATACCATTTGGCCCAGCAATCCCATTACTGGGTATATACCCAAATCGGCATAAATCATTATACTATAAAGACACATGCACACATATGTTTATTGCAGCACTATTTACAATAGCAAAGACTTGGAACCAACCCAAACGCCCATCAATGAAAGACCGAATAAAGAAAATGTGGTACATATACACCGTGGAATACTATGCAGCCATAAAAAAGAATGAGATCATGTCCTTTGCAGGGACATGGATGAAGCTGGAAGCCATCATCCTCAGCAAACTAATACAGAAACAGAAAACCAAACACTGCATGTTCTCACTCATAAGTGGGAGTTGAACATTGAGAACACATGGACACAGAGAGGGGAATGACACACAGTAGGGCCTGTTGCAGGATGGGAGGTGAGGGGAAGGAACTTAGAGGATGGGTCAATAGGTGCAGCAAACCACTATGGCACACGTATACCTATGTAACAAACCTGCACGTTCAGCACATGTATCTTATTTTTTGTTAGAAGAAATAAAGATTAAAAGAAAAGGAAAAGAATACTGGGATAAAGACCACGGCTTCTTAAACACCTTAAATGAAGATAGTATATACATAACATATTGATAAAAGATGGCTATTGTGCTAAAAGTACTTAATATTTTTGTATTGAAACGTGATCATCTGGCTGTAACATAAGCATATTTTGCTAACAAGCCTTCAAACAACTTCTAATAGTATCTTGATAGCAGTGGTATGAATTTATTTTGTGATGCAACAGAGGTCTCAAGTTTCTTAAATAGTTATTTACTGAGCACCTACCATGTGCCAGGCACAGTTCTAAATGTGAACCCTGACAAAACAGAGATCACACAAGAGTGTGGTATAGTGTAGTATCTTGGAAGCCCAAGGAAGAAGGTGCATCAGGAAGAACACAGCAAACAAATACCTCAGATGTTGCTTGTGGTAGGTCAGGTGGTATGAGGATTGAGAGTCGAATATAAATTTTGCAGCACGGTCGCTGGTACCCCTCTTGAGAACAGTTTTAGTACGATGGTTGGAGTGGGGGTGAGGAGCGGAGGCCAGACTGGAAGAGTTTAAAAGGGTATGAGAGAAGAGAAATTGAAGAAATTGCTGAAGGAGTTTTCCTTCGTGGAGATCCTATGAAATGGGACAATAGAAAGCAAATTTGGTTACGAGAAAATTTTGTTTTTAGATGAGAGAAATGAAACAATATTTGTAAGCTAATATAAATGAATCGCAGGAAAAGAAAAATAGATGGTATTGGAAAGAGAGGGAATAAGTGCGTTTTACTAACTGGTTGACATTTCAGATATAGGAGAATGCAAGAGCTAGCTATCTTTGAAAGTAAGAAGGAGAAATACAATACTTACTATAGAGCCACAGCAAGCAACAGAAATCAAACTGCATAGGTGGGAGATTGGAAAACAAAATGAAAACTTAAACCATGTTTAAATATGAATAAATTTGTTAATTTCATAACTAGTATGTAACTTTTAACTGTAGCAATTTGAGTTAAATACTAGAGATTGTAGAGTACCATCACATTAAGATTTTTATTATCCAGGATGTTTGGAGAATAGAATGTTTTAGCTAAGAGAACTATACTAAGTTCACCTAAAGTAGATATGAATAATATAAAATATACTTACCCCTAAAACTGCGTGAAGTAGACTTGAGTCTTTCGTTATTTAGAGGATGCATTTGGAAGTTGCAAATAGCCTCATAGTTAATGTTTGAAGCATTGTCAATTATTGAGTGAGAATAATATATAGACAGATAAACTCATTTTATAGTAACACTTTTATACTATTCTGTAAAGGGCCAGGTAGTGGATAATTCCAGCTTTGCAAGACCTGTGGTCTCTGTTGCACCTATTTATCCTTGCCATTGTGGCTTGAAAGTAACCACAGATAATACACAAACGAATGAGAATGTTCAATGAAATTTTATTTGAAAACACAGGCAGAGGACTGGATTTGGACTGTGAGCAGTAGTTTGCCAACCCCTTCCATAGAGGATAATTTATTTCAAGAAATCCCTTAATTTTATATAATATTGCATTATGGTTAAGGCTTCAGAGCCTTGGGTAGCCTGAAGCTACCCAAGCTGTGTGTCTGACATAAACAAACTCCGGACATGAGAAAGTATTGCTGTGCCTGTTGTCAGGCTTTGAAACCAGTAAAAGGTGATTTGGGATGATCTTGCTCAAGTAGCTTTATCTCTTTAAACCTTAATTTCCTCATCTGTAAAATGGGATAACACCGATCCATAAAGTGGTTGTGAAGGGCTATGAGCTATTGTTTATTGGGGCTGATTTTACTCAGATCAGCTGGTTTCCCTGGATTTGGGGCTCTTCTCTGTCAATGTTAAGTGTGAAATATTCTCCTGAGAGTCTTTCTAGCTTCTGTCATTCAGATGCCACATATGTAGAGATTGTTGTAAATCACCAGGATGAGAGACATCACTACCAGCTTCCAACACCCCAGATCTCTTCATTCTACCTTGATCTTCCGGGTATAATAAAAAAGTTCAGGTTTCCTGTGGAAGTTTCTTTCTTTCTTTCTTTCTTTCTTTCTTTCTTTCTTTCTTTCTTTCTTTCTTTCTTTTTCTTTCTTTCTTTTTTTATTATTATACTTTAGGTTTTAGGGTACATGTGCACAATGTGCAGGTTTGTTACATATGTATCCATGTGCCGTGTTGGTTTGCTGCACCCATTAACTCGTCATTTAGCATTAGGTATATCTCCTAATGCTGTCCCTCCCCCGTCCCCCCAACCCACAACAGTCCCCGGAGTGTGATGTTCTCCTTCCTGTGTCCATGAGTTCTCATAGTTCAATTCCCACCTATGAGTGAGAACATGCGGTGTTTGGTTTTTTGTCCTTGCAATAGTTTACTGAGAATGATGTTTTCCAGTTTCATCCATGTCCCTACAAAGGACATGAACTCATCATTTTTTATGGCTGCATAGTATTCCATGGTGTATATGTGCCACATTTTCTTAATCCAGTCTATCGTTGTTGGACATTTGGGTTGGTTCCAACTCTTTGCTATTGTGAATAGTGCCGCAACAAACATACGTGTGCGTGTGTCTTTATAGCAGCATGATTTATAGTCCTTTGGGTATATACCCATTAATGGGATGGCTGGGTCAAATGGTATTTCTAGTTCTAGATCCCTGAGGAATCTCCACACTGACTTCCACAATGGTTGAACTAGTTTACAATCCCACCAACATGTAAAAGTGTTCCTATTTCTCCACATCCTCTCCAGCACCTGTTGTTTCCTGACTTTTTAATGATGGCCATTCTAACTGGTGTGAGATGGTATCTCATTGTGGTTTTGATTTGCATTTCTCTGATGGCCAGTGATGATGAGCATTTTTTCATGTGTTTTTTTGGCTGCATAAATGTCTTCTTTTGAGAAGTGTCTGTCCATGTCCTTCACCCACTTTTTGATGGGGTTGTTCGTTTTTTTCTTGTAAATTTGTTTGAGTTCATTGTAGATTCTGGATATTAGCCCTTTGTCAGATGAGTAGGTTGCAAAAATTTTCTCCCATTCTGTAGGTTGCCTGTTCACTCTGATGGTAGTTTCTTTTGCTGTGCAGAAGCTCTTTAGTTTAATTAGATCCCATTTGTCAATTTTGGCTTTCGTTGCCATTGCTTTTGGTGTTTCAGACATGAAGTCCTGTGGAAGTTTCTTAGAGCGAGTGATTATTTCTTAAGAAGAGTTTAATCTGCTTTAGTTATTTGGTTCATTAGGATGGTAAACAACTACGATTGAAGTCCTCATGTGGGAGTCTTTCTTGTGTGATCCATTGTGTTGAGGCATGGAGACCATGGGGTATAAGGTCTTGTTTGTAGAGTGATGCTATCTTTTGCCCTCTTTACCCTTGGGTTTGTCTAGATATAAAACACTTAAAAGTGACTTATGCAGTCACTTTTAGCCAGGAAGCAATTCATAATATGCCTCGATAGAAAATATTAGAGAGAGATGAAGGATTGTACCAGGTTAAGGATCCTTCCAGGTTACCTGGTGCCCAAGATCATCCCTTCAAGACCACCACACTGGGCTGTCCCTCAGATTGGGTCACTTTACTTCCTCTTGACCTCCATAGCACTTACACACGGTAGTGTAATTGCCTGTTTTCTAGTCTCAGGGCTTAGCCCAGTGCCTGGTGCTTAGTAGGGGTTCCATCAACTTTTGATGAATGCCCATGAGAATAAGTATCATCAATGATATTAAGTAAAAGGACTTATGCAAGAAAGAACTGACTAAGACAATATTTAAAATAAAGAGGAGTCATTGCTGTGAGGAGAGTCATTGCTAAACCCTGCATTTATTTTAGTATCAGCAGACCCTCACCCCTCCCGTAGCATAATTCTGTTTCAAAAAGTAAACTAGAATCAGCAACATCACAAGGAAATGATAAGAATAGGGGCCAATAGGGACAGGGGGAAGAAACTGCCCTAAACCCTTTTGTATTTTTCATTCCTTCTTAATTCATTCCATTTCTCAAGTCGCTTCCCCTTCTAAGGAAAGGAGCAGAGATGCTCGGCATCTTCCTTTGGTTGCTACTTATCTAGATGGGTGGTAAGTCCGTTGGGCAAAGGTCATGTCTACACTCCACAGACCTTTCAAAAATATTTACTTTCTAGGTGGGAGCCAATCCTTGCTCACAAATCTAACCCACCAGAGAAAAGAATGCAGAGTCTGCAGAAACCAACCACCTTCCCCTTAAGCTCAGGTTAAACTTTCCACCCTGATGCCAGACCACAGAGAACAGCCGCTTCCTGGAAATTGGGCAGCACCGAAATGACCTTCAGCCAGTGTTGCCTTGGAGACCGTTGCAGTGTGTTGGAACCAGCCACGGGGCTGCATGTCTCTGTGCTGACCTCACTGAAGGGAAGGGCAAGGTCAGGAGGCCACAGAAGAGCCAATTCTGTGTGGTATGTTGATTTGGGCAAATATGTTTATACATCAAACCTCTGTTTTTGGTGCTTCCATTTTCTAACTAAAAGCTCTCCTTTTCCAAATTGTAGCACAGTCACTTCTGTTCTCAGAAGGTTTGTCCCACACCAAATGGGAGAAGTCCATGTGATTGAGACTCTGGGTTTGGGGAGACCAAACTCTCCATAGCAGTGATTTGGGCATTTGAAGGGTAATTAGAAGCTACCAGTGCAACCTGGCTTGCCTTTCTTTCATGCCATGCCAAGACTCTTGTCCTCAACCCTTTGCCCTCCATACCCTTAAAAGAAGACTGGGAATGGGGGCAGTGGCTCACACCCATAATCCCAGTGCTTTTTGAGGCCAAAATAGGATAGTCACTTGACACCATGAGTTTGAGACCAGCCTGGGCACCCAGTGAGACCCCATCTCTACAAAAAAAAAAAAAAAAAAAGCCGGGTGCGATGGCTCATGCCTGTAATCCCCGCACTTTAGGGGGCAGAGGCAGGCGGATCACCTGAGGTCAGGAGTTGGAGACCAGCCTGGCCAACACGGAGAAACCCTGTCTCAATTAAAAATACAAAAATTAGCCGGATGTGGTGGTGCGTGCCTGTAATCTCAGCTACTCAGGAGGCTGAAGCAGGAGAATTGCTTGAACCCGGGAGGCAGAGGTTGCAGTGAGTCGAGATCGTGCCGTTGCACTCCAGCCTGGGCAACAGAGCGGGACTCTGTCTCAAAAACAAAACAAAACAAAACAAAACAAAATTACCCAGGTCTTTTGGCATGTGCCTGTAGTCCCAGCTACTCAGGAGGCTGAGGTGGTAGGATCAATCGAGGCCAGGAGTTCAAGGTTAGAGTGGGCTATGATCTCACCACTGTACTACACCCTGGGCAACAGAGTGAGACCCTATCTCAAAATAAATAAATACATACATATATACTTTCATAAAATAAAAAATAAAATTTTCCTTCTACTGCCGTTGCCTCAAATAAGAACTTGGAATACTCAGCCTAGTTGGCTGTAATATGGGCTTTTAGGTGCTTAGGATTTGTACTTAAGGAACAAAGAACTTGCTATTTACCAGGTAGTAAAAAACACTTCAAGTCCTTAAACATTATTTTTACTGTAAGGGAAGCACTTGTCAGTCCCCCAGTCATTTCAGATATGATTTCCGAAAGGGACATTCTTTCATTCTTCTCTCCTTACAGGCATAAACATTCTGCATTTTAAACTGGAAACATACAATGTTATCTACTTCTGGTGTCTTATGTAACTTTCCAGGAATGCTGAAAGACTTTCCGGGCTCCGTGAGGTTGGGAATGGGGGAAAGGCAGAGGAGGCTGAAGGTGGGGGTAGGGGCAGACTCGAGGGACAAGGAAAAAATCCACTTTTTCCATACATCACTACATTGGCTGTTTGTGACAAGAAGTTATTGCAATTAAGATACAAGCCGGATGTGTGGGCTAAAAAACCTCAGCTGATATCACAAGCATTTATTGATAATGAAAACTTGGAGGAAGAGATCTGGAAAATTGTTGTCTTTAGTGGTTTCCTATGCAAGAGAACAAACCATATGGATTAATAAAAAAGTGCTCTACCTTATCTAGGAGAAGAAAAAACTGTTTATTTTGCTGCAAAAAGAATGTTTCTGTCAAGTCTTAAGTGTCAATCTTCTAGGTTAGGGCTTTACATTGCACACACCACCACATAAGTATTGTCTTGCTTTAAACAATCATTTTGGCATTGTTAAATGACCTAGCCAAACAGCCTCAGCTATAAGAATAAGGGATAAACATTCAGAGTAAATCAGCATCTATAAATCCTTGATCACACGAGCCACTTTAACACAACCAAACCTGAATTAGCCTATCAGAATAGGTAATGACCCCTCTACACTTCATGAAGTAAAACGGGTTTCATTTGAAAATATGCTATTTTCAAGCAAGACATTAGCAAGGAAATGCCTAAAGTGTGTCCTGGAATATCTTTTGCAAATGCAATGAAAAGGTAATGGGAATAATGAGTGAAAGGAAGAACCCTCAAGGGACTAGTTTACTAGCACTATGCAAGGCAGAAAATAAACCTTAGATAAATGCTAAGCAGAGAGTTAAAAATCCGGAAATATTAATATCATGCAGAGTAGAGATACAATAACAGAGTAGAGAAAGGGCATGAAGCTTTCTGGTGAGTTAAGCTTTAAGATCTTTACTCAAAAACTGAATAGTGCATACAACAAGACTTCATAAATATACACTCAGCACATTCTTTTCTGTCTTCCTAAAGAAAGCACTTTGGAAATTACCATATTTCCGGTTTTTCTTGGGTGACCATATCAGCATATTTTCTGCATCATCCTGTATATTGTGACTAAAAATGTCAGGTAGACTTACCACCAATAAAACAAAAATTGGATAGAGATGGCTGCTTGAAAGGCACTAATCTACACACAAATATTGGTCTGCTAGGTTATTGATACCTATGAACTCAGGATTATACAAATGGAATGTATATCTCACTAGGATTTTGATGGAACTTAAAACAGCTCAAATCTAGTCTGCATCAGCTCACATACTCTCTAGAAATCACTCAGGTAACTTGTTTGAGTTGGAACAAACCTGAAATTACAATAAGAATTTAGGTTGTTTCTGGAGACCTTCCAATAAAAGCTGAGAGCCACAGAATTCAGACGAGTGACCAAGCTTGTGTCAATTCTAGTTGCAAAGTGGCCCATGTTGAATTTACCAGAGTTGTAGGAAAGAGTGATGCCCGCTTGGAAGATGAGATGCATACCTGTGGGGAACAATAGTAAAGCTCCTTGGTCTCTGGAGAACTCCTTGTCAGAAGACACTCAGTGGAAAGGGCCAGTTCACACCATCTGCTCTTGGCGAGTGGCGGGATGGTCTACTCTCTATCTTTGTTTTCTCTCTTGTCACCCACAGTCCTGATCAGGTAACCAGGTACAGTCTTCTATCTGGATCTTGCTGACAAAGCAGTATGTGCAATGGATGCATATGAAGAAAATAACTTTCTTAGACATAAAGAGATTCATGTATGTTGTAAGCAAATGAAAAGACCCAGTAACTGGCACATTGGGACTTAATTCAGTTGCATTCTGATGAGGACCTCTGTTTCCCTGGCAACAGCAGCTCTGCAGACATAAAACTGAATTCCCTCCAGTGTTACAGAGAAGTGCACATAAGTGACTGTACAGGGGCTTTTATCCAGGTATGCTTGCAAAATCTTCCTGCAGCTTCCCTCTAACAGGGGGAGAAAGAGGAGATTTATAACATTTTCTAGACATGGAACAAATAATTACACAGTTTAAAGGCCCTTCTCCCAAGTGTTGTTGTTCTACTATTTCTAGAGTGTCTTTTAGAGGGTTCTTATGGAAGTTTCCACAAACAAATTAACCATTAAATGAGTCAACCCATTAGTGCGACTCCTGCCATTGGTCACTTTCTATATATGTATGCACATAGGCATTCATATGTGGATCATACTCTTTGGAAAACTGATGAGAGAGAAGATTCTGCAGCTATTTGATTTCTTACTTACTTTCACCTACATAATACAATTTATAGAGAAGGAATAAATGTCAGTAAAACACCACTCTTTAATTCTTCCTACTCAATCCACTCCTTATTGGGTAAGGACCATTACTTAAAATCACACTTGTTCAATATGCTCTGCTTGCCTTCTCTCACCCCTAGTCTTGGGGATTAGAGAGGAATTTATTATCTTGCTTTTAATTTATTCTATTTAGTCTCCATTATGGCTGTGGTTATTTTTCTACTGCATCACAGGATACCAAAATTGGAAGCAACTTTAGATACTGTCTTCTCCAATATTCTTACCTGACTAAAGTACGCATGCCCTCTACCATCCATCATTCTGGGTAGGCATGTAATTTGCAGCATGACGCCCCCAGTGGTAGGGAATCTGCTCCCATTTTTAGCAGCTTTAATTTTTAGAGGGTCTTCCGTGCATTGAAGTCTGGCTGTCTGGAGAGTTGCACAGAATAAGCACTGTCTCTTTCAGCGAAGATTTTTAATTTAAAGATGAGATATTGTGAATCATACTCCCTCCCTTCCATTTATATTATAATGTTTTATAGCAGTTTCTAATAAAGACTAGACAGAGCTAATTCTAGAAGAAGTTGGCATAAGTATATACTTGCCTCAATTTTTAGAAATGATAGCTAGTGTTATTGGAGCCAATTCTGTCCCTCAGATTAGGACATTAGGGACTAGCTAAATTACTCTTCGTTTTATAATAATGTAAAGAGACAAACACCACCCCATCTCCCGAAGGTCTACATGCTGCTTCTTGCAGTTTGGGAGGAATCACCCTGGCATGAGGCCTGCTCAGTCCTTTCAGAAATTGGGATGAACAACCTCAGAGAGTGGTAGACTCCTAAACTGCAATTCAACACCAAGGTGATGCAAGAAAATAACCAGTAATGGTATCAGTTAGGACTAAATGTAAAAGCAACACACCTGTAACAAGAATTTACCCTTTTGATTTCCCACAGTGGCAACTCAATCTTAGGTAAGGTCTGTGAGAAGGATCCAGGGAGGGCTGTCAGAAGGGCCTCTAGAAATTCACAGGCTCCAGACAGAGGCTCCCCATGGCACCAAGACACAGATACAAGGCTTCCATCACCTTCAGGATGTAAATGCTGCTGCAGAAATAATCAAAGAAGGGATGGTTGGAACCTATAAAGCCATGTGGCATGCGATTTTCTTTCTTTATGTTGTAGAGTGTTTTTTTCCTTGTCTAAGAAAAGATTTCTCAGTATTAGTCATTAGGGAATTATAAGTGGAGATAAGTGTTCTTGCTTCCTTCTGACCACAGAAATTTACGTCTAGCATCAATCTCACCTGCCAAGAAGGGAAGATGCAAATTTTGCAAGACAAAATGTCACCTCCACTCCATCCCACCTGGGTCAAAAATAATCATCTCCTTTTCTGCGTATGTTGACATCATTTTTGGAAGAAGTGGTGATTCTCCCTGTTGTATTGGAGTTAGTAGGGAGTGCGTGTTTCTCCTCCACTGGCCTGTCAGTATCTTTAGAGTGAAACTCTGTTGACTGCTTGGTTTTATCCTCCAGCAATTTCCCATCCTCCCTCACATGCAGGCTCAGTGGCTAGCTTAGAAGAGTTTTCTTTCAAAGACCAACAGCTTTCTCCAGGAGAAGTGGTAGTGGATTCCAGGAACCTCCAGGGTAATGAGAGAATGCACCCACCCAGCCCTGCAGGGCCAGAATGGCCCTGGTAGACTCCAGCCTTTCTAGAAGGGAGGAGGGACAGAACAACCTTGAGGGTTTAAAGAGATGCTTATTGAAGTAATAGGCAACCAATCAGAATAACACAAAGTATTTTCATGATTTTAGGACACCACAGATAATTTTGCTTTATTATAAAGAAAATTAAGCTGTAATGGGCTTAGTGGTATTTTAATATTTTTACTCATGAATGATTATATGGAATGTGACATGCCTAGAAAGAGGCGGGAATGAGTTAACATTTTGTTTTCCCTCCATATGAAATAAGGGGGAAAAAATAAAATTGATATTTATATAACACGACATTCTTAATTGCAAATATTTTTGTTTTAAAAAATATGTGGACTTCTATATGTGTATGTACAACTATGAACTAAAAGGTAGAAACTATAAGAACAAGCACCCTCCCTAATATAGACCAGAAAAAGAGGAAGCTTTTTAGCTCAGACACATCTGCAGGGTTGGAATCAGAGTGATTCTACTCCATTTCTGGGTAGTCTAAGGCCTAACCCCAAACACAAACAATTGTAATCTCAGAAAATTTCACACTGAAAGATGCAGGTTGAATTTCACACCCTGGAGAATGACCAAATTGGAAAGGATGAGAGGATTTGGCCTCACTCTAAAAATGAATCTCATTGGTTTGGCCTCCCGGCCTCTGAAAGGCATCAATTGTGTCCCTAGAATTTGGTGGTAACTCCACGTCACAGACAGTACAGAAAATATATTGTCTAATAAAGCATCCAGAAATGAGCTCAATGTGCGGCTCTTCAACATCCTATCAGTTTGATCAATGTTGCATTTGGGTCTTTTCCTGAGCCACTGACTCAAGGAGAGACATCCCTAAAGTGGAGAACATACATACACAGGGAAACACACGGGAGGACACAGATTTATATTTGCTTTCTAAACATAAAACAGCACAACGGGAGAAACAATGTCTGACAAAAGAGTTTCCGCTTTGTTTTGAGAGATGCATGTTTCTGATTATTTATTTTTGCTTTCATTGAACATTATGTTCGTCTCTGGTTATGATCTATGAGAAACAAGGTTTTTTCTTTTTTTATTCAAGCATTTGATATGCAGATTTGATTTTTGCCAAAGACAGTAAGGAAGAAAATAGGATTCATTTTTTGTAAGAAATCTTCGGGATGATCTTGGACTGAGAGTTACCAGAGGGTTCACTTTTAGTGGCTTTAGGAAAAGACATCCATCTACCTCAGTTTGGTTTTGGATGGCAGCAGACTCATCTACCAAAATCATGATTATGAGAAAGAAGCTAGAAGAGGCTGGATGCAGGGCCACACACTTGTAATCTCAATGCTTTGGGAGGCTGAGGTGGGAGGATCCCTTGAGGCCGGGAGTTTGAGTCCAGCCTGCCCAACACAGGGAGACCCTATCTCTACAAAAACGTTTAAAAAAATTAGCTGGGCATTGTGGTGCACACCTGTGGTCCTGGCTCCTCAGATAGCTGAGGTGGGAGGACCATGTCAGCCTGGGCATCAGAGCAAGTTCCTGACTCAAAAAAAAAAAGAAAAAAAAAATCTTGGCCAGACATGGTGGCTCATGCCTGTAATCCCAGCACTTTGGGAGGCCGAGGCGGGTGGATCACTTGAGGCCAGTAGTTCGAGACCAGTCTGGGTAACATCTCTACTAAAAATACAAAAAATTAGCTGGGTTTGGTGGTGCATGCCTGTAATCCCAGCTACTCAGGAGACTGAGGTTGGAGGATCACTTGAACCTGGGAGGCGGAGGTTACAGTGAGCTGAGATCATGCCACTGGGCTCTGGTCTGGGCGATACAGCAAGACTCTGTCTCAAAAAATAAAAAATTAAAAAAATTGCCAGTTTTCCTGAGATGACTGTGAATATAAAATTAGATTATATATGAAAAGCACCTTTGCAAGTTAAAAGTGCTATAAAATGGACTATACTATTGTAAATACAGGCTCCCTTGTAACCGACTGTCAATTTGACATTTTGTAAAACCTAAGGTTACTATGAAACAAAAAGCTAAGTAGCACTCTTAAAAGTATATTTCCACAATTATCTTGAAACCAGAGTTTCTAAACCCTCTTACATGAAAAGTTATTAAAGAAAAATTCATTCTATTATGTTTTTCTTCCATCGTTATCCCACCGAAGAAGTTAGAACATTTCTTCAGATAATGCTATTTCAAAAGCCCCTAATGGTCACCAGCCAAGACTGAATTTATATAGACCGAATTCTCTAAGAATTGTATTATGTACGTGTGAATTTCCAACCCATTCTCCTCTCAGTGTGTAATAAATTCATTCAGAAGGAGTTTTATTTCATAGAATTGACTTCTTCATAGGTCTTCATGGAAGCAGCATTGAATATTATGTCCTTTCGCTTAGGGGAAGGGAAATGAAACATATTCTGCCAATAGATAGTTACACAATAAAAAGGCAGTTTTTTAAAAAAAAAAAAAAAAAAACAAGGCATTGAGAACTGGGAAAAAATATGGGTCTTTAGATGTTTTGACAATGTAATGGCACAAAATGAGGGATTTTTTTTGTCCTGTTACATATTTTATATTTTATTTTTTAGAGCAGTTTTAGTTTTAAAGAAAAATTGAACACAAAGTACAGAAAGTTCCTATACACCTTTTCTATTATTAACATTTTGCATTATTATGGTATGTTTGTTACAGTTAATGAGCCAATATTGATACACTGTTATTAACTGAAGTCTGCCATTTATCTTTGTGTTTATATTCCATGGGGTTTGACAATTGCTTAATGACAGGTGTCCACCATTACATTATCATACAGAATAGTTTCACTACTCTAAAAATCTTCTATACCACACCTATTCATTCCTCTCTCTCCCTGTACCCCTGGCAACCACTGATCTTTTTACTGTCTCAATAGTTTTGCCTCTTCCAGTATGTCACATAATTAGAATCATTACAGTATGCAGCCTTTTCAAGCTGGCTTCTTTCACTTACCAATATTCATTTAAGATTCATCCATGTCTTTTTGTGGCTTGATAGCTCATTTTTTAAAAGCACTGAATAACATTCCATTGTATGGATGTCCCACAGTTTGTTCATTTACCAACTTAGCAATTGTGAATAAAACTTCTACGAACATTTGTGTGCAGGTTTTTATGTGGACATATATTTTCAACTCATTTTGGTGAATACTTAGGAGTATGATGGTTGGGTTGTATGGAAAGACTATGTTTAGCTTTAGAATAACTGCCAAACTGTCTTCTACAGTAGTTGTATGAGAAAAATATTTTAAAATATTTTTGGAAGCAGTAAAAAATGTATATCGCATTTTATGAATTCAGCATTTATGTATTGCATGCTATTAAAGATAAATTAGATAATAATGTATAATGTTTGTGCTTATATTGAGGAAAAGCCTAATACTATTCATACATGAAGAAAAGATAAATACATATTATTTTATTATATAACCCTCAATTTAACCAACCAACACCACTGCATGCTTACCTCCTGGAACCGTCCCTGGCACAGCATGAGCCAATGATGAATGACTCCCTATTTGCCACTATTATTCCTGTCTTGGTTTTTATCTTATCCCTTGTCCTTCCTGAGTCTCAAAGTCCTTCAGCCTCCAATAAAAGCTCCCCAAAGAGTCTCTTGCCACTGTCATGGCCTAACATCTGTGCCAGGGAGCCATAAGAAGCACAAGGACACTTCTGCATTCTTATGCTATCAATCTTCCTCTCTGGTTGGGCTGGATCCATGTCCTTGATCTAAGGCAACGTTGCTCCCAGGGCTGCATTGCTGTTGCTGTGAGGATCAACCTTTTAGTTTGTCACAGTACTCAGCAGCCCCCACACCACTTTCCCCAATCACCCAGAGACCATGTTATCCCCCTCCTCAAAGAATGCATAACATTTTCTGAAAGCAGAACTTTCTTTCCACTTCCTCCTCCTTTCTATCTTGCCCTTTTTCCTTAATTAATTGACTGTAACCTCCCAGAGTGATAGGCATAAATAGGGCACTGGTCTGTTTAGAAGGGCCCTGAATTTTAAAGAGATGAACCTTTAACCAGAAAAGTACAGGAGAATGTGCTAAGTGAGATATGTCATCAGAATGTGCTCAGACCATAGAGAATGGCTGAAAGTTCCAGGGTGTAAGTGGGAGGAGAGGGCAAGATTTGAGCTGAGTCTTGCGGTGTGGGTAAATCTTGAGGTCTGCTTAACAGGTGGGGCTGTGGAGGGTGAACTAGAGTGAGAAGTCAGTCCTCCTGATTAACATCTACCTGCAGAGGAAGTTACAAAAGTAGCTGGCTAGGAATAGGTGGTGATGTGGAGGAAGCAAAGAACAAATGAGAATGTTCTCCTGAGGCCTCCCCAAAAGAGCAGAGGCCCCGCACTACTGGGAGCCACTGGGATTGGGCAGGCTGCCTGCTGGGACCCCTGCTGCCTCGAGGTGTGTCTTTGTCCATGTGTGAGGGTTGCTTCTTATTCTCCAATTTTGCCTGAGGCAAATCCTGGATTCCGTGAAGACAAAAACCTCAAGATTCTGCAAAGCTCAGCATGCAGGAATAAGGTGATCACTTGCTGAAATACAAACTAAAAAGAAATATCCTTGTTTTCTTCAAGGGGAAGAACCAAACCAATGCTTTAGGTTCCTGGACCAAGCAACATCAACATCCCTAGGGATGCTGTTAGAAATGCAAATGTCCAGCTCCATCACAGACTTCGGAAATCAGAAACTCTGGAGGTGGGGCTCCATCATTTTGTTTAACAAGTTCTCCAGGAAATTCCGAGACCTGCTAAAAGTTTTGGAACTGCTGCCTTAGACAACTATAATTAGCAATGAGAGGATGACTGAAATTTTAATCAAGACTTTGTTTCTGTCAGTAATAAACCAGATTCTGACTAAACAGAAAACACATCTAACTATAGGAATGGGGCAATTTCAGGACGTTAGTGCAACTGGGACTAAGTAACACATTTAAAAGTAATCTAATCTATTGCTTCAGTTTCTGGAGATAAAGAAAATCTTCTG
The DNA here is from genome assembly GCF_028878055.3 of Symphalangus syndactylus. Lineage (NCBI taxonomy): Eukaryota > Metazoa > Chordata > Mammalia > Primates > Hylobatidae > Symphalangus > Symphalangus syndactylus. Next base: position 58,430,475 of record NC_072445.2, read on the forward strand.
GATCCATGCAAGAGCATAAAAGCGTAATAAAGGGCACTGAACTGTAAAAATTTACAGTTCTTTATTTATACATGTTGACAGTTCAGTTGTAAATGTTTATAGCACCTCATAGACCAAAGGAGAAAACACACAGACCCACGTGAAAGACATAACAGTCACAAAGGTTTGAGAAATGTTGGCAGTGCTGGGGGCTCACCACAATAAAGCCAGAGAAAAGGGGCGAAGGGCCAAGCCATATTGATAAATATTTACAAGCAAATCTTTGAAGAATGAGAGAGGTTCTATTATAGTCAAAAGGCAACAGGTCATTTTTGAATAGTGGCATCTGAAACTGGAAACAAATTTGTTGCTGAAATACAAATTGGAGGAAATTGCTTTTGTGGGAAAACATTTCCTCTCCTCAGTGGATTTCTCTTTTGTGTTCTGCCTGTTCTGATCGTGGAATTTCAGAGGCAACTGGGATCTCCTGATAGGGGACTGGCTTCTGTTCCAAGCTCTCCTCAGTGGCCTTAGGCAAGGTGCCTTATTCCTGTGTCTGCTTTCTCTCATGAAAGATAATGGCCTTACTGACTGTCTGACAAATGTTGTAAGATCTGTAGGTGATTGCTTCTAAACGCAGACCATTGGGGTAAAAGAGGGAGAGAGAGACTAAGGAGTTCACTAGGATTATCCCAATCTTTCCCTTCCCTTTTCACAGGAATTTCATAATTATGAAGACATTAAATCATGGCCTTGAGCTCGACACTGTTGGGAGTTTTTTTTAAGGTAGAAAGAAGTGTGGGACTCTGAAGAATATGAACAACAGGAAACAAAGACAGCCTGTGCTGCTCTCTAAACCCGATAATTACCAAACGCTGGCATAGTGCACAAGGGACTTTTTAATTTAAAAGTGCCTGTTAAGTTCACTTTTTTGGAAGTTATCTTTCAGAAACTTGGAGAAGAATGATGTCACAGAATGAGGAGGAAAGAAAATAGGAGAAGTTTGCTGGTTCACAGTATGGTTTAGCTAGGAACTTCGAGAAGATAAGAGGATATAGAGCAAAGTACTCAAAGATTAGTATGAGAGCATTAATCATACATGATGAAAGTACTAAATTGAACTGAATCAAAAATTTTAAAGTCTATTCTTCAAAAGACACTATTAAGAAAGGAAGAGCTGGCCCGGCATGGTGGCTCATGCCTGTAATCCCAGCACTTTGGGAGACCGAGGTGGGCAGATCACTTGAGGTCAGGAGTTCGAGACCAGCCTGACCAACATGGTGAAACCCCTTTTGTACTAAAAGTACAAAAATTAGCTGGGCATGTAATCCTAGCTACTACGGAGGCTGAGGCAGGAAAATCGCTTGAACCTGGGAGGCAGAGGTTGCAGTGAGCCGAGATAGCAACACTGCACTCCAGCTTGGGCGACAGAGAGAGACTCTGTCTCAAAATAAAAATAAATAAATAAAAAGAAAAGCTTAGATTGAGCAAAACTATTTGCAAAATGTATCTGTTGAAGGATATCTAGAATCCTGAATATATTAAAAAGACTCTTACAACTTAAAAATAAAAAGACAACTCATTTAAAAATGGCTCAAGATTTAAATGGACACCTCACAGAAAAGATATTTGAATGTCCAATGGACATGCAAAAAGTGTTCAAAAGCAATAGTCATCAAAGAAATTCAAGTTAAAACCACAATGAGTTATCACTGAACATCTACCAGAATGATTAAAATCAAATTTAAAAGACTCACTAAATGATGAGGATGAGGAGCAACCATCAAGATGGTTAGGGAGAGTATTAACTACTATAACCACCATCAAACTAAAAGGTTGATCCTCACAGCAACAGCAATGCAGCCCTGGGAGCAATGTTGCCTTAGATCAAGTATTAACTACTATAACCGTCATGTTCTAATGATGTATAATTTTTTTCCAAATGTTCTTGATCCCCCATTTGTTGAATCTATGATGCAGAACCTGCAGATACAGAGGACCCAAATAAACACAATCAGAAATAACAACAAAGGAGGCATTACCACCAACCCCACAGAAAGTAAATATACACTTGCTCTATGACCCACCAATTCCATTGGTAAGTGTTTACACCAGGGAGATGAAAACATAAGTCTATAAAGGCTTGTACAAAAGTGTTCATAGTTTTATTTATAATAGCCTTCAATTGGAAACATCACAGATGTCTATCAGTAGGATAATGTATAAACAAATGGTAGTATATTGATATGGTGAGATACTGTTTGGATATAAGATGGGACAAATTACTGATACATGCAGCAACATGCATGGATCTTAAAAATCCTGATGAATGAAAGGAACCTTGCAAAAAGGTATACACACTGCATGATTCCTTTACGTGAAGTTCTAAAACAGGCAAACAAGTCTATGTTGGAAAAGATCTGAATGGTGACTTTGTCTGAGAGACTGGACATGTCTATTTACTGGCAATGAGCGTGAGCGTGAGAAAACTTTCTGGGGCTGATGGCAATATTTTGGATCTTGACGGGGGTTCAGATGGCACAGATGTATGCACCTGTCGAGCTCAGTAAATGTGCATCTAAAATCTGTCCATTTCATTGTATGTAATTTAGCTCAGAAGAAAAATAACCCTGTAAACAAATGGCAAACTTTTTTTTTTTTTTTTGAGATGGAGTTTCACTCTTATTGCCTAGGCTGGAGTGCAATGGCGTGATCTTGGCTCACCGCAACCTCTGCCTCCCAGGTTCAAGCAATTCTCCTGCCTCAGCATCCTGAGTAGCTGGGATTACAGGCATGCGCCACCACGCCTGGCTAATTTTGTATTTTTAGTAGAGATGGAGTTTCTCCTTGTTGGTCAGGGTGGTCTCGAACCCCCGACCTCGGGTCATCTGCCTGCCTTGGCCTCCCAAAGTGCTGGGATTACAGGTGTGAGCCACCGTGCCTGGCTCAAATGCTAAACTCGTATAATATACACCCTAAAGTATTTAGGGATGAAGTACATGAAGGTCTGCAATTTATTTTAAGATGAATTAGAAAAAAAAGTAGATCGATTTGTAGCAGGACGAGCCGCAGACAAAACCCCTCAGACATGGAGTTAAAGAAGGAAGGGCTTTATTTGGCTGGGAGCCTCAGCAAGACTCACATCTCAAAAACTGAGCTTCCTGAGTGAGCAATTCCTATCCCTCTTAAGGGCTTACAACTCTAAGGTGGTCTGTGTGGAGGGTCGTGATCGATTGAGCAAGCGGGGAGTATGTGACTGGGGGCTGCATGCACTGGTAATTAGAATGGAACAGAACAGGAGAGGGATTTTCACAGTGCTTTTCTATACAATGTCTGTAATCTATAGATAACATAGCAGATTAGGTCAGGGGTCGATCTTTAACTACCAGGCCCAGGGTGTGGCGCTGGGCTATCTGCCTGTGGATTTCATTTCTGTCTTTTAGTTTTTACTTCTTCTTTCTTTGGAGGCAGAAATTGGGCATAAGACAATATGAGGGGTGGTCTCCTCCCTTAGATTGACATACGGATTGAGGTTTGGATGGGTGGATATGTGATAAAGCAAGTACCATTTGCCCCTTGTTATCCACAGGGGATTGGTACCATGACCCCCAGGATACCAAAATCCATGGATGTTCAAGTCCTTTAAATATGAAGTATTTGCAAATAACCTATGCACATGCTCCCCTACACTTTACATCATCTCTAGATTGCTTATAATACCTAATACAATGTGATGCTATGTAAATAGTTCTTACGCTCTATTATAATTTGTATTATTTCTAATGATGTATTATTTTTTTCCAAATGTTCTAATGATGTATTATTTTTTTCCAAATGTTCTTGATCCCGCATTTGTTGAATCTATGATGCAGAACCTGCAGATACAGAAGGCAAACTGTGCAGCAAAATGGGAAAAGTAGAATCTAGGAGGAGAGCATAAAAAATGTTGAGAGAAAAATCTGTGTGTGTGAATCTCCTGAGAGACTTACAAAAAACATAAATTCCTGCATCTTATCTCCAGATATTCTGAGGGTGGAGCACAGGATGCGGTGTCATCTAAGCCCTTCAGGCCCATCATGAACAGTGACTGAGAACCACTTTCCATGCAGTATGGTTCAGGTGTAGGCTAAAAATCTAAAATTATCCCATGGCTGTTTTTCCACTTTACAGCCCAACATAAAGCATAAGGCTTAGGGTTAAATTATTGAGTAAACTTTGAAAATATTTTTAAGCGTTACCAAAAGTCCACTGAAATGTTCTATTGGGTCTTTCCTTTTAAGCAGTAGATATTTAACTTCTTGTAAAACAACAGAGTGCTTTGCTCTGAGATTTGGGTACATTACTTCTTCAGGCTCATTACAGCTTGGTATGGTAGGTTTTATCACGCCCATTTACAGGTGAAGACACTGAGGCTCAGAAAAGTTAGGGGAACTTTTCTTAGGTCACAGAGTCAGGGCCAGCTTTATGGGCTGGTGGCCAGGGCAGCTGCACTGGATGTAAGGCTCAGAAGAACCCTGTCCTTAGAATCAATGCTCTGTGGTACCTTGTTAAAATTCTTAATTATTTTATCATTGAATTTGCCTTTTTGTAAGAGAAGTCTGAAGGTACAATGGAGTGTGAACCAGGGACTTTGAGTCTCAGCTCAGAAGTGGTCCTGCCTCCTATCATCTACTTGGATGCCACTGGATTTCCCTACTTTCCCATTCCTGCAATGGCTATGACTTTACAACCAGAGAGGACCCAAATAAACATAATCAGAAATAACAAAGGAGACATTACCACCAACCCCACAGAAATACAAAAAACCCTTCAGAGACTGTTACGAACACCTTTATGCACACAAACTAGAAAACCCACAATAAATAGATAAATTCCTGGAGACATACAACCTCCCAACGTGGAACCAGGAAGAAATTAAAACGCTGAACAGACCAATAATGAGTTCTAAAATTGAATCAGTAATAAAAAGCCTACCAACTAGAAAAAGCTCTGGACCAGACGGATTCACAGCCAAATTCTACCAGACATATAAAGAAGAGCTGGTACCATTCGTACAGAAGCTATTCCCCAAAAATAAGGTAAAGGGACTCCTCCCTAACTCATTCTATGAGGCCAGCATCATCCTGATATCAAAATCTGGCCGACACAATGAAAAAAGAAAACTTCAGGCCAATATCCTTGTCATAGATACTAAAATTCCCAACAAAATACTAGCACACCAAATCCAGCAGCACATCAAAAAGTGAATCCACGACAATTAAGTAGGCTTTATTCCTGGGATGCAAGGTTGGTTCAACATATGCTAATCAGTATATGTGATTTATCACATAAATATAACTGAAAACAACAACAACAACAAAAACACACATGATCACCTCAATAGATGCAGAAAACGCTTTTGGTAAAATTCAAAATACACTCATGTTAAAAACCCTCACAAACTAGGCATTGAAGGAACATAGCTCAAAATAATAAAAGCCATCTGTGACAAACCCACAGCCAATGTTATACTGAACAGGCAAATCTGGAAGCTTTCCCCTTGAAAACTGGTACAAAACAAGCATGCCCTCTCTCATCACGATTTTTCAACATAGTACTGAAAGTCCTAACCAGAGCAATCAGGAAAGAAAAAGAAATAAAAGGCATCCAAATAGGAAGAGAGAAGTGAGACTATCTCTGTTTGCAGATGGTATAATTCTGTACCTAGAAAACCCTATAGTCTCTGCCCAAAAGCTCCTTAAGCTGATAAACAACTTCAGCAAAGTTTCAGGATACAAAATCGGTGTACGAAAATCAGTGGCATTTCTACATGCCAACAGCATCCAAGCTGAGATCCAAATCAAGAACACAATCCCATTTACAATAGCCATAAAAAAGAATAAAATAAAATACCGAGGCATACAGCTAACCAGGGGAGTGAAAGAGCTCTACAACAAGGATTACAAAACACAGCTGAAAGAAATCAGAGATAACACAATCAAATGGAAAAACATTCCATGCTCATGGATAGAAACAATATTGCTAAAATGACCATACTGACCAAAGAAATTTACAGATTCAACGTTATTCCTATCAAACTACCAATAAAATTTTTTCAGAATTGGAAAAAATATTCTAAAATTCATATAGAACCAAAAAAAGAATTTGAACAGCCAAAGCAATTCTAAGCAAAAAGAATAAAGCTGGAGGCACTGCCTTACCCAACCTTAAACTATACTACAAGGCGGCAGCAACCAAAATAGCATGATACTGGCATAAAGACAGACATATAGACCAATGGAGTAGAATAGTGAGCCCAGAAATAAAGCCACATACCTACAACCATCTGATCTTTGGCAAAGTTGACAAAAACAAGCAATGGGAAAAGGACTCCCTATTCAATAAATGGTGCTGGGATAACTAGCAAGCCATGCACAGGAGATTGAAACTGGACCCCTTTCTTTGACCATATACAAAAATCAACTCAAGATAGATTAAAGACTTAAACATAAAACCTAAAGCTATAAAAACTCTAGAAGAAGACCTAGGAAATACCATTGAGGACATAGGTCCTGGCAAAGATTTCATGACAAAGATGGCAGAAGCAATAGCAATAAAAAGACAAATTGACAAATGGGACCTAATTTGACTAGAGAGCTTCTGCATAGCAAAAGAAACTATCAACAGAGTAAACAGGCAACCTACAGAATGGGAGAAAATATTAACAGACTATGCATTTGACAAAGATCTAATATCCAGAACCTACAAGAAACTTAAAAAAGTTAACAAGCAAAAAGCAAGGAACCTATTAAAAAAGGAGCAAAGGACATGCACAGACACTTTTCCAAAAAAAAAAAAAAAGACATACACACGGCCAACAAGCATATGAAAAAGTGTTCAACATCACTAATCATTAGAGAAATGCAAATCAAAATCATAATGAGGTAACCTCTCACACCGGTCAGAATGACTATTACCAAAAAGTCAAAAAATAACATGCTGGTGAGGCTGCAGAGAAAAGAGAATGATTATACACTGCTCCACTATGGAAAGTACTTTGGAGATTTTTCAAAGAACTTAAAACAGAGCTACCATTCAACCCAGCAATCTCATTACTAGCTGTATACCCAAAGGAATATAAATCGTACTACCATAAACACTATTCACAATAGCAAAGACATGGAATTAACTTAGGTGCTTAACTTAAATGCCCATCAACAGTAGACTGGATAAAGAAAATGTGCTATATACTGTGGAATACTGCGCAGTCATTAAAAAAAGAACAAGATTATATCCTTTACAGCAACATGGATGAAGCTGGAGGCCATTATCCTGAGTGAATTAATGCAGGAACAGAAAACTAAATACTGCATCTTCTTATTTATAAGTGGGGGCTAAACATTGAGTGCACATGGACACAAAAAAGGGAGCAATAGACACTAGGTCCTACTTGAAGGTGGAGGGTGAGAGGAGGGTGAGGATCGAAAAACTACCTATTGAGTACTATGCTTACCACCTGGGTGACAAAATCATCTGTATACTGCAAACCCTGGCAACATGAAATTTATCCATGTAACAAACTCATACATGTACCTCTGGAACCTAAGATAAAAGTTGGAAGAAAAAAAAGAATACTTCTCACAAAATAAAGTGAAATAAATAAAAAGTAGATACATATAAGATTAAAATGTAAATTTAAAAATTTCCCAGCTGGGTGCGGTGGATCAGGCCGGTAATCCCAGCACTTTGGGAGGCCAAGGTGGGTGGATCATGAAGTCAGGAGATCGAGACCTTCCTGGCTAACACGGTGAAACCCCATCTCTACTAAAAATACAAAAAAATAGCCGGGCATGGTGGCGGGCACCTGTAGTCCCAGCTACTCAGGAGGCCGAGGCAGGAGAATGGCATGAACCCGGCAGGTGGAGCTAGCAGTGAGCCGAGATCACTCCAGCCTGGGCAACAGAGTGAGACTCTGTCTCAAAAAAAAAAATAAAAATAAAAAAATAATTCCCTCATAGCAGAAATAACTAATTATAATGTATTTTGAATAAAAATATTCTATTTTCCACAGTAAAAATAAAAAGAGAAGTCCTAGTAATAAACCCGAGAAATATATACGAAACCAATAAAATAAAACCATAAAAATATAGTGACGGATATTTAAAAAGACTTAAGTAATTACACGTGTCTTGGATGAGATGTACTTTTGTAAAATAATTGTTTTTCTCCAAATTATTCCATGCAATTAATATAACATTAACTGAAATCTCAATGGGATTTTTCATGATACTTGATAAGCTGACTCACAATTTCATCAAATAAGTTTATAAAAGTAACCAAGATAATTATTTAAAAGAAGAGTGAACTTGCATTACTAGATGTAAGAACATGTCATTAAGCTGTAGAAATTAAAACACTGTGGTAATGACACAAAATATAAAACTATATTAGGGCAAAAGGCTGAGAAACCAGTAGCAGACTATGTATATATGAGGTTGTAGTTTATCATTCAGCAGCACTTCATGTAATTGGGGAAATGAAAACTATGCAATATAAGAGCTTTGACCATTGCCTATGAATGATAAAAAAGATAAGACCCTCTTACTTTACATCATATACAACATACATTCCCAATGGCTTATGGAGAGACAATATAGAAAAATTTTTAAATCTATGGCTAGGACAGTCTAAAGCATAAGAAAAAATCCAAAAGCTTTGTATGTCAGACAAAAGATTGATGGGTGGACAGAATTCACACAGATCAATTAACAAATCTATGAAAATAGACAAAAATGCAGGTATTTGTCAAAACAAAGGAATAGACATATCAGGCAAAAACAAAAGATGGTTGATAGCTCTAGAATTAAAAATCAATATCTCTGGAATTAATAATTAAAGCAACAATTAAATATCATATTTTACCACTAGAATTGAAAACATTTAAAAGATAAATCAATTGTGTATGAGTATATGCAATAACAGGCACTTTTGTTGAAAGTGCTAATCAGTAAAGAAATTTTAGAATGTAATTCTGTGCAGTGTCTATCAAAAATGAAGGAATGCATACCCCTTCTCCCAGCATCCTACTTTTAGAGACTGTATTCTACAAAAAATGAGTCTGTCACACGAATGCAGTATTTTAATTAATTATTTGATTAATTTTAAAAGATGGGGTCCCGCTATGTGCTCTGGCTGGTCTTGAATTGCTGGACTCGAGTGATCCTCCAGCCTCGGCCTCCTAAAGTGCTGGGATTACTGGTGTGAGCCACCACACCCAGCTGTAATTTATTTTTTAATAGCAATGAATTAGAATCAGCCTGAATAGCTATCAATAAGTAAATCACAATATATTTACTCATGAAATATTTTACAGGAATTAAACAGATTAAGGCAGACCTTACATATCTACATGAAAACTTCTACAAGTCAGATTAGTAAAGAGAAAATCAAGCTGCAGAATAATACATATGGTATAGTCATACCGTAGATGGAGTATAATTTATTAATTTTTTTCAAAAACTGACAATTGTACGTTAAGAAGCACAGGAAGGAAATGAGAGATGCATAATAAGACACTTACAGTGCTCCTGGGGAGGGGAATGGAATTTAGGATGGAGAATGTGTGGGGGGGACGTGACATGGGAGGTCCATAAAGGAAATGGTTGAATAATTCAGTATCTTCTGAATATTCTACACTGAAAATCAGGTTATGCATAATATATGATTGTATAATACATAACTGTAGAATTTAAAAATTAAAAAAGAATTATGGCTCAGGCATTAGAATGGATTTGGGGCTGCAGTGAGTTGGTGCAGGTGAACAAAAGTGAAGCAGTGAGACCACTTAGAGGAGTACCTCAAAGCTGAAGTCACAGATGTGTATGTTGTTTATGGTGTAAAGTAGGAGGTTTCTATCTTTTTTATCAATTCATAGGCAATGGTCAACCCTCATTGATTGCATAGTTTGTCATTTCCCCAATTATGTGAAGTGTTGCTGGCACGTAATCTTCCCATGCCCAGACTAGGGAAGGTCATGTGAGGATGACTTCTCAAAATAGACAAATTCAAAAGTTATGAAGAAGACAATATTGAAAGGACTTGGTGATTGATTTAGATCTGAGTGGACAGGGAGTCAAAAATGATTCCAGCCTTCTGGCACTTCCTCTCTGTGCTCCTTCATTGCCTCATTTCATGTGTTCTCCATCCCAAATTTGCTTCCCAGAAGCATTGCTATTAAATATTTATTATGCATCCTCGTAGTCTTTCACTCTACTTTTGATGCATTTTAACACATGGGATTATACCCTATGAATTATTTTTGAAAACTGATTTTTCATTTAATAAGATGCCTTGGAGAAGTCTTTCTTTCTTTGTTTCTTTTTTCTTCTATCTGTCTATCTATTTATGCTTCTCTTTCTCTCCCTGTCTGTCTCTCTCTTTTTTAGAGACAGGTCTTGCTTTGTTACCCAGGCTGGAGTGTAGTGGCATGATCATAATTCACTGCAGCCTTGAACTCCTGGGCTCAAGGGATCCTCCTGCCTCAGACTCCTGAATGGCTGGGACTACAGGCTCATGCCACCACACCTGACTAATTTTTAGATTTTTTATAGAGATGGAGGTCTTGCCATCTTGCCCAGGCTGGTCTTGAACTCCTGGGCTCAAGCAATCCCCCTGCCTCTGATTCCCAAAGTGCTTGGATTACATGCGTGAGCCACCATGCCTGGCCTATGCTTCCCTTTAAATTCAGAGAATAGGGCATAAAACAAGAACAACCTATTCAATAATTGATGTCACGGATTCATGCAAGGGCTGTGTTCTTGGGCCCTGCCTTAAAGCCAGGAAAGGCGGGGTAGTTAAACCTCACAAATTTGATTTAGTAACCATGTTGAGTAGCCTATGTGAAAAAGTGGTGGGAACATTTTAATGTGGCTTATAATTTATTGTCACATGACCAGAAAAAGAAGTACACTCAACAAATATGTGCCTATGCCACACAATCTTCTAACGCCAGAAACATTTTCATTATTTCCTATTTACTCAATTAGGGAATTATTTCTCAAGGTTTTTTAGTGTTAGTCTAGCTTCTCTTGATGAATTACACATGGTGGGAGAACACACATTTGATTCTATCTGCAAGTGTTCGTTTGTTTAATTTTTAATTTTTTTAATTTTTATTTTTCATGTGTACATAGTAGGTGTATATATTTATGGGGTACATGAGATGTTTTGATACAGGCATGCAATGTAAAATAAGCACATCATGGAGAATGGGGTATCTATTCCCTCAAGCATTTATTCTTTGAGTTACAAACAATTCAATTACACCTTTTATTTTAAAATGTACAATTAAGTTAGTATTGACTACAGTCACCCTGTTGTGCTATCAAATAAATCTTATTCATTTCTCCTATGTTTTGTACCCATTAACCATCCCCACCTCCCCTACACCCCAGCCCTTTACTACCCCTCCCAGCCCCTGGTAACGATCCTTCCATTCTCTATGTCTATGAGCTCAATCGTTTTGGTTTTTAGATCTCACAAATAGGTGAGCACATGTGATGTTTGTCTTTCTGTGGCTGGCTTATTCCACTTAATATAATGATCTCCAGTTCCATCCATGTTGTTGCAAATGACTGGATCTCATTCATATTTATGGCTGGATAGTACTCCATTGTATATATGTACCACTGGATCTCATTCATATTTATGGCTGGATAGTACTCCATTGTATATATGTACCACTGGATCTCATTCATATTTATGACTGGATAGTACTCCATTGTATATATGTACCACTGGATCTCATTCATATTTATGGCTGAATAGTACTCCATTGTATATATGTACCACATTTTCTTTTCTTTTTTTTTTTTTTGAGACGGAGTCTCGCTGTCGCCCAGGCTGGAGTGCAGTGGTGCGATTTCGGCTCACTGCAGACTTCATTCGTCTGTTGAGGGACACAGGTTGCTTCCAAATCTTAGCTACTGTGAACGATGCTGCAACAAACATAGGAGTGCAGATATCTCTGCAGTATACTGACTTCCTTTCTTTTGGGTATACACCCTGCAGTAGGAATGCTGGATCATATGGTAGCTCAAGTTTTAGCTTTTTGAGGAAACTCCAAGCTGTTCTCCACAGTAGTTGTACTCATTTACATTCCCACCAACAGTGTGTGAGGGTTCCCTTTTCTCCACATCCTTGCTAGTATTTTTTATTTACGTAGCTTTTGGCCAAAAGCCATTTTAACTGGGGTGAGATAATATCTCATTGTAGTTTTGACTTGCATTTCTCTGATAATTAATGATGCTGACCACATATGCCCATTTGCCGTTTGTATGTCTTCTTTTGAGAAATGTCTATTTAAATCTTTTGCCCATTTTTTGATTGAATTATTAGATTTTTTTTCTATAGAGTTGTTTGTGTTTCTTATATATTTCCTGTATCTATTTTGAGGAAATTACTACACTTCATTTATCTGACATTATTTGTGGAATAAGGTGTTTTCATCTATTGCAAGCCTTTAAACTCCAAAATAATATCAATATTTATATTTTGTGTTCATGTGTAATCTATTTTTGTGTCTGTATTACTTTTACATTGTAATTAATAATTACATACTTCTAGTTTCTGATCAATATAATAAGAAATTATAAAACTAAATTTGCTCAAATTTAATATGAACCAGAAGTCAGTGATACCCTGAGTGCTCACCAGATGAAGACCTATGAGCATTATCAGGTGCTTGGTTCAAAAGTTTTGCTTTTTCTTAATCCCATATTAGGAGCTATAGCCAGGAAAGTTGATGATAAAGAGGGGTTGACCTTTGAATAGTGGAGTTGACTATATTTGCCAATACTGATGTAGCATGTATAATCTGCGTGCCTACTGTACACTGATAATCACAATGTAAAGTTTTATTTTGTAAGGTAATTACTGCCCAGGCTTTTTTTCCCCCCATGGCTCCTTTAGGGCCACTAAGTAACAACGGCACGTATCAATCAGGTATAGGTAAGGGATAATAGAAGCAGTAAGAGATTCAAGACAGAGAATCAGATCCTAGAGGCACAAGCCCTATCTCTATCACAATCAAAAGGCATGGGAATCAGGAAGTCATTGTCCTAAACTTTCCTGCAGTCGAGGGCTCAGATTGTCACTGCTATGTTTGGCTATAGGATCACATGGCCTGAGCTGCGATCTGGGGATGAGGGAGACACCATTAGACTGACTGGCTCCAAAGCCAGGTATTTCCTTTGATATTTTCATCTGAAAATGCATGTATGACCTGCCTCTCCATTGCTCCCCACTTGGTTGTTTCTAAATTCAAGTCTTTCAGGAGTGATGCTGATCAATAGAACATAGACCATATCTATAAACCTCAGCTGCAAGGGAGTTTGGGAAATATAGTTTCATTTTCCAACTTTGCAGTACAAGAGGACACAGCAGAAGAGGGTGGGGACAGATATGAAGGGAGTTGGCTATGTTCTGGATTCCTGGGCAGGCTCCAGTTTTCATTTTCTGGTGCTGCCTCTGCCTCTGATATTTCCCTTTCTGCTGCACTGGGGCTGTCTACTTCTTCCACTTTTTAGAAAATCCTTTCTTCCTTTCCTTTCTTTTCTTCTTCTTCACCTGTTCCACCTTGTCCCTTTCTCTTCTACACTGACTCATACACTCTTCTAACTATAGTTTGGCAGACTGTCAAAAGATTCATGACAACAGACATGCACCTTTTCAAGAGAATTCAGATAGCCTTATAGAATGGCTGGTTTATTACAGAATCATCTAAAATTTCTAGCATCTAGACACACGTATCCATATAAATTTAAAACCTTAAATGTTTAGATCTCCATTATTACTATCACAATGCAGGAATTTTTTAAAGTGTTTTGCAATGTGTCTTGAAGGCCAATGGAAAAAAAGGTTGCTGGCTTTAGGGAAAAAATGATTTCAAAGCAGAAGCCCATAGCCTTGTCTTAGTCCACATAGTTATTTAGTTACATGAATTTTATTTTATTTTGCTTTTTGAGACAGGGTCTTACTCTGTCATCCAGGCTGGAGTGCAGTGGCATGATCACGGCTCACTGTAGCCTTGACCTCCCAGGCTCAAGCGATCCTCATACCTCAGCATCCCAAGGTGCTGGGACCACAGGCATACACCACCATGCCCAGCTAATTTTTGTATTTTGTAGGGACAGGGTTTTGCTATATTATGCAGGCTGATCTCAAACTCCTGGGCTCAAGTGATTCACCTGCTGTGGCCTCCCAAAGTGCTGGGATTACAGGCATGAGCCACTGTGTCCAGACCCATGAATTTAAAAATCAAGAATAGGACACTGTACAGGGAGTTTTCCCTTACTTTAACCTCCCACTTATGCACAAAATTCCATTACACCTTAACAGCATGTATCTTTTTTTATATACCTATAATACAATCTTCTCTCAATTAAGATGATGTATTCAGCAAAGGCCAATTTGTGCTTGCAGATAAGAAGTCTGATTAAAAAGTCAGCTTTGCAAGTTAGAAAATGGATACCTTTGAATGCAAATTCTCAGTTTGATTAGGTTCCAAAATCACTCCCTTGGAAAAATGGAGGGTAATGTGTTCAGGGCAAAAGTCATCTCACAAACTTAGAGAAGTCAAAGTTAGAGTATTAGTTGATGGTGGCCAGGCATTTTTATATGCAAATGTTCAAATTAAATTAGGTCATATAGAATAAATAGCCAAAGGATTAAAAAATCACAAGACAGACACATTCCAACTCTCTAGTGTGTTTCTTTAGCCTTCAAATATCTTTTAAGAGCTTATATGCGTATATGACATTCACTGCTGCTGACCACACTCATACTGCTGTGTACTATTAATCCCTCTTGAGGAATCTATCAATTAAAATCATTTTCTGCCCATCTTCTTTATTTGTATCTTTTTCCTAGGAGATGTGTGTGTGTGTGTGTGTGTGTGTGTGTGTGTATGAGGCTGTTGCAGAAGGTTAGCAGAGGAGGTACCAAAAAAACATTGTAAGGTGTGTCAGGGCAGGAATACTTTTCAATATAGTTGTAGAGAGGAAAATCTGATGAATGTAATAACAATAGAACAACTAAGTGGCAAAATAAAGTTCTGACTATCAGCACAATGGAACTTTCAAGTAGAAAATGTGAGTTACGTTCTACCCTAAGAGCTGATATGATCTTTAACCTGTGCTTTGCCTCCAACATCACCTTCCTCTGTCCTCCATGCTTCTTCCAAAGATTTTTCTAAAACATACATCTTCTCATTTGCTCTCATTGCTTAAAAACCTTCAGGGGCTCCCTAGTTTCTTGAGGACAATGCCTAACTTCTGTTGAATGAACAGAAAATGATCAGGATTTAGCATCTCTTACCTTTCCCTAAATTATCTCTTGCCTCACCCCTCTGTGTCTATCTCATTGCAACTTCTTGCAGGTCCAAACAAGACAGGATGCTTCAAGCTCTTGTGTTTTCACATGTGACATCTGTCTTTGAGGACTATCCCTCTCCACTCTCATTTATATCCATTCTACTTGATGGAAATCTGCTTGAGTGTAAGGGATACTTGTGTACACAGAGTCAGATTCATGACCCCATATCCATGAAGTGTTTTCTGCACCGTATCACCTTGACCAAGCTGAATTGACCATTTGATCCAGTCTACGGTTTCCTAATCCCTTTAGTCTAGATTCTGTGATATTTGACTACATCTACGTTTTTGTATTCTTGGCTCTTGAATTTAGTCTTGTGGAAGGATTCACGTGTTGTCTTCTTTGTCTCCATAGCATGGTGCCCTGCATCTAGTTGTCCCTTTATTTGCTGAATAAGACAACAGTGGAAGAACAGTCAGAGGAAATAGTACTTGATCTGAGTCTTGAGCCATTGGTAGGATTTGGGCAAGATTCTGGGGAAGAGAAGGCATATGAGCAAGAGTAAAGAGATGTATGTGGGGAATTTATGTGCCTGTGTGTGAGAGAGAGGAAAAAAGAAAGAGATAAACAGCTAGAATAGTGGAACTTAAGTTTGAATAAGCGGCACGATACCAAAGTCTCAAACCCTAAGAAGCTACAACCTGATACCACCACCATGAAATAGGTAAGTTGAGAAAAAGTGCCTGTGTCTCATGTAAAGTGTGAAAAATAAAATCACACTGATTGAGAGGTAAAGAAGCCCTATGAGCTATGGCTGAGATATGTTATTCTCCTGACATGTTATGTCCTGTTATAAAATCTTGCTGCCAGTGGAATTAATGTGCATATTAAAATTTTTTATTTTGCTGTAAATTGGCAAACTAGATTTGTATATATTTATGGGATACCAAGTGATGTTACGATTTATAAATACATGTGGAGCCATTAAATCAAGCTACTTACCGTATCCATCACCTCAAATACTTGCCTATTTGTGGTGAGAGCATTTGAACTTTATTCTCTTAGATATATATGTGTATATATATGTATATATGTATATATGTGTATATATGTATACATATGTGTGCATATGTGTGTGTGTGTGTGTGTATATATATGTATATATATATATTTTTTTTGAGACAGAATCTCACTCTGTCACCAGGCTGGAGTGCACTGGCGTGATCTTGGCTCACTGCAACCCCTGACTCCCTGGTTCAAGCGATTCTCCTGCCTCAGACTCCCGAGTAGCTGGGATTATAGGCACATGCCACAATGCCCAGCTAATTTTTGTATTTTTAGTAGAGACGGGGTTCCACCATGTTGGCCAGGATGGTCTTGATCTCCTGACCTCATGATCTGCCCACCTCAACCTCCCAAAGTGCTGGGATTACAGGCATAAGCCACCGCACCTGGCCTCTTGTAGATATTTTGAAATGTACAATATGCTATTATCAACTATATTGACCATGCTGTGCAATAAATCTAAAACAAACAGGTATTCCCCCGTCTGAGACTTTGTACCCGTTGACCATCATCTTCGCATTCCCCTCACCTCCAGCCTCTGTAACCACCATTCTACTCTCTGCTTCTATGAATGATTGTATCAGATTCCACATGTAAGTGAGAACAAGAGGCATTTGTCTTTCTGTGCCTAGCTTATTTCACTTAGCATAATGTTGTCCAGTTTCATCTGTGTTGTCACAAATGACAGAATTTTCTTCTTTTTAAAGGCTGAATAATGTTCCAATGTGTATATATACCACATTTTCTCTATCCATTTATCTGTTGATGAATGCTTAGGTTAATTCCATTACGTGGCTATTGTGAATAATGTTGCAATGAACTTGGGAGTGCAGACACCCCTTCCACAAACTGATTTCAAATCTTTTGGGTAAATACCCAGAAGTGATATTGCTGTATTATGTGGTAATTCTATTTTTAGATTTTTGAGGAACTTCCATATAATTTTCCATAATGGCTATACTAATTGACATTCCCATCAACAGTGTCCAAAAGTTCCCTTTTCTCTACATCTTTGCCAATATTTGTTATCTTTAGATTTTTTTAAAAAATATCCATTTTGTCTATTGTGAAGTGATACTTCATTGTGGTTTTAATTTGCGTTTCCCTAAGTGACTAGTGACGTTGAGTGTTTTTTCACAAATCTGTTAGCCATTTATACGTCTTCTTTTCTGATGTCTCTATTCAGGTACCTTTCCCATTTTTAAATTAAATCATTTTGTTTTTGGTTTCTTGCTATTGAATTCTTGAGTTCCTTTTACATTTTGGATATTAGTCCCTAATTGAATATATGGCTTATAAATATTTTTTCCTCAATCTGTAGGTTGTCTTTTTGTTCTGCTATTTGTTCCTTTTGCTGTGCAGCCTTTTAGTTTGATGTAATCCTATTTGTCTATTTTTGCTTCTGTTGCATGTGTTTTTGTGGTCAAATTTAAAAAAATTATTGTACAGAGCAATACTGGGTAGTCTTTGCCCTATGTTTTCTTCCAGCAGTTTTACAGTTTCAAGTTTTACATTTAAATCTTTTAATCCATTTTGGGTTGATTTTTGCATATGCTGTGAGATGTGTCCAATTTTATTCTTCAGCATGTGGATATCCAGTTTTACCAACACCATTTATTGAATAGACTGCTTTTTTTCTTTCTATATTCTTGGCATCTTTGTCAATAGTCATTTGGCCATACTGTGTGAGTTCATTTATGAGCTCTCTATTCTGTTCCATTGCCTGATGTATCTATTTTTATACCAGTGCCATGCTGTTTTATGCATATTAGGGTTTGAATAAGGGTTAAGTACTCTGGCTGGAAAAATAATATTAAAGTATATTTCACTTACTGCCTTTGATAACACTATCATAGACAATTTGCATACAATCCTTTGTTGATTAAATCCACTAATAATGAATAAACTTTGTTAACACAGTAGCAAGGAAGACTGATATATAGTTGAGGTTGAATGGATTTTAGGGAAAACTAATACTGAGCGCCTATTATAATCCAGGCACCAAAGAATTTGTATAGTTTATCCAATTAAATCCTCATGACAGCCCTGGATGTTAGGAATCAACCTCATTTGTATACATGAAGAAACTAAAATTCAAAGAATGGAAATAACATCTTCAAGGTTACCTAGCTATGAGTAGAAGAGCTTTTATTCAGTCCCAGATCAGCAGAACTTAAAAATGAGAACAAAGTTTCCACTAATTTAAACTCCCTTGATTCTTCAAAGAGCTAAAGGCAGACTACCATTCAACCCAACAATCCCATCACTGGGTATATACCCAAAGGAATATAAATCATTCTATCATAAAGACACATACACATATATGTTCATTGCAGCACTATTCACAATAGCAGAGACATGGAATCATCCTAAATGCCTATCAGTGGTAGACTGGATAAAGAAAGTGTGGTAAATATACATCGTGGAATACTATGCAGCCGTAAAAAAGAACAAGATTGTGTCCTTTGCAGCAACATGGATGGAACCAGAGGCCATTATCCTTAGCAAACTAACACAGGAACAGAAAACCAAATGCTGCATGTTCTCACTTACAAGTAGGAGCTAAATGATGAGAACGCATGGACACAAAGAGGGGAACAACAGATTCTGGGGCCTACTATGAGGGTGGAGGGTGAGGGGAGGGAGAGGATGAGGAAAAATAACTTTTGTGTACTAGGCTTAATAGCTTAATACCTGGTCAATTAAATAATCTGTACAACAAACCTCCATGACACGAATTTACCTATATAACAAACCTACACATGTACCTCTGAACCTAAAATAAAAGCTTAAAAAAAGAAAATGAGACACAAAAGTCATCTTTTTTAGCATCCTAGCAAAATTGTTAGCAGCATGTCTCATACCAAAGAATATTTTAGCATCTTAGTTATCAGGAGAACATTTCTTAAGGAAACTTGTAATTCTGATCAAGTTGATTTTAATACACACACACACACACACACACACACACCCATGTACTTTTTGTGAAAACTCTAGAAATGAAAGCTTGGGGTGAGGTGGAGGAAGGAAGAAAACCAGTCTAGAAACATTGATTAAATCACTATTTGTAGCCCCTAAAAAATTTGTAAGATTTAGCTACCTCCATTAATTTAGTTACTTTATATCACACATCCCCTCCAGAAAGTCTTATCTTAGCATATTTAAAAAACTGAATCTGAAAGTCACATAGTGATTATTTAAAGTGTAGAATTCTTCAACAGGCTTTAAAGGAAGACTGGGTGTGTGGTTCTTTAGCGAGATGTCCTCTTGCCTAATCCTTCCACCCCACCCCTAAAATTACAATGGAAAATGACTAAAACTGTCTAGGCTTTCAATGCCATAAATCTTAATGTAAATAGCACAGAGCTTAGCAAAGACAAGTATCAGGATTCTTGGATGTTCCTTTAACTAATGCTGCTACTATTTGTAAACCATTTGATTTTCACTCCTTATATCAGTCTGTTTTCACACTTTGAAGAACTGCCCAAGACTGGATAATTTATAAAGTCAAGAGATTTAATTGACTGACAGTTCAGCAAGGCTGAGGAGGCCTCAGGAAACTTACAATCGTGGTGGAAGACTAAGGGGAAGCAAACGTCCTCCTTGGCATGGTAGCAGGAAGCAGAAATGTTGAGCAAAGTGGGAAGAGACCATTATAAAACCATCAGATCTTGTGAGAACTCACTCACTATCACGAGAACAACATGGAGGAAACTGCCCCCATGATTCAGTTACCTCCACCTAATCTCTCCCTTGACACATGGGTATTATGGGGATTACAACTGAAGATAAGACTTGGGTGTGTGGGTATTATCGGGATTACAATTGAAGATAAGATTTGGGTGTAGTCACACCCAATACTCATTATGGGGATTACAATTGAAGGTAAGATTTGGGTGGGGACACAAAGCCTAACCATAGCGCCTCTCTTACTGAAAATGTAATTTAATTAAAATACAGTGTAGTCCAATGAACTAAGTGGATGATCCTTAACTGGAATAATTAGTTCTATAACCAGTTTTCTGGATTTTAGAGTCTTTTATAACACAGTTACAGTGTTCTTGACATGGCCTACATGTCAAGAAGACTACATTGGCTACAGCAATCAAGTGTTCATAGGCAGCGATAATTTGCTATTTAAATAACATAATAAAATGACTTTGTGCATCTGTATGACTATATGTGAATGTTTTCCTTAGACTGCAAGCCATTTAGGCAGCTTTTCCCCCAAGGAAGCAGCTTTTCATGCTATTTCCAGTTTATCATTTATGACCTTTCATGCTACTCTTTCTTAAAAAGAGACATCCCTGCATAATCACAACCTGTATTTCAAAAACTATGCTGTGAACTATTGGAGTCTAAAATATAACTAAGCTCTGTTGATGTTTATTACTGTGTATAATTTGTGTCCATTTAGGTCTTCTGCGCTTGAAGTTCAGGGCAGAATGGAAGGAAGAAATTGAATTTTAGAAGCTTTCTCTTTTTCCCTTCTAATTCTGTTTGAATATTTTCTAATATTTTGTTATCCTGGGGCAGAAATTATAATGTGTGTGACGTCCCCGAGTAGACTCATTTAACACAGATAAATTCCATGAGTAGCTAGGAAGTGTCAGCCCCCTTGATAAGCTTCCCTAGTTCACAGAAATTGAACCATAACATTCCCATTAACTCTGTTTGGAGCAGTGACTAATAATACCACATAGAGACAAATTCAAGTTAATATAGATAGGGAACTGTTATTTTCCTCATCCTCCAAAATTTGGCTGTCATTGGATAAACATTCCTTTCTGTGGAAGCCTTCCGTCTCCCCTCACACTGGTATGCCAGCAATGTTGTAGACTCTCTATAGAGGGACAGAGCCCCTCTCCTTGCCTGACTTAGTGCTCCCACCCTTCAAAGCCAGTGTTCTCCCTACACAATTATCCCCTCGATTTCCCCAACATCCGCCTCCAATTTCACAATTCTTTTGCTCACACAGCTTCTAAACTTCCTTACAACAAAAATACAAAGAACATTGTAGGAATTTAGAATAGTCTCCACATGGTGATGCCTGAGAATTTCCCCTGGGGAGAAGACCAGCGGTCTGACCACCCACAAAGGCCATGGAGAAATTACCTACCATGGACCAGAGTCTGGCTTTCAGCTTTGTGGAGTCTGAAACCAGATCTTGTTAATGCAAAGAGATCACCAGGCAGACTGATACTAACCAATGTAGAACATCATTCATATGTATCCAAAGTACTATGCTGCAGTGAGAAATAGAACTGTCATAAAATCAGAATACTCATGCTGGCATCATTAGTGAATTTCAGACCTACTTGGGGAGGCAAATGACAATCAGAATCTGTTTAGACGCAGAACACAAGGAGTTAGATGAACAGAGTATTAAAATACCTCAAGCTCTCAATAGGGAGTGTCTGAACTTTGCAAGGATTTCAGCATTTAATGATATACTGTACTTACTTATAAGGCTCCCTAGAAGACTTACTGAGGTGTAAAACTTGAATTATAGATAACTGAGCAATTGTTTTCTGGTTAGTATAACAAATAGAATGTTGCCAACACATGATTCCAACTTAAAGACGATCCCTGTGCAAATAAAAGTTTTCAAAATGTTCATGATCAGATAGGGGAAAAAATTATAATATAACCAATTCTATGAGGTACTGACAAACCAGAAGTTAACCCCAAAAGGTAGGTCCTGCCAGTTGACTGGAAGTTGCCCTAACAACCAACATCAGAGTCAAGTTTCATGACTCCCATAATGGAGAAACAATATTGTCCGACTCAATTTTTCTGTCAGCCAGATAGGCAAGTTCTAGAAATGCCACCTGCAAGTACCAAGTAAATATACTAATAAATAATAATGGTTGATTTCATGTCCTCTTTCACCACCTATCCCTATGACTATGGAATTTGAGAGATAATCTCAAATAGGCATTTTCATTTGTTTAAAGAATTTAGAGAAAGAGCAGAAAATGTTTAGCCTACAGGGCACTTTCCCCAGAAGGTGAACTGCTTGACAAAAATGAACTTAGAAATATACCTCCTTGAGAAAAACTGCAGCATTGGTTTTGCAGTTTATATCATGTGTAATCACTTCACATGTCAAAAAAGAAAAAAAATAGTTGGCTCTCTTAAGATACTGTCTGCAACAAGCCTTTGCATGCAGCTCAATCTCTGTTACTTCTTTCTAAGGTAAGATCAGGTCCAAGAAATGGCAGAAGTTGAAATGGGTTTTTATGCCCATTGTCACTATGCATATTCACACATATGGAAAATTCTTGTTCGCCATTGCCAAAAGACTTTTCTAAAATATTTTGTAGCGCGTGGTTGCTTGGAAACATTGAGATCTCAAAATAAATAGTTCTGCCTTGTCCAAAATGTGTACAAATTGCACTAAACATAGATACTCAGACTCCTCCGAACCTCTAAGATTGATATCGTGAGGCCTGCCTCAAATGCATTTCTGGCAAAATCAAAGTCTTTAATTATCTTAAAAAGAGTAACATGATAAAAATGTGCATGTGATTATCCCTTAAAAACACCATAAGAATATAAAGAAGGCCTTTCTCCTGACAGTACTCCAGGGCTACTCATCTGAGTGTTGGGAAGTCTAGGAGAATTTGCTGTTATTGACAGTTACAAATCACTCTCCAAGCCTTTGTGTCCCATTCCCTCCATCCCTGGATTTGACCAATAGTACAGAGCAACATGTTATGTTCTTTCTGGTAATCAGTGTTCGTGTTGCCACTGATAATCACCTGAATAGTAATTTTGCCATTGTACCACTGCACAAAGGTATTCCCAGGAAGCCTTGCTTAGATCTGGCATGTCTGCTGTCTTAACAAGCAGAACAAATAAGCAAGTAAACATGGAAGGTCTCGAGAGAAGTCCATGTGGATCAGTCTGGGGCTGAGATAAGAACCTGGGTATGCTTCTCATAGTTCAGACAAATGACAATGACAGTTTGAGTATTTCTACCCATCTTTCTTTTGGTAGTTATTAAGGGACACTGACTTAGTATTGCAAAACAAACTGAGCTACATCGATACATGGTCCAATTTTTAAGACACCCTTTCTAGTCTTATTTGTCTCATACAGTATGCTAGATAAAAGGCAGATAAACTGTTTCCCACTTATCTAAATTGAGATGATGATTTGTCTTGGCACCAAATACAATTTGCATTGGGATGTTGCTCTGGCATCTCATCTCATCTGGATTGTCTCGTCACTTTTGTCCACCTCTACTTGGAAATACTTGGAAATTCTATTGGAAGTTGAGAATAAAGGGCTCTTTATCTTCAAACATGATTTCCCTATTTATTATGCACTTTTTCTTTCCTTTGTTTCCAGTCAAAATTCTGAGTTTCTCTCTGTTTATCTGTGAATCCCATGGCCTCAGACTTTAAAAATGGACTCAATAGTTACAAAATTTGAATTCAGGGCTGATTCGATTCAGAAACCAAGTAAGCATCGTCTCCAAACATGAAGCCATGTTTCTTTGTAACCAAGGCTGCCTGTTTAGCTGGAATTTCTATCTAAGAAGATCACCCCTGGGTTACTAACAGTTGAGACCTATAACATTTTTGAAGATCAACTTTCCTCACTCAGTGTATGGAAATTTTCAAATGTTCTCTTTGACAAGAGAAAAAATAGCTTCAGATTCCATATTTGTACTAATGTGTTTCTAATTAATTGATTTTAATTTGATTCTCTGTTTTCATCTTTGTAAGCTAATTCTGCTGTTTTCATACATCTTTAGATAATGGCCTTACTTTTGTTTGCCTGCCTACAACATAATATCAGAAAGAAGAAAATCATCATTAGCATTAAATCATGGTCAAGCCAGAGAGTTCATGTAATATGGGGGTTTTATGGTTCACTGAATACAATCTCATCTCAAATTCATTTTCCAGTTGGTCTTGAATTTTCAAAAATTCTGGAAGTGCAGCTAGCTGCGTTGTAGGTCGTCATTCTATGCAGTAGTCATAACCAAGCTACACACTAGGGGGCTGTGTGGAGTGAGGTGGTGATTAAGCTTAGTCTCCTGAATCAGACTGACCAGGGTTAGCATATCTGCACTTATACTGTTGTCTCTGTGACCTTGTGTAAAGCACTGAACTTCTCTGAGCCTCAGCATTCTCCTCTGTTAAATGGAAAAAAAAGTGTGTATTCTGTCTCTATTAAAGGACATTTACTGAAATCACCATCTTCACATAATGATAGTAAGTGCTATGTAAAAAGAGAAAAACATCTTGTGGGTAATGCTTGATTCAATCCAATTAAAGTTAAACGGGGCTTTTTATTGCAGACGTTCCTGATACATTACTGCATAAGATAAACCTCCACTGAGGTATGAATTACATAGCATTGTCCAGACTTATTGGGAGACTCACAGAATACATGTTGGGAAGAGCTGATAGGCTTCCTAACACTGATGTGATAATTAAGCATAATTATGTACATTAAATGCTTATCTCAATATCTGTTGCATATCAATGCAGGCCAACACTTACTGAGTATTTCCTGTGTGCCACATGTCATCTCATTGCATAATCATGGCAATCTGGTGAGGCAGGTACCCTCATTCTCATCTTACAGGTAGGAAAACTGAGCCTTGGAGAAGTTGACCAACTGCCCAGGGTCATACGGCAAGACAGTGTCAAACTTGGAGCTTTTTGACTCCCCAGAGTCTGTCTGATACACTTTAATAAATGCTGTTCCCGGGTGGGTGTGTGGCTCATCCCTGTAATCCCAGCACTTTGGGAGGCCGAGGTGGGTGGATCACCTGAGGTGAGGAGTTGGAGACCAGCCTGTTCAATGTTGTGTAACCCCATCTTTACTAAGAATACAAAAATTAGACAGGCATGGTGGTGCATCCCTGTAATCCCAGCTACTTGGGAGGCTGAGGCAGGAGAATTGCTTGAACCTGTGAGGCGGAGGCTGCAGTGAGTCAAGATCGCACCAATGCACTCCAGCCTGGGTGACAGAGCGAGACTGCATCTCAAAAATAAACGAATAAATAAATAACAATAAATGCTGTTCTCAGTCTCTTCTTTTCCTTAGCTATCCCTGGGACAGCTGTTACATTCTAATGCAAGCTATTAGCAGGATAGGCATCAAAGACAAAGGTTCCCCTTAAGAGTACTATCTTGCTTTATAGTTTATCCAGAAATATTGCTAGACAATTCCAGGCCTCACATTCATTTAGTCATTCTTCTCTTCAACAAAGACATAGTAAGACCTTACTGTGTACCAGTCACTATTCTAGGTAACGGAAATATGACAGTGAATAAAGCAGACAAAAACCCTTGCTCTCATGGAGTGCATACTCTCCTGTGAGAAAACAGACAAAAACAAGTAACTAAGTAAAACAAACAAACAGAAGTCATGGTAATAAGTGCGATGCAGAAAAATAAAGGAGGAAAAAGGAAAGAGAGTGATTTGGGTAGTGGGGAGAGCTTGGTGGCTGCACTTCTAAATACGGTTATGCCAGAAGGCCTGGCTGAGATGGTGCCCTCTGAGCAAAGACTTGGAGGAAGGGAGCAAGGGATGGATCCAGGATGGTATCTGGGCAGAATGTTCCAGGCTAAAGAAACAGCAAGTGGAAAAATCCCAAGGTAGGGATGTGCCTGGTGTCTTCAGAGAACTGCGACATGCTCTCTTTTTTCCTACTTTTTTTTTAAGAAAAATCAACTTTTATTTTAGATGCAGTGAGTGCATGTGCAGATTTGTTACATGGATTGCACCCAGCTAGTGAGCATAGTACCCAATAGATAGTTTTTCAACCCATGCCCTCCTCTCTCGCTCCCCATCTATTCATCCCTAGTATTTATTTTTCCCATCTTTATGTCCCTGAGTACCCAATGTTAAGCTCCCACTTTTTTTAAGTGAGAACATATGATATATTTGGTTTTCTGTTCCTATGTTAATTTGCTTAGTATTCTGGCCTCCAGCTTCATCCATGTTTCTGCAAAAGACACGGTCTCATTCTTTGTTATGGCCACGTAGCTTTCCATGGTGTATATGTACCATATTTTCTTTATCCAGTCCACCTTTAATGGGCACCTAGGTCAATTCCATGTCTTTGATATTGTGAATAATATGGCAGTGAACATACCCGTGCACCTGTCTTTTTGATATGATCACCTATTTTCCTTAGAGTGTATACTCAATAATGGGATTTCTAGGTTGAATGGTAAATCTGTTTTAAGTTCCTTGTGAAATCTCCAAATCACTTTCCACTGTGGCTGAATTAATTTACATTCTCACCAGCAGTGTATAAACATTCTCTTTTCTCCATAGCCTTACCAGCATCTGTTGTTTCGGGGCTTTATAATAATAGGTATTCTGACTGGTGTGAGATGGTATGTCATCATAGTTCTAATTTGCATCTCTCTGATAATTAGTGATACTAAGCATTTATTCATATGCTTCTTGGCTGCTTGTATGTTCTTTTAAGGAGTGTTTGTTCGCGACCTTTGCCCATTTTTTAATGGGATTGTTTTTTGCTTGTTCCTTATAGATTCTGGTTATTAGACCTTTGTCAATGCATAGCTTGTGACACTTTTCTCTCATTCTGTAGGTTGTCTGTTTACTCTGTTGATAGTTTCTTTTGCTGTGCACAAGCTCTTTCTTTTAATTAGGTTCCACATGTCAATTTTTGTTTTTGTTGCAATTGTTTGTGGGGAATTGGTCAAAATTCTTTGCCAAGATCAATTTGTTGAAAGGGTATTTTCTAAGTTTTCTTCTAGGATTTTTATAGTTTAAAGTCTTGCATTTAAATCTTTAATCCATGTTGAGTAAAGTTTTGTACACAGTGAAAAGTAGGGGTCTAGTTTTATTCTTCTGCATATGGCTAGCCAGCTATCCTAGCACCATTTATTGAACAGGGAGTCCTTTACCCATTGTTTGTTTTTGTTGGTCTTGTGGAAGATGATTGTAGGTGTGTGACTTTATTTCTGAGGTTTTTTTTTTTTTCTGTTCCATTGGTCTATGTGTCTGTTTTTGTTCCAGAACCATGCTGTTTTGGTTACTGTAGACTTACAGTGTAGTGTAAAGTTGACTAGTGTGATACTTCTGGCTTTGTCCTTTTTGCTTAAGATTGTTTTGGCTAATTTAGGGTTATTTTTGGTTCCATGTGAATTTTAGAAGAGTTTTTTTTTTTTTTCTTCTAATTCCGTGAAGTAAGATGTTGGTAGTTTGATAGGAATAGCAATGAATCTGTAAATTGCTTTGGGAAGTATGGCCAGTTTAATGATATTGATTCTTCCAATCCATGAGTATTTTTCCTACTTTTGATATAAAGAAGATGCAAAGACAGATGGGTATAAACACACTATTCAGCCCATCTCCTAGGCATACCTTCCTATGCTGCTTGGAAGAGAAAGAATCATGCCATAGAGTTTATTCCTTACCCAGAGGAGAGATCTTTCATGGGAATATAAATTTTAAAACTAATGAAGAAAATAAATTTACAACACAGGACAATTTTGTCATATATTTCTGAAAGTGATTTTGCGTTTGAAGGTTTCTGGTAGGCCCTGAGTTATTTCAAGAGAATTTGCTAAAGTTCATGATAATTAATAAAAGATAATTTATAATAATATTTGGAAAACTCTTAAGCAGGCTGCAAATATAAGGGATTATTTTCATTATTAAAGAAATGGACTTTTAAAAATTGCTTGCAAAGTTTCCCCAGCTACAAATTATGAATATATATATATATATATATTTGTGTGTGTTACCATAAATTTTTTATTTTTATTTTTATTTATTTTTAACTTTTAGGTTCAGGAGTACATACTCAGGTTTGTTATACAGGTAAGCTTGTGTCATGGGGGTTTGTTGTACAGATTATTTCCTCACTCAGGCATTAAGCCTAGTACCCAATAGTTATTTTTCCTGATCCTCTCCCTCCTCCCCGCCTCCACCTTCATAGTAGACCTCAGTGTTTGTTGTTTCCCTCTTTGTGTCCCTGTATTCTCATAATTTAGCTCCCATTTATAAGTGAGAACGTGAAATATTTGGTTTTCTGTTCCTGCATTAGTTTGCTAAGGATAATGACCTCTAGCCCCATCCATGTTTCTGCAAAGGACATGATCTTGTTCCTTTTTATGGCTGCATAGTATTCCAAGATGTATATGCAGCACATTTTCTTCATCCAGTCTACCACTGATAAGGCATTTAGGTTGATTCTACGTCTTTGCTTTTGTGAATAGTGCTGCAGTGAACATAGGTGTGCATGTTTTTTATGACAGAATGATTTATATTGCTTTGTGTATATACCCAGTAACGGGATTGCTGGGTCAAATGATAGCTCTGTTTTTAGCTCTTTGAGGAATCACCACACTACTTTTCACAATGTTTGAACTAATTTACACTCCTGCCAACAATGTATTAGCATTCCCTTTTCTCTGCAACCTCGCCAGCATCTGTTATTTTTGACTTTTTAATAATAGCCATTCTGACTGGTGTGAGATGGTATCTCATTGTGGTTTTGATTTGCATCTCTCTAATGATTAGTGATATTGAGCTTTTCTTCATATGCTTGTTGGCTGCAAGTATGTCTTTTTTTGAAAATGTCTGTTCATGTTCTTTGCCCACTTTTTAATGGGGTTGTTTATTTTTTTGTAAATTTAAGTTCCTTACAGATGCTGATATTAGGCCTTAGTTAGATGAATTGTTTGCAAATATTTTCACCCATTCTGTAGGTTGTCTGTTTACTCTGTTGATAGTTTCTCTTGCTCTGCAGAAGCTCTTTAGATTAATTTGATCCCATTTGTCAATTTTTGCTTTTGTTACAATTGCTTCTGACGGTTGCAAAATTGTGTCTTTGTCGTGACATCTTTGCCAGTTCCTATGTCCAAAATTGTATTGCCTAGGTTGTCTTCCAGGGTTTTTAATAGTTTGGGGTTTTACATTTAAGTCTTTAATCCATCTTGAGTTGATTTTTCTATACGGTGCAGGGAAGGGGTTCAGTTTCAATCTTCTGCATATGGCTTGCCAGTTATCCCCGCACCATTTATTGAATAGAGAGTCCTTTCCCCATTTCTTTTTTATCAATGGACTTATTTCTGGGAAATTCTGTTCCACTGGTCTATGTTTCTCTTTTTGTACCAGTACCATGCTGTTTTGGTTACTATAGCCCTGGAGTATAGTTTGAAGTCAGGTAGTGTGATGCCTCCTGCTTTGTTGTTTTCGCTTAGAATTCCCTTGGCTATTCAGGCTCTTTTTTGGTTCCATATGAATTTTAGAATAGTTTTTTCTAGTTCTGTGAGGAATGTCATTGGTAGTTTGATAGTAATAGCACTGAATCTATAAATTGCTTTGAGCAGTATGGCTATTTCAACAATATTGATTCTTCCCATTCATGAGCATAGAATGTTTTTCAGTTTGTTTGTGTCATATCTGATTTCTTTGAGCAGTGACTTATAATTCTCATTGTAGAGATCTTTCACCTCCCTGGTTAGCTGTATTCCTAAGTATTTTATACTTTTTGTGGCTATTGTGAATGGGATTGCCTTCCTGATTTGGCTCTCAGCTTGGCTGTTGTTGATGTATAGGATGCCAGTAATTTTTGTACATGAATTTTGTATGCTGAAACTTTGTTGAAGTTGTTATCAGATGTAGGATCTTTTGAGCAGTGATGATGGGATTTTCTCGATATAGAACCATGTCATCTGCAAACAGGAATAGTTTGATTTCCTTTCATCCTACTTGGATGCCCTTTATTTCTCCTCTTTTCTGATTGCTCTGGCCAGGACTTCCAGTACTATGTTGAATAAGAGTGGTGAGAGAGGGCAATCTCGTCTTGAGCCAGTTTTCAGGGGGAATGCTTCCAGCTTTTGCCATTCAGTATGATGTTGGCTGTGGGTTTGTCATAGATGTCTCTTATTATTTTGTGCTATGTTCCTTCAATGCCTAGTTTGTTGAGGGTTTTTAACATAAAAGGATGTTAGATTTTACCAAAAGCCTATTCTGCATCTAGTGAGGTGATCATGTGGTTTTTGTCCTTAATTCTGTATATGTGATGAATCACATTTATTGATTTGCATATGCTGAACCAACCTTGCGTCCTAGAGATAAAGTCTACTTGATTGTGGTGGATGAGCTTTTTAATGTGCTGCTGCATTCAGTTTGCTAGCATTTTTTTGAGGATTTTTGCATTTATATTCATCAAGGATATTGGCCTGAAGTTTTCTTTGTTGTTATGTCCCTGCCAGGTTTTGATATCAGAATGATGCTGGCCTGACAGAATGAGTTGGGGAAGAGTCCTTCCTCATTATTGTTATTTATTTATTTTTGGAATAGTTTCAGTAGGAACAGTGCCAGCTCTTCTTTGTTCATCTGGCAGAATTCGGCTGTGAATCTGTCTGGTCTAGGGCTTCTTTTTGTGTGTAGGCTATTTATTATGAATTCAATTTCAGAGCTCATTACTGGCCTGTTCAAGGATTCAATTTCTTCTTTGTTCAGTCTTGGGAGGGGGTGGATGTTTCCAGGAATTTATCCATTTCTTCAAGATTTTTTAGTTTGTGTGCATATAGGTGTTCATAATAGTTTCTGTTGGTTATTTCTATTTCTGTGAGGTCAGTGGTAATTCTAACTGTTTTATTTAATCTCTCTTTTCTTCTATATTAGTCTAGCTAACAGCCTATTTTTCTTATTAATTTTTTTCAAAAAGCCAGCTCCTGGTTTCATTGATTTTTTTTTTTTTTTTTTTTTTTTGAGACGGAGTCTCGCTCTGTTGCCCAGGCTGGAGTGCAGTGGCGCAATCTCGGCTCACTGCAAGCTCTGCCTCCTGGCTTCACGCCATTCTCCTGCCTCAGCCTCTCTGAGTAGCTGGGACTACAGGCGCCTGCCACCACACCTGGCTAATTTTTTTTTTGTATTTTTAGTAGAGACGGGGTTTCACCGTGGTCTTGATCTCCTGACCTCGTGATCCACCCGCCTCAGCCTCCCAAAGTGCTGGGATTACAAGCATGAGCCGCCGCGCCCGGCCCATTGATTTTTTGAGTGGTTTTTTATGTCTCAGTCTCCTTCAGTTCAGCTCTCATTTTGATTATTTCTTGTATTCATCTACCTTCAGGGTTGGTTTGCTCCTGTTTCTCTAGTTTTTAGTTGTGATGCTTGATTATTAATTTGATACCTTCTAACTTTTTAATATGGGCATTTAGTACTATAAATTTTCCTCCTAACAGTGCCTTAGCTGTGTTCCAGAGATTCTGGTATGTTGTTTACCCAAAAGTCATCCAGGAACAGAATATTTAATTTCCATGTAAATGTATAGTTTTTAACAATTTTCTTCCTATTGAGTTGTATTTTTACTGTGCTGTGGTCCAAGAGTGTGTGTGATATAATGTATATTCTGTTGTTTTGGGATGGAGAGTTCTGTAGATCTCTCCAGATATCAGATCCGTTTGGTCCAGTGTTGAGTTCAGGTTCTGAATATCTTCGTTAATTTTCTGCCGCTGTAATCTATCTGATGCTGTCAGTGGAGTGTTGAAGGTTCAAACTGTTAATGTGTGGAAGTCTCTCTTTGAAGGTCTCTAGGAACTTGCTTTATGAATCTGGGTGCTCTTGTGTTGGGTGCATATATATTTAGGATAATTAGATCTTCTTGTTGAAATGAACTATTTACCATTATGTAATGCCCTTCTTTGTCTTTTTTTTTTTTTTTTAGTAGAGACAGGGTTTCACCGTGTTAGCCAGTATGGTCTCGATCTCCTGACCTTGTGATCCGCCCGCCTTGGCCTCCCAAAGTGCTGGGATTACAGGCATGAGCCACCACGCCTGGCCCTTTCTTTGTCTTTTTTTTGTTCTTTGTTGGTTTAAGTCTGTTTTGTCTGAAATTAGGATGGCAACCCCTGCTTTTTTCAGTTTTCCATTTGCTTGGTAGATTTTTCCTCCATCTCTTTATTTTGAGCCTATAGGCCTCATTGCATGTGGGATGGGTCTCTTGAAGACAGTGTACCATTGGGTTTTTATTCTTTATCCAGCTTGCGAATTTAGCCTATTTGCATTCAAGGTTAGTATTGATATGTGTGGATTTGATCCTGTCATTGTGATTTTAGCTGTTTATTATGCTGAGTTGTTTGTGTGGTTGCCTTATAGTGTCACTGGTTTGTGTGCTTAAGTGTGTTTTTGTAGTGGCTAGTAATAGTCTTTCCTTTCCATATTTTGTGCTTCTTTAAGAGCTCTTCTCAGGCAAGTCTGGTGGTAACAAATTCCCTCAGCATTTGCTTGTCTGAAAAGGATCTTATGTCTTTTTGCTTATGAAGCTTAGTTTGGCTGGATATAGAATTCTTGGTTGGAGTTTCTGTTTTTAAAGAATTTCGGATACAGGCCCCTAATCTCTTTTGGCCTGCAGGGTTTCTGCTGAGAGGTCTGCTGTTAGTCTAATGAGCTTCCCTTTGTAGGTGAACTGTCCTTTCTCTCTAGCTGCTTTTAACATTTTTTTCTTGCATTTAGACCTTGGTGAATCTTATAATTATGAGTCTTGGGGGTGATCTTCTCATGAAGTATTTTGCTTGGGTTGTCTGCATTTCCTGAATTTGAATTTTGGCCTCTGTAGCTAGGTTAGGGTAGTTCTCATGGATGACATCCTGAAATATGTTTTCCAAGTTGCTTCCTTTCTCCCCATCTCTTTCAGGGACATCAGTAGGCATAGATTCAGTCTCTTTACATAATTCCATAATTCTTGAAATTCTCGAAGGTTTTGTTCATTCTTTTTCATTATTTTCTTGCAAATTATTGTCTGACTGTCTTATTCCAGAAAGCCAGTCTTCAAGCTCTGAGATTCTTTCCTCAGCTTGGTCTATTCTGCTGTTAATATTTGCAATTGCATTATGAAATTCTTATAGTGTTTTTTAGCTCTTTAAGGTCAGTTACATATTTTTCTATACTGGCTATTTTGTCTATTAGCTTCTGTATGGTTTTACTGTGATTCTTTTTTTTTTTTTTTTGAGATGGAGTCTCACTCCCGTCACACAGGCTGGAGTGCCATGGCGTGATCTCGGCTCAGTGCAACTTCCACCTCCCAGGTTCAAGTAATTCTCCTTCCTCAGTCTCCCGAGTAGCTGGGATTACAAGTGTGCACCACCAAGCCCAGCTAATTTTTGTATTTTTAGTAGAGCCAGGGTTTCACCACGTTGGCCAGGCTCATCTCGAGCTCCTGACCTCAGGTGATCCGCCTGCTTCAGCCTCCCAAAGTGCTAGGATTACAGGTGTGAGCCATCATGCCCAACTCTTATTGTGATTTTTAACTTCCTTGGATTGAATTTCAACATTCTTCTGAATCTCAATGATCTTCATTCCTGTTCATAATCTGAGTTCTGTTTCTGTCATTTCAGCCATCTCAGCCCAGTTAAGAAAACTTACTGAAGAACTAGTGCAGTTGTTTGGAGGAAAGAAGATATGGTGACTTTTTTTTTTTTGGTTGAGACGGAGTCTCGCTCTGTTGCCCAGGCTGTAGTGCAGTGGCGCAATCTCAGCTCACTACAAGCTCCGCCTCCTGGGTTCACACCATTCTCCTGCCTCAGCCTCTCTGAGTAGCTGGGACTACAGGCGCCTGCCACCACGCCCAGCTAATTTTCTTTTTTTGTATTTTTAGTAGAGACGGGGTTTCACCGTGGTCTCGATCTCCTGACCTTGTGATCTGCCCGCCTCGGCCTCCCAAAGTGCTGGGATTACAAGCGTGAGCCACTGCGCCCGGCCGATATGGTGACTTTTTAAGTTGTCAGAGTTCTAGCACTGGTTTTTTCTCATCTTTCTGGGCTGATATTTCTTCAGTCCTTGAAGATGCTCAACTTTGGATGAGTTTTCTGGGTTTTTTAAAATCCTATTTGATGGTCTTGGAGTTTGTGGTGTAAGGTAGATTCAGCTGACTGGCTTCCTTACTGGAAATATTAGGGGACCAAGGCTCAGCTCAGGACTCCTGTACTGCATGCTGTAACTCTGGGAGCCCGGTATTAGGCCCTGAATTTGATCTCTGGCTCCTCGAGGTTAGGAACCTGCTGTGCTGGAGGGGCTAAGGTGCTCTTGGACTGCTGGTCACAACATTCTGATGGGTAGCGCAGCTAAAGCACTTTGTAAGGTGGTGGCAGCCAGATCCATTCTTGTTCACATGTACCAGCAGCAGTGGCAGTGGCAGTGTCACAGGGTGTGTGCTTGTTGGCTGAAGCAGGGGGCTACCCAGTGCCAGGGTGCTGGCCTCTGTGCAGGCCTTCCCAACAGTAGTGGTGGCGGTAGGGCTCAGGGGGAGTGGGGACCCCCCCCCAGCAACTGTGCACACATTCACATCAGTGCAGTGGTGGTGTTAGCACAGGGACAGGGTGCTGGTGGGTATAGGACTGTGTGCACCCTTTGTGCTCATTCACATGGGTGGTAGTGGCTATTCTGGGCTGGGGGCAGGTCCACTGTTCTCCATGCCTGATTTCCCGCTAGCAGCTCCAGCGCAGAGTGAAGTGCTGGCAAGGGTGGGGCTAGAGGGCTCCATGCCTGCCAGTGTGCCCATGACAATGGTGGTATGGCGAGAGGAAGGAGGGCGGGGTGCATTTGTACTCGCAGCAGTGGCTTGGTAGGGTGCACATGCACCCACACACCGGCAGGGAAGGGAAAGGTAGGCCCACCTACACATGTGTGCTCGCAAAGCAATGTAGGAGGTGGCCTTGGGCAAGTGTCTGTAGGCAAGGTGACATGAAGGTGGCTGCAGTGGGGGCAGGGCACAGGTGGGCTGGTTCCTATCCACTGGGGCCACTCTACTGGAGCACTCTGCTGGTCCAGGACACAGCCCACCAGTGCAGGAATTATAATGTGGGACCTCAGGAGGTATCTGGGGGCTGCATTACAAGCAGACATGGCCAGGCTGGGGCTCCAGAAGACACCAGCAGACTGAGGGGTTCTCAGATCAGACTGGCTCCTTCTTGTGGGCAAGATCGCCCTGCAGCACACAGACCAGACAGTTTTCCTAGGGCTAAAGTCTCCTACGGGAGCAAGTCAAGCCTAGTGGGGCGGGCATCTCTGGACGTCCTCCACTGCCAAATACTGTGGGCTACACCCTGGCTGGAGTTCTGCCCCTACAACTTCTTTAAGCAGCTTTCCCTGCCAACTCAAGAGTCTGTGGTGGTTGAGGGGTCTCCTCCAATAGGGATTCAAGAGGCCCGTGGTGAAAGCTGCTCCTTGCCAATTAACTCACCTCTTCTGCAGGAATTGTTGGGGGCTGGGAACAGTCCCAGTGCATGGCAGCTGTGTGTGGGGTTCTCAGCTTCCTCCCTCTCCAGCCCAGCTTCTGTGTCTTCCCTCCACCTGTTCTCAATGCCTTCCCTCTGAAGATCTGCTAGGAGTGTGCCAGTCTTCCCGATATCTAGTCTCTTGGAGAGAGATGTTCCTTCCAGCTGCATCTATGTGGGAGGAACACGGGAAGAACATCCCCCAGTGAGGGAGCGGGACATCTGGAAGACTGGCACACTCCTAGTAGATCTTTTTAAATTCTCAGCATTTATTAGCATTTTAAGGATGTCTTCTGCCTTCATTTTATCTTAAACAAAAATATTTCAATTGTTTATCTTTAACCAATGCTCTGTTTACCATAAGCATAAATTCTCACAGGACTATGACTAAATTAATGAAGCCTAAGGGCATGCTCTTTTTGTACTTTCATCAACTTCTGTTGGGGCATAAACTGGTACAACCTTTCTATTTAGCGGTTTGGCAATAAGTATCAATAGCTCCAAAAAGTTACACCTTTGACCTAATGATTTCATTCTTAAGGATCTCAATGAAATTATAAGTAACGAGGAAAGAGGTTTGTTTGAAAAGCTGTTTCACACAAAATTATTTATAATAAAGAAACACTGGGGAGGCCGAGGAGGGTGGATCATCTGAGGTCAGGAGTTCCAGACCAGCCTGACCAACATGGTGAAACCCCGCCTCTACAAAAATACAAAAATTAGCTGGAAGTGGTGGCAGGCACCTGTAATCTCAGCTACTTGGGAGGCTGAGGCAGGAGAATCGCTTGAACCCAGGAGGCAGAGGTTACAGTGAGCTGAAATCGCACCATTACACTCCAGCCTAGGCAACAAGAGCAAAACTTGTCTTAAAAAAAAAAAAAAAAGAAAGGAAGAAAGAAAGAAAAAAACCCACTGCAAACAACCTTTATGTGTCAATTTTATAAAGATCACTCTTTATAAAAGTGATCTTTACATAAATTTTAATAGCCTAGTAACCTGCTTATGGTATTAAAGTTAAGTGTAATAAAAGCAGGATGCAAAATTGTGGATAAATGTGGTCTAGAACAGGCAAAAATAAAAGACATAACAAAATATAGCAAAATGTCAGCAGTGACTGAATCTGGGTGTAGAGATATGTTATTCTTGCATCTTTACAGTTATTTACTGATTGTAGCAATAAGACATTCAACAAAGGTACTCATCTCACCCTCTTCTACTTTGATGCTCTCAGTAATGTTTCACAATTGTTGACATAATCAAATATTAAAAATTCTTTTCTCTGAGTCATGTCAACAAGGAATGACATCAGTAATGTCTTAGCAAACAAGGAAGCCCATAATCCAGTGTCATGATTAAAAAGCTGAAAACCTTGACCATAAAAGAACCTTTGCATTGGCTGGGCGCGGTGGCTCATGCCTGTAATCCCAGCACTTTGGGAGTCCGAGGCGGGCGAATCATGAGGTCAGGAGATCGAGACCATGCTGGCTAACACGGTGAAACCCCAGCTCTACTAAAAATACAAAAAATTAGCCGAGTGTGGTGGCATGCGCCTGTGGTCACAGCTACTCAGAAGGCTGAGGCAGGAGAATCACTTGAACCCGGGAGGCAGAAGTTGCAGTGAGCTGAGATCGTGCCACTGCACTCCAGCCTGGGCAACAGAGTGAGACTCCATCTCAAAAAAAATAAATAAAATAAAAAATAAAAAAAAGAATCTTTGCATTATAACTTAAAGCATCTCTCAATGTACATATTTCCATAGCAGCATGTGCTCAGACAGTGTGTTTTGAGATATTTGTGTCTTAAATGGCCTGCTGGCTTTCTGATCTAGCTTTCCTGTCCTTTTCAGAGCTGCTGAAGAGAATAAACTTTTAAATGAAACACACATACCTCCCTAATTATGTTTGCTATTACAACATGACTTGTGAAAATTTTCGGGAAGTGTATTGTAATAGACCAGCTAGCTATTGTACTTGAAGAATATAATTTGTAATTAGCAAATATGTTCTGAACTAACTGAGTAAACTACTTCTTTGCATATTCAAAGAAAGATCCCTTTTAAGGCGACTGAGTGCTAGTTTCCGTGGAAGATCTCACTGAGGGGAGCCTGGAGGTCTCAGGATCTCTCATGAGGTCTCATGCTGGAGGCATGAAGGTCTCAAGACTGTAAACAGTCACTGGCAACTCTTCAATTGATTTTGCTTCAACCTCCAAGCATCTGACCTTTATTATGAATATTCATTCATACCATTGTCTCGATATTGGAATGCCCCATCATTCTTCGCCAATATCTCTGCTTACATCCTGTGCTTCCAGTGAACAGAAAGCATGAACAAGAAAATGCACACGGAAACATGAAAATGTTTCCTCATTCTTTGCACACTCTGCCATGTCTTTCCATTGTTTTGTCTACTCTTGGAGAGCATCTGAACTGTAGGAGTCTTAGGAGGCCACTAGAAATTGGCTTCAACTGCATAGTAACTAGTTAGGCTTTGCTGTGCCTCACAGTCAGCCTAGAATGTTCTTGGAGCAGAGTGGTCCCATTGAATGACCAAGCCTGAAATGGCCACATTGTTAGCAACAACTTCTTCTCTGCCAATTTGTCATTTTTTACCATTTACTGGAGTCATGACAAATGTATCTGAGTCTCCCCCACCAGAAATAGAAGCTGCAATGTGAGTCACCCAGCCAAGCCTGTGCAATAGACATTAATTTATATGTCTTAAACAGTACTTGCCACATGCCTTCAAAAAAAAATCCACTATTCAGTTCTTATCTGGAAAACTACAGAAATAGAAGTTTTGTTTCCTGTTATTGCAGGGCTCATGGAGTTGGAGAAATGCTCTTGATTTCCTTTCATAAAGTTTTCTTTCTGAAACAATCAGGACTGTAGTAAACACTGACCCAAAAAAGAGGGTTCATTTCATGAATTTCCAGTAATGCCCATGCTCAGAGTATTGTTTTTGTCATAACAGATATGAAAGTTTAATGATTAATGTCCCAGAGATATTTGTTTCAATTGCTGATACATTCACCAAAGATTTCCCATATCCAGGGGGCTGCTATGTTACAGGGGAAGTAAGTGGGCAGAGCCACAGTTTCTGATCCCACTCACTCCAAGCTGGAATTAATCAGTTTAGAAATGACATAACTAAATTTTATTGTAATGGGAGGTTAATCCTCAGGTACAAACTTCTGACAGTCTTAAACACTGAGGAATTTTAGTCTTTCCCTGCTGTTTTTCATCTTGGTAGGGATTATGACCTCTGTGTCATTTTATGATTTCCTCGGGACTCAGTCTGAGCTTTCTCTTTTGGTCTCTTGAGTCTCTAAAAAAGTCCTATTAATCCTAATCCAAGACTCAGGCCCCAGATTATATTTTAGACCTAATTTGCTCTTAGTGTCTCTTAGTTGACTTGGCAGGGTTTCATGGTTCTATTAGATTTCAAATCTGTTGAGTAGCTGCAAAGGTTAAACCTCCATCTTGAGTGACACCATCTGGATTTCAAGCTTCCTCAGTTCCAATTACTCTTCTTCCTCTGCCCAGGCTTAATGCTGAGATTTTTTAATGAGTGCTTCAACAAAGCCCTGCCCCTCTGCATTCAGCTAATTTCCAGTTCTCCTGAGAGCCAGTCTATGTCTTTCTCCATCGTTTCACCAAAATCTTTTCTTTTACTTTTAATATTGCTTCCATGGTCACATTTGCATCCAAATGTGACTTTCCTACACTGTGGTTAATATGTGTCAGCAATGCAGCTCAAAGGACGAGAAAACATTCAAGACAACAGCCATTTTACTGGGAAAAATTCCTACACATTTCTTCCCTTCAGTTCTCACGTTTACAATGTGGAACATTCCTTCCACTGCTAACATTCTAATTTTCTACAATTAGCTTGCCCTGTCCACGGGTGCTGATATTCTGAAGCCAATAAAGCCCCTCTTGCTCTTGCTCATCTTACATCTCATTTCTAGAATCTTGGGCCCTGACCTTTCTTCCAGGGAGCCCCTGTCTTGATAACTGGCTCAGTAATAACAATGTTTCTGGGAGTGGGGTCTTCCCTGGACCTCATGAAAACTGCCTGAACACTGCTAAGCCCACAATATGGGTCTGGGTCCTTTTCATGGCTGCACGTCCCAGGCACAACACCCTGATGGCCAGGCTGGAACTCTCTCCCTCAACATCGTTCCCTTCTGCAGAAGTGCACTGCCAGCCGGCTGGGACTCCTTCACATCACCTATGGCCGTCTCTGCCCATCTGCCACTTGGGCTTACCCAGGGGCATGTTCAGTCTTCAGAGGCGGACCCTCTGCCTTCAGTCCGATTGCCAACCGAGTCCTGATTTGTAAAAGTTCTGTCTTGGCTATGCTATTTACGTACAGAATGTGACATTAGCGAAATTTCTTTACCTCTTGCATCTTGTTTTCCCTTCTATGTAAAATGTAGGCTGTGCTGAGTGCTGAAAGGTCTCCGTTAGGGATGATGATTCAGATGTGTGTAAGTTCTACCAGAATCTGTGGCCTGGAACCAAGGTCATGCCTTTATAGATAGAGGAATCTGTATCTCCAGGTACAAAGGCACAGTGGCATAAAATTCTCCCACTGATGAGCCATGGCCCCACAACTTCCATCATTAATCTGTCTGGGGTAAGGCTATGGTACCCAAATACTCATCTTTAGCAAGCGCTGCTTTGGATAAAGCATTAAATGATCTCTGGCTAATTTAGGACATTTCAGTGAGTTTTCAAAACACAATGTAATTTTTTTAATTTAAGAGAGTTTCTTGTAATATGAAACTAAACCCTTTTCAAATATTTTGGTATTAAAATATCTTCTCTTTTATAACATGTTCCTGGTGTTAAATGGTAGTTTTGTTGTGGCTTTTTAAGGTCCTTAACTTGGCAAAATAAAATGGTTAAAAAACCCCAATTTTTTCCTTAATCTTTCCTCCTTTTTTCTTCCTTTCCTCCCTTTCCTTCCTCAGTGTCTCTGAAGCCAGCACTGCTACCCTGATCCTCCTCCTCCCCTTTCTTCTTCTTCCTCCTCCTCTTCTTCTTCCTCTTCCTCTCTTTCTCTCTCTCTCTCCCCACCCCCAGCCCTTTCTTTATCTCTCCTGTACAAATTCCAAAGTTTGGAAGCCATGAAATTGAGGTCTGATTATTCTTAAAATGTCAGTAGTATCTTACCTTGTTACAAATAATGCTCATTTTAGTTGATATTAGTCATCGATTTCCCTGAAGGTCTTTAGGGTTTAAAGCATAGGGTAGGTCATTTTGGGAGGGAGTGAGGGGTAGAATGTTCATGCCATTGCTTAGATGTGGGACATCAGGGTCAAATGGCTTGGGAAGTGTAAGTGCTTTCATGGACAGTGTTAGAAAGGGAAAGAAAACAGGACCACAGAAACAAGAGATAAAAACCCCAAACCCAAATATAAGTGAGTCCACAGTCTCATTCAGGACCAGATCACCCAGTAAAAGTGCAATGAAATTGCTTGAATGTGTTTAAAATCCAATCCACAGCTCCACTTTCCAATTGACATTAAGATTTATGCAAGCTTCCTGTGGGATGCTCTACTTCTGGGAGCACCAAGACACTTTGGATCTCTTTCAATTAATGCCTCATGAAAGTGTTTCCACATATGCAGAGAACATATTTTTTCTTGTGTGTCTGATAAATATTGCCTTAGAAAACAAACTCTTCCAGAATCTTCAATGATACTTTTCAGTCCAAGTGATCCCTAAGTCCCCATCTTTGTCCAACACCCCACTAGCCTTAGGAATGAACACTTGATTCAATTCTGGCCACCCAGCTTGCTGGCCACTAAGATTGATTTAGGCATGGGCATATGATTCAGGCCAGCCTAATCAGAGCCCTGTCTTAGCCTTTGACAGATGGAAGAGATGGTCTTTCTTTCTTTGAGATCACAAGTTCAGAGATCTATGTTGGCTCAGGGGTGCCGGGGACCTGCCTGTGAATACAGAAGAATAGAGGCATACACTGCTGAAGACAGCCTTCAAATCCGAGGATCCAATCACGTGTAGACTTCCAAAACATTCTTTTTCTGTTTGCTCTTGTTATTTTGGCTTAAGCTGGGTTGATCTAGGTTTCAGGAATCTACAGTATTTAGTATGAGAGCCTTTACTGTGAGGGCCTTCTTGCCTTAGGACAGTCGATCTGAGGTCCCTGGGATTCCTGGAGCATTCTTGACCAGCTTGCTTCTGTCTGCATCTTCAGCATACTAACCTTCTTGAAATCCCATCAGGAAAGAGACTGGGGAATGAAGTGGAAAGAAACAGCTCTCTTTCCAGGGACTCTTTCCATCTCAGTTGGCATCTGGTTTAACTAGGAAGGAGGACCTTGCGGAGGACATGTTAAAAAATTGGCCCTGTGGAACCCTCATGACAAAGACTCAGAATGGACTGTTAATTTTTTCTTCTGCTTCTCTCTGGAATTATCTATATTTCACTAAGAACTGACAGCTGAGCTATTCTCTTCTCTCTAAGTGCCAAACCCTCCACTGAAATGTGCCAAGCCAGCTCCCTGGACATTTCGCTCAGAAGACCAAAAAGCCATCGTGGGAGAAAAGACCCTGTTCTAACAGAATTGAAAGCTGGAGCAGTGCTTTTCCCACTGACTGTCGTCTTTCAGTAAACAGAGAGGAGGGCCGCAGACCACAAATGACTTGCCCGCTTGGGAGCTGGAAGACATTGTCACTGCCTGCCTGAAAGCATTCTGGTGGATCTTTATTGGCTGTTTCATCTTGGAAAAAGTAAGTCTTAACCGCAATAAAATTTATTCCCACATCAAGGATTTCTTGAATGCTTTATCCAAGAAAAAAAAAAAAAGACAACAAGGAGAGAAAGGAACAAACAAAAAACACCGTGTAGGAAAAGGTGAACCATAGGGCCTAACAGTCTGAATATTTTGTCTCGATGTCAACCCTCAACATATGGTAATTTTCAATGACTGCCAGATGAAATGATGAACTGGGAGGTAGAAGGAAAGTTGTTTATTCATGTTAGCAATGTGTAGAAACCTGTTTACCAAAATTTTTTAAAGAAGGGTATTGGCTGTTTCAGCCAATATTTGGGTAGGAAAGCTACCATAATCCTGAAATCTAAAGCACAAACACAAATGCACAATCAAAATGAAACTTTACGATAAAATGTGTAAATATACTTCCAAAGAGACTTAGCATTCTATTCACTCATGCAAGGAAACTTTTGCTTGTATCTAAAATTATTTAGAATCTGGCCAACAATGTCACGATAAGAAGTTAGGAAGATAAAAATGAAAAAAAAAAGTAGAATTCTTAACAGCATGGCAAAGAGAGTGTTTTAAAATTAATATTAGGAAAGGTATTATCTAAAATTTAAAAGCATAAAAGCATAATCCTTAAAATATCATACTATTCACTCTGCTGCTAATAATTCCTAACATATATATATCCATAATAGTAATGAATTAAAAGTAAT
Source organism: Symphalangus syndactylus (assembly GCF_028878055.3). Classification (NCBI taxonomy): domain Eukaryota; kingdom Metazoa; phylum Chordata; class Mammalia; order Primates; family Hylobatidae; genus Symphalangus; species Symphalangus syndactylus. Next base: position 58,473,570 of record NC_072445.2, read on the forward strand.
AATTGTAGATCTAGATTAATTTGGACTCAGGTATATTTTTCATTGGATCTCCCAGGGCCAACTTTAACCTTCTGAATTGCATCCTAAGTAAATAGGACCAAGACTGAAATATCACACCTGAGCCTTGACAATCCAAAGCTTCCTAGCAAAAGTTTGACTTTGGTATGTACATATCTTTGTTTCCCAGGGTACAATTTCAACAGTATAGCCCATATCTTGCCAATCTTCTTTCTTCCAGGCTAATTTTCATGAAGCTTGCTTACAATGAGAAGATTGCTTTCTGCTGCAACTCCTAAAAAAGAGAGTGATGATGACAGGATTGTATTTTCTCATCATCAAACCACCACCCGGAGAGGGGAAAATAGTGAATCCAGACATCGTGCTTCCCTCCTCAGAATTCTCCCTGCATTGCATTTTTAAAAAATCTGGGAATCAGTAACCATTCCTCTCCACAACATCCATCCTCTTTAAACAACTGTGATTCAAGCTAACAATCTGTAAAGATGAAAATTGGAGGTTATTGAGGATTGATACTAAAAAATATTTTTTCTTTCAACTCTCAGAGGAGAGCTATATGTTGTCTCCCTGCTTGTTTAACTACTTTCTCCCTTTTGCCATGGAATTTGCAATGTCTGTATGAAATATAGATTTTTTTTCAATTATAAATATTGTTATGCATCTGAATCTTCAAACATTGCTGCCCTTGACTGACTCACACACACCAGTGTTCTGCCTCTGGCTATGAAAGCTCTTCTACTTATGCCAAAGCCAGAATGCAAGTAGAGAAATAGGAAAGAAGAATCCAAAAGCCTCGTGTTTTCCCCAAGGTTGCTGACAGATTTTTTGTTTGTTCGTTTGGTACGTATATGCAGATGTAGTTGTCTTTATCATTCATTTCCATCGTTATTACAGTGTTGGGTGAGAGAACCTGTTTATGTTACCTGCGACATTATGAGAAATGCAGATGTAGGAAAATAAACGTATTTGGCTTAGTTTCACAAAGCAAATTTACAATGGCACATCCCTCAGCTGAACCTGTTTTCAGACTCTTCAAGTTCTTTTTTCTGTCTTCTTTTTTTCTGTCTGTTCATCAAGAACAAACTCATGTGCCCCTTTCGGCCTGGGATTTGTAGTGGAATTCGATGAGGAAAGAAAGTTGATATAATTATGCATCGTTATAAAAATTAGTCAATAAAGCCTGTCAAGTAAGTGGATAGTTAATTGAGATCTAAAAGGGATTTGGGCTTTCTGGCTTCACTGGCCAGCTTGCAGTCACCTGAGTGCACAGAAAACTGCTTGTTTTCTGGAATATTTTCATGGTTGTGAAAATTGATAATGTATCATTGTCAGGTCTGATTTTGTTTCCTGTCCAAGGAGGAAAGGTCATCCTCCTCCTTATTAAATTTTGAAAAATAAATAACCACAGCAGTATCTCAACACACTCAATGTGTTTATTTTACACTACAAGAATGTGAAATAATTGGACAGTATGTCACAGGGGGAAGAAAACTAGGAGAGCAGCTTGCCGGGTTTCATAAATTAACTTTGGCTCTATTTGCTGAAAAGATGATTATTGACAGTTGCATATCTTGTTTATGAGCACACACCCTAAACTTGAACAGGAGAAAAGAGAAAATACTCAAAATTCTTGCTGATGAAAGAGCTTTTCCCGGCTTAGGGCAATTGCTTCAAAGAAAAAGTACAAAGGTTTGAACTTCCCACCCATGTGTTACTGGACGGGGAAAAAGGAAACATTTCATAGAGATAAGCTACCGTTTTGAATATTGAAGGAATTTAAAAGCAAAAATATCAGTATTGACACAATTACAGATACCGGTCTACTTTAGAAAACACGTATCACTTTTTTTCTTTGCGGCTTAAAGAAAAAATTAACGTCATGAATACCAATCATCTCCATGCATTAAATATAAGACAGGAAAACTTCTCTCTGCTCTTATCGAAAGTTAAGAATATTTTCTTTTAAATGCGACTTACCTTTTAAGATGAGTGAGGCTGAGTAAGTAAGGAAATGTTAAGAGGTAACTTTAAAAGAAACTTAACCGTGGAATCTCTTATAGGTGACTCACCTGTGATGGAAGTTAATTACTATTATTAATTATAATTATTATTTTAAGTCTATGTTTTGAGGAGCTTCCAGAACTTTCTAACTCTGACAGCACCTGTCAGTAGGGAGGTAATGGGAAGGAGCATGTACCCACGGTACGAAATGCTTCTGCTGCTTAAGTCACAAAGTCACAGAGGGAACCGGAAGTACCCACAACTTCTCCCCAAGAAGCATGCACTTCAGTGGTGAATACAGACTTAGTCACAGAAGAGAGGTGAGGTCAGCGAACGACAGCAGATACAGGAATCCTCCAGATACCAGACCTATTACCCACAAGGTGGTTTCCTGCCAAAAATATCAGCTTGTAGACTGCTTATCTGAAGTGAGAGCTGCTGCCCATAGGTGACATATGGCTTGAGGACCAAACTGGAAAGTGAAACCACTGCTTTAAGAAAAAGAGCCCAAGAACCCACGAGATGCTCTCCTCAGAGGAAGAAGCTTCTTGATTTCAGTCCAAATCCATAAAACACATGAGAATCTTGAATATGTTCTTATCCAAGTCAGTCATTATTGATCATCAACTATAGTCCTAACTGCTGTACAACACCATCTATTGCTTTTATATCTGAAGTTCTGCACATCTAACAAATTTTTTCCATTAAAAGACTGCTGCCATTTGAAGCATTTTATAATTTATGAAGCACTTTCACCAGAATAAATCTGTTCCTTTCTCAACCTCCCATAAAAATCAAGTGACCTGAAGGTAGAGTAGGGAATAGGTTTAGATGTAAGACTTGAGAGTTTGGCCCCTTCCAAAAAATGTCACATAGCCCAGTGACACAATAAGAAGAACAACAAAAACTGTAACAGTAATAATAGCTGCCACTTGGTACTTAGACCAGGGAAAGAAATTTCCTACAAACCTTACAAGCAAAATCTCATTTTACAGAGGTGGGAAGTGTTGTTCACGTATTCGTGTAGCTCTCCTAAGGTCTTGGATCCTAAAGAATGGCAAAGCTCAGAGAGTAAACCAGGTCATCTGTATCTAATTTGTTCCTCTTTTCACTGCATAGAATGTCAGCTAGTGGAACTTATCATTTTCAGAGAAGAGGAATTTTCCTAATTCTTGTCTGGCTGTAAAAGGTTGAGAGAACATACTCGCAAGTCAGTATATTCCTCTTTGAGCATGTGTTGATATTTTGTTATTATTATTACTTTTAAAAATAGCTCTTCATTTGGTTATATAATTTGGTAATTAAGGTAAATGGTACACTGTGAGTAGTGTGAACTCTCATGAATACCAAGGAAGTGCACAATTTTACGCACTTTAAGATGAGACGTGGTAAAGAGATACAGATTTTAAAGACCATGAAAGCTAAAGCTGTAACTATGCAGAATGGTATTTCATTAGCAAATTAAAAGTTCTGCAACTTGTTAACATCTTTGTTGATAGGTGGGCAAGAAATCAGGAACTTAGGGTGCTGATTAATTTATACACTTGTCATAGGAGCATGTAACCTTCTGCCACCATTGTAAGAAAGGCAAGAATGAACTATAAGATAGTGGATGATACTGTTTCCTATCCCTCTTCTTAGAAATTATCCTAAGTAACCTTTGAAACAGCTTGTCCTGCGCATTCAGGATCACCTTTGTCTCTTCATTTCACTTTCTCTCATGTTTTGTTGTTCTGTTCAGTCTTCAAGCCAACATCTTCAGGATTCTTGCATTCTTCCCCATCACCCCTGTTGTTACAGACAACAGTATATAATCAGCTCTCACTCGGATGATCAAAATCTTACCTAGCCTGACTTTCTGCATCCCTCTTTGAAATGCATTCTGAAAACAACTGCTAAAATAATTTTCATCAAACGTAATTCACATCTTATTAGAAGCCAGCTCCAAGGATCCCTCTTATTAGAAGCCAGCTCCAAGGATCCCAATAACTCCCCATCACACTTAAGATGAAAGCTAAGTTCTAGATTGTGAGCTGGTCTTTTCCTGCCTTCTTCTCAATACTTGCTTCTCTCGCTGTCCTTATGCTTTTTTCCAATAACGCTTCCTTCAACAGCCTCACTCATGAAGCTCTGGTCCAAGTTGCTAATAAGGAATAAAAAGTCACTAATTAGAGCTTTGTTTGCCTCACTCTCTCTCCCCACCCCTCACTGGGGAGATGCAGCCATCAGCTTTCTGCATGTCACGCCATCCTCAATAAATCTATGACTTGTTCTTTTTCACCATCTTCAAAATCCCACGCTGTTCACCCTTTTTTACAATTTGAGTTACTGTTTTGTTTTTTTTTTTTTCAGCTGCCAGGGTTTTGAAGCCTCCATGGCTTTAATAGAACATATGTTCATCATCAATTATTTTATGATTATTTCTTCTCTAAAGCTAAGTCTATGCATGGTAGGAGCTCAGTAACTATCTTTTGGTATAATCCATAGGAAATTGAAAGTGCAGTAAAATCTCATCATTTGGATAACTAGGGTAAAGGTCAATCTGAATTAAAAGCTTAAATTGTAAAATCCAGCCATTGCTTTCAAGGACATATAGAATGGATTAAATAGGCCTATGGGACAATGTCAAAAGGCAATCCTTAGGATTTCTATGTTGGTGTAAAGGTTAGAAGGTACTTGCGAGGCTGAGATAGGAGGGCCACTTGAGCCCAGGAGTTCAAGGCTGCATTGAGCCATGATCATGCTATTGCACTTCAGCCTGGGTGACAGAGTGAGACTCTGTCATAAATAAATAAATAAATAAATATTTTAAAAGAGTAAAGGGATTTGCAACTGGAATATTAGTTGAAATTAACCCTGGCATTTTAAAGTCCTGGAAGTATTTATTTTGATGCCTTATTTATTCTGTTTACTTCTTTGGCAAATCTTTTCTTCCTAGATGGAGCAAAGGTAATTGCACAGCAGTCTTTTTCTAAATAATCACAAGTGTCAATGGGGTGGAATAGAATCGTAGGGTTTCATTATCCAGGTCAGAAAGAGTACAAAGAAATGTTTTCTATTGGATAAAATATCCACTTGTCATAACATAATTCATAATTGATTTTAATGGCTGGACAAGTTTCTTCTGCCTCTGACAACTGATGAAATTACTTCATTAATTTTTATGGCCATGGCTTATAAATAATTAATCTACAGCTCTGACACCCAAAAGTGTTCTCTGCTGTATGCAAAGGGATCCACATTTACAAGCTGCTTCTCCGGTTGTCCTTAAAACACATACTGCATTGTTTACCTCCTTACCTTTGCTTTAATCCGGAACACATCTGCTGCCATCTTGTTTTCATATCCAGTCTCTCTATGCGACTCTCAAAAATAAATCAATTTCACTTTTTCCTTGAAACCTTCTATGATCTTCCCAGTCTCAAGTTCCAGCTCTCCTTCTGGGAGGTTTACAGTCCTAACTCGTGAGTTCTCAGCATTTACCTGCCTCCTGGTTATATTTTCCTGTGCACACAAATAAACTCTTTCCAAATGAAGGAGAACTCCTTTGCTTTCTTTTTCTAGAATCACTGATTCATTCAATAGAAAACTGTTTTCCATGGCCTAGATTCATAGTAAACGAAGATGAAATATCTCTGTGGTTGCCTCAAGGACTTCATAGCCCATTTTAGAGATGAGTAAATCGAGGTTCAGAAAGATTAAGTTGACTATGATTGTGCAAATCTAAATGGGAGAGGCCTGGGTGTGCAAATGTGGCACTACTTGTTTTTATCAAAACTTTTTACCTTCCTTATGACCTTTAAAACAGTTTTAACCTTATAATTCTGAGTCACTGCTTTTCCACCTCTAAATATCTTTATTCTTCTGTCTCTGTATTAGTTATTATGGCTGCTGTAACAAAGCACCTCAGACTGGGTGGCTTAAGCAACAAAAATTTATTTCTTCACATTTCTGGCTGGAAGTTCGAGAGCCAGGTGTCAGTGGGGTTGTTTTCTTCTGAGGTCTCTCTGGTCTCTGGGGTCTCTTGTGGATGCCATCTTCTCCCTGTGTCCTCACATGGTCTTTTCTCTGTGTGCGTCTGTGTCCTAATCTCCTCTTCTTATAAGGCAACATTCGTATTGGATTAGGGCCCACCCTCATGACCTCATTTTAACTTAATTACTTCCATAAAGATCCTGTCACCAAATATGGTCACATTAGAACCTCGACATATGAGTTTGCTGGGGGGTGGAGGGAGTGGAAATTCCACCCGTAACAGTCTCCTTTAAATTTATTTTTCTTCCCTTTACTCTGTGGTGGAGGCTTTCTGGAACTACTAAAATAAATGTAAACTACACATATTGTGCCCCAAGTCAATTCAATATCAGGAGCCAACTTTCCCCAATAGGTTAATTTTTCTGAAGACAAAAACGGATTCTTCAGATCCTAATAGAAATAGCAGTACTGTTACAGCTTTGAAATGTTCTCTGACATTTTAATGTCTACTGAGGTTCCACCCACTCTCTTTTTATATAATCGTTGATCCCTAGAAGCTGTGCCGCTACAATTTCTAGCACAGAGTGGACCCCAAAATGGAACCAAGTCATACGGGGTTTTGTTCAGAGCTAAGCCTTTGCTGGGACGTCTGGCAGTTGCAAAGACATGTCAGAAAATGTCTGTTGGGTTACCTCAGTCTCCACTCAATCAGGCAGGGAAAAAGAACATCTGGAACAATTACATGGAAACACACCCCACCCCAGAGACAGTCTTTTCTACTCAAGAGCTTTCCAACCAAATTGCATTACAAATAGGCTTCACCCACAGGTGATGGGGGGTAAGCCCTGAGCACCAAGACCTGGACGCAATGCCATGGCTCTCTGGGTTTGAATAACAGACCGTAGGGCAGTTGGACTGTGCATACTTTTATTTTTCACCCCATATAACCTCAAATCTCAAAAGACATGTGTGACTGATAAACTTTCCTTTCACCTTAATTATCCATTATAACTTAAGGCGTAGATCTGTCTTTTTCTATCCAGTTGGCCTGTGTGGCAGCTAAATATCATAAGATTAAAAAAGAGGGAGACACACATTGTTCCAAACCACATCAGGTTGTCTAAAAGAGGAAGGAAATTGGGGCTGACTAAAACGTAAATCACAGGGGCTTGACAGAATCCCACAGGCACTGGCTCAGCCTCAGGATTATTCTCCAAGTCCTTCCACTTAATTTTCAATCAAATTACTGAATTTCTGGTAAAGTGATAATAAAAAAATGGAAGTATGGGTATCATCCATCTATATATTCATTTAGTCTAGCTATTCATTCAACAAATAATTATTGAGTGTTTACCATGTGCCTGCCACACTGTGCTCACAGAATTTGTGTTGATGTAAACATTTTTATTTTTTTATTTTTTGAGATGGAGTCTTGCTCTGTCACCCAGGCTGGAGGGCACTGGCGTGATCTCGGCTCACTGCAACCTCTGCCTCCTGGGTTCAAGCGATTCTCCTGCCTCAGCTTCCCGATTAGCTGGGATGCAGGTGCGCACCATCACGCCCAGCTAATTCTTGTATTTTTAGTAGAGATGGGGTTTCACCATGTTGGCCAGACTGATTTTGAACTCCTGACCTCAAATGATCCACCCACGTTGGCCTCCCAAAGTGCTGGGATCACAGGCGTGAGCCACCGTGCCTGGCTGTGACGTAAGTATTTTTATATTTGCCAAGGCCTAGGCTTCACTCTGATCTGAAACAATAGGGGAAAAAAATGCCATTTTTGAGATAGTAATAGCAAACAGCTGCAGAGTACTTCCTATGTACCAGGTACTGTTCCAAACGTGTTACACATATGAACTCATGTAGTCCACATAGCAGCCCTCTAGGGCAAAAATTACTATTAACTCAGCTTGACAGTTGGGGAAACTGAGGCATAGGCAAGTGAAGTAAGCTGCCATGGTCACATTGCTGATAAGTTAAGGGATGATTTGGATCTAAGCAGTTTGGCTCCAGGATCAATGCTTTTATTCTTGGTCAGGGAAAAACATCCTATTTACAAACCTTCAGGCACTTCAATGCCAAAATGTAATTTTATTGATTTGTTTATTCATTTATTTATATGTGGTCACTAGGTTGGGAGAAAAGTATAAGGGATAGCTTTCTAGCACATTCAAGTTATAGCTTGTAAGAATACAGAGGTCAATATTAACAACAGCATGGATTACAAAAAGATATTGTCTAAACTTCTAAAAACGCCAAAAGCCAAAGAGATACATATTTATCTCAATAAATAAATAGAACAGAATAAACTCAGTTTACTTTCAACAGGCTAGGTTTTAAAGTTCTATCAAATACTATAGGTTGGAAGCACAACCCACTGAAACTTTCGCTATCTGAATCAATTTTGTATATCTAAGATTTATCGGGTTATTATCTTTCCTGGCTTGGGATTTGGAAATCATGAGTAAGAAAAATGAAAGAGATAAGAACATGCATTTTAGTAAGCAAGTATTTCTAGCTGTAAAAAGACAAGAACAACAACGACAAAACACTAGTCAATTGGTATTTATCTATCACTGAAAAAAACCTTCATTGAACCAATTCCTTTTCTTTCCCTCCCACATTTCTGGGGTATCCTTTAACATCAGTGAACTTTAGAGACAACCTCCTACCAACCAGCTGTGTCTCACAATTGGCCAATGCTCAGCTCAAGAGCTTCTTTCTCAACAGAGGAAAACAAACGACCTTCCTTCTGGTTATTTGCTTATTCTGGTATCTCTCCATTTAAAACAACACTTTAAAAAGAGAAATTTTATCTATTTTTCTTCTAAATCATGTAATTGAATGTATTTTGCAAAGGCCTCCAACTGGTTTTCTACTTGATTTCCAACTTAATAACCTCAATTCAAATATTAATTTGTCACTTTAGAAAAAAGGGACATTTCTTTATATTATTTATATAATAATATATTTTATTTATATTATTATCATTGTATGATTATATTTCTAAAAGTATTAACTGGGAAGGGAATTCCGCATCATGTGAATTAAGACTATATATTTGAAAGTCAAATTCATATTCCAATGTTACTTTGGGATTTGATAACATTAAATGCAATGTTACTATTGCATTTAATTTATATTATTTGATATGACATGGACATTTGCCTAATAAAAATATGTGTGAATGAGAACAACACATAATGCAGACCTCATGTTCTGCACATTTTGTGAACAGAGGTATTGGCTGCCTTTGGGACAATGGTTTCAACAATGTTTTATAGCAAATGGTCTTTGAAGACAGAGATGGTGCCTCCTTCTGGAGCACAGTGCAAATGTGTTTACTGCTCATTCTAGAAGATTCTGGTTACCTATCCTGGTTTACTTTCTTGTAATGCAACCCACTGTGTGTACAGATGTCACTTAGCTCTCTTTGCTGTGCACTGTGGCAATTAGGACTTTTGGTTCTGGTACTGGAGAATTCTGATACTCTGCCTAGTGTTTTTGCTGTGAGTCAGAAAGTTCTTCATCTCTGAGCCAAGAGTCTTGTGTCTTCTGCCAACCTATGATTTGGATGTTCGTCCCTTCCAAACCTCATGTTGAAATTTAATCCCCAACATTGGAGGTGGGACCTAATGGGAGGTGTTTCAGTCATGGTGGTGGGTGCTAGAAGAATGGTTGAATAAACAGGAAGGGCCCTGGGGAGAGAGAGGGTGAATGAATTCTCACTCGTTTTGTTCCCTTGAGAGCTGGTTGTTAAAAAGAACCTGGTACCTCCCCTACCCCTTTCTTCCTCTTTCACTAAGTGATTTCTGTACGTGCTGGCCCCACCTCATCTTCCCCCATGAGTGGAAGCAGCCTGAGCTCTCACCAGATGCAGATGCCCAATCTTGAACTTTCCAGTCATCAGAATTGTGAGCCAAATAAACCTTTTCTCTTTGTAAATTACCCAGCCTCAGGTATTTATAGCAACACAAAATGGACTAACACAGCCAGCATCCATGCAACTGTGGCAGGCTCACTTGTTAGCTTGCAAGGTGAAATCTTACACTTGTCTTCACAGTTTTTGACACACGGAAGACATAAAATCATATCATTTTGAAGAGGTGCTCTTAATAATGAACCAAACGTAAACATTTCCTGTGAGATCTTATTTATAGATGCAATCTATTATTTGATCTGAAATCATATTTCAGAGAAGAATGAATATGTCAATTTAATTATTTATGTGTTTATTTTTATTTTTTTTTTTTTTTTTGAGATGGAGTCTTGCTCTGTCACCCAGGCTGGAGTGCAGTGGCCCAATCTCGGCTCACTGCAAGCTCCGCCTCCCAGGTTCACGTCATTCTCCTGCCTGAGCCTCCTAAGTAGCTGGGACTGCAGGCACCCACCACCATGCCCAGCTAATTTTTTGTATTTTTAGTAGAGACGGGGTTTCACTGTGTTAGCCAGGATGGTCTCGATCTCCTGATCTCGTGATGCGCCTGCCTCAGCCTCCCAAAGTGTGAATATGTCAATTTAGCAACTGATTTTTCATTCCCAAAACAGTAGTGAAATATCCCTGAAAACACAGTTATTTCCGGAGGTAACAGAGGGAAGCCGAGGATGCCATAACTTATAAAAGTTCTTTCTTACACATTGGCTTTAATATTCTTATGATAGATTTTCCAAAAGCAACATATCAGCCATAGACAATTCTAGACATCTTCAAGCTTGTGGAAGTTGCAAGAAACAGGAGCAGCTTACCTGCCCATCTTTTTCCAGGTTTCTGATCTTTGTATTAACATAAGTATGATTTGGATCAAATGTCAAAAGATAAAAAAGAAAAACAAAGGTGGAGTTTGAAGGAGTTATTTAAACAGGTGAAATCATTTCTTCACATGGTATTTTTTTTTTTTTTCCAGACTGAGTTTTGCTCTTGTTGCCCAGGCGGGAGTGCAGTGGTGTGATCTCGGCTCACTGCAACTCTGCCTCCTAGATTCAAGCAATTCTCCTGCCTCAGCCTCCTGAGTAGCTGGAACTACAGGCACTCATCACCATGCCTGGATAATTTTTTGTAGTTTTAGTAGAGACAGGGGTTCACCATGTTGGCCAGGCTGGTCCCGAACTCTTTTTTTTTTTTTTTTTTTGAGACGGAGTCTTGCTTTTTCACCCAGGCTGGAGTGCAGTGGCGCGATCTCGGCTCACTGCAAGCTCCGCCTCCTGGGTTCACGCCATTCTCCTGCCTCAGCCTCTCCCAGTAGCTGGGACTACAGGCGCCCGCCACCAGGCCCGGCTAATTTTTTGTGTTTTTAGTAGAGACGGGGTTTCACCGTGGTCTCGATCTCCTGACCTCGTGATCCGCCCGCCTTGGACTCCCAAAGTGCTGGGATTACAAGCGTGAGCCACCGCGCCCGGCCTCGAACTCTTGATCTCCGGCTGGCCTCGGCCTCCCAAAGTGTTAGGATTACAGGCATGAGCCATCTAATCTCTTGATTAGAAGATGCATACTTTTATGTGCAGCTGTTAATGATTAAGAGTGGCATGTATTAACTGAATCTCTGCCTTATAACCTGCCTTGCTCACACTGCAATCAACCTGTTAACCTTTGTCTTACTTGGCCAGCAAGAGAGGGTGGCCATAGTCAGCACAGTGTCTGAGGTCGCTTGGAGAGTTCCACTTTATTTTTTATTTTTTTAGACACAAGTCTCACCCAGGCTGGAATGCAATGGTGCGATCATAGCTCACTGCAACATTGAACTTCTGAGTGCAAGTAAGCCTCCTGCCTCAGCTTCTCAAGCAGCTGGGACTACAGGCATATGTCATCATGTCTGGCTAATTTTTAAAATTCTTTTGTAGAGATGGGGTCTTGCTGTGTTGCCCGGGTTGGTCTTGAACTCCTAGACTCAAGTGATCACCTGCTTTGGCCTCCCAAAGTACTGGGATGACAGTGAGCCACCATACCTAGCCAAGTTCCCCTTTAGGTAAATATCGTAATTCATGTTAGAGCAATAGCCCACTTCACCAGTGTTACCTAACCTCTATCAGAATGTTTCCTTCTGTTCCTATTCTCTTTCAGTCTGGGTGTTTATAAGCATCTTAAGCCATTTCAGTAACCAAAATCTTCTGAGGAGGGCAAATAACATAGAAATGAAAAATGACGTTCACATTATTCACTTCACTTGTTCAGGACTGACGCAGACTCCGAGCCTCTCCTCTCCCTCCACCCAGCATGCCCCTTCTCTGACAAGCTGTGTCCTGGAAAGAACTGCCTCACCACTGTTTTCTTCATACATGTTGGAGAAACTCCAAAAATCAGGTCAGACAAATCAGCTCCAACATGTGGGGGCAAATAAGGTAACAGTGAGTAATAAGGTGAAATTTACTGGCTCACTGCACCTACTTGGACAACGAGGACCTTGCTCACCACTCCAGATCTCTCCCAGTTATTTGTGGGATTCCCTTGGTGGTCCTCCCTTGTGCTCAACAGCAGCCCTCCCTGCTCTTCCGCACTGGTGCATGTGATGCCCACTGTTGCCTGCTTGTGCCCGTCAGCACCTGGATCCACTGCCAGAGTTTTGATCTTATGTGCTTCCCCAGCTGCAGACCTGTGGGCACCCAAGCTGTGCTATTTGTGCCCCAAGTGTACTAGAGGGGAATGTCCCTTTCCTCATTCCCTCCCTGTCCCTACTGTCTCCTGTTTGTTGTCTCTGAGGCCTCAAAGCAGCTCTGCACCAGCCTTTGTATATCTTAAAGTCTCCTCTTCCTATTTTTGTTCAGGTTCTCTTTCCAGAATGCTCTCACCTAGTCCATGGGCCAGGCTGGGGGACAAGCATGGCTTCTCCAAGTCTAGCTTTTCCCCACTTCTAACTTAAGCCTTTTTGTGCAAACCTCTTCCTCAAAGACCCTTCTCTGCCATGGAGATTGACATGCAAATAAGCCTTGGGGCTGTCTCTCCACCACCTGTTCATCATTCTGATGTCAATTTGAGTTCGGCCTCCCTAAAACCTGAGACTGTGTTTTATAACTCTTTTGTATTCTTCACAATAATCACAGAACTGAGACTAGAAGTCAAACAACATGAGACCTAGTAAATAAATGCCTGTTGTTTGGTTATCTATACTAATCAGTGCCTCTCCTGCTGTGAACAATCAGGAATTGAACGTCAAGGCAAGACCTAACTTATAAAAACTTATGGCCCGGCACGGTGTCTAACGCCTGTAATCCCAGCTCTTTGGGAGGCTGGGGCGGGTGGATCACCTGAGGTCAGGAGTTTGAGACCAGCCTGGCCAACATGGTGAAACCCAGCCTCTACTAAAAATACAAAAATTAGCCAGGCATGGTGGCGCATGCCTGTAGTCCCACTTACTCGGGAGGCTGAAGCAGGAGAATCACTTGAACCCGGGAGGCAGAAGTTGCAGTGAGCCAAGATCGCGCCACTGCACTCCAGCCTGGGTGACAGAGTGAGACTCCATCTCAAAGACAACAACAACAACAACAACAAACTTATGTGCCCGTACACTGAGCAAACGAGAACTTCTGTGGATTGTTTTACCATTTCTAGAAAATACAACGAAACTGCATTAATCAGTATGACACAGAGAACCCCTTAGTCAGTGACACAGGGACTGTGCTGCCAACTGGCTCATATGATCTCAACAAGTTTTTGTCCCCAAAGCCAACTCATGTGACTCATCTGTGCTTATATCAGGCAAGACATCCTGGTTTTGAAATACCTGCCTCTTCATGTATGGGCAGTCAATCACTGGTTGTCTCTCATTCCTCAAAACCACATCTTCATTGGGTGCTCAACAGTAAACATGGGCCAAAGAGGGCATTCTGATGGAGGTTACATGGTTTCAGCTCCTTCAGGGCTTCTGGGCAGGGCAAGTAGCCAGTGAGTCAGGAAGTTGCTAAGGCAACAGCCAATGCTCTCTCTGGCCAGTCTGCTCTGCCTCAAGTCCAAGAGGGGTTATGAAAGACTTGCAGCTTAGAGAGTGAGGTCATACCCCTCCCTCTTCTTTTATATTTTTATTTTTTCACTGTTAAAACTTCTCTATTCATCCAAGAAGATAGAAATCTGAGGAAAATGTTTTGGAGTTCTGCTCTGAATCATCTGGAAGTGGGAGAAGTGAAAACAAGACATACTAAACGAGGTTACATAGGTTTGGAAAGAGATAGGACAAAGACGCAGAGGAAAACCACCTAGCTCTGAGTCTTTGGGAACCTGTGTCCGTGAGTTCATGGGAGTGATAAGAACTCCTTTGAAAGGTTTTTGGTGGTAACATTCATGCAGGAGAGCACTTCAATTTTGTTAAGTAAACACAGTCAAATAAGGAGAACATTAGAATAAAGCATGAAGACATCTCTTGAGCCCCCAGGTGACTGTGTATACAGGAAACTAAGAGCAAATCTAACTTTCCCAGTAGTCATGTAGAGAATGTCACAAAATGAAGATGATGCCAAAAGACTTAGTGCAACTTGCAGTTTTCAAACACTTGGTTGTTTCACAGTGTACAGAAAAATAGGTAATATCTAAGAATCAGGTTTGTTTATAGAAATCGTTAAGAATTGTGCTACATAGGATTGCTAGGTGTTAAGTTATAGAGTCTTCTGTCTTGTGGCATTTAACAAACTAGGACGAATGTTTTATCGCTAAAGTCCATAACTTAGCATGCATGTTATTTAATGGCTCTAATAGGCAAAACCCCCCACTCAGAGACAATGCCCACTCACTGAAGGGCCATTGCTTCTCCTTGCCTGCTTCTCTTTCATCAAACCAAGGCTGACCATTTAGTTCTCACCAGTCCCCTTCCTCCAAAGGCAGACACATAAGCAAGTCTGCACAGACGCTTTCCATGGCTGGGGCTTCCAGAAGGGTGCTTCCAATGAAGCCTTCCCCTTAAGAGGGTGCTCGCTGCCCTCCCTTCTGTCACATCTCTTACCTCAATCCCTCTACTCTCTGGTTTGATAATACCCCCACCCCCGTAGATTGTTAGGTTACAGCAATATAATGTAAAACGTTCAATAGTTCATTCATTCAACAGTAATGCATGGAACACATGCTGCATTTCAGGCTCTATTACAGGCCCTGGGAATACACTAATGAACAACAGAGATAAAAGCCCTGACCCTGGGGAGATTTCTGTTGTGGGGGAAGACAGATAATACGCAAAAAAAGCAAACTATATGGAGGTGGTAACTGCTGTAGAGGAAAATAAACAAGGAAGGATGAGAGGGGGCACTGAGGAGGTCCAAACTTAAGTGGGTGGGTTTAGGGAAGGCCCCAGTCAGAAAGTTTCAGCTGGGCAGAGACTCTCTGAAGGTGAGGGAGCAAGCCAGGTGTGAACTGGGGAAACATCCAGGGACTTGGAAGAGAAGAGTGAAGCCTGTGGCAGAAGGAGCCTCCTTGGTGCAGAGGCAGCCTGGAAACTGGAGAGGAGGGAATGGGGTAGGCTGGCAGCAGGGGATGAGGTCAGAGATGGAATGGGCTGGGAAGAAACAGGGGAGAGACGGTGAGGGCCAGGACCTGCAGACCCGTGTCAGAGCTTCCATTACTGGCTCTTACAGAGAGGGAGACCGATTACTATTACTAATAACACCGTCAAATGTGCTAGTGACCTACCAGGAACATTGCTCTGCCTGCATTTTCTCACTTCATCCTCACAGTGGCCATAGCAGTTGGCTATCATTACCTCTACTTCACAAAGGGGTAAACTGAGAGCCTACGGGTTAAAGGGATTTGCTGAGGATCACTCGGTTCATAAGGAGCTGACAGCAGGACATAGGCCTGTGTAGTTCTCACGCATGCTTTTGCTAAGGTCACAAATCAATGAGGAAAAAAGGCATATTTGGTAAACACTGGGACAATTAATTTGATATCTTAAAAATTCAATTTGGAACTTAACTCACACAAGGGACTAGAATAAATTCCGGGTGTATTAAGAAATTAAATACAACCCAAAGCCTTCAAAAACTAGGAGAAAATAGCAGTGTATGTTTAGCAGATTGCAAGGCAGAAAATGCACTAAGAATAGATGCGATAGAAAATAATTAGAAAGAAAGAGTGTGATCAACCTAAGTACAGTTTGCTCTCTGGACCCATGGGTTTGCATTCATGACTTCCAACAACCACCGATCGAAAATATTCAAAAAAATTAAAAATAAAAACAGGAAAAATTCAGTAAATATTCAAAAAAATTAAAAATAAAAACAGGAAAAATTCAGTAAATATTCAAAAAAATTAAAAATAAAAACAGTAAAAATAAAAATAATATAATAAGAAATATGCCATAACAACTACTTATGTAACATTTACATTGTATTAGGTATTATAAGTAAGCTAGAGATTATTGAAAGCATATGAGAGGATAGGCACAGACTATGTAAATACTACTTCATTTTATATAAGGGGCTTCAGCATCTTTGAATTTTGATATCCAGGGGATCCTAGAACCAATCCCCTTTGGAAACCAAGGGATGGCTACATGCTAAAATTTTAAACTTCTCTTTATACAAATTCAGATATCTATCAGAGGATTAGTTTATTATTTTATTTATTTATTTATTTATTTTGAGACGGGTTTCGCTCTGGAGTGCAGTGGCGCAATCTCGGCTCACTGCAACCTCCGCCTCCTGGGTTCAAGTGATTCTCATGCCTCAGCCTCCTGAGCAGCTGGGATAACAGGTGGGCATCACAACACCCGGCTAATTTTTTTGTATTTTTACTAGAGACTGGGTTTTGCCATGTTGGCCAGGCTGGTCTTGAACTCCTGACCTCAGGTGATCCGCCCACCTTGGCATCTCAAAGTGCTGGGATTACAGGTGTGAGCCACTGCACCCGGCCCAGTTTATTTTATAAGGAATATGCATACATTTATAAGGAATATATGTAAAAAGGGAAAAAATGATCTATATCACTAATCATCAGGGAAATGCAAATTAAAACCACAACGAGATAGCACCTCACATCTGTTAGAACAGCTGTTACCAAAAAGACCAAAGATACCAACGTTGTTGAGGATGTGGAGAAAAGAGAGAAATGTACACTGTTGGTGGGAATTTGGATTAATATGGAAATTATGAAAAACAGTATGGAAGTTCCTCAAATAATTAAAAATACAACTATTATATGATCCAGCAATCCCACAAGTAGACATTTCTCCAAATGAAAGAAAATTAGTGTATCAGAGACATCTGTACTTTGATGTTTTTTGCAGCACTGTTTACAATAGCCATGATATGGAATCAATCTAAGTATCAATCAATAGATAAATGAATAAAGAAAATGTGGTATATATAACAATGGGATAACATTTAGTCGTGAAAATAGGGAAATACTGTCGTGAGTGACAACATGGATGACCCTGGAGGACGTTAAATGAAATAAGCCAGATACATAAAGACAAATACTGCATGACCTCACTTATATGCGGAGTCTAAAAAAGTCCAAGTCATAAAAACAGAGAGTAAAATGGTGGTGACTAGAGGTTGGAGAACAGGGGTATGGGGAGATATTGGTCAAATAGCACAAAATTTCGGTTGCGAGGAGTAACATCAAGAGATCTATGGTATGTCATGGTGACTATAGTAATAAGAGTATCTTGTATAGTTGAAAATTGCTAAGAGTAGATTTTAAGTGTTCACGCCACAAAAACATGATAAGTATGTGAGGTAATGCATATCATTTAGCCATTCCACAATGTTTACAAAGATCAAAACACGTTGTATACCATAAATATATACAATACTTACTTGTCAATTTTAAAATATAAATAATAAATATTTGTATATTGAACAAATGTGCAAAAAAGGAAATATAAATGAAAATTCAATTAAAAATGTGCAAAAGGCATTGACAAAATTTTAAAGGGAATGGGGCAGGCATTTGGTTTGTGACATATAACTAGGTCACTAACATAATAACTAGTTTACAAACATAGAAAACCATTCAATCTCACTCACAGCCAAAAAAGGAATTAAAAAATATTTTTTCTCCTATAAAATTAGTTTTTAAATGGTAACATTTAACAAATACTAGCAAGGATGCCTAGAAGAAAGAACAGTTTAACTTCTGTTGTTGTTGCTAGTTATGTACCTTATTAATGTCTGTGTTCCAGCCATAATCTCTCCTTGGCAGAGGTTTTGGCTTTTAGATTAAATGGAATTCAAAGTGACTGTTTTAGTCTACAAGAATGTTGGCTGTTGCAAAATCAGCGCAACGTAATAAAGTACACCTAGAGCTCTAGAAGGCCTTTTGCTGATGACTTCTCATGTCTGTGCTTATTTCTTCTTTCCTGGAGATAACAGGAAACAAAAATCTTTGCAACCCACAAAATGGCTAGATCTGACCACTTTACGTTTCCGAAAATGATTATTTCCTGTTTCAATCAGGGAGACCAAACAAGGAAGTTCCTTTAGATTGTTGTGGATGGTTAGGACTTTCTACACATCTGTATCCCAATCTCATGTCTGTAAAGGCTCTGTGAATAGCACCAAGAGTTTTTTCCACTCGTAGTCAAATGTATGACTTCCCTGCTCACTTAGCCTCCCCTGAGTCTGGAGAGTGATGCTGATAGAAAAATCACGTGGCATGTCCCAAACGAGGCCATCCTGACCAAGAGACCCACGGGAAATACCATTTCATAAAAAAAAAAAAAAAAAAAAAAACAAAAAAAAAAACCTTTCCTTGCATAAACTGCTGCGCCTCCAATTTACACATGCAAGGGATTTTTTTACAGTGGTTTTGAAACATCACTTGGAATATCTTTATTATTCTGATGAAAGATGTTTTGATCAGTCCTACTTACCACAAGCCAAGTTGACTTTGGCAAAAACAGCCTCTTGAGTTGGGATTGGGGCTGTTTGGGAAGCGTTTCCTAGAAACTTCTGCAATTGACCATTTGGTTTTCATAATAAATAAGGGTGACCAACTTATTTTACCTAGTAAGTTTTTTTTTTTTTTTTTTGAGATGAGGTCTCGCTCTGTCAGCCAGGCTGGAGTGCAGTGGTGCGTGGTGCGATCTCGGCTCACTGCAACCTCCGCCTCCCGAGTTCACGCCATTCTCCTGCCTCAGCCTCCCGAGTAGCTGGGACCACAGGCGCCCGCCACTACGCCCGGCTAATTTTTTTGTATTTTTAGTAGAGACAGGGTTTCACCGTGTTAGCCAGGACAGAATCGATCTCCTGACCTCGTGATCCGCCCGCCTCGGCCTCCCAAAGTGCTGGGATTACAGGCATGAGCCACCGCGCCCGGCCCCTAGTAAGATTTTACAGTTCCTTATGAAATACACACTCAGTACATGGAGAACAGTTAGTTTACTAGGAAATGATACCTACCAGACTTAAAGATAATTCACACATAACGAGCTTTTTGGATCCAAAGCCCTAATTTACAATTTGGATAAACTAGAGTGTTTTGAGGAAATAGAATTCGAAGATGTTTCCATACTTGGGTATAAGTAAACTCATCAGGAAAAAAATTGACACTAGAGAATATGCCAAACAAAACAAAACAAAACAACAAAAACTCTGAAATTTCATAGCTTGATTTATTTTTTAAAATTATTATTCAAACTATTTTATGATAAATCAAAATGTAAATCTAAGCTTAGAATAAGTATCTTTTAAGGTGTTAAGACAAATAAAATATTGGTCCAAAAATTTCTTATTCTTGATCATGTATTTGTATATCAGATTATGTGATGAGAAATAAGATTTCAAATGACAGTTCCCACTCTGGCAATAGGAACATCTGTGATTCATTTTACATTTTCCAAAAGCTAGGCTGGGGACACAAGAATGGGGAAGAGAAAGATGGACATTTATTAAGTGCCTAATCTGTGTCAGGAACTATCACATACTTTGTTTCACTTTAAGCCTTTCAAAAATTTTGCAAGATATTTTTCTCATTTCACATGAAGGAATATTTTTCCTAAGATTACATACTTTATAGCCTAGGATTTTTAGACTCAAAGGTTTCATGCAATTTCCACTATCATAGCATTTTATAAAGTAGTATATTCTGTTGGGCTATTAACATGTATTTCACTGTATACTTAAAAAAAAAAAGATTCCATAGTTACATACATTTAGTAAAGACAAAGTGAAACGAATCGCCGCCATCCACCATCTCTAAGATTTCAATATACACATGCAGATTCTGTGTGCTAATGAATGTTAAGCAATGACTGTCTTATTTAAATCTTATTTGAATATATCCAAAATAACATTCCCTGACTGATAGCGTTTGCCGATTGCCACATGCCTGTTTCCATGGTGTAAATTCTCATAACACAGCAGATTTCCAGAAATGTGGAGCTAGAAAGGGATGTGCACATTTGGTTCTGGTGAGCCAGTAGGAACCAATTCCAGCAGCCCACAGAGTCGTTTTGGTATTTTATTCTACCAAAGAACACTTACTTCACTAGGCTTGGAATTCTACAGAACATATTTTGGGAAACAAGGAATTTTTAACAGGATTCTGACCCTTGGTTTACTACTTTTTTATAAACAAGATTCGAATTCAAATGTTGATAAATTTTCCATGTAAATATTATGCATACACAGTTGTTTAACTTTTTTAAAAAGTCCATTTCTAGGGATAATGCTTTTGATTTCTAGTATACATTTTCCATTATAACTGATAAGCTAAACTTTGGAAAACTCACACTTCTCCCTTGGACTAGAGTGAGGGATTGGTTGGTGATAGATTCTCTGTTTAACATCTGTAATTTCTTCACAGAAGAGATGACTCTAACCTGTTCTTGAATCAGATTCAGTTAATTTCCAGTTCATTCGTTCATTCATGTATTCAGAAAAGAGTTGTTAAGTGCCTACTATGTGTACATACTGTTCCAGGCATTTGCAGTGATCACTGAGCAACACAGACAACATTCCTGCCCTCAAGAAGCCTATATTCTAATGTATGGAGGCAAACAATATACAATAAGCATAATTAATAAGTAAATTATATTGAATGTTTAAAAGGTGCTATGGGGAAAGAAAGAAGTAGATCACTTTAGGGAGGAATGGGAGTGCCAAGCATGTGCTGGGAAGCATGTGAGGTATTAAACAGGATGGTCTATTAAATGTCACTGAGAGATGACATTTGTATGAAGACTTGAAGGAGGTAAGGGAGTTAACCAAATGGATGTTGGGGGCAGAATGTTCCAGGCAAAGGAATAGCTAGAGAAAAGTCCCTGAGGGAAAGAGTGTGTGGCCTTCAAAAATAGAAAGGAGGTTAGTGTGGCTAGAATGCATGGTTAGTGTGGCTAGAATGAATGTACAAGAAAGTGGGGACAGAGAAGAAACCCAGGTTATATGACATTGGACATAGTAGGCCATTTTAAGGACTTTGGCTTTTATTCTTTGTATAATGAAGATACACCATAAGTGGCTGAGGAAAAGAGTGATGTGACCATCTCACATTTTAAAACATCACTCTGGATTCAATTTAGGGATTAAAGGTAGAATTTGGGAGGCTGTAGTGATCATCTAGGTGAGTGGATGGAGCCCAAACCAGTGGCTGCAGTAGAGGTGGTGAGAAGTAGTCAGACCCCAGTATATTTTAAAGATATGATTTCCTAAGTGATTGCTGTGAGAAAACGAAAAGTAAAGATGACTCCAAGGTTTTGGCTTTGAGCAACTGGAAGAACAAATTGCCATGGGAAAGGCTACAGGAAAAGCAGATCTCTGGGGATAGGGATAAGAGGCACTGGCACCTGTAATCCCAGCACTTTGGGAGGCCAAGGCGGGTGGATCGCGCGGTCAGGAGATCGAGACCATCCTGGCTAACATGGTGAAACCCCATCTCTACTAAAAATACAAAAAATTAGCTGGGTGTGGTGGTGGGTGCCTGTAGTCCCAGCTACTCGGGAGGCTGAGGCAGGAGAATGGCGTGAGCCCGGGAGGTGGAGCTTGCAGTGAGCTGAGATCGTGCCACTGCACTCCAGCCTGGGTGACAGAGTGAGACTCCGTCTAAAATAATAATAATAATAATAAAAAAGAGGCATTGGAATTTTAGTTTCAGACATGTTGAATTTGAGATGCTAATTTGATGTCCAAGTGGAGATGTCCATTAGGCAGGTTGCTGCTTGTGGGGGGTTATATTTTAAACAGTCTCTTCCAGGGAGGCAGGAGAAGGCTGCTCCCGGAGGTCTGGGTTTGAGCACCGGGCGCACCTTTTCTAGCTGTGGGACCTCAGAAGTCATTTAATGGCTCTGAATCATATGTTCTTAACTATAGATTGGAAGAAGAATCTCTACCTTGCAGAGTTTTCGTAAAGGTTAGAGATAGCAAAGAAAAAAGTACCATTTTCGGCATTCCATAAATTCTTGATGTCTCCCATATCATTAAAAGTGATCGAACCAAAAGAATCTCTCTTCTGGTAGAATGACACAATGTCAAGACATGTACACCAGGGGTATTCTTCACACAGAGAAAGATTCCAGCTCCTTCAAAGTCTGCCACACAACAAGGTGTTTACGAAATTAATCTGAGGTCTAGAGTCCAATTCCTTCACGTTTCAAGGGTAGGACCCTAGATGAGTCACATACCCTCTTTGAATCTCAGTTTCCTCATCTACAATATTGGAAACCAGTGTTTTCCAATTGCTTAGTAAAACGAAATGGAATGAAGACAACGAGCAGAAGTTCTGGCAGGCTTATTCAGAACTGGCATCTGGCTTTAGGGATTACCTCTATCCTTCTAGGTTCTGAAAGAACCTGGAAATTGCCTTTGTGCGAAGTGGCTTTTGTGGATAGGAAACAAAATTAGCTCTGAAGATGCTTTCTGAATGAATCCACCTGGTCACTTAGGGAAGGCTCTAAGTATCAAAGAAAGCCACTGATATCCAGATCCCTGGATATTATCAATATCAATCAGCCAGTTGTTCCTTTCTGAAGAGAATCCTTTCTTTTATTCTTTTTGCTGACAGTGTATACCTTTGTCGGATAAAAAGAATAGTATACATATTTCTGATTCAGGTGCTTTCAATGTTGTAGCTGTATGGCCTTAGGCTAATATTTTGCAGTATTTGTTATGATATATAAGAAACTTGAATTTATTTTATCTTTTGAGCTTCTGTGACAAACACTATGTATGAGGTAACATTTTACATTTTTTCATCAAAACTTTTACTGCCAAATACCAGGCTATTTCAGTTTTTAGAAGTTTCTGTATCTGCAGAGCTCAAAGCTAATTCAGCTGGCGCAGACAATATAAAAGCAAATGCCATGCATCTTCCTTAAGTTTTGTATTTCTAATCATCGTTATTTCACTATCACCTGAAATTGGTGGCCTGCTTTAGGTTGAATTGCCAATAGAAAATACTTATTTAAAAAGTTCTGGTTTCTTAGCACACCTTACGCATAGTTAAGGCCTATGGTACTCATGGAGAAGAAGTGGAAGGTGAGGTAAAGTGGAAAAAAGAATTTACAGACAGAAAAGATAAGCTGGCTGAGAAAGTGTCATGAAGCACTTGGCATATCTTGTTGAGTAAAACAAACATAAGAAATGTTTGAAGGCTGCTTACTTCCTAGTGGGAAATATCCAAGCTTTTTCACTCCCTTTCCTTATTAACATTAATTTCTAAGAAACTCTAATGTGATTGTTTCCTGCTTTCCTCCAGTTATGTATTTGTGAGACCTCTGGCCCTCATTCAAAATTGCCACTTTCTAAAAATTACCCAGAACTACTGCAACTTTGATGTTGTTACTTGTAGGGTCATGCATTATAGTGAAAACTGTCTAACAGAAAATGAATCAATACATGGCGGTATTTTGATAAGATAGAATGGTGCCTAAAATTATGTTTTCAAAGAACCAGTGATTACATCAGAAGACGCCTAAAACAGATTAAATGAAAGTTGATATAAAATAATTAATATAAAATAATTTGGGCCACGTGCAGTGGCTCAAGCCTGTAATCCCAGCACTTTGGGAGGCCAAGGCGGGCAGATCTCCTGAGGTCAGGAGTTCAAGACCAGCCTGGCCAACATGGTGAAACCCCGTCTCTACTAAAAATACAAAATTAGCTGGGCATGATGGCACGTGCCTGTAATACCAGCTACTTAGGAGGCTGAGGCAGGAGAATTGCTTGAACCCAGAAGGCAGAGTTTGCAGTGAGCTGAGATTATTCCATTGCACTCCAGCCTGGGCAAAAAAGAGTAAAACTCCGTCTAAAAAAAAAAAAGAAAGAAAGAAAAAAATTGAATTTTGGATTCACAGTTATGGCTCTATACATATATGTATACATCATAAACATGTGTGTATAGATGTGTACATATAACAGGAACACATATGTACAAAAAAGTTCAGAAGCAAACTGACCCGAATAACTTAATAGCTGTTTTTGCTGGGTTGTGGTATGAGAGGGACCTGCCACCATGCCCAGCTAATTTTTTTGTATTTTCAGTGGAGATGGGGTTTCACCATGTTAGCCAGGATGGTCTTGATCTCCCGACCTCGTGATCCGCCTGCCTTGGCCTCCCAAAGTGCTGGGATTACAGGCGTGAACCACTGCGCCCGGCCTAAATTATCTAGTTTTAGGTCATTAAAAGGATCTACACTGAGCATCAAGAAAGACTACAATGTTTCACAAACTAGAAAAAAAAAATGTTTTCCAGGCTTTCAATGGCCACCCTCTAAATCCTTCACACAAACATGCTCACACACACTCACAACATACATGACCATATGCACTTACAAGGAAACAGCAATCCTTTATGCCAGGGATTCTCAAGCTCCTGTCTGTGGGCCAAATCCAGCCTAGCCCCTGTTGTTGTGTGGTCTTATGAGATAAAAATGGGTTTTACATTTTTAAGGTGTTGTCGCAGCAGGGGCCAGGGTTGGGGGGTGGGGCGAAGAAGAGTATGTGACAGAGACTGTATATGGCTCTAATATTCACTCCTTGGCCTTTTGCAGGAAAAATTTGTTAGTCCTTTCCCTATTTCCAAGTACACTTCTGGAACTTCTGTAGCTCTTAGAAAAACAGAAATACCCTTTGCCCTGGGCTTTGTTAAAAGGAAAGCAAGTCATTGATATGTTGGGAGTTTATAGTATAACATGAAGACAGTTCTTCATATATTCCTATATCCTGACCTTTCAATTCTGAGAGCTATAGAGGGCCTTCCTTAGATTAATAGAAAAAGAAAAAGCAATAAAATGATCTGAATAGACATTTCTCAAAAGAAGACAAATGGCTAACAAATATATGAAAAAATGTTCCACATTACTAATCATCAGGGGAATGCAAATCAAAACCACCGTGAAGTATCATCTCACCCCAATTAGGATGGCTATTATCAAAAGACAAAAGATAGCAAATGCTGGTGAGGATGCAGAGAAAAGGTAACTCATACACTGTTGGCGGGACCGTAAGCTAGTAAAGCCACTATGGAAAATAGGATGGAGTTTCCTCAAAAAATTACAAATAGGACTACCATATGATCCAGAAATCCCACTGCTGGGCACTTATCTGAAGGAAGGAAAATCAGTGTATCAAAGAGACATCCGTACCCTCATGTTTATTGCAGCACTATTTACAATAGTCAAGATATGGAATCAACCTAGGTGTCCAATAACTGATGACTATAGTTATTCCGATATATACATAATGGAATACTATTCAACCATAAAAAAGAATGAAATCCTGTCATTTGTGGTAATATAAATGGAACTGGAGTACCTTATGTTAAGTGAAATAAGCCAGGAACAGAAAGTTAAACATCATGTGTTCTTACTCATATGTGGAAGCTAAAAAATGTTGATCTCATAGAAGAAAAAAGTAGAATAGAAGATATAAAAGACTGGGAAGGGTAGGGGTTAGGGGGATAGAGAGAGATTTGTTAAAGGATACAAAATTACAGATAGATGAGAGGAATAATTTCTGGTCTTCTACCGTACTGCAGAAGATTATAGCTAACAATAATATATAGTTTCAAAAAGCTAGAAGGAAACTATTGAATGTTCTCAAACCAAAAAATGATAAATGTTTGAGGTGATGGTTATGCTAATTACCCTGATCTGATCATCATACTTTATATGTATTGAAACATCACTATTACCCTAGGAAAATGTACAATTATTGTCTATTTTTAAAAATTTAAAAGAATTTAAGTTAAAATATGAGTTATTGACATATTTTAAGAAGCATTTTTTAATTATTTTAACATACATAAGATAATGGAGATAATTTTTGTAGGATGTTTCCAGATAGAGGTTTTATTCATAACTGGAGAAAACTACACCTGATTAGCAGAATTCATTTGTTTTAAAAAATTATTCCTTCTTTAAAAATTCTTCCTTTAAGGAGACTCACGATGATTTCAAACTATGCTACTCTTCAAGTTTATTTAGAAAACTTCATATGAATAGAGAGTGCAAAGTTAAACTGCAGCCAAACTGGAATTTCCATAATTGCCCAAGAAATGGAATTCAATGCAGAGGCCCACACAGAACATATTACACAAAGAACAGACAAGATAATTGCAGCAATGACTGGGAAGAAAGAATATGCACATGTGGTACGAAGTGCAGAGGTGACAATCTGAATTACAAAATTGTGCTATAGATCAAAACAGAGTTCATATCCAAACAAATAGACAGACATTATTCTTTTCAGTGTGAGCAACATTTGGCTCCAAGCTAGAAGCAGGCAGCATGCACTCAGAGACAGATTATCTGTAACTTATTAAGAAGACTAAGATGTCTTCATTGACTCCTACCCTGACAGGAGAGAATATAGTTTAGGTGCTGATGACTAAATATTCTTAATCCTTGTCTCACAAAACAGTCACATCACCAGAACTGCCACACTGACAGACAAGGCGTTAGATTTCTCATGCAAAGAAAAATTCCCCAACCAACTGCTGAAGGAAAGAAAAATAGGTACTAGCCCACTAAGCACACTCACATGCAACTTTATGGGAAACTGAAGAGAACAGAGACTAATCAATCAATCAAATCTAAAAGCATCCTGGAATACATCAGCATGATCAAGCAGCAGTGTTGGGAAGAGCACAGTTACACACTGGGAAGGGCAACCGATCCTCCTGCTAGGATTTTACCAAGGAAATCCTTAGGCTGGGTTTGTATTATGCTACTGTGGATAACTTTGGGTTTTGATCCACACAGTTTAACATACGAATGCATGACTGAAGTGACAAATCAATTGGCAATCCAATCACTCATCCAGTAGTAATTCAGTAGAAATGGATTAAGGGAGGGTCTACCACATTCCAGGCATTATGCTGCAGTGTTAGGATTGCAGAGATGGGTGAGAAGAGCCCCTTCTCTTAAGAAGTTCACAGAATAACGTAAAGATGGTTGTGGACACAAATAGCCACCGTCCTATATCAAAGTACCACAGAAGAGAATTCACAAAGTGCTGCATTATTATGGAACAAGAGGAGCAGAACCACAAGTTTGGGATGGAAACCTATAGGAAATTGAGTGGCTCAGTGGGTCTGAAGTTGTAATTGAGGTTTCTCTGGTGAACAAGGAACAAGTGTGGGCTAAAATTGCATGGCAAGAGAAAGGGGTTAGCGTATTCCTAGAGTAAATCACTGAGAATCACCTATACCTTAGAAAGACTCAAGACAAATCGATCTGGGCAGGGATTTAGACAAAGCACGACAGAGCACTATTTACAACTTAATGTTCAGTTTTCAATAAAGAAGCTTGGTTGATTTCAAAATGGCTATTTTTTGAATAATCCTAATATTTCATGCTGTAGTCACATTGGTACAGGTGTTGATGCGTGCTGTGAAGTTTGTGGTCGATCTATACAGTGGTACATACTCTGCATGTGTGTTGTGTTACCGTGTATGTTCATGAATATGTATGTACCTAAAAGTTAGATCATATTTGCTTGCTCTAGGATCTGGGACAATGTTTTACCCTATGAGAAGATGTTGCTCGTTCCCATTATAATGGCCTTCCAAGTTAGACTGAATTAAAACTTATCAAAATTAGCATCTATGTGTGAGTGTTGCCCACATGGCAGGTGAGACAGCTAATGTTTCCTGCTCCAGTTCCAGCTGGCAGACTCAGTTCCATAGGGGACACTGCATGTCCCCTATGTCATTGAAGGAGCATTTGAAATTAGGAGCAGGAAAAGTCTATGAAATGAGAAACTATGCTATACTGGAGGGCTAGTCTCCACGCTGCCTGATTACCATGAAACTACATCTTTCTGCTCAGCACCACAGGACAAGATAAACGGTCCTCCCAGCCTGCTGAGAGGAGTCAGTGGAGCTGCACAATGACCACAGAGATCTGAAAGTTGTGTGGCTGCCGCAGTCCTGAGACCATGTTGCTCTGTATGGCCTCTGGCCACACAGACTGCAGAGCCAGGGGCTGCTCCATGGGGCCAGGAGTCAGAAAAAAACTAAAAACAATCTGTATGGCCCCGGAGAGAATTAGGAATGTGATGAGTGTTTGGCACCGTAGCCCAGAGCTGAATCCCTCAGGGGCCGTAAGTAGCAAAGCGAAGGAGCAGTCTTCAGTTCGAGAGGAGGGCTGTGCAAGGTGGACTCAGGACTGGCACAGAGCAACATGGGGCCCGAAGAAGGCACTACTCAATGCAGGCCTTAGCCCAGCACTTTTAATGATGGGAAGCATGCAATTATATTGAAAATACCAGATTGTGAGCACATTCAAAAGGTACAGAGGGCTCAACATCGACGTAATAAGAACTAGAGAAGTACCTGAGAAAGTAGCAAGGCACAATCAAGGCAATGTCATCAAAGAAGCAGGCCAGGGGCTTAATATCTTGGTGCCATGGCAAGAATGATGCCATTCCTTAGTGGGGAGAAATAAGCAGGGAAGGAGGAAGCAAATGGAGGGGGAAAGACAGGAGTAACAGGGAAGAACACATGGGTATATGCTACAATTCATTAGCTGGCATTATCTACATCAATACATGGATATAAATCCTGCATCATAAGGACCCAAAATACTTGAATCAAGGACCTTATTGACAATTGGGCAGACAAGGCATGATGCACACTGAGAGACTGCCATAGCAATGCCACCCGGCTATGAAGCTGATGGCATTAGAGTCTGAGCGGGTGCTACCTTTGTGCTGAATTTTCAGTTCTACAGATGAGAAGCTCTCAAATCAAAGTCCAGATCTCACTCTAGCATAAAACCATGCTAAATGCTTACCTTCACAAGGATCTCAGTTTCTTCTTTAAGGTAAATGAGCAATTGGAAGGATGTCCAGGGAAATAATGAGGTTTACAAGGCAATGGGATTTAATCAAGGGAAAAATTAAAATGAACAACCTCTCTAAGTAGGATTGTACTTAGCTGGAACCACTTAAAATGGATCACATATACACTAATCAATTGTGATTCAAGGAGTCCAAAGTCATTTCATTCCCTGGAACTCTGACTTCTTCCAATATTTCATTGGAGAGATCCTGATGTAAGCATGGCCTTACTTTTTAACGGATTTACTCTGAAGATAGGGCACTATTTTTTTCAGCCCCAATCTGCAATTCACTTAGGCTCCTCATTACTTCTAGTCATGCAACTAAATTAAGTAGGGAAAAGAGTCTCCAAGCACGGACAGCAACTGATGGGAGGAATAATAGAATAGGGACCAGAAAGACAGCTTTGGTTAGGGTAGGAGTTGCAGTGTTTTCCAAATCTGTCAGCCTCACAATGTGGTGTTTCAGTAGGGATTGAGTCATGACTCCATTTCAATTACTCCACAAAAGAAAGAAAATTGTACGTGACAGTACACCATGAACTTCTACAGCAGCTAAATCTGTGAATAGAGAGGGCTGGGGTTGTGTGCTCTACGGGTAATGTGGGAAAGGGCACCCCATTGTTTGAAATCCAGGTGTGCTGCATGTTGCTGTGTGTGTGTGTGTGTGTGTGTGTGAGAGAGAGAGAGAGAGAGAAGGAGGAGGAGGAGGGAGAAGAGGAAGAAGAGGAGGGAGAAGAGAGACAGAAGAGGGACAGAAACAGAGAGAAGAGAGTGGAGAGGTGGCAGGAGAGAGAAGATAGAGCAAAGACACAGACCCAGAAGTACAAACAATTCTGGTGACATTGCAGATGGTGTATTGTCACTAATGATCTCTATGTCATCCTGCTAATTCAGGAGTAAATAATACTAATAGTAATAACATCATCATAATAATTATTAATATCTGAACAGAGACTAATGGCTGGACGTTGAAGAAATATAATTGTGAGACAGTAAGTGTCATTATATCTGATGAGGTAAGTGAAATGCTGAAGGAATTAGGATATCCTCAGTCTGCATACTACAAAACAGTTAGTTCTTTTGAAAGGAGTGTCTAATTCAGGCAAACTCAATATACGAGTAAGATTTCTCATTTCTGAAACAATGCCTGGTAAGGAGTAGGTGCTCAATAAATATGTGTTATTTCATGATTCCTGCACTGGAGGGAGGCGTCAGCCTGAGTATCCCTGACTGGATAGAAATGCGCATGCTCAGGCCACATGCTTCCTGCTTAATCACTCCCACACTATTTCTTTAGAAGCAAACTTGAACTCAGCCCAAGGGCAGACTTGCTCTTCTCAAGTAAGAGTGACAGAGCTGGCAGGGCGCGGTGGCTCACACCTGTAATCCCAACACTTTGGGAGGCCAAGGCGGGCGAATCATGAGGTTAGGCATTTGTGACCAGCCTGACCAACATGGTGAAACCCCATCTGTACTAAAAATACAAAAATTAGCCAGGCGCGGTGGCGCATGCCTGTAATCCCAGCTACTCAGGAGGCTGAGGCAGGAGAATCACTTGAACCCGGGAGGCCGAGGTTGCAGTGGGCTGAGATGGTGCCACTGCACTCCAGTCTGGGTGACAGTGCAAGACTCAATCTCAAAAAAAAAAAAAAAAGTGACAGAGATCATGTTAGATGAAGTGAAACATGACAAAGGAGACTTCAGACCCTTTTTCAAGTCCCAGGAAAGTCCCTGAAAGAGAGCACCTCAAACCTTGAGAGCAAAATACTCTTCCCAGCCCTGGTTTGTCCGTTGACACCATGAGGCAGAGCTTCTCTCTTGACCTCTAAGCTTCTCCAAGGGCTTTTCTCTCTGTGCTCCAGGCATCTAACCGCCAGCTCCCATGGTGAAAACAGACGAAGCTCTACTTGTTCACCAGATATTCCTTCTTTTCACTTAACTATTTTACTTTTTTTTTTTTCCCAACTCCTGACTTTAAGCTGAAAAACTGAGCAATCCATATGAGAAAGCTGAATATTCAATTATATGAAAAATAAAAAGCATAAAATAACTTTGCTATTAATTTGGATCTGGCAGCGTGTCTTTCCCACACTCTTCAGGTGCAGAAGCCAGTGCTGTGCAAGCGTCATCTGCTCCACACCCAGGTGCAGATGGGGACAAGTGTTAGGACTTTGAGGAACATAACCATAGGTGAGAGGATCATAAACCAGGAGTCCTAGAAATGGTGGCAGGTGAACCTGAAAAGAAAACTGTAATGTTCTTCTAAAGGACGGATTTTCTATGCATAAGACTACTGACAAAAGTCACAAGGAAGTATGAGATTTGACTACATGAAAAAATTAACCCAGAAAATTTCATAACAAAATTAACAAGCAAAGAGTAGACTTTAAAAAGTGTAACAACATGAAAATTAGCCAATAGCAATACCCTTGACACATAAAGGACACTTACGAATCAGTTTTTAATAAGTAACAGTGAAAGTACACAGGTAGATAGATGAAGAGAAAGAGAGAGAGAGAGACAGACAGATTAATCTTAGATTGATTGATCGATCTATCTATCTATCTAACTATCTATCTATCTGTCTTCTCTCTATTTGTCTATCTACCTACCTACCTACCTACCTACCCATTTTAGGCCATTTGGGATGCCATAACAAAATACCATAAACTGGGTAGCTTATAAAAACCAGAAATTTATTTCCCACAGTTCTGGAGGCTGGGAAACTCATGATCTTGATCCAAGATCTTGGTTCCAGCAGATTTGGTGTCTGGTGAGGGCCCACCTCCTCATAGATGGTATCTTTTCACTGTGTCCTCATGGTGAAAGGGGTAAACAAGCTCTCCAAGTTCTCTTTTATAAAGGCACTAATCCTATCCTCATCATCTAACAAAGTCCTCATCTCCTAATACCATCAGCTTGAAGGCTGAGATTTTGACATATGAATTTGGAAATTGAGAAGATACAAACACTTAGACTGTAGCCCACTGACTCTATCTATCTATCTATCTATCTATCTATCTATCTATCTATCTATCTATCTATCTTCTATGTATCTATCTATGTATCTATCTGTCTGTCTATCTATCATTTAAGAACGTATTATTGGCTGGAATCATGGAATCCAAACTGGAAGCAATATCAGAGATCAATCCTAATATATATCCTTAGTATTTTTCCTTTCCCAGTCTTCCAAAATACCTCTCACACCTTCACCTTGTTGTGGGAAGTCAGGGACCCGAAACGGAGGGACCAGCTGGAGCCGCGGCAGAGGAACATAAATTGTGAAGACTTCATGGACATTTATCAGTTCCCAAATAATACTTTTATAATTTCTTATGCCTGTCTTTACTTTAATCTCTTAATCCTGTTATCTTCACAAGCTGAGGATGTCCATCACCTCAGGACCCCTGTGATAATTGTGTTAACTGTACAAATTGATTGTAAAACATGTGTGTTTGAACAATATGAAGTCAGTGCACCTTGAAAAATAACAGAATAACAGTGATTTTTAGGGAGCAAGGGAAGACAACCACAAGGTCTGACTGCCTGCGGGGTCGGGCAAAAAGAGACATATTTTTCTTCTTGCAGAGAGCCTATAAAGGGACATGCAAGTAGGAGAGATATCGCTAAATTCTTTTCCTAGTAAGGAATATTAATATTAATATTAATATTAATTAAAGGAATGCATTCCTGGGGGGAGATCTATAAAAGGCCGCTCTGGGACTGTCTGTCTTATGCAGTTGAGATAAGGACTGAGATACGCCCTGGTCTCCTGCAGTACCCTCAGGCTTACTAGGGTGGGGAAAAAACTCTGCCCTGGTAAATTTGTGGTCAAACTGGTTCTCTGCTCTTGAACCCTGTTTTCTGTTAAGACGTTTATAAAGACAATAGGTGCACCACTGAACATAGACCCTTATCAGTAGTTCTGCTTTTGCCCTTTGCCTTGTGATCTTTGTTGGACCCTTATCAGTAGTTCTGCTTTTGCCCTTTGTCCTGTTCCCTCAGAAGCATGTAATCTTTGTTCTGCTTTTTGCCCTTTGAAGCATGTGATCTTTGTCTGTTATTACACCCCCTCCCCTTTTGAAACCCTTAATAAAAAACTTGCTGGTGGTCGGGCGCAATGGCTCACGCTTGTAATCCCAGCACTTTGGGAGGCCGAGGAGGGTGGATCACAAGGTCAGGAGATCGAGACCACGGTGAAACCCCATCTCTACTAAAAAATACAAAAGATTAGCCGGGCGTGGTGGCGGGCGCCTGTAGTCCCAGCTACTCGGAGAGGCTGAGGCAGGAAAATGGCGTGAACCCGGGAGGTGGAGCTTGCAGTGAGCCGAGATTGCGCCACTGCACTCCAGCCTGGGCGAAAGAGCAAGACTCCATCTCAAAAAAAAAAAAAAAAAAAAAAAACTTGCTGGTTTGAGTCTCAGGTGGGCATCACGGTCCTACCAATATGGGATGTCACCCTCAGCCGCCCAGCTGTAAAAATTCCTCTCTTTATACTGTCTCTCTTTATTTCTCAGCTGGCTGACACTTATGGAAAATAGAACCTACATTGAAATATTGGGGGCAGGTTCCCCCGATATCACCTCTCTCTTCATACCACCCACATCCCCTCTTCCTGCCTCACACTCAATGAACAATTTTGCCTCACACATTACAGACGACACTGAAGGACCTAGAAGAGAGCTGTCACTCCTTTTCATCATCGTGTCTCAAATTCTCTGCCTGTGCTTCTGGCAAGTCTGCCTTCACCCCGATCCAAGAGCAGAGACGTGTGAAGGGATGTGCCGCATCCCTTCCCCCTTCGGGAGATATAAATATAAATATAAATATCGGGGGAACCTGCCCCCAATATTTCAGCGTAGGTTCTATTTTTCATAAGTGTTGGCCAGCTGGGAAATAAAGAGAGACAGTATAAAGAGAGGAATTTTTACAGCTGGGCGGCTGAGGGTGACATCACATATCAGTAGGACTGTGATGCCCACCTGAGCTTCAAGGGGCTCAGCTCCAGTCAAGGGGCAGCTCCTCTAGAGCCCAGCCCTTCTCGCCTTCTCCAGGGAGTGGCTCTTGCACTTGAAACTTCTCTGCTATAAAATCAACTTCTCCCAACAAAGAAACCCATGAGTTAGTGTTTTTTTATTTTAAAAAATATGCTTTAACCACTATCTCATCAAAACACTCATCTCTTGCCTTTTAGGAGACCAGACTTTCCTGGTTTTCCCTCTGGCTCCTTTTCAGGCTCCCTCTTCTTCAGCCTCTAAAGGCAGGAGCACCCCAGGGCCAGGTCTTCAAAACTTTTCTTTTCCTAACCTTCTCCCAGGGGACCACATCCAGTGTTACGACTTTAAATACCATCCGTTATGGGTTAAATTGTGTTCCTCAAAGGATGTTGAAGTTGTAAAACTTAATACCTGTGAATGTGACCTTATTTGGAAATAGGGTATTTGTTGATATAATCAAGTTAAGATAAGGTCATGAGAGTGGACCCTTATTCAAAAAACTGGTCTCCTTACAAGAAGAGGAAAATTTGAACACAGAGACAGGAAGAGAGAAAATGGAGGTAGAAATTGGTCAAAAAATGCCAATTGGAAACTGGAGGTGAAAATTGGTCAAAAAATGCCAAGGAAGCTAAGAGAAAAGCATGGAACAGATTCTCCCTCTCAAGATGACTTGAGAGAGCATTGTCCTGCCAATACATTGATTTTAGACTTCCAGCCTCCAGAACTGTGAGATAATCAATTTCTGTTGTTTTGGGTACTTCGTTATTGTAGCCCTAAAAACCAATATGCAATCTATATACTATTAATTCTCAGATGTTATATCCAGCCCTGACTAACTCTGACTCTTTTTTTTTCTTTTCTTTTTATTTATTTTTATGTTTTCTTTTTTTTTTTTTTTTTTTTTGGATATGGAGTCTTGCTCTGTCATCCGGGCTGGAGTGCAGTGGTGTGATCTCAGCTCACTGCAACCCCCACCTCCTGGGTTCAAGCAATTCTCCTGTCTCTGCCTCCCAAGTAGCTGCAATTACAGGCACGTGCCACAGTGCCCAGATAATTTTTGTATTTTTAGTAGAGATGGGGTTTCACCATGTTGGCCAGGCTGGTCTCAAACTCCTGACCTCAGGTGATCCACCTGCCTCAGCCTCCCAAAGTGCTGGGATTACAGGTGTGAGCCACTGCGCCTGGCCCTGAACTAACTCTTAACTCCACATTGCGTATCTGATTGTCCACTTGGTATATCTTTAAATTTCTAATTGGAATCTCAAAGCAGAATTCATGACTTCTATTCTGCAACCTGATTTCTTTCCAATTTTCCCTTATTAGTATATACCCCACGATTCACCCACTTACTGATGATAACAACTTAGGAGTCATTCTTGATTCTCTCTTTCTTTTATTCTGTGTCCAATAAACACACAAGCAAATCTTGTCAACTTCACTTCCCAAAGAGATTCCAGATGTGTCCACCTCCTTCCATCCTGACTGCTTCCACCCTATGAGGAACCATCAGCATCGTCTCTATCTGGACTCCTGCCACTGTGAACTAACTGGTGTTTCTGCTTTCACTGCTGTCTCTCCTTAGAAAAGGTGATTTTGAAAAATAAATAGTCCACGTGTAGTCCATTCCCTGCTTGAAAGCCTCCAGTCCAACCTCTCTACACTGTTTTTTTGTTTTTTGTTTTGTTTTGTTTTTGTTTTTGAGACAGAGTTTTGCTCTTGTTGCCTAGGCTGGAGTGCAATGGTGCAATCTCTGCTCACTGCAACCTCCACCTCCCGGGTTCAAGCAATTCTCCTGCCTCAGCCTCCCAAGTAGCTGAGATTACAGGTGTGCGCCACCACGTATGGCTAATTTCGTATTTCTTTTTTTCTTTTTTTAGTAGAAACGGGGTTTCACCATGTTGGTCAGGCTGGTCTTGAACTCCTGACCTCAAGTGATCCACCCCCCCTCGGCCTCCCAAAGTGCTGGGATTACAGGTGTGAGCCACTGCGCCTGGCCAATCTCTCTACACTGTTCTTTAAGACTCTACATGTCTCCTCCAAAACTCTCTGTTGTCATCTTGTGCCACACTCCTCTCTGCCCTGTCCTCTCCAGCCACACTTGCCCTATTTCTATTCAGCAAAACTCAAAGCTTTTCCTATTTTAAGGCCTATGCACTGACTTCTCCCTCTACTCAGCATGACTTCCCCCAGATTATTGCATGGCTGTCTCCTTACTATTCAGATTTCAATTAACAGTCTGTCAATTGTGTCATCCTGCTTTAATCATTGTCAAATCACTAGAACCAGCTAATGAGTTCTTATTTATCTCTTGTCTTCTTTTAATGTATTTTAAGTTGCATGAGATAAAATCTTATGTTGTCTTGTTCCTTGCTATATTCCTAGATTCTGCAATAGTGCGTGGCCAAGAGTACTCAGTAAGTAGCTTTTGTATGAATAAATTAATCCACTGCAGCCCCACTTCATTTTTTTTTAACAGATGAGAATATAGGAATAGTGAGTTCAATGCCTTTTCCAGGCTGTGCAGTAAGGTTGCAGCCTTTCTCTTTGCAATTCGGTGCTCCCTCCAAAGACACACTTGTTATATCTGTCTGAAACTGAGAAGTCCGAATCTGTCCGTTGAGTTAGTTCATCAATTAATCATTTACAGTGCTGTGCCTCCTATGCACCAGACGCTCTGCTCTGTGCGGAGAATATAAAGCTAAATCACTGAGGGCTCCCACCCTTAGGAGTTCAGACAGGTAAACTTCAATAACTATCAATATAAAATAAGTGATGTAGCGAAGGATACAGTTAAATGCTGCAAGAGAAAAATGATGCAATAAGAGAATATTTCCTCCATGTGAGGATGATTAACCTATCCATAACATTTTGCACACAAAAATTTCTAAATGACTGTTATGACTAGTAAGTAGAAGAGTTTGCCACTCTCCTTCTTTTCATCTGAAGTAACTTTTCTGTCTATGGAGATCATTATCAGTAGGTAGATTCCCACTAATTTGGACGGTTCAGATAAAAATGGCAACAAATAAAATTTGAGTACTTTCTGTATCCTGGGGCCTGTGCCTGTTCTTGGCATGCCCTGATATTTAATTCTCAAATGTCATAACTTTTCCTTTAAAAGAAAAACCCACAAATTTCCTCCTGCCTTATACTGAACACAAACATTGTCAGGTAATAATGCAGGGAAGTATTCAACCACGTAATGATAAGAGGTGGGCTTAATGAGAACTCTGTTAGAGATACTGTTGCCTACAACACATCTATAAAAACCCATTTTTCACTTTGTGATTCCTGTCAATTCCCAGGGCTGCAAGACGATGCCTGGAGACCTTGATACAAATCCATGTTAAGTCTCAACTTTCATTATCACATGGAGACTGTGTGAGTTTCCTAGGGCTGCTATAACAGATGATCACAAACTTGGTGCCTTAAACAACAGAGACTCAAGATCTCGTAGTTCTGGAGGGTAGGAGGACAGCACCAGTTTTACTAGGCTAAAATCAAGAGTCTGCAGAGGTTCTGGGGGAGAATCCATTCTTTGCCTCCTCTGATATCTGGTGGCTCCAGCATTCCTTGGCTGTGACCCCATCACTGCAGTCTCTGCCTCTATGATTACATTGCCTCCTCCTCTTCTGTGTGTCATCTTCTGCCTCTGTCTGATAAAAATGCTTGTGATTACATTTAGGCCCATCTGAAGAGATATAACTCAGTCATGTCTTCAAAGTCTTTGCCATAGAAAATAACACTCGCTCGTCCCAACGATTAGGGCATAGGCACCTTTTGAAGGGAGCGGGGAAGGGGTCATTACGGAGCCTAGCAGAGAAACTATTGATTGTATCAGATTAACCCTAGTAACAGGTGCTTCATTTAGCCTGTTCTGTTCTGTTCATTTATAGTTCTAACCACAACTGTGTTACATAATTTCTTGGTTACTTGTTTAATATCTCCCATCACTAAACTAAGTTTGTAAAAACAGAAAACACATTTGTCTTCCTGTCTGTTGTGTTTAGCACCATACCTCCATCACCACCCTCGCCCCAGTCCACCACAGTTTCTGGCACATAATAGATACTCAATGAAATTTTTGAATGACAAAAAGTCTTCATTTAAAAGATGAGGTTCAAGTGATTTGCTCAAGTGCATATAACTAGTAAGTGGCAAAGTGTGACCTTGAGTTCCAAACCTATGAGCTCTATTTGCCTCCCTTGGTCAGGTTCTAACATTTTGATTCTCAAATATTATAATATTTCCTTTAAAAGAAAAAAAAAACAAATTTCCTCCTGCCTTATGTTGAACACAAACATTGTCACGTAATAATGCAGGACAACATTTAACCAGATAATGAGAGGTAGGCTTAATGAGAACTCTGTTAGAGATACTGTTTCATATAAAACATATACAAAAACCCATTTTTTCACTTTGTAATTCCTGTCACTTCCCAGGGCTGCAAGAGGGTGCCTGAAGACCTTGATACAAATCCATGTTAAGTCTCAAATTTCATTCTCAGAAGCTGATCCTTTGATATTTATTTATTTTGAGACAGAGTCATGCTCTGTCACCAGGCTGGAGTGCAATGGTGTGATCTCGGCTCACTGTAACCTCTGCCTCCCGGGTTCAAGCAATTCTCCTGCCTCAGTCTCCCAGGTAGCTGGGACTACAAGCGTGCACCACCACACCCAGCTAATTTTTGTATTTTCAGTAGAGACAGGTTTCACCAAGTTGGCCAGGATGGTCTTGATCTTCTGACCTCAAGATCTGCCCGCCTCAGCCTCCCAAAGTCCTGGGATTACAGGCATGAGCCACCGCCCCTAGCCTGATATTTATTTTTTGAAGCTATAAAACCACACTATCCTTAAAACAGGGTTGTAATAATTTAAAAAAATCTTTCTCTAAAGTGTCACGGGGGCCAGGTGCGGTGGCTCACACCTGTAATCCCAGCACTTTGAGAAGCTGAGGCAGGCAGATCACATGAGGTCAGGAGTTCGAGACCAGCCTGGCCAACATGGTGAAACCACATCTCTACTAAAAGTTACAAAAAAATTAGCCTGGCGTGGTGGTAGGTGCCTGTAATCCCAGCTACTCGGGAGGCTAAGGCAGGAGAATCGCTTGAACCTGGGAGGCAGAGGCTGCAGTGAGCCAAGATCGTGTCACTGCACTCCAGTCTGGGCCACAGAGCGAGACTCCATCTCAAAAATAAATAAGTAAATAAATAAATTAATTAAATTAAGTGTCACAGGT
Source organism: Symphalangus syndactylus (assembly GCF_028878055.3). Taxonomy (NCBI): domain Eukaryota; kingdom Metazoa; phylum Chordata; class Mammalia; order Primates; family Hylobatidae; genus Symphalangus; species Symphalangus syndactylus. The sequence continues at coordinate 58,512,997 of NC_072445.2, forward strand.
ATTGTAAGACCGCTCGTGAAATCAGCCCAGCTAAAGCAGAATGAAAACTGGTGTTTGATGGAAACAAAAAGCACTAGCTCTTTCTGTCAAGGTTCGGATCAGCATCTAGATCAACATCTATTCTGGTTCTCCTCTCTGCAGGCCATCCCTTTCAGAGAGAAAACCTGGCTACTATCAGGAGTGTGTAATATTCATTTCCCATATGTACTGCTGTCCCCAAGCATGGAAGGCCAGCTGCAGGGGTGGATGTTACTGGGGAATAGAGAGAGCTTGTCTGATATTTTCAAAACTTGATTATAGTGTTTTTCTCCTGAGGCAAAACCTTGAGACTTAAAGATGCTAATAGAGCTTTTTTTTTGCCCTCTCCCTTCCCTAGTGGAAGAATACCACTTTATGATATTTTGAAAATAAAGTCCTCAAATAAAATGTGTTCACATGCCTGGTTATATAAAATACGTTCACATCTAAACAACACTAATTTAAAAATGAAGTCCCCTGGAACCTGAATTTGAGAACTGCCTAGACAAAGAGAAGCCCTTGAGAAAAAGGCCTCAGCAAGAATTTGAAAGGGCTTCTAGAAAACACAGAAAATCCTGCAGAGGGAAAGGAAGAAGAGGCATTAGGAGGAAGAAAAAAGTCTTAAATTATTATTTCCTTCATAAAATTGAAGACACTTCTAAATTTGTCAAAGCAGGGAAGGCAAGCTCTTGATAGAAATGAGCAAATGCATGGCGATGGATTCCCAGAGGATGGGAAGTGGGACCCATTACATCTTTTTCATGATGAGATGATTCTCCTCAGCTGCTTTGATTCACCAGCTGCGTTTCTGGAGCTAATCACTAGGAGATGGAGAGAAGTGGATGAATTCAAGGGATTATTTAGGAAATATTTCAACAAAATATAGTGGTGGGTTGAATGTGGTAACACAGACAAATCAGCGGTAGCTTCTTGGCTCACGTCATGAGTGTTATGTGGGTAGCAACACCATGTATTGAGATGGAAAATTGGAGATGGTGGATTTTGATTTGTGGAGAAGTCAAACTTAGAAAATTTTAAGTATGAGGTGACTAGAAGACATTTGAATGTGTAAGTCTATAGCTCAAAAGAGATGTGTGAAGTAGAGATGAAAATTGGGAACTGTCAACATTCTGGTGATATTTATGTGTGTGGGAAGGGGTGAGGTTGCCCAGGTTAGGAGCATACCCGGAGCAGAAGGTCCAGTCCACAGCCCCAAGGAACCCGATGTTTAGAAGTGAAACAGGAAATGCAGTCAGAAAAGGGGCTGGGAATGTTTTCAGAGGAGAGAGTGTGCTTTTCTGAGAAGAACAAGGAGAGTGTATCTAGATGATCTCACTTGGGTTTGAGCTCTAGCTCTACCACTTAGCACCTTTGTTGTATGCTTAGGAAAATTATTTAACTTCTCTAAACTCAAAATCACTTTTGAATTTGGAGAAGTATCACACACATACTCACAAACCTCAAAATGAGCCACTCATAGCTCCCTGAAGCACCTATGAAAGAGAGAGCAAATTTCTTTTTTGCTTTGATTAAAATAACATTTCTTAATGTGTAAGGAAACTGATGAGACATCTATCTATCTGTCTGTCTGTCTGTCTATCTATCTATCTACCTACCTACCTACCTACCTACCTACCTACCTATCTCCATAGATGTTATGTATTTCTCACAAGAATTTTATTCCTCTTTTCAAGTGTTTGCTTTCTAAGGGAATGATTGACACATTTGCACAATAGGCAGAACAGGATAATGCAGAGATTGATTTATCTGTTCATACCTAAGAGTGATTCTCCTTACCTGAGGCACTTGAGAAATGGGGCTCACCTAATCTCGAAGAATTTCAAAAATTTACTTGGAAAGACCAACTTGTCGGCCAAGGGGATGTCTCAAATGATTTTCAGTCAATTCCTATTTGAGAGGAGAAAATACGATGACTTTCCCTGTTACAGGGAAAATTCACCTAATTCATTTCATCTTACGTTATTTAGAGGAAAATGCAGTGATGAAATTCTTTTGATTTCTGGGTATGTTTCCCAAAGCTTTTAAAATACACATTATTTGGGGAGAATAAATTCACTGTCAAGAAAGAAATTTTAAATGTCCAGTCCTTTAGGGTTGGATGATTTCTAACCTTGACCATGTTTTAGAATCACCCTTTGTATTGCATTTAACAAAATTCTGAGAGTCTTTTAAAAAATCCACTGTGTTGCCTCTCTACAGTGTATTAGTTATATACATACTGCTTTAATTTATCAATATGTGTTGGCTTGAACAATATGAGCAGCCAACAGTGGGTGATTACACACATTAATTTGTGTACATAGAATCTCGTTTCTCTCAATAGTTCTCATTATGCACCCAGGATGGTTTTTAAAAGTCACTAAAGAAAGATATTTATCCTCACAGAGTTAGCAACAATTTACTTTTTAATATTAATGAAATTCATGTAAGTATCCTTAGTGGCACATAAATTACACGTGCATGTCTTGACGGTGTTATAACTTAGATTCAATGTTCTGCTGGGACTCTCTGTACTTCAGAGATAATCATTTATACATTTCCTGTAAGGTAATATAAAGTTGAGTTTTCATTTTGTTTCTGAAAATAAAAAATGATGTATTCCCACATTCAGTTTTATTTTCTTAAGAGGCAATAATTCCCCATGGAGAAAACAGTGTACATTTGGTTTGGAGCAATTCAACTGATTTCTAAATTCTAAATTTAGGAGAAATGAACACTCTTCTTAGTCTATAGTCATTTAATTGGGTGAGGGTCACTGATCTTGTATTAAAAGAAATACATTTGCAGGAATAACTGGCTAAAATAAACTAACAAATCCAAATTATGAATAAATGAAAAAATTCTTTCGACAAGGTTGAATTAGCAACCAATGAAGTAGATCAGAATTAGGGATGCTTTTCTTTAAATTAAATGCTACTCTCTCACTTGTACCTTGATTCTCTAGGAGACAGTAGAGGTGGACACGATACAGGAAGATGGGGAGAAAAATTACACAGAGTAGCCAAGTGATGCACCAGACCCTGAACACTCCAGCAAGGAGGAATTCACTCCCTCTCTATTGTTGGAATGCCTTGAAAACAGGAAAGTTTTTTTTTCTCTTTTTGAGATGGAGTCTTGCCCTGTCACCCAGGCTGGAGTGCAGTGCTGCGATCTCGGCTCATTGCAAGCTCCGCCTCCCGGGTTCAAGCAATTCTCCTGCCTCAGCCTCCCGAGTAGCTGGAACTACAGGCAAGCGCCACTACGCCCGGCTAATATTTTGTTTTTTCAGTACAGACGATATTTCGCTGCCAGGATGGTCTCCATCTCCTGACCTTGTGATCTGCCCCCCTCGGTCCCCCAAAGTGCTGGGATTACAGGCGTTAGCCACCGCACCCAACTGAAAGCTCTTCTTTACAGTGGAGCAAAATTACTTCTCAGGACCTTCTAGACATTAGTTCTAATTCTTTGAAATAATAGTACCTACTACATGTTTTAATACCTGTCTTTTAATCTTCTCAAGGTAGGCACAATTATCCTCCCATTATAGATCATGAAATTAAAATTCAGACAGGTTAAACGATTTGTCCAGCCCCACATGCCTGGAAAGTGGTATGACAACCAATCAAAAAAGCCACACAGAGTATTAACCCTTCTTCAATATATTGACCCGCCATACTGTTCAGCATTTTACCTTCTTTCCATGTCTGCTCTCATCCATGCAAAATATTCTGAATTTACTCAGCCTTCCTTCCTTTCAATGACTCAAATTTGAATCTTCTCATCATTCTAGTTTCTCTTTTCTGGACACATTCCAAGTACTCAATTTCTTTGTGTACCACCACAACCCCAAGAATGATCTGACGAAGGCAAATCTGAGAGGAACAAATATGTACCTTGTTATGAGTATTATACTTCTTTTAATACAGCCTACATGTAAATCAGTACGTATGACAGTCACTCTATCTTGTCTACAAGCATATTATACAAGTTTGTCAATATGTCTTGATGACATTCAACCAAGAGTCAGATCGTTTTACAATCTCCTGGGTATCCACCCCACACTAAGCTTATGAGCTCTATCATTATTAAACAACATATAAGTGGTTTTCAAGGTACCCCTTCCTGGCAATCAGGTAAGACTTATTTTCTTACTTGTCTTATCCCAGAGCATGTGCTGTATCGTTATACACAAATCGTTTTCCCCTTGGGGAGAGTCACTTTCTAATGTAAGGGACGGCATACATTGTGCTGGTGATTGTATAGATGGGAAAGATCAAATAAAGGGAGACGTTAAGTGGCAAAGCATTTCAGTAGCCGAGTCAACAATTCAAAGGCTTTTGAACAAAAGAATATTATGGTGAGTTCTTTAACTTAGAAAAATGACTGATAGAAACAGAATTCATTGCTCTTAAGACATGATTTTTTAGCTTGATCTGGAAGCCACAATCCTACAAACATCAAAAGAATACTCCATACTCAAACAAGAGACACAGAAACAATTCTATTAAACAAGTCATTTGTTCACCCAGCAAACATTTTTGGCAGAAAATAATAATTATTTTACTTATCCACAGAGGCTTAAAGAAAAGAGTAAGATTCTAGAGTGACATCTCATAAGTCAGAGCCAATTATTTTCAAACACTACCAATTCCAATGAGCTACAGTGAAGATAATATTGAATAAAGTTCATGATTTTACTGTGTATGTTTGCAAATGATAGACATGACATACATAAGTCTTATGGGAGTTCAAATTCTATTAAGCTAGCACCCCAATCTGACAGCAACTCCTCTGAAGTCAGTCCATCTACATAATGGACTTGGATGCCAGTTCCAAAATTCACATAGAAAATTCGTCTCAGGAAGTTGTTCCCTGGAGACATCTTCTGTATTTACACTGAGTAAGACAATGTGTTTTAAAATCCATAGGAAAATTACAAGGGGAATAAAGACCACTCCCTTAAAAAAATAAAAAGAAGTAAAAACAATCTAAGAATTAGATGCCCTGTAGCCCATCATGCAAATGACTCTTTCTGAGTTAACGTGCCGCCTGTCAGCATCACCTCTCCCAAGTACATTGTCTGAAAACTCAATCTGGCTGTTCTGTTCTAAACGAACAGGAAACTCTTCAACAGTATCCTCTATAGGATATCTTGATAACATCAGTAAGCAGAGCTTTGGGCACACGCCTCTTGGTCACATACACACCCCAGATGAGAAGACTGAAATTCTTCTAGGTTCTCATAAGTAACAAAATGATAGGCTTCTTGGCCTCTGAATGCATGCGTGAGGGGGAGAAACTAGCCTGTTATCACTGCAGTCAGAAGGAACCAAGTCATGAGAGACCTTAACAATTTGCAAAGTAGGGTGTGTCCACCATCCCACCCTTTCTCCCTGGCAACTGTTTCACCAGTCTCTCCCCTAGTGCAAGAGGGACCTGAAAGATACTTGAGAGGCAATTCTTATTATTTATTTATCTAACAAAGTCACAAAATAGTAAGTAGACATATTAACCACTACTAATTGTTACAGAAATGCTTAAGCATTGAGGATCCCAGAAAGAAAAGCAGAAAAGCAAACTCCTGTAAATTACCCACAAATCACCTCTAATTTTGAATAGTACCAGGCTGCCTACTTTATTCCATTAAAGATGTGGCGAGGCACAGTGGCTCACGCCTGTGATCCCAGCACTTTGGGAGGCTGAGGAGGGCAGATCACCTGAGGTCAGGAGTTCGAGACCAGCTTGGCCAACATGGCGAAACCCCATCTCTACTAAAAATACAAAGAAAAATTAGCCAGGCATTGTGATGTGCACCTGTAATCCCAGCTACTCAGGAGGCTGAGACAGGAGAATCGCTTGAACCTGGGAGGTGGAGCTTGCGGTGAGCTGAGATTGCACCACTGCACTCCAGCCTGGGTGACAGAGCAAGACTCCGTCTCAAAAAAAAAAAAAAAGAAAATTAAAGCTCTATGTACTCTTATGCCTAAACTGAGGCATAAATAGAGAAGTATCATGGAAGTCAGACCTAAAGCCTGGCAGGTCCTTCGCTGGTAGGCATGTTTATATCTGAGTTCTGAGCAGTATTATCATTTATACATAATAATAAATACATTAAAACATAAATTTTGATGAAAGATAATTAGCTAATGTTTAGGGCTATAAAATGACACCAACATAAAAAATTCAAAGGGGTATTTATAGTGTCCTTCTGTTAGTTTCTTAGGGCTGCCCTAATAAACTACCACAGGCTGGGTCGCTTAGAACACCAGGAGTCTAGTTTCTCATAGTTCTGGAGGATAAAAGTCTGAAATGAAGGTGTTGGCAAAGATCTTTTCTTTGGCAGCTCTAGGGAAGGCACCCTTCCTTTTCTCCTCTAGTTTCTGCTGCTGCCAGCAATCTTTGGTGCTCCTTGGCTTATAGATGCATCACTCGGATCTCTTCTTCCAATTCTCATGGCCTTCCCCGTATGTCTGTGTCCAAATTCTCCTCCTCCTATCACAATGCCAGTCACTGAATCAGAGCCAACATAATCCAAGGTGATCTCACTGTATTTCTGATTACATCTGCAAAGACTATTTCCGTAGGAGGTCACATTTACAGGTTCTAGAGTTTAGGACTTCACAGTATCTTTTTGGGACACATGATTCAATCCATAACAGAACTCACTTAAATCACTGACTCACTCAACAAACTACAGCTAGCCATACTGATATGACTCTTGGGTGCTGAAGGGTTATAGAAACAGGGAAGAAGGCACATTACTCACAGAGAACAGCCATGCCATAGTGCGTATTTTTGTATCAGGACCATGGACAGTAGCTCATGTTCCTTCCACCACCTCCCCCATTTCACCCCAATATTGGTGATGCTTATGCTTATGGAGAGAAAGCTTCTACACAAACTCGGCTTATTAAAAACTATTACATTGTTGATCTACTTTTTCTAAACATGTACTCTATAAATCAATTTATCTTACTCACTGTCACTTCGCCTGGTATGGTGAAAAAAGATTATGGTAGTGGAAAACAGTTTACTGGCTTATAAAGGTTGCTGTTACCTTTCTTTAATCTAGGGTTCTGTCTTCATTGTAAAGTCCTAAAACCTAAATACTTAGCTTAATAAATAATGATCCAGTGAAAGAAATGGCTTTTACCATTTAAACTCATCCAGAACTTATTTGTTCCTGAAAATAAATGAAATTACCATAAGATACTTAAGCTATAAAAGTTATGTTGCATTTCTAAGATGAAGCATGTTAAAGCAATGTGTAAAGAAACACTAATGGGCTGGTATCAATATGTCATAAAGCCAGAATGGGAGGTTGGAAATGGAAAATGGGAAGGAAATGGGTGGAGTGGCCATATCTAAGGGCTCAGGTAATAGACAGCTTTCTGTGTCCTTCTGTGGAGCTGGAGCTTTTATTGCAGAAAAAGGGAAGCTATTGAGGAGTTTTAGGCATGGGAGTGATATGGTGAAATTTGCATTTTATTTAGATGCTCTGTTGATTGTGTGAAGGATAATTTGGAGGTTGGTAAGACTAGAGGCAAACCGAAGCTGTTAACTAGGGTGATGAAAATGAAAACAGGAGAATGGAATGGACTTCAGAAATACCTAGGGGATGGAATCAGTAGGTCCATCCTAGTTACTGATTGCATAGAAGAGGTTTACATTTTGCCTTGGGTGATTAAGAAGAGAAATCTTTTTCAGGAGGTTGTGAATAATGAGTTTGTTTGCTGATATGTTAAATTTGAATTGCCTTTGGGAGTTCAAAATCTGTACTCTTAAAGTTACAATTATCTCGGAGGAATAAGCTCTGGTGTTCTATTGCATAGCAGGGCAACTATGGCTAACAGTCAGGTATTGTGTTTCACGAAATAGTTAGAAGAGAGGCATTTGGATGTTCTCACCACATAGAAATAATAAATACATGAGGTGATGAATACGCTACCCTGAGTTGATTATTTTACAACCTATATATGTATCAAAACATCACATTGTACCCCTATCAATATATACAATTAGAATGAGCCAGTTAAAAAATTAAAAATCTGTACTATAGGTTCTGTTAGAAAAGCACTGGCCCTGTTTCCTAAACCCCCAGTATCAGCTTAAATCAATTCAAGCTATTCTTTCACTCTTAGGTTGTAACCTCTGTGAAAGTTGAGATTGGGTATCCCTTAGAGCCTGACAAAATACTTGTTAACCATTTCTGTTGCCACCCTCAAATTCTTAGGTACGTTAGGCAGAGGGATTGAACAACTTATTTTCTAACACCTGGTAGCTTTTTATTGTCTTCAAGCCAAGAGGATCTTGTAGGTGTGCCTCCATCTAGGACAAGGACTTTCTTCTCAAGACTTTAGACAAACAGAATGACTGAGGATGCTGGGTTTCTGTGGTTACTAAATTGCTGACAGCATTTAAAGGCATGCTTTTCTTGACACAATCTATATACATGCAATGACTTGTCAGATCCTCTAGTTGTTTCTGAATATCAGAGATTAGCACGCCTCTGACAGAGGGCAGGGTCTGGTGCCTTGCTGAGGAGGACTTAACAGCTTAAGATGGCAACCTACCCATTATCGGATTTGGATATTACAATCATGTGTTTTCCTGAAATTCCCTACTCAAGGACCAGATATCTAAGACTCAATTCGGAGAGTCAAGGTTGCCATAACAAGACAGATGGCTGTGTAGGTGGAGACCAGGCTTCCTGGTATTCCACATTCTCCACAAACTGGTCAAGGGTAATTGGAAGTGATAAGTGAACGGAGGTGATGTCTTTTTTAGATTTTCCCCAATTCTGTAACGTGAGAACAAAGGAATTACAAATGAGTTTTCATAAAATTTTACTATTAGAAGACATCATGGAAACCATCTGGTTTTATAACTTTATTTTAAAGGCATAGAAACAGACCCAGGAAAAACAAAATTAACAGTAGTTGCAATGTTCCAGTGAGAATCCAATTCCTTTGATTTACAGAGCAGAGCTCTTTCAGCTCTATGTTACTTCCTACATCTTCTATTTCTTGGATTTGGTTACAGGATGATATAGCCGGAAGTACCTCATTTGATTATTTTAACAAGTAATTACTCTCTGCCTTAAAAAATTTATTTGAATTAGTTCTTAGTTTAGGGAAATCTTAGGTATTGACTCAGCTTATTTATAAAAATCAGTTTTCCAGATAATTGAGGGCATAACTCAGTAGAAATTAAAATTTTTTCCTGTTTGATAATTTGATATGCAAATCTAAATTTTATTTAATTGTAATACATATTTTCATGGCTTCTTGGATCTAAGAGCTTATTCTCTGTAGAATGCTTATGTTTATGAAGTACCCGTAGGTGACTTCTTTATCTCTGGTATTTGCACAGATATTTTTATTCTCAAGATACGAATGAGAAAACAAACAGAGAGTTTAAGTGACATCCAAGTGACAGTGTTGGGCTTAAGCTCCCATCTGTCATTCTATGAGAACTTGCTCCTTCTGTATGATGAACAGTTTACTTTTAGTTGATGTCTTAGTTTTAATTCTGCAGTTATACCAACATGACCTTAGGACCTGCTGAGAGATGCAAAGATATTTAACACCAGTTTTTGTGCTTTTCAATATACTCATATAAGCTTGCTATCTCTTTATTTTCTTTGGGCAATTGCTTATTGCTGTTACTAGCATACTTGACTAATGCCCTTTCTTCAGTCACTGCTTCTGTTTTCTTCGTCAAAGCTGCTATATTCGGGTCTGAACTGTATCCTTCCTCCTAAACTTATATGTGGAAGTTTTACCCCCAGTTCCTTAGCATATGGCCACATTTGGAAATAAGGTCGTTAAAGGGGTAATTAAATTAAAATGAGATCTTTAGAGTGGGCCCTAATCCAATGTGACTAGTATCCTTAATAGGAAGAGGAAATTTAGATGCAGACATGCACATGCATAGAATAAATACCACGTGAATATACAGGAAGAAGGCTGTCAAGGAAAATGGCCTCAAAGTGAAACCAACCCTGCAGACACCCTGATCTTGGGACTCTAGCCTCCACAACTGGGAAGAAATTAATTTATATTGTTTAATTCACCCAGTCTATAGTATTTGTTAGAACAGCCTGGAGAAAACTAATACACATAACAGATGAAGATAGCTAGTTTTTGGAAATGTGTGTGAACTACTAATGAACAGACCTTGAAATGGGCTGGCCTTGAAGTCAAGTTCCTTAGTGCACAAACATTGTGATATTGCTTTTAGCCTGCAGCAATACCTTTTGCTTATTTTGTGTCTCTGGGTTATGTTCTGAATAAGAGGAGTTACAGAACAAGTGAGTTTCAGATAGCTAAGGTTATAGTTTAAAAACAATGCATCACAAAATATAAACCAAGTGGTCCTTTAAATAAAGAAGGAGTTTTTTACTTCACAAGAGTGTTTTTCCGACATGCTTTCTGGTTGCATTTAAAATGTAAATTAATTTCCTAAACCTTAATCTATCCGTACTCTTTCAAGAACTTAACAGATGTAAATATCATAGCATATGCATCTATTTCATCTTTTATTTTCTTCTCCTAGGCTATATAGGTAGTTGCAAGTGTCATATTCCTATTATTCATAATGCCTGAGCTTCCAAACAAATGTTGAAATGGAATCTGTGGAAGTTCAGAATTGTTGACTAAAGTTCACCTGCAAATGAGTTAGCTCTCCCTTTCCTCTTTGGGGCTGCTTCAGTGTTTTGGGTGGAAATTACATATCTCTAAGCAGCAAGAGAAGAACAAATGCATTAAGTGTATTTCTGTGGTAGTAACACAGACCATTCAATAGACCCTAGCAAGCAGCAAAGACTGTATGGATTTCAAAAATAGCACCCATCTGTCTGAGAGCTGCTAAAAAATGAGTTTTCACCCTTGGAACCAAATAAGACTTAGGTTCTGGAAAAGCCATAGAGGAGCCCCTCAGAGAATTACAAAAACATGTACCTTTTTGCATTCCAAGAATAATAACCAGGCACAGGAGAACACACAGTGCCAAGTTTCAAATTTAAATCAAGCAGCACATGTAAGAGTTGAAAGTTGAAGTTTGGCCCTTCCCCAGCTGAATGCTGGTAAAGCATAATACCTGGGTTCAAAGGTCAGCACTTACAAAGGCATCTTGACAAGACACCTTGGGCACCTTAGAATACAACATAGAAACATCTATTCAAGGCATATATAACTTAGGGATAAATGAATAAAGAGTATAGTTTATATGTTGTGTGTGTATGAATATATATATATATAAAGATACATTTATAGAATTTAAAATCAAGGGGCAAACTTTAAGAAAAATTGGCTGGGTTTAACTAAGTCAAAGGCATTATTTTGCAGCAGGGAAGGGAATAGGTAACCCTGGGATGTTTTGTCAGAAATGAAATGCCATCATATTCCTATTTCTGGCAATTAAAAAAGGAAAATATCACATTTTTATGTCTGTTTTGAAAAGAACACGTGGTGAAATAGTATTCAGGATGTGGTCGTGGTTCCAAGTTATTTGCAAATCCAAACTTCCTTCGGTTTTGTTATCTCTCACCTTCATTTACAGAAATAGGAAGCACCATATCTATTTTATGAAGTGTTAAATTCACTGGTGATAAAATATCAGAATTTGCATGTTATGCCTAATGATTCAGTTTTTTGATGTGGCAAACACCCAGATAAAAATCATCTGGTCATTTCATCATGCTATGGAAAAGCAGAATGAACTGTTGTTTTCTAATGAAATAACATGTGGGCACCCTTAAAGGCACCCTAGCGGACACCCTTAAAGGCAAACACACACACACAAATTCTCATGTCACCTAAATAGTAATAACCTATATAAGAAGTTATAGCAAAGCACCAGGGAAACAGAACATAATCAAATGCAGTTCTTGCATTTAAAAACATCGGAGTCAACTATTGACATTCCTACAGAGACATTCATAATAGAGAAAGAATTATAATAAGGCAAGTGGTGGAAGTGTCAACAGCATTCATGCACTACAGGCTGAGTATCTAAACTCTCCCATCACTGGAAGTTTAGTTCATTGAGACTTTGCATGGCTTGATAAAAGCCTGAAAACCTCCACTGATTTCATTTATCAGCAGAGTGAAATAGAGACTATATCTGTTTTGTTCACCATAGTATCTCCAGTATCTGGCACATCTGCTGGTACATAAGACATCCACAATAAACATCACTGAATAAATGGAAATGCATCTTGGGACACAAAACACAGAGTTCAGTTATCAATACAGAGAAACCCGAATGTGATGTAAAATGGAACGGCCCATGAGATCCTGTCTCCATTGAGAGACAATTCTTCATTATCTCTCATATTTTGTTTGTCTTGGGAGCAGAGGCAGTGACTGCCTTTGTTCTGGACTATCTATAACTAAACTATCAAGGGTGTTTGTACAACAATCATTATTAGAAGAGAGAAATAGTGTCTCCCTTCACAGCAAAGGGAAGACATAAATACTGCCCATGGTAAAATATTTGGTTTCCCTAAACACAGAGCTCCCCTATAACATAATCCATTCTATTTGCAGTTGTCATTTGATGTCATTTGGTCCTTTTCTTGTTGCCCTTTGGAAAATGTTGCTTAGCAAAAGAACAACAAAATGATGATACTCTGGATACTCCTATTGCTATGAGTAACAAACTGAACCTTGTCTGATCCAAGAGCGCGGTGTCTTTGACCAGCATCCTTGAAACAGTAGCAAGCTAGCTACCTTGTTAACTTGCAAGTAGAGTAAAATCTGGGACCCTTCACAGTTGCAACAATTTCATACACCAGATACTGACTGGAAGTTTCTGATTTAAATAATAATGAGAATCTTCTTTTTGTGGTGGAATGAATATGATAGCAGACAGAAATTTAGATTAAAAAAATAAAAATTTCTAGGTATGATTAAATGGAGACTAATATAAAAGACATTAAACATTTTTAATCACTCTAACAGTTGTTACTGTCTAACTCAAAAATACTAGCAATGTATTGTGGGTTTATCCCATAAGAAATATAAAATATGTGGCAACAATAGCACGAAGGTGAGAAGTAGAATTCAAAATATATTGCTATAGAGATTTCATACCTTACTTGAAGCTGAACAACCTTGATGGAAAACTTTAATTGATCAAATATGTATATTGTAAACCCTCAGGCAACTATTACTTATAATTTTTAAAAGATGTATAAATTATAAGCCAATAGTGAAGATTAAAGTGAATTTTAAAAATACTTAATCTAAAAGCAGGCTGTAAAAACAGGAGAAAGGATAAAAAGAACAGATGAGACCACTGGAAAACAAATATCAAAGTAGGTGATTTATACCCAATTATATCAGTAATTACATTAAATAGAAATGGTTCAAACATAGCAATTAAAAGATACAGATTGTCAGATTAGGTTTAAAGAAGTGAAACCTGACGATATGCTGACAAGAAACTCACTTTGAATATAAAGACAAATAGGTTAACGGTAAAAGGTGGGAAAATACATACCATAATAATTCTAATCAAAAGAAACCTGGAGTGGCTGTACTAATATCAGACAAAGTAGATTTCTGAGTAAAGAATATTACAAGTAATATAGAAGGTCATTTCTTAATGATAAAAGGGTCAACTAATAACAAAGACCTAACACTCCTATTAGCAGAGCTTTAAAATATGTGAAGAAGACCTGATAGAACTACAAGGAGAAAAAGCCAAATACACATTTATAGTTGAAGACTCAATAGTTTACTCTGAGTGATTGATAAAACAAGTAGGAAGATAATATTCAATAAGAATATAAAAGCCCTAAACAGCACTATCAACCAAATTGACCTTGTTGATATCTGTATAACATTTCACTCAGCAGCAGCAGAGTACACATTCCTTTCAAGTCATAAAATATAGACCACAGATCATATTCTGGGCCATTTAAGGAATGACCAAAACACATTCAAAGAAATTGAAAGCATTAAATGTATGTTCTCTGATCACAATGGAATTAAACTAGAAATTAATAATAGGAAAATATCTGGAAAATCTCCAATTATTCAGAAGTTAGCACTAAGCAGTTCATGGGTTAGTGTAGAATTCACAGAGGAAATGGAAAATATTTTGAATGAAATGAGAATAATAATACAAGATATCAAATTGTGGAAAATGCAGGTAAAGCAATGCTTCAGGGAAATTTGTAGCATACATACATAAATGTTAGAAAAGAAGAAACATCTTTTCTTTCTTTTTTTCTCTTTTTAAACTTTTAAGCTCAGGGGTACATGTGCAGGTTTGTTACAAACGCAAACTTGTATCATGGGGTTTATTGTACAGATTATCACTCAGGTAATTAAGCCTAGTACCCATTAGTTATTTTTCCTGATCCTCTCCCTCCTCCCAATGTCTGCTCTCTGATAGGTTCCTTTGTGTGTTTTTCCTCTCTATGTGTCCATGTGTTCTCATCATTTAGCCCCCACTTATAGGTGAGAACATGTGGTATTAGGTTTTCTGTTTCTGCATTAGTTTGCTAAGGATAATGGCCTCCTGCTCCATCCATGTCCCTTCAAGAGACATCATCTTATTCTTTTTTATGGCTGCATAGTATTCCATGGTATATAAGTATCACATTTTCTTTATCCAGTCTATCACTAATAGGCATTTAGATTGGTTCCATGTCTTTTCTATTTTGAATAGTGCTGCAATAAACATATATATGCATGTGTCTTTATGATATAATGATTTATATTCCTTTGGGTATTTACCCAGTAATGGGATTGCTGGGTTGAATGGTATTTCTGTCTTTAGGTCTCTGAGGAATCACCACACTGTAAACATCTTGAATCAGGGACCTAAGCTTCCACCAAAGAGGCTAAAATCAAGAGATTAAACATTTCTGCTCCCTGTACTCCTGTCTAGCCAATACCCCACTGCCCCTCCCAACTCCACATAAAAGTAATTAATACAAAGCCAGAGCATTTTAAAATCAGTTTCCAAAAATTTATACACTCGTTCCACCATAAGGCTAAGTTCTCCATTGTAATTAGGTTTTACTGAAATACTTTCTTCAAAGTAAACAAAGTAAAAAAAAAATGCTTGAAATCATATGGATTCATCTGTCCTCAATGAGTCAAAGACTCAGCCACCAAAACATTTCTTATTTCAAGAAACATTCTCATTAGGCAGTTATCATATTTGGCCTAAGAATCTCATGCAATTGAATCTAAGGCAATACAATATGTAGCCTAAGAATTGTGTTTGGTAGGGTGTTCTATGAATTTAGCTGTTACTAGTATTCATATAAGCACCATTTTTTTTTCTTTTTTTAGTTTTAAGGTCTTTTTTAAAAACTTGTATTTTAGGTTCAGGGGTATGTGTGAAGGTTTGTTATAAAGGTAAACTCATGTCATGGGGGTTTGTTGTACAGATTATTTCATCACCCAGGAATTAAGCCCAGTACCCAATAGTTATCTTTTCTGTTCCTCCCCCTTCCACTGACAGTAGTGGAAGAGAAAGGTAAATATAAATGCAAGAAACCTTACGAAAGACGAAGCACCACCCTCAAGTAGACCTTAGTATCTTTTGTTTCCTTGTGTTCATAAATTCTTACCAGTTAGCTCCCATTTATAAGTGAGAACATTTGACATTTGTTTTTCTGTTCCTGCGTTAGTTTGCTGATGATAATAGCCTCCAGCTCCATCCATGTTCTCGCAAAAGACATAATCTCATTCTTTTTTATGGCTGCGTAGTATTCTATGGTGTATATGTACTGCATTTTCTTTATCCAATCTGTCATTGATGGGCATTTAGGTTGATTTCATGTCTTTGCTATAGTGAATAGTGCTGCAGTGAACATTTATGTGCATGTGTCTTTATGGTAGAATGACTTATGTTCCTCTGGGTTTTAACTCAGTAATGGGATTGCTGCATTGAATGGTAGTTCTGTTTTTATGATCACCATTTTTATGGAGTTATTGACCCACTGGTGTAGTTTTATCACATCCCGAACTAGTAGGTCAAGAGCTAAGTCATCAACTTAATGATCAGTGTGTGAGGCCATTGTAAAGTCAGGGCATCAGTACCAGGGATCTAGTACTGAATCAGGTTAAGTATTAAGCTCTAAGATGCAGCAGTTGGATCCTTTTGCTCAAGTTCTTTAGTCTGTGCATCAAAATTCCCTCACTCGGCTCTGGGCTTTTTGAAATAACTGTTGAATCTTGTTATAGAATGATTTCTAAGGCATGTCAAGAATAGCTTTTTTTATTCCCCAAAGGGCTAGGCAAAGAGTCTGGCCCCGGGCATCATTGTCAGCATTTAAGCATTTGCTGAGGAAGTGGCTGTTTCTGTAATGTGTTTGGACGGAAAGCCCAAGTTAGCTCAGGCCACCTAAACATTATAATAGGATTACTTATAATACATCAAAACCTATGTGGTCTGCACTTGAAATAAATAACAAGGCAAGTTAGGGCTCTATGTATGCATAACATTTTAAATTAATAAAATCCATATAAACCCAAATCAAAGTTGCCAGATGAGGAAAGAGCAGACAGTTTCTGGGGATTATTGAAAAAATGTTTTATCTATTATTCATAGAGAGACTTACTCTTGCTGGATCCTATTTTTCTTGTAAGCCCACTCTAAATTCTCCCACTGAAGAGGAGGCAGTTATAATTTGTGCCTAGAAGAATCAGGCTTCACATACTCCACGTTGTACGCCAGACTTACTCAGAGGAATGCAGTGCTGGGAATGGCTTGGGTGGTGAACTTGCAATATGGCTTCAAGAGGCCCAGCAGTCCCATCCAGAGTTGCATGACACTTCTTATACAGAGGAGCAGAGATGCCCAAGAGTTCATGTCATTCGCTTAACATAACAAGTCAGCATGGTAAAGGTTCTTTTTTACCACAGCACATTAAATTAAGAACATAAACCTGGGGATTGCTGTTTGCAAAGTTCTGGTCTCTATGCTGAGGGAATGTAAAGGCATAGTTTCTGTGCTCACAGAGCACACTAGTTTGGTTAAATAAACTAAACATGCAAACATAAAAAATTTAACTGGCAATGCAGGGCAGTTCATAATAAACCCCAAACTAACAGTCTAGACACTGCATGTCGTAGATATTACAAGAAAAAAAAAAAAGGAGAGAGAACTCTGAGTTGAAAAAGGCATCCCTCAAATGTCAAAGTCAGAGTTGGACTTTTAAGATGGGAAGGCAGGGTTGAGAGGAATGTCCTGAAGCAAGGAGCATTTTCTCTAAGGCAAAGCTATGGGAATGAGCTAGCCTAATTTATGTCAACTCTTCACATACATTTCATAAACTTGCATGCCTTTCAGGTGCTTTGCATACACCCCAGGTGTTTGCATACATTCCAGGTACCTTTGCATGCATTCCATTTGTTTGCACACGTGTCAAATTCATTTTTTACATTCCATTCATAATATGTTACCTAATTAATGTATTTTATTTATATTCAGACTCATTGCAAAAAGGATTAGAAGCAGCTAACATATATCATTTTATTTCGTACTCATCACAACACTGTATAGAACTATTATTCTCAAGTTTTTACGGATGAAGAAATTGAGGCTTCAAGAGATTTTCAAGTCACTTGCTCCAGGTCCCACAGAGCTGGAATTGGAATCCAGGTGTGTCTGAAGCTAAACTGGATCTTCTGTGACAGTTAAGATATGCTTCCTTTTTTTTGTTTCTTTTTATTTTTACAATTCTTTCCATCATACTGTGCTTGGGATAGAAACTAAAGCATAGATGACATTTGGCAGTGGTGAGAAATGAGTGACCACCCAGGATGGCACCAAGTTACAAATGGCCCTAA